>NC_091025.1:7645000-9120000 GCF_041296385.1 Aphelocoma coerulescens | reverse complement strand
TTTAGAACTTCGAAAAATATTTATTAGAAAAAGTGCTTATTTGAGGGTTTCAAAATAGAAGTTCATCTTCTGAATGATGAAAACTTAGAACACTGTTAGAGGTTGGTGTGAGAGATCCAAGTTAGGACAGCATCATAAGGCTAGACAATGCTTCTAAAATGTTTGCAAGTGAGCAGAAGCAAACCTCAGAATAATCATCTAGATAGATATTTTTGTCCATTTTGGTAAGGTTCATCTTTTATAAATAACTTTTTCCATTTTACTATGGAAGTGAAATGTAAGTCTGGACTCCTTACTTTATTTCTTCTCTTGTTACAGATTACATAAATTGTATGGCTCATCCCTGATGCTCCATAAATGGCCACTGGTAAGTTATGTTTATACAGGAGTGTGTATTCTCTGAGTGCTAGGAGATGAAAAACAGCTAAAAAAGATTTTGTTTCCACTAGGGTTTTATCTGATACTAATTTAATCAAGTTAAGATCTTACCTCCTTTAGCTAATGAGAACAAAGACTGAGTTTTGGTTAAGTCTTTTGCCCTATCTGCTTTTTTGTGTCTGGCTAATATTGCCACTTAGATACATCTTAGAAAATGTAATTCAACTCAAAAATCTTGAAGAATAAACCAATTAAATACCTCTGAACAAACCAAATTGAAATAGCATCAGATTACAGGAAACTGAATCCACATGATATTCATCAAATGGTTTTAGAACATGACAAAACCAAGGTAAAAATAGCTATTGAATCTAAGAGATTTTGGAACCTTATACATCAGGTTCGTGCTTATTCACAAGTTCATTCTGGTGTGCAGGGTGAGTTTAAGCATATCCTTACAGCGTAAGTCCCCCAAGAATGTGCTTCTCATGCACTTAATTAATGGAAGAATGAGTGTGTGCTGAGCTCCTTAAGGGTCAGCTCTGAAGGGGTGCTGTGTGTACGTCAGTAGTACTCATTGCAGCTTGGAATTTATGGTACTGACTATGATGGAGATGTTGCTGCCAGCCATGTGTTTGATGGTTTATGTTGGTTCCTTTTGAAATTCTACCATGTAGAGTGAGTCCTGAGACCACCTTAATGTTTTTTTTTTTGAAATGTACATTCTGTGGACACAGGAGTTACTCACAGGGGTCGTGAAATCATTCAGGACAGTAAATCTGGGACTTCAGCCAGATCCCAGCAAATGACGATTTTTATAAGCACTTAAAAGCAGAGATTATTTTTTGGTAGTTTTTCAACCATAATCATTTCAAACAACAAACACAGCGTCAACCACGTATTTCAGGAGAGAAACAGTTAAAAAATAAGTGTAAGTGCACCTGTTTCTTTTCTTTGGTTAAAGCTGAGTGACTTTGTTTACAAAAATAAATTCACTGATCCTTTCCCCTTTCTTTTTACCTTCATCTTTCCCTCATGCAAATTTCTGCTGTAGGTGGTTTAAGCAGAGTTAAGTGTGACATACAAATGAGAGTGACGACAAGCACTAAAGTGCTAGGCAATTAAAGGAAAGGGTCTAAATTTAGGCGTCTATATTTACCTTTTCCCTGCTCCTAGCTGCATGTCTCCTCCTACTCCAGTGGCCTTCAGCATCTGGTGGCTCTGGCACTTGTCCACGCCCCTCTGTAAGGCAATTTTGCTCACCAAACCGGCAAAAAACAATACTTTGATGAAGGTTGGTTTTTTACTATCATAATCACAAGAATACAAATGTGGAGTAAGCTAGGAGCAGAGGAGGAGGTAGTGGAAAATAGCTCTTTAAGAAACAGAAACTGTGGGATGTCACTGTCTTGTCCAACTGCAGTTATTTAAATACTCTGAAGATTAACATTAGTCCTTCTTTTATGGAAAACTTAGTTTCTCTACACTGAAGTTTTTAAAACAGACTTTAAAATAAGCTTTGACATCCCATCTTTTTAATTTTATTTGTCCTATCTGGTTCTGTTGCCTTTCAGATACCTTCTTCTTTTCACTGCCTCATCTACTCTCACCAAAATTTATTATTTGCTTATACATATCTTTGTTGCACAGGATTACAAGCTGGTTTTGTTCAGTGCTGTCCATGCTGCAAAGCAGAAGTGGGAATAGATACCTTCTGAAACATGGACAAGTTTTCAAATGTTAACTTTGCTAGAAGGGCTAAGAAACAATAGCAAAAATATCCCCATCTTCAGATAAACTTCAAAGGTCTCTAGGACTTTTTTATCACTGTTGTGATTAATGTCACAAACTTTATATTTTAATTTTACATTTCTCTTTCTCATGTAATCTTCTCTATTACAAGGGGAATGTACAATACATCAAGTTTTTCCCAGTCAGTTTGGGGGGATTATTTGGAAAAAAATAGTCCCTTGTACATATATTTGTTTTAAAACAGATGGTTTGACTTAATGTTTCAGACAACGAAATCATTCAGCTTTGAGACCCTACCCTTTGAATAAATTCAACATAGATTATACAAATTGTCTTATCTATGTTGAATTAACTTCACGAGCATCTGGCTATTTATTAATGAGAGTGAGCGAATTGCAGTCTTCATTTTCCTGAAAAACAGCGTGGAAGTTCAAATCATTGTTTCACCAAGTCTTAAAATGTTGCAGGGATTTTTAAAGATAATGCTCTTTGTCCATGTCTACTTTGAAGGCTATTAAAAGTGATTATGTATAAAAACAAACTAAGGAGGATTTGTAGCTGTAAAAAATAGCATCTTAAGAATAAGTGTTTTTTTCTTGTTTCAGGTCCCAAATTAGTATGTGGGTACTGTGATTGAAGAATATGAAGTCCTTAGTTATAATGTTTGTAACCTAGTTCAACAGCCTTTAAATAAATTTCTTCTGGATGAGACAGTTTAAAGATATCTGTTGGGTTGAGTTGTTTTTTGATCTTAAGTAACTCTGGCCTTCTAATAGAACTGCTCAGACTTTCTTCAAAACAGCAAAGTTCCTTTCTGTTATAGATTCCCCTGTGTTGTTGTAAGTCCTTTTTTTGATATATTTGTGGTTCCTGTGTCTCTCTCTCTGATTAAAAGCAGGAGTATGGAAGCTTAGAAGATTCTGACCATGCTCAGCAGTAGTTACATTGACACTCTGTTTGCGAGCAGCTGGTTACTAGAGGCTGAGCCAATGTCATCATTTTGTTTGTATTATCATGCTGTGTCCAAACTTTGCCATTTAAATATAACCAGATGTTCCTTAGCAGAGCTGCTTTGAATGCAGTGTGTTACAGTACAACCCCATCAGTGCTGATCCCACTCTTCCATCTTTGCTTTTACTGTACTCCTGTTACTTTTCTCTTAATTAATGAATTACCCTGAAATGTTTGTACAAAACAAATAAAGTTGGACCTTCAATAAAATTTCTCTGCCGTTTTATTTAGAGAACTTAAAATAACACAGTACTTTACAATGTAGGAACAATCGTTGGATGAACAGACAGTAAGGACGGCCTTTATTCCCTAAACTTTCAGACTTCTGTGGGATTCTGTAGTTGTAATTGATCCAAATTCAGGTTGTCTTTAAAAGTAAAGTTTTCCAAAACATAATCTCAAATACCTTTCTGTATAGATTCTACACAGTGTGTGCAATCAAATTTGCCAATGCATGTTGACCTGATACATTTTGCCTCTAAGGGGAACAGACTCGTGTACATGTGGTTAGAGTGACAAATAAGTTCTAATTCAGAAGTTTGTATAGCAAGCCTTGTAAAAGAAGGAAAACCATGTTGTTTCACAAATATAAGTTCAGAACACCTTTGAAGTTTTCACTCAGTTCTTGCCCAAGACTGCATGTTCCATGAGGAAGATTTTCAGAATGTCTCACTATTTAAAAGTACACCTTAAGATCTGAGATGTAAAATATCTTAATGCTAATAGAACCTTTAAGATTAGGGATTTATTGCCAGTCCATTTGCCTTTGCAGTTAGGATAGCCCTATTAATGGGTTTAGTCTTTTGTCTGCCAGCATAGTTGTTCCAATTTCAAATCCATTCTTTGCTAATATTAGAAGGCATCCAGCCCTAAAATTAAAATGATGGTTGACTTTGCTAACTTTTCAGAAATAATTTCTCAGCAGGCTATTTGTGAGTGTTTTGCACTTTGCTCCTTTGTTCCCCACTTGGCTCTTGATTACTTGGTGTGTACAGTGTCCCACAGAGCAAATCATAGTGGACTAATTAAGAACTACCAAGAGTTTCCCAAGTTATGCAAGATCCCCAGAACTATGAAAAGCCTTTTCAGCTTCCCAGTCACATACTGTGAAGTGCCATAAATCAAACTTTTGAAAACACTGACAGTTGTGCTTCAGATACTTACGGGTATACTTTAGTTCCGGAAGAAAATATTTATTTTTGTTAAAGTTTACTGCTGGGTTTTTTAGTACTATTTTTTCTCAGTCAAGATCCCACAAGCTACAAACATTCTGAATACCAGTAACATTGATTTTATGAGACATGATCACTTATTGGTGATGTTGGTGACATTGTTGTCTTTACTTTTACATGAGTCTGAAAGAGTAAGTGAAGTGAGAGCAAACACTTGGGCTTCAGTGTTAGAGCTTAGGCAGGAGGATAAAGGGAATTAAACCTCGTGTGTCATATTACACTCTGGAGGTCAGCGAGTTATTTTTACCTCAGGGTCACTGGTATGGGAAAATGTGGAAGACCTCAGCTTATGTTGAAACTATAGGTGATGGCCAAGTTATTTGTTAAGATGGGTCATCAGTGTCATCTCATGGAACAAACTTTATGGCTGGAGTCCTGCAAGTGTCCTCACCCTGCACATCAGTCACTTGGTCACATAGGTTGCTCAGTGTCACATTACCTGAACAACTCTATATTTGTCTGTAATACAAAGGACAAATTTTATTACTGAAGTGTTGTATCAATTATTATTTTGGATTATTCTATGCTAGAATGACATACATTGTAGATAACCATGAGGTTGTGTCATTTAAACAAAACCCAAAGACTGATATTAGGTGGTTGTACTGAAACAATGGAGAGGCAGCCGCATTGCATGCTGTTTGAGTTACATCCAATATATAGCATAAAGTAAAATTACAGCTGTGAAATCCTGATAATTGCCTTTTATTTTGTTCCTTAAAAAGGCTTCCTTTGTCCAAGAAAAACATCTGTGATTAAATAGCCAGCTGTAAAAACAAACAAGAAAAATCCTGTCTACATGCCCAAACATATCTGGAAGTCTCAAATCCAGAGTGCACCTTTCCCAGTACAGCTGTGTCTGTGCACAGTAACTGGTACAGTTAATTGGCACTGTTATGAGCAGGAGAGGCCTGGCCACAGGCCAGGTTCTCCTTCTCCTGCTACTGAAGATGGACATAAAGAACACTGAACAAGAAATGACAGCTTTCACTGATGGGGTCTAATTTGGGTGAGGAAGCTGACAGATACCATCAGATTTAAACCAAAATAAATAGTCTCAGACCAGCTAAGAATGCAGTGGACCTGGCAGTGTTAGGTTTACAGTTAGACATAATGATCTTAAAGGTCTTTTCAACCTGAATGCTTCTCTGATTTTAGTGATGAATTAAATTACTATATTGATATGCTAGCAAAAACAGCATACAGGAAAACATCTTACCAAACACATTAAAATGCAACAGCTGGGGAGTTAAAATGCTAGTATATATCTTAGAAAATTAAATGTCATTTTAGTTTTGAAAGACATAAAATAGAACAGCATCCAAATCTCTCCTCCCTTGTATATTTTATGAATTCTCTACCTAAGTAAGAGTTTTCTGTAAACAAATAAATCTGCAGGTTTGAATATCAGCATATGATTGATTTCAGTGGAGAGAAAAGGTTTTAGCTGGAGTTGCCAGGCTGCATTTGAACCAGCTCTGCAGGAGTCAGAGCAGAAGGGAGGAGAGTGGAGCAATGCCTTGTTTTGCAGAAAGCTTCCCTGAGTTGAAATATTTATTTGGCTATAAATCTTTTAGTCTCATCCAGGGTTTAGTTAAACCTGTCTGAGACATCCACTTTATCAGAAAAACAATCAAATTTCTGTGTGAGGTCATATCTGTTCAGCACAAGTAACAACCTAATTTTTTTTCTATTATTTCACTTGCATTTTAACATTGTATGTCATGAGGGGGTTTTTTTTGAAGTGTTCCTGTGGTTTCATGCAAAAAGAGGGAAGAAAATACATTAATGCAAAGTGGGTCTCTCAGCAAACATTTAATGGACAGAAGCCTTGCTTGATAAAAATTGCATTTTAATAAAAATGGAAACGTTTTCATGGCAGTTGAGAGAAGATGACCAACCATGATCTGCTGAGAAGCAAAAATGTAGGAGAATCTTCTTTTCTTTTTAGAATTCATAGTAACACTCTAAAGGGTGGAAATAATCTCCAGGGCACTTTAATTCAAGTTATCTCTCGTGCATAGTCCTGACAGCTGACTTGCTAACAGGCCCATGACTTCACAGGTAGCTGTTAGTGGAATAAATAGTGATTGAGTTACAGGGCAGTTATAAATATTCATGTTATGTAGCTCCCAGCAAAATACATTAACTTTTTCCTTAAATCACTTTAAATGTTTGTAGTTTGCATAAATAAACTGAACAGGCTGAGGGAAAAGGTTTAGCAAATCGTTGTTTGCGTTAATTTTGTCAACTAAAGAACTCTTGCTCAGGTAAAAGAAAGTTCCATGAATATTGCTAATTTCTCTGGGTGTGGGGAGGTAGCCTGTCTTCATGATGGCCTTTAAATCTTATTTAAGCCCCTGCTTGGAAGCCAGTCCAGAATGACAAGGCACAAGAACAGACCAGGTACTCTGTTTCCTCACTGCATGTTCAGCCTCTGCTCCAGACTCTTTCGTGTGCCCTTCATCTCCTGTTTGCTAAACCAAACACACACAGTTTTATCAGCTTGTCCTTAACATCAGGTTTCCTCACTGCTTATCAGCTTCTGGGTTCTCCTCAGTCCATGCTCAGAGCTGAGCACTGTTCTGCTAAAACACTGCCTGCACAAAGTGGCAAGCAATGGTTCCTTTGGCGCCTTGCACACACAAGTGAGCACGGCAGGCACTGGCCTCACTGTGTTCTCTTTCCAGTTTCCTCTTCTTTTGTGACAGGAGCAATAAAGATCTTAAATTTTCTGTGCCTGCCTTGATGATGTTTGGGTCCTTCCCTAACATACCAGGCCCACAAGTATTTATTTATGCACTTAACCTTTACAAATCTTCATATGTGATGCTTGAGTGACTAAACCTGGGTAAGCATGAGAATGTTACAAGGTTATGTAGGATTCAGACTTGAAACAATAAAGTAAGAACCCTTGAGGTTTAGTATGTTTTCATTAGTACTTTAGGTTTTGTACATTTTAGACTACTTATGTGGTGTAAAATTCTTCTGTATGTTAGCAGTCCATTAATGCATTTTTTAAAATTCTGTAGATTAGCAGTTTATGAATATGCACTTGTTATCTTCCTCTGATGTTCTCTGGAACTGCTTTTAACAGGCACTGGTAACAACTTTTGAGGGTTATTTATAGCTTTGCTTGTCTTGCTCTTTGCTGGAAGGACTAATCTCTTAAACATTTCATTCCAGTACCTCAGAATAATTTTCCACAAATCAACTTCAAACAAATTCCAGTGCAGACATTCTTACATTGCAGAAACTGTCCCATCTCAGATAAAAGTGTGGTGTAGATAGGACAAAGGGCAAGGGACAGTCATCTTCTTGCAAATCAGCCAAAGATAGCTGCAACCAGTTTCAAGAAGAAAATTACATTTCTGTAAGTCAGAAAAATGAACATTTGCCTACTCTACTTACCATTTCTTTAATAAATTTAAATAGCTTAATAAAATTTGTACAACTAGTCATTTTTAACATCTGTTAAATCTAGGTTTGTCTAACTGCAACAGTTTTACTAATCAGTTTGTATGATCAGTCCTGAAGTGACTTTGTTTTATTATTCTCCTTGTTGTTTTCTAGAGATACCCATGTTTTATATTTCCTTCCTGCAACGCCAGTAGTTCTTCACATTCAAACCTTGTTTTATTCCCATAGATACTAAAGAACAGTTTGATTCTTCTATCTTTACTCCTTCTCACTGCCATTTATTCTACATTGTTTTGTAATGTCAAGGCAACTGCAGAAAACAGAGGTGAGGACAATAGAAATCTTAGCTAATGAACAAGCTTGGGCAGGAGCAAAATACCATATTAATACCATATTTCACACCAGTGACCAACATGAGACATTTTTAAACATTAGAGGGGGCTGTATGAGAGTATGTACTTGGGGTGAGAAAAAAATGATGCTAGTTCCAGGTCACTGTATTTTAGTTTTGTATCAAAACTTTTTATATCAGCAAAAGTTTAATTTCAACAAATGTGCAGCATCCCTTCGAAAATACTGCACTGGACAAGGAGTTAACTTGTGCTCACACCATTTTGATAACAATTCTTCTATTAACAGTTAAGAGTGGACTTAGGTTTGACATCAAATTATATTCTCAAGTAGGCAGCTGCTTCTAGAAAAGAGCCAAAACTGTTTCTGTGTCAAAAACACAACAAAAATTCAGCATAGCATGCCAGCCAGCACATCTTTCACAGAAGTATAAAGTATCCAGCAGAAAAACTAAATGGAAGGATTTTGAAAGCTGATATTAAGTTTCAACAGTATTGCCAGTTTCTCTTTTAAAGGTCTGTAACTACAGGTGAATGTTTAGATAAGCATAGATATTTTAAATGAAATAGATATTTTACTGAGTATTTTATGCCTTCTAAACAGGTAATACACCATGACAGTAGTTCCTTTCCTCACAAGCAAGACATCCTTTTTTAGCAGACTGTTGAAATTTCCCATTTAAAGTGCAAATTGAAAAAAAAAACAACAGCTGTGAAATAGATGTTTAGCTCCTTTAATAAGCAAAACTATTGTCAACATGTTCTGATAGACATTGCTTTTAATTGTAACAATATTTTAATTCAAGGCAGTCTCAAAGTTCAGTGAAGCTATGTAAAAAAAATAAGTTGTTTATTGTTCTAGCAGTGTCATAGCTGGAAATTTTGATGTAACAAATTTCTTAAGTGTGCCTAAACAAAACATCATTACTGCATTTAAAGTTGCAATCAGCCTAACTACTGAATTCAATGAGAACTTTGAAACTGCAGAGAGGACAAAAGCGACATAAAGGAACAAATAACACGGTTTTGCATTTGAAATACCTGTAAATGGTATAACAAGTTCTCATCTTAATCTTGTGCCAAGAAGCTCGAAGAAATCCCACTGGGCCTTTAAAAATCCATAACCTTATATCATTATTTTCATTATAATGAAAGTAATCGTATTATTTCCGTTTCAAATTATGCTGGTTTTGGCTGGGGTAGAGTTAATTTTTTCCATAGGAGCTAGTATGGGGCTGTATTTTGAACTTGTACTGAAAACAGTGTTGATAATTCAGGGATGTTTTGTTATTGCTGGGCAGAGCTCACACAGAGCCAAGGCCTTTCTGCCCCTCACTCCACCAGGGAGGAGGCTGAGGGTGCACAGGGAGTTGGGATAGGACAAACTGGGACAGCTGACCACAGCTGGCCTAAGGGATACTCCAGACCATGTGGCATCATGCTCAGCTAGGGAAGAAGGAGGAAGGGGGGAACATTTGGAGTGATGGCATTCATCTTCTTAAGCAACCATTATGTGGTATGGAGCCCCGCTTTCCTGGAGATGCCTGAACACCCACCTGCCCATGGGAAGTGGTGAATGAATTCCATGTTCTCCTTTGCTTGTGTGCAGCTTTTGCATTACCTGTTAAACTGTCTGAATCTAAACCAACAAGTTTTCTCACTTTACTGTTGTGGAGCATAGCTGTCTGCTGGGGTTAAATGACAAATGTTCTTTTCAGCATCCAGCGTGAGGCTTGAAGGGTTCAAGGTAACAACAGATTTGACTGGAATGTGCTAGATCACATTTATAGCTGCTGTTGCTGTTTAGCTGTTGACAGACTCCTGTGCTTGCCATGGGGCTTGTTTGCCTTCTGTACACAAGTGTCTGGTGCTTGTTAGTGGCTGGTTTGTTGCTTTCACTGCTTGCTGTACCACTTATCATCTTACTGGACTGTGCCTGGGAACATTTGGATAACAGCAATGTTTCTGTGCTGCTGTACTGGACAGACTGGAACTCCATGTGAACTCAAGTCAAAAGGTCCGTGACCTGAGGATGAGTTCAAGCAGCAACAGGATGCTGCTCTGGTCTGTGACCATGGGTAAGTCCAGACCAGAGCAGGAAAGCCTCCCAGTATTCCCGGGCTGTCTCCCATTTGAGTACAACCATGGCAACAGTTCAGCAGGACCACCATTTCAAAATTATCAGCTTGGCACCTCTTCTGCCTGGTTTAATTTTACACTTGAATTGCAGACATATTTAGAGAGAAACATGGATGTAAGGTATTAACATTTTCCATTAATGAGAAATCCCACCTCTAAAAAATAATGCTGTAAGTACTGCTACATTTTAAGAGCATATAACCATTTCTGAGGAAAATGAAGTGATTTATATGCATAATATAAAACCTTCAAGTCTTCCTTAAGGCCCTACTGAAGAAATAGTTCTTGATTTTCTGAAACCTTTCACTCTAACAGCTGTCTGTTAGAGCTGTCTGTGAGCTCTGTGAAAGGCAGTAAATTTTTTCTCCTTATCCAGTATTCTGTTGTTTATTATCCTTATTTGGAAGATTTACAAACAGACATTCTTCCATAGTGTGACCTCCAAAACATCATGATTCATTTTCCTCCCTTCTAAAAAAGTCAAGGAAATAAGGTGTTATCTCACTTGAACTCTGTTTGCTCTGACACATATTGCACTTCTCCCATCTCTGAGACCCAAAAGAACAGTCTTGGCAATTTCTGTTGGCAGTGGTTCACTTGACCTTTTAATCCAGTTAGCTTTTTCCACTATAGGACTCAAATAATGGGCTGTAGGAAGAATTGACTTTAGTCAATGGGTTGTGAGAAACTAAGGTGAATCTTTGTCATCACAAATTACTAGAGCTCAGATGCATACAACAGACTGCAAAAAAATCAGTCACAACATCAGCCTGTTTACCTTAGGACAGTCTGGGCAGTGAATGACTTGTCCCAGAGGACTACATTTGTTCACTGAAAGTACAGTCACTACAGCTTGTGCTGCCCTCTCGCCAAGGCAAAGGCAAGTGTCCAGCAGTGCCCGAGCACGCGCAGTCACGGTGGGGTACGAGGTAATTGTTTCATAATCCATTCGGGACAGGGCTTGCTGGGAGCGAAGCACATCGAGGATATGGTTGAGGCGTCCTTCTGTCATGCACTTCAGTATGGTTTGTCTCTGGCAGGCAAGAATTTGACAGCAGTTTCCTTTGCAGCAAGGACCTTGAGTGAGAAGAAAACAAAATGAGATGTAGTGCTTTTTTCTTCCAGAAGTTGTTAGCAAGTGATAGCATCAACACCAGAAATACAAACTCAGTAGAGGAAGGAAGGAGGAGGATTTAGTTTATGTTCTGTATTTGAAAATAGTCCGAAAGTATTTTCATCTCGTGTTTGAAACTCGCACAGATCAGTCTATGGACTTGATTTTCAGGTCTTGCCCTATTCTTCTAGCATCTGTATTTAACTTTATGCAAAGCACCTTGGCTGGACACAGATGAGAAATCTTCCTGTGAAGGTGGAAGAACAGCTAACAGGTGTATCAGGGCAGTAGGAGTGTCTGATACATGTAGCATGAAACTGGGAAAGTGAATATATGTCAAAGCCAAACTAATAAGAAAAGTAATACTCTTGACTAAAAGGGTTGAGAGCTTTGGGTTCTGCCTCTCTTCACAAGGTGATTAGAATACCTAGTGCTGACATCAGGGCTTTTAGTGTATGGTAAATACCATACACCAAGAGAAAATTAATAACCAAAAGCCATGTTGCTTTGGAGAACATGCCTCTGTCATTCTGATTTCTGATTGTTGCCAGGAGAATTCTGTGCTGAGCTTTTCCTGCATGGTCTAGTCTGTTGATTTATCCAGAAATTATGTCATCACTCAAGTAAATTGCCATGGAGAAGGATGGCCAGCTAGGCTGATAACTATTACAGGCCAGCTTGCAAAAATTTAGCAAAAAAACCTCACAAAGCTTCACCCACAGGTAAAGGATCTTCACAAATGAAAAGCTGACCCTTTCTGTCTCTGTTCTGCAGGAAGACCTGAGACCATGTAAGTGAGGGGATGAAGGCTCCCCTGTCACCTGTTTCTGTAGTCAATAGCTACTTTTGTGGAGATATGCAATACACAGCTTACGATTGCGAAAAAGTATTCCAGACCTAAACAACTAATGTATTTCACATTCAGTATGTGCTATATTTTTTGTATTTTTATTATGGTCTTTTCAGAACTGTTCTCAGCCTCTCTGTGGGCCTGGAATAAAAGAACAAGCCAATGTTCTCAGTGGTCAGTGCCCGAACTTCTAAGAACAGAGGAGCAGCTATACACGAGCAGAGAGACATTTGTATCAAGTTAGAATCAGTTATCACCATAAACACCTGCAAATGTGCATAAAATTTAGAAATATCTGTGTCCTCCAAATTTTAAACAATTTGCTCACTAAGATCTGGCCAAGGTGAATATTGCCAGCTGAAACTGGAAACGGTGCCTTACCTGTCACTGCTTGTCCAAGGTGCATTGGTTGTGGTCTGTGCTTAAGAGCCAGTGCTGGGGAGTTATGCTGACTGCTCTCTTTGCCTGCAGTTGAACCAGATAAAGGAGTTGTGCAAAAGGAGCTTGATTTTCTACTCTCAGAGCCTGGGTGATCTAGAAAAAGTTAAAGATGAGCAAGATTAGACCTTTGAATTGAACAACAAGAAAGCATTATATATGTATGTCAGCCATTACAGGAGGCAGGAATTGAAGACTGACTTGAGATTACTTTGGATCTTGTTACTACATCATGATTCCTAGGAAGGTTTTGGCATATATTACTACACACTTCTGACTTTTCTAAGCTGTCTGTAGGAATTTGTTATTGAAGTTATGGAACATTTTGTTCTGTCCATAAGTCTGATGGCTATTGATCAGAACTAAAGTGTTTGGAAATGCAGATGTTGCTACAAGTGAATTGACTTCTGATGTCTCAATTTTTGTACCTGAAGGCATGAGAAATACAGACAATCTCTTCTTGACACAAATTTAAACACTTAGATAGGACAAACCCCCATTGGAAAGGTAAAGGAAGTTATCTGTATAGGAACAGTGATTATCAGGAATTATTCACATGCTCCTGGCAACATAGCCTTTTTAAAACTTATCTCCTTTTCTCAGCAGATTACAAAAAAAACAGTTATTCCTGGTGGCACAAAGCAGTGTGATTCCCAGAAGGGACTTTTTTTGTCAAAAGCAACAGGCAATATTTGATGTGTGAGAGAAAGGCAGATCTACATTTACAGCTCAGTATTCTAAAAAAAAAAATTAGTAAAAATGCCTTTTTGATCTATACTTCTAAGTGGAAAGCTTTGTGGTGTCTCTGGTTTCCTGCAGTGAACTCATGCTTCAGATGATACCAGTAGAGAGCACAGCTTTACTCTGAGAGGTGATAATTTTACATGAAAAATTACATTTCTATATGGAACAACGAGTAGTATTTGTCCTTTTCTTATAACAGCTGGACCTGAATATAAGTCAAAACACTGACCTTTTGTTGCTGTTGCATTCTGTGGGGCAGTATTTGACACACCCATCTCAATATTATCTCTTCCTGCAGTATTTGCACTGCTATCAAGTAGAACAGTTGACAAGCTTGGCACTACAAGAGGAATTTTCTTGCTGATTAAGCGGTTGTCTTTTTGTGGACAGATGATCTGAAAGAGATCAAAATAGAGAAGTGTTATCTTCTTGGAAACTTTTGTTCCAAAATCTTTTCTAAACAGGAGAGGTTCTAAACAAACCTTAAGAGGAGGGGGGTGTTTTTGCAAGAGCAATGTCAGAGTGAGCTGCTTTGAACAAGGTAAAGCAGTGGGTTTTATTGGATGGAGTTATCCTGGTTAGGAACATTTTGCCCACGTGTTTGCATTAGACATTGTCAGGGGTGTGGAGAGAAATAAGTCGCTGAAGTACTCGGAAGACTCCTGTGCCACAAACTCACCTCTGCATTGTGTCTCTGCAATGTGTACGTTTCTGAGCCTTTGCATGCATTAAGCGCTCTCTCCTGGAAGAAAACAGTAAATCCAGTAAGCAGAGACGTGGTTTGTTCCATTCACAGCTGTCAGGAGCAACACTTTATACTAACATAACTTATGTTGACAATATGTATTATACTGTAATATGTATTATACTGTAAGGTATGCTCATATATAGTCATAGTGAACTGCACAGAGTGAACGGGCATAGAATCTGACAAAATTCTACCCTGTTACTGTTTCTGGTGTTTCAAATTTATTTAAAAACCCAGTTTTGAATCATGCAGGGGAAGGTGAAAATAAGCCTGTATTGAGAGAGATTGAGCTAGCTATAACATGTTTTCCTTTAAGGAGCCAAACAGCATGGCCATGCTGTGTTCAGTGTGCCAAGCTGTCTGCAGTAAGGATGTGTCAATACTTGTAACTTTTTTCCAGTTTGTACATCCACAGCAGATTTGTTAAGCTATTTTTTAGATTTTATACTCCAACAGTTGTGAATCAATCAATTTCCCAGAAACTTCAGTATCATTTTCAGAGTAATTTTGGACTTATCAGTTTGGTTGTCTGAACAATAAATAATGCTCAGTAAAAAAATAAATTTCACAATTTAACAAATTAAAATATAAAACCTTGCTCAAGGGAGGTGGAAGCATTAGATTATGGAATATTCAGCAGTACAATCTTAAATAAATTTCAACAGTAGTAAAAATTAATTTGACTCTAACCTTGCCACCTATTAAAACATTCATCAAGGCTGTTCTATATGCCCAGAACAGAAATAATCCAGCATGCATCAACATACACAACACACAGTAATGAAACCAACAACACAGCATGGGTTGTGTAATCAGTCAGAGTCCTTGTCCAAGGGCCAAAACACTTGTGTCACTGTTTTCCCTCAGTGCCTAAGTTAACTGGATAGGATGTAGCTATGTTTGTGGCAGTCACATTTGTGCCAGATTGCCCATGGCAGTGTAAGCATATATCAAATTAGCTTTATGTGAAGAGCACAGAGCAGGGCTGTTACTGGTATTGCTACCACAGGTACAAATGCTATTCAGGTTTTGAACTAAATGGTTTCTAACCAGTACATACAAAAAAAATTGTCCTTGGTTCTAGCCCTAATCTGCAGTACTTGAGTTGATATTTGTTCTCACTCACGTGGGTTTGCCAGTCTGACTCTAGGTGGTGACTAGAAAGAAGTTATCATATTTTTAAAATAGCAGGTAGCAATTGACTCATTTTCTAGAGAACCTCACAATATATATTCTACAATTTCTGAACCTGTAGTGCCAAAGGGTACTCTCCAGCTCTCTGGTATGTCCATTAAAACAATCAGAACAAAACCTTTCGTGGTTTTGGATCACAAAGATTGCAATTGAACAAATCAAGTAACGCCATTGTAGGAGAACAAGAAATTTTGCACTCACCTTTGCATCCATCAAGTTGTAGATTGCTGCAGAAATTACCTCCTTATTTATACTAGTCAGAACTCCATTTAGAAGGTCTACACATTCTGCAGGAGTAATAAAGCATTTTAAATAACATATTGTGTATGGAAGAATGTATATATTTAGGCATTGTCATATTGCAACTAGCATTACTATTATATTGAGAAATGGGATGAACTAGGGGAAATTAGTTTAATACAACTTCCACCTCATACTTTACTGCATAATAAACACAATTTTGGAGACAAATAAGCCAATTTCTTGTAGGAAGCTTCGGTTAGAGGAAACATCAAAGGTAGTCTGATAATCTAAAGATCACTTCCACTTCAGTTGTTCAGAGTGCTAACACAATGTTCCTATAAAGACTGTCTCCATTACAAATCTTGCACAGAAAGCAAATCCTGAATGTTACCTGCAGTATGTGGTCTATAATCTGGCTCTTGATGCCAACACAGAGCAATGAGGTTCAACAGTCTATTCCTCTCAGGCAAATTGCTTGGTATGAACTTTTCTGACATGCCTGGCCGCAAACTGCTGCAGATTCCTCTCAAAACATCAAGCAGGGTTGTTTGACCTACAATTTAAAGGAAAATGTCACTGCCAAAAAATATTAAAGACCTCAGAACTCTCTTAAAATTACATCCAGCGTAAGTTGTATTGTGTGTTTTAAAACAAAGACTGCTTTTTAAAAAGGAAAAATATATTAATGCTCTTGTAAGTGAATATGCTAACCTTTAACAATAGCTATAGCTCCTTATTGCAACTGGACATTTCAGGATAAAGAACTCTGTCCAATATTGAGTCACAAATAGTTATATAAACTTGTACTGTAAACTCTGTGCACAGATACCTCAGGAATACGTTATTATTCTAAGCAAAGTTTTTTATAAAGCCTTACACTTGCATTATGAGAATAGAACAAAATAATTGTAAAAAAAAAAAAAAAAAATCTACTTTGAGCAGCCTCAAGAAGGCAGCCATAAGCTGTATGGGCATTTAGATATTATTATATGCAGTATTTTTCAAAGGTCCTCAGTCTGTAAAATACAGGAGTCCTTCAATCAGTTTCTCCATGCAGAATGAAGCCCATAGCAAAGAAGCCCTTGCTGATGTGCATGAAACAGGGATCATTCCTAGACTGTGACAATTATTATACAACGCTTTGCAAACTGAGTTCTTTAAAACTGCTCATACTCTCGTCTAAGAAAGTAAGATTCTCTGCTTCCTTAAGATAATTCATCATGAACTGTCATTTCTGGATTGGTATTTGAAATGCAAGCAATTGTAAAAATGAGTTTTCTGCTCATTCAATTAGCTACTTGTCACTGATTTTAGAATTCCAGCTGATAAATATGAAGTGATATTCCTTCTCACTGAAGGTACATGGAAAACCTAACTCAGTGACAGTGCTTCAGCAAGCACAGACTGATGGTACTAGTGGGGGAAGAAGTTCTGCCTTTCACCTTCTGAAAGAGCAGCTTCTTTGGAAACATTTAGGATTTGGTGAGGAATTCTAATATTTACATCCTGTAATGTGGAGCTTTGTGCTGTAACAGTAAGAAAAAGCAAAGGGACACCTGAAAAGACAGTGGTGTTTATATCATAATTTCACTATGATAAGGGAATTTGTGGACAAGATGTGGACAGCACAAAGTCTGACATGAAAAATAAATACCTTCAAAAGGTCTCCTTCTGCTTAGGCTCTCCCAACACAGGATTCCAAAGCTGAAAAAAACCAGTGGAAAAGCATTCATTAGTTTGCTATCTGTATCTATGTTATTTCAAAGAGCAAGTTTATTGCTTTAAGAGAAAGGAGTTTTTCAAGACAAAGTCTATCCAAGTATTTTCTCATTTGATGGGATCTTTTTTCAGTTTTCAACTAAGTTGCTCTTACAAAATCATCAGGTTGAGGGTTTTTTATTGTTTATAGGTTCAATCAGAATTACATTTCAGGTTACCATCTCATTTCCATTTGATCTTGTGAATTTTGTAACCTTCTGTTCTCCTTTCTCTATCATTTTTGGTTTGTTTTCAAGTAATTTCAATATCAACTGGACTTTTCAGCAGGTACTAACAAGCACATCAGTTAATCTACAAAAACTTGATTCTGATGCACTATGTTTCTATTTTCTTCAGCAAATTTTGATGGGGCTCCAAGTATCTTTTTCCTTTTCTAACATCCTAGGAATAATTGCAGGTATATCATAGATCTATACATTAACCCACAACTGAGATGGTATAAAATACAGTGGTTTAATAAAAATATCAATCTTCACAGTCAGAGGCAGAAAAGAGGAGGCTGCTGGATGAGGAAAAACAGGCTATGGATGAGTCAGAAGCAAAGCAATCAAAAGGGGAAGAGGCAGTTCTAGGATAAACATATCTGCTTATTTATATATCTTGCTGTAGTGATTACAGTGGTTAAAAGAGCCTCCTCTTCTGCCTCACTTTCATATAAAAATCTGGAAGTGCTTTTACTTGTGCTCTCTAGGAAAGTATTAATGTCATGTGGACATACATGTAACTTAAATGTACTTTGTATTTCATGTATGACACAAATTTTTGTTTTCTCCGTTGCACCACTGTTCAGATATACACCTATGTCTTGCACCTGAGCCACATCTGACCATATTATTATATAATGTACTATATAATACATATATAAATTAAATAATAGATATTAATACAATGTTGGAAAATTAATTATGCTACCTGAAAATAAGGCTCCAGTTTTCCTGTGCAAAACTTGTGTTTGTGAACAACATGAGATTAGTCACAGCATTTATAGGTCTCCTCAAGTGTATGAATTATTTGACTCATCTTAGAGCCTGCCTCTGTGATGATAAAGCAGGAGTTTAAACTTGTTGACTTCACAAAAGCTCAGAAATCAGAAGAGTGGTCTCCTTTAAAGTTATTTGTAATATTAGTCCACAGCTCTGTGTGCTGATTATGATGATGTGTGTCTGTCTAGACCAGTGGCAATTTGAGGTCCTCTCATTTATTGAGGCAGCCACAGTGCATGTAACATACCCAAAAGGGTCATGTGGCAGTGGGCAATCTCCCTCCTTTCTATAAATCACTCCATTAAAAAGTATGAGTGCTTGAGTGGCCCAGTAAGTTATCCCAGCAGAGATTCCATAGGGCCTTAATGGGACCCTTTTGAGGGAAAGATCTTATTTTTACCTGGGCCTGATCTAGGCATAAACAATTCTTTTGGAAACTAAAGCTAATGGCAGTTCACACTTATAAACTGTGTGAAGCAGTTATGAGGCTTCTAAATATATCTGAAAGTTTTGGCAGCTGTTACACTTTTAAAACATTTAAGTCCATTATATAAATATTTATATGACTGACTTTGAGAACAGTTTTTAACCTTGGTATCTTATTCACCAAATATGGGAATTTAAAATTTAATTCACACTGTAATTGGCCTCATGTGCAATGCTATCCTACTGCATTATGTAGGTCTGGCATTTTTACTGTAATATCTCTAAAGATAAGTGTTTTGGCAGCATTGTAGAGTGCAGCACGGACTAGGTATGATGTGCCCTTAGAAATTCCATTCACCTGTAAATATCACCTTCCTGGGAAGGGAGGCCTCCTTCAAGTATTTCAGGAGGGAGATACACTAAATCCTGGCAGTTCCTCTGATGGCAGTTCTGCAGGGCTGACATCAGCTGCTGTTTCCTCCAGCTGGTTAGGCCATAGTCTGATATCTATGGAAACGTGAGAGAAAGTAATTTTAGTAACAATATAACAAGTCTTGGTATCAAATGTTGATTATTAAGATCAATATATGCAACAGTAGGACAATCACTGGATTTTATGTTAATTGACTAACAGTAGAAGCTCCTACCTTGGCTCTGTACTGCACATCCAAAAGCACATTGGAAGGTTTCAGGCTGCAGTGGCAGAGAGCAGGTTCCAGGCTGTGAAGATGATGCAGCCCTTCAGCCACATCGGACAGGATCCTTATGAGTAAGGGAAAGGGAAGTGCTGGGTACAGCTGATGCTAGGTAACAAAAAATACAGGTTTTGGTAGTGTGAAATTGTTACTATTCACATTTTCATTTGACAACAAGCAGAACTACAATGCAGAAACTGAAGAAAGGATTGTGACTACTGTCCATAATTTACATGCTGATTGTTCTTTGTTGGCTGATCTTGTAACTAATTTTATTGTCTCAAAGATGACATCTTTTATCTACCTCATGGATGAGGGATTGGAGGGATCCATTGTTCATCCATTCAGTCACTATCCCCACAAGTCCATGGTACTGGTAAACCCCAAGGAAAGGCAGGAGATGTTCAGACTCATAGTGTCTGACACTTGCTATGTCCTGAAGTAGCAACTTCCACTCCCTGTAAAAAAAAAAAACAAGTTAGAGGCAGGTTAGACTGAAGGGAACTTCAGAGAGAGATGAGAGTGTAGGATGTGGAAATGAGAGAGAACCATACGGTTGAGCACAAGCTAGTGTTATTTATCCAATAAACCCAGTATCATATAATCTTCCAATCAATTCCAAGAACATGAACCAGTCATAGTGTAGTGTATTTTTCTCATATAAAGTAAATTTAATTTTTCTAATATAAAATGAAAGATGTCTGGATGCTTTAATATGAACATAAGAGCACAGTTTGAAGCAGGATTGAAGTGTGAAGGCAGGAAAAAGCTGGAGTACATGAAATGCTAGATTAAGAATAAAACAAGAATTTTCCTTTACTATTCCCAAGAACTTGTATTCTTTTACTATTAGTGACATCCACATTTACAAGGAAATGATGTGTTTCCATGCTTTCCATGCACATCTCACTGCTTTGTAACCCTGGCCATTACCTTCCCTCCTCCCATTTCCCCTGCTCTCATCTGTACAGCTGGTTTAGATTAAATTCAACTGAGGTCTCTTCAGGGACCTCTAAAAAGACAACACCTTAGCATAATGCTGTTATTCATCAGGGTTTGTAGACATTATTAGAGTAGATTAGTTATTGACTTCAGGATTAAGCTCTACTTTATAAAAAATGGTAAAAAACCATAGAGCTTGTTTCTCAGTAAAATTGCCTCCAGGTTGCCTCTTGGCTAGTCAAGATTTCTAGGAATGGAGATGTTCTTGGGGATCAGGTGATCCTGGATATGCCACGATTTGTTCTGGTGGCACCACTGCAGGTCTGTGCCGCTCACCTGCGTGGTTGGTTGGGCAGGTAAGACACGTACCTGTCCGTAGTGTCCTGGCAGGTCAGCAGCTTCACAGAGATGGGAGTGTTCCAGGAAATATGAAAGGCTTTGAGTGCAAAGCCTGAGCCTGTCCTGGTCAAGATAAAGCTTTCCAAATCTTCCTGGGCTACCACAGGTAATGGATTGGCCATTTCTTGATGGCTGGCTTGGGGGAAAATGTGACAGAAAAGAAAAAAGTTTTAAGAGGGTTTTTTGTCACAATTACCAAAGCACAGTGAAGTTGCACCAACCCTTACTTCCTAAATGACAAATCCAACCACTCTGTGTCAGACTTTCCTTACAAAGAGAGGAAAAATGCCCTAATTGCAAAGAGGTGTCTGGACCATAATTTGCCATCTGAGTCTGCAAGGTGCTAATTAATTGCTCATCGTTATTTCTATCTGACGTCTTTGAAATAGTGGACCAGTATTTATAATATAAAATGTGATTGTAATGTAATACTGAATTATGTAGACAACAAACTAACATCTTACAGCTGCATGCCAGGCAAATAATTTCTCCACTTCTGATAAAAAAGGCAATTATTCAATAAGTCATTTCAGCATGTTCTGCATCATTCTTGCACATCTTCTTTAATATATCATATGTGAATGCAAAAGGAAAGAAAAAGGTAAAATTCCTGCTATTGTGAACTGTCAGAATTCTGCTAAATGGAGTTGTGTCTGTGTAGCCACCACTAATTTGAGCAGTATAGTGTCTGTCTGGGACCTCTCCAGGGCCAGCTGCACGTCTCCCACACTTTGCATGGCAACGCACACGGATTAGAGGCAACTTCTGCAAAGCATCACCGTGTTACTACATGAGTAACAGTACTAATTACATCTGTGAAGCTCCATTAGACTAGAGACAGCCAAAAAGTGAATGGTAAAGGAGGAAAACAAGCAATCTAAGATAATAGATGGCATAAAACAGATGGCATTGGTAAGGATTACTGCAACATCTGTGGTCAGTGAGTCAGAACTCTTCCAACTGGAATACTCCCTTTGAGGTCCAGTAGAGCAGGGCTAGAAAAGGAAATATGAGGGCACTTAAGTAGCTGTGAAGGACTGTTGAGTGAGAACTGTGTCCTTTTAGATGTGCTCTACAAAAAGAGCTCCGGGGATGCAGAGACCCTCAAAGTCCACATAACCTTTTCTCCACAAATAAAACAGAAACAAAAGCCTGAAGATAAATTTGCCTGTGATCTTGCATCTGGTTCATGAACATTTTATTGCTGGTGAATCTCAGTCTCTTCCTGCAGGCATGTTCACAATCTAAGCTCAGTTTTGCCTCTAAACACAATAAAAATGCAAAAAGCAGCAGCTGATTTACCAGTTCAGCTTTAACCATATTTGATTCTGGTAGGAAAGTGCAGTTGAACTTCTTGCTTTTTGTTAGATTATTGTAGTTTGAAAGCAATAACTGCCTTAGGTGCTTCTCTGAGAGTTTCCTTAGAAAAAGAGATGAGGCTGACAAGTTAACAATTTCATAAAATTTGGAAGGGTTCCTCTGAATGAAGACAATTTTCTAAATGAGCGATTTATTCCTTAAAGTTGCAAAGATGGACCACACAAATCTGAATATGAAGGAGGTAATCAAAACGCTGGCAGAAGCAAAATTATGTCTCATTTTTATTATATACAGCAATAATTAATAATTTAAATAGCCAAAAAGATTTACTCAATTCCAACTATAGCGCAAGGAAAATCAAACAATGATTTTACCACCTAAACCATTACTGAAAGCATTTAGTTTTATTTAAAATTAAATCAAGCAATAATATAAGCATTTTTTGAGCTCTTGCTCACTGGCTACTTAGATAAAAGTTAAAGCTAATCATCAGCTCCTATTTTTGATTTGCAAAATCTAATAAAACTAGAGATTTTTGAAAATTGAAACAGAAACCATTTCAATCTTTATCATTACAAACCATGTCGCGACATGCTAAGCACCATTCTCCCTGTGTCTGAGTTTCTACATCTTTGTATTGCAAGGTACCAAAACATTATTTCAGTAATTCTGCTCTTTTGAATGTTTT
This sequence comes from Aphelocoma coerulescens, assembly GCF_041296385.1. NCBI lineage: Eukaryota > Metazoa > Chordata > Aves > Passeriformes > Corvidae > Aphelocoma > Aphelocoma coerulescens. The sequence goes on along the minus strand of NC_091025.1, from coordinate 9,097,155 downwards.
TTCTCCCAGATCCTTTTAAAACCTCACCATCAAACTCCAAAATCAATATTCCAAGAGTGACCTTTGCAAGGAAACGGTTTGCATTATTTTTTAGTAAGACACTAAAAGTCTTGGATAACTTTGCTATGCCCCCCCCTCCCCACCAGCTGTGCTGGCTGGGGCATGAAGAAGACTGCTATAAAGCCATTTAGTTCAAGTTTCTAATTATAAGGTAATTTTAAAAAATTAATTCATAGCAAAGATGTTTCCTTACTATGAGAGAAACTATATTAATATACAGATGTGTCATGAAAAGAAACAGGAAATAAAAATCAACTTACCTCTGGAAATACAGACATAAAACTATGGAATGATGGAGTGAAACTGCTGTAGATACCAAGTGTGAGTTGGCTTTGAGTGGAATTCAAACACAGCTCGAGCTTTCCTGCCAGTGAGTCAGCTTGGTTGTTGATCTCTGCTTTTATTGGCTGCCTGCAAACATTTAACATTTCCTGGTCGGATACACAAACTGTAACTCTTTAGTGACTGCTGATGAGAGTGATTACAGAAAAAGAGGTTGGACAGCTGCTTCTTCCACAAGGAATACCAAGAGGTAAAGGTATGTAACAGTGTAAAATACCATACTGGATACAGCCCAGGTATGGAATTATGTGGAGCTGTGGACAGACTGAGCAGCTCATACTGATCTCTGCAGTGGGTCAAGCTGACAGCACACGTTAAAAACCCCATAAACTTTTTAAGCCAAGTTGATCTTAAAAGAGGAAATAAATGCTGGGTTTCTGGTAGGAGGGTGGGCAGGAATAGGATAATGTCGGGTTACAGAGAAGTCAGGTTCAATTGCCTGTCAAACAGCCCTGCTGAAGAGGATGTAGGGGTTAGGGTGAAAGTCAAGCTGGTCATGAGCCAGGAGCATGCTCACATCACAAGAGAAGAAAATTACATGCTGGGCTGCATTAGAAATGCAGTCAGGAAAGTGAGGTAAGTCACGGTGCCTCAGTACCCAGAAGTGGTGAGGCTGCTGCTGAAATACTGGAGTCAGCTTTAGGGCCCTCAGTTCAAAGAAAATGTTGACAAACTGGAGAGGACACAATACACAGCTACCAAGATGGGACCCTGGGGCACATACCTTACAACGAGAGGCTGAGAGGGCCAGCCTTGCTTCGGCAGGTGCAGCAGGCTGAGGAGGTGTCAGTTAGAATCCTACACCTATTTGCAGGTCAGTTATGAAGATAGAGATAAATTCTTCTCCATAGTGGCAGATAACCACCAGTGGCATAGGTAGCTGTCTCTACTTCAGAGGTTCAAGCCAGATGCTAGAAAAAAGCCTCACCAGGTACATAATGCAGTTCTTTAATGGGCCACTCAGGTTTCAGAGCCTCCATCATTTAAAGTTTCTCTAGACTTAGCTAAACAAAACCATGGCTGACTTGATACAGCACTGCCAGCAGTCCTGCCTTGAGCAGGAGGCTGGGCTAGAAAATGACAAAAATTCAGTATATCTTTAATTTTGTGAAAACCCTACGGGGCCTAATTGTGTTTGATGGGACTGCTGGATGTAAGGTGGAAACTTAAAGAGAGAGCAGTTGTTCCAGTTGATCACATTTTATGCAAATTTGTCTATATATAGAGTCTGACTTAAAATTAGTGTCAGTCAATGACATTCTGTCCACAGACTTCTGTTGGTTTTGGCTCAGATCCTGACCTCCCCCCCTCCCAGGAAGGGAAGGAGCAGTGAGGCAGTTAGGTAATCCCCCTATGATCACAGGAAAGTCCCTTATATCATCAAATCATGTGCCCGGGCTGTGTGGCCTGAGAGGAAGCACAGTACAAGTGGGAAGTTCACCATGTGCTATTTGCTGACAGCTGTAACTCTCTGACCAGCACCAGCTTTCTCTGCTCAGCACACCCTTCCTAAAGGGAAAATTAGTATGAGGGAGCAGAAGTAGCAAAGGTGAGAAAAGTGGGCTGTAACAGTCCTAGAGAAGGCTGGAAGCATGTTAAGCTGTGTTGCTGGGACCTCAGGATCCTCCTCCCCTTGGCTTTGATGTATCAACACCACATTCATTTTTGTCCATATTCTACACTTCTGTAGGAAGTACAGTAAAAATGTTTCCCTCTTTACAAGGTATTGGCCTTTCTGGCTCAAACTGTGCTGCAGAAGAATCACAAACTGTTCAAAATCCATACAGCTAATTAAAGTTCTTCAGGGGGGCTTTATAGACAAATTTGAAGGACTTAATTTTACAGAAATTCTTTGACACTTAAAGTAGTTTTAAGTACTTGAATATCATGTGCTGGGGAAACAGACTACTAGAACAATCCTGCATTTGTTTACTCCTTTTGACTATTGTTTTCAGCTTAAAAAAAACCCTTAGTGTAAAACCAGAAAGTCTAATTTTAATCCATATGTGAAGAAAGCAGAAATTTACAGGCAAATTTGCCGTGCAGGTCTGAGCTAATTAAACACCATTATTACTGAACATGCTAATTAAAAGAAAAAAAATCAGTATTTTACCTATGTATAATTTATCCAGAGAAATTTAAAGCTTCTCACATAATATGAAAGCTTATAAATAATAGGCAAGGAAAAACCTCTGTACACTCCCACAAGGCCTGTCTTGTGCAGAAATCAGACAGTTAAGAAAACAAAAGTTTTGTTTGACTGTAAATTGTTGAGTTTGTTTGGATTTTGGTTTTCATTGTAATTATGTAAAATACTTGGAATAAGGCCTTGCAGCACAGAATAATGGGTAAGACAGACATTGAATCCTTCTCATCTCCTATGCACAGCATTCATTCATTGCCATACAGGCAGCTAAATACATAGATGCTAGAGAAGGATGGACACCCCTGCCAAAAACAGTAGCTGCTCGATGCCCAGAGGCTGTGTGCTGTTCTAAAGGACAGGGAGAGATTGAGTTCCATTGGAAACATCACTGAGTGCACTTCCAACCATATGGAAGGGGAAACAACAATGAACACAGAGGTAATCTGAAGACCAGCACTTAAAATGATCATTATGTGAGTGCCTACAAGATTCCTTTTAGTGAGTGAATCCAGCCATCAAAACAAAAGGATTGGCAGACAGCATCTGACTATAACTGCAGGAAGAATTCTGAGACAGTAGGTTATTTCTCATATGTACATTCATGCTGAATGACAGCACAAGTCTTTCAGCAGAATCACGGATCTAAAAAAACCCAGAGACCAGTTTTTATTCTGCTCAGAAGACAAACAAAACTGACCCTCAGATTGTCAAAGAATGAGTAGTTAAAAACTATCATATTTATTTATTTGCTTGTCAAAGTATCCAAATAAGGTATTTTAAAACCTGACCATAGCAATGCAAGAAGAACTAGAATTTTTCCTTTTTTAATACAAACTTATTTTTGTGGCTTGCTCACAAGCTAAGACAGTTCATAGGGAACATAAATGTGTTCTTAACAACACCTTAGCATCCTGAAAGCAAGAATAATAATGATACCTAAAGAATAGCAGTTTAAGACAAAAGTGGTTTGTAAGTCTTCCCCTCATAACAGTCACACAGAGTGGACCCAGTTACAATCAAATTTAGAACAAAATGGGGGTTTTACAAGCAGCAGCATTAAAGGACCACGGCATAAGACAAAGCATGAATAGAGCAAGTGTGTACAATGAAAGAATGACACAGGACCAGAAGATTGAAGCATTAAGATGACCCAAATACCAAAGCCTCTGATGCATATTCAGTAAACACTGCACTTGGATATTTCAGAAGAGTTCCCAGCATCATTGCTCAATCTGGCTATTCCAGTTGAGCATCTGGGCAGGACAACTTTTGGCAAAGAGGTAGGTTCTAAGGTGCAATTTTCTTTGGCATCTTGTCTATTTCAGGAGGTCTTACAAGAAGATAATGTTAAAATGCTGTAGGTTTTAGATTTGCAGGATTCAAATGCTATGTAGTTCAGCTTTACAAAAGCTGGGCTGTAGTGCATGAGTGCAGCCAATGATTTAACCATCTTGCTCTGGAAAACAGGATTCTAAACAGGCACAATACTCACTGTAATGGGATACTTTAAGATACAAAAAATTATGGTGTCCATTTTCCATTTAATGGATTTGCAGTTGAACTAAGCCTTCCTTTTTCATTTTTGCTTTGTTTTGTTAAAAAAAAAATACTTCTTCAAATGCCCATGCCATGCTATTTTGGGAAATATTCACAACATTCATTTTGTCATTAATGAGATGACTAAACCAAGGTTATCACAGCTTCTGGCCTTAGGCAATTTCCATAAAGTGAGTAGTGCCAAGCACCTCTGCTAATTAAATTCTACTAAAGAAATTTATTGATTCTTTACCCATTTATTTATACAACGAAATCTTAAACAGGTATGACACAATAATTCATGTAAATTGGAACAAGATTAAGAACTCCTAGACTGCAGAGAGCTTAGGGGATCATACTTGTTACAAGTGCCCTAGTCCTCTTCCCAAGCAGTTGTGATCTGTTTTGGAACACGATGTACTAAACAGTATTAAGACAGGGTGGAGGAATGCTAAACCTCCAGGTCTGTCAATTATGTACCTGCAGATAAGTAATTCTAGTAAGCTAATGGTGAAATGTTAGAGACCTACATTGTGTGACCTTGCTGTGAATGTGTGGTAGAGGTGAGGCATTATAAGCAGCTTTCAAAGCTTCACACATACCAAGCAAAACCTAAGCTCTTCAGGCAAAGACACAGTGAACACTCCTTCCTTGCTCCCCCAAGGATGCCTGTCCCGGGGTGAGGAGTAGTGCAGCCATATTCACCAATCCCCAAAAGAAGTCTTTCCTCTAGAACAGCATAACATGAATATATTTTCCAATGCCATGCCTGTCTCCTGGATTTTTCCACTGAAGAGTGGGCAAAGTTTTAATTGGCCTGATTCTAAGTGTCGCCTTTTCTGTACCTGGCAATTCTGGAGTGTGAAAATACACATCTGGGCACAAATTTTTTTACAAAAATTTTTTAAAAGTCTGATCTTGACAAATGCTGTTTTCAGTTGCAGGGCTGATTTGGGTTCATTTGAAGATTTTTTTTTGTTTGTTTGGTTGGGCTTTTTTCAAAGTTGCAACATTAAAAGCATCTGAAAGATACAGATTGCTACTGATTTCCTTTAAGTGTTGGTATAATCAAGCCTGCTTGGAGGCCAGTAGCATGTAGTGCCATGAATTGTTCTGAATTGCTGCAGTAGACGTCAGTGTACTTTCAGTCATTTAGGAAAACACTCTGCTTATGGTGAAATATATTCTTTGAATTTGGTCATTAGCATACTGAACTGGAATTCAGTCCAACACTGCCGGAGATGAGAACTTCCTTCTCTTCTGTGGAAAGCAGCCAACTAACACAGAAGACGTAAAAAATGGAGAATTTACCTTGGTTTCCCAACAGTTTTCCATCACCAGTCATATAACCCTTTGCAGACCAAAAGAGCCTTTGTCAACCGTAAAAATTTTAGCTGGACTAGAATCCAGCATGAGTGATGTGAAGAGACAGCACCTAAAAAAATGAAAGGAACTTCAATCCTGTTCAAAAATGATTAATAAAGTAGTTTTAACACATCGGGCAGTAATCAAGGGGCTAAATTTCAGCTTTCATTTGGAGGTTGCCAAATCAAAACCGTCTGAAACTCTATTAATTACAGACCCAAAACTTTGGAAGACAATGAAAAGAACACAAGACATTGTTTATTACACAGTCTCATTAAAAGCATATTCATCTGAATGGCTGAGTTTTTGAATGTTTGAGTTGGTAACATTGCAAACAAGCTCCTCAGGGGAGGCTAAATGTTTCAGTTCTTTGACTTTTGCTTGGCACTTGATTCCAGTAAATTTTTTAATGGCTTAGACCATGGAGATCTCTATCATTTCTCCTGTGAAAGTGATGAGAAAGCAGGGACACACAGCAAGACAGACACATAGGCATTGTCCAAGCAGGCTGGAGAGCCCAAGTGCTGTCTGTGCTGTGGTGCCTGTGTGCTAGCTTTCTTTGGAAGTCAGCATTTCATCTGTAGCAAAGACTCTGGAGCCAAAATACAGTAATAGTCCTACAGTTTAAGGGTGTTGCAGTAATGCAGCATAATCTTTTGTGCTTGATAGTTTGACTCTTTTAACTTGTCAGTGATCAATCCATTTTAACACAGGCAAATGAACTTCACTGAAAAGTAAACAGCTCTAATAATGTACTTCTTTGACTTTTGCTTTTTAAAGCTGAAAATAGCAGTGTGACATGAGTGAGAAAAGGCTCTACTGGGTGGACTTTGTTCTATTGTGTTCTTTCCAGGAAGTGGCAACAAAAAGAAATGACCTGTTGCTAATTCCCCTGTTGTACTGTGAGAGACAAAAAAAGAGGTTTATCCATGTCCTCAAGTGATACATACTTCCATTTCCTCTCAGCTGCAGTGGTGCAGGAAAGCAGGTATCAAAACAGACAGCTCTATGGCAGACATTGAAAAGGAAACACTTAGAACTTGTGCAAAAGCTGATAACCCCTAATGTTGGAGTGAAAGCTCCTCTGAACTCAGGCCCAGAGGAAAGCCAAAGCACAGGGGTTGAATTAAAACCTTTGGACAAGCTGAGATACATGAAGCCACACCAAAGTGAAATAGAAATATAGATTTTTTAACTTCTAGTAGAAATATATGCTAAGTGCCTTAAACATTAAAAAGCTGTAGTAGAGGCCTTAGACACAGTTCTTGCTGCAGCAGTGTTACCTTTTCACAGAATTCTTTAGACAAAATATAGATAGAATTATACTGTTCACATTTTTTAGATAGAGTGTTCACATAAACAATAAGAACTGATAGAAACTGTATACACAAATCTGTGTAATACCTATGTAACACTTGTGTAAGGCTTATGACTGTTAGAATTAGACCAGGATAGGTTAAGAAAAGAAAAACTAGAATCGTGTGTTAATCTTATTGGTCAGTTAACAAATATAATCCAAACTTCTGTAAGAAAAAATATAGAGTATAGAGCATATAGAGTATATATAGCATATAGAAGAAGAAGAAACTGGTTTTGCCTGCTGTTGCTGTTGCTGCTTGGCTTTATCATGCAACTCCCTTGGAACTCTGCCTTCAAGAAAGCTATGAGACTATGAAATATAGAACTTAGCAGAACAGCAGCCTCCTCTGCTCTTTTACCCTGGTCCGAGAAGGAAGGGTACCCCATCAAAAGCTCAACACCCTAACACTGGCAAGCTTAGGGAAAAGCCAAGGTTTTTCCTGCTTACACAGATGCCAGCTGTAGGCTCAGGTCCATGATTGTGAGAAGCAGCTGGCATTAACTGTATTTGCACACGTTTTCCAGAACATGTTTTCCTCTTAAAGCAAAATACAGCAGCAGACGTTTGACAGTGTGTACACAAAACTCAGAGACTCTCTGGATTAATAGTCAGTGGTTGTGCTGCCACTCAGAAGCAGCTCAAGAGGATGAAGGAAGGCACAAACAGGAGTCACATGAATGTCAAAGGGGAATGTCCAGAGCCACAGCCCAGAGGATATGGGGGTAATCCCAGGCACCAGTACATGCTGGCAACAACCTGCAGGAGAGAACTTTGGAGTCCTTAGAAGGTGAGCAGCTGAATGTGAGCAGTAAGGAGCCTTTGTGGCAGATGATGACAAGCATCCTGAGCTGTGTAAGGAAAAAGGCTGCCAGTAAATCAAGAGAGATCTTGCTCGGCACTGGTGAGACCACACCTGGCGTTGCAGCCCCAGCGCTGCGCTTCCTACTGCAAGAAGGACATGGAGTGAGTCTAGCAAAGGGTCAGGAAAATGATCAGATAATTGGATTATCTAACATGGGAGGAGAGGCTGAGAGAATAAAGATTGCTTAGCTTCATGATATGGCTCAGAGGGATCTTTCTGATGTACATAAACACCTGATGGGAGGAAGCAAAGATGGAGCAAGACTCGATGTTGCCCAGTGAATGCACAAAAAGCAGTAAGAAGGAATTGAAATACAGGAAACTGTTTAAACATAGGAAAACACCATAAAGGTTATTGAACAGTTAAACAGGTTGTCCAGAGAGGTGGAATTCTCCATCTTTACAGGTGTTTAAAACCCAGCTGGACATGGTCCTATAAAAGCACAGCTTGATTGAATTTCTTAGGTTTTTTTTAAAAACACCTTTCTGCAAACAACTGTGAAATGTTGCTCTAAGAAAGGGTGTGACATCAAATACTTTTGATTGTTCAACATTGCTTTTAGCATTGAATAATTATGAAAAACCTCCACTGGACCTGATAACCCCATTTGACCTGAGTTCTTACATATGGATCCATCAGATAACCAAAATTAAGCTTATCTAACAGCTTTTAAGTATTTTTTTCCTGCCCCATGACATTATGATGAAATTGGGGTCAGAGGCTCATGAGTTTCATCACTACCTTTTCTTGCTTGCCTACAGAAAACAATTGCTTGATTTTCCTGTCCTATATCTCTAACAGGGTCAAAAATTATTTGCCTTGTGCTATACCTGGTCTTACTTAGCAAAGAAACTGGCTACTTTGCTATGCTACTGTAGCTGTAAAAGCTCAGTTTCTGACACTTTCAAAGTGTGCAGTAGATTCTCTCCACAGTGAAATAAAAGGGAATAAATCTATCAGAAGTGCTGATGAAAATAATAGACAGAAATATTAAGTCCTGACACACCAACAAAGCAGCACAGAGAAGAAACACAGCTAAGAGTTTGAGCTTAAATGCAGTTCCTGAGCCAATGGGGAGAGCACATGGGAGGAGGTCCCAGATGAGGCTAATGAGGACAGTGAGAGATTCTTGGTGCTATCAGGGCCCTGACAGAAGATAAATCCCAGTAGTCACAGCTTATCTTCCCTTAAAGGTAGGCTCTTTGAAAGTACTGTGTTTGTATTAAAGGGTTTAATGTAGATTTACTAGGCTGTAATGAATTTTTAAACTGTAATTGTTCAGTAGGCTTTGGTAGGATCTTTTTCTGAATGTCTACACTAATCTTGAAAAGAATAATTTTAATAGCATTGTATGCCATAATGCTGCTCTCTTGCAGTTCTCATCATTAATTGGCTACAGCTACAGAATTTAATACTGTAATCTTTTCTGAAAAAGTCTCTAATTTTAGTGCTCTAAGTGTCTTCTCCCTTCTCTTTTTGTAATAAGCCTAAAAACGCCTATTTTGACATGCTAGTGAATAAGTTTTGTTTCTTTTAGCACAGGGAGTGTTTCACAGACATTGGAAGTTTCATGTGTGTAATTTCCTTCTAGAGAAAACAGTTATGATTTATTTAGAGGAACTTCATCAGCTGGTGGAAAAGCATGAGGAAAGTATCAGAGAAAACAAGTTTCTCAAAATAGTTTCTAATAGACTGTGTATGAGCTAGCTTCTTCCCCAAGTAGGAGTTAACTCATTGCAGTCTCCTGGAGACCAGGAGATGAAGTTTCTGTTCTTGTGCATGACAGTAGGTCTGGTCAGTATGTAAAATCACAAAAGCCACACCTAGGAACAGGTTTGACATTAGAATGGTGTCTAGAAAACTCTTCATGTGACTGTTTACCAAAACTGTCTTCAGGCCTCAGTGCTCCTTGGCAGATGGAGAAGGATTGAAAAATTCCTCTATTCAGGAACCTTTCTGTGCAGGCACATAGTGGCCACCCACAGGAGCCCTCTGGCCACCACTGAGCTGTGGTGCTGGAAGTTAAATACTCCCTGTACCAGATGAGCATAATGAAATTTAAAAAATGTACTTAAAGGTAAATAAAGATGCTAAAAATTAAACTAACCTTGTCATGTGGATATACTATATTGAGGTTTTGACACATTACATCCCATTTACTGCTCTGTTTTGTCTTCAATAAAATACTGTGCATACTTTGAAAAATCAGTGTAGATGCTGAATCTCAGACAATATGGTTTAGTTTCATGAGGTCATGTGTCAGTTTGAGAATTTAAAAACTTAGCTTGTTTTTCAAGCCACAGAGTTCACAATGCTGTATCCACAAGAATAGAAGGTGTTAAATTAATTTTATTTTACCTCCTTACAACTTGATATAGTTTAGTTTTGTCCAGCTACCAGATTGCTACTACTTCTCTCTCATCCTTTGAGTATTGGGGAAAACATGGTCATGTTTCTTTTCTGCTATTTCATAAGTGGGGTTTTTGGATAAATTTTTGTTGCCTAACTTGCAAAACATCCACTTTCATTCTGAGCATGTGGGACCTAATTTTAGTTTCACTTTAGAGGGAAAGCTCTCCCTTTCAGCATAGGGGAACATAATTGCTTTTCCTTTTTACCAGTTTTGCTTACAAGTTGAATCTCAAGATACTTAGCAGTGTTGCATTTATAAGGAGGAAAATAAGGACTATTGCAGTTTAAAAAAACAGTTTGAAAAACTGTTTGTTCGTTTTAGGCCCTGGAGCACTTCATATGTTGAGAACAGTGTCTCCCTTTCTGGGCTGTATTGTGTAGCTGCTGTTTTCTCTTGCTTTCCACAAATTTACTTTCTCTTTCCTGGTTTTACCTCATTGCGTGGGAATATTATAAACTAGCTGAATCAAGGCTGATCTGCATTTACAGTGCCTAGCACAGAAAGGTTCTGATCAGAGATCAGAGTCACTGTAGCAGTGCTGAACAAGTAGGTTAAAAGAGAAATGACAGAGATATACAAAGTGGAAGGCACTACCAAAAATAATAGTAACAACAGTGAGATTTGTAGGGGATTGGGAGTGACATGGTAAACAAGAATATGGTATTTTCAAATATTATCTAAGCAGATATTTCAGCAGGGAGGCACATGTGAACTGGATTTTGAGCTCGCAGCGGGGTTGGTCAGGAAGGAAGGGAGCAAAAATCTTCACTTCTAAGGTCAGAGGAGGTAATTTTTTAAGGCTGTAGGAGGCAGAGGAGGCAGAAAGGTTAGAGGGTTCCAGCAGGCATCTGGGAGGGTGCTGGGTGTGGACAAAGGGCTGCACAACAGCAGGAGCCTTAAGGGACTGCAAACTGCACAATCAGCATAGGCATGAAGGGTTATGAAGTGAATGTGTCCCTCCCTTCTCTGAATGTTACAACAGGCTGCCAGTGCTCTCTCCAGGTTCCTGTCAGACACAGCCTCTGCTGGTGTGTTACACAAATCTCACAAGTGCAGTGCACTTTCCAGTGTAAGGATGGAAATTATCCCAGGGTGCCCACAGCAGAGGTGCTGATTGTCCTGAGGACTCTGTTGTGCCTTGAACTGAAAGGATTACATCCAGGCTGGTCAAAATACCCTCTGTGTGCTGGAGGGTTGGATAGGACTGCTAGAGAGGGCAGCTTCAACCTCAGTGGCTGTGATGGACACTGAGGATGAAAATGGTGCATTACTTTGTGTGATCCAGAGTGCAAAACTAAAAAAAAAGGTCAGGAGGAAAGGAGCAGGCCTGTCCCATTTTAGCCATGGCAATGGCTTATTCTTAGGTGGTGATGGTAAAATTATTTGTGATTCAGAAATCAGTACTAAAACCTCTGTACAGATCAATTATTGTGTATTGATGGAAAAATCAGGAATCTGATTGCCTCTATAAGATGAGGATGAAAAAACACATTAATCCTGGTGTAACCATAGAGACTATTAAACAACATCAGCTGTAAGTAACATTTTTCATTTGACTATGAATCTTTTGCAACCAAAAGTTCTCAAAAAGCTGCTGAAGAGATCTTGAACCTCCAGATACTTTGTTTTGCCAAATCTTAGAGTACTGGTGATAATACATTTGTCTAAGAAAGGTTTAGTGGGTTTTTTGGTTGTTGTTCCAAAAAGTCAAGCAGCTAACACTTAGTGAGTTCATGGAGGAAAGATATAAGCTGAAAAGCCATTATTTTGCCTATTACTCCTGGAAGAGGGATGGTATCACAGTTGCTGCTGTGAGCCCCACACTGACACCTGGCATGAAGGAGACCATTCCATGGACCTACCAAGCTTAGCAGGCACATACGAAACTCATTTAGAGGACAACATTCAGGGAATGCTAAGTAAATATACATACTTACTGGGACAGAGTATGTATTTGCTTGGTATCCTTAAAATAATCTATTTATCCCAGATTTCTGGGTTATTTTTACACTTAGCCCCAAGGAATGTCACAAATGCAGTGCCAATATGGCAGAAGTACAAAGCATTCTAAACATATAAATCCAGATTATTACTTGGCTTAACCATAAAATATGTTGCAAGCATTAAATGTTTTTTAAAACTTCCAGAATTTTGTGAAACCAGAAGAGTGTTGGTGCCATGATTTACAAAAGGTGGATCCTGACTGCCAGGATTCAAAGAGAAAATAAAGTAGCAACTACAAAGAACTTTAGTTGATATAAGTTCAGAACAAAATCATAGGAAAGCGAGGAAAGCATTCAGCTGAGAAGTAATCAGAACATATATTCACAGAGTAGCTGCATAGATAAACATTGTTAAAAGTTTAACTATGCCATGACATTTCAAATAAAAGGTTTTACAGAAGTAAAGAGGCCCTTTACAAACATTAGGCAGACATGAAGTGGAGGATGAGCTAGTTTGCAGGAAAACCTGAGAAAGCAGTTGTTGGGGAGGAGTGCCATTTATTGGATTTGTCACTAGTAGGGCTACGCAGTGGTTTGTAGAAGACTTAATATCCTTGTCCCCTAATCTGAGAGTGAATGTGAAAGCTGACAAAATTTTGTGACTGATGCAAAAAAGAGGTAGAATATTAAAAAGCAGTACAGAAGAGAACTAGGCTGTTTGCTTGCTGAGCTCATTCTGGCAAAATGCATTTTTTGTAAAGGTAGGGCTGAAGCTACTGCATCATGTAGCAAAACAAAATGTGAGCTTGTGTGGACAAAAAGACTTATCCTGGAAGTCAGTACCTCCAAAACTGAAATGAAGTGAGATAGAAGCAGGGTGGTGATGTTTGTGTAGAGAGCACCAGCAAGGTGGAAGTCCACACACAGCTCCAGCACATCTCTGAAAAGAATGCCAAAAAACCAAACAAAGCAAAGAATGCTTTGCCAGAAAACTTCAGGTTCAGCAAAAACACCTCACAGCAAGACCCTGTAGAATGTTACATTCATTTATCAAAAAGAGAAAAAGAAATAGCTTGTTTAGGGGGTTTAAACTATTCCATGAGAAAGGGAAATGGGACTTCTACAGAAAAAGTAAGAACACAATAATGGACAGATGCCTGAGACAGAAACACGTTGTGAAGTAGAGACACACCTTTTTAACACTGTGTGATTGATTATAGGAATCTGCTTTATTTTGTTGCTTGTGGCTGGAGGGTTTGAGTGAAAGCTGGCTGCTTGCTGCAGCCTGTTATCACCACACAGGGTCAGTGTGAGATCACACAGCTTTGCTCTGTCCCAGCTCTGACTTTTTGAACAGAGGGCAGTAATGCTGGGCCAGTGCAGGGGCCAGACACAAATTCTTCACCATGAAATATACGGTCCCTAGGAACTCTGAGTGGAAAGAGAAGATTTAGGCATGGGAGGGAAGGAGAAGGAACATTTTCAATGTTGCCTCTGCTGACTTAGCAGAATTTGTGGTTGCTCAGTACTTTATGAAGATGCTTTAGGATATTTGTATTCTTACATGATCACATGTCATGTATCACAAGCTGAAAACAAGCATCCTGTTTTTCCAGTTTGTATTGCTTTTCCTTGCCACATGGATGGTGTGGAGCATAATGTACAGGCATTATGCTTTATACAGTTGGTTGATATTCTTCTGATCCAGCACAGGGAAGGGAAAATGTCATCCTGTGGTTAAAGAGCGGGGCTTGAAATCATTATGTCCCCTGAAACTGATGCCTCTGCCATAGATTTTAGGTGTGACTGTGGGCACAGCACCCAGTGGTTTGTGCCTCTTGTTCCTTCCCAGTAAAATTAACAGAAATATTTTTACAAGGGTAGTTCAGGGCTCATTTAATACTAACACTATCCTCGATAAGCAGTGAAAATGTTCAAAATAAGTTGTGGTATCTTCATGCCAGTAACTTCAAAAATAATCTTCTGGGGTTTGAAGCCCTCCTCTTTATTAGGAAAAAGAGGAATGTTCTTAACTTGAGGCAAGTATGCTTGTTTTTGAAAAAAATTTTAGTTTATCTTATTTGAAAGAGTATTAACAACAGGTTTAATTTAGCTATGAAATAGCATCAGCTGTGCAGCAGAGGTCACTGCTGCATTACTTGAATAAATTCTACCATGTGCCTGATAGGCCTGACCAAAAGGATTTCTAGTTTGCAATAAATACTTCGATTTCAATGAAATTAGTATTTCCCTGAAATTTTTATTTCTTTGAAACAGAGAATAAGCACCAGGTGAGCTATATATACAGAACTTGTACTCCCAGGATTCTGCAGCTATTTGAAAAACCCTGGACAGTTCACAGACTGATAAGGAATTCTCACAGAGATATAACACAGGCAGATATTTTCACATCATGTCTTTCAGTGTTGACACACAGAGAATTGACATTATTCAGCTTTAGAGAAGTCAGACCAGGTTGGTGTCTGCCTGGTCCATGGTGGAGATCTCCAGGACGTGCCCTGTGGGGCTGGTGTGCCCAAGGGGGTCTGGTCTGACCTGCAGGTCAAGGTCCTGGGCTGCTTGGCCTGCTGAGGAACCAGGGGAGTCATGCTCAGACCTGGTGCCTGATCCTGCAGCAGGTCAGGGCACAGTACTGGGGTGAGTCCTCTTGGCAGGTCTGTTTTGAAGACAATGAGTTGCAGCACATTTAGGAGTCTACCACAGAAGTGAGCAGTTGGGAAGGAAAAGAATGAAAAAGAGACAGATGAGTGATATTCTTTTGAGCAATAAATAAAAAAAAACAAACAAGCAGAGAAACTGTCCCCACAATATTTTTCCTTTCAAATTAAAAAATTCTGAATGTGAAAAATATTATAAATATTATTATAAATAATGTGAAAGGATCTCATCCCTGGAAGTGTTCCAGGTTGGAGGGGGCTCTAAGCAACCTGGTCTAGTGGAAAGGGGGATTGGAACTAGACGTTCTTTAAGGTCCCTTCCAACCCAAACTATTCTATGATCTTTTTCTCAATGTACACACAATCAAATAACATGTTAATAAAGAACAGCTCATGTGCCATAAATTTGCAGTTCATTTATTCCTTATGCATTGTGCCTTAATAATATTTATTTTTAGTATACTTACCCATCGATCACCTTATAGATCCCTTCAACACTTCAGCCCCATTCTGCATTGAGGTAGGATAGAAGAGCCTTAAACTGCCTGTCAGACCTGATGTTAACTCAATAGCACCAGGCACCCAAACACTTTTTTCAGGATGCTTGTCTTGATGAGAAATAATTGCACCCAATATTTTACTGTGCACAGACTAAAGAACCTGGAGGAAAGACAAAGAAATGTAGTATTATGCCAATATTTTGATTTTCCTCATTTAAGCAGAAAGAATTATTAGTAATTTTAAATTCAAGTATATAAATAAACATTTTTAGGCAATCCTAAAAACAGTGAGTTTGTTGCAATTTAATAATTTTTTTGTGTGTTTTCAGGAATTATTTATAAATTTAATCATGGATTTAGAGGTTGTTTGGAAATGTGATGGACTTCCTCAACAGAGAAATATAGTGAATGGCCTTTGTCCATTAAAAGGAACAATAAGCACAGCACCAGACCTCTCTGTTTCCAAGCATAATCCTATAAGAACATAGCACAGGTAGGAGGAAAAAGAGTCTTGTTACCCTCCTTTGTCCCCAGAGAGCAGTGAAAAAAAAAGATTTACAACCAGAATTAGGGTTGTGGCAAACCCAAGTGACAAAGCCTCACTGAAATGAAAGGGGTTGTGTAGATTGAAGGGTTTCACCTCTGACCAAGAGCTGGTAGCACCAGTGTCCATGCCATTTCTGAACAGTGTTTGCACAGAGATTTTTTCCAATCACAGCTGAGCCCAGTTAGTAGTAAAGTAAATTTCTGGGCTTCATTACACAGTTCTGTGCATTCTGGCTCTGGGAGGTTATTTAGGTGTGTCCCTAATCTCCCTGAGGAGGGTTGTAGAATTCAGGAGGTGTGTTGTGAGATCAAGACTTGACCTCTTGAGAGAGGTCAAATCTACTGTGGGCCTTTCTGTATCCCATACTCAGTCCTCCAAGCAAGACTTTCTTCATGTGACTGATTCTATTTAACTACTGGTTAATAGAATCGTATCTTTGGGCCATACTTTCAACAGAAAGTTCTGGATTATTGGATCCTTATCTCTTCAATACAAGTCACAAGCTTTCCCTTCTCTTTGAGTTAATAGTGCGCATCTCTGTTTCAGATTGTGAGTCCTCAGGCTCTCTGAAAAGGCAGTCCAAGTTATTTATCAAATGAGCTACCAGCACAAATGGGGAAAAGTATAAACATAAACCTCTAACAAATGTGGATCTGCCCATACCAGTGGTAGTTCTGTAATGGATACAGAGGATAAACCTCCAATCATTATAGATCTTGCTGGATTCAGTTCTAGCTGAACATTGTTAAAGCAGGATTGAATATGGATTCCATCATCAGTTTATACATGGAACTTGTATAAGGCTTTCCTGGAACTTCACCAGATTTTAGAAAGTAGATTTTTGCATACTATGATCACACATAAGTGTTGGCATGAGATAAAAATTCCTGCAGTTAATAAATAATACCAAATGTCCCAGGAAATGATAACATAAGCACTGTTTCAGAGTGATTTTGGCATTTGTCCCTGGCCTTAAAGGTCCTTTATATTGTTCCATTATAGTCTGTTCTGTTCCTAATTATTTAAGAAATGAAGCACCTTGGATAAATTCCCACCTGATGCTATCAGGAAAGGGCTGTGGAGACCTTTACATAACTGTCCTTCAGCTGTGAGAGACAGCAAACCATTAGCAGCACAGGCTGGAGAGCAGAGTAAGAGTTTTAATCAAGAATGGGAATAAGTGCAAAAATGTGTTGGTGATTCAAACAGGTTGCACTAGAGATGTGCTGCAATCATGGTTCCAGTTAGCCAGGAATGTCTGGAGCAGAAGTGTTCAGCTGTCTGCAGTACTGACACTGCAAAGCAACAGAGATGAGCTCTTCTAGAAGCATCCAAGGGACTTGCGTGCTTTCTGAAACCCTACCCAGAAACTTCTGTGTGTAGGAAACACTTGAGCTATAAAAGATGATTACTGATATAAAAACAAACAAACAACCCAAAACATTGCTTTAATATTTCAGTTAGCTCTTAAGTAAAGCAAAAAATGTGAGATATTTCCTGAGTCAATAGTTGTTCTTGCCAAAGGCTACAATCAGCACTCAGTCAAGAGTGGTACTTCATCCTCATGATCCCTGACCATGCTGAAATAGTTTTAAAATCTCCTGCTCCCTTGACTGTGGTGTTTTCTTGCTTGTTCACCTTCCTTCTGATCATTCCCCTTGGTGCATCTTTAGAAGCTCTTCCAAATCCTTTCTCCAGTTTTCTGTATGTGGGAGGCCCAAATGCTTTTCTGCTCCACTTTTTGCTGAGGTTCATATACAAAATTATCCACTATCACCTGTTGAGGACTCAGAAAGCTACCTTTTAATTTTTGTCTTCTATCCAGAAGAAAGCCTAGCTAAAAATTATGTTTGTGAATAATTTAACCATGTATGAAATTCAGCATGGCTGAACAGAATAGTTGAGGTTGAAAGGGCTCTCTGGAGACCATCTAGTCCAACCCCCAATTTAAAGCAGGGTCAGCTGGAGCAGGTTACACAGGGCCATGAGCAGTTAGGCTTTAGATATATGCAAGAATGGTCCACAAAACCTATTCCAGTGTTCAGCCACCTTTACCATAAAAGCAGGGCTCAATTTTCTATGCAGGTCCCTGTGGAGGTCATTGTCCTGCTTGTCAGAGCTCACTTTGGGTTTAGACTTGATCTCTAGGTTGTCACTCATTCTTGCTGCAGGACAAATAGAATAGCTAAGTCTTCACCAAGACCCATTCTCCAACTAAATTCTCAGACCGAGATATTTTCGTCCTTTTCCCTGACAAAAGTAGGGTGGGCAATCCAGCAGTGTTTATGGAAGGGTGTTTCTTTTAAAGTCTTCCCAGACTACTACATTGGCTTACTGGTTTTTACGGTTCTCTCTCCTGGCTCCTTACTCTTTTCTGTCAGTTCCCAACCCAATGTCTGCTTCAGTAAAAGTGCACAGTGCAGAATGAAGAGCCAAATCAAGAAGCTTTGATTTTACAGCATTGTCATATCTGGTCTCCACAGAGCTCTGCAGCAGCCTTTTATATTATAAAATTCATTATCATGCCTCAGCCCCTTCCTCTCTGGAAAGAGCAACCCTAATTCTTTCAGTCATTGCCAGTGTCACACTATTCTCAGTTTCTCCTCTCTGTAGACTACACTGTATTTTCTGTATATTTATTATGTAGAAACAGCATGTGGCTTGGTTCTTGAAAGTGGGAATAAATCACTGATTTGTCTCATGTTTCCTGGGAAGACTGGGCAGGATCTGAAGGTAACTTTAAGAAACCATAAGAAATTATAGCATGGAAGTTCTTAGGGTGAAGCTTGGGAGACGGTTTCATTTTTCTTTGTTCTACACTAAGTACACTGACTATTCTAGATTATCGCTGATATAGCTAGAGCAGAAATGACCTTTTCATTCCTACTGGAAGCTTGTGGTGTTCTACTTTGAAACCAGCATATACTTAAGCCTTTGTGGTATCCTGTGCATATCATACTGGATGGAAAAAGCTTGCACTGGCATGTGAGTGAGATCATTTGTGTATTTAAATGCCAAACTCATGTCATGAGCTATAAGCAGTAATAACAAAGTACGTCCATGGGCAGATTTATTTAAATTTCTTTGGACAGGTTTAATGTTGGTTTGCCTGTGGTCTACAAAGTGCTACATACTTTAAGTGACTAAAAGGACTTTTCAAGCCCAAGTAGCGAATCTATGGCATCTAGAATACATATCCCTACTCTGTTTCTGGACCAAAGTCCCAAGCAGAAAGGTGGAGAGAGCAGGGCAGGAGCAGTGAGGATTAGGCTGTGAATAACTCGGGCAAGGGCTGAGAGCAAGGTCTGTAGCTTAAATGCAGTTCCTGGGCCAGTGGACAGACAGTGCCTGGATGGACTCCCCATATGATGTTGATGAGGGAAATTAGGACCTGTTGGTGCTCTCAGGATCCTGACCCATTCCAGCAGGTAGAAAAAATTGCACAAAAAAAGGTTTTGCTTTTGTAAATGGAAGTCATGTGTTTAGCAACGGTCTAAAGTAAAGTGGGTGCAGCATTAGCTGAGAGAGCACAACCAAATCTGGTCCATGGTGCCAGAAAAGTTTTGTACAAGGGGGATTTGTAATATGGAATTTTTCAAGGACACATGGTTTTTGGAATGCCTTGGAACAAGAAAAAGAAGTTATTTTTCTGTGTGACGGTTTTGTGTTTTGCAGGGTTTCTTTTCTTGCCTCCAGTTACCTAACACTGTCTTGAGTAGGCAAACTTAAATTACCTTTTTCACTATCTAAATTTCTGTAGGAGGTTTTTTTCATCTACATTTCCCTTTTTCCTATATATCTACATTATTATAAGTATGTTTTCAGCTTAACTCCACAATACTTTTACTTGGACACTGGCCTTGGAAACAAAAAGGACATTGACTGTTATTTAGCACAGTGTACTAATCTGGGTGTACTTTAGCTTCCACTACAGTAAGTATTTATTGGACAGTAAATAAGATTCCTAACTAAACAAATCCTTGCAATGAGGAGCATGTAGCAGGATAAGGATCCAATATGAGCTGAGACAGGAATGTCAGTTATTTAAATGTTCACGTGTTGTGGGAAAACCGTCCCTTGATCTAATGAATTTTATTTCTCAAAGTATCTATGCATGCTCTTGTCTCATTGAGACTTCTTCAGTATAAAACAATCCATGATTTCACTAGTTACTGGAGGGTACAAACACATCTCCGTGTAGTACTGTGCTCAGGTTAGTAGACTAGAAGTTAAAGAAGCTGGCTACCACTTTCCCCAAAATAAGAGGCAGAGATAATTGCAAAACTACTCTGTGAAGAAAAGCCACTTAAACTTATTCGAACACAAAGTAACACAGCCATTCTCAAGCTAATTTGTTTTCAACTTCTATTAAAACATGTGCTTGGCAGAAGTACTGTTCTATGAATCATGGTTAAAAATCCAGTGGAAAGAAGTTATCAACTTGCAGCCCCTTCTGCCTGTAACACTGGCATTGGGATATAAATGATAGAGTGAAACATTTTTTTCTTCTTTAATGAGATAAAGTGAATGTGTAAATCTTGACTAACAAATCTTTTTATTATTAGTCCTTGGACTCTCTAGGAATATGGACTTTCCTATTGTCTTCCATTTCCTTTCTGAAGGTAAGCAAAGATCTAAGCTCTCTGAGGATGTTCTATTGGACCTGGAGGAATGTTCTCCTTGCAGGTACATTGTGCAGCTGAGAGCAGAGAATTGCAAACCCCTGTTACACTGTGTGTCTTCACAAATAGTACAGATTTAGAATTGCAAACCCCTGTTACACTGTGTGTCTTCACAAAGAGTCCAAATTTTCACTCTGGCAGCTGATAGGTGCAGGGTACAAACCCATTAACAAAGATGAAGCTAGGTAAGGCTGGGTAAAGTTCCTATATGCTGAATGATCTTTCAGTCAGAAAGGTTTTGGTTTTTTTTTTTTCAAGTCAGTTAAATTAAATACAAATAATGCAGCAAGAAATTGCCTATACCTTGCTGTTATGAATGGAAGCAAATTACGAGGTTGGAAGGAGAAACCTTCACAGCAAATTTAAGTAGAAGGCACTTTTAACAATGGATATGCAGCCTATTTAGGCTTCAGAAGAGCAAAAGATAGTTTAAATGGGAAGAAGATTCTCAGGAAGAACAGAAATTCATCTGGTGCATTTTGGAACATTTGACAGTCAATGCCTATGAGACTTGCCTGGGACTCCAGGCATGGAAGTTGCTGTCCGCAGTGAGCTTCCCTTGGCACCTGGGCACTGCTGCTGCTACCCCTAATTTTTGCCCTCTGTGTGTATCAACTGGAAGAAAGGAAATTATTCAAGGTGCCAGTGAAGGAGCCTTAGGAATTCGTAGTGCCAGAAGAGGTTTAGAGGGTCAGACAAGGTGATAGGGAGCAGCTCATCCTCACATGAGGCTTGAGGCATTTTCTGTCTCTTGAGAATAATTGAGATCTTCTTCGTGTTTGGTAGCTTTGTCATGTGCTCTCTGCAGCTGCTTTGCCCAGAGGACATGTCAATGCAAAACCCGTGGGAATTTAGTTCTGTATGTTTTATTACAGGAAGCTATGCAGCCAAACTCAGTCTCCTCTTGCCCAGAGAATGATACAATGCTCTGCTGTGCCAAGCAGGCCAGTTATCTGCTTTTCTGTTGTCTGCTTTTCTGTTAGGAGAGTGATGCAATGAGGTAATGAATGCTAACCTGCTCCTGCAATTCAGGGAACTGTCTTACCTGTCCCAAAATCCAGACTTCAGAACTTCAGTGTCAAGTTTATGTTTGAAGTTTTTTAAACCCAAAATTACAGATATTACATTGTTCAGAGCACTGGCAGAAGAGCAGAGAGGACTGACTAGAGATCTTATTTCATGTGGAAGAAAATTGACTTTATGTTTGACTTACATGGGATAAGCTGATCTTTATGCTTATTGTCATAACCAGCTTTTTCCATTAGATCCAGAACTGTTCTGGAGACAGTTAAATTTATTTGAGCTGAATAAAATATTAGAAATCCTAAGTTGCTCCTGAACCCACCTCCAGCATGCTCTAGTCTCTGTTACAGCTATTCCTTCAACAACTTCTGTTACTCCTGAAAACCATGTTGTGTGCTGCTTTCAAGGGACAGCAATCAATACTCAATTCCACATTGCTAAACCCCAATTTTTTTATTTATCTCACATTGGAAATTTTCAGGGACTGTTACTCAAGAAGATCTTACACAACATGTCTTCCCTTTCTTTTGTTCTTCCTTTTAGCTTCATTTAGAATACTGAGGCACAGTACAGACTAAAGTGAATAAATGAATTTTTGCTAATTTTGTTGGCCCTACTGTTAGGGTCTGAGAGACCAAGTTAGATGCCAGTCTTTTCAAATGTGCATATATCATATATATATATATATGTGTGTGTGTTTAATGGTCTTACTAAAGTGATTTATTTCTTTTCCTTCCTGGACAGACTGATAAGAATCTTTAAGGGGCTTACTTTTGTAACTGTGAGAACCTGAGGGCAGGCTCTCATGGCCCTCAGCAGCCTCACCCAGGATCTCCATCCAACCCTCCCAGCTCTCCCAGCCCAGGAACCCATTCAAGCTCAGTCCTGGGCCTCTGGTCCCTGCCTGAGCTGTGGATGTGCTATTTTCTGTGCCTGTCACTGGTGCTTGCTGCTCCTGACCTGGGGAGTGATTTTTTTAACCCTGACCTGGTAACTGTGGCCCTGTTCATTAATCATTGGCCTGCACCTGACCTTGGTTATCCTCACTGCAGCTGAGGGGCATATTGAATTTTGGGCTTGACCTCTGACTGGCCTCATTACCATGAGTCTTTCTCATGATCTGATCATGATCTCTCAGATGGCCTTGGCTGTCCTCCCTTGACCTGCTCAGGAGTGCCTTCAGGCAAAGTTTCAAGACCATTTCTATAACTACCTGGTGACTTTCTTGAACACCCTTGATATTTTACTGTTCTCACTCAGCTTGGAGTCAATGAAGTATTAATCACAAGATATACAGCAAAGTAAAACCCCAGCTTGTGCTATGATGACTGATATTGTCACTGGAGCCACAGGACAAAGTGAATTGCTGTTTACTGCCTTAGAGAAGATGCAAACAAGGTTTTCTTTTTAAAAAGGTGTTTGCTCCTGATTCTAATTGATTGTCACAAGAAACAGTGTGTTGATACAACTGAAGGCAGAGGGTGGGTAGGATGAGAAACCACGGATAGAATAGGTGAACAAATAGGATGTCTTAGCTTTTTCTGTTGCTGATGGTTTGCATTACCAAACCATGTTCTGAGAATCCTTTTCTTAATTTCAGCATGGCTTTGGGGGTTACAGTGGAACATAGTTTATAGAAATGGTTTTTGGGTTGAGATTTTAAGGTTGTTCACAGTGGGTATAAACATATACAATGAGATTAAATTCACTGCAGGAGCACAAGGAGGTTGTTGCTTCCTCTCAGCGCCAAGGCTTCTTCATTTTAACTGCAATGCTGGCTTGATTTTTAAATATAAACACTAATTAAAAGCAAATTACTTTAATGTTTCTTTTTTTTTTTTTTTTTTTTTAATAGCATTATAGTACAAGATCAAATATAGGTCAAATAAATACAGGTCAAATAGTTCTTGAAACTCATCTGGAATTGTATAGTAGTGACATCACCTGGACAGCGTAATTGGATCTGAATCTTCTGCTGAGTGATCTTCTCTGTAAATAAGTTTTTATTTTAGATCACAGGAGCTGAAATCAAGCCTTAGATAGCCGTGTTGGGGTTGCAGTAACATCCAGCTGTCAGTTGCACTAAGTGCAGTACTATTAATGTAGGTGAGACAAACCCTTCTTTTCTATGTGAACACTCCAGTTAATCTTTAAAGCAATGTTAGGCAGCTGTTGTGAAAAAAGTTTTGATTTTTATAATTGTTATCATTCTGCCAAAAGCCTGGAAGTGTGAAGTGTTAGCAACTTGAAACTCTTGCCTGTGTTTTTGACTGAGAATGCCTTATGACAGCACTTGAGTTTGCTTTTAGGCTAATTTTTATACTATTTATTCAATGATTCTCAAAGTACTGATTATACTGGAATCCATAATATCTGCCAATGTGTAATCTCTGAAACTAGTTGAGGATTTTCCCAACTAGGTGACTTGAAATCACATCTTTAATAATGTCTGCATGCACTTACTAATGACAAAAATCAAAAGATTTCTTTTGAGAGAAGTGAAATATGAGATAATAAAAAGACGCTGTAGTGTAAAACATGCTGATCTTTCCAATATTGCCTTAATGTCTGAGGTAAACTAGTTAGTTATCTTTGAAGTGGTGTGTGTATACATATATTTGGGAATGTGCCTAAACAATATTGGTATCACCTAAAAATGAACACTCCTGATACTGGACTGGAATGTTATGAAATGTCTGTCCTGTAGTAGAGAAAAGCAGACATGGTAAAAATGGAAGATTCTTTTCTTTTCTTTTCTGGAACATTATTGTTGTCACTGTATATTTTTAAATTGTAAATTTAATTGCTTTCCTTGCTTGCACTTATGCTGCATGGAATGGAGTTGAGTGTGTTATTCATGTTGTAGTTATGGAGCCAGGTCCTGCATTGGTACTTTTTTGGGAATATGGTGGTGAAGTATGAGCACAGGACTTGTTCTGTCTGCTGTAACTGATGCTATAGTATTTATATTATTTCAAAAGCAAATTCTCCTACATAGTGCCTGTCATCCAGGAAGTACCCCATAGCAGTCTAGAACTCTCTTGTCACATCATCTATTGTTTTGGGGTTTTTTCAGATCTTTTGGCTGCAGTGGAATGGTTTCTGATCAAGCTGGGCTCAGTAAACTCTCTTCACAATATTTATGTATCTGTAATGCAAACAGTACTGGAGTGAGAGCCAGCACCTTGTTAAATGTTGCTGTATTTTGCTAGTTCCTCAGGCTGTAATAATAAAATCTGGATTTGACTGTGATACTTTATCTGAGTTTCTCTTGTAACTGGACTTGAAATGCCTTCGCTGGTTCTTTTGGTTGCCAATGTCTCTCAGTAGCTCAGACTGACCTTCCACAAGATGACCTTCCACTTCAAGTATCCTAATGGAATCTCTTCACTACTTACTTAAAGAAAACCAGATGCATTATATATCTCAATTTGTGATGTGCTGCCTTTGATTTTTCAGTGTCTTAAAGTCTGGAATCAGGATGGACACCTGCATCCCCAGGTACAGACCCTCTGAATGTAGTCATGCTCTGTAATCTCATCCTGCTCATCTTTTATGCTTGTGAAGCTGTTTTTCTTGGAAGTTGCCTCTAAATAAGGCTTGGTCAGTCCTGCTGTGAAGCTGTATGAGATGACAGCTTTAGGAGGTATGGCTGCAGGCCACTCAACACACATGTAAATCTTCTGAGTGTGTCAGCTAGAGTTCACAAGGGCCATGCTGGCTTTAGAGGCATGACAATGAAATACCACTGGAAGAGAGGCAGTATTTTTATGGAGGGTAATGTATCTTATTGATGCAATACTAATGTAACTGTATATAACTTTAAAAGCCCTCAAGAAACCATGAATATATAATTCTGGAATATGCTTCGTTTCTTTTGTGGTGTCAATATACCAAGTGCTGAGATTTTCAGATTACTCATCTAGAAGCATGAGTAACTTTGGAAAAAGGCCTCTAATTATGTGGTAAAAAAAATTCAGATGTTCTTCATTGTATGTCTGTAGAAATTACCTGTTTAAGCTGTTTGTGTTAGCTCTTGAAGATGTAAAAGGGGTTGTGATCTCATTTTTCTCCAGTGCTGTACAAACATGCTTTGAAAAATATTCCCTGCCCATGCAATAGAACTGCAATCAGAGGACAGGAAATTCAGAGAATTCAAGTGACTTATAAAATGTCATTCAAGTCTGGAAATAGCCATCTAGGTTGTTTCTGTCTATCAGGTAATGCTTTTGTTAACTAACAATCTAAACTCTTCCTTTCACATAGATTCAATAGTCTTCTGTTACTTCTCTGCATCTTTCCCACTTGTTGTAGAAAGAGATCAGAAGTAACTCCTCATGCTAGAGTGATTGTGTCAAGACACTGGACTTGTAAATCTTTCTACCCATTGCTTTTAAAATCACATTCAGGATTTATATTAACACTTTTAGTATCTAGGTATAGCTGAAAAGTGCTTTGGAGGACAGGACAGACAGAAGTAAAGCTCCTTCTGCTACTGTAAGGTGACTGTGGTTGTGACTTGGCAGTGTTTGAGTGCTGGACTTTTGAGTAGTTGGATTTTTGAGTAGAAAATATTCAGGGAGTTATAACAAACTGTGTAACTGAGCTAGCCCTTGACAAGGACAAAAGCCTTTTTATCCCTCTCATTACTTACTGCTGATCTCACTGAGGATGCACAAGTCAGTAAAAGACCATGGCCCTGGGCAGACCAGGTGCCCATGTTTTTCTCTAATACTCTTCACTGTCTTGGAAAGCTGGATGCCTTTGCAAAGTAACAGACCCATTCCATTTCTGAATTCTTGGATAGGAGGTTTTCATTCTTTGACTGTGTAGTGAAACTGACCTTGGAAATGAGGGGAATGTGATTGCAAAACTCTGGATGCTGTTTACTTGATTGGGTTCAGCACTACTTGCAGCTGAGCTTCTTATCTGAGTTGCCTTACATAAGTTTTTTCTACAAACTGAATTGTAGGAAGTAGCTGGTAGTTAATCACTGATTATGAGCTTTCTCTTTGCCCATTCCTTGTTTGATCTGTGTGTGTGAATGAGGTCCAGGTAAACTCCAGTTTATAATATAACCAGGCCTTTTCGATTTTTTTTAGGTTGGTTGGTTTTTTTAGCTAATAAAACATCCTGAGTGGGGCAGTTAGAATGAGGGTAAAGGTAAATGGAGCTTGCTGGCAGACATTTAATGAGTCAGGGAGGAGGAAGCCAGAACATAACTGATCAGTATGGTCTTACCAGCATGGGTGAGGGCAGCATCCCAGTTTTGTCAGCATGAATAGAACCCTGGAGCTGAAAGGTTAAAAATGTACCTGCCAGTCTCAAACTGGCATGTCAGAAGTTGCCTGCCCTTCTTTTGTAAGGGGCTAAAAATGTGCAGATGCTAGAGTGGAGAAATTAGAGTCCATCTGTGCTGCTCTCAGCAGCAGTTAAGGAGTTTAAAGAGCAGCTGAAGATGTTTCGAAAGCAAGAAAGGGATCTCTGAATGTCTGTTTGCACATAAATGGACACAGCATGTGGTGGACTGAAGCAGACTGTTCAGATCAACTCTGAATTATTTGTGCAGGCTGCTGCTGTGAGCCAGAGGAAGAAAAGACTTGCAGCTATAACTTAAAGAAGCTGCTACCATAAATACAGTTGCAAGCATGTTGAGGTTTCTATAACCTATTTGGTTTTATTTATTAACTCAGTGTTTACCACAAACATTTAGTACTCTTGCATCATGTAGGGCTGTGTGTTTACTGTGTGAGCAGTTGTGCACCTTGTTTTAGTTCTCTTGGTTTCTGAGAAGAGTCTGAAGAGGTTATTTCAGGACAGGCTAGGAGTACCTCCATAAGAAATGGAGAGGGACTGGCAGTCCACAGAGGTGTAGGTTGTACTTTTTTAACTGATCAGTGTTACTGTATTTTACCTCTGTACATGGGCTTATAAAGTTTCTGGACTTTCCATTGATAGATGTAGGATGGAGGGAAGCTGGTGATAATTTGGTTTTTTCCATGCTTAGAAACTCAAGTGTGTTACTGTGGAAATGTAAAGTCCTGCTATAATAGCAGCAATTTGATCCTAGTTTGATTAATCTTCTCTTTATCAGGTTTCTTCCTAAAACTGTGAGATTACTGCCTTGGTACATGGAAAAACATTGTACCTTTTCCTGTATTACAAAAACATCATGACATATCAATTATATGGAAATGCTAATCCAAATGCCCTTGAAACTAATTGGAATGTTTACCTTTGCTTCAACAGGCCTTTCTGTTCAGTGTGGTGTGATTTGGCTCAGACCCCTTCTAAAAGCAAAAACCACAAGATGTTCCAAAAGTAAGGTTCTGGTAATGTTGACAGGCACCTTACCCACCAACAGCCTCCCTCTTGTTAGTGTTTCAGATGAGGAGATTGAAGTGGGTAATTAACATGTGTGAGCTGTATTTACAAGCTGAAGAGCTTTATTGTTTTATCCCTTGAAGGCTGACTGTCTTGCTCAATAGTGAATGAAACCCAGAGGAAGATGATCCTCGTTTTTGTGATAAATGTAAGGAACTAACTGGCTGTGGCTGGATGCAATTCTGGCAGCTATCTAATGGAATCTCAGCTAACAAATTCCCTTTCATCCATCACTGATGCTCAGCCAGAATGAACTCCTTTTGTGATACCTTATACTAGATTGTTACAATGAAACTCTGTCAAATTGCATTTCAGGCTTGTTTTCATGTATTGCTCAGACACTTTTTGTATGTTTTGGACTTCTTTCAAGGCAGCCTCATGTTTGTAAGGTTACATAAACCAGCAAGGGTTTTATTGAGTTAAAGAATCTGCTAGTTAGGGTATCTGCTGCCTCCCAGCAGGTGATTTCCTCAGTAGACAGGAAGGCATCTCTGGAGATGTGGGGTGGTGTCATTCAAATGCAAGACACCATGATCTGTATTTCCCAGTTTTAGAGCAACTCTGTGGTGAGCAGTGTCCTGTGGAATAGGATGTGTTGTGTGGCACTTCTGTCTGCTGGTGGAAACTGGTTGCTACTGAAACCAGCGAGTTTCCTCCAAGGAGTTACTGCACCTAATCAGCTGGAGAGATGGGTTTGTTTCCCCTCAGGCTCTTTTTCTCTCTCTGCCAGCAGTACCTAGTGAACCTGCCTTCCTGTGCAGGCACATTCTTGTGATGCACCAAACACTCCTTCAGCAACCTGCTGAAATATCTGCTCTGCATGAGTGAATGTGCCAGTATTATTCCCAAAGTGGTATTGGGAAACTGATTTCCAAAGCCTTTGGCAGAATCTATAGAAAACTGGAGTTGATATCAGGCAGAAAAGGTTTGACATGGATTTTTGCCTGATTCAGCTGTTTCATTTCCCAGTAGAGTCCCAAATGCAAGCTCTCTGCTTCGTGCCGTGTTACTTTTGACGAGCTTATACCTGTACCATGGCATGAAGCCATCTTTTGGAAGTTTTAGAAAAGAATGTTGCCTCTTGGATGAAGAAATAAGGAACAAGAAAAAAAAAATTTGGCAAGTTTCAGTGAGAAATTTTTGTAGGGAAAAACCCTTGGACGCAGCATAGTTGCAGTATATGAGTCATCTGAAACACATAACATGAGTTGGGTAGTAAAGTAGTCGTCCCCAACTCAGAAAATTAAGTTAATTATTATTTCTAGATGATTCAAAGGAGTAGGGGAGAGTGGATAGATGTTTAACAAGTTGACCTTCCAAAGTTCATGGAAGTAGTTTCTCAGTACAGGCTGAAGATAAGATCAGAAGCTGTGAGACAAGCATGCCTCCAGAATAAATGCAGCATACAAAGAGTTTTAACATGAAGTCCAACAAATATGCTGAAACAGACCACTAGTTTTAGCTATTCACATATATACTAGGAAATAAATGCTTGTATATTGGAAAAAAAGCAAATTTTCTGCAGAAACTGCAATTCTGTAGGAAATTGCAACATCTTGTAGAGATGTGAAACCGAGAAACAGTGTAGCTATAAAGGTGCAGGAATATCTGTATCACAGACTGTGCCTATGGAGGCACAGGGATTGTTGGGGGTTTTGGCAAGAACGACAGAATGCTCTGAGGTGCACTCTAGCCTAGGGATTCTGAAGGGTTTAGCCACTGTAGCAGAAGAGATGCCTGTTTACAGCAGAACATGCCTGAGTAGAGCTTGGGTGTGTTCCAGGATGCTGCATGGCTGAGGGGACTGGCAGATGTCTCGGCCCAAAACTAACCCACTGAGAGCTTGCAAATGTGAATTAATTCCTGAGGGATCATGTGCTGAAACTAAAAATGAATCTGTATTGTAAATAACTATCATAAATCACTAAGTCTATTCAACTAGAAAGCTTTAGCACTTTTTAATGAGAGGCTCAGTACTTGTGCCCAGGCTCAGAAAGGTGTGACAGGTTGGTCACCTGTAGCACAGCAAAAAATCTGGATAATTTTTGTCCTAGACTAGCTCTGTGACTGAAGCACATAGAGGTATGGGTTCATTTCTTGTCTCTGTTATGGCAATTAATAAGCAGATATTTCATCTCTGAACTGTTTCTGTGTCTTTAAATGATTAAGAGTATTCATTTGATAAGCAGTTACACCTAGGTGTGAGTCAGATGGGACATACTGACACTCTGTTAAGATTAGAGCTGTTCCTTATATTTTTTAATTCTCCTATTGTTTTGTAAGGGGATTTCTGCTATTACATGTTTATTTGTGTGCCACTTGGTTATTTGATTGGATGTTTTTCTTTTTTGCTACACTTCTGTGTGTTTGAGGTGAGTGGTGCAATCTGAGTGCGCTCTCAGGATGCAGCTCAGTAATGACACTCCAGCTTTTATTGTGCTCCAAGACTAACAGCAGTATGGTGACAGCTGGGCAAGTTTGTTTACACTTTCCCAAATGTCAGAGCAAGGAGAAAGCCATCAAGGCTTTATACTCAATGCACGTCATTTTCAAAATATGAAAGCACAGCAAAGCTAAGTGGGACTCAAAGTCCTCTAGCAAGCCTTTATGGGAAACTAAAAAAAAACCAAAGGAACACTAAAACTGTGTTCCATTATAATAGTTTGTATTAAAAACACATTAAAAGGTGTAAAATTTCAGAAAAAAATGGAGGTATGTATGGCAAGCTTGCATGATTCTATAAATAAGTGCAACTAAAATTATTTTACAAAGTTACTTTTGTCTCGTTCTGTCTTGAGACCAATGACTAGCATAAAAATTGACCTCATGGTTGATATTTTTTTTCACAGGCTGAACTGATGAGTTGAATGAAGTGTCAGGTGTACTCAGGTACACAAAGGTAGTGCATCAAGAGGGATTAGCACTGCAATGTGGGTAGCAGACACAGAGAAGCTTTGCTCTCCCAGGCCCAAGAGTCTCGTCTATGTTTTCCATATAAAATCATCATAGGGAGTATTTTATAAGTCATGGACATTACCTTTGTGCTGCTTTATATCCATTGTGTCTATTCCAGGTGAGTGAAGGGTCATTACACTCACTGGTGGTGCCTGTACTTTGTCTCTTTCAGATGTGTCTGAATAACAGCCACTCCTGAGGCAAACCTAGAAGAGACTTTGCATAAGCTCCTCATGAATGCTTTATTCAGGTGAGAAGATTAAGAGCAGATCAAGATCAGGCCAGGGGATGGAGTGCAGAAGAGCTTTTTGAGCTTCTCTACTGTGTTTACCTAAGGCCACCTCCCTCCTGAGGTACCAGGTGAGAACATGCTTTTTCCCACACACATGCCCTTCAGTTATTTTGTTGAGGTTTCTTTGTGAATGAGGAGTATCCAGAAAGTCTCCAAGGCTTGCCACTTTGCTTTTTATCAGGCATGTGGGTGGCTGCATTGGTTTGAAGAACAACCTGTGCAATGCTTCTGTACTGCCCTATTACTTCACACTTTAGCCCAATTCCTATGTGTTTTATCATGCTCTGGCACAGGTCCAGGGAAGGAAGCTCAGTCAGAGTAGGGACAAGCTTGAACCTGAATCTGAGGTCAAGATAAATAGTCCTGTGGAACTGTCAGCTCAGTGCTAACTGGTAATGAAGCAAATTAAGTGCTAGGAAAGGATGGAGGCCAAAGCAGACGGTTGATGCACAAATCTATGGTTCATCTGTGCTTCGATTGCTGGATTAAATGCTGTTTTTCTCATCTCAGCATATGTGATGAGCACCTGGAGAAGGTAAAACAGGTTGATCTAGGGTATGGAACAACTTCTGTATTGGGAATAAGTCAGAAGACTAAGAGAAATATAATAGAAATTTATAAATATGATGCTGTGGAGAGGAAATAGTTGTGTAGTCTCCCTTTAGTACAGGTACCAGAGGCCACATGTGAAGTTACTAGGAAGTAGATGAAAATAGATGGAAGGAACCAGCAAGAGAACAAACCTCATCAGACTTCAGCCAGCTGGCTCAGCTGCAAATACCTGAAGGCAAGGGAAGACATAAGACAAGCATCACATACTTGTCCTGTTCTCTCCTGTGGGTGACTGCTAATGCCCACTGCTGAGGGTGGGATATGAGGCTGGATGGACCTTTTGGGTCCCTCTGGCCTGACTTGTGCATGTCCCAAGAGGCAGTGCAGATACAGTGAGCTCTAGTTACCCAGTGTGACAACTCAGGCACAGTGAACTGCAACACCAGCGACGAGGTTATAAATTTCCTGTGACATGGCAAAATGGCTCTGATCTGCAGTTATTGCTGATAGCCCTGAATGGTACCCTGAATGTTAGGAGTGCAAAAAATGCTTTAGATAATGTCCCAGTCAGAGCTCCCAGGGACAGGTACCAAAGATAGCCCACACTTTGGTCACCTTGGTGCCACATCATTCTGCCCTGCCGAGTACATTTCAGTCTGGGCTGATAGGCAGAACCAGTCAGGTACTTCTCTGTCAGAGCCCTGCTGTGAGGCTTTGGCCTTGAGGTAAAGGGTCACTTAATATTACAATCCCCAGGTTCTTTGGCAGAGGTTTTGCTTGATGATTCAAACTTAGCATTTTAACCATCGAGACAAATATTGACCAGGCACCTCCTCCTTTTCATCTGTGCTTGGAACAACTCCTCTGTGGAAAACACAAAAACTGCAGCTGGCCTGACAGCTGCCAAAAATGTGAGTAGATTATAAATAAATTATTTCTCTTGATAAAATAATTATTGGCAAGGGTCTAAAACTAATCAGGAGTCATCTCATCGAGAAATAGCTGCTTGATAGACAAAACATAAAGCACACTAAAAAAAAACAACAAAAAAAGCCACCACAAAAAACCCCAAACCAACCAACCAACCAAAAACCCAGCAAAACAGTAACACTAGAACGTGACCTAAAGTAATTCAAGCAATAAAACACGTGAAACAGGAATTGTACTTTTTTGTAGAATAGCTGGGGATAAGAAACAAGGAAGTTATCTCTAGCGAAATTTCTCCAACACCAGAAGTACAACTTGAACAAGATCTTGGTGCAATTGGATGTTAATCTGGTACAAGCTGAGTATGTGTATTGACACATAACTCTTGCTACCGCAGCACTGCACTCTTGTTTCACTGACCTATGCTCAGCTTTAAGCTTTGACATGTGCAAAAAAGGGTATCTGTCAGCTAAATGTGAAATTACACAAATTGCTACATATTTCTAAAACCAATGCTTTGGGGAATTAGTTACTGAATGGCTTTATTCTTGTGCAGAAATTCTGCCTCTTTCTTACCTGTAAATCCACTGTGCAAAATCTTTTCCAACCTCATAGTGAATATTTTTCATGTTCCTAAGCCACAGAAATGACCCCAGAATATATGCATGTGTTTCAAAATAGGACATTCTGTTTTACAGGAAGTGACAGCTCCTTTTGTGTTCCAGCCTCCTCAAGCTAGTCTAGAAACATCTGTCAATTGCAGGTGAGAAACCTTGACCCATGACATAATTTTGTTACACTTTAATGCATTACTGTTATATTGTGACTAAGAGATAAGATTGTCTTTGTAAAAGATACTGGTTCACCCAGTTTTATGTGGAGTAGTCTCAGGGGACTTGCAATTTCAGTCCTGGCAGTCAGTGTTGCAGCACATGGAGCTACTGTGAAGGGAAATTGAGGTCTAAGAAAATATCACTTCAGTTGACCTTTCAGTGTGCATGAAAGGCCTCTTAAGAAGAACGGGCTTGTGTGCAAAACGCACTTAGAATTTCCCAGAGACTCCTGAGGTTATAGCAGAAAGGAAATGTTGCAAATCAGATTGGCTAACCTGGATCCAAGAAGCTGTTACCTCTGATAGAATCAGGTGCTTAAGAGGAAGATGAAAATAAACCCTGAGGGTAGGAAGCTGCAGGATAACTCAAGTCCAGTCCTTTTCTAAACCTTCACAGCTAAAACCTGTTGTGCTCTGCTGCAGAAAAGCTTATTTTTTTGGACAAAATTGAACATGCTGGCTGGGTAGCCCTGGGTGCCCGTAGCTGTACATGTTTCAAAGCCTTTCAGGAATGCTACCAAATCCTGTATCTTGATTAAGTGATTTGTGATAAAGTAAAGAAAACTAAAGCTGGGTTAAAGAGCTGCAGCATGGCTTAAGCTGTGGCAAAGAAATGAATCCAAGAAACTCCAAAAGCTTGCTGCAGCCCTGTTTATGAAAGGTTGTGTTACTGAGTTAAACAAGCTCATTGCATCACATGCTCCTTTTCCATCTTTGAATTATTTGTATTTGAAAACTTCAGTTTTGCCCTAAGGGAAAGTATTTGCAGAGAAGATGCTCAGTGCTCACAGTTAGCTGCACCTACTACTTCAAGTTTTCTTCTCTGTTAGCTATTCCACTCAAGAGATGATGAACATTAACTTTTGTAGGATATTTTGTGCTTTGGGACATATGCACACACCACAGTATTATACAGCATTTTATTAAATTAATCAGTTGCTAAATGCCCATGTAGACTAAGAGAACATAACTAAACTCTGACTGTAAGATTGTAGGAGCTAAAGGCTGTATCTTCAAATGATGCAGCTATCCAGAACTCATGTAAATATTTTGAATACATTGACATTTAGATAAGAGGAAAATTCTCTACCAGCTTCATATGTAGTTTAATCTTTGACTAGGTCATGGCTGCTGTTTGTTTGACATGAAAGTGCATGTGTTTACTTTTTTCCCCAAAACATCAATGTTGAGCTCATGATGGAGGTCTGAGGGCAGAGCGTATGAGCTGAGCTTTCCTCTGTCTGTGGCATTTGGGGAACAAAAAGTCTGCAAAGATCCAGTCCTGGGAAACATGCATGGCTGTAGTCCCTGGAGCCACAGGACTGCACCTCTTTGCATCCTACTAGTTTTTGAAAGGAAGCACATGTTCTGGGAAGTAGACAGCACCCTAGATTTGGCTATCATCCAGCCCTCTGAGGAGGGAAATGGTGATCCTGGCCCATTTTCTAAGGAAATGCCTGCACAGCCACTTGGCACTCTACTACTTCTCCACACAGATGCTTCACATGTAAACTATTCTTGCAAAATATCCAGTGTTACCTCACAGTATTGTACTAGGAATGTCTCCTTCAGGGTGTACTTATAGGGACTTGATCACGCTCTCCATTATTGCTCCTCAGCCTGGGTAGAGAGGAGGTGTGGAATGTCCCAGCAAGGCACTGGCACTGTGCACTGTGTGCTGTGCACAGGTCCTTGCTGCACAGTAGCCAAGGGTGTGACTATGTGAATGCAGAGAGTAGAGCTTCACAGCCCTCCTGGGCAGTGTGATTGATTCTCACCTCCCCAAGTTTATTTCTTAACAGTTGCTTTTTGGACAAAGTGGTGAAAGTGGCTGAATGCCCTGGACAGTGAAGGGTGGTGAAAATCTTTGGTTTCATCTCATTACTTTAGGAAGACAACCTTCTTAGAACAGACAGGGAATGATTTCAAGGTGATGTATTGAAAACAGGGAAAAGCGAAAGTCACCATCTTAAAACAATTCCAGCAAAATGTAAGGTTTTGCTTTTTAGTTTCTTCAAACAACTTTCCAAGTTACTAAGACAAAACCGTTTCAATCATTTATGTGACTGGGAGGTCAATGTTCCTGTGAACAACAAAAGGGTGCAGTGAACCTTTACTTCTCCTCCCTTGGCTCCAGCTGCTTAAACACTGCAAAAAGAGGTATGAACATAGGACAGATATGGCCTTGGCAGGGACATGGGAAAGTTGGGACATGTGGTCTGGGCCAAATCTTTCTTTAGAGGAGGCCATGTGAAAGCACAAACACGTAGGAAATCACAAGTTTAACTGAGAGCAGAACTGGGTCTCACACTTGCAGAGTTGCCTAAGCTGCTTTTTCTGTCAGACCTAGCAACTGTCTGGGATTTCCCAGGCTTTTTTACCTCTATCATTTAGCAGAGTAAGTCACATATTCCAGACATCCAGCTGCTTTCACAGATGGTATGGCCACAGCTTGCTGCTTCTGACTGGAGTGTGCCACGACATTTACAAGGAACATCTTGCTGATATGATCTGGGTTGTGGTGTTGGTCACAAATGTGGGTTTTCTTAGTTGAAGCAAAAAGAAACCAGGTGAACTGCTACAGTATTGGTGTCAAACCATTTATTATCAGTACATATGTGGGTCCTAGTTTTGGTACATAAGCTAACATACAGCTCTAAGTGTAAGCTTTCCTGGGTGATTCAGGTGGAGATTCTTCAGGCAGCAACAAAGTGAAGCTGGGTTTTAGGTACTGCACAGAGACCAGATAGAACCAAAATACTTGATCAGATTTTCCAATTTTTTTCCAGTTGATTTTGTATTCTGTCTTAGATTAAATGATCTGCAGTGTGTGTGTGTGAACAGAACACTTAATACTCTCTTAGGCAGAAAACATGTAGAATTTTAGATTTCTGTTTTACCATTATTGAGAGAAACACCAAAGCATCAGAGCACTACTGTGGCCATTGGAGGATCACACTGTGTTCCTCTCACTATGGAAAACCAACAGAACATGAAGTTCTAATGAGTGAAACAATGTAGTATGTCAGGATAATTTAGCAGAGTCTGGTACACGTCAAGGTTGGCTAGAGGGAAGGGTGAATGCTGGAGAGGTGCTGTAGGAAGGGTTCTGCCATGAGCTGTCAGCAGCAATAAGTTCTGACACCAGACCTTAAGCTCCCCCAAATCAGGAGACAGCAGAATCAAGGCTATCTGACAGGTTTCATGAGTAGGAGATGGATGGGTAGAACTTACATATCCTGAGGTAAAAAGTCAGTAAGTAACAAGGAAATTTCTTTCTAAGGAAATAGGTGTTGGTTCAGGTGCAAAGTATTCCCCAGTACAGTGTTACGGCTTTGTCCTTAAATCTGTGCACCCACAAAATGGCTTTGTCAGTTCAGGAAAAAATAGAAGGGAATTGCATTTGAGTTTGTAGGTCAAGGGCTGGCTGCAAGGCTGACTACAGATTGCTCAATTACGTCTTATTCTGGAAAGTTTATAAAAAGTATTGGGCTGAATTATTTGTTTGCAGTCAAGGTACACAAGGAGAAACAGCTACTTTGATGTATATCTATCCTATGTGATGTGTTTGCTGGGATATCAATAAAAAAGAAGCCCCCAAATTGCTATGTTCAATGGTCTTATTGCACAAGCAAATAAAGGACAGCGGGTTGTTGCATAGGAACGTTTTCCTGTAAAGAATTGTACTGTGCACAAAACTACAAAAGACATCCTGGCTTTATTTGCAAAGGCAATAGAGATTCTAGTTTTATAAATTCTAGTAGGAAATTGACAGGATCTCCTATTTTTTACATACAGGGCAACTTCATTTCTGCAGATTCGCACACATAGTGTGTATTCCTTATTTTCCTTATTACAAACCCAGCCAAACCATCATATATGGTTTTGTCTTGTATCTATGGTATCAGCAAGTATGGACTTGAACATCTTTGTTCTACAATGTTTGACACGCAATGCTGCAATACATTGAAGACAGATTTGAAAAACCCAGTAACAGGGCAGTCTTAAATCACCTAAGCAAACAAATGCCTTATTTCTTCTGAAAGCTTAATTTTTCCTTGACTGACATGGACACATTGGTTACATGCCAATATATATCTAATTAATGCATATAAAAGCCTTTGCTGTCAAAAAATCAGTATGAGTTATTTAAGAGCACTGTGCAAATGCTACCAGGAACTCGAAAGAGTCCTTCCCCCTCCTCTCCCCCCCCCCCTCAGTCTGACAACATTTACTGAGTCAGATTTTTCGAAGGGTTGACTGCTAGTTAAACTTTGAGTGAAACAATGGCTTCACATTTATTAAAACAACTTATTCTGGTGGAATTTAAATTGAGCATTATATTAGGTATTCTGCTGTGATGTGGGTCGTGAGAGTATGGAAATCCTTCTCATGAACTGCTTTTATCTTTCAGATCACATGAATGAAAGTATGCATCTTAACTGCATATCAGCAGTCCTGATTTCCTGGAAATTGTGGTTTCCAAACAGATGGCCTCAGAGATAAACATGTGCTGCATTTACTACTTGAACTGAACACTTTGGCATAAAGGTATTTCATTTGTGAAGGGTACTTTAAATTTAGCAAGCCAGATCGATTATTCCCTGAATTGAGTAAGGTATCTTGGATGAAATCCCTGGTTGGTTCTAAATTTTATAGGAAGCAATTTGACTCATTTTACTGCTACTGTGCAAAAGGCTTGTAACACTTTATCTCACCGAAGAAAAAGAAATACAAATTGAAATAAATATTTTCAGATCCACTATACATCTATGATGTCCTGAGGGTTAAAAATGGAAATGTGTGTTCAGTGCAGGACTTCTGCCATGCATGGCTCCTGTAAGCCTGCTTTTGCTGTAGTCACACAGTCAGCTGAACATTACTAAGGAAGCTCACTACATCATTCATTCAGGAGCTGGGAAGGGAAATATTCCTGCTGACTCATGCTTATTAGTATTTTCCTTGCTCCACCTCTAGTCATTTTGGCTCCTCCTCTCCTCTCTTGCTGCTGGTTGCCTACTATATTTAAACAGCTGTCTTAGGGCAGAGAGAGGATTCCAGGCTTGTAGTTTGGTTGGCTCTCCTGACTGTACAATCACTTTCATAAAGATCCCACCTCTCATCAGACCTGCTGCTAAAGGTAAGAAGGCTCCAAGTAAGCACAGAGAGCTTTGTCTGGTGTGCCCTTCTGAGTATCACAGGGGTGTTTTTAGAAAGGTGTTATTACATAGCACAAAGTTGATTTTTTTCACATACTTTAATTGTGTTTGGGGGGTAACTGGTCTGATATGTAAGAGTGATGATGCAAGGAGGGAACAACTTCTGAAACTTGTAGGGAAGTATAAAATGTAAAAGCTGTCAAGATCTCTGCTTTTTTAGAAAAGTACTAATCAATTAAATATTAAACTGGTGAAACAAATTAGCTGATGAAGAAATTAAGCTGAAGAAAACTATTGCTGCATTTGTTTTAGAACTGTTCTTTAAAACTGAGTGTTGTGGTAGCTCTTTTAATCTCCCCCAGTATTTATACCCTGACTCCATTGCTGACTTGAACTATCCCCATGTTCAGGCCAAACTGTTGATTCTTACTTTAGAAAAATCTCGTGCCTGTTATAGGGAGAGATATCTGCATATGGCTGATGTGACCTGGCTTTCTATTTCTCTAAGGATCACAAAGTGTCCTTGCCTTCTAAATGTATCCTTGCTTTTTCATCTGCTCACTTAAAACCTGTTTCAGCCTTGCAGCCTGGAACTAGTAAGAGCCACACTGACTGAGTTTGTGAGTTATAGTCCCTCTAGACATGAGGCTGTGTCAGGAAGGTATGCAGAGTCTGGCCCAGAATGAGCTGGGTGCTTTTCAGCCAGAAACAATTATGTAACATCACACAGACACTGGAATGCTTTGGAAGCAGCAAGAAGACAAGTTGTGAAACTTGCTGCATTCTCCCAAACTAAGAGGAGGAAAAGGACATCCATTTAAATTAGGAAGCTCAAAGCAGGAGCCAAACTCAGTGTCACTAAGCTGACTAAGTGTGAGTGCCCAGCAGCCTACACTACATAAAAGGAGGGTGAGAAGAGGGTGAGGATCTTAAGTTTCTTGCTATCTCAGGCTTTTTCTTGGTGCTAACTAGTTCAGTATAGATTTGCAATGAACTTCAGTGTCCTGTTGCTTTCCAGTAGCCTCTGCAAGAACTCTGCTACACTGTATTAGCTGTCCAGGTTTCCAGGTATAGGAGTCTAAGACTGAAAAAAAAAAAGTAATTAAAATAATCCACCTTAACATCCAATGACCGGAAAAGTGAATGTTTGGCTTGAAACTAAAATGCCTGAGATGCTCTGAGCTCAGTTTTACCCCCAGAAGTCAAACCTTTAGACTACAGGATGGGAATAGCTATAAACAGGTTCAGCACCTGATTCACGTTCTACTTAAAAAGAGGAATGAATAACTATGAATTATAGATATGGCAGCTATAGGATGTGAAAGGATTTCTCCCATTTGTAGAGAGATGCTAGGATGGTTAATCTTGTGTTGATAGAATTATCAGTGTCAAATCTTCGGGAAACGAAGTGTGTAGCACTAAAATGTCATTAGGGGTTTTGTGAACCCAGGTACTGAATAAATTCATGGCTAAAAATGGTCACATATGTGCACAGATCCAGTAATTTCATCAGACGAACAATTGTGCTCCTCCAGCTATTAAAGTTTGGTTTAATTCCAGAAAATTCTCCTCTTTCATGTGTCAAAAGGTACAGAATGGAGGGGGAGGAGGGTGAAAGGAGGAGGGAGCTATCAGTGAGCTCACGGCTTCTGGCTCTGTGCTTTATCAGGGTGGAGAAGGGTGGCACAGTGCAATGGCCAGGAGCCAAGGCAACGTTCCTCTAAAATAAACAGGACTGCCAGGCTGTCTTCTCCTGTCTTGTGCCTTTTCTGTCCCCTTCAGGCTTGCCCAGAAAAATGCTGGCATACAGCAGCATGACTTTGTGCTCACGCCTTACAAATGGGCTTGCAGGCTCCTTATTTATGTGCTGGCTCTGCTGCTGCCCTGGAACTGCTGCCATGTGCTGTACTGGGTTGGTTCAGCAGTCCTTGCTTCCAGCAAAAATCCCACGGATGTTGCTGGGTTACCACTGTCCACAGAGTGCATGCAGTTTTTCCATGCATGCTGCTGCAGGGAGCTATGGAGCAGAAACCTGGAAGATTGCTTCCAGAGATCTTGCTTTCCTCTTCCAGACTCTCATTAGTTTCACAGAAATAAGATGTGTACTCTGTGTTACGAAAAATTAATAAGAACTTTTCTTCTTGTGTAATACAGTCGTGGAGAGGAGGTTATTTCTTACCATGGAGAAAAAATTTCTGCTAACCTGCAGCTAGATACTGTGGTTTACTGGTGTGAGGGGAATACCTTACTGGTCACACCAGTGTCCTG
Source organism: Aphelocoma coerulescens (assembly GCF_041296385.1). NCBI lineage: Eukaryota > Metazoa > Chordata > Aves > Passeriformes > Corvidae > Aphelocoma > Aphelocoma coerulescens. The sequence goes on along the minus strand of NC_091025.1, from coordinate 9,056,329 downwards.
TTGCTTTGGTGTCTCTGGCAGTCCCAGGTGCTAGTGCTGAATTCTACCAGTTGCAGCTCTGGAGCTTTGTGGGAAGGAATTTGGGGGTAAACTTACACCACAGTCTGAAGGTGGTGCAGGTTTTGGTTAATGTGGCAGAACCTGCCCAAAAGGCTGGGGAGATCCTTGGGCGGTTGGGCTGTGCTCCCACAGCTTCCAGGGCTGGGATAAACATGCCTTAAGGGGAGTTCATCTCCTGCAGGGAATGCAACTACCTTTGAGTCTCAGTTAAATTGGGAACATAAGTTTCCTTGAGATCCAATTCTCTTCAAAGCTAGATGCTTCAAATTACTTAAATTAGACAGCACAACTATTATGTCTTTTAAGTGGTTCATGCTCTGTCAGGCAAAATGCATGAGAGTCTTTAACTAATGCTTAGTTAAGCGGTAACAGGCAACCAGTAAGTGCTACTAAACTGTGATCCAAAAATGTGGACAAAGCTGCTGGTTTTGAATTCATCTTGTAAGCCTTATGTGATGAACACAGTGCTCTTGGAACAGAGCTGTGGACCCCAGCCATGGCTGGATATTGGTGTATATGAGAACTGTCACATCCTTGCAAGCAAATGCACTTCCAACACTCCTGCTCAAGCCTGAAATTTGCAAATTGCAAACTCACTGGTGGTTTCTTGGCTGCCCATTCAGGCACCAGGGTCCTGCACTCTGCTGGAGTTGCTGTGATGTAAATGTCAGGCTTAAAGAGGGGCATTACACTTGTAGGAAGACATTTGCTGCAATACTTGCGTCAAAGGCAGTGATGTGCCAGGCCTTATGGAAGTGTGTGGTGCACTTGCCAAAGATCTTTCTGCACTTGGAAAGGGTGTGGAGAGCATACCCTACTGAACAAAGTCATGCCATTCAATGGATTTTTGCTTAGCTTTCCAAAATGAGAATAAGATTTTTATAAAAGAGAGTATTTTCTGTAGAATAACTTAAAAGCTTATGCTGAATTTCAGAAATCTCATGTTTATTGTGGTAAAAATAACTTCTCTAGGTTTAGTGGCAGTAGAGTTGAATTCCATGGAAAACTAAAGAAGTTGTTATTTGACATGGTAGGATTCCTGCAGGAATGACAAAAACATTCAGTGTTCATTGAATATCTGCATAATGATTAGATTAGTTGTGTAGATTCCACTCTAATGACACCTTAGTCTCCAATTATGATGTATATTTTGTTCAAAGACTTTTTTACTTGTTCACACCTAGAACTCTCCATTTTCTGGAAAATTAAGAAAGAAGGTTCCAGAACTAAACTAGCACTTCTCAAAAAGACCTATAGTGATAGAATGGTACCTATTTGAAAATGCAGCCAAGAGATTTCCAGCCTTTGGGCAGAAGTCTTGAGTCAGGTTTACTTTACTTATCAGTAAATGCACAAGTTACTTTAAAAAGTGTTTGTGATAATGATGCAATTTTGTACAGAGTATGGTCAGAAGTGAAGTTTTTATTAACAAGCTGCAACACTTCATTTAATGTAGTCAGAGGGTTACTAAAATTGCCAGCTGTCCTGGAGTAACAGGAATTCATGTCTGAAAGAGAAAGATAACTGTTCTCTCCCCATTTTGTGGTGCATAATCAGAGAATCATCCTTTGATTTTGGGGTCAGGAGGAAAATAAAAGGTAAGGAGGTCTGTCCTGAGTGTGGAAGTGTAACAGTGACAGTCTGTGACAGAATGTGACAGCCTGCAATTCAAGGATAATACTTTAGATTAGCCTGAGTTTGTGGGCTGGAGAAAGTCTTGTGGGGTTTTTCTCATTTGTTTGTTTATGGGTTTTTGTCAAAAAATGCAAATAATTAAAAACTTATTTATTTCAGCAGGTTTCAGCAGATTGCAGAGCAGAAATGCTTCCGGACAGGAAGATGTATCCATTATTGACCAGACCCTCAAACAAGAGTGGGCTCAAGACACTGCCTGTTGTGATCATAGGTAAGCCTTCTCCTGCCAGCATTGCTGTGTTCTCTTGTGCTGTTTTTGTTTTGGACTTGCTATCTTTAACTTCTGTTCCACATGTTCTCACTCAAACCAGAAATGCCTGACCACTGTTTCTGCATCCTTTCCCAGACAGCCAAACTTCCTATAATGCTAAGAGAAAGACCACTAAGAATTGTGGGAAGTAGGGAACAAGATGTTTGACAAATTAAAACACAGACCTATTTTTAATGATAAAATTGGTAACCTTTTGCTCATCAGTTCATCTGGGCCTGCTTTTTCTCTGCTGGATGTTTAGAAAGATTTGAAACCTTTCCAGTACGGATAGTTAATCAGCTTCCTGTAATTAATCTGTAGTGCTTGAATTAAAGGTAGGTTTGTGTGAGTTTTTTCACCATGATGACTGTTTAGACAATACTCCAGATGCTGTTTTCTTGAAATTTTTCAGATTTCTTTTAAAGCATGAGTGAGCTACACTGATTTTGTACAGATTTAATAGACTTATAAAAAGCAGTTTTCTACCAGTTAAAAAAACCAGGATATATAGTAACTGTCTTGCCTCCCTTGCAAGAGGGAACTTTGCAATGTGAGGTGATTCCTGGAGCAAAGTAATGATGTCAGTGCCTTCCCCTCTGACCAGCCATGAGCTGTGCTGGAGAGCAGGTTTTGGACTCTGTTCATCTGAGCTTGTGTTTCATGCCTTGCAGAGCTGGGCTCCCTCCTTATCTGGCATCAAATTCCGAGCACCTGAGAGAGCTGCTCCAAAGTTAGACACTGCATAAATCACCCCTAATCCTTGCTAACAGCGACTTTGACAAGGATACTACTTACCAGCAATTTCTTGTCTGAGAATGACTTTGTGCTGCTCAGTTGTTCAAGTCTCTAGGTGGGAAGGAGGATATTTGGTACCTCCCTAGTGCGCCTGTACAGGGATCCAGGGCAGAGATGTCACTAAAGCCTCAGAAGAACCAGTGTGAAGATAGGTGCTCTGAGGAGGCTGTTGGACCGAGCAGCCCAGCTGTTCCACTGCAGCTGGACAGCACTGCACGAAGGCTCCAGCTACTTCCCCAGGCCCTGCTCCAGGAAGGCTGTGTGTTCCCTCAGCTGTGCTGGCAGCCTCGTGGATGCGGTTGCACTGTAAAATAGCTTGAGATCCAGATGTTCTTGTGACCATCCATATCAAACTTAGATGTGATTCAGAGTAAATCCTCTGTGTGTAGTTGCTGTGTGTTGTGCATTCAGGTGGTGAAGTTTGACTTAGGTACTTCCTTGTACTTCCTAAAGCAAAGTAGTAACCTGAAATTTGTTATATTTTACTATAGCTGCAGTTTAGTTTGTTTTTAATGTCTGTTGCTGTTGGTTTTGGCTAACTTTCCTGCAAGTGGAATATTCCAAGCACTGACCTGCAGCTGCTGGTCTGTGCTCAGCACAGCAGGCTTTGTCCCCAGCTGTGACATGTACTATCCTTCACATAGCTCAATGTTGGCTTTACAGCCCTAACCTTTCTATTTCTGGGATCCTCAAGGATCAGCCTTTGCTCCAGTCCCACTTTCAGTACTGGCACTGTGCCAACAGGCTGCTGTCACTTGGGTTCTCCTCCCCTCTTTGTCACTGCACTGTGTCAAGGTTGTTGGTCACACAGCAGCAAAGCCTGGGCAGCCAGACAGGCTGACAATTATTTATTTATCACAGACACTGTAAAATATTAAACATGCTGGAGAACAACCGTGTGCAAACTTTCCACAGGCTACTCTCACTGGGCTTTGGAGTCACATATATCTAGTTTTTCCACTGGCTGTTGGGTGGTCAGCACAGGCATTCAGCCATCCAGCAGCCTGTTCAAAGTGTGGTATTCTGAGGGCTTGTCTTGGCATGGCAGAGAGACTTTTTCCATAACACTGCAGTACCATGGTAGGGCTGGTTCCCATTTGAAAGTGTCCTCAAGACCAATTAGTCAAAGCTGCTATTGCCAAATATCCCTTAAAAGGTGGAATTTCTTACTGAGAAGAACTGGTTTCCCTTCAGTAGTCACTCTCTTTTCTGGAGCTTGTATCCTGTGCACAGTGAATGACTCTGCACTGGTGTGAAATGTACTTCCAGGAGAGCTGAGGCCCCTGGTCAGTACATGATCAGTTTCTAAACCTCTAAGTTTAGAGAAATAACTCCATTCATCACCATGCTAGAGACTTCAAGCTTCAGGTGAGGGTAACCTCTGACTTACTTAACCCAGTATCTTTTCAGCAAGTTCTAAGGACCTTGCAATGCAAATAGGAGCAAGCGAGGAGGAGATGGCTAAAATGACTTCCCCGACTCCATCCAATAGGTCAGTGGTCAACCTGGAATAGGAAATCACCTGTATCCACAGCAGTGTCATATCTTTGGAATTGGTCTGGATATTAGAAACACTTCTCAAAGAACTGCTATATTTCCAGAAGTATAAATTCTTCTCCATTTTTTTTTCAGGGAACGGACCTTCAGGAATCTGTCTCTCATATTTGCTGTCAGGTTACACCCCTTACTTCAAAAGACACTCTCTTCATCCTCATCCTATTCTTCAGAGAAAGCTGGAAGAGGCACCAGAAGTCTCTGTTTTGGACCAGGTTTGTGTAAAGAGAAACAGTATGACATTCCAGAAAGCATCCTAGGGGTGTATCATAAGTGATTACCTTGTTTGGATTTTCAAAGTACAGAGACAGAATGAGCCTTGGGCAAATTTTGCTTTGTAATCCAGATCTTCCTTGTATGAAACGGCAGCATTGCTGCTAAGATCCTCGAGGTAGCCCTTGGGCAAAAACAGGTCTGTGTGCCAGTAAATGAGCTTCCCAGCACACCAAACCCACTGATCAGAGATCCTGGAGTAACAAGTAGTCTGCTGCCTGGCAGTACATGCACTCTGAGCATCTGGTCTTCCTCTCTTTAGGATTTGGAGTATCTGTCTGAAGGCTTGGAGGGACGATCCCACAGCCCTGTGGCTCTTCTGTTCGATACTCTTCAGCGTCCAGACACAGATTTTGGTGGGACAGCAGAATCAGTGCTCACTTGGTGGCATGAGCCCGACAGAGCCATCCCCCACCTGGTCCTTGGCAGAAACGCTCCTGGAGGTGCCTGGCATGTAAGTGAATTGGAGCTGAGCCGGGGTCTGCGTGTTGTGTAACAGCCAAATGTGTTGACTGGAGAGAGAAAAGTGCCTCTAAAATGCCAGTCAGCCTTATTAGATCTTATATATACAGACAAGTGAAAGTTTAAAAGGAAAACAAGCATGAGAGGCCTTTGTATTTCCCATCTCTTGTTCTTTTTGGAGAACATGAATGGTTTCAACCATGACAGCAGATCAGAGGAAATTACTGATTTCATCATCTGTGCCATATTGAAACATGGAAAAGTTGCCTTTTGCTTTTTACATTAAAAAATTGAAGTAATTTTTCTCTGCTTCTTTTTCCAGTCTATAGAGGGCTCTATGGTCACCCTGAGCAGAGGGGAATGGATGGGACTCCCAGATCTCCCTTTCAAGGAATGGTTAAAGCAAAAGAGAAGGTGAGATATCCATGGTGTGGTCATTTGTAAACATCTGGAGATTTTTAGAGAACCTGGAATGGACTTCTTGAATGCAGCTATGCATCTGTTATGGGTGATTTTAGTGAGAAAAAGAACACCCTCCCACACCCCCAAACCAATCCATTCTACATGCAGTGATTCAGATAAAGTTGCAGTGCTGCTTGGAATGTGTCCTTCTCCACACCCACTGGGGAGATGAATCAGTGACCACAAGTTCTGAGTAAAGCTTGAAAGTGTGGTCACCTGGCTTCTGTGTCTACTGCTGCTGTCCCTGATGACAAGTGTAATCAGTTCAGCTACTGTGCAGTCTCTGAGGTGCTTCTTTTCTTGACATGTGTCACAATTAATCTTAAGAAGTCCAGGAGTTAAAAATGGAATGGAAACAAGATATTAGAGAAAGGTTTAAATAACCAACCATGTTCTTGGGGTTGGGATTAATGATAGAGAAAGCTGCCTCTGTCCAACAGCTTCTGGACCTGACTGTTAGCTCTGTGTGTCAGGAATAACTTTGCTGAACCAGAGGAAACTAGATCACTCTTCTCTGGTAGTGCCAAGACAGATGGCTCTAGAATACATTCAGTGCAAGAGGGGACAAATTCCAATCTGTTACTTAACTGCTGCTTGACCTTTGTTTGTACTTTATTACAGAGGCCTCAGAAACAATAGAGCCACAGCAGAGGACATTGCTCAATATTACCAACACTATGTGATGAAGAAAGGACTGCAGAAGAATTTCAGATGTGGCACTGTTGTGACCTCTGTGAGGAAAGTGAGTGCAGAGAGCATCTCCAACCACACCCAGAAAGATCTGCAGGATAGTGACCCTCTCTGGAACTCTAATGAACAAAGTACAGAGGTCTTTCAGTTGGATGGGTTTTTCAAAACTGTGGAAGGTGATAAAGAGCCCTTCTCCCTCCATGCAGAGAATGTGGTCTTGGCTACGGGAACATATGACAATCCTACCTGGCTCGGGGTCAAGGGAGAAAACCTTTCCTATGTCCACCACCAGCTGTCTGCCCTAGAAAGAGCAGTGAAGAACAACAGTGTTGGCATCATGTCAGATCCAGTCTTGATTGTAGGTGCTGGTCTGACAGCTGCTGATGCAATTCTCTTTGCTCACCATTGCAATATTCCAGTAATCCATGTTTTTCGGAGACGAGTCAGTGATCCAGGCCTTATTTTTAACCAGCTCCCCAAAATGATGTACCCTGAGTACCACAAAGTCCATCAGATGATGAAAGAACAGACAGCTGCCTGTGCTGGGCCCTATGAGTGTTACATCAGCCTCCCTGAACATCACGTGCTCTCCTTTGGCAAGGACAAGAAATGCATCTTGCAAGACAAGAATGGCTGTCAGAAAGCTTATAAAATTTCCATGGCTCTTGTTCTAACTGGCTCAAACCCCAACCTCTCCTTTCTGCCAAATAATGGCATTGATTTGGCAATGGACAGTGACCAGCCAGTCAATTCAAAGAGGAATCCCATAGATGTTGATCCATTCACCTATGAATGCACTCAGGAGAAAGGGCTCTATGCTCTGGGACCTCTTGCAGGAGATAACTTTGTACGCTTTGTGCAGGGAGGGGCTCTGGCTGCTGCCAGCTCTCTGTTAAAGAAAGCCAGCAAAAATCCCCCCTAACAAAAAACCCCATCCCTGTACTACCTGTACCTGGATGGGTTAGTGCTCTCTCCATGAAACAGCAAATCATCTGATTTGTATATCCTCAAATCTAAAGCCCATTTCTGGTATTCTCCAAGGTTACACAGAGTTAGTAAGTTCTCGCTGAGTTGAGAAGATTAAGTGACCAAACACAGGGTGGGTTTCACACACAACACTATTTCCAGTTCCTGGGAATTCAGCTCCTTTTCTGCATAGCTGTGCATGGTTACTGGGAGTGAATCTTATGCCTGGAAAAGCAAGGGACAAGATAGGAATTGCTCTTCTATCTAAAACCCTCCAGGTGACCGAAAATTGGATTGAGGAATCAATGTTAATTATTTTCAGATAGCAGTGTCACAACACTGTGTCTGTTGGTGTCTTAAAGTGTTTTGTCATGAAACAAAGTAAACTGACCTGGTTTTATTTGCTCCTGTGGTTTGGCTGTATGTTCATTTAGGCCAGAAACCACTGACAGGTGCTGCAGGTACCTCTTTGGCACACAAAGGGGTGCTCTGCAAATAACAAACATTCAAAACTGTATTGTCTCACTGACACCAACAACAAGTAATATATGATTTTTTTTAAAAAATCAAGAGATTCCTGTGATGGGTTCTTCTCCTTCCTGAGAAGGAATGGTACTGATTTGCATTCCTTGGTTTGCTAAGCAATACTTGGTTTGCCATCTTGCAGCTTCCTGCTTTCTAAATCCTAAACCTGTGATAGCCAAATTCTTGGCAGCTGCTGTAGAGACTAAAGCAGAACTAAAGGGGAGCTACTGGTCTGTCTTGGAACTGCCCAGGTACTGTATGGGGCTTCTGGTGCACAGAATATTTTGGAAAGGTGCAATATGTTATATACTGGGTATATATGCTAAGGTATTATGATTTTTTAAAAATATATTATTATTTGTATAAGAGGGAAAATGGCACAGTCACTTTTTGGTAGCTTTATGCTATATATATCTCAAAATTTTTATACTGTTTTTCTAAAAGATTTTTATTGGCAGAATATTTTGTTACAGTCTTTCAGTCTGAATGAGCTGGGGTGGATGACAACGATGCCTTATGTTGCAAACAGCATTCTCAACAGACCTACAGGGCCTTTCATACCTCTCACAGGAAAAACTGCAGTCATGGCTAATTTAATTTGATGTAAAGACAGACTCTGCTCCCTGTGCTGCACTGAAACTCACTGACATCACAAGCCTCTGAAAAACTGAGTGTGATGATACAGTGGCTATTTGTAAATGAATTGGCCTCGAGATATGGGGAGGAGTTTGTCTGTGGTGTTACTGTATCACACTTGAGTAATTTTTCTGACTGACTATTCTTGTATGAAACTTTCCAATAAAGTGATTTCAGATTTACCCTGTGTTTGTTTTAACTCTGAATCTCTGACCCAGAGAAGACCTAATGAACTTTACTTTTCATCACCATCATCTTCCTGGTGAGTACCAGGGCATGGTTTATGCCTGAAAAATCCTTCATCCCTCTGTTCCCTAGGAGCACCCTACTATGAATTTTCTCTCTGGGTATCTTTGTCTCTCCAGTAGGATGAAGAACCTTTGTGAAGTGCTTTGGCCATGTCTGTCTCTTATGAGGCTAGGACACAATGCCAAACCAGGCTATTTGCCAGGCTTATTCTTGCCTGGGGAATCTTGCATCTCTTTCCTGTTCACCTACTGTCTCCTCCTGTCTGCAAAGTAACCCCAGATTATTAGACCAGTAAGTCAGTAAGACAGTTTAGATCAGAAGGGACATTTGAAGTTCTCTAGTCCAACCCTGTAGATACAAAAATGCTGCTAGCGAGGATTTTCTTGTTATTTTCTAAGTCCGTGAGAGACTTTTCTCTCTCACAGAAGAGGTAGCAGGGAATGTAAACAACCAAGACACCTGCAACTTTGAAAAGTCTTGTTTATGGTATAGTAGAAAAATATTTTGACAATGGATGTTTTAGGATTTTAGCCAATCACCCCCAAGGGGTGGCTGGCCCTTTGTCCAATTAGGCTATGAAGAAAAAAGTCTATAAAAGAGTTTGTAAAATAATTAAATAAATCAATCTTGCTGTACAATTCCTGCCTGCTGGATCTTCTCCTCCTCCTCCTCCCTATGGCTGCGGGACACGGTGATATACCCTAGGAACCCGGCCTGCAGTAATACAACCCCACTAAAACAGGGCACACTTTGAAGTTAGACCTGATTGCTCAGTGCCTTGCTGGGGAAAGCTTTGAATATTTCCAGGATAGAGATTGCACTATCAACATTTGATTGCCCTGTTCAACATTTTACCACCTTTGTTGTTGAGAACTGTAGGGTATTTCCTTTACTAGTTGAATGTCCCTATTGCAGCTTATCCACTGCCTCTAGGTTTAGTGATTTTGGCTTTTTTTACTGCACAGCTCTGAGAGGAATCTGGTTCAATGTGTTAAAACATCAGTACTCACCTCTTCTCTGCAAGCTGAGACTGAAGTGCCCTCAGTACTTTGTGAACACAGAAAGGTGGAGGGAATGAGTTTCCTGGGCTGTGTCATTGCTCACTGGCCAGAGGGGTGGCAATGCCCCCAGGCCTCTCTTTGGCAGCATTACTCTTTATAAGCTGGTACTTTCCCCCCCGATTCTGTTATCCTGGCAATATGGGCATTCCTGAGAAGGGATAATGGGGTTCTGTGATCTTCTGCAGCTAACCTTTGCTAGAAGAAAGTTCAGTGATCAATGCTCACCTCTCTAAAAATACTGGTTTTGGCTACATCTTCCTGTCTCAAAAGCAAATGAAGAGGAGAACAGAAGCCAAAGAGCATTTGAAAAAACAAGGGGCATTGGAATGTGCTGGGAATAAGGTCATAATACTGGTGTCAAGTGAAATGCTGCCCTTCCCATCACTGAGATCAAAGTCACGGTGTTCATGCTGATCATTCCTGCATCCCATATTGCGTTATGCTGAAGTAATTTGCCCTGCATGGGAGAGCTCCTAAGTAAGTCAGCAGCCTGAGCTTCCGTCGGGGGAGTTCCTGTGTCTGTTTTAAATAACCTCCTTTCCTGCCCAAGAGGGACAAGCTAATTGCCTGCCCCATGCAGGACAGAAAAGGGAAGTGTTTTTCCACAATTGATGCTTAGAAAATATCCTACATTCTGCCCCCAGGGATGTCGAAGTAGAGGATCTCAATAGCAGAATTGGTGGTTTAGTCATCAACTGCAGGTCCGCAGGGCAAGGCTGTGAGCTGCTAATCCAAGTTGTCATTCAGCTCTCTGTATCCAGGGAGGCAACTATGAATTATTGTTCCAAAACAATCAGCTGTGAGAGTCAACAGATACCGGCCTTGTTATGAGTGGAATTCACCCTAGCATTATATAACCTTGACCTGCAGCATGTGACAGGACCAGGAATAAAACCAGTCTCCTCCTGGGCCCTCTGCACAACCGAGCTCTGCCTGCGGTAGTGACGCAGCTCCGTCAGGTGACACCATAAATGCTTTCACCCCCATGTCCATTGCTGCTGCTCAGGCCAGCCCGGAGCTTACCCTGCTGAGCCAGCTGGGTGTTTAACACTGGAGACCACTCTGCCTCACTTCTGTGCCCTGCAAGTCATTCAGTGTCCTGTCCCTGCTGCCCAGTGGGAAACTTCCACAGCCACAGTGACCAGAGCAGGTCCATCAGGGAAGCATCGAGCAACTCCCTGCTCAGCTCACTTTGGATAGAGCAGATTGTTTTTTTCCTATGGAGCTCTGGCTGCAGCTAAGAAGTGATGCTAGTCCCTCCAGAACAGGGGCTCCATGTCAGGGACTCATTTTCCCTTCTCCAGGGCTCCTCAGCCTCCTTTGGTCCCCAGTTGTATCCTTGCAGAACAAGCTCCTGAGACCTGCTGGTACTTGCCAGGAACAATAGAAAATTACACCTTCAGAATCCAAGCAAACATCTGAAGTTTACCAACAAGACAAAAACAGAACTGTGGTTTTCTGATTTTATTGTGTTTGTGAGTCCTTGCAGTGAGGGCTGGTGTTTCAAACTCGCCTGTGGGTGTGGCAGAACTGAGTGTATAAGTCTGAACTCAGGTACATTTATTATGCAGTTAAAGTACAAACTTACTGCTTCTGCTTTTTGCTTTGGTGAAGGTCTTGTGAGATGTCGGAGCATGTTCATTGAGAACTTTTAATTCTTAAATGAAGGGAAGGGTGGCCTCTTTTTAAAAGGAGCTGTCTTTTATGTATCACCTGAATTGAAATAATTTCAGTAAGATAGTCTTGGGAACTCCTTTGATTGTTCAGCCTTCACTTTTTTGGCAGCACTTCTGTCTTTGAGCACAGGACTAAACCCAGCCACATCTTGGCCAGACCACTCCATTTAAAAGGTCTACAGAGCATTATTATAAATTGCAAGTCCAATGATTGCTTAAGTCTTCACTTATAAGGGCCCTTAGGGAGCTGTCAGGCTGTTGCAGGCTGTGGTGGTTTAAATTAACCTGCTTTATTTGCGAAATACAGATATTTGTGGGCAGGCCAGCAGCCAGCACGTCACTGCTGACTGACAGCTCCTGGGGCTATGCTAAGCTGCTGGTAACTGGGGGCACTTGGGGAGTGGATGGTGTGGGGGAGCCCTCTAGCAGAAGGGGGTTCAAGGTGGAACCAACCCTGGAGGCTCCAGGTAAAAATATCTGACCTCCAGGGCCCTTAAGCAAGCCATGAAGATGGAAGAAAGCTCCTGGCCAGAGAGCAGCTAAGTGGGGAGGAAGAAAAAGGAGCACAGATTTTGTTGCTAATTTTGGCTGACTCCTGCCTTCTGCCAGAGCCTGGAAAGCTGCGTGGATCCTCTGTCCAGGAAGAGTTTCCTTTGACGTTCCTGGGGACAAGCCCTCAGGGCCAGATTTTGGATCTTTTGATGTGCAGCTCAGAGAGATTCTGAGAGATTCTGCTGTGGCATGAGCAGGAAAATATCTCACAGCTTTTCTGCCTCTGTCTGTATGAATGCGCCCTTCTACTCCATATGGGCAGCTGTGTTACACAGCTTGGCTTGGGAAGAAGGACCTACAGATATATTGATTTACAGGAGCAGAGCAGGCAGCCCTCATGAACTTTTTGCAAAGGAAGCAGAATGAATTTTGTTTTCCAGCCAATTTTTTCTGGTTGCATTCATTTCTTGGAAGTGCTGTCAACAGCTCTGCTTGGTTTTACATCTATTCCACAGCAAGCTGGAAACAAGGGAAAGGAGGGGAATCCTGAGCCAGGCAGCACTCATGCACAGGCAGCGTGGCCCTGCTCCCTAACCAGCATCACTGCCAGCTGGGAAACCTGCTCTGGAAGGTGACAGCACTATTTACTAAAGATATTGACCCTGCAGGTGAATTTCCTTATCTTGGTCTCATTGGAAGTGAAGAGGCTGGGAAAATAACTGCAGGAAGCACCTTTCTGGACTGGGATGCAGCTGCAAGGGGCTGCAGTCCCCATGGCCAGGCCGGGGTGTTTGAGCACAGCCCAGCTCCCGCTGGGGTAATCAGAGCCGGGTTGGGCACAGCGCTAGAGCAGGGGTGGCTCAGGGGGGCTCTGCTCAGTAAGACAGCTGCTCATGCAGACTGGGAGTGAAGGGCCAGTGCAACAGGGGTTGTGGGCGTGGAAAGTTACTGCTGGTGACAAAGTGCAGATTTTGGGATTTTGTATTGGGTAAGTTTCCAAATCTGGGTTATGCTTTTGTAACCCACTGAGCCCTTTGCCAGGGAGGCAAACTTTAACCAGAGGACAAGTAAAGGACAGGATGGAATCGTTCCTTTAATGGCAAATAAGTAGAAAATCAGGGAGTTGTGTTTTTTTATGAGACCACAGGCAGTTTTAGACCTAAAACATTCATTCTTTTCAAAAGCCAGCCCAGTGGAGCAAACCTCATTAGCAACTTGGCATTAATACCCAAGTTATCCAGCATTACTGTAACTTGGAGTCAGCAGAGGTCTCAGAGGCATAGATAGCTTTCAAAACTAATCAACCAACCAATAGACTTTCTACTGAAAAAGCCAGGGAATTTGTATGCCAGAAAAAAAGTCCTTGGCGTTTTCCTGGAGTAATAAATGGACATTTCAGTTTAAACATTAAGGTCTAGCCAAACCAAGCAAATGACAGTGGTGGGATGCTGAGTTCAGATGCCCCAGTGGCTGCAGTGCCCTGAAAGCACCCTGGGCTTTCAGCCCATCCCTCACAGGGCATCCTGCTTGAGGACCAACAGGGACATAGGGCCTGCCAGGCCTTGTCCAGCTGGGAGAAACAGGGGTGTGTGTGATGGGCATTGTGGCACAGAGAGGGATGCAATATTTATTTCCCCAAGCTGCAATGGAGGCTGCAAAAAAGATGAATGACGAGTGAAGTTGCACAAGGTTAATGTAGCAATGTTGTTTCTAAGCAAATCTGAACGGCGGAAAGTTTATGCCATGTGAATCCCTCGTGCTGTGCAGCTGAGTTTTCTTTTTCTGCTATTTTTTTCTTACCTAATCTGGTTGCTGGGATGCCAGGGGTGGATTTACTGTTTTATCAAACCACAGCCTGGGAAAATGAGCAGCACTGGCAGATGCTGACATGTCATGGCTCAGGGCTGGAGGGATTTCACAGCTGATGCTGCTGAGCAGCTCTGAGGGTGGGATATGCTGTGGGCTCACTCCCATGAGGGGATGAGTGACAGCCCTGCCTGGAGCGGGCAGCCCTCTCCAGGACATCTGTGGGTGTCTGCCTGGAACTGGGGTCAGTGCAGATGGGAGAGGTTTGACAGGGTCTGAGTCTGCAAGCAGAAAATCCAAGGAAAGGGAAACTGGATACATGGGGTATCCACTCCTCAGCAGTTTTTCTGCAGCTGGTTGGGAAGGATGGTGTCAGCATGACCGGGAAGGCAGAGCCAGTCCTGGGCACTGTGATGGGAGCAGGATTCCAAGCTCAGATGTTGCAGGTGAAATTTTCCCAGGGCCCTTTCCAGCACCTGTTTGCCAAATTCCCTTTGAAGTTGCTGAAGCAGCTTTTCTGGAAATGCTGCTCTTGTAATGGAATCTCTGCCCAGGAAATTAGGGTGATAATAAACAGTAAGACACATGAGCAGTGAGAGGGAAGGGTGGCATTTCATGTGAATGAATTACAGGTGATGGACACTGCCTGAGGTACCCTCCTTGCAAAAACATCCTTCATGCCCCATATTGCACCTTCATGAAGCTTGAGCAAGAGATTTGTCAGGAGGGTGAATTGCTGGCATTGTTTTTGCTGGCTGGAGTATAACTAGGATGGCTTGGGGCAGCACATTAAAGCATGCAGGATGCAACCTCTGCAATAGATTGACCTGATCAAATGTGTAATAGTAAGAAGCTTTTCTCCTCTGAAAAGAAAAGCTTTAAAATCCTTCTTCTGTTTTACACGGAGGGGAAAGTAAGACTTTTTGGAAAAGTTTCACTAAAAACAGAGGCAGAAAGCAGCATTCGATCAGGGACTTACAGCAGAGCCTCAGACATTGCAGTGAATGCTGTAACCTCTGGCATTTTATGGTGGATTTCTGGTCCCCTTTTGGGCTAGTGCTCCATCTCAAGGCTGAGACAAATTTCAGAATTGTGTTACACCAGAACTGATTTCCTCCTCTGCATAATTCTGGGTTTGATGAATTGGTGTTTATAAGAAAAAAAAGACGTTCCCAGGCTATGTTGTGGGGCTCTGGAACAACCACTTGTACTGATTTATAGTGAACATGAATGTCATCCTGAGGCTGATATAAGTTCTCATTCCTAAAAACATAAATATTTATATAAATGTTTTTTGGGGAGTTGGAGAAGCACAAGTCTGAGAAAAAGGTCGAGTTATATAAACAAGTATTATCTGTCTGATGTAACACTCCAAATACCTCATCCACTGAGTAATCTGGATGTGACATAACAGGGGAGCTGGATGAGAGCTGGCCAAGTGAAGTGTTCTCATCCTGAGACAAGGGAAAACAAACCAAAGGGAGGTAGAATTGCCCATTCCCAGGCTGCCTGTCCCCTGTGACCTTCTTTGTGCTCTGTTATATCCATTTTCTCCAAAAATTTCCTCTTCCTTTAAACAACGTAGTGGATACCCCTGTGTCCCACTGGGAAAAGGTTCATTGCAGAGGAAGTGATGCAGCTCTGCTGGAGCAGATTTCCATTTGCAAGTGGAGCATGTGACACTTTGCCAATGTTAGGTCAGGAGAACTGCAGGAATTTGAAAGCAATCGCACAGCTAAAACAATAAGGTCTGGCTCTTGTCAAATATCATCACAGATGAACCACATTTCCCCCTTTCCTCACATGTGTGGTTCAAAAAGCCTTTGAACACTGCATTGATAAGGGAAACACATGGGATAAAATTCTGACACAGGGAATAGCAGCATCATTCTGCTAAGAGCTGAATGACTGATCCCCACATTCTCAGTGAGCCTGGAAGGTCCCAACGGCCCCTGCTTGGTCAAAGAACTAATACTAAGCATTTTCCATACAGAAATATGATTTCCATATTCCTCTGATTCCTTAATACTCAGATTTGTCAGGATGCTATCTTACTAATTATCTCCTAGTTTGGAGTTTGTATTATACAGGAAAGGCTCAGGCAGCAGGACAGTCCATTTGTATCATGACTTGAAACTCACCTGGACGTATTGGGGTTTTTTTCTTTTCTGACAGCTCATGCAATAACAAATGGAAATTACATTCTCAATAAACAGTCCATCCTAGGAAACCTGACAGCCAGCCAAGATTGGCTTAGAAATCCTTGCAGTGGCCACAGGCAGGCACCCCTACTGTGAGAGGGGATTCAATGTGTCCTAGGCATGGGCAATGCCTGGTTTAGCAAATAGGGTTATCCAGAACAGGGAACTGAAGGAAAATCTGTAACAGCGCTGTAAAGATATCAGGCCAAAAGAGGAAAGTCTGAAGAAAATGAACTATTTGAGGAAACTTCCTTGGATTTAGGCTGGAGCATCTGAGCGGCCCTGCAGCTGCTGAAGGCTCTTTGGAGGCTGCTCCCATGTACAGCTCTGCTGCTGCTGAGGCAGAAACCTGCTGGCATAGGCTGCATCTTGCTTGGTCTCCTTTGGATGAAAAATGCAGCACATTTGTGGAGGAGGAGTAGTGATATTATTACAGGGAGCTGGGAAATGATCGTGTTTTTAATTAAAGGTGGACATTTTCTAGGGCTGCTTAACTGCCCTTCACCAACGCCATATGGCCCTTGGATGAAGCTGATTCCTGCTGTATTGTTAGTCTGGGAAGGGCAGATATTTTGGGAAATACCTCCTGGAAGGGCAGTGCTTCACTGACATGCTTCACTGACATGCTTCACTGACACTGCCAAACTGGAACACATGTGAAGGTGGTGTGTTCAAAGAGGCCTTTGTTGAAGGCACAGGTGCCTTTATCTTCTCTGTTTTCAGCTGCTGTGAACATTATTTACACCAAGAACCCCTCGGTGCAGGGCACAGATGAGCATCCTTGTGCTGGGTTAGGGAGCACAGGATGGTGTTTATGGCAGCCTGCTTGCCCTGGGTGGGACTGCCAGCCCCCAGCCAGCTCCCCTCCTTACCTGAGAGTCAATGTAAAGATGTCCTGGTGCGAGCTGGTGCTTGTATTTCAGTGAATATTAAAGGCAATCACTGTTTGCTTGTGTAAGGAACAGCCCCAAATCCAGCCTCCTGGCAGTACCTAATCCTCTGTCAGAGCTGGGCTCTGCCCATGCTTCTGAGCATTTTGTGGTTGATACTGGGCAAGGCTGTCATCCAAGCACATCATATTGTGAGGGCTGTTTATGAGGTTGGCATGTGAACCACCACAAGATTGGGCATGGACAGCCCATAGTTCAGGAAGAGGAAGAATATGGGATGGCATTATGTTGTCAGAAGCCTATTGCCAAAAGTCTTTGAGAAAACCTTCCTTGGCAAGCGCACTCAGAAACATATGGGACTATTCTGTTAGCCAAAGCTTTGGTATTTTGCCTTAAAAATGGAGCATCCAATGCTTTTTTGCAGCCTGCCAGGGGAGATGAGCATTGGTGTCTGTGTTGGGGGGTGTAGGAGGCAGCTCTGCTGTCAGGGATGTTGTGATTGCCAGCACAGATCTTGCCAGCACAACTGAATATGTCCTAAAATAGGACTGAGGAAGGGGATGGGTCAATAACCCAGCAACACCCATATAACCATTTTACAGAGTTATGGAATCACCACAGAATCCTTGAATGGCTTGGATTGGAAGGGATCTTAATGATCATCTAGTTCCAAAGCCTGTCCATGGGCAGGGACAGCTTCTACTGGACCACTTTGCTCTAAGCCCCATCGAACCTGGGCTTGAACAATTCCAGAGATATCCACAGCTTCCAACCTGTACCAGTGCATCACCACCCTCACAGGGGAGAGTTTCTTTCTAGTGTCCAACCTAACCCTTCCCTCTATCAGTTTGAAGCCACTCCCCCTTATCTTGTCACTCTAGGCCCTTGTCCAAAGTCCTTCTCCAACTCTCTTGGACTCTCTTTAGGTACTGGAAGGGGCTCTAAGGTCTCCCTGGAGCCTTCCCTTCTCCAGGCTGTACAACCCCAACTCTCTCAGTCTGTCTCCATGGCAGAGGTGCTCCAGTCTCTGATCATTGTTGGACAGGCTCCAGCAGGTCCACATCCTTTTTAAGAACTGGGGGCCCCATCTGGCTACCTGGAGGGACTTTCCAACCAAAAGTCTCTGGCACCTTTTGATAATTTATCTCCCCAGCCCCTGAATTACCTAGCAACGAGATTAGTCCCAGCAATACACAGTCAGTGCATTGTGGGCCAGCCCAGCTGGCCTCGCTCAGGGGCCCCACAGGTGCCTGGATGCTTTTCACCAGTCTTTGTGCCCTCTCCCAGTCCTGCTCTATCTTTCCCCAAGTCAACAGTCCCAGTGTCCTCCAGCCTGCTGGTTCTTTGGGACCAAACATGCCTGCTCCTCTCAGGAGTGGTGGTTGGGAGACTCATATCTCTCTGCTGCAATCAAATTCTTTATGTACTTGATGTTTACAACAGGCCATTAAGGTGCCCTGGAATGCTATAAAACAAACAGCTCTGGATTTTTTTTACAAGTTTGATACTAACAGCAAGGAATGCTCCACAGCCATAAAGGATATCTAGCAGGACAGGAGCACTGAACTGATTGCCTGCTGGAATGGTTTTCAAATATAGAACGGGCTTCTGGAATCACTTGCCATAAACCTGGAGGCAAAAGTGAAGCAGTAAATTTGCTGTGACTCAGAGTGTGCACCTGGCAGAGAAATCCTCAGAAACATTACTGCAAGGTGACAGATTTATTCTAGATACAGCAGGTGAGGTGCCTTGCAGAATCCCTCTAAAATTGCTCAGAAAAAAAGGGGAACCCAAATGAGGAGCCAAAATAACCTATGGAGCAACCAATAAGCATTGTTTTCTCTGCCAGGAAGAAAACCAGAGAGAGATTCAGATAGTTCATCTCGTTGCAGTTTAAGATTTCTCTATTTCTGAAGCCCTGGACACAAGCTGCTATTTAATAGAGCCACTCTTCACAAACCTGAAGTGGCACCTGAAGAAAACTGCTGGCAGATCTCTCAGCAGGGAGCCTTGTGTCCTGGTGCCAGGCATCCTGCCCAGGGCTCACACCTCCTGGTGTCTGTCAGGAGGAATGGGCTTCTACCATGTGAGAGCTGGTGCTAAGGAACCCCATGAAGAAATTTGAAACTGAGCTTGCTGCAATGAGCTTGGACAACCTGTGTGACCTAGGAGTCCTTTGTACTTACAAGTTTAGTGTGGTTTCATTTAGTAGCTCTATTTCTGCCATTTTCAGGGGGGAAAGTGATAAATAATTGGCTTCATATTTCTGCTAAGTGTCTCATACAGTGTCATCTCCTACAAAAATATATGGATTATCAAGCACACCTAAATTGGTAAAAGACCTGATAGCTCTTGTATCACTTAAATTTGAGATTTGCTTTGGATCTTTTTCCCGTGGTCTTCCAGAAGTTGTAAAGTTGAAGCCACCTGAGTTTAATTGCCACACTGTGTCTTGCCATCTGAAATCACTAGGTAGCAGACAGAGGAAGGGTAAACCCCTCCAGATATCTCCCACTTGTGCTGTAAGAGGGTTTTCTCTGCAAATCTGTGCCTGGCAGCCCTGAGAATCTGCTGTTCTCTGCTGGGCTGAGGGCTTGGCACGTTGGCCTGGCAGCAGGAGCAGCCAGCCCAGGCTTTGCCAGCGATGCTCAGGGCATTTGCACACAAATGACGTGGAGATTGTCTCCATCAGAATAACTTGGACATGGGGTTATGTAATTATCTGGCCATGGACTGTACAGACATGCTTTCAGGGAGGTGATTTAGCTGTCATGTCAATCCCAGAACACTGATCTGGACTTGCGTAGGGTGGTAAAGCTGTCAGGACAGGTTTTGCTGGGAAAAAAGATTCAGGCTTGTGAAGGTATGTTGAAACCCCAACTAAAAGGATAAAACCTGTGTGTGTGTGACTCAGAATGCAGCTGCAAGTGGGAAGGTCAGAGCTGGGATCTTACATTTTGGTAAAAGGATGACAGGTGGGATGGGGAAGACCAGTGGGTGCTCAGGAATGTTGGGATGTCGCACAGAGGCTTTGTGCAAGCAGGGCAGCACTGAGACAGGGGTAGCAAGCTAGTTAAAAAGGTGATTTTCAGGGGGTCTGAAGTTATTCATAAACTTGCACCAATTTTGTGAATAGCTATGGATTTTTAAACTTCCAAAAAGAGAGGGGAAGACAACTAAAAAAAGAAAAAAAAAAGGTGATGCATTAATTAAGATCTCTTTAAAGCAATATTTAAAGAACATTATGCTGCAAGGACTGGTTGGAAACAGGCTTGCAACCCTCTCTGAGGTGACCCTGTGTCCGTCCCGCAGCAGCACAGCTCCCTCTCCTGACTGCAGAACTCAGCAGCCCCCAGATGAGGGGTTATTGCGCTCGCTGGGACTCAGGCTCATTTCTGCAGCGTAAATGTCCTCTAAAGCATGAAGGGATCCATCCCTACCTCTGGGGATGGGCTAGATTCAGACATCTTGAACCTGTAGTTATTCCAGGTTCTCTGTTGAAGTGCATGGCCCAGTGGGACGTTCCCTATCTCTAACTGTGCTTTCCAATTCTCATTTAAAGAAAATTTCTCTTTTCCAGAGTGAGGGCTGCTGCCTAAGGAGGGCACAGTGGGTAGGAACATCTGCTGGCAGCACCTCGGTGTGATGAGTTTCTGACCTTGGCCGCAGCATGTGGTTAGGCTCAGCTGGGTGCCTGCCCTCCCTGCTGCCATCCCATGTCCCAAGGCTCTGCAGGGACATCAGCAGTGCAGGCACCAGGGAAACACACCTTGTGCCCAGACTGCCCATACACCCGTGTGTCAATCTGCGATGCTCTGACCTTTTGTCCCCGTGAGGTTGTTTTGACATCTTGATTGTCCACCTTCCTCAACTGTCAACAGCTTAGATTATCCTCAGATATTTGGTATTTCTGCCTGTACAAGGGCTTGACAAGCCCTGTTTGTGTTGCCCAAGCAGCTTTAATTCACCAACTTTTCTATGGATAGCTTTGGACGGGAGAATGTCCTTTGAAAACAAGATTGGTTTCTCGTGCTGCAGACTGTGTGGTCAGCTCCATCCCCAAATGCAGCAGTCAGGTAGGGCACTGGACCTGTGCCAGGCTTCCAGAAGGTCACAGAACTGACAGAGTAGTAGAAAGCTGAGCACTGTAAGTAGATGAAGACACAACTGTCCCATCCTCATCGGCCGTGCTGCGTTACCTGCACTACCATGGGAGCCGTGTGTGTCAAAGCCCAGCTGGGAGAACACCCAAAGCTGCCCAGACTGGGCGGGTCAGAGGCACTGCTCCAGGCATGGGGGCATGGGGGGAGCTCCAGCTCAGAGACAAAGCCCCAGATGTTGCAGACAGCTGAGACTCATGTCAGAGTCACACAGTGACCCTCCTGCCCGGATCCCGTTCTCCAGAGCACTGCTGGGGCTGGCCCCAAGGGGGCTTTTTATTGCTGTGAGGGGTAAGCCACCAGAAAACCACGCTCTGCTGTAGCCCAGAGTCTCCCTGCAGCCTCAGCATCAGGCACTAGATGTCCTTGCACGCCATGCTGTGGATGTGCAGCCTTTGGTGCTGCACAGGCTGCAGGAGGGACATTTCCATGAGGGTGACAACCACTGAATCAAGGTGGCCCTTTTCCAGTTCTGGCTTTATGGGACAGAAGGGAATTTACGGGGGAAAGGCACTTGTTTCACTGTCCGTCTCCAGGCTCCCCTGGGAATTCTGGGTCAGGGGCTGTCTTGCTTTTGGGCGTCATTTTCCATGACATCCCAGCAAGCTCACCTCCATCAGCACCTGCAGCTCAAAGTCACTTCTTGGTGATCCCATTAAATTATTTCAAGAGCAGCCCTTTGTTGTGGGAAATCGATATCTGCCTTGAGGGCCTGTTGATATCTCAGTGAAACCCATTAAATTACATGAGTTTGATCCCAAAGTGGCAACCACAGCAGCATTTTAAAATAGCTCCACAGCCAGGAAACCCAATAACATGCTCATGAAGTGGTTTTTTGCATGTGTGTGTCCAGCAGTAAGTGTCCCAAACTCTTGGTGAATAATTATGGGAGTAGTGGAAGATATAAATAATTTCCCCGGGTCTGTCACTTTGAGGACAGCAAATAAGGACAAATAAAACGCTGGAGGGAAAATGAATGTGCCCGGTGCTCGAGCAGTAAGGAACAGCATTGAGTGTGCTGCTAAACTAATGGTCTGTGCCTGAAAGACCAGTTCACTGCCGGAGCTGCAGTGAGTATCCTTTGGAGAGCACCTGGCAGACCTCTCCCCCGGCTGTCGCTGTGTTTGTCCACACGTGTTTGTGGCAGTGAGCCTTTGCCCTGGGGATCTCATCTAGGGGTACAGCCACTAGCAAGCCCTGGAGCCAAGCAAAACTTCTGGTGTCCCCTGAGGGCAAATCGCAGCCACCCAGCAGCTGCTCAAGCAGTCCCTGAGTGTCAGCACAGCATTTGCACATTCAAGCCTTCCTCCGGTCACCCGCAGAGCAGGTCAGGGGGTCCCACCCTCGGCCTCCAGTGGGGTGCTGGGTTGTGTGAAGCAAGCCTGGTTTGTGGGTTTAGTCCCTCTGGGCATGGGTTTTGTGCCCAAATCACTCCTGTCGTGCGGTTTCAGCATCCCTTTGAGGACAGAGAGCAGTGCCGCAGGCAAAGGAATCCTCCGGCAAGCTCTGTGCCCTTCTGAATAACCTCCCTCTGTTCACAGCTTTAGCCACAGGCTAAATATGTTAAGAATAAGAAAGGTTTGTATTTTACCTCTCTAAACTGTGAATCCCCTGGGGCAGCTCTTGGCCAGTGTCCTGCCCACGCCCCCTGTGCCTTTCCCTCTGCCTGGGCTTTGCCACCGTGCCTGTACTGGGAACCCCGGAGGGAGTCCCGCTTTCTTTGAAAGCTGTCAGATTTTACTTACTGAAAACTAATTAACTGTATTTATTGTCAGAAATAAGCTGGGGAGATCTTCTTTCCTCCCGCAAATGCAGTCAGAGATGATATCTGCCGAGAAAAGGAGGAAATTACTTTAGAAATTAATTACAAAGGGTATATGCAATGGGAAAAGTGCCAGTCCCTCCCTGCCCACTCTTGTTATGAAGAAGCTTGATAGCTCTGATCTCAACACATTCGCAGACACATTTCGGTTATTAAAACAGTGCAGATTATCAGGTTTATGTTGTAATTGGGGAGGTTGGTTATGAAGAGGCGATATTTTATTTAGGTGCAATAACTGAAACTTTTTTAAATTGGTGGTCATGCTCACACACAGGTTTAGAGATCTGAAAGTCTGTGATTGTCCAGTTCCATGCTTTTCATACTGTTATATATGATCTGAAATGAGGTGTACTGGGCAC
Organism: Aphelocoma coerulescens; assembly: GCF_041296385.1. NCBI lineage: Eukaryota > Metazoa > Chordata > Aves > Passeriformes > Corvidae > Aphelocoma > Aphelocoma coerulescens. The sequence goes on along the minus strand of NC_091025.1, from coordinate 9,033,245 downwards.
AAGAAACAAAGGGTAATTTTGAAAGGTCATCAGAAGTGGATTAGCTTATTCCAGGGTCCTTAGTAGTTCTGACCTCAATTACATATTGAAGGGGAAAATATTTTGGTCTGCTTTACATGAATGCTATTATAAGTAATAAAAGTGCAAGAAACGTTACTGTAGCTCTTCCCTTCAAATCCACAATCACGAGCTCTATCGAGCCAGTAGCCTTTAATCAAGGGTGTGTTTATTTGGGTGTTAAATGTTCATTTCCTCAATTACCAAAACAACAGAGCTAAGTAATGTCCCTTAATAGCCAAAACAAAACCAACCACCACCCTCTGAATTTATTTAGCAGCCATCAGCAGAAGGGCTTTACCCACTGTTTGCCTACATTCCTGCACCTCAGAATAACTAAAAGGCAATATTATTCGGGTTTTGAGGTGTCCACTGAATGGTGGCAGGATCCCTGGGGACTGGAGGCCATGTCTGGAGCTGATGTGGAGGCTCCAGTTCAGGTGTCCTGAATTTTACAGGCTGCCCAACCCAGACAGGATCCGTGCTGCTGCTGAGGGGTTTGGAGAAGCCACACAGCTCCTAGGCCTTCTCCAGGATGAGCTTGTGTGTGTCTTGGAAGGTGAGTCTCTTATGAATTAGAGCTTTGTTTTTTTTTTTGTTTTTTTTTTTTTTTTTTTTTTTTTTCTTACGGTGACAAATCCCCATATTTCTCTGGAGATCCCACTCAGAGCTCTGGGGAAGTCAGGACTTCTGAGAGCTGTGATGTCCTAATGCTGTATGAGTTTTATTTAATGGTGAGGTTAGTCCCTATAATTCCTGTTTACCAGGTTTCCTGGATATCTCTGCCTTTAGGATAATGAGCAACAATAACCAGAACTCTCCAGCTGTGCATGGTCCCCATTTGCAGCTGTTGGGTGCATTGGGTGGGCTGAATAATTCCTCAAGAAAGTGCAGGCTCTCTCACCTTGTGCTGGACCTGCCTGCTCCCCCCTTGGCTGCAGTGCTGGCTGGTCCTGGAGTGGGAGGGATGTTTGGATGCAGGAGTACTTGAAAAGAAAGGTTTTTTTCTCGTTAGGGTAACTATGGTTGGAAGACACTCTGGAGGTATTCAAAGTATAAGTCCACATCTTGTCTTAAACAAGAATTCAGCTCTTTAAGATCAACCTGACATAAAACGGTGCATTTGGAGCTTTTACAATCCCTGATTGCAGGGCCCGAGTCAGAAACCTGTGATGCCAGTGACTGAGGTGGACTTGATACTTCTTTAGTGGTGTGGGCAAGCTGTGTTACTGAACCATGAGTTCAGCTCCTTTCAGCTTGAAGAGGGGAGGGGGTTTGTTGTGTTTTTAGACACTGCACGTGGATGTGGTCTCCCTGTATCTTCTTCAGTTCAGACTGGTGAGTTACCATGGTGCTGTTGGCAGTGTGACATTTTCAAGCTGGGATATACAGTTTTATATAGAATCACCTGGTGATTACACGCTGCATTATAATAAACATAAGTTAATAGAGGGACTAAAGTGTCATTTCAGCTTCCAGGCTGGGCAAACAAGGTTGCTCTGCCAAATTCCCATCTCTCTGACAGGGTTGCCATTTCCTCTTCCTGCCATTGAACTGTTGCATTAACCTCAATCCCTCAGTCATTAGTAAATATTAGTAAGCTGTACGTGACATTTTGCACCAAGCAAGGCTGCAGGTCCTGCCTGTTGGAAGTTTTTAATTAAATAAAGCTGCCTGCTGTGGGCAGAGGGATGGGGGGAGAAGGCAGAATTCAAAGGGGAGATGAAAGCTGCTGCCTCTGCCTGCCATGCTGGGGTGTGGGCAGGACTTTTGCTCCTCTCGGACCTTTCCTTCAGAGGAGCCCTTGCGTTTTTCAGATGGCCTCTCATCTGAAATTACAGCACATGGTTTGTGCTCCTGCTCCAAGTCTTTCTGGAAGTCGCTGGAAAATACTGGATGTAGCACCTGAATAAGCCCCATATGAAATCTGGTAGAGCAAACATTGTCAGTGGTAGCAGTAAGCCAGTGTTTGTGGCTTACTGCCACCAGAAGCTGAGCTCCAGGCCCACCAGGCAAAAAGCATTGTCAGGTCAAGATCAGACTTGAAACTGGACTGGCAAAAGTCTTTTTCTGAGATCTCAGAGTTTCTGAGCTTGGAGCTGGGAGTGAGAGAGAATAGGTCTGATCTCTCACAGTATTCAACAACCTTCCTGTCCAACTGATCCATCATTTGTAACACTGTAGAGGTCTGGAACAACGCGTGTGTCCAGCCAGCGCAGCAGTGGGGAGGCTCAGTGTTAAATGTCGGGGCAGGGAAGGTGGAGCAGCAGCTGCTGCCTTTCCCCTGCAGCTCTCCCTTCCTCTGCCAGGCAGGGCTGGAGCTCTCTGCCTGCAGCACAGTGTGAGGAGCAAAATGCCAGCGGGTCTGGGACTGTGCTGCACGCTGAGCTCTGCTGTCCTTGGGCACCACATGGCCTGACCACGCTGAGCCTACCAGAACCTGTAATTAACGCTTGCTGCTTTCCCAGGGATGCACTTTGCCTGCATTTAACTGTGCCTGTTGGTTGCATTCTCTCTCTTCTCTCTATTTATTCCTATGCCACTCAGCATCTGCATTATGGATAAAGCTTTCAGGGCAGCCAGTGGCTGCTGGTGGTCCTGCTCTCTCCACCTTTAATGAAAGAGCAATAAGTGTGCTGGATGCCCAGGAGCTGCAGCTAAAGAGTCAAGTAAATCCTGATGTTTCCACATGTCCATCACTTGTTTGGTTTCTTCTTCTGGCCCTGGTTGATGGCTGCTTGCCAGGGCCAGTGCCATGACCAGACACACAGGATGGTGGGAGAGGTTGGCAGAGCCCTGATGCCTTGGCTGTAGTTGTGTTTGTTTGCACAGGACAAGCAGTGTCCCATCTCCCTTGGCAGGAAGCAGGGGATGGATTTTGGCACATGGAGTTCAACATGAGGTCTGTGCCTCTGCCCTCAGCTGTGGTGTGGCACGGGCTGGCACCAGCATATACCTTGAGGGTTGCTCTGTTTCCTCATTTCCTCACCTGGCTCAGATAAGTAGTAACAGTCTCCCACTTTTTCCTCAAAGAGAGACTTCAGCCTTATGGGAACTAGGAAACAGCCCTGAGCAGCACAGCCCAGTACAAGTTATTGGCTTCTTCCTAATGTGTGAATGGCAGAATTTTTTTCTATCTAAATCTATTTAGTATGAAAAATGAGTATTCAAATGTCATAGAGTTGGTTTTGACAGTAGCAAGAACTGTTTTTGACAAAAGCACAGGAATAACCCAAAAATTCAAATCCAAGTAGTGAATCTTCAGGGTAAATAGAAAGGAAAATTCAAAGAACCTCATTTCCAAATTCGTTCAGTCAATAGTTTGAATTAGCAAGCATATATAGTAATCCTAAACTGGGTGTGATCAATCCAGTCTGAAGCAGCCATTTAGTGGAGGGATGTCTAAAGGAGAAAGAAGGATGTGAATAATCTGAGCTCTATACAAGTACAAAAGAGCAGAGTAGTTCTGACTGTGAGGGGTACAGGAGATTGGCACCACCTCATGGCAAGAAGGACAAAATGTGTCTTGTCTTGGCTTCTCTTTGCTGTGAGGTGTGAATGGGAATTGAGCGGTGGTTGGGTTGTACACCAGCCTGCTCTGAGCATCCCCGTGAATAACCCATTGAAGTGCTCCACACAGCCCCCAGGAACCAACATAAACCCCCTGAAGTTCCTCTGTTTTCCCTCACTAATTTTGTGTTGCTGGAGAAGGAAACCCTGAAGGGCAAGAGCTTGGTGAAAGAGGGGCTCAGCCTTTGGGTGTCCTGACCTACTGCTAGGCTTCTCCGTGCCCCATTTGTTTAAAAGCCTTTCAAGCGCTTCCAGCTATTATCCATATAATCCAGCAGAAAGAACTGGGCTCCCACTCACTTTTCTTTGAGCAGCAACTGAGAGAAAAATGCACATTCCCCACCTGTCACCTCAAACACAGACGTTTCACCCTAATTTACCTGAATAAAGATGGGTGGTTAGAAGAAGCAGCTACGTAATTCTTCCAGGTAGGCTTTTCTGAGGGTTTGCGTTCTGGTGAACTGCAATGTGTAAGCTCTGTTGAAAGAAATAATTTACTGCTGTTTGCTTCACTTAAAGCAGTGGTTGGTCAGGCCTTTTGGAGCGATCCTGCTGTTGGTTGGAGGCACAGGACTCAGTGCAGGAAGCGTGCAATGCTTGCAGGTGGTGCTGGGCATGCTGGCTCCTGTGACAGGGGTTTTCAAATCTGGGGACATGGCCCTGGTGGGTCATGAAGTCCTCTGGAGCTGCCTGTGAGAGGCTCTGGATGTTGCATGGGGCTACTCCAGAACTCTGGGGAAACCTCCAAGTGTGACTGAGTCTGAGCTCTCCTGCTTTGGTGCCTTTCTGGGTTTGAACTCAAACTGTGGGAGCTCAAGTGTGGAGTGGGAAATGAAATTATTTCATGCCATTTTGTCCAGAAGTCTTATTGCCTTTACTGCAAGTCTAAATCATGACCTGTGAAGCTGAGCACAGGAGTATCTCAAAGGAATATCCTCACAATACAGAATTACAGGGTTAGGAATATTTTCCGGATGAGCACTGTGGTTAGTGCTGTAGCCACAGATGTGGCAATACCCCACCTGGAATCACTGACTATTCATTGAACAGGGAATTTTTGGAGTAGGGATAGGGGTTTAGGGGCAAGTTTTATTTTCCAGCAACAAATTTGTTCTCCTCTGTCCCCACGAAGAGCTACTAAAATCTGTTGTGGGGGTAGAGAGGCTGTGGAGGGGAGAGAACATAGATATAGTCTTTTCGGACATAAAATGCCTAGAAGGGTGGTTTGTGTTGGAGCCCGGGGGGCTGACCTACCCCCACCCCAAAAGTCCCCCCTTGCTCTTCGGGCAGCATCCCCCGCGGGTCCCCCCGCGGACCCGCCCGCTGCCCGCCGAGCGGCTGTGGGAGGAGGAGAAGGAGGAGGAGGAGAAGGAGGGGGAGTCCCGGCGGCGGGATGAGGCCGGGCTGAGCGATGTGCGAGCAGGCAGCGCGGTACTGCCGGGCCGGGGTGCAGAAGCTGCTGCGGAAGCCGGCGCCGGCGCTGCGCGGGCTGGACGGGCTGCTGCGCTGGGCGGCCTGCAGGATGGGCGACAAGGGCCTCGCCGAGCGGGAGCTGCTCGCCCCGGGCGCCGCCGCCGCCCAGAGGAAGGGCACCTCCGTCATCCTCGATGTGAGTGCTCCCTGCATCCCGCATCCCGGCTCCTGCCTCCCCCCGCCCGCGTCGCGCACCGCCTCGGGAGCGGGGATGTTCCTCTCGTCCTGCGCTCTCTGGACCGGCGGGCACGGGCTGGACCCCGGGTCTTGCAGTCCCCAGTTGGGTGGGTGTGGGTGTCCAGCATCCTCTTGCCCTTGTCCCGCACCCACTCAAGCCCCTCGGGATCCGCCGGTATTTCCCAGGTCCAGCATCTCCCGGACCAGCTGGGCAAGAGGCTGCAGCCCGGCTTCTCTGCTTCCCTGGATCCTGCAAGCACAGGCTGCACGGGCACGGGGTGCACCCCGGATCCTGCACCCCGCGAACAGCTTGGCATCAGGGTTATTCCTCGGATTCTGGGAATGGCATGCAGAGCAGGTCCTGCATCTCTCGGGCTGGTTGGACGTAGGGGTGCCCAGAATCAGCAGCCCCTTTCCAGATCCTGTGCCCCTGCGCTGCCTGGGGCAGGAGGTTGCAGCCCGGCTCTGGCACCCACTTGTCCAGATGCTGCACCTACTAGATTGTCAGGGCAGCCTGGGTCCCATGTCCCCTTGCCCTGCACTCTCTGGGACAGCTGGGAGCAAGCTGCACCTTGGTTCTGCATATTCTGGACTGGGCTGGGCATGGGGTGCAGTCTGGATCCTGTACCTCCTTTCCTGAGTCCTGCACCTTTTTTTTATAGGCTGGGCATGGAGATGTAGCTTGTATCCTTCACCTCCTTGCCAGGATCCTTAACTCTCTGGGCGGGCTGGCTGGGCATTGGGGTGCACCCTGTTTCCTGCAGGCTCTGAACAGGCTGAGCGTGGGTGTGCACCCCAGGTTCTGCAGCCTTTTTCCCAGGTCCTGCATCCCCTCGACCACATGGGATGAGGATGCTCTGTAGATCCTTAATCCTGGTTTGGGGTGACTGGTAGGGATGTGCTTAGTGCCTCGATTGCTGTATTTTTAGGCTTTCTGATTAGGGAGCTAACGAGGCTGTTTGCACTTAAATGAATTGGGAGAATGGGGTGGAATCAGCCGGAGTGCAAATGGTGTAATTACAGTCTTTCTGCAGCATCCAGTAATTAAACACATAGATCCTCTGTTTTGCTATCTCCTAGCTTACAAAAAAAAAAAAAAAAAAAAAAAAAAAAAAAAAAAAAAAAAAGTAGTGAAAGCAAAAATAAACTACAGAGGCATTGGCTGTAGTAAAGAATAACTCATGCTCTCTCACAGATAGGATAGGCAGTAGTAGCTCTTCCAGGCAAGCTCTTGCATTTTGTAAATAATTTGCTGAACCCGTAGGCATCGGCATGGGCTGGAGAGTCCGAAACTCATTCCATCCCTGAGCACCCTGAGCTGAAAGGCATTTTGGTTCCCTGAGGCACCATTGTCTCTAGTGGGTTGCCAAAAGCAGCTCAGAGAGCAGAGAACTTGACGGGTGACCCTGCCGAGTGGAAGGGGCTGGCAGGGGGCAGCTGCAGGCTGGGGGAATGAGCTTCCAGGGAAAACAGAGGACGAGTGCAACTCACACCCTTATGTCTTTTAAGTTAACTTGTTCAGGGAGGAGTTCCTGGGGTTTTTCCCAATTTTTGTTGGATTGTTTTGGTTTGTTTTGTTTTTCAATCTGCCCTGAAATTGCCAAAATTTCACAACAATTTGGAAATCTGAGTTTCAGAGCATAAATGCAATTAGGAAGCAAAATTCATACGTTAAATTTATGTATGAGGTTTCTTTAGTTAGGAGTGTTTTGCCAGCAAAATGATATCTTATCCATTCAATTTTACTGTCTTTAAGTGATTTTTTTTCCACTTTGAGGTTTGAGCTTAGGAAAAGAGACATGAACTTTCAGAATGGGAAACACAGTAGAGCATTGTATTATTTCAGTGGGAAGTACAATAGAGCTGGGTGTGCAGCTCCTGATCATTTTTCCCTTTCACAATGGTACTGGGAGCCCTTTCTCACCTGCTGAAAGTAGAAATGCATTCTGGAAATGTAAGATTTGAGGGTTTAGGGTTTCTTTTTCCCCTCCTTCCTTAGAACTTGATTTTTTCCTTTTTCTCCAGGCACAATAGGAATGTCAATTGAAGCTGTAGCTTCACTGTAATGGGCTCTTCAAGTGCACTGCAAGACCCCCCTTTCATACAAAGGGTTTAAACACAGGAACACGTATTTAGCTTAATTTTCACACATTAGCATGAAAGTAACAAGCAGCCCGCTGAACGCTCAAGGATGATAACCTGTTTTCCATTTAACTCTTCACATTTTTGCTGATGGATGTGCTGGGGAAGCAGTGAGTCCCAGCCACGCAGCAGTGCAGCTTCTCGGTGGGGGAGGATGAAGCAAAAGACCTGTAAGATTTTATGTTTAGCTAACACGGTTTCATGAGCTGGTGTGCTATGTAGGCAGGTCCTTGGGGGCTGGGGGAGGAGGGGAAGGCTTGGGTTTGGTTATGAATTAGATAAAATGGCTCTGACACTAATAGTATCTTAGTCACTTCTTCCTCCTCTGGCTTCCTTTTAATTCATCCATCCCCAATGTTCTTGTTCTGACCCCTCCATGAGAGTGGCTGGTGTGTCAGAACAAAGTTCCCTGTGTTCTTTCCACCAGAGACACAACTGTGGTGTTGTGGGGCAAAACTGAGGGCTGAAGAAGAACAAAACACAACAAGGGGGTAAGATGTCTTCTGCCAACAACCTGGCTACTGCCACTTGGAAGATGAATCTTAACTTTGGGCTGGCTTCGATGTTTTTCTTTTCTTTTCCTCTGGCCTTTTAGGTAAAGGATTAAAAAAAGGTTGAATTACGTTTACTAGTTCAACTCAAAGCTATAGGTTTCCAAATGTAAAAGTAGCTGAAGTTGCAGATTTTTACGAGAACCCTGGTAAAAATCTAATGAAGATACTTAAGTCCTAAGCATTACCAAAAATAAGCAGCAAGTAAAACCATGGAATGAGAGATGCTCTTTAGTGATGGTAGTGGAACAAGTGGAGGTGACGTGTCACTCTAGGAATCAGGAAAACATCACTTTGAATTGAATGGTCAGCTCTTATGACATTGGTCAAATCATCATAAGGGGTTGGGATTGAGCAAGGGGTCTGTACCCATCCTGTGCCCACCCTCAGGTGCCTTCTCTGGGTCTGCTCCAGCTGCAAGAGCCCAAGGCTCAGGGCTGGCAGCATGTGCAATCTGCTGCAGGTATTCCCACTCACACCAGATGCTGTGGGTGGACACTGGATATCCAATGCTTTCTGCACCCATGAGGACAAACTCCCTTTATCAAAACTGTCACAGTGCTACTCCAATCCACATGTGGAGATGGTGGCATTTCCAGTCAAGAAAAAATCCTCAATGTCACAACACTTATGAAAAGGAGGATATATTATGTGGGTGTATATTCTCTGTGGGTAAGCCAGTGTGAGATCATATTTGCTGAGTGTGGATGAGTGCACGTGCAATACAGAGCTGAGGTGGATGCCTCTCAAGGCATAGGAAATGTCTAGGCAGGTATTGTTCTGTCTGGGAGTACTTCAGAGCTGGCTGACCAACTGTCCTTGCTCATCTCTTCCTGCCTTCCTGTCACTGCCAAAAGCCTGTGTTGACAGCAGAGGTGTGAACTCCAGAGCATGTGAGGCCTGGCCAGTCACAGCAGCTGCAAGTGAAGATGCTCCATCTGGTTCACAGCTCATCTCCTGCTTGGCATCTAAAGTAGGGATCAGCCCTGGCTATGGGTGAGCATCCCCACGGCAGGACTGTGAGCCCCAAGCAGCCTCCCTGCCTCCTTTCTTGCTGATGGGGACTAAATGCATTGATTTTTGGCTTTATTTTAAACACTCATGAAGAATACAGTTCCATTTATTGCAGGTCAGATGAAGCTTTCTGCTTTATATACTCTGTCTTTTGCTAAAAACTAATTTTGACCCATATCTGACTTTTTTATTCTTTTACAGGGTCAGAAAGATAATTTCAAATCCATCTCTCCTTCTTATGGCTTCTCTTTCACCCTCTCTTATGTGGCCAAACCTTGTTTGTGCTTCTTCAGCCCCATGGGATTGAGTGAGGTGTCTGGATAGAAGATAGAGAGTTTGATTTGTGCCAATGGTGCATTTCCAAACATAGATCCAGAACTGCCAGTTTTCCAACTGTTTTGTCAATGACAGGATTTCCAGTGCAGTCCTTAACAGCAAGGCTCTTGCAGCCACAGGAATCCCAGGAATCCCTTCTCAATCTCTTCTGTTTTGACCTTTTTCCTTCTGTTTTCATTTTGTTTGTTGGGATTTTATTTTAAAGGTTCGTTCATTCCCCTTCCTTTGTCCTTGTTTACCTTCTCACTTTGAGTGAACTATTTCAGAGGGCTATTTTCCTCCTCCTTAATCCTCTCTTTGTGAAATCTGTGGTTTGATATTGCTCCCCTGAGACGTGCCTGCAGGCACAGCTGGAGAGGAGGGCCAGGGCAGGCCAGGCTCTCTTCGTTCAGGAATTGCTCACTGCAAGGTACAAAATCACACAGGAGAGTCCATCTGCTCTCCTCTGATCTTCAGGGCTTTGGAAATGGGTGCTTGAAATGAAGCTGAACGGAAAAGTAACTTCTAGTGCTGAACATCAGCAGGTCAGAACATCAGATGCAACTCTTACCTTTCTTGTGCAACTTTTATTTAGGACAGCTAGGTAAAGTCTAAAGAGAAGGTAAGAGTGAAAGCAGAGGCTGGGACATGGTGTCAGCTGCTCTTCTCTTGGGGAGGAAGGGAAAAAGAAGAAAGATTGCTTTGAAGTGGGAAAATGCCCAGAGACCTGGAGCTCTGCAGCAGCCTTGCTTTGTGGGGAACCACTGCAGATGGGACACTATTTCCACACCAATGGCATATTCATTACTGAAACACCAAAATAAAGCCTTTCTCCTTGCACAGGGAATGCTCATTGGCCTGAGGATGTCTAAGAAGATACTCCAAAGTGACATTCATTCGTTATTTTCTCACATTATTGCCAGAAGTAGCAACAGAGTGAGGCTGTAGGAAAGGAAATTCCTTCTGATACCTCAAGTTAGAGAACTAAAGGCCATACCTGATGTAAAACCTTTTCTCCAAAGGAAGTGTCAAGACTTGTAGGGCGAGGAGCAGAAAGAAAGAACAGGAATGTAGGAATATAGTAAGAGGATTAATAATTTTTTTAGGTCTTTGTGGGTCTCTGGATGCCTTCTCATCCATAGCTTTCCTCATGCATGAGACATGATTATGTTTGTCCTCAATTCTGCACCCAGATTATGGTGGAAAACAAAATTTCAGCTCAGCTGCATTCTATTTTAAATCAACATCATATTAACCTGGTGAAGGGATAATAAACTCCACAAACCTGTAATAATTCTTGGGCTTCTTAGGGGAGTGCTTTTGTGAATGTAATAAAACTTGTGAGAAAACCTTCATTAAGCAGCCTCCAGTGTGGCATGTTCTCATCCAGGAGCTTTGAGAAGGCAGAACTAAATGTTTAAATTTGAAGCCATCATTTTGTTTTCAAGTTTATTATTACCACCAGAGTTTTGAATTGCTTACTTCTGGCAGTCAAATATCTGTAGTAGCCATTTGAGAGTACGGCAAAAACATATATTTAGAGAAAACCTATTGGAAATCTTGACACAAGTTCTTTGCTCTAGAGAAAATAGTGTTTATATTCATCTAAACCTCTGGTAAATGGGTTAAGTATGCACAGGCAGCAAACTGCATGCATTACCTGTATAAATCCTATTAAATGGCTTGATGCCCATATTGTGGGCATCCTGTGGGCTCGCTGTGTCACTTAGCCTGTGCTTCAGGAGTTTTGCTTAACAGCCTCAAAGCACAGCTGATGGGGGAGATGGTTGCTGCAGTACTTGAAGTGGATCATTTCTCATTTACCATCTGAAATCCGTGCGTTGTCCCGATGGTTGGAGAACTGGAGGTGATGGAGCGGAAAGAGCATCCCTGGTCAGGCTGCGCAGCGCGGCGGCTCCTGCTCCGTGAGCCCCGCGCCCGTGGGCTTGTTCCTCGGCCGGCTGCGGGCACAGGAAGGCAATTGCTGCTGGGGCCTGGCAGGACAGGGCACTTCTCCATCCATATTTCATTACCTCCTCTCTCACTGACCTCCAGGGCTCTGCTTGACTAAGTCTAAGTGGCTTTGCTGCTGAGTGAGGATGTCAGCAATGGAGCTGCTGGGAGCCTGCAGAGTGGCTGCGGGTTGGATGGGCTTTGCAGCCTCTGTGCTGGAGATGACGCAGCATCCTGACTTGTATCCCCTTCTTCTGGAGCTGGTGGGAGCTGTCACTGCCCCTGGCTCCCTGGGAGCCTGGCACCTTTGTGGGTTTGCTTTCTGGCCCATAGGGGAGCTGTGGGGGGCTGTGGTTTCCCTTCCATCCCCAGATCTTACACCTTTCCCTTATGGAAAGCCCACCACCTCCTTCCCACAGTCGAACAACTAATCCAAGACCTGAGCAGAGGGTGTCTTTGGGCTGTGTGGGGGAGGGCACTCTTCTTTTCTGACCTAGAACATAAATCCCAGGTCTTCACAGCAGCAGCATTTTTGGCAGCACTGCCAAGCTATCACAGACTATATTACATCTTTATCAGCCTCCCGATGCTCATTCCAGTGTTCATACCTTGATGCAGTGCCTGCCTGTGCTGACAGATGACTTTGTCTTAAATTGTTTTTTCCCTCCAGGTGTCCCAGTTTAATTTTTTTTATGTGTGCAAATTGTAGGTGGTTCAATTAAGTTGAAAGAATAAATCCTGCTCATTAGCAATAAAAAAACCAAGCAGCTTGGTCCTGTAGAATAAACTTTGATAAGTAACAGAGCCGATGTGATCTTTCATCAACACGTTCATTTACAAATAGTCATACTTTAGGGAGTATCTGGGAGAGTTAAAGCCCTAAAATGTTCACTTAGTGAAGGTGGATAAAAATACTTCAATTTCTGAACATTTCTTCCATTTCTTAATTTATTTTTTTTTCCTGTTGCTCCAAGTATTCCTTGCAAGGTTATCAGCTCTGCAGAGCAGAGCATGGCAGGTTGAGCCTTTCTCCCTTTTTAATCTACACTTTACCTATTGGTTTTGCCTTTCCAGTCTCCCTCTGCCAGCTGTGCTTAGTGGGATGGTGATCTCTCAAGGGACCTCAAAACAGGCATTGCTGCTTCTGTGTTAGACTAGCTGTAATACCTTTGTTTCAAAGCAGTGGGAAGAGCAACAGAAGGATGTATTGATGAAAGAAAAAGCCCAGAAATAATCAACATCCAGGAAGAGAAGTACATCATCTGGAGGTGCTCATGAGGAGTGAGGATTTGGGTGCCCAAGCCATGAAAAGAGGAATATTTCATGCAGTGGGCAGGGCATATTGAGCACAGGTGAGGGATATGTGCTAAAGCCACACAGCTTGCTGGGATCCTGCTGGGATTTATTCCTTCTTCCCATAGACAAGACATGACTGGCTGGCCTTTTAAAAGCCATATTTAATTTCAGTGAAATCTGTAAGTATGGAGAGAGGTAGGATTTTCCCCCCAAGAAACTTCTAATTGCTCTAAAAAAATGGAGGTCAGCACAAGAGAAGTTTTGATGTGGTCACAAGCTGTAACCCTTGTAGGCAGTTTCCATGACTCCCAACACTTTGGTTTGGCTCAGGCAGAGGGGTTTTGCCTCTGCTGAAGTACACCAGAAAGTCCTGCTTTGACTCTGCCCCAGGCTGCATAGCCTCACAAGAACTTTGGACAAAAGAATGATTAATGTTCCTTAATTAAGCCATATTCAGTGAAATAGCATATTCTGCAATTCAATTTGTCTCTTGGGGTTCTTGTTTTGTGCAGCAGTTTCTCTTCTGATATTTTATTTTTTTAATGGTTTTGTGACCCAGAAAATATGAGGTTCTATTTTACGGCTGACTCTGATCTGTCTTGCTGGTGCTTTTATTCCCTCCTCAGGGAAATTTCTTTGTACAACTAAAATCTCTGCTTCTGCTCAAATTAATAGGGTCAGGCCTGAAGAGATGATGAGAATATTTTACCTTTTCTGCCCATGTTAATTTTTTGGTAATTTATGACCTGTGCCAGTGGCCATTTTCGGCAGGAACCTGTAAGGTTCCAGCCTTCACACAAGCCTTTTGCTATTAATTGCATTGGCAAAGACAGTAGAGCAGAACAGCACAGCCCTGGAGAAGTAGATAAAGGATGTAACTTAGGCACACAGAAGTCATGCAAGACACAAGAAGGATGCCAGCTCAGCTCTGAAAGGTTGACAAAGAAGAAGTTATGCAAAACAAAGATATTGCATTTAGTCAAAAGTGGGGGATGAGGAACAGCCACCTAAAAAGGACATCAAACATTGAAGACAGACCCCAAAGATCCATATGAGAACTTCTGATAAGGGTGTGAATATGTAAAATAAAGCAACCATATGCATCAAGTAAGTGAGGACAGCTAATGAATGTGTAACCAGTGTGCATGATAAAAACTCTGCTTACCCAACACTCGATTAGAGGAAGGACCCCCAAAGTGACCAGCTGATTTTGGTATCAGTATTAGGGGACTGCTCCTCAGAGGAGGCCAGTGAGAAAAATAGCAGTTTTTTCTGCCCTCCTTCTCCCCAGCAAGTTCTACAGTACTACACATTATTGCAATTTTTTTCCTTCTGAAATGGCTATTTGATTCCTCTCTGTGGGCTGTTCCTCCACACTGTAGTTTTAAGTCTAAATATAATCACCTTCCCACACAGGAGACTTGCTTTTTAAAAAATTGTTGTAAATAATTTTTCTTTCAGAAGTGCAGAGCTGTGCAACTTGGTTTAAGAGACTTTATTGACTCCAGAGAAATTGTCTGGACTGGCTGCACGGCTGTTGTAATTTTTTTTAGTGTGTATTTTTCTGGTGTTGGATCCACGGTTTCAGCTTTCTTAAGTGAGGGAGGTGCTGGAGGGCTGAAAGCATTTCCACCAGTTATCCCAGAGGCAACCATGCTGGTGCTGTACCTGGCAGTGATTGTCCATCAAGTTGCTCTGGGGGAGATCAGCTGAGTCTTGGGAAGGGTGAGCTCAGTGGAGCACCTGAATTGGGTCTTGAGGGGTTGGAGCACTTGAACCTGTCCTGTGTGTGGGGCTGAATGTGGTCCTGGTGCAAAGGGCTTCACCCCCTCGTGTTGGACAACATAGTAAACATGTTTCTCTCTCTCTCTTTCAATTCTAGATTTTCAGAAGAGCTGACAAAAATGGTAAGTCTGTGAATTCATGCTTCACATTTCTTGACTGGACTATTGTCAGTATTACCATTTTTCCTGGTAGTAACATCCAAATGTTTAAATGTTATTCAGTTTACTTGGTCTGATGCTGATACAGTTAAAACATCAGAAAAGGTTTCATTACTTTTTTGGAAAAGATATTCTTAGAGCAGAAGTGATACTGGTGTGCAAGTTGGCATGGCAGAATCCACCAGATTTAGTGCAATTTCACAAAAACAATATAAAAATAAATCACAGGTAAGTGGTAAATGAGGATCCACCCCTTGGTAATCTTGAAGTAGCTTTGAAAAGCAGACCTAACTTGTGAATATTAATAATTTGGTCCCTGAGGGACTGGGCCCACACATCAAAGGGCAACACATACTGATGTTGCTTTCAGTCTGTGCCTGTGGAAAGCTGAACACCTGCACTGAGCCCAGCCAAGTCCTTACATGGGGAATAACATGGATGAGTCTTCATTAAAAGACTTGGAAGGAGGGAACTGGTAAAATAACAAGCTTAAGGAAAGAAATCAGTGGGTCCAATTCCAGGATCTTTCCCACCCTGAAAAGCAGTTAGCTCTTAGATAAAATCCCAAGAGCTAGTATCTATTCTTTCCCTGTCGTACAAGAAGAAGATTAAACATGCATCAAAACTCTGTGTGTTTGCAGTGGGACGTGTGGGAGGATTGTGCAGAGGAGCACAGGGGAGAGTTTGTTTGTTCCCTTCCAGCTTTAAAGGAGGGACACCTGATCTCTGCAGGTGCCCATAGATGTGTATCCTTGCTGCCCTGGGTAAGGAGGGTGCTGTCAGCTGGCTCACAAATAAGCAGTAAGTGCCATGCAGCTGTGGGCATTTCGTTATGGCAACTGACAGAGTAATGAGATACTGAAATTCGTTGCTTAGAAAAGTTGAGCAGTTGTGTGATGCAAGGAGAGTGGAGAGGAAAAAATGAGTTTGTGTTCTTGGCAGCAGACTGACTGAGTTCAGAGATGGTGCTGGGCAGGTATTTGAACTGCTAAGGGTGGGAGCAGGGAGTGAGGAGACCAACACCACTGAGCACAGGCAGAGAAGGCAATTGCTCTTCTGAAATTTGTCCTGCCTCTCCTAATCCTTGACGGGCACTGCAGGGAGAGCAGCTGGATCTCTCAAGAGAGGCTCGATGCTCTTTGATGAAGGAGCTATCTCCATCTCTGCTTATACTCTCACTGCTTGCAGTGCAGGTGACCTACAGCTACAGTGTTTGGGCAGCACAGCAGGCACTCTCCATGGGACTAATGCTGCCCTACCCTTTTTATGGAATCTGGAGGACAGGCCGTCACAAAGCAGTCTGGAGTTAAGTGGCACCTCTACCCCCAGGCTGGCTCCTGCGAGGTGACACACTGGAGCATGTGTCAGGCTGGGCATCACTGCTCTCCAGTCCCTGGGAGCAGGGCTGTCTCTGTGATCCTGGGGCTCTCCTCTGAAGGACTGTACATCCTGCAGTGGTTCTCCTTACGTTTATTTAGATGCTGCTTTTTTCTTGGCACAACACTAGCCTTGCTAGCCATGATGACCAGTTTTACCAGCCATTCATATCTGCTGAACTCTGGATAACAGAGTTTGCCACTCTTTGTAATTAGCTCAGTGTGTTCCTCTGTAACCTCTTAGGGTCATAGCTCCCCACAGCCCCTCTCCAGCCTCCTGCAGCTTACAGCAGCTGCTGCAGGAGATGTGCAAGAATATTTCCCTTGATACAGCCTCTCTGAAAACTAGAGCTCAGAGGTTTCCAGAGCCAGAGGTAATATCTTTGTATTTAATATCCCTGAGGATCTCTTTTTCACAGTTTTCTCTTTGACATTCTGGACTTGAATTTATTGATTTGTTGAAATTCAGCCTATTCATGGCTTTATCTGTTACAGCTCCAAGGAACAGTGGAAGCGTCAGTCTGCTGCTTTTATGTCTCACAGCAGGTGCTGTGCACAGCCCTCTGCAGAAGAATGAAAATCTCACACTTTCCTTTTTTGTCAGAATCCCAGGATGGGGCTCTGAGCCCTGGACAGACTGTTAAAAACACAAGTCCACAGATTACCAAAATATTTTACTCTGTTAACATGCTTCTGTGGTCTCCACACCTGCAGAGGTTCTTGTCTGGCAGGAACTTTGCTCTTTCTAATTAACCAGCTGAGATGGATCATTATCCAGTGCTGTGTGATGGTGGCATACTGGGGAGAGAGCTCCCAGGGCAGGGAGTGCTGGCAGCTTTACCCAGAACTGGCAACCCTTGCTTTCCTCAGCTGTGCCAAAGCCACTCCTACAGACCTGTGTAGGAACCCTACAGAAACAGGGCAGGGGAAGATCTGAACAAAACTTCTGCTCTTGACATCTAGTTGAACTAGAACATCTCATTTAACTTTTCCCATGCAGAGATCAGATGATTAGAGGGTCACCTAAAAGGCAAAGGAAGGGATTGTAAGATTAAGGAGTAGTCTCATTTAATGTGCAGTAAAGAGGTCATAAATTTGGAAATCTTTTCAGCATCTTGATTTTTTTTCCCCCAGCCTGGTAAAAATGGCACATATTGTGTTAAACAGCATGGCTGGTTCAGACACAGTAACTATGGAGCCTGATTGTGTGAATTTAAGAGCATCTCCCTCCTCCCCCTTTCTTCCAAACCTTCTCCACATAAATTGTTAATTCATGTAAAATTGGATGTCCTTGCTGCAAGATGCTAAGCCACATTATTGCCCCTGCCATGTTCAGGTACTTGTACTTAGGTGATTTGATTGGGTGCCTACATGTACTAAAAGGCTGCTAATGAAGCAGCTCTTGCTTGTTAGAAGACATCTTGGTCTCCTGCTCCAGAGAAGTGAGATTCTGTCTATAATGAGCTAAGTTCCCAACCTTTTCCCCAGTGATAATATCAAACAGCTGGATTTACAACTATCTACATGATAAACTCAGAAAGTGGTCTGCATAAGACACCTGGAAATGATGAGCACATTGGAGGTAACTGCATAAACTGACAAATGGTCTGAAAAAGGGAGAAGGGCTGGGGTGTAAGCTGGCAGTGAATAACTCAGCTCCAGTCATCCTTTGCAGGGGCATGGCTGTTAGTCATTCAAAATAATCTTTTTCTTTTGTGTAGGAGTGTTTTTCCTTTCTCTGCTAATAAATCCACCTACTGTCTTGTAATCCTCCCAGTCCCAGTAAACAATACTTAATCGTTTAATTGGCATGTGCTGGGAAAACTGAGGCATCTTATTTTAGGATGGTGCAGCAGAGCTGTCAATCATCTGAGTTATCTACTGTGTACTTAATCCTCTCATTAGAAAGCTGCTAATCAATTAAATAGCCCAGGATTCCCTTTGAAAGATTAAAAGAGTTTTATTTTGACAGAATAGCGTGTCTGCTAACAATTCATTATAGATATGCATCTTCCCCAAAACTGATGTTTTATCTGGAAATCTCCGACTCACTGCAGCTACCCAACCCCCATGCCCTGAGTGTAACTAAATGCCAAGTGCATCCAGCTTTAATCTGTGGTTTAGTTTGGTGGGTTTTGCTGTCATTATTAGATCCTGTTCATGGAAATGGTCATCAGTCTGACCCATCCATGGGTCTGACTTGCCAGGCAATGGGGTTAGGTGGTTTCCTCTGGACCTCTGTCCTGGAAGATGAGAGATACAAAAGGAAATATGCCAAAAACTTGGCATATGGTTGTAAAACACCTACAGAAAATGGCAGGAGGAGCTGGCAGTGGTGCAGTGTTTCACCTGATAGTGACCAGTGCTGAGTATTGTGGTTCAGTCAACCTGGCATCTTCCTGTTGCTGCTGTCCTTGTGATTTCTGTACTAAGAATGAGCCCAAACTGTTCTGGTTCTCCCTTGAAACTATCATATCCAGAGAAGGTGTGGATGGGAATGAAGCCATTGAGCATATGCTGTCTTGAATAGCTTCTGTTATCAAAAATGAAATACAATGAAGTGTGAAGAAATCCAGAGTACAAATGCTGAGAGGAGGTTTCAGTGTTCAGTTGATCTGAAAGGCCTGTAGAGGACGTAGCAGAGCTAATAAAGGATAAAAAAAACAAAGCATGAATGAAGCAGGAATTGGTGGTTGGAAAGGGCTTTTTGGTTAAGAGCCATGAGGGCAATGGCATTGTGCCCATTTCTATCCCAGTAGGGTTTGTCCTTCAAGTAGCTGCACACAGATATCTGTTAGTCACTTAAGAGCTCATTAAATGAGATTTATGCTGCTATTCTGTGTAAGGAGAGGTCTGCACATCCCTGTGTTACAAGTCTCATAGCAAATTACACTACAAACCACAGGGGCACAGAGAGAGCTCCTGGCAAGCAGGGAACGTAAATAGCTTCGCCCATCAGCATCAAAACAAACTGGCCAAGGAGCCTGGTCAGCTGCATGTGGGGTTGTGCCCTTGTGAGGAGAATAAGCTCTGCTGCTTACACATGAACTGGCAGTGCTGCTCTGCCCGGTGGCTTTGTGGCCGTGGTGCCACTGCTGACCGCCTTGTACGGGGACCCCACAGGCCTCAAAAGCTGGAAAAAGGCAGAAAAACAAAACTAAGCAAATGAAAAGCTTCAGGTACATGCCTCAGCCCCAGCTTGAGATGTTCAAGAACTCAAGTTCTTCATAATGTTCAAGAAGGCCTGTCGTAAGCATCACTTGAGTAGAAATCAGTCTTGTTAATCACCAGTACACAAAGGGAGTGAGGTTTCCCCCATGGATCATGTTTCTTGATGAAGGGATGGTGGTGGGAGAGCAGGCAGAGTCCTGGGCCTTCAGCAGCAGGAGAGGGCTGAATGAATCCTGGTGTAGTGGGTCTCCAAAAGAACACGTGGGTGAAGCTACCAGCAACTTCCAGCCCTTCACAAATGCTGTGTGTCTGTCCTGAGTGTCTTGTTTGTAGGCAGAGACAGTTCCTCTGAGGACTTTAGGGATCTGGGGAACTTGCAGGATGTTTAGTGGTAATAGCTCTCAAAGTCTCACCCACATTTTCCAGACACCACTTGGAGAAATTATTTTGACTCCCTCTAGTGAGCCTAAAGTAGGAAGAAATGGGTGTTTTATCTGTGGATGTGCTTAGAGCTCAAATTCACAGCCACTGGACTCAGGTCATCATGTAAATGTTTCCTTTTCCTCCTTTCACTCTGAGAGTGCCCCTTGCTGATCTTGAGTTTAGTACAAAAATTGGGGCAAAATGGAGTGAAAGTGCCTCTTCAGTCCTGGCAGTGTGGGAGCACAGAGAAATTCACAGAGAGAGGGATGGAGAAAAGTATCACTGATGAGCAGATTGTCCAAAGACCCCGTTTTTAGCATGGTAATTGTCTACAAGTTGTTTTTAAGACTTGAAATACTTATCTTCCCCCTTCTCCCATGAATTTGAGGCCCTTTTAGAAAACACACTTGCAGGAGACTTGAATGGTGGTAAGCAACTTGGACTTTAATAACATGGCTTTCAAGGCATCAAGGAAGAAAATTAAAGCATTGTGATTTTGGGTGCTTTTACTGGATCTTAAAAAGATGCCAAGTTAGGGCACTGATATCTCCATATACATATAAACAGTATCAGAATAAAAAGACCCTGAACACCTCATAAGCCTCTTGTTGCACACGTAACTCTTCCTTCCACAGTCACAAGTCTTCACCTATGGTGAATTGTGCTTTTACTGAGAGCTCTTGGGTGTTTTGCAGTCCCTGCCTTAATGGGCTATCACTCTTCAAAACCACTTATTTCTAGACCCAGGTAATTACCTTCTGCATGGCCACTGCTCCTCATGTGCTGGGAAAACCTTGAGCTATTCATATCCTGCTGGTGCATCTAAATTAAGTCATTAGTTCTCAGTGAGAATATTTATAATTCTTGCATAACAAAACCAGTATTAGCAGCCACCCACATATAAGTAGAAAATTTCAGTGATGAATCAGGTTTTGTAAGTATGGATAAATCTGATAGGTTCTTCCATGACCAGATGATCAGTCGAAATGTATTTATCTTTGTCTTTTAAATAAATAAAAAAGATTTGCATTTAGATAGTCTAGGTTTCATGTGACAATCAAAAGGCACCTTGTAAGACTGCGTAATGACCTTTATTTACAAGGAGAATGTTTGAATCTGCTTTCAGTTCTTTAGATTCCTGTATCACCCAAGCTCTGTCAGTTACCCTTCCAAGTCCTTGCAAAGTTCACAGCACGTGGTTTGGAAGGGATGACATCTGCTTAAACTGGGACATGCTGGTCTCAAAATAATAAACAAACCTATCCATCAGATGATGAATTTTGAGATCATGTAGGAATTGTGAAAGGTGGCTGCTGGCCATGCTCCACAGGCTGTCATTAGATGTGTCCAGTACTTCTATCCACCCTTTACCACTATGAGCCTAGGAAAAGATTCTGTGATTTGATTTTCATCAATGACTGCCTGAAAAGGCACTTCCCAGCTGCTCATGCCCTTTCAGGGCTGCTTTTTTCATTCTTCAAAGATATGGGGGTATCTGGTGCATGCTGTGTGCAGCAGAAGTGAAGAACTGGGAGGTTTTAGGACCTGTTTCTCTTCTCATGTCATTTCTTGTTAACAAATTCCTGTTAGAATCAAGGAGGGGGGAATTTTTTTTTTTCTTTTTTTTTTTTTTTGCTGGACTGTCTTGATTCTGCAGAGCAGACTTTGAATTGGGTGCACTGGATTAGCACTTTTTAAACAACTGCACCCTCATGTGCTACAGGCTGAGTTATGCAGCAGCCTGGTTTAATCAGGGCTCACACGTGGTTTGCTTAGTGCAAGGCTTAAGCCAGAGAAGGTTTGAGCTGGGCAAGGTTTGGATTCAGTCCAGAAACTCCCCCAGGAACTCAAGCCAATGATGTGACAGTACA
Organism: Aphelocoma coerulescens; assembly: GCF_041296385.1. Taxonomy (NCBI): domain Eukaryota; kingdom Metazoa; phylum Chordata; class Aves; order Passeriformes; family Corvidae; genus Aphelocoma; species Aphelocoma coerulescens. The sequence goes on along the minus strand of NC_091025.1, from coordinate 9,011,913 downwards.
TAAACTTTCATTTCCACAACATGCCCATATTCCACCTATTTCTGCACAGCAGCAATTTATGGCCCATCAGTGTCCAAAATTGTTATTTCTGTCCTGTTCCTAAAGCCTTTTCCTGCTGAGAGAACAGTCAACCAAAACAGAAAGTACTGTAAGATCCCTCATGGACAGTGGGCAATGGGGGCACTATTGGTCTCAGTGTGACCACCACATGTAGGGAATGGGATTGGGGGATTATAATGAGCTGGGAATATTCCTCTGTTTAAACAGAGTGCAACTGGCTTGCTGACACTTCAACTGATATCTGATAGCTCAGGTACCTGACTGATATTGTACAGAATGTGCTTTCCTCATTATTTAAGGTACTTTGCAGGTGGCCATCTCCTGTGTCCTTGCCCTTTTGCTGTAAAATCTGCAGCTAGAATATCAAACCTGACTTAAAGGAAAACTTAGAAAATCAGCTTTATCTAATATTTGGCCTCCTTCAGGTGTGCTTGCTGCCTGTGGTGCTTGCTGCCTTGTGCCTGTAAAATACATTCAACCACAAGGTCCTGGTTGCCCTTTGTGCCCAGCACCATCCCTTCTTGTGGCTGCTGAGCCTTTCTTTCCATTCTTTCTCAAAAATTGAGCTGCTGAGCAAAATCTATGGTAAAAGCCATTAACTGCTGTAACCTTCAAGGCTTACTGTTATTTCTGCATTGGCAATAAATGGATTTGAACCTCAGAGTTAGTCAGACGCCCAAACATGCAGTCTTTCCCAGTTTCATATAAGGCTACACCTCAGTCTATTAAAAACTTAGATGATGCTACTGACCTGAAGGGTCATCTTCCTGTGAGCACAGTCTGGGCAGAAGTATCAGCCCTTGGGTCTCTGCTGACCTCTGCTCTCTGCTGGACCACACTCAGAGGGCTCAGATGCAGAGGAGCAGACTAACTCAGAGCTTTTACCTTGGAAACCACACACCAGTCTGCCCCACACGTGGATTTCCAGTCTGACCCATCAGCTGAGCCTTCTTGCTGTCTGTGTTTGTCCCTGTTAGAGGTTCAGACCTGCCTGCCCACAAGCATCTTCCTGTGGTTCATCAAACCTCTTGCCCTCAGGAGCTGTTGCTCCCTGTGCTCAGTAAGTGCTGATCTGGCAGGGCAAAGAGATGCCCGTGTTTGGGCTCTGCTCCACACACTGGGCAGCGGGGCAGGGTAGCTGTGTTCAGCCTTTAGGGTGGGTTCTGTGTGCGTGATGGAGCCTGTGCATTTCTACAGGCAACGCTCTTTTCCTGCTCTATCTATTCTGTCTCTCAGCTCCTCCTTTTAGTTCCTTTAGTACAGAAGACAAACAGCAGCTGTGAGTGTCCCCGAGAGATGCAGGGAGGGGACATGGGGCAGGGGTTACTGCTTTAGCCTGGCAATTTGGAGCAGAGCACTTGATCTGGAGGGCAGCGTTTCCAAAGGCTCCTCTCGGCTTTGAAGTGCGCCAATTAAGGTCTGACATGTGATACAACCCAAAGAAGATGGAGTTTATTTTCTTCTTCTCTGTGGATTGGCAGGTGTGGGTTTTCTTCTGCAAGCCCCATTAGAGGCTTCAGCTGGACAGGAGTAAACGGGATATATTATTGTAAGAGATTTAATTATCATGTTGCAAATTGTGGAGGGTGGGAATAAGGGATCGTGGTTTACCAAGGAGACTTTTAAAAGCTGCTCAATTAGCTGAGAGAATTTTAAAAGATGTTTCTTTCCAGAGGCAAAGTTGAGAGATTTAATTGGGGGCTGCACAGCAAATGTGTGTACATGGCATGATGACAGACAGCAAAGGGCACGATAAAACACTTATGGAGCTATCACCTACTTGCAAACCCTACCCAAAAAATTTAAGTTTCATTGATAGTGCCTTAAAAAGTGGTGGTTCTTGCCCTGTTTTTTCTGGAGTATGGGGATTGTTGACCTGGAGAGACACGGCTGTAGGTACCCTGACAGCCATTTCAGTTGAAACATTATATTCACATATTTTCCTTGGCCATGGGAATCTGCCCTGACATCTCTTCTGAGTTCATGACACAAATCCTGAACTGATTCTAGCTCCTCATCTGGGCCAAGGGGTTGGGAGCATCCCTATGGTCTGGCTCAGGTTAATGGGTAGCAAACATCAAAGAGGAGATAAAGGCAGCATAGCTGGGCATGCTCAGGAGATGACAGCCACGAGCACTTCATGGGTCTGCAGAGGTTTGGCTGCACCAGGAGGACCCGACACCTGTGGACAGGGACATAAACAGTGCAGGTTTGGTGGGGAATGGGGCATTCCCCTGCCACAGGGAAGCTGGTGGAGATGAGATGTAGCTGTGAGTATTGGCCCAGCCTTACCCCAGTGTCGTGCTCCAGTTTCAGGAGAGGAGGGTATCTGCAGGAAGGTCTGTTCTGCATGGAAAGGGCTGCACTAGGGAAAGGGAAGGCTCTGGCTATAGTGGCAAGCCAGAGGAGAGATGTACAAGGAGGATTTAACAATTTTTGATCTATCTCATTAATATCTCATCTTGCTGTATGTGGGAAACTTTTCAAACCTGTTAAGTTTTTTCTTTGTTATTGTTTTGTTGGCTTTTGTTTGGTGTTTTTTTTACAGACATGCAGTTTGGAAGTGCTTGGAAAGGACTTCTGCAGCTTGACTGGGTATCGTATCCTGGCAGATTAAACAGGTGCAGGCTTTGGGGACTCAGCTGATATGTGGCAGTGACCAAGGGACACAGCTTGTGTGTGGGGACAAGCTCTTAGGGTGGACATTTGCACTCTGAGAGTTGGGAGTCAAACCCTACAAAGAGTGGAGCCCCAACTGCCTTGTGTAGCTCTCTTCATCACCAGGCAGTGTGCTCTGCTCTCATACATGACAGGCAATGAGCTTTCTGCTTTCTTGTGCATCAGACTTTGATGCAGCTCTGTTTTGAGCCTTTTGATTAAATCCTTGTGATATCTAGTTTCTCTGCTAGATATCCATGTGAAGGATGTCAGCTGCTGTTCCCTGTGTTACTTTCCTGCTCTTCCATATTACCATCTCTCCTTCTCAACCGTGTCCCTCAGCAGGGGGATGAGGGCAGTGTGTGGGGCAGCAGGACACTGCCAGGCTCTGGAGCCAATGGTGCACTCCATGTACATGTACCATAACTGAGTTTAGAAAAAGGCCTGGTTTTGTCCTGCTCCCTTGGTGGGAGTGTGTCAGTGCCACAAGTGTTCCCCAAGCTACATTCAAAGGCATGGAGGGGCTGTGAGATGACTTTATGCAAAGGTTCAATCGGTGTTCAATGAATCTCCCTCAGGAGGGCTTGGGCATGATGCTGCCTTGGTGGAGAGATGCTCCAGCCTGGATGTTTTACCCTGTTTTGAAGTGGAGCAGTGGTGTGGTTTGTGTGCTCCCAGCATGTTACTGAGGAGTGACAGGGTGCAGGGTGACAATACACACCCAGGTGGAGGTGACGAGCGTGTGGGGCCTCCTTCAAATGCCTTTGCCACCAACAGAGGCTTCTTGTGTGACCCACACCTCATATTATTTCTCTTGCTACACCACCTAAATCTCACTAAGATGTTCTCTTGCTACTTCTCTTTCTTGGTGGCAGGGCTGTCCTATGTTTACCTTCAAGTTTAATCCCTGGGAAGCTCCCTGGGGGGAAGTGGAGCAGATCCTTGGTGGGGGAAAAGCACTCTTTTTGCCTCTTTGTGTGCATGCTCTCCTCTGCTCTTGTTGCTGTGGGAACAAGGGACAGCACTGGGCTCTGGCATCCTTTTTAATTAGGTATCTTCTGCAGATCAGCTGTATTTATTGAAGATTTTTTATTATAGCTATTAAAATTAAATAAGGCAAAAATTGAATCCAGAACAAATACACTGCTGCAAGTTATCCTCATAATGTGCTAGCAATTTTTGCCAGACAATTGTGAGAAAATATGTTCTGGCAGCCTGTGTTCAGGCAATTGGCGAGGAACAGCTATAAATCATGTGTATCTTTTTCTTCCACTTATCTTCCTCGCTCTTTTAAAATGCCAGATAACATACGTTGGAGAGAAGGGTGTATCTTACTGACTTGCAGTGGGGAAAGGCATATCTGAAGCTGAAACAATGATACATCCACAACTGTATCTCCCAGCAAGGATAATCTGATGGGCAGGAACAGCTAATCTTTTTTCATCGAGGCTGTGTTAGCAAAGAGTGAAAATGGATGTTCACAGACTGAGAAGCAGGAGCCTGAGTGTCTTTGGTTTCATGGCTGGCTGGCTGGCTGCACCATGGGAAGGTGATGTGTTGCTCTGGAAAAAGTCTGCAACACTCTCAGAAAGTTTTAGAGGAGGAAATAATTTAAAATTATTTTTTGAGTGGAACTTTCTTTTCTGTGACCCTGCTGCAGCCTCAGTGTAGAGGTGAAACCTGTCTGTGTCGGCCAAGTGCCACAGCCAAGCTGGGTACCAGCTGCAAAGGACAATGCTCTGGCCACGCTCCTGCTGCCCCTCAGCAGAACTTTAAAGGGCTGGTAGGTTCAAGAAGTGACTCAGCCTGGACTTGGGGTTTGGATCCAAGATCAGCTCACACTGCCAAGTTTCTGCCTTAATTGGATGCTGGTATTGGGGACCCCAGCCTGACAGGGTGCAGATGTGAGTGGCTTCAGCCCCTTGTTACTCATGGCTTTCTAACCTCAGTCTGTAAGAGCAGCCAGATTCTAAGGTTTTGCTATAATTATCAGAGTGTGGCTTTTGGGTGCTTCTGGTGCTTGGCACATCCACATGGGGATTCTTTTCCTTTTGCCTAAGTATTGACTCCAGGAGCCCACAGAACCTGTGCTTTAGGAACACAGTGCTTTGGCTGTGTATTGTTCTGCTGTGCCAGCACCAAAGCACAGGCTTGTGCTTGGTCTGCTAATCAAAATAAGGACACTGAGGCTTATTTTCCTTTCCAAAGGATTTTCTGTTCATCGTGGAGATGTTACTTTTGCAGCTGGCTGATTTGCTGGCTTTCAAACGTGCTACACTTTGTTAAACAAGGCTGCTTTGCCTTCCTCGCCTTTGTAGGACCATCAGCTGCTTTCTTTTTTTTTTATACATCCCTCCCCACCTTCTAAAAAACATTGAACTAATACTGGCAAAATGTTCAAGATTTAACAAAATCTTTACCAGCATATTCACATTAATAGGCTCCCCAGTATAGTATAGTAATAATAATAATAATAATAATAATAATAATAATAATAATAATAATAATAATAATAATAATAATAATAATAATGAATGGGGCAATCTGCACCCTGGCAGGCAGGAGCAGCTGCAGAGCTGCCATGGCACCACGCTGCCACCCTCCTTGGCACCAGCACCATCTGCAGAGAGAAAATGTGCAACACTCAGTAACCCCTGTGACATCCCCATGGGGTGGGATAAGAGGAAAGGAAGAATAGGGGGCAGGAAGGGACCATTAATTAATCTGAAATATTTCTGCCTGGAAAGCTGAGTTATAGGAAGACACAGCTTGCCTGGCTGGGTTTCAAGCTGGAGACCAGAGGCAGGGAATGGGGAATGCACATCTGTCCCTGGGCTTTACGGAGCTCAGGCTTTGGCTATATGCAAGCACAGCCACGTGCAGAATTGTCTTGCTATCCTTTTGTAGCTGGAGTGATAGTGGTATCAATTAATACACTTGGTATGTGTCAAACAGTGGGGGGAAAAAAGTGTGTGCTATAAGTGGAAGTACTTGCATAAGACTGTAAAAACAAGATAAAATATTTATATTTTTCAAAGAAAGGAACTAAACTTGTTTCCTCTCTCCTGCATCCTGTAATCTAGTTGTAGGAAACAGCACAGTTTAGATCTTGCAAAAGGTTTTCCTAAGCTGGAAATCAGAGGGGAAAATGGTTTTCTAGCATTTAAGTGGAGGAAGAATTAACTGAAAAGAAGTTATAAAAGTGGGGCTGTCCATAGTCAGGATTATTAAATCCTGCTATAACAGGAGCAGCATGAGAGAATGAGGTGCTAAATGCTGAAATCCCGGGGAGATGAAGGGGAAAGGAAAAACCAAGCAGTGGGAGATGTTCTTGCAGAGCACTGTCTGCAAAATTGGCTGGAGCAGGACACAGAGCCTTAAAACTTTTCAAACCCAATTGTTGCTTTCTAAATGAGGTGCCTGACATTTTAAAGGTCAGCAGCCAGGGAGAGGGTGACCGCTGTTCAGCAAATGCAACCTGACTGTGCTCGCTGCCTTGCTGTGCCCTTCACACCAGGGCTGGGGCTGCCTGATTGCCTGGGAAGACAATTTCTGTAGACGTTTCCTAGAAGGACAGATTTGCAATACCCAAAAGAGGAAGGGTACCTGATACTTTTCCCATTTCCCATTTTCCCTCCCTCTAGGGGGCTAATAAGGGGGCAAGTGGGCAAAGAAAGACGGATGGGAGGTTGAGGTTGGATTCGGGTAGAGGAGATGGAAGAAGAGAGTGTCCATTGACACCGAGGCATCAGTTAGCAGCAGACACTCCTGCCCTGCTGACAGCTGGGGCCGTGGGGTGATGGGTCACATGTGGCCCCTCAGCATGTCCCTGCTCCATCCCAGCAGGGTGAGCCCTCTCCAGGCACAGCACTCCCTGGCTGAAGGCTCAGGCTGCTCAGAGCAAAACTCAGCTGGGAACTGGCTACAGCTGAAGGAAAGATTAGCAGGGCAAACAGATCCACGTTTTTTTCAATATCAAAAGCCTTACACTCTGAATCACTGGAGCCACTCACCCCCTTCCTGTGTGTGTTTTCTGAGAGCCCTGCACTGACCTGAGCAAATGTATTCATAGAGCAAGTGACTGGATAACCAAGGCAACATAAAAGAAAGCAGTTTTCTTATATTCATAAATCAGTACAGAACAGGACTGGGCCATTGCAGTACAGACTGAGTAGGCTTTTTTTCTTTTTTCCCTCTGTCTTCCAGAATTTTAGTATTCAACTTTTAAGCCTGCAGTATGAATTTCTATGCTGGACTGCTAAACCTTTGAATTGTCAACATGCTGAGCATTTTGATCCTTTTATAAAACAAGAATGAGGATTAAATGTTTCTCACTGCACAGCTATTGCAGCAGCACTGGGTGCAGATTCACAGAGGCTGATCTTGCATTAGGAGCCATGTTGTTCTGTAGCACAGACATCCCATGGGATTTGGGCAGGTAGGAAACCACCGAGCTGATTGTGGGCTTCCTTCTGTCTGCAAAAGCACGTCAGTGTGCTCCATGAGAGAGACAGGCAAGGTATGGAATTAGCTTCTCTTTAATTAGGGTGGTCCTAGAAGGAAACAGCAAAAGTTGCATCATCTCCCACACCAAATGTCACCAAGTCCTCAGTCAGATATATCCTCTGACCAGGCACCATGGCATGGCCTGACCAGCACCCTGACCCTCACTAGCTCCACTGGTTTTGGAAGGACTGTTTTGTTTCCCAGCTCCTAGCTTATTATGTCCTTTTTTCTTGTTTTTTTTTTGTCTGTAAATGAAACACAAATGTTTCAGGTTCACATGTGTACAAAGAGGCAAACAGGTCCCTCATGAGAGGGGTGTTAATTCCTGCTAAATTCACCCATAGCTCTGTGCACTGAACCAGTCTAGAAATCCAACCTGTGCTAATAGTTTGGGAAGGCAAGAAATTTTAGTGGGTTTCCTTCAGGCAAAAGAGAGCCTGCAGAGATGTGTGCTCCTCCAAGGCTGTGATGATGCTTATCTGCTTTCTGGAAAGCTTTTTCATGGCAGGTTTGGCACTGACATGTGAGCTGGTAGTGTTGGGAGACCGAAAACATCTCTGTAAACTGCTGCTTTGATGAAGCTCTCAGCTGAGCCTTTTCCTCCACCAGGATGCTTCTTCCTTCAAATGGGTCCAATCTCTGCTAATAAATCACCTCCTCCACACGAGGAGGGTTTGATCAAACATCACAGGAGATATCATCAAGGGCTAAACCTAGCATTTTCTATTCCATTACCTAAAGCTCATAACACTCAATGTATCAAAGAAGTACAGAGTTGCCTCAAGCATTTCTATCTCCAAGCCAGGCAACCCGCCATGAGCTGTCCATGTGCAGAGTGAATCCTGAGTTTTCTTTCTTGGTTGCTGGGTTATCTTTACTCCTGCTGTAGTACTGTACTCCTGAGTAGAATAGAGCAGGGCTGTGCTCCCAACTTAGGGATCCCCAGCTTTGGGAATAAAAGATGTTAGCAATTTGGGTTTCCTATGAGTAGCTTCTATAGCATTTCCTGGCATGGTACTTGTGTGAAATCTAGATGCTGTTGGGTTTTGGTGGGAGGTTTTTTGGTGTTTTTTCTTTTTTTTTAAACTATAAAAAGATTCCAGTGATTTTGTTGCCAGAGCCTGAGGAAGCAGAAGAGAGCTCCAATGAGTGTGGTTTATCCTGTAAACTGTTATGCATAACCCTAAGTGCTGGAGGCCCTCAGTGCCATTGCTCTCCTGCGTAAATTTGGTTCTGCCAAAAGCAGATGGGTCATGCTTCACCCTTATGTCAGACAGCTTGTGTGTCTTGACTTCCATGGGCCACATTGCTCTTTTTCTCCTCCTTCTGCACAATGCATTGGTTTCTCAGCTGCTTTTTCACACTAGCTGCCAGTGCTTCCCCCCTCTCCTCTCCAGGCATCACCTTTGGGCTTCATAAGACCTTAAAGAGAAAAGAAGAGATGAGAGCAGCAGTTCCCTGTGCAGAGGCTGCAGACAGGGCTGTCCTGCTGGGTTTCAGCATGCCAATATGAGCAGTGTTCCCATGCAGTGGAGCACTTGGATCCGGGTTAAGCCTGGGTGGTGGCTTGGGGAAGTTTTGCATCACGAGGTTCTGCAGAAGGGTCTGGAAGCATCTCCCTGCACTGTCCATGTGCCTCTCCTTGGGATCTGTCTGATGCCAAGTTCTCAGTTATGCTGGGAAAGGCTGCATGCTGCTCCAGGTCGCATGGCTGCAGCAGATGCTGCTGAGATGGCGTGGAAAAATTGTGAATTCAGCAGACGTTAAGTAGCACACGGCATTAAAAATTCACAAAGACTTCTCTGAAACACTGTCTCCAAAGAAGCATTTTAATGAGCTGCAGCAGGGCTGGGTGAGGGAGTACAGAGACCCTTCCCCAGCACTGTGTTAGGAACAATCCCATGCACGAGTCACCCCAGTGGTTTGTGCATTTGTGGTTCTCAATTTTCAGTGAAAAACTGCAGCAGAGGGTTTTTTCTGTTCTTTTCCTATTTAGAAACTCAAGGACAACTTGTTCAGGTTTGCTGTGGAAAAGCAAACTAAAAACAGAGAGGCTATTGTCAGTGTTCAGGGGAAGATATAAGGATTAAACTGAAACAAAACTTGAAATACTTTAGGTCTGGGATTTTCAAATATTCCTTTGAAAGCTTTCTTTAAGAAGAGAAGCAAGATGACCCCATTTTTCCCTGGGGAAAAAAACAAAAAAAACAACGACTTGTAGGCATTTTTCCAGTGGCTCTGTCCTTCAGATATCCTTTTTTTCCTCATCTTTGATTTAGCCAAATTAAAGCAGGCTGAGTTGAACCACAGAGCCCGCGGGTCAGTGGCTGGGATACTGAGGACGGAAGGAACTGATGGGAGATGCTGAGATGGGCAGGGGCCAGGGGGTGCTTCACAACAGGAGCCTTGAGTTGGCACACAAGTTTGCCTCTGCCTTTTGTGCTGGCACCAGTGGGGCTTGCCTGCTTTTGCAGTTCAATCTGGGACAGAGCACACGGAGCAGGCGCTGTGGGGATGCCCTGCCTTTCGCGGTGCGAGCCGTGACCTACTTGCAAACACGGTGCCCGTGGGGTGTGGGTCGGGAGGGGTTCTGCTGTGCAGCTCCTGCTGCAGTGATTCTTGTTCTTAATGTTTTCATCATTTGTTTAAATTTGTGTTTTTTCATTTGTACTATATTCTCTACTACACGGGTCATTGCAGAAAAGACAGCAAAATACCTTGTCTTTCTCTTCCCTTAACCAAAAAGCTGGATAAGAGTTCTGGGGGTTTTATAACCTAGTTTTGAAACAAACTACAAAAGCTAAACAGAGAAGATATTAATGCTGCAGCTTTGTTAAAAGTAGAAATCTGTGATTAAAGAGGTGCTTGTTTAATTTGCTGGAGCAGAAAAAACATATTTAGATTTTGTTTTTTCTTTGCAATCTTTTCAGAGCAGATGTGCCCTCCCTGCAGGACTGCTCTGTTCTGTGCTGCTCAGATGCTTCGCTGGAGCAAAAGTATGGAATAGTGTAGAAAAGATCTGCATTGTTTGCCTTAGAGATGTTAAATATCTCTGACAGGGCTGAGACACCCATCCTGCCCTGGACAAATAGCTGGAGACACTGAGCATAGGGCTTCCATTTTTGCTGTGAAAATAAACGGGAAATGCAGAAGCTTATTAAGTGGAAGCATAAAAATAAGAGCAACTGTGGTGGATTGAGTGAGGTTTGGCTTGGCTGCTCTCCCCGTGCAGCCATGGGGAGCCAGGACAGACCATGCTGGAGACTTGCAAGAGCATTCTGTGGGGAGGGACCACTTTGGCTCTTACTTATACTGGGTCCTGAAGGAAAGACTACCCCAAAAAAAGATTTAGCTATTGGCAAAGGGATTTTTCAGAGAGGGACCATCAAACATGAGCAGTTGTTTTGTTTAGAGCCTGAAACTTTTTTTAACAGGGATTTTGAGACCACTGAGTTTCAAGAAATGAAATATTGGTGTGGCAGAAGGTCAGTGATGTAGGCTTACACCTGGACTTCACGGTTCAGGGGTTAACATCAGGAAGCAAGTAATTAATTACGCAGATTCTGCATTTGCTCTTCAAACACCTATTGAGCCCTGGCACAGGGAGCTGAATGTCCTGTATGCTGCAGATGATAAAGCAGTAGGGAAACTTCTTCTGCCTTTTGAGAATGCAAACGAGGAATCTGCTTTTCATGCCAGTTTAATTTGCTGTCTTCATCTCTGCACATCTTGTTAGCTGAATGGAAAACTGTTGATGCTGCCAGTGCAATCGGGATATTGTTCCATGGGACTGCAGAAAGCAATGAGTTTGTAGCTCTCTAATCTGCAGTAATTTGCTGCTAATTTGTCAACAGCCAACAACTCCAGTGGCCACCACATGGAAACAGCCCCGCTGCCGCTGCCTTCCTCTGGTCGGTGTTAGTGAAAGGTCACTTAGAGCACTGCTTCTCATCCATTGCAAGGGCTTTACTAAGCACAGGATAATGCTTATTTTACAAGGGGGAAACAAAATCACAGGAGAACTGTTGTAGTGACAGAACCCAGGTGGGTTTTCAGATTTTCCCACAGCTCATTCCTGACACACCGCCATCCCACAGGGACCCAGCACAGACATTGCACCCTGGGTACTGCTTCTGGCTGTGGTACTAAATCCTTCAGTTAGGCTGAAATGCAACTTCTGCTGTCAGAGATCAGGAAATCAAACCAGGTGTTATGTTTTATCTCTTGCAGTAGCCTTAGCTGAGCACTGTGCTTCCCTGGGTAGGGCAGCAGCCAAAATGCTGCCCGTGGCTCCTGTCCAGGCTGTCCCTGGGAGAGGCTGCTGTTGTGGTGTGGCAGCAGTGATCCTCACGAGCAGCTCCCAGGGAGCTGGTGGCAGTGATCCCCACGAGCAGCTCCCAGGGAGCTGGTGGCAGTGATCTCCATGAGCTGCTCACAGAGCAGCCTCTGGCAGCATCACCAGGCTGTGCCCAGATCCAGTGTGGTGCTGCAAGCCCTGCCAAGAACAGCCTCAGCCTCAGCCCCAGGGAGGTTCTCTCCCTGCCATGCCCTGGCCACACCAGCACAACACTTTTGAGAGGTAACACCATGCATTCTAATTAATTTTTCCTCTTTTGCTCAAACATTTGCCTCTTCCTCATTTTGAAGCTGAGCGCTGAGTATAATGAGCTGAAAATAGTGCAAACCCTGCCCTGGCCCTCTGAAATATTCATCTATCTGCACGTTAAAAAAAGCAAGTGAGAAGGCTGGTTAATGAGGAACAGAGGGGAATTAGGGCTGTTTGGTGTCTGTTTCTGAGCTTTCCAAGAAATCTGGATTTAATAGGCTGTTGCAGAGCTGGGGTGTACTGGAGTTGGGAGTGTTGGCTTCTGCTTCAGCTTGATTGGAACTTCCTGATCAATCATTTCAGGTTTACTTTTTCTTTTGATGTTTCTGCTAAAATATAATGATTAAGTTTGAAAACTTTGGAGCTGGCAATATGCCTGGAGCTCATAATTCACAAACGTTTCAGCTAGCACATTCCCACTCGGGCACAGAGCAGAACTACATACATTGCCTTTCTAAATCTGGGCTCTGAGTTTTCATCAATCCAAAGAGAGGACATTAACTTGGCAGGGGAGGGTGTGAGGGCCCAGTATGGACTCCAGTGTGTTTTAGGAAAGCAGGAGGTTACTGTCAGTAAGTAATGGTGTTTCCCCACATCTTAAGATGAAGGACCTGCTATCTAAAATTTTCTTCTTTTTCTCTTTCTTGTTTGCCATGGATGTGCATCCACGGCTGCTTCTCAAGGAGTCTGAGAGCTGTATGAGCCCCATGGTCTGGGTTTGCTGTTGTCAGTGCACTGAGCTGTTCCTTAAACTCAGTGGGATACACAGAACATCCTCTGCTCCAGCACCAGAGCTGCTCTGTGCTTGCTGTGGCTGTTCCAGCCATTTCCTGAGAATATCAGCTGTACTCTCCTGGTCTGTCTGGGTGCAGGAGGGAACTGTAGCTCCAGGCACTGCTTTCTAGCAAAATGAAGCTTTTGTCTGCCCACCTGGAGACAGAAACCAAGTAAATAATAGAACCATAGAATGATTTGTGTTGGAAGAGACCTTAACGCTCATCTAGTTCCAATCCCCTGCCATGGCAGGGACACCTTTCACTAGATCAGGTTGCTCAAAGCCCTGTCCAGCCTTGCCTTGAACACTTCCAGGGATGGGAACTGACCTGATAAGCTTCAGAAGTGATATTTTGACTTGTCCCTATGGAGAAACCCAGGTTTCCCTCCTTGCTGCTGAAGGGCAGGCACTGATGTGTGTATGTGACCTGTCCCCAGCCAGCCTGGGCAGAGGAGACTGTGGAAGATGTTACCCAGGGTAGCTTCTCAGAGGCTTTTTTTTGATATGGTAAAGGTCTCTTGGAGTTTAGACAGGCATGAGCTCCCTCAGATCCCATATTATTCTTGTAGGAGACCTGAAGGACAGCACACCAAATGCTGCAGTGGTTTTACATCTCTGCCCATCACCCCAAGATTTCTGCCTCTCAGCAGAAATCTTATCCAGTGGGCTGCATCTGGAGGATCACCATGGCATGGCAGGAGAAAGAGCCTTGCAGCAGCTTGAAACCATGCATAGCTTTTGATATGTGAGTGGGGAATTGCAAAAAAGTCTCCCAAATAAACCCACTGCTCTACTTTGATGTGGCAGGGCTCAGGAGGAGATTTAAATATCTCTCCATGATTCCCAGGCCACCTCTATTTTGCACACAAAGAAATGCTTAACCTTGCAGGGAATTATGCAGTTTGCTGATGGATAAAAACTAACTATTTTTTGCATAGAAAAGAGCAGCTGTGCTATTTAATAATATAAGTATACAAATACCAGTTTTTCCTCCTGCTATTTATTTTATTGTACTTTTAATTGTCTGTAGTAATTCCTGTCCAGAATAGTTGTTTTTAGGGCGCTGCAGGAGGCAGATTCTGCTCTCTTTTAGCAAGGCTCCTGGTAATTTTGCCTTAAATGCAAGGAGGAAGTTTTGAAGTCAGGATTTACCGCCTTGGGATGGTTGAAGCACAGAGTGATCTCATATTAACAACAAGCTGTGCTGTCTTTGTGTTTCATTTTCACTTTAGATCAAATATTTAGAGAGGCTGTTTGTAGCTCGTGGGCTTTGACTGGGGGTTTGTAGAGGAAAGGTTGCTGATGTTTTTTAAATCACAGAATAATTAAGGTTGGAAAAGCCCTCTAAGGCCATAGAGCGCCCTTGGAGTCTATCACTGTGTTCCCGAATGCCACACCTACAAGTCTGGTAAATACCTTCACAGATGGTGATCCCACCACTTTCCTGGGCAGCCTGTTCCAGTGCTTGACCATCCTTTCAGTGAAGAAATTTTTCCTGATATCCAGTGTGTGCAACTTTTTTCAGGAAGGTGACTGAAGATGGGGTCTGCAACAAGGCTGCCTGGGCAATAAGCAGAAAGTTTGGGGATCAAGTTGTAGGGATCAAAGGTTGACAGTGTTGCAACCACTTCTTTCTTCCAGTCTCCTCTAAAACAGAAATTTTTATTTTGTATAGCTGTGTCTACAATGTCTTACATGTTGCACCTAAGAGTTCAAATAAAAAAAGAAGTTGGGAAGCGTGGGAGAGGAGATACTGAAGGCACTTCAATGAAGAAGGAAGCAGATGTTCAGGATGACAGAGAGGGTGAGACTGAGTAACAATGGAGAGAGCAAGACAGGTGTTTGGACATGTGGAGAAACAAAGTCTTTGGGAGAGAGAATGAGGCTGTTTGGGCCAGGAGATTGCAAGCTCTGCACAGCAACTTTATGCTTTGCTGTGCTGGCCTGTCCTTGTGTAACTCACAGGGCAAAGACTTTAAATGAGTAAATAAATCCAAGGTGCTAAAAAGCCATGGTTGTTCAAAGTCAGCCATCCATTTAATAGCACCCAATATAAAAAGGCAGTGTCAGGTCAACCAAGATGAAAAATAACTGAGATGCAGTGGCAGTTGTATGTCTGGAGCTAAGCTGGGTCTGCTGATGACTGCAACATCTTGGAAACAGAGATTTCCTGATGGGGGAGAGTGAAGGAACAGAGGTGAAGGTATGTCCCCAAACCCTTCAGCAACAACTAGAACAGGAGTGTGTTGTCAGCATTATTCTCATACTAAATCCAAAGTACAGCACTGTACCAGCCTCTAGGAAGAAAAGTAACTCTATCCCAAACAAAACCAGGACACTTTATTTATTTATTTATTTATTTATTTAATGTTATATATTTATAGTATTTAGCCCAGAGGTCTGCTTTGTGCTATGACACTGACCTTGGTGCACAGCCATCCAGGGTGCCTCCCCTCCAGCCCCTCTTGGCTGCCCAGGCTGGAGCCCAAGGAACCCATTGAGAATTCACCTATTGCCTCTCAAAATGAATTCTTTGCCAGGACGTTGCTTGCTGCAAGCTCTGGTTTCCTTTCCTGAGCATTTTCCCACTGCTCTGCCCTGAGCCAGACCAACATGTTTGTGTACACAGGGTCCCAGGGCTCAGATCACCTGCATTTGCATGAATAATTGCAGAGCTGCAGCACGTGGAGGGGCTGACTCAGTGCTTTCCTTGTGCCACTACAGATGTGAAGCAAATGCATTGAGATCAGCTGTTGACAGTAATTTTCTTTTTAAACTGCAAGCAAATAACTTGGATAGTGAGAGGAAAACTGAAACAGGTTACTTCCAGTTTTCTGGAGGAAAATGGTGCATGGAGAAAACTTTGTGGACTACAGGCATTTCTGTCTGAATCCTCTTGTAACTGTTTAGGTGATTTTTGCTATAACCTCTATTAAGCAGCAATTGCATTGGTCCTGGCCAGGCTATTTACACCCTGAGGAAGTCTAACTCCAGCACTTAATTTGTAAACAGCTGGGAATTTTTTGGAAGGCATTCCGAGATACCTGTGATAAAACATCCAAATTCAATGTAATGGGTAACTACGGAAAAGAACCCCCCACATTTAAATCAGGTCATTACAGCAGGGTGAGAATTATGTGGGAAACTGAAAAAAGTACAGTCTTCACAAAAGATAGTGGGAGAAAATGTGCTATATCACTCCTGCATATCTCCCTACCTACCAGCTTACATTTGACAACTATCTATAGCTACCATTAAAAATAATTTCAAAATTGCTTCTAACTCTAGGATGACAAAAGGCTTGATTTCATGATAAAAGCTGAGCGGTTTGGGGAAAATTTTGGCATGCTAATGGACATTGCTTAATGCCCAGGCTATTTCTGATGGGAATGAGGTTCAGTTTTCTGACTACAATGAAAATCCCATTTTTCTCCAGTCCAAATCCTACAGGGAAGATTCCCAGCCATTGTCTGCTTGGTGCATGCACCATTACCCATTGCCCTAGACAAGAACCAGGCTTTATGTCATTCCTCACTATCTTAAACTGACTGATGTGGTAATTTTGAAATGAAAGTCGCTTTTCCCCTATTTTAATGGAAATGGAAAGGCTAATCCTGTCACAAAAAGGATCCTCAGTCCTTCTATCAAGTGTCTCACCCAGGCATAGAAAGGAAAAACGTTCTGGGAGGATAAAAATCCCAAAGGTTTTTATTAACACATGGCACAAAGATGGTGATGCTGGAAGCAGGGCAGCATGTGGCATTTGCCAGTGAGCTTGGGTGAGTGTGCCCAGCCTGCCCAGAGCGAGGAGCGCTGTGGGTTGTGCCCTTGGGAGCTGTCTTGGGGTCACTGGCAGAAGATGGAAGACACCACCTCAAACCTGTGTTAATGGCAAGAAGGCAAAGGAGGGAATCATGCCCAGTACACACAAAAACATTTATCAAGTGTTTCTCAGTGAGCTGAGAAAGCAAAACCCCAGACCCCAAAGTTCAATCCCTTGCTTTGTCTGTATGTGAAACTGTCTTCTTCTGTGCCAGCCTTGGCATTCCTGTGCCAGCATCCCTCAAGAGGTGCCACCAGCACTCCCAGCTGGCATTAGAAATGCACAGGAGTACTCCAAATAGAGATTATCTGCTATGTTGGAAACATCAATCTGTCTCTCAGGGTACCTGTTCAGATCACTTGGTGTGGTACTGACCCGTGTGAAAACAGCTGTGCTGGGCATTAGTTAAGTTTCAAAATGTTGGAGTCATTCTGTAAATTTCTTTCACTGGAAAATTACTGTAATTGTAGTAATTCCTTGTAATGATGTGTGGTACATCTCATTAGCAAAGCCACTTGCAGGGGCTCTCTTCCAGTGGCAATGGCACTGTCCTTGTGTGAAGCCACCCAAACATGGGCTGTGCTGCTCCTGTGGTTCTGCAGCTTCAGCCAGGTCTGGAGGTGAATCACCAGCCCTGCTTCCAACTAAATGCTATTGCCCCCATCAGAACTCTGTGAGGCTGGAATTAAAGTGGGTGGGTAATTTTTTGTTGGCTGCTACGTGCCTGAGCAAGTGGCGAGGAGCTGCAGATGATTTTTGGACAGGGCTGGGTGATGCAGAGAGCACACCCCTTCTTAGCCCAGTGGAAAGGTTCATCACAGATCAGATCTGTGGGCCTGGAGGTAATTTTTCCTGACAGCCCTGGATGGAAGCTGAAGCCCATATTCCCCTTTGTTTTAATGAAAAAAGTCTGTCCTCCTGGCTTCCAAGGGGGCTGGATGAAAGGTTCAGCGTAGAAGCCAATTCCTGTTCTTGCTGGCTCATGTATCTCCACAGGCATACCCCCAAAAAAGAAGAAAAAAATAGAGTTATCATTTTTATTCACAGGCTACAATAAAATCCAATTTACTTACCCATAGCTCATGGGCACTTGCAAGTAAGTGAAGCTTAGAGCATTTTAGAACTCGCAGAGAAGTAAAAGTAAGTAATGAAGTATATTCATAATAATAGCTAGAAAATATATTCATAATATATCTGGAAAATATATGAGCAGTCTCAAACTCATGTAATTGAAAACAGATTTAGCAAACTCAGGCTCAGAACAGTGACCTTATTTTGTAGCTGCTTTAAGCTATTTGTATCACTGAGTGAATTTCCAGAAACTCAGCCATCAGATTTCCTATACTTTGGACGATTTATGATCTCAGTTTGATTTTTCCCTGGGCTGTGTTAGCGGGTGAGAACAGCTTGATTGTGTGAGTCGGAAGGTGTAAAAGCTACTTCTGGACTCCTCACATTTTCATGATGGCAAATGGAGATATAATAACATCCCAGTTGGGGCTTTCTGATGTTCTCTCTTATGTCCTTCTCTCTTCAGTTACTTTTAGCTTTGATAGCTCTATTGGGCTGGCAATTTGCTTTGGTCTTTGCCTGTGATTGAATTATTTTGAAAAGCTAGGGTAAAATGAAGATTGCTCTCTTAGGAAGAAATGATGGCAGGATAGCTGTGGCCTGATTATCTCTTTTCTCAGCCCATCAGTGCGGGGGAGGCAATTTCTAGTTAGTGGCACTTGTCCTTGCTGTCAGCTAGGTGTTAACTTCAAGCACTGGGTTTAAAGGGGAGGGAGGTAGTCAGTGGAAATAGGTTGTCCACCTTTAGTATGGTTGTCCAGATAAAAAAGTCACAAATATTTGTGTAGATCTAGATCTCTGGATTTTAAGATCTTTACAATCTAGATCTCTTTGAGATCTCTAGATCTTAAAAATGATAGAAACTTTATTTTGTTTAGTGAGATTTGGTGAAGAATCTCAATTTTTCTATTAAGCTTCCTATCAAAAGTTGCTCCCAAGGGCTGAAAGGTCCCAGACAAGCTCTACAGGGCAGGGTGTGGGTGAGGCTGAACTGTACGATTGAGGCTCTGGTACAACCCCCGCCTGTCCATCTGGAGAATTTGTACCTTTTGAGCCCAGCAGCTTTCAGCAAAAAGCTGCTTTCTGGAAGTCTTATCCATTCTCTACTGAGTGCACACACTTCTGCTGTCAGAAAAAGCTGTGGCTGTCCTGATAAGGCTCCTCCTGGACCACAGTGTCCCATCAGCTCTTACTTATCACAGCGACTGCCAGCCAGGGGACCTGGTGTTGGTGGCATTGTGGTCAATCCTCCTCGCCCAGGGTTTTTAACAGTTTAATTTGAACTGGCAAATCCCAGCCCAGTCTGCTTCCTCTTATCACCCTGAAGTTCCCTGAAGGCATCTTTGCTTGCTGGGCTCCAGAAACCCAGGCTCTCAGGCTGTTCCACAATTACAGATATGCAGCTCAAGGATTATCTCGTTGCTCAGAATGGCTTTTGCTTTGTGTGTTTGCAGACAAGTATTCCAGTTTGTATTAAATGACAATCAGCTTTAAGCTGACTGGTACTTGGTGCTGGTGGTTCTGGGGGGGGGGGGTGAAAGTCCTGAGCACTGCTTGCGAATAAAATTGGTACTTTTATTCAGATTCTGTGGGGTCAGAATACTTTTATTCAAGCATTTCTGTGGGGTCTCCAGACAACAAAAATTAGATAAAAGTCACTGTCATCTCCTTCTTCCTCTAGATCCTTAAATCATCCTCTTTTTTCATTACTTTGGGCTGTTAAATGCTAACAAAAATTCAGTGCATGTTGGTTTCCAGTGATCTGACATGTCATGGTAGTTGGTATCTGTTCTACCTGTTCTCTCTGGAGGCTCTGAGATAGGAGTCAGAGCAGTGTTTTGGCACAGATTCTAAACACAGACATTTCAGAGACTGCAGCAAAAATGTGTCCTGGAGCATACTACTCAAAAAAACCCTCAAAAAACCCAGACCAAAACAAATCAAGCAAGAGTAAAATGAAAGACAGGAGTTATAAGATATAAACTAGATAAAGGCCATGGATTTTTTGCCTTAAACTTAGAAACACCTTTGTGTTTTTCAGAGTTAAGCAAACTGTAAATTCAGATCAAAGTTCTCTCCTGAAAAAATACCCACTTCACCTTACAGTTTCTCTTTCCCAGTAAGTTGATTTATGTGACTTTTCTGGGAATTTATTTCTGCCTGCCCTCTGTGTGGAAGGACAGTTTGAAGGTGAACAGTTGCTAATTTATGGTTTACAGGTAAAATGTTCCACATATAAAGAATTGTTTAGCCCTTGTGGGATAGAAATGCTGTCATCCTTTTGATCTTGGTGTTTGAAGATGAGCATTCATTGCCAGTCAGGATCAGAAGAAACCAAACCTTGATCTTGGCTGGGATACTGCATAAATAGGAGCACTGAGGGGGAAGAGCTTCTTATCCAGTTCTGCAATATGAAGAGGTGGAGATGGGTGGTGTGGAGGGGGCTCCTGCTCTGGACAATCTTTTTATGTCCTTTGGGGAAAGAATCTCCCCACTGGGTTAATCTCCAGGCGACACAGGTGGATGCTTCAAGCAGTAGGGTCCTGCTGAAGTACAGGTGCTTTAGTGCTCTGTAATCAGAAACAGAGAGCAGATTTGGGACCCATTCCCTGAGCTGTGCATTGGTATTCTGCACCCTGCCTGCTGCAAAGAGGTCACATTTTGTGGAAGGAGTGCAGAAAAACAATAAAGGCAGCTGGACCCTTTTGCAGCCATTGTGGTGCTCTGGAAGTGGTGCCCTCTTCACCCAGTGCTGCTGTAGACTTTGTTCTCCTGCTGTGTTCCTTTCATAATTGCCAATTAAATGGGCATCTTAGACTCAGTTTATCATTGTTCTAAATTTGTCTATGCCAGGCAAGGGAAACTGGGTTAGCATTTGGCAATGCAGGTATGTTTTAAGAGCAGCAGACTTACTTTGGGGAAGAAATATTGACGTGTATGTGGAGAGTTGGCTAATTTTGTCCTCGAGCATCATTTCCTGAAAAAGAAACAACAGGGTTTATTATTGATTTGATTAAATAATAAATGATACATTGTCCTAGCACAAAGTAGGCAGCATTTCCAGTCTGTGACTCTTCTGTGGATATGAATGGAAAGATTTTAAATAATATGTGACCTGGGGTAGTCATTCCCCCCCAGGCACTGCTGCACACTGCTGCACTGGCGTCAGCAGCTTGGACAAGAAATGATAAATTAAAGTTTCTTTAGAGCTTCTTTTGTCTCTCTCCTGTTGCTTTATTGCTGAACTTCACAGGAGCTTTCTCACAGCCAGCTCTGTGCCTGTCCACAGTGCTTGGTAGCTGCTGTTTAACATTTCTGTCCAGAGCAGGGAGATGGACTGTGCTGTAGAGGATGCAGCTGGATGGAGATGGCAAAAGATACTGCTGGGTCTGTTATAATTCCAGCCCAGGGTCTTGTCCTGTCTATTAAATGTCCCCTAATGAGCGTTCTGTGTCATTTGAGCATAGGGTAGACAAAACGCTCCATAATCTCTTAAATGTAATTCAGTTTTAGGATGAAGTTTAAAGTTTTTTCTCTTCAGGTTTGAGCCAGGCTTTGGCTTAATAGCCCAATTAGTTGCCAGTGGCCAGTGTATCCATACCCAGGAGCATCTTCATCTGGCCCTGGGTCAGCCAGAGCTGCAGGGTCCCACCCTGAGACCTGCTGCCTCCAGGCAGCAACTGACAGAACGAGAGGACACAGTCTTAAGCTGCCCCAGGGGAAATATGGGTTGGATATTAGGAAAAAGGTTTTACAGTAAGAGTGGTTAAATATTGGAATCATCTGCCCAGGAGGTGGTGGAGTCACCATCCCTGGATGTGTTTAAAAAAAGATTGGATGTGGCACTCAGTGCCATGGTTTAGTTGAGGTGGTGTTAGGGCATGGGTTGGACTCAGTGATCTTGAAGGTCTCTTCCAACCTGGTGATTGTGTGATTCTGTGACTCTGTAAGATCTGCAGTGGTTGAGGGGCAGTTTTGCAGAAGCATTTGGAGATAATTTTGGTGTGAATCCTTAAATCTGTAAATAGCTCTTGATTTTCAGCCTTGTCCCCCTCACTTTGCTTGTCCCCTTTCCCTAATGGCAGCTGTGTCACTGTTTGCAGATGATGGGAAGCTGTCCCTGGAGGAGTTCCAGGCCTTCTTTTCTGATGGGACACTCAACGAAGAAGAACTTGAGAAGCTCTTTCATGCCATTGACTCAGACAACACAAAGTAAGTTCCCTGTGCTGACACCCTTCCATTTCACAGAGTGTGTGGATCATGGCAGGGGTGTGCAGCAGCCATGCTGTGCTTCTCTGGAGAGCTGAGCTCTGCACAGGCTGCAGGGGGGCAACTTGCTTTGCAAAACTTTGCAAAATCTCTGTTTCTGCTTGGTTCATGTCTCATCCTGACAGCCATTATGATTTCTTTTGTCTTGGTGGTTTTTTCAGGCCATTTCCTTTAGTGAAACCTGACCTTTACAGCATCTGAAACTATTCTTAGTTTGATGTGGGCATTTAAATACCTCTTTAACTTTTTCACTTTATCTAAAAGCTTTGCTGTGCTGTAAGAAACAATGGTGTGAATCTCTCTAAGCACAGACCTATCCTGCCTCTTTGTGATGTCTCTGTATCCCCTGCACCTGAACCATGCCTACTTCACCTCCAATCCAAAAAACCCTGGAAAGCAGTGATTGTTCTAGCACTTAAAGAAACAAGCCCCTTTACCTTCAAGGTGAGGTTCTTCCCAAGCCCTGTAGCCACTGTTGTGGATGCTTTGCCCCTGCTCTGGTCCCCACAGCCCAAGGTGGCTGTTCTGGCCACACAAAGCCTGGCCAAGGCAGCGAGGGCTGGACCCAGGAGCAGCCCTGCACTGTCAGCATTGTGGCTACAACAGCAGCAGGGAAAAACGACGGCAGAGGAGGGCTCTAGGTGTGCCTTTAGTTTGACATGACATCAAAGTTGAAGCTTAAATATGGCACCTGACTGCTCTCCATGAGCATCAAGCTTCTGCAGGCTGTGCCAGGCTATCAAACAGAGCTGACAGACTCGTTAGCAGCTGATGTTTCCTTCCCCTCCCTGTCCTTGCTGTCTCCCCCTCAGTGCCCCCTCTGCCTGCCTGGGGTCTGAGGTGTTTGTGAGCTCCCTGACAGTGTCTGGTGCCAGCAGCATTTGGGATCAGCCTGAAGCCATGGTTTTCCAGTAGGAGACTGCCAGCAGGCAACAGCAGCACTGGGCACCAGCACAAAGGTGGGTTTTCCCTTTCCAAGAGGAATCTGTCTTCAAAAGCCTGAGTGGTTTTATCTATTTGAAAATACAAGTAAAAACCATCTTTGAGTGATATTCCAGTGTGACTCCTATTCCTCTGGAGAGAAAAAAATCTGTCCAAAAAGCAGAAGAAAAGAGAATCCAATTTTAAATGAGAAGTCTTAAAGCAAGTGCTTGAAAAATAATAACCTGGTTAATTCTGAAGCCTTCTGGCAGCAGGGAGATGGAGTTTTGCCCATGTGAGTGGTGCTTTTTTTGCCACCCATCCAAAAAATCCCCTGGAAAGCAGTGACTCTGCTGGAGGGCACTGGCACCAAAGCAGCAGCTGTAAAACTCATCAACATGGTACAGGGACTGCTGAAGAATTTCCAAGAGCAAAGTAAATGTGAAGTTTCTCAAAATCATATCTTTTCAATGTGTGTACTTCCCAAAGTTTATTCCAAGGTCAGAAATACCAAAGACCAGCTTGATATTTATCTTTCCCTGAACCAAAGAAAGTTTAGTGATTTTATTACTAAAACTATCTGGGAATGATCCATCCTTTCTAAAGGCTCTTCTTCCACAGGCTCTGAATAGGTGCTGCCTCATGCTTTGTGCGTCTACTTATCGAGCTCCAGGTGATGCTCCCAGGTGAACTCTCAGTAGACTCTGGGACTTGGGTGCTCACCTGCCTCTGTACTGAAATAATTTATAATTTATAGTGTTGCCTGAGTCTGCCAATGCCCACGTGGCCTTTGGAAGGAAGCAGAGAGTTGATGTGCAATCCAGGGCATGTGGGGGGGAGTGTGGGGATATTTCTTCTGGTCTTCTTGAAACAGGAAATTGGATTGCAGCCCATTTTTTGCTTGGGAATTGTAGGGAATTTGCAGCTTGCTCCAAGCCTTAGTAAGGGATGTCTCCTAAACTGGACAGAGAGAAAATGTGCCATTTGTAAATGCCATGCAGCAGTGCTGTTGGCAAGGGGTCTCGCTGAGCAGTTCCCAAGCGTGACAAGAGCTCCCACGATTTGGTAGGATTTGTCTTTAGCCAAGCTGCCTTGATATAGTCATCAATACCTGTTAGGGACTGATACTTGCAGAGAGCAGCAGACCATCTGCTGTTCTTGGCTGGAAGGAAAAGCAACGAGTTGGTCACGCTTCCAAGTTAAATCCTTGCATGCATTGGCACTTGTTTATTGATTTAGAAAGCATAGACATCTATAGCAAATTTATCAAGTTGGGGAAGGAAAGTATTCCTTGTTTTTAATCTGCAAGAGCTGTCTCAGTCTTCAGAAAACCTATTCAGAGCCAGGCTTCCTTCTGCAAAATTGTTTTTTACTATGAGCTGAGCAGTTTGCTTGACTGCAGTCCTGCGTCCAGTACAGTCCTTCAAGTCCAAGTCATGTGTGCTCTTCACCTTGCTGTGTCTTTTGTTACCCTCACAGTAAATTGCCAGGTCTCTGGGAGCTTGGGCAGGGGGGATGCTGCCTCCAGCAAGCCCAGGCACTGCTGTCACTGTGCAAGAGAAGTGGAGTGCAGCCTTCGTTTTTCCATTTTATGGGGGAATGTAAGAACAATATCAACTTTATCTTTCTCAAAGGCTGTTTGAATTACAGGTTTTGCTATTTGATACAAATTTGTTTATTTTTAATTTTTTTGATACTCTCTTTTATCTCCCCATTTTTCTCATATTGGCCATTGTGTTTGTTTAGTGTGCAAAACAAAGTTTGTTTATTGAGATTACATTACAGCAAGAGCAGAAAATGAAGAAAATTATGTTCCTGCTGATTATTAATAATTGCTGCTACCAGCCAATTACAAAATGTTGATTCAATTTCCTGGAGTATTTTTAGAAGCAGAGAGCTGCCTTGTGGGAGTAGAGAAAATGAATGTCTGTACCAGTTTATTGACTGGGATTAGCTGGGGAGACAGTGGGAAAGAGAAAAGCTGGGCAGAGGAGTGGGAGGATGAGGTGGGTTATGGGTGAAGGAGTAGCTGTGCTGCTCTGCAGAGTCAGTGCTGAGGTGCTGTGGCTGGAGGAGTCTGTGCTTCAATCCCAGCATCCTAGAGCCCAGAGAGACATCACACTGACAGCAGGGTGTACTTAGGAGGATGCTGAACTGAAAAGAGAGATTCCAAAATAACCCAGCAGCGTTAATGAGCTTCCTCCTTTCTTCTTGACTGCCTGGGAAGTGTCTCTAGGGGGTTTGATGGTGTGAGGTGCTGGGCACGGGCTTCAAAGCCCCACCTCAGGGTTTTATTACCAGGTATCTCCATGCAAGAACTATGCTGTAGATCCCATCATCACCAGGTAATTCATCTGGCAGCAGGAACGTGCAAAATGTGTCATGTGTTTCTCTTGGTGTTCTTTGGCAAAATTATATTCATAAAGCTGCTGTTACTTAAAACCAACTAAGAAGTCGCATTTTTCTCTCTGTCTCTCACACGGTCTGCCCTCCTTCTTCCAGCTGTAGCAGCAGGCAAGAACAAGACATTGCTGGGTGATTTTTCACCACTGGTTTTAGCTGTTATTTCAGGCAGTTTCAGCAGTGCTCCTTGGGGGGCTGCCTGAAGATTATTGGAGAGGTTATGTTACTATTAATACCAAGGCTACTGGAACAGCCCAAATAATGTGCAAAGTATGTACATGTGATGTATGGACACATAACTAAATAGATACTTCTTGTTTAGTGGCAGAAATGGGCTTTAGAAAACATTGGGTTAATGGTTACCTGGGAAATCCAGTTATATTTGCAGAGTTATCTACACACTTTCTTACTTTTTCTAAAAAGATGTATCAATTTCAAAAGGTAAAAGTCATTTCAGATGTAAAGCCAAACAAGTTTTAGGGTCACAAATGAACAGATGAAACCCTTTAAAGGTGTTACTGTGATACTGGACAAAGCTTGCGTTGTCTGACTCACAGCCCTCATCTTCTGCCAGCTCCCTGGGCTGGCACTAACTCCCACCCTGCATCCCCTTGGAAGGAAGAAGCACCTCTGAGCCCCTGGGAAAGCACAGGGATGTCAGACTTGGCTGTTGACTGAACAAGTGTAGCCCTTGCAGGGGATTTTAAAAATTCTTTTTCTATCTCATGCATTTCTCATCGCTGCAGAGGACAAGCCTTTGGGGAGGGATCTGCTCACTGGGGCAGGACTGTTCCAATGAGCTGTACAGGTCCATTCACAAGGAGACAAGGACATGGCTTCAGCATTCTGCTGCTCTGTCATTTGTTATCTCTTTGCTAGGCTTACAGCTATTCTTTTAATGGCTTTATTCTCCACCTCTCCCTGCTCTAAATGAGCTCTTCTCTCCAGTGGCAAACACTGGAAAAGGCTGGAGTGTGCATGTAAGTTAATTAACAGAAGCTTCTCAGAAGCCTTTGCAGTTTCCCCAGACCGTCACTTTTGCCAGAGGATTGTGACAAAGGAGAACTAAAGCCTCTTGAGTTCTCCAGCCTGTACTGCACCTGGCAGTGCCACCTCCCATCCTTCGAGGCACTGACCTGGGGCAGGAGGTGGTCCAGAGGGGTAATTGCAGGGGGTGGAGGGGAAAACTGATCACTTGCCTTTGGGATGCTGAGCAACATCCTTCTTGAGAATATGAAGCCACCTTCTTCCTCTGACCCTTCAGCTGCTCAGGTACCACAGGGAGCTGTACTATAAATCACAGTAATTTGGGGTCACTCCAGGGTGCAGAGATGCAGCAGAGTATGGTCAGGGTAGCTATCAACCCATTCAGTTCCCGAGCTGGGGGGACACATGCAGGGCCACCTCAGAAGCAGCTAATGATCCTAATGAGCTTCTCTGCCTGCACTAATTAGTCCCACAGTGGAGCAGAGTGTGTCAGGCCCCAGAGCACTCTGCCAACACAGCTGTGCTGCTTCCAGCAGTGCATTCAGCTCCAGCACTTTGAGGGACCCACAATGCCAGTGAGGACAGGGTGCAAGCTTTGGACTGCCCCTGCTCTTACTGACATCATCAGGGTATTTGTGGGGCCAGAAGCTCTCAAAATGGGTCTTATAGTTTCCACAGATTAACTTTCATTCTCTGTTACTTTGAATGCATCAATACCCAAAGGTGAAGATGAGTTTCTCAACACCCTCCTTCCAGCACACAGTCCTGCTCCAGACCTGGACACCTTCAGGGCCTTCTGGACAGCAGCCTGCTGTCCTTCTGCTCCAGTCCTTATTTTCCTCTGGTGGAAAGGGTCTGTTACTGCTTTGTTTGGATGCCACAGTCCCTCCAGGTACTACTCGGAGGTGCTTTGCCTTCCTCCTACCCACCCCAGGTCTGGTGTCCTTTGGGTGAGAAGTCTCCATCTGAGAGGATCCCTGCATGTAGGGAGACTTCAGGAGCAGTGCTCTGCTGCCCTTGCTTTTCCCTGGGTTTCTGCAGTCCAGCCCTCTCAAATTTGATCAGAAAGTGCTTCTAGTTCTTTAGCAAGAACAATGATGATTATGACTGAATACTTTTTTCCTGATCCTCCCTCTCTCCCCCTCCCTAATCTTGGCTATTTGCATTGCAAACCTGATTCAGTGGCATGCTGGATTTGTCTGAAGCCTGCACTACAGAGATGGCTGTGCCCATTGAAACCAGCTTCATTTCTGAATATGGAATGTTCTCAATTAGCTCCCTGGGAAACAAACTACGGATGGTTTAATCAGCCAAGATCTTGATTAACTGATTCAAGAGACAGTTCTTGTCTCTTCTGAAAGGGACAAAATGATTGCACAAAAATTACATGTCTTGCTCTAATTTCTGGCTCTCAAGAGCATGGGCATTTGGTGGATTTTGTTTATGTGGAAGATGTTTCTGAGTCCTAGCTTATTCTTCTCTAAACATGTCATTTAAACTATACTGTGCTCTATTCTTCTTTTAAGTGAAGAAATACTTGGTGCCAAAGCTGGTGCTCAGCATCTGCAAGTGGATAGAGACACAAAACATCTCAGGCTCACCAAAGAAAAGGGGCTTTAAAAATAAATCACTCCTTGGGAAGGTCATTGTGAGAAACACAAAGCTGAAAAACTGCACAGAATCTTGTTTGAACTAATATTTGAGAGCATTTTTCTATTTCTAATCCTATTTCCCAGGTGTTTTCCCAGGCAGGCTCTCTGCTGGGTCCCTGGGGAGAGCCTGTCTGGTAGTGAAGGAGATTGGCTCTGGGAGCAGCTGGCTGGTGTTTGCTGCAGAGTGTGAAGATCGGGAGGGTTTATCTGCACAAATGGAGTGCAGAAATATCACATCAGAGACTTTTCTAGCTGAGAAAGGGGCTCAGCACCTTATTTTTTGGATTGTTCAGGGCCATTGTGCCTCACATGTTTTCCGTTCTAGGGAATGGAAAGATACCAAGATCTTGCGTTAAAACCATGAAAGTGACTGAGATATTTAATTCTAACCAGCCACTTGTGTTTGAGTCATATTTGAGGCATTCAAAGAGATTGTAGACTTTGCTTTCAGCTCCAATCTTGCAAATTTATGGGGCTTTTTTTCTTGGTAAATGTGCTTAGGGCATCAGCATCAAGCAGCAGACGTGTCCAGCTGTTCTTTGGTAGGCACAGCAAGCTGTCTGCCTTGGGACTGGATTTGGGAGGAGGATTTTTAGATAATTTTTCAATGACAGGAGAAAAGAATGAATGAGAAACAAAGATATTGGGGAAAATACAGCAACAGAATCCAGGGATTTCTTGCTTTACTATTCTTTTACTAGTTCCCTGCCAGTTGTATGTTAAATATCCAAACCTGCACATTTGTTGCTCTAATTTCTTCCTCTCCTACATACCATTTTGGCAGTAAACAAGATACCTGCAAAATCTAAAAGAAAGAGAAGGCTGATTTAATTTTACCTCATGCTTTCAATATTTCGTTATTTGCTTCTGGCAATTAGCAACCCATTCAGCTCAGCTCTGAACAATCCCTGTCTCTTTTGCTGTTCAATATTACAGATATTACAAATAGAAATTGGATTAGCCCAGGCTTCCGTATCAAGTGGAAACAGGCAAAATGTTAAATATTCACTCATCAAAAAAGGCCATTTCTGACCGTTTCGTACTGTTGGCAGTTTGTGCATAAAAACGTAAGAGATCATCTCCTCCCTCCAAAAAAGAATATTTATTTGTTTTAGTGGTTTGCTCTGAAAACTGAGCTAAAAGAAATAATGAGAGCTTAAAAACATGGATAAATGACTTCTTTTGATGTAAAGGAGAGGGCCAACAAGTGGAGGGACGTGTGTGAAGAAACATCTGAAGTGTAGCTTTGCTGCAAGCCAGAGGTATTTGTGCCATTACCGTGCCCCTGAGAAGGTGAAAACTCACAGCACCCCTTGGCTTTCTTGCGCGGGGAGCAGGGCAGCAGCACCGCGGCACCGTGGGGTGAGGGGGTCAGTCAGACTGATGGAAGTGGCTCTTTTCTGGGTAACTCAGCCCTGCAGCCTCCAGCATGGAACCGCTCTGAAATCCAGGCAGTGATTTCCAGTCCGGGTTATGAATACTTACACCCTTTCCACCTCTGTAACTCGCTCATCACGGCACTCGTGTGCCTGTCTTGTTCTTGTCCCTGCTGTGGTGGGCACCCACACACAGCACTGGCTCTGCGAGTGCCCCCAGGGTCCCTGCAGTGGCATTTGGTGGGGGGTGGCCTGAGCCCCCAGCCCTGCTCAGCATCCCAGCTGCGGGCAGAGGAGGCGCCGCACGGACCGGCAGCTGCTCGGGGCTCCACATCCCGGCCGGGACACGGCAGGATCGCTCCCCGTGTGTGCCAGGGACACGGCAGGATCGCTCCCCGTGTGTGCCAGGGACACGGCAGGATCGCTCCCCGTGTGTGCCGGGACACGGCAGGATCGCTCCCTGTGTGCAGGGACACGGCAGGATCGCTCCCCGTGTGTGCCGGGGACACGGCAGGATCGCTCCCTGTGTGTGCAGGGACACGGCAGGATCGCTCCCTGTGTGCAGGGACACGGCAGGATCGCTCCCCGTGTGTGCCAGGGACACGGCAGGATCGCTCCCCGTGTGTGCAGGGACACGGCAGGATCGCTCCCTGTGTGCAGGGACACGGCAGGATCGCTCCCCGTGTGTGCAGGGACACAGCAGGATCGCTCCCTGTGTGTGCAGGGACACGGCAGGATCGCTCCCTGTGTGTGCCGGGACACGGCAGGATCGCTCCCTGTGTGTGCAGGGACACGGCAGGATCTCTCCCCGTGTGCAGGGACACGGCAGGATCGCTCCCCGTGTGTGCAGGGACACGGCAGGATCTCTCCCCGTGTGCAGGGACACGGCAGGATCGCTCCCCGTGTGTGCAGGGACACGGCAGGATCTCTCCCCGTGTGCCGGGACACGGCAGGATCGTTCCGTGTGTGCCGGGACACGGCAGGATCGCTCCCCGTGTGCAGGGACACGGCAGGATCGTTCCGTGTGTGCCAGGGACACGGCAGGATCGCTCCCCGTGTGCAGGGACACGGCAGGATCGCTCCCCGTGTGTGCAGGGACACAGCAGGATCGCTCCCTGTGTGTGCAGGGACACGGCAGGATCGCTCCCTGTGTGTGCAGGGACACAGCAGGATCGTTCCGTGTGTGCAGGGACACGGCAGGATCGCTCCGTGTGTGCAGGGACACGGCAGGATCGTTCCGTGTGTGCAGGGACACGGCAGGATCGCTCCCCGTGTGTGCAGGGACACGGCAGGATCTCTCCCCGTGTGCAGGGACACGGCAGGATCGCTCCCCGTGTGTGCAGGGACACGGCAGGATCTCTCCCCGTGTGCAGGGACACGGCAGGATCGCTCCCTGTGTGTGCAGGGGCACGGCAGGATCGCTCCCCGTGTGCAGGGGCACGGCAGGATCGCTCCCCGTGTGTGCCGGGACACGGCAGGATCGCTCCCTGTGTGTGCCGGGACACGGCAGGATCGCTCCCCGTGTGCTAGGCTGCAGCAGCCCTGCCCGAGCGCTCGCATCGCTCCGTAATGCTGGTGCGTGTTGCTGCTTTTTAGCTGGCCAGGCTGGAAAAAACTCTCAGTAGTTCCCTGAGCAGTGGGTGGGAGCCCTTCTGGACAACTTTCTGTTCCTTTGGTTTTTAAAGCACTTTACTGAGCACTCCACAACAGGAGGGCTACGCCGTGATTTTGTGAATGAGCATCACAGGCTGAAACCATTCTTCTCCTTCCTGGTACTTATCTGGTATTTTTCTGGAAAAAGGGAACCCACGTTGCACAAAACCAAAATAGTTACTGCAACTATCCCTGTAAAAGAGTTTACATTCACAGCAGTCCAAATGCACCGTAAACAGCTGGCATTTAAAAGTCTGTCTTGAGGCTGATCACTTTGAACAAGCCTGACAGCAAAATTGATGTGCCGTTAACTGCTGTATTTACTGCTCTTGAAATGTTTTTGGGAGATGAAGAGCTGGGTTTACAAGCAGGCTGTGCTGCAGGATGCAGGCTGAAGACGCTGCATGGCACCAGGACGTCAAAATTAATTAATCAGCTACCTCAATGCAACATGATGATAATATCCCAGAAAATTATGCTACATTTCCAAAATGGAGCTGGTGGGTACCTGAGAGACCCTGAGAGCAAAGAAGTTGCCTGTGCTGCCTCTGTGCTGACCATGACGTGTCCAGCCCATCCTTCCAAGGATTACAGTCCCAGTTTTGCCTGGTGCTGTCAGGCGATGAATATAATCAATACAGTAATCATTAATTTAATAAATTTGAAAGTGCCATCCCTCCTAGCATCCCTCCTACCTAAGTTACTTGCAGGCTGTAATTAAACCTGCCTTCTCTTTTCTTTGGTGCACTTGTGGGCAGAGTGATATTTTTCAAGAAAAAGTCATCCATCAAAAAAAAAAAAAAAAGGAGGATTTCCATGTAATTTATTAGGAATTTGGCACATGCAGAGAGTTGAAAATGTTTCATACTGTACTAAATGTCTGTTTTACTGAAGGTGGTGACTGTGCTTAGAAACCATTGGATTAAGCTTAGTAAATTAGTGTGCTGCATTGATATATTTTTCAGGATATTAACTGTGTTGTTAGCAACAGTTTTTTTGTGTTATCATCTTGTTCAGAGTTTTTGTGAGCTTTTCAAGAGATTTTTCTTTGTGAGTGAGTGGTTAGAGGTTCTGGCCAACTGTGACAACAAATCATGAAATGGTTTTACCAGGTACAAGGAATGATGGAAGAGGACATTGCCTTAATCACCCAAAATTTTCTTCCTTGGGCAGAAAAAACTCCACCAATCTTTGCTCTTAACATACAGATCCTGGGTGGTCCCAGCTGGATATGGAAGGGGGAAAATCCCTCCCCTTGCCCACAGTGGAGTTGCAGAAGGCTGTGGTGCCCCAGCCACGGGCAGTGAGGTGTGGGGTTTTGTGAAGGGCAGCAGTGGGGCTGCTCTGCCTTGGCTTTCTCCTGCACTCCCCAGAGTCCAGGGATTTGGGTTCATGATCAGGCCTCTGTGGAAAATTGTCCCTTGATGCTGCATTTCAGACGTTATTTTCTAGAAGCCATAGGGCAGGAAGGGCAGAACCTCATGGATGCTGAGCCTGGTTCATTGGTGGTACCCAAACCCCAGTTCTGGAGCTGTGTGGCAAAGCAGGAGGGTGTGGCACCGACTGGCAGCCTGAAGTGCCATATTGCAGTCGCTGATGAATGAACTAACAAATGTCTGGTACTTCACAGGTGCCAGTTTATTGCTTCTGTCTTTTTTAAAAATGACATTTATTTCTCTTTTAACTAGCAAGAGCTTTGAGCATGTTTTTCAACAGCATCCAGACCACTGTTTCATTTTTATCCATATTCAGTCACTTTTCCTGCTGCCCTCGATGATTAGAGCCGTGTGTTTTGTTCTGTCAAACACTTCACCACATAGAAAATGTTGTTTTGGTTGTCTTGAAACTACTGATGAAAGAAAGCATCTGGTCTGTGTCAGGGAGGGTTTGAAGCTTGGGACTTTCTGAGGATGGTGGAGAGGCAACCAGGGTCTTCACTGGGCTGTTTCTGACACCAACCTGTGGCTGTACAGAGGCAATTGGGTTACTTGGAGGCTTGGCTTACTGTGACCAATGTTTCATAAGTGTCTGTGGCTGCAGAATGCATCAGTATGCCGAGGGAGTGAGGAGCTGAACCAGCCTTGAAATACAGCAGCAATCTTTGAAAATGTGAAACTAGCAAATAATGTGTTATGTTGTGATGGCCTTCATCTTTATGGTAAATACTGAATCCCTGAAAGGAAATGGAAGCTGAGTTGTGCTGCAAAAAGCAGTGTCTAATCCTCCCCACTCCCCCTGACAAAGTGCCCATTCTGGTTTTATCAGCTGCACAAGCAAAAGCAGGAATATTCCTGTGAGCACACCACAGGCACACCGAGCCCAGCGTGTGTGTATGGAGCCTGTGTTCATTGCTCCTCACCATGCTCCTCAGCCCTCACCCTCACCACGGGGAGGGGAGCAGGCACGTGGTCCAGGTTCCGTGGGGTCAGCAGGGTCACTCCTGGGAGCCTCTGAGAGAACATGAGCTGTCATTGCAGAAGAGTTTCCCCATTTTTCAAAGCCAGGAAAACCCACACCAAAACCCTTTCCTTGAAGACTGTGATGAGTGTAAAACTGGGGTGGAAGTAAGGGGTTCTGCAAGAAGAAGTGGGGATGAATCCAAAAGAAGACCAGCACCTGAGATTTCACAGGATATTCTGCGTTGGAAGGGATCCACAGGGGTTATTGAGTCCATCTCCTCTGTGAATGGTCCCTATGGGGATCAAACTCACAAGCTTGGTGTTATCAGCACCATGCTCTGACCAGCTGAGCTAATGAGGTCACAGTGGGCAGAGGCACCTTCAGCTGCTGCATCCACACTTGCCCTTGGATAGTTTGGGACTTCAGGGATTGTATTTAGCAAGTTCAGTAGCCTCCTCATGGTTTTTTTATAACGTTTATTACTGCTACAAGATGAATGCAACTGTATTTGCAGGTCACTGGCTAGAGAACAGACATCTTCCCATCACATCCCTGATTACTGCTCGCATGGAGTGCTATGGCAACTGCCTTTCTGCAGGGCATCTGTGCTCTGTATCACAGGCTTTTTTGGAGCAAATCCAGGCATTTTTGCCCCAAAGTGTGCCACCCATCTGGGAAGTTCAGCCTCATGACGTATCAATTAGGAGTCAGTGTTCAGTTCTAGCCACCCTTCCCTCCCCCCCACCCTCCCCCTTTTCTTTTGCAATCAGATCTGGAGCAGGATTTGTAAAAGAAGCACCTTACTGTGGGTGTATGAAAGCACTTCTGAGCTAAACTCAGGCTCTGGCACGGTGGGAAGGATGCCAGTGGGCAGGTCTGCCTGTAAACCCTGCAGGCTGGGCTGTGCAGTGGCTGTAGGGTGCTGAGGCCCTTTGTTGAGGGGTGTGACTGTCCCCAGGAGAGCCACCAGACGCACTCAGGGATCTGCCATGCAGCTTCCATATCAAGGAGGAGGAGAAGGTAGTAAAGATCTTTTGCTGATCTCCCCCATCATAGCAGAAGATCACCGAAAAGAGCATCTTTGGTGATGCTGAAACCACAGATGTGGGTATCTGAGATGCTTTTTGTCTGGCCTGAGCAGAGGGAGCCCTGCCTGCCAGTGCTCAGCAGGGAACTGAGACCTCCTGGTTTCTCTCTGTGCTTCTACAGGCAGAGCAATTCCACTGTGGACTCCCTGTGTGACTCTGCAGCAGTTTCACAGGGTATTGTTCTGTAGGGAGGGAACAGCCTTGAAGCAGGATGAATAAAGGAGCGTGTTTTATCCTGAGCCTACCAGGTTTACTGTGCTTGTTTGTATTGAAGGTCAGTTCAGTTTACCTTGAAAAATCAGTGTTTTCCATATTACTGGCTTTTAACGAAGGCTCTGCTGCCCTGGTGCTCCAGAGGAGAGCACTCAGTGCAGAGCTCACAGCTTTGGGCGCCAGCATTTCCAATGAACGTGGGTGTGTGGTTTGGAAAGTGGATCTGGGCAGTGTCTCAATTAATGAGAACCCAGATGGCTTATAAAGGCAAGAAGCTGCAGAGAAAGCCATGTGAAAATATTACTACTAAAATGTATTAAATACAGAAACATTACTATCCAGTGGACCTGAATGCAGGTGCG
Organism: Aphelocoma coerulescens; assembly: GCF_041296385.1. NCBI lineage: Eukaryota > Metazoa > Chordata > Aves > Passeriformes > Corvidae > Aphelocoma > Aphelocoma coerulescens. The sequence goes on along the minus strand of NC_091025.1, from coordinate 8,977,090 downwards.
CTGTGCAGCCCCAGTGCTGCTCACCTTCTGTCTTGCTGAGCAGAGAGCCACGCTTGTCACACAGTGTGGAAAGAAGCAAAACTGTCCCTGTCTTGGTCCTCATCTGCCTAAATCCCAAGGAAAGATGTGCAACGAGCAGGAAGGAACCCAACCCCAGGTTTAGGTGAGCAGAACATCCTTGGGGGACACTAGACTTCAGCCTTCAAATGGTGAGTGAAAATCCTGTTGTATAGCAAGGGCAAGTAGGAGGAAAGAGACCATCTCTCAAAGTATGTAGAATGTGTTATCAACCCCAAACCTGCACCACAGGTGATGAGACTGTCATACAAAGTTCATATGTGAAAACTTCATACAAAATCCTCCTTTTGCTTCTCTGTATTTCTGGGCAATTCTTTGTCCCAATTTTTTTTCCTCTGTGCTATCAGGGCTTTAGAGAAAAACATGTTTTGTTGCTGGGCTTTCAGAGGCCCTTACTGTGCTCACCAGGTGCTCAGTGATGGAGCATATGCCAAGGGAAAATAAAGTTGTTAGTTTTGCTTTAGAGAAGGCAGCATTTTTCTCCCCTGCAGGAGCCCCCATGGGAGCTGTTCTCCACAGGTGTTATAATCTAAATCATTGTGCTTCAGTGCTGGAAGTGTCCTGGTTAGGTGGTGATCCATGTGCACTCTGCAAAACTTATCCTCTTTCATATAATGTGGCTTCTGGGAGAAACCTCTGGAGTAAATGATAAACCCTGTGTCATCTCTTGCCTCATGGCTCTCCTCCATCCACTCTGGGAGTTCAAACAATGTGGTACTTTCTGCCCTGCTGGAAAAAGAAAATACCTGCTGGGTTATTTCAGGCTCACTGCTCACTCTATTTATTGTTGTACTGAATAGGGAGCAGGGCAATAGTGCCTGCACCAGCATGTGCACCTTAGAATTATTCCTGCTGAAGCACACCACAAATTTATGTCATGCAAGAAACAGGGACATTTGGCAGCAGAAAAAGACCATCCCTTAAAGTAAAGCCAGGTAGGCACCAGAGCCCCAACTGCCAGCTTGCCACAGCTAAAGGAATTAAAGCCAAACCTGATACATGTTCTGAATCCTTCTCTGCCTGTGTCTTTCGAAGCTGCAGGTGGCTGGATGTCCTTCTGGTTGTGGACAGCCTTGGCATGTGGTTTCTGCTGTTTCTTTGCAATGTGGCACACCAGACTTTGGAAGTCCTTTTTTAAGTCATACCATATGAGTGGTTTGGGGGATTTTTTAAGCAAGCAGATGGGTAAAGGGGAGGTACTTGGATTGGTCTTAGGAAGGATTTACCAGGATTCACCAGAAGATACAAGATGGGCTTGGAAAGTGGTTTAATTCTTTAGAATTAAAGTTATTCAGCTCCTGGCTGGCATCCAGTATTTGGTATTTCTCATGCTCTGCCTGGAATAATTTCTCTCTCTGTGGGGCTTGTGTAAAAAATATTTCATTGAGTCAGAAATGATGATCAGAAGTGACCATCTGTGACCCCTTAGTAGGCATCTGGATGCATATTTGCCACTTCTGAGGTGTTGAGATACCTCAGCGCTGTTGCTGATGGGACTAGAAGCCTTTTCATCACATACAATAATATTTTCCAGCTGCACTTGTTGTTTTTTAGTCTTTCCTAAATGAAAATGAGTTCTGCAGGTGGCTAATGCTAGAGGATAATTTGTTTCCGTGCTCGTTTGAAGCCTTGTGGCAAACCCAAAGCTGCAAATAAAAGATGGAAATAAAAGTAGAACGTGATTTTGGGAAGGAACCATCCATTTTCTGTGCTGGTGAAGTGACTAAGCCGTGTGGCTGCTGATGCAAACCTTTCATCTGCCCAAGGAAAAGGGTTGTTATCTTCAGCTGAAGCTGATCGGGCACCGAGCAGCATTTGAGCAGCACATCCAAGCAGATATTTGCATGAGAAACGTGAAGATGAGACTTTGATGTATTTGCAACTTCTGAATTCCCATTATGTTTTTGATTGTACTGCCTGTTGGGAGTGACTGGGACACCTTTCCTTTGGCTGAGCTGAAACCCAGGAAGGGAATTTCATGCCCCGCTCCTCCACATTATCTCTTTCAGTCTGAGATAACTTTTTCTCTCCTCTCTTTATTCGAAGTCTGGAAAAATATGTTAATGACAGCACATCAGAGACCATCAGCCTTAGGGAGGCAGGGAGATGCTGGGAAAGAGAGGGAGAGAGGCTGGATTGCAGACTCCTGGCTGTGTTTGTTGGAAGGAACCTCTGCAGGTCAGCAGCAGCACTGGGCCAGGACATCCCCGACTTTGCCATGCTGAGACCTCCTGGGATGTTCTCTGGGTAACCCCCTCCTGTGCTGTGCTCCCCTGGGCTTGCTTATTAAGAGCTAATCCAAATAATCATCATGGGGAATTTCCAGAAATATTTCATTTTCCTGGTGGAAAACATTGATTTGCTTTAGCAAAGTGTTAGGCTGGATCTGGATCGATTACTTGGATGTTCTGACCCAAGACTTGGACGTTGCATGGTACCATCACCCACCCAGAGGTCTGGCTGCTGGGATGCTCAGCTTGAGGCCATAATCCTTGGGCTGTTGGACACCTGCTGGACACAGGTCCTCTGTCTGAAGGTGCCTGCTTCCTGGGATAATGTCTCAAAGATGGCATCATGTTTCAAGAAAGGTGGGTACAGGAATAAAAAAGACTTACAAACTGATGGAAAAGCAGCAGAGTCAGTACAGGGACAGCTCTGATAAAAGCCTGTCCACAGACAATCTGCAACCAGGGACATGGCAAGGGAAAGATGTGGCTTCCCAGGGGTCCTCGTTAGCTCTAGTGCTCATCAATCCACAATTTAACTCTGGGTGGGGCTTTGTGGGGAGAAATGTATTTCTTTCTGGAGTATGCAGGAGGCACAGCCATTACTCTGGGCAGCCTCTTGCTCCTACAAATCGTGTATCAGTAATTACACCCTGGGCAAGTTCACTTAATTAATCCCACTGAGGGGATGCTCTCGCAGCATGGTCATTGCTCTTTAAACTCCTGCATACACAGGAGGAGTATCATGCTTAGATGTTTTTTCTTTTTCTTTGAAATAGTTGGATATGAACCAGGAGAGAAAACTATTTCCCCATTTCCAATGTGTTTATCTGGTCAAATGATCCTAATGTATTTAAATGGGGGGAGTGGTGAGCAATAAATAGTGCTTTTTTGTGGCCAAAGTAGTTCATGGCTTGAGCTCTGCCTTTTCAGAAGGTGATCTAGGTTGAAATCTGGGCTCTTGTGTTTGCCTCCTACTTCTGTTGGAGCAATTAGGTCCCAAATGGCAAATGGAGGGTCTCCAAAGTATATCTTTGCCTTGGAAGGTAACCTCAAAGGGTGCACATCCCCAGCAAGACTGGGGATGGAGGGTTGTGCTGCTCCATGCTACAGCCTCATTGGTTGGCAAATAGAGAAAAGGCCTGGATTTTCAAAAGGACTTGGATTGTCTTGATTTTTTTTCTCCTTTGAAAGGAAGATTTTTGTTTTGGAATGAGATCAGATAGATATGGTCTCTACTTTGCAGAAAAAATTGTATGACAGAAAGCTTTAATAATTCTTTCATTTCTACTTAAACTTCATTACATTCTGCTTAGTTAGTTGGGTTACGGCTTCAATAAGCTCCTGAATTAGTCATATTATTGATGCAACAAAAAAAATCAAAAGCTAATTCACAGCCAAGTGTTCTGGTACTTGAAAGGGTTCTTTCATTTTTTTCCTGGAAACATGAGAACAACTTGTTGTGATTTTTCTTTTTAACTTATTGTTGTGAACAGGAATGTTGAATGTTTGGCACCTGAAAAAAAATTGGTAACTAATGCTCACCTAAATATTATTCTGCTGAAGGGTTTTGTGATATGTGATTGCTCCAAAAATACCCTCTGAAGGGCAGCTCTGGGATGAAGGGTTAGGGATGACAAGGGAGCTTGTCAGGAGCCAGAACCTCCCACTTCACAAGGCTGAACCCCAGATCCTGAATATCTGCATAATAAAAATCCCTACTGGCATAACTCATGGTGGGGGTTAGTTACTGAAGCATTAAACCACCAGATCAGCTTGTAAATTGTTTTGTAGCTAGGTGTTGCACATGGCTTGTGCTGTGCAGCTCCCAAGCTGGGCCCGAAACCCCCCTGCAACAGTGGTGGGGATGTGGCTCTGTGTCAGCGATGTTCCCAGCAGGCAAACTCCTGGAGGATGGAAACAGCCTGCTCAAGTACCCACTGATTTCTCCTTACAGTTTTTCATCTGAACATTATCATATTTCTTATTAAGTCAGCTTGTGGCTGCAGTAATTTCTTTCATTAGGCTTATTCTGAAGGCAAGATGACTTAAAATTAAAAGCAACTTCTCAGCCGAGTTAACATTGAAGCACAATTAAGTTAAACCATACAATGGCAAGATGTGAGGAAATAAAAGACCAATTTTGGCAGCAGCAGATCAATTATTACAATGCAGAATCACAGGGAATACAATAATAGGTTGGGTTTTTTCTCAGTAACATGCCCTAGCTGCAAACCCATAACCACATCAGTAGGTGTTTATAAACAATAACTGTCTTCTGAAAAATATCACTGAAACACTTTGTGGGTGATGCTGATGTAAAAACTACTCTTATGCATGTGACTGAAAGCAGCATTTGACCTCCCAGGCTCTGTGCTGGGAGAGCTTTGGTGAACAACCAGTTGTGGTCCTGAGGCTGTGCCAGTGTTGGAAATGCATCTGCTGGGGGTCTCACCTGAACTCCTCTGCTGCTGCACTGCTGAAGCTCCGTGCTGGCAATCACTTGCTGCCGAAGTGCTGTGCTCTGCCAAAGCTCCTGGGATCAGGAGTGGCTCAGTTGCACAGTGTTTTGTATCTGTGTATTCAGTGGATTTGGCCATGAGAACACCTAGTCAGGGAAGCTGAGCCCACAGCGTCCCCAGAGGCTTTTGTAGGATTCAGGGAAGTAGTTCCAGGGTTTGAGGAAGATGATGTCTCCAAGAGAATGAAGCTAAAGTAGTGCAAAAGCTCATTTTGCGGAGAGAGGCGTGTGCTGCCCGCCCCTGCCACAGCAGCCACTCCTGCAGGTGTGTCCTGCACCACCAGTGTCCTGCACTCGAGACAAGAGGTGACTTCTTTACACCATGACAGGCATCACTTACCCAAAAGGGGGTGTGATTCAGCACCTCGTGCTTTTTCAGCAGGACACAGGGCAGGTGGCACACTTCTGTCAGACAGCACCTCATGAGCTCGAGACATTTGTGTTTGCCTTGATTTGGACATCAAGGCAGGGCTGCAGGAGGATGCTGTCAGTGAAAGCCCTAATCCACTTATGCTGGCAGGTTAGACAGAGCAGGGATGAGTTTAGTTAAAGATTTAAAGATATTTATATTCCAGGATATAAGTGGATTGATAAAATATAATTCTATTAAGAGATTGTTCCAGTCCTTGAATGGCACTAATGATTGTGTGGGAATAGGAGGCACAGAGAGATTAGCAGCAATCTTTATTTCCCAAGCAGGTTGTCTGTTGTGATGTTGTTATGTAAACTAAGTGTTCATGTGTTAAGAAGTAATCGTGCAATTTTGTCTGGAGGGAGTCCCAGGCAAGAGCTGCTTTGTAAGGGCAGAATTAGGAGAATTGGTCCATCAAGAAAAGTACATTTTGCAAATTTTTATTCTGAGTAAATGGGAACAAACACATTCCTGTGCCATATCGAGTGCCTCACCAGGGTGTTGCCAGGCTGGATGTTTGTAAGGAAGTCAGAGGAGTTGATGTGCCAGGTGTGCTGGGTCTCCCTTGGACAAAGGTCCTCCCTGTGGTGGGGGATGTACAAGTACCCATTTTGCCCTCAGGCAATAGCCAAAATAACTTGTGAACCTATTCCAGCTGCACAGATGCTGAAGTTGCCCTGAGTGGCACAAACCCTTCTCTTCTCCACAGGCTGTCCCCTCTGGTGGCTGGGGGATGCTGAGGGGGCGGGGCATGTTGCAGGAGGGCATCTGGAGTTAAGCCGGTGGGAATTCTACCTGTAGCCTTCATCTGGCCTTTACATTAAAATTGTCTTTCTCTCTTTCTCTCTCTTTTTTTTCCGCTTCCTCCCCTGCCTCCTTCTCCCCCTCTTCCAGCAATGTGGACACCAAGGAGCTGTGTGGTGAGTGCAGTCCCTCTTTTTGGGCAAAAGCAATCACTGTGTGCATGAGGGCCTTCGAAGGGTGTGTGAAACCCAGTACAGAGCTTGCAGTGCTGTGGCAGCTGTGGAGCTGGGGGATCTCAGCCCTGCTGCTGCTCTGCCCCTTATTCCACAGGAAAATTGGCAAAACTTTTTTCATTTTCTTGCAGCACGAATGGGGTCAGAGCTAAGTGAAGCACATGGATCCCATTCAATAGCAAGCTGGAGTTTAATTTCTGGAGATGTCATGGCTTCCAGCTTCACTCTGAAGTTCAAAAAACTCATATCCCTCTGCAATACCTGTAACATGTTTCTCCCTAGGCCAGCCTTCATGTTTCTCAGCAGGCTGCCTGAGGGGTGCACTACCTCTGCTGTACCTCCCACAGCTTGCCAAAATTAAAGGCTGAACAGAAAATCTGTGATAATATTTTGTCCCACACCTTGACCAGAAAGAGAATATTTCCTGCTGGGATTTCTGAAGGGCTTTGCCTCACTAGGAGGTGACTCAAGCTGCTCACTCAGGTGTATTTTGCTATGGATGCTTGTTATTGGGAAATGTTTCCTGCACCCCAGCTTTTTGGGAGGAAATGGGGAGAGAGGCATGTGGCCTTGCAGAGAGCTCATCCATCTCTTCTCCTCCCCTCCTGTGCCAGGATGCAGAACATATAAAGCCACCTCAGCAGGTCTTCACCATTTATCTTCATCACTTTGCCACTAATTATAGCCTTTGGAAGTCTGTCTGGGAGTGGGTTGTGCAGACAGAGATGGGGTTCCTGGGTGCCTGTGCCAGCACCACACAGTTACTCCTTATTCCTGATCCTTTAAAGACCTCTCTGTCCATAGGTGTGTCCGCACCAGGACATTGTCCAGGGTTTCTCTCTGCTGGGGTACTCAACCCCTGCCCATACCATTTTGAGCATCCAAGCTGGCAGCAAAAGCAGCAACATGTCCCCTTTCCACTGATTATTCCTGCTTGTCCTTGTTTGGGTATGCAAGAAATGAAGATTTCCATAAAATCCTTTTGGTCTGATGATGATATGATGGGCTTGTTCCCATCACTCCATTCTTATTGCACTGGGTCTCCTTGCCAGCTAACCCAAGAAATCAAACCCCCACAGCTTGCACCACCAACTTTGCCAGGAAATCCAGCAGTACCAATGGCATTGCTTGACCCCAATTGGCTTTCTCCATCACTCTGATAAAATCAGAAAATTACGTGGCTGTCACCCAGCATGATCCCATCTCGCTGCCTCTCCCAGGGGTGAAGCTGCCAGGACAGAGGGGAGATAAACCATCACCTCCTGTGGAAAGCTGGGGGAAGCCAGAGAAAGGATCAATCAGCACAAGTTCCTGCCTAGATCTGTTATCTGCTGAATACCTGCCCTTGCCTGTGATTTATTTGCTTGCTTCTCTTCTAAGTATTAAACATAAACCCCCAGTTTGTCTAAATGGGAGCTGTGGTGTCTCTCTTGAAATGGGTTGTGTATTATAAGATGTTGAGAGTATCTTAAAAGGCATTTCTTGAGCCCTGCATGAATAACCTAAAGCAGCAGAGCTGAATACTTTGTTAAAGTCAACTCTGTTCTCTTCCCATGTGCCCCTTGGTCGGTGTCAAGGGCTGTGCTGTGCCCACAACAGCTCATTTCTCCTGAGATGGATGGGTCCAGCTTGTTGTTTCAGGACTTAGAAAATGTCTTTACCTTTCAGCCCTGCTCGATTTTTCTTTCCCAGGTAGGAAGGAAAACACAAACAAACACGCTGCAATGAGAATAAGCTGTTTGGCTTATCATGGAACAGCTGCTGTCAGACACGCTGTGACATTCTGGTTTCTGCCAAAATCTTCTTCCCTTTGGATATGTTCTCAGACTGTAAATAGCTATAGGCACTTCTAATTAAGCCAAGAAAACCTAATTAGTGGGGTTGTTTCCTGAAGTTTATGTCTTGCTGCACTCCACAGAGATGTCACCTCAGTGTGAAACTCCATGTCCTAGTGCTGAGGAAAGGCCCCGGCGGCTTTTAAGGAACAGCTTTTTGCTGTGCTCTGTGTCAATCACCAGAAACAGGGGAAGGATAAGGATGGCACAGAGAAAGTGTGGCTCCTTCTCTGTGGAGAACACGGGATTTCGGGCCCAGCTTGCAGCTCTGTTCTCTTCCTTCCAAGGCATATTTTACTCTCAGAAGCCTATTCAACCTGTGATGGTGGGTTGAGGTGCAAATGTGATAGGAATGTAGGGAACGATGTAAGGCCAGTCTCAGCTCATATGAATTGGGGTGAACCGGGGAAGTATTTGGATGCTTTGAGTGGCAAAGAATGTCAAGGGGGATTTCTTCTGAGACTTCTCCCTCCATGCCAGCAGTAGGAGGGAGAGAGAGCATATAAAATCAAATGCAGAAGTAGGTGTAGAAATAAAGACCCTGATGAATTATTTTCAGTGGGAATTACTGGGTCTTACATCTCCTTTTTGCAATGGTCCCAAACTTCATGGGAATCACACCACTTCCCATCCCTTCAGGACAAATTGTGACTTTGACTGAAGATAAAGAGTATAAAAATATACCTGGAACCATCCTCTCAGGTTTATCTTACCACCGATAGTAAATCTTGCTGTGCCGTGTGGCCTCAAGTTACATTAACATGTTCCCATCATGTTTCTCTTGGTTTTCCCAGACTATTTTGCTGACCATATGGGAGACTATGAAGATGTTTTGGCCTCCCTGGAGATGCTGAACCTCTCCATCCTGAAGGCCATGGACTACACCAAACGGGTGAGTTCTCCTTCCTGCACCTCGAGTTTCACAGGCACAGAGTGAGCACTGTAAATGTCGCATTAAAGAGCACATAAATCTGACAGGTCCTCATCCTCTTCAGCAGCGCTGTGTGCTCCTGCTCTGCAGACAACGTGGCCTCTTGGTCTCTGGGGTGGGATTTTGAATGCATGAGTTGCTGTTAGCATCACTGACAGGGCTTTTAGAAACTTCACATGATAGAGCTGCCTTTAAATCCAGCTTCCACCTTGGAAGGCATCCTGCTTTCCAAATACAGTTGCTCATGTGTGAAGCTGCTGTATTAGAAACTAGAGGGCTGTGAGTTTGAAGCACCACAGAAGAATCATGCAAGCACCAAAACCGAGATATAATGCCCTGTTTTACAAGTGCAAAGTAGCCCTAAGTCTTTAAAAAATCCATCATGTATATTAATGATACTGGACTATTATAGACACTGACAGTGATCAAGAAGCATATTGAAGTTCATTTATGAATACCTAGAAAATCTGAGCTGATGTACCATATAAACCTCCCTGCAGCGAGGTGCACCACTCATTTGTTGTCTTACCAGGATGAGAGAAGTGTTCATAGAGCTTTAGTTCCTTTGAAATAATTTTCCTGTCTTTCTATACCACTTAATAGTGCAACTGGGCTGTATCAATGATATTTATTGCCTCAGGACAATCAATCCCTTCTCCCACTTCTACCTTCAACTGCATTTGCATTGTTCTTTTGTGCCACGATGAATAAAAAGCATTTTTCCTCTTCACTGGTGAGCAGTTAGGTGGTATGCTGAGGACCAAGCCAGGGAGAAAGGTTTTGCTTTTTCCAAGGAGTTGTAAGGACTTCCCAATCCAACTACAGCCCTCCTGCAAGCAATCCAAATTGAAATCTCCCTTCCATTTATCTTTGAAGCTAAAGGAGAAACTCAAATTACTCCACATTAAAGAACTGACAATGATAAGAAGTTTTAGGAGTTAGAATGGGAAATGGCAAATTTCTCTCCCCTCTTGCTGCTGAGTAAAGAGCCTTATTTCCTTGCTTAATCAAAATCCATCCCTTTTGATGTTTGTAAGGAAGGCAATATGGAAAGTGAAGGCACATATTTAAGATGTTGATGTCTTGCCATAATAAATTAAAGACAAAAGTCTTTGGACAAGCACTGATCTGTCTGAAGTGTTAGTGATTTTTTTATCAACATTATGAAAGGGTGAAAAAAATCAGGACAACAGTAATAGTTCATTTTTTACTATTAAGTTTCTGTGTCTGTTCATGTCTCATTTATATTCATTGTTAGCAATTTTCATGACCATCAGGTTTGCCAACTACGTATTTCAAATAAATGTTAACATGCCAATAGAGGTCTTAGTAATTCATTCCAGCTTGCTGTTCGTGATGCCTTCCACCACTGCTTTTTCATGTGATGTGAATATATATGACTAACTCTTCTTAATATTTTGCAAGAGGAAGATGGTCTATTCCCTGCTTATAAATTAGGCATCTGAGCATTTGGGTATTACCTTGCATGAGACATCTGCAGCAGAAGTAGGGAGGTTATTCATAATCCCAGTCCACTCATAAGAAGAACATCTTTCTCCCTCCTTGATTCTGCAAATTGTGGCCGGATTCATCTGCCTTAATTGCAACAGGGCAAGGTTATTTACCTAAACCTGAGCTGGTCACTTCCATCGTGATTTTGTGGAGAGAAACAAGGAGATCTGGAGCACTGAAGGCACCTTCCTCCCGTGACACTGAAGGATCACAACACTTCATCTCAAATGCAGACATTTCCCAAGCCAGTCCAGGGAATGCTGCCCCAGCATCCTCCCACCCCCTCATTTTATCAGCCTGTGGGGTGCACTGCTCTTCCCTGCCTGGCAGATTTTTGGCAAGGGAGCAAGCAGAGCAAGACTCCATCACAGAGAGGAGCTGGCAAAGAAGTATTTAATGAAAAACACTGTTCCCCGCTGTGATTTTGTGAACAAAGTGGTACAAACCTCATCAATGAATTATTCAAAGGCAGGCACTTTGTTCAGGTAAAGAAGCAGGGGAAAATAAAACCCAACACAGAACAAGCTGTTGTGAGTGGTAGAGAAACTCGTCTACAGTGTTCAAACAGGATACATTTGGTTTGGAAGGAACTTAAAGCTCATCAAGTTCCACCACTTTGCCATGGGCAGGGACACCTTCCAGTAGACGAGTGGAGCTCAAAGCCCAACCCAGCCTGGCCTTGGACACCTTCAGGCATGGTGCAGTCTCCTTCCACCCCATCTCCTCCCTATGTGATGCTGTAACCAAGGGTCCCATGCTGATGGGGTAGCAGGATGTTTAAAAGATTTATACATTTAATATATGTTTTTATAAACACTGGAAGAGATGAAGGATGGCCAAAGCAGCAGGTTTTGGTATTCAAGCATGGTGTTGTGCCCCCTGATGCTCGAGCCTGTTGCTGTCCCTACACCTTTTCTTGTGGCCAGACCCTGCAAAGGGCTGGGGGATGATGCTGAGCATTGTGACTCGCGAGCAAACTGCTTTGCTTGTGAGCTGCTCCTGCTTCTGCATAATAAAATACACATTTCCTAAGCTGGAGAACACTATTGATCATTTAGGAGTGCTCCTATTTCCTCCCTTTCAAACAATGTATTGGGGCAGATGATAAATGAAGCCCAACCTTCTTCTGTGCTGTCTTTCTGAGAAGAAGTGCCAGCTGATGAGAGGGCATGGAGAACCATGGTATTTAATTGCTGTTTGTATTTCTCACCTTTAAAGACAACTTATTATTTCTTGCTCATAAAAAGAGAAAGCAGCAATTATCTCATGCTGGAAGAGCTCCTAAAGTATCAGCAGTAATTAGATTCGGTAGTGGAAGGTCTCACACAGCAAAACAAAATCTGTCATTGTAATTATTTTCCAATACAGTGATGTCCTTGCCACGTTGAAATGACTGCCGGTGACAATTGGAAATGCAAAGTTAAATTGGAGAGAAAGGAAATGAACTTTTGGGTTCTAAATAAAGCTGACAGTGGGAGATGTTCTTATATAATTCTCTTTTACTGTTGTATGGTGCAGTCAGCAAATACCAAAACCAACATGACTGGGAAGGACATGGTTTGTGTCCAGTGTTGGAGGGCATGTGGGGTATGGTGGGAGCTGGGAGAGCAGAGCCAGGTTGGTTGCTGTCCCGCCCCTTCCCCCTGACTCCCCTGCCTTAGGGGACAGTGTGGAACAGTGCCCACCCAAAGCGTCCACCATCCCTGTCAGCCTCCAGGGTGACAGGAAAAGTGCCCAGGGGTGGCAGATGTGGTGGCTACCACTGCACACCCTCACCCAGACCCCCCTGGAAATGTGACTTAGCTTGGTAAAAAAACAGTGTGGGTTTTGGAGCCTGAGAGGTCCAATCATCCTTGTCCCTGTCAGGTCCAGCTTCCACTGCCAGCTGCACTGGGATTGCTCCTGCTCCCATCTTCTGCCAATTAAGCATTTTGCAGGACTGACCATGCAAGCATCAGCAAGACTGACCTTAACTGGTGAGGCAAACTTTAAAAGCAAGCTGCAAAGAAATCCAAAAAATGCTGAGTGATGAACATCTTCAAGGATGAAGCAGCTCAGATTTAAAGTCAAATCATTCCTTCCTGGGGATGCTCCTGTTGGGCAGCAGACAGGTCCAAGAAGCACTGGTGGCTGACCTCGGGGCATTCCCTGTCCCAGATGGAAGGTGGGTGCTTGGAAAGCAAAATTACCCAAAATTGGAGCTGAAATTGCAACCCTCCTGCACATGCCAGAATGAGACTGGCTTCAGGGAAGAGTAGAGTACAGCAGGAAGGATTTATGGAGCAGGCCTGTGCATCTGAGTGTGGCTCTGGACCAGCCTCTGCTTGGTGTTCAGCATCAGCTTTGGTCCTGGAGAGAGAGCAAAGAGATGTGAAAGACAGTGTTTTACTCCTCACTTGCTTGCTGCCAGCTCCACTGCCAGTCTATCACTTATCTCATTTAATGGACCTGGAGAGGAAATATGACCAAGTGGTGACACAACACACACCCCCTGAGAGCCTTCTCCAGTCGGGGTGACAAACACCACGAGTCTTATGGGCTGGCACTCTACTCAAAGCAGCTGCAAATGTATTTTCCCCTGAGAATCATTATTTAGATGAGAGAATATGTAAATCATAAAGGGACAACTGAGTGCATTGACCTTCAATACCAGCTGCTGCTGCTGCTTCTCCATCAGCAGCAGTAGGGAGCTCAGAGGTATCTACACACAGGTGAATAGGTTTGCATATTATTCGTGAGTTAAATTGTTCCTGCATCAATCCACCCTTCTTGTCTCTGCTTTGTGAGATTAATTGCAGTGACCAGGAGATGCTGAGTTCCTGGGGCTTGGTGGAGGTGCTGCAGCAGATGTACTCTCCCTGCTGCTGGTGCCAGGCTGGCCATGGGTCTCCCCGAGTTTTCAGCCCCCAGCAGCAAACTGCAAACTGTGCTTGTTTGAGCAGCTCAGTTACAGCCCCAGAGCAAGAACCATCTGCCAGCAGTCTTGGATGCTAAAAATGGTGGATGGTATTTTTTGTTTTATAGCACAGCCAAGATCAGCAATATAAAGTGCTCTTATTTGCATTCTTACCTGCCAAACTAAAGCTTGCCAAAAGTGATATTGCTCTTTTTTGAATGATGACACCTCGAGATAAAATAGTTAGTAGAACTAATACTCAAAAAGAACCTTTTCCTCCCATCCTCCAGCTAATCCTTTATCTCAGCCTTTCATTTAACTTGAGCAGGTTTTCTCCTGCTCTGCTGAACGAACGTGGTGCTCACACTGAGGGTGTCAGGTTCCTGGGGCAGGGCTGTGCCGTGTCGGGTGACAGACCTGGGCAGGGTGGAACAGCAGCACAATGGTGGCTGTTCTGGGTTGTACCCAGCCCAAGCAATGTGAGCTGCTCATGGCCTCTCACAGATCTCATGTTCTGGCCTTGGCTCGGGGTGGTTACATGAACAACAGCTGAAGACTTCTAGTTTGGGTTTGAAGTCTGGGGGATACCACTCCAGTGCAGCACATCAGTTGTTCCATATTCCCTCCTGGGTGATTCATATTCTATCCCACACCAGTGTCTCCTTTGGAGAAACACTGCTCTCTCTTCCTCGCTGCTGAACACGGGAACAGCTTGTCTCCTGGTGCTTTGTACCTGCCTGAACCCCAGGAGATCCTGCACAACTTGTCATGTTCCCCCTTGGAAGCATTTGGCTCTTCTTTAGGGGTCAGGTTGTTTGCTCAAATGACCAGTTTGCCTTTTCTGGGGGGCTCAGAGCATCATCCATCCTCACCTTTGCAGTGTCTGCCCTGATGGGGAGAGAGTGGTTTTGGGGATTATCAACTGCTTTTCTTTTCATATTCTTGGATGGGTGATTTTATAACATGACAGCTCTGAAACACTCCTATGATGCAGTTAAAGATGTAATCAAGGTGAATGGCTGTGTCTGAAAAAACAAAAGCATGGTGGATGGGTCAATGAATTGGTAAAGGTTGAGTCAACTCTCCATGTGTTTTGAATGACACATCTCTGAACAATTTTTGTATCAATTTTGATAGCAAAAAACAGATGTTGATTTCTGGAAAAGTTATGGAACTTTATAGTTGAAGAATAATCTGAAAGGAAAGGAGGTGCATTTGTTTAGCTTCCCAGAAAGCATTCCTGCAACTCTTCTCTGAAACTGACTTAAGAAAATATTGCACCACAAATTAAAACAAAATGTGCTGCTTCAGTTCTGCAAGAACTGAATTTTACCCAACTTTTCTGTTCAGACTCCAGACCAGAAAGCCTCTTCTCCGTGCAATGCCATCCGGAGTGATTTTCTTGCCAGCTTTGCAGGGCTGTGCATGATATCCAGCTGGGCTGCCAGACTGTGGGGAGCAGGGACTGGCAGGGAGATGAATCTTAAGGCCTCTCTTGGAACTTATTTTTAGAAGAAGATCCTCATTCACTGCTCTTCTTCTTGTCTGTTGCTGCAAAGTTCACGTCCCTCCATTCTCTCTGAAAAGGGAGAGCGTAGTCTCTGGAGGTCCTGCTTGTGCTGTCCTGGCTCCAGCTCTCTTGGACTTCCTGGAGGACATGGTTTTCCTCATCTTGCCTTCCATTTTAGGTCTATGCTCCTGGGATTTAGGTAAACATGAATGGTGAATTTAGGTAAATTGTATGGTGAAGGGAAAAAATCCCCCAGGTGTCAGTGCTGTTGCACTGCCAAATAATCTGAGAGCAGATTGAAGGAGCCACCAAAAGGAAGGGCAGGGAGCAAGTCAAAGCATAAGCAGCTGGCACAGCCAGGCTGAGCCTTCAGCAGCTTGACCATCCCACATGGCTACATCTGCAGGGTCCTTTGAGTAGGTCCTGTTTGGAAAACAAAATCTGCACTTCCCTTGGAAAACTGAAATAAATATGTATTAAATTGCTGCATTGTGGGTATTAATACATCTAATTAGGAACTTGTGTGAAGCAAAAGGCTATAGCCAGGGTGTTGAGAAGTAAGAGGCTGCTCTTTCAAGCCTCTTCTTTGCCTGCTGGGTGAGTGGAAAGGGTGCAGAGGGGCCAGCTCTGGATCCATAGGTGACCTCGGGGATGTGCAGCACAGCACACGTGTGGGCCAGCAGATACCTGCCCTTCACATCCGTGTGGCTGCACAAGAAATGATGGGATCCCAATGCAGCAGGGAGGTTCTCTAACAGTGAGAATAGAGAAGTTCTGTGATAAATTGCTTGGGAAGGGTCCAGGAGGAGACCTTCAGGACCAGACATGGTAAGCATGAGATGAGAAGGGTCCAATGCTGAGTTTTGCAAAAAGGAGGATTTTATAGCAAAAAACTTTTAAAGTCCATATGATGCTGTTGTCATTTTTGTAATCTGAACAGGTGTCTCATTTGGTTTTTTAGAGCTGTTTCAGGAAGGCTCAGGGTCTTTCATATGGTAATGCTTTCATTTATCAACTATTTAAATGCCTGTTCTCTTCAGGTTTCTCCTACTGATTATGTGCCAGGCAATCAGGTTTGGGTCTCTGCTTTGGAAGGGATTTAAAAGTCGGGGGGAGGGAAAGGAGAAAGAGGCAGGTCTGAGTGTTATTCTAATTATAAGAAAATATCTCTTGGAAGCAAACAGGCAATTATGAGCAACGAATTTAAATCAGCCACTCAGAGATTACCATGCAACACATGCCTGGTTTTTAAAGGGCTGGGTGGGTGGAAGAGAACCTCTCCATCATCCCAGGATGAGGCCTGAGGGTGTTTTATGGCATGGCAATACGTTTGTTGTTGGGTTTTGTTTTTTTTAACTGGAGGGAAACTGTGGGTGAAACAGAGTTGCCTTTGGTTTCCAACTGAAAAGCCTTCTCCGTTCGGTGGCATCACTCTGTGGGTGGGCTTGGACTGTGGCTATTAACAGTTGGAGAAGTCATCAGTGTCGCCAGGAGTGGTAATTGTCAGCCAATTTGGCCAGTCTCGCTGAAATCCAGCACTGGGAAGCCTTGTTGGTCAGGGTGTAACCCTGTGAGGCAGAGGGAAGATGTGGGGATGTCACAGTGGGTCTCTGAGTTTGTGGGTGGTGCAGAATAATCTATATTTTACATCCTGTAGTCTTAATGAGCTGAATAGTGACCTTTAAAAATGCCAGCAAAGAAGCTTGGAGATGTTCAACAACATCAAAACTCTTCTTCCCCAGTATTTGATACCCACAAGGACATGGCCATGAGAGCCCACTTTTAGGCATCCATTTGCAATGTTGGGTGAGGGAAACTTGGTACTGGTTGGCAAATTCAAGCACTCAATAGCATCAAAATCCCAGCTATGCTTTGCACAGGTAACACATCCCAGGAGTGTTTTCATTAATCTGTGCCAGAATTTGGGCAATTTTGGGTGGGTGCATGTAGAAATGAAAAGCTGGAAGAACTGTGGTGGGGCTTTGAACAGACTGTGCCCCTATGTTAGCTGCCACTGTGTGTGGGAAGGTGCCTTACAGACACATAAAAAGCCCGTGATGTGAAGGAGGGAGATGGATTTGGGGCCTGGACCTCAGCCAACTGACCAGAGACCCGGCCCTGGGCAATATTTCCCCAATAAAGCAAGCTGTCCTTTTCCCACTCTTCTCTCATTTTGGAATGCCTCTGTATCATGTCCTGGTTTGTCAAATCATTACGCTTTCTGAGGCTCTCCTGAGAGCCTTCAACACAGAAATCTCAAGGCCATTCTTTCAATGATGTTTTTACACTTGCTGCTCATTGCAAACACTCACAGCCACCTGTTTGCAGCAGCAGAGGTCAAGGCCAGGCAGCTCAGCAGAGAGCTTTCCTGGAAATGATGGATGGAAAAGAGCAGGCTTGGAGAGGTACAAGAGCTTCTGGCACAAAGCAGCTTCATTGAGCAGCAATTATTATTATACTATCTCCATAAATATTTTAACTTCTCAAGCTAAGCAAGGAGGAAATAAGTCTTCAGGGTGGAATTAATAAGACCAAACCTCATTAAATCTCACTAGGACAGTCTGACAAATGTTTTAATAAGACAATGGGAAGGATTCCTTTATAGCTGGTCTTTTAATGGTTTGTTTCTGCAACCCTGAAGAAGACACATGCTAGAGGAGAGCCTGAGGGATTGCTGAAAAGGCCTCTAAGCAATATGTGTTTCTGACTCAGCTCCCAAGAGCCAATGTCACAGCTGGGCTGGCAAATGACCAGTTAGTTAAGTAGGAGAAAAAAAATCACTGTTGTTTGATTTCAGAGCTATTTGACTTACCAGCCTGTCAAAAAGTATCAGATCTTCACAAACACCCCAGTTTTCTCTGCACTGGCTGGAGTAGCTTAGTACCTGACATCCATCCATCCATCCATTGAATCTGTATGTAGGGAGTTAAGCTGATTTAAATGCATGTGGGAATCACCTGTTTGATTTTTTCCTGAAGCTGAACCAAGATTATAGGCTGTGGTTAGGTAATAAAACATCCAACATTTAACTACACATACTCTCACAGCTTTATATTTCAGCTGCCAGCGCCAGTCAGAATGATCGGACAGCAGCCGGCATAGCCTGTGCATTCATAAAAACCATTTTCCAAAAGGAGCAAGCTCCCTTGCTAGGGAGAGCAGTCAGCTGACCTGAATCATGGGAAGGGTTGTTTGGGATATTTTTTGGTGGCATTTGCAGGAGACAGGCTGTAGAGTCCTGGAGTGCAGCAGAGCAGTGGAGGTAAATAGCTACCTGTTTATTTGATGCTTGGATTGAAATGGAAAAGCTGTGGTGCACTGTTCAAAGCCCTGCAAGGGAGACAGAGTGTGGGATAAAGAGCACAGAACAGGTGTAAAATCAGCAGATGGGCTTGGAATACCCGTGAGAGCTGTGGTGTGTGGTTGGATGCTATGAGAGGGGGGAGGACAAAGCAGCAGTGTTGCAGATCACCCTGGGGAGGGACACGGGTGAATTACTCTGTCTTTGCAGTGCATCACTGCTTGGAGCAGCACTGGGGGTCTCAGGGCATGGGTAAAGCCCCTTGCTCCAGCCCATGCTTCCATCCAGCCCCAGCTCACATCAGGGAAAATCATGTCCCAGAAACTCCCAACTCTTAACTAAAGGCATAATCCAACCAGCCAGTGGCATGCTTTCCTCTCTCTGACCTGGCTGTCGGATAAAGATGCTGGTGGAGTGGGCTGGGCTGGGCTGTGCTGGAGAGCACCAGGGCTGTGGAGGGGAGCATGGTCCTGCTTGAACAAAGACTCATAAGGCGCCAGGGTCCACTTGTGCATTGCCAAATGCATCCCCTAAACTTGAGGAGCATCCCAGTGCTTGGTTCTCATGCCTGTTCAGCGCCCTAAGACAGTCCTGTCTCCGTTTGCCCAGTGCCCTGGGACAGGCTGTGCTGATGAAAGAGCAATGCAACCCATGGATCCTTCTCTCCTTACATCTCCCTCCTTGCACCCAATGGTGTACAGAGAGCAGGTGCAGGAGATGATGGATAGGGCGCCCTGCATGGCAGATGGCTTCAGCATCACCATCACCACGTTGTGCATCACCATCCATCAAGGATCATCATGTCATGCATGTCCACCAGAAATACTGTGGCTGGGACAGGGAGAGGAGCAAGTTTTCTTGTGTTAGACAGAAGTCATTAACTGCTGCTAATTTGATGCTTAAGAAGCCATCAAGAAACTAGTGCTTCCATACCAAACCAGGGGTGAGAAATCAGCTCTGTGATCAGTTTCCCCAAAGGGTTTTTTCCATCAGCTCATTCTTCTTTTATGATTTAATATGGGAGATAAAGGTGGAGATAAAGGCCCTCTGGGTTCTTGCAGAGCTGCTCCAGTTGCTATGGAAATAACCCTTGTTAATAGCTTCATAAAATAGGAATAATTTGCTTTGGGGAGCTTGGGGTGCTCATTTTGTGCTGCTGCGTGCTCAGATAACCAGTGCTGCTGGGACCACTCTGGTCCCCTGAGTGTGGTCACTGCTGATGGAATGCAGGGAGCCAGGAGCATCCATCCCTGTCTCATGGCTCCAAAAATTCATGAGCCCCTCCCAGAGGAGTCCCATGCCAGGAGGTGTGAGCACACAGGGACAGACCGCCCAGCAGGGGTTTGCCTGGGCAATGTGCTGCCCCAGCAGGCACTGATGGGTTGGAAAAAGTGGTGCTGGCAAGCTTGGGCTTAGAGGAGCCTTTTTTTCACTGCAAATATTTTCAGCTCTGATGCTGAGTGGTTGGCTTCAGCCAGAGCTAGTGAGGTCAGTGGCCACTGGGCTGGCCTTGGTCTGGTTGGGCTGGTGTTGAACTGTTTGGAGTGGTGATGAATGAATGCTGGATTGGTTGGGTCAGTGTTGCACAGGCTGTGCCAGCGTCCATCTGCTTGTGCCAGTGTCCCACCTCTGCTGGTGACTGTCAGGAGGTGTAGGAGCAGGACGGTGCCATGGGCAGGGCTCAGCAAGGCTGTGCTGGGAAAGGGGCCCTGGGTGCTTTATGCAGATCAGTTGTGCTAGTAAAACATTTTTAGGTGTCCTCTGTCTTGAAAAAGTTTGGATTACCCTGGGAGCTTCTAACACTCAAACAGCACACTGAGCCCTGTTAATCATCCCAAACCCCTTTAACTTTAGTGCTGTCTTGGCAGTACTGCTGTGGACTAGGGCACCGTATATAACACGCTGAAGCGCTCTGAGTAGGGATGTCCAAAGCACAGGATGCACTTTTCATACCTGCACCCACTGGCTGCAAGGCAATAGCAAAGTAATTTAAGATCATGCTAAAGGGAGCAACTACGGGCTTTGGGTAACACCCCTTTACTTTGTGGGGACATGGAGGGGACCAGCTTGTGTGTAGGATGCTGGGCAGATGCTGCACTGGCTGGGGACCCTGGTGGTGCTGCGTGGCCGGCGCTGGCACTCACCGCGCTCACTGTGTGCCTCTGCAGGTGTACGAGAGCGGCAGCAACGTGGACCAGTTCGTGACCCGCTTCCTGCTGAAGGAGACGGCGAACCAGACCCAGTCGCTGCTGAGCTCCGTGGAGAGTGCTGTGGATGCCATCGACGAGCAAACCAACCCCGCCAGGTGCGCAGCACTCCTGCCCTCCTCTGGTGCAGGAGGGTGGAGGGGGAGCAGGAGGGAGCTTTTGCGGGGTGAGGGAGACGCAGCGGACATTGCGCAGGAGCAAAGGGGAGCTGGGCGAGTGGCTGCTTTTCTCTTTGCCTCCCTTCCCGGCTTCCTGAACTCTGGGGACTTTCCTCCACCGATCTCTCCTGCCCTGTCCCTTACTCTCCTGCAGTGCCCCGTCACACGAGCGGTGTGTGTGGGGATGCAAACCAGGGGCAGCAGCCTGGCGCCGGGCTGGGCAGCGCTGGGGGCATGGGGCTGCCTCTGAGCAAACCCACCGCTCCCACCCAGGGCAAAGCACAGGCACCTGCCGAGGGGTGGCTGTGCCTGAGGTGTGCTGGGGACAGTCCACAGAGGCAGCTCCCCTCCTGCCAGAGCACTCAGCGAGTGCGATCATCCAGAGGAAGAAGGTGCTTTTGCACTGGGGACAGGCAACGCTGTGCTCTGGTCCCCTGGGGGGCCGTCCCCACCCCAGCAGCCCAGCACATGGCACTGAGCTTGGGCAATAGACAGGAGACGGTTTCAAGGTTTACCGAGTGCTGCCAGGGCTAAGCTAGAAAGAGTTCCCAGCAGCAGAGGTCAAACCTCAGCGCAGCCCCCCTCGGTGTCAGTGCCACTCACCTCTCCAGGGTGCCACCACCACCAGCTCTAACCAGGACAGGTTGCCACGGAAACGCTATCAGACGCTCCTGCCATTCTCTCCTGCCATTCCTTCAAACCAGGAGGCCTCGGGCTGCTTGCACGGGAATGTTTTGGCTTCCCCAAGCCATGGGCAGGCAGAGGGGCACATGGAGAGTGAAAATTCCAGCTGCCTCCTAAGACAGCACTCTCTGGAACGCAGTGAGACCTGGACAGCTCTGGCACCATCCCACCAGCTTTTCTAGCAGGAATGCTGTGGGTTTCATCATCTCACATCTCTTTCTTCTCTTTGTTTTGTGACAAACCTTATACAAAAAGAAGTAGGAGCTCCTGCGAAACAATAAAGAGGAAACAAACCCAACATCAGGCAGAGCAATTAGAGCCCATGAAAGACTTTGCTGGCTTTTATTTGCTGATGTGTGGGCCCAGATCATAATGGGGAGTATTGTAGTTGTTTTCTCATGAAGATAACAGCTCTAAAGAAAAATAAATCCCACCAAAAAATTATCTCCTGGATCCGAGTGAAGACAAAGAGGAGGCCTAAAAAGCACCAAAACAAAGGGCTGTAGAACACAGTGTGAAGGCAGAGGTCCAAGCTTGAGACACATCATTAAATTGTGGTAAAAATAAAGCTCTGTCCGTTTTTGCCTAATTTCCTGTCTATTGACAGGGGATTATCCAGGACCAGCAGAGGGATAATTGTACAGCCTGTAGCAAAGGGATGCTCCTGCCACCTTTATTGTTGTTCTTGCTTCCATATCTTGGAGATGTTCTTTGGGACCAGATCCTCATATCATGTTCCTGTGTGTACGGTGGAGCCCACACTGGCTGATTTTCAGGGTAGCTGGGGAAAGAGCACTGGGCAGCTGTGCTTTGGAGGATCCGGGTGCCAGAGGGACCGGAGGGCAGGGAGATGCTGGCTGGTGTGGTGCCCATTGGCTCCGGGTGCTCAGTGTGTTGTCTCCAGCTGGGAGCTGCTTGACTAACAAAAGATGCCAAGAGGAGCCAGGGCTCCCAGGCACCTCTGTCAGCAGTCAGCTGGTACAGAGCTGCTCTTGCTGGAAGGAAACACTGGAAATCCTTTGAGCTGCTCAGCCTCTCCCTCTGTGGCTCAGGCTTCCTCTCAGTGGAGGAGAAAGGAGAGGGTCATTCTTCCCCAAACACATTCCCATCTCACACGCATGGACGGCAGCTGCAAGCACTTGTGAGGATGGCAGGTCTTGGCATTCTCTCTGGCTTGCAAATAAGCAGGGTCCTGGGAGGACCACTGAGGATCTGGGGCTGGATGGTGATTATGGATGCTCCATCTGTGGAAGTGTTTCAGGAGAGTTTATTTGAGCTTTGAGCAACCTCCAGGCCAAATGGGCTTTGTAGACCCAGAGAAAGGAAGCAGGATGGAGGAAATGCTACAGTGGATGCATTTCTATTCTCCAGGGGAACTGTAGCTGCAGTCTGTTAGTGGGATACACAGCCAGGCATCTCTTCCCCTGCTCATGGGCAGCCATTCAGGCATGGGCAGCCTGGGTGGCAGGCAGCAACTTTTCCTGTCTGAAAGTCACCAAAGACATTGGACTGCAAAACCAGCCCCAGTAAGGTGCAGCCAGCCAGCTGGGCACAGCTACAGGGGCCTGAATGCCCCATGTTGCAGGTGTCTGTCTAGGACAGAAAAAGTCCCTGAGGGCTGCTGGTGGTGCCAGGAGGTCTGTGCTGTTCCATAAGCAGGAAGAAAAGTGATGGCTGCTGCGAGCAGCCCACAACGTTCCTCTGTTTCTGACCCACTCCCCACACTGGCTGATGCCAAAGGGTGGTGCAGGAAGGAAGCCTGCACTGCCTGGGCACAGTGTGGGCACTGCTGTCCTCCAAGGGGTCATCAGCAGAGCTGCCAGAAAGGATGCTCCAGTGCTGGCTCATGCCATTCTGTGCGTGCCCAGCTCTGCTGTCCTGACACCCTGTGTGCTCTCTGGTTGCAGGCACTACCCCAGCAAGGATGGTCACGGCCTGAGTGACACCTGGTATGACAACCCCGTGCCCAGCTACTCTCCCACCACCTGGATGGCCCCCAGGGAACAAGGAAAGAGCTTCCAGACTGGTAAGTGCTGGCTGCCTGGGGTGGCTTGGAGCACTCAGGTCCTGGCAGCAGCACGGGGCTCTCAGGGGGTACCTGCAGGTGCCCCTCACTCCATTCCTGTGTCCTGGCTCTGTGCAGGTTCCCCCGACACCAAGGCAGAGGGGCTGGAGGGGCAGATCAACAGGCTGGCCAAGCTGATCGGCAAGCTGGAGGACAAGGTAAGGGCCAGCATTTCCCTGCATGGGGCTGTCCTGCCATCCTAGGGACAATCCAGGGACCTTGCCCCAGCTGTTTTGGGGCAGGGATGAGGACATAGTGTTGGGGATGTTGGCTGCAATGGGAGGCCAGGGAACTTTTGCAAAGGGTCCTGACTGGAGATGCAAGTGGCTCTTGGAGCCCATTCCCTGTGGAGAAGGGGGCACAGTCATTGCAAATGCTGGGGACAGAAACCCACCAAGCAGGGAGGGACAGGCAGCCTCAGCCGACCTACCACCCCCTCTGCTGCTTATTCCCCTTTTCCCAGACCCTCTGGTTTGACCTGCACCAGAGGCTGTCGGACAGCGAGAGCACGGCTTGCACGGTGAGTGTGCCCGACCACCACCCATGGGTGCTGGGGTGACCCTGCAGCACAGAGCCACACTTGGGGGGTCTCTGTGTTTTTGGGGTCTCACATGTCGCTGTGTTTGGGGGCCCGGCAGTACCTGCTCCTGGTGCGGAACGAGATGACGGTGTCACACAAGCACCTGGGCGAGTTTTGCAGCTCCCTGAAGCAGTACCTGAAGAGCGTGGCCGGGGAGCGGGACTGCTTCCAGTGGGTACCATCAGCAGCTGCACATCATGGGGCTGGGGAGATGGGGGGGCTTAAGGTGGGCTGGAGTGAGGACCAAGTGAAGGACTGAGGTAAAACAGCCAGGATTTGGGATGTAGTCATGCTAAGCCACCAACACCGCTTTTGCGTGGGATGGGGAGTGCTGGGATGGGGACCCTACCCCTACCTGGGCTGCTGGGGCTGGGTCTCCCCTCAGTAGCCCACCCTAGAACACTCCTGTGGCTGCAACAGGGGGAGGGATGCCCCATGTTGGGGACTCACTCCCTCTCCCTGTTTCTGGCAGCGTCACTGCTGTGAAGCTGCCTGATGGGGTCACCTTCATCATCTATGAGTTCTGGGAGACGGAGGAGGACTGGAAGAGGTAGGGAAGGGGGTAAAAAAAGCCCATATTGGGATGCTTGGGTGTGGAGGGTTGTTAGAGCAGCTGAGCCCCAAGCTGTGTCCCCTGTCTGATGGCAGGACTGAGGAGCTGTCAGTCTGTCTGTCCTAGGGCTGTCCCTATGAACAGGACAGGGAGTTTGGGGTGGGTCTATGCCTCCCACCTGGGAGTGCCTGTGGATGTGATGATGGGAGGTCCATCCTGAACAGAGGCAGGGTGCTCTGCACAGGGGGAAGTGAACAGGATTGCTGGCACCCAGTCCCTGCCAGAGCCCATGGTGCTGTGGGGGCTGGGGTGGTGCTTCTGGGGTGGGGGCCTGGGTGTCACTCACTCTTCCATCTGGGCACAGGCACCTGCAGAGTGCCACATGCAAGGGCTTCCAGCACGTCAAGGTGGACACGCTGAGCCAGCCTGAGGCCATCTCCAGCGTGGCCGTGCCAGGTAGGAGGGCGGCCACCCCAGAGGGTGGGGGACAGGGACCCCTGGGCAGCCAGCACCTCTCCAGTTGTTGGGGAGTAAGGGTGGGCAGGTGGCATGGTGTGCAGGACAGCATGGGCTGAGCTGGCTGGGCTGGGGTGGGGGTCAGGGTGACGTGGGGCTGGGCAGGTGCGACCCTCCAGTGATGCTCCCCTGCAGCTGCCTGGTGCACCCTGAGCCGAGAGTGACCGTCAGTGCCGGGGGCCCGCCAGCACCTGTCCCCTCTGCAGGGTGGCCGTGACTGGGGGAGATGTCGGTGTGACCTGGCTGCAGTGAAGGAAACCCCCATGTGTGTGTCCCCCACCCCACAGAGTCCTCCCTCAGCTACCCCATCACCTGGGTGATCTTTCCCTGGCGTGGGGTGGTCTTGGGGGAAAGAAGGACTGCCAGGGAGGGGCTGGCAGGGTTTGGGGAGGGGGACATCCCCCAGACATAGGTAGACAGGGAGTGGGGGTGATGGGTGCAGGCAGGCAGGCACGAGGAAGCAGGGATGGGAGTGGGAGCTGGGAGGCTGGAGCCCCCCTGAAAGCAGGTTGGGGGGTCTGTGCTACTCCCCAGGGGCCACCCAGGGAGGAGACTGGGGGGCTTGAGGCTGTGCCTGGTGCAGTGTGTGCGTGCCTGCAGGGAGGGGGACCCGTGTCCCAGGGGAGAGTCAGGGTGGTGGCAGAGCGGGGTTTCCCTGCTCCCAAGGCACCTCTTAGTCCTTTTCAGGTGTGGGGGGTCCTAAGGGGTTTCCTTTGCACGTGCACAGCTGCAGCTGGTGCCTTGCAGGCATGAGGGTGGCTGCCTCCCCTCCTTCCTGGGGTCTGTACTTCTGTCTGTGTGTCTGTCTGTGCCAATCCCACACCCACCCTGTCGTGCGTGGGGGTCCCTCAGGGTGTGTGGCACACGACCCTTGTCAATACCCTCTCTGTCTTTATTAGCCACTGTACAACGGGGACGGTGACGCCAAATAAAACCGCCATGGGATCCAGTGGTGTGGCTGTGTTCGGGGCACCTGTGCGGGGCAGGGTGGTGGGGGGGGCTGTGGTGGGAGTCACGATGGGGCTCTGTGGTCCCTCAGCGCAGCAGCCCCAGCACGGCCAGGGCAGCGCTCTGCCCACAGACGAAGGCACCGCCAAGAACGGAGAGCACCCCCCAGGCGACGAGAGCAGCCCTGTGGCGACACGAGCAGAGGCTGCTGGGGTAGAGCTGACTGCAGGAACGGGCCACCCCTGTACCCCAGCTCCTCTGCCTGCAGAGCTCTCTGCAGGGTCAGCCTCCTCTGCCTTGCTCCTCTGCACAGCTCCCGGTGGATGGCTGAAGAACCCAGCAGCCCCTCTGGGTCAGCCCCAGTCTCCTCTGCAATGACACACAAACCTTGGTCAAAAAGCTACCAGATGCCACCACAAGATCATTCCCAATTCTGCCAGTGCCCAGCGGCCCTGCTGAAGGACCAGAGACCCACACCCACCCACTCTGTGTTCGCGCACGGCCACTCCCACACATCCCCAGCTCCATCCTATCACCACACGCTTCCACCTCTGTCCCCTCCCTGATTCCAGCCCCAATCCCGGGACCTCTGGGTCTGTACCTCCCTGTTTCCTTCCTCCCCAGGCACACAGCCCCCCTCAGCCCCATACTAAGCCCCTGGGATGCAGCACTCACCCCAAGCCCTGCTGCTGCTCTGTCGCAGGGTCCTCAGCACCGTGCTCCTTCCTGAACTGTCCTGGGCAGGCTGGGACTGTCCCCTTGCAGTCTCCATCGCCCCAGCTTGGGTTGTCCCCTCTCCTCATGATGGGCTCATGCTCTAGCAGGTCTCCCCAAGGGACTTCTCCAAGCCTTTGTCACCCAGCTGGGTCCCCCTGCTCACCTTCTGCCTTGGCCCCTCCAGCACTTTGGCACCCTTGGGGGCACACTCACCCCTCCCCAGATGTCCATGAGTCCCCCAGAGCACCCTCCTGAACAAGGCCCCAAGGTCCTAGGGTGCTCCCTCCACCCCCCACATAACCTCCATCCTCACTCAGACTCTGCTGCTCCCCCAGGGCCACCACAGACAAGCTCAAGCACACAGCCCAGAACTCACCACCACCATGTCAGGTCCCCCTGAAATGAGCTGCTGCTGTGCCCCAGCCCCTCCCTGGCCCACTCCAGGACAGGAGTGGTGATGGGGACACACCTCCCTGGCACAACAGACACTGAACACCTGATGGCCTCCTGTCTTGGGGCACCCTGCCCCTCTGACCCCCACCCCAGCCCCCACCGGGTGCCCCAGTGCCACCAAACCCCACCCTTCTGCCCCTAAAAATCACTTGGGTACCTCCTTGATGCCTGAACGCAGCCCTGGTATCCAGGCACATTCCCGGGCACAGCCCCAGTAGAGCACTTCCCTCCATACCCAAATCCCCCTCCTTGCAGGGCTCCCACTTTGACCAGGGTGACCCCCAGGGATCTGCCTGGGCCATGGCCCATGGGATACCACACCCTGCCCCTGCCCCTTCCCTTGCCCCCGCCGCTGCTGAACACACAGACACTCACCTTCTGCGTGGCCCGAGGCTGCGGGTCCCAGTCATGCACACGAGGCACAGCCCTGTTGCCAGTGCAGAAGCTCAGCCCCACTAGCACAGCACCCCTCACCCAGCCCCATTGCATTGTCCCCCCTGCACCCCCAAAATGGGGCCAGGACAGTCCACCTTCCACTGCAGCGATGCCTTTGGCACCAGTGACCCCCCCACCACTTTCCTCCCCTCCCGTGCCTACTCTTGCCTGGGAAGATGAAGATGAAGAAGGCGCTGATGCCCCCGATGAGTTCAATGACTTTGCCGATGTCGGGGACGAACAGGGCGATGCCGAGCGTGGCAGCCATCCAGGTGACCGTCAGTGCCACGCGGCTGCACCGCTCGTGTGCCTCAGACACTGCCACGGCCCCGCGCTTCGGGGTTGCCCACAGGTCCTTCACCACGGACCTGGCAGGGAGGATTGAGGGGCTAATGGCACCCAGGGGAGCTGCGCCAGCTGTGGGGACAGCCAGCTTGTCACCACACCCCTCACCTGCCCAGCAGCACCACAATGGGGTAAATGGTGACAATGGAGACACCGAAGAGCAGGCGGGCGATGATGACAACTGGGTCATTCCCTGGGTAGGACATCAGGACATCGGACGCCACGGCCTCACCAAAGGTCAGGTAGCCATAGAGCCCTGCTGACAGGGAGGTGGGGGTGGGCAGCCATGCAGCAAGCAGGATGGAGGAATCCCGAGGAGGATGGATGAGCCAAGAGGAGAGGGGACCTCTGGGGCAAGGAGGAGGTGAAAGGTTTGGTGCTGGGGTTACCAGTGAGGGAGTAAATGAGCAGGCAAATGAGCATGGAGAGCACAGAGACGGCGACCCAGTGGGAGAAGCTCTGGTTGCGCATGCTGCTGTAGATGGCCACACATGCCTCGTGGCACTGCAAGGCAAGGGGGGACAGCACTGGGACCCCATGCAGGGACAGCCCCCACCCCCAGCATCCTCCCTCCCGCCTATGGGTGCCCTGTCCTGCTCTGCCCCATTCCCAGGCACTCGTGTCCTGCCCCACAGCCACCTCTGGTGACAGCCACAGGTCCCCTTCCCTGCAACCTGCCCTTTAAGTGACGGCATCCCCATGGTCTGGGATGCCATGGGGGCTGCCAGCACTGCCCTGGCAGCTGCGGCCAGAGAGACCAGGGTGACCTACCTGGAAGCCAAAGCAGATGGTGGGAATGACGCTGAAGATGGAGGTCCAGGAGGAGGACCTGTGGCATGTGGAGAGGAAGCACAGAGCAAAGGGCATGAGGCTCTCATGGAGAAGACCTTTGTGTCATAAACTGTGCGGCCTGGATGCCACTATGGGAATCTCTTGCCCGGTGATTCTGAGAGAAAGGGGCATTGCTGGGGTGAAATCTGGGGCTGGGAGCTATCATCCACTGTGAGTTGTCCCCAGCTCATCCCCACCACACACAGGGCCCAGTGCCACCCCTGCCCTGCCTCCAGCCCCACCCCATGTCACTGCTCATGCCATGGAGTTCAGGGCAGGAGGGACATGGGGCCAACCTTCCTACCTGGAGGGCTGGGGGGGCTCAGTCAAACTCAGGCTCTCTGCCTGCAGGTAGTATTTCAGGATGATGACCAGGGTGAGGTAGCAGGCAGCCAGCGTGCCCAGGATGCTGCCAGGGCATGGGAGAGCATCAGCACACGGCCAGAAGGAAGGGAGGGGGGGCTCCCACAGCCCCTCAGGCTCCTGGGAGGAGGTAACTCAGGGTACAAGGTACCTAGGCATGGGCCACCACAGGGATAGCCCAGGTGGTACCTGGAGTACTTCTGGAAGCCAATCTCCCTGGGGACGGAGAGCGGGAAGATGACGAGGACACACAGAGCTGAGAGGGTGAAGCGCTGGTCCACATACCAGGGGGGCAGCTGGGGGGCCCCACTCAGTGTCCCATTGAGGTACAGGGAGTCACACACTGTGGGGGGCAGTGGGGGGTCAGCTGTACCCTGAAAGATGGCCCAAGGAGATCGGGAGCATCACACCATGGCAGGACCAGGGAGCCCCATGTCCTGAGAATTTCCAGGAAAACCCGGGGGGTGACCCCAGCCTACATGGGACCACCTTCCCCTCGGCTCCTGAGAGCTGCCGGCCCCAAGCAAGCCCCAAACAGAGCGAGGGTAAATAACTCACGTTTCTCCAGCTGGTCGCCCACCACCCTGAGGAGGGCCACAGAGATCATGAAGAGGTTGAGGAGGAAGCAGACCTCACAGAGCTTCCCCACAGCCGCCCCGCACACGGCCCGGACCACGCCCTGGTAGGTGGGCTGGGCACTGAGGGCTGCGGCATAGCCCAGCACCGCCAGCCCGCTCACCAGGAACACCAGCGAGCCCTGCGGGGACAGACCCGGCAAGAAGCACCACGCCGACCCTCCATCACCCCCACACTAGAAGGGGACCCAGCAGGGCCAGGGACCAGGTCACCGGCCAGATCACCTTGTGGCCCTGGGTACCTCAGGTCAGCAAAAGGATGGAGACACAGCCTTATGTGATACTTTGGGTTGTACGGGAGCAGGTGTACTTTGGGTTGGGGCACGTACGGGAGCAGACACCGATTTACTTTGCGTTGCGCTACAAGCCAGCTACAAGTGTGGCTTCAGCTACAAAGAGCATCCCTAAGGCGGCACCACAGTAAGCTAAGGCTGTTGCACCGCTGACCTCGCCGGGGTCGGAACGGGGGTGCTGTGCGAAGGGGGTCCCCGCCAGATCCCTAAATACCAGACCAGGCGATCCCACTCTCCCTCCGCTCCCCCCGCGGACCGGCGCCCCTCGTCTCTCTCTGGGACTGCCGCTGCCCGCAGCCCCTCGTCCCCGCGTCCCCCCGCCCCGAGTCCGCCCTTACCAGCTCCACCAGGAGGGCGGGGACAGCCCCGCCGGCCCTGCCGAAGGCCCAGGGGAAGCTCAGCAGCCCCGCGCCCAGCGCAGACTTGAGCAGGATGAAGACGGCGCCGGCCGAGGAGAGTTCGGGCGAGGAGAGCCCGGCGGAGCCCCCCGCCGCCGGCAGCAGGGGCCGGCCCTCGCCCGCCGCCCGCTCCATCGCGGCGCGTCCCGGCAGGGCTGTGCCGGGCGGGCGGGGGAGCGCGGCCCCTCTGCAGGGCCCCGCGGGGGCGGGCGCGGGGAGCGCGGGGCTGCGCGGACCCCCCGCCCCCGCGAGCAGTGGGGAGGGGGCGCCGGGGGACGGGCGGGAGGCGGCCGTGGGAAGCCCCTGGCAGGAGCTCACCCACGGGCAGCCGCGTCCCGCATCCCCGGCTCTCGGAGCGCTCCCAAGAACGCAGCAGCCCCTTCAGCTCCCAGCGCGGGGCCCGGGCAGGTGGGCTGGGGGGTCCCGCGCTCACTATCCCCGAAATTATCACCACAGGGCTGGGCGGCCTCCCTGATCCTGCGGTGTTCACCCAGCCATGAAATTGCCACCACGGGGCATTACGGAGTGCCCCGGGAAGGGTGAGGGAAGCAGCTGCAGCTCACACCCCTCATCACTCGTTGGGCGCAGGGTGAGGCCAGCACCCCTGCGTATCTCCACAGCAGCTAAAAGCCCAGTGGTGCTTTTTTGCACTGGGAGACCTTGGAGAGGAGCCATCCCATCCCATCCCATCCCATCCCATCCCATCCCATCCCATCCCATCCCATCCCATCCCATCCCATCCCATCCCATCCCATCCCACCCCTTGCTCCACGCAGGCAAAGGGGATGCCAGGATAACAGGATGGGGTGACTGATGCTGCAGAGGACCTGCACAGAGGAGCCTGCACCCCACCCCTCAGGAATGAGGGGCACATCCCCAACATGGGGGACACACAGCAGCTCTGTGCCACTCCTGGCACAAGCCACTGCCCCAGGGCTCAGCACACAGGCCCTGGCGTTGGCTGACAGCCCCTAATACATTTTTGATTTCCCAAGTATGTGCCCTTCTGATCTCAGTAAGACAGATAAAGAGACTTTAATCAGCTGCTAGGAGGAATTATGGATGGCTAATTGTGCCTGCCACCTCCATTACATCTCTGCCGCCTACAGGGCTTATAAACACTTAGAAGGGCCCTTCCAAGCCTTCATTAGCTGCACACCAAAGGCTTCGGAAATAATTGGCCTCTATGACTTAGAAATTGGCCACTGGGCTGTAAAATACCAGCCACTGGGAAAGGCTCTTAATTCGGACTGGCGCTTTGATACAGCTTGATTCTGGTTTCAAGGCTGCACTGGAGCTATAATCTCTCATTAGTGCTGTGATGAGGAGCAGGTCTCCTCATTAGCACCGATCTGAGAAGTGGCACCAAAGCTTTCCAGTCTCCCTCTGATGGAAGAACCTCAAACCAAAGGGGTGCAGCTCATCTCCCACACCAACACAGCAGCCCCAGACTGCTTCTCTGCTCAGTGGCTCTGGGCTTCCTCTCTTGTATTTTCCCCCCTTTCTCCCTTTTATCTGGGTGCTCCAGCCTCTGGGCTGCAAGCCATAACCTGAGGGTCCCTGTGGGTTGGCATCTGTAGCTGCTGCTGTGTCCCCTTGGCAAGTGGAAAAAGGGCTGTTAATGTTTTACATATTATTATCTTTGTAGAAGGTACAAAAATGCAAATGGACAGTACTTGTTGCATACAAATAAAAGCACTGCTTTGCTACCTGCAATCCCTTGTGAGGTCTGGCCCTTGAGATTTCACACCTTTACTGATAGATTTTTTACAACCTGGACAAGTTGCACAGCTGCTGCTGGCTGGTCCTACGAGAGACCCTAATGCCACAGTAAAGATGCTGAAAACCCCCTCCCTAACATTATGGATTTATGTTCAGAAAGGGAGGAGCAAGAGGCTCCAGCCCCCCTAGGACGGCACAAGCAGCCCAACCTTGGGACCATCTTCTCAGCCCTAAAGAGCTTCCACTAATGGCTTTAAAGCAAAAGCTCAGTTGCCTTCTCTGCCACGGCAACAGGATGTTGCCTCTACCAGTGCATTCTCCAGAAGAGAAATGCTGGAAAAAGGCAACCAATCATCAAGTTAGGGAAAACTGGTTTGCCCAGTCTTTTTTTGCAGGATACCCATGCACTGCCAAACCCTATCCATGGCTACCTGGATAGGCCTGTCCCAGACTACATGGAGCCAAGTTCTCTCCTGCAGTGCCCTTCCCACAGCCCACCTCCATCTCTGGTCGTAAGCCCTAAGAGGATGGGAGACTGCCCAGCAGGGCTGTCCCTGCCTCCTCTTCCTCCAGCCATGTCCAGAGCTGCCCATGAACTCACCCAGGACCATTCACCAGTGCACACTGCTTACCTGCCCAGGCTGCCATTCCATTCACAAATACAGGCAGACACCAGCTCCTGGCTCCTCCTAGGAAAAGGGGCTCATTGTGAGTAATGATGAAAGCAGTCAGCAGGGAAAACCTCACAGCTTCACTACAAAAGAGAGAAGCTATTTCAGTTATGGCAACATTAACTGGCACTGCATGGACAGGGGAAACTTGTGCCTGCATCCTTATTTAAGCCAGTGACAATTCACAGGCTTTCAAGCAGGACAAACCAAAAGAGACTGGGTTTTCATCTCTGTGACACCACATTGTGCTGTTAGGTGCCATCCCCATGACAGTTTTCTATACAGCTCTTTGGGAGCTCTCTCCTTACCATGTGCTGCTGAGTTTTGAAGGTTTCCAGAATTCACTGTTTGTATGACTGCTCAGTTAGTGCTCCAGAGGAAAGTCTGCAACTAGGAATACTGCTGGTAAAGACAAAGATATCATGGGAAGAGAGGTGACATGAAAATCTTCTCTACTCAACAATTTGCTGTCTTTGACTGCCAGTGGAAAGAAGAGCCACTTAGCACATTCTCTTTGCTTCATATAGATAACATATTTATTGAAAAATCTGCTTCACCAACAACGGTGAAATCATGATCAAAAATTACAAAACATCATGGTAGTTTGCTTTATAAAAATAAACTGCAGGAGTATGCCTCACTGATTTGTACTGGTATGTCTCAGCCCCTTCCTCCTTTAATGGTGCACGTTATACTCTTCAGCATAATACCATTCTAGAAAATTGCATTCCATCCAAAAAAATGCACTTGTTTTTCCTTAGCAGAGGTCCTTAAAGTGACTTTTCCCCCGTCCTCCCCAACAATAAATATAGAAAATAGCCTCTAAACAAATAAATTTTAGTTTGGTCAGCTTAAAAAAAAAGGTCCATTTTCCCCCTCTTGGGATATGTAGTGACTAAGCAGCCATTTAAACAGTATTCAAGTCTTTGGTGGCTTCAGCTGCTTAAAGCTGCAGTTTTATGTACAGATGATCAACTGAGGTTCTTTTTCTCTTTCCACAAACCAAAGACTATGAGATGATGTCAGGTGCACATTCGCTGCACCTCCACTGGGAGCGATCCATCGCCCCAGAAAGCAACCAAAGGAGGTCATCTTTGGCAAGGCAGAGCTTTCATACAGAAGGTGTCTTTGGTGGATGAACCTGCTGCATCAGCTGCGGTCGTTTCACTCGCGGTTTCCGTCTCTTTGGCCTGCTCTTGGCTTTGTTGATCTGCACCACAAAGAATGCCAGGACCACCATGGCACCGAGAAAGGCAAAGACAGGAATGGTCTGTCCCACATCCTGGTTGTATCGGCCCGGCATTATACCTAGAAAGGCAAAGAGGTTTGGAAGGCAGCAGTTCAGCAGTTACCACGTGAGCCACGATGTCTTTGTGGTGCTAATGCTATCTACCAAAAGGATCTGCCAGTAACTCTTGTTCAAAGCCCAGGCAGCCATTAATCAGATTACATTTCAGACAGGAAGATTAACAGCTGCAGACCGATTAGCGAAAATCGGATGGGATGCTAACGCTACAGAAAAGCACCAGCATTTCCACCTTGACCTATCTGGGCACATGAAAGCATAGCCCAGATTTCTCCTGTCACAACAATCTTCTGTTTTGCATTAGAAGATAGATGCAAACACTTGACCATAATCATACTACTAAGTAATTGCTGTGATTCAAATCCTGATAGAACAAGGAAAGTGATTTCATGCTTGCTTGCTCCAGAGACTGTGCACACGGTGAGGATGAGCTAGAGAAACAAACCCTTCATTTTTACAGGTGTCTCTGGTCTAGCAGCTCAGACTGGGAAAAGAGCACATATGAGGCTTTCCAACTGCTTCCAGCTGGGCCTGCAGAGCCAAGCTTGTACAGGAGAGCTGCCCACCTGAAAGCTGTTTCGAGTGCTAGACATCATTTGTTAGTGTAATAGCTTGCCCAAGGCACCATTCTGACAAACTCTTCTGCTTTTGAGCATTCACAGAAGGAATTTTAATTAGCACTGGGCATGTGGTCACAGCTCCTAAGGACAGGGGCTGCTGCTGACCCATCAGTCTGAACAGCACCCCAAAAAACCTCAACTATCAAAATGCCCCCACCAAGATATTCCTCTCAGTATGTCATGCATACTTGGTATTGAACAAACTATTCATATGCAAAAAAAAAATCTTCATCAGACAGCCTTTTATAACACAGCCATACCATTATTTGCATGTTTTTCTCAACTGAAAATAAACAGTGGCCTCTCATATGGTTGCACTGTGTTTTGGGTTTTTTTCCAAAGCTTATGCAAAAAGCAAAAGCAAACAGCAATTTTCAAATTATTCAATATTTACCTCCAGGAATGTCCCATGCTCCACTTTCTCCAGGGGACAAGGGTCTCACTTGGGGTCGGTTCTGTCGAAAACTGGGCAGTGCCACTTTATCAAGGTCAATTGACAGTAATTTTTGATGTTTCCAAAGGTTGCTAGAAGAAATTTAAAGACAGAGGTGTCTGCCCACTTACTTAATTAATGCAAGGAATTTTGTAGCAACATATAGAGAAAGTGACAGTACATGTACAACCTACATATAACTCACTAGTCTGGACCTGAATGAGGACCCAATCCACTCTTTAGGTTCTGCAGTTTGCAGGCCTCCAAATTTCAATTAAGACACCACAGGGACACAACCTAGATTAGCAACTATTTACCACTAACTCATATTTCTTGCACACAATCTTCCAGAAATAACCACCAGCAGCCCAGCAGACAAGCAAGGGCTGTGTGCTGAGCACTTTCCTTCAAGGGACTGACAAAAAGCACAAGAGGCGGCAACACTACGAGAGCTGTCCAAGAAGATGCTTCAGAAAACTCTTTCCAAGCCACACGATGACGATGGTTTCATCAAGACTGTTCACTCGAAGCTGGAATCACTCAATCACAACACTGACTTGTGAAGTTATTTTTAAAATCCCAGAGTTTCATAGTGTAGCTATTAGGTGAGTCAGAGTTATTCACTGAAGAGACATTAATCATTATTTCCTCTTTGCAATCTGGTATTTCTCTAGAAGGCATTACAGCTGTCTCTTTCAAAAGCAGATAGAACAAATAATTTTTCAGCTGAACTCAAAAGTGAGACTTCTTCTATAAGAAAGACATATACTAACCTTGGGGCAGTTTCATTCAAAGGCTGTGGTTTGGCCCAGGACAGATGAGGACAAGCAGGAAGGGAGCGGGGTTTAGGGTCTCCCAAGTGAGCCTCAAGCACCTTTGAGTATCGATGCAAATGGTTACCTGCAACTCGCAGCAGACAGAGACTGGCTTACCCAAAGACAGGCAAGATAAGAGTTACCAACACTGACCCTGGGCTGAACAGCATTGCTGTAAACCCAGGAGCTGTTTACAGTAATGACAACTCATAGCTAAGTATCAGTTAGAATTAACCTAAGGGTACCTTAAGTAAGAGTCTGCACCCACCGTAGCAATTAATCCAAGTTTTTCTGGCAGCATGTGAGATAAGACAATGCTTTATAATGCTCTGTAGCTAGTAACTAAAATGCCCCCCAGCAGAACCAGGCACCTAAACATACCTACTCTATGAAGAGAGCATTTTGTTTAGTCTAATCACAACTATCATCACAACAAAACCCTACAACATGTACTCTCTTCTAGCCAAACAGCAGAACTCTGCAGAGCTCACAACAAATTAACCTTACTGGCATGTAACTCAAGGGGTCTGCCCCAGCCTTCCTACCCTGACAGTCCCTCAGCTGTGGGTTGTGCTTGGCTATTCATTCAGGCTCTCACCTTCCATGCGCTCAGGGAGGGAGAAGCCGGCTCCCGACGGCGGCCGCTGTCTGTTCTCGGAATGGCTGAGGCTCGGCGGCATCACCCCGTAGGATGTGTATTGCAGCAGGGAATCCAGGAGCCAAAAGCAATCTGTGGATTTCACAGTCCCAAGCCCCAGAACAAAATATGCATTATGCCACATTTAAAATGGCTTATCTTTCTGCTAAGAAGGCTTTAATGACATTTAGAATTACAATCCATTTTTCTGGCTCTTGCTTTTCTCCTGAAGTTCTAGGCTCACTTTCAGAAACATGCAACTTTCAACACACACCCCATATTCCCCTGCAACACACAGACACAACATTAATCTGTTCAGTCTTAAAATATCATCCCTTGTGTACCAAACCAGGCTCTTTTGGGGAGCAGGACATAAAAAAATAGGTCTTGAATACAGGAATTCCAGGTTGTGCAAGGCCATTCAAGTTTTGTCAAAAATCACAAGGTTTTTCAGTGGAAGCAAAGAAAGCTCTGAGTTTCTGGTACAATTTTTAACAGGGAAATGGAGAACCAACTATTTTTTTGAAAGGACAAAATGAATACAGTGCAAAGAAAAGTAAGAACAAGGTAGTGTTTACACTGCAAGGATATGACTCATTTGCTCTCTCAAGCTTAAAACAAACAAACAAACAAACAAAGGAGAAACATTCTGGCTACATCCCAGCTAAAGGTACAAGCATAACTACAGCAGCTGTGGTACAGACCAGGCTGGGAATCAACACCACAACACACTTGATCATGGTTTTCCTTTGCACTTCAAAAGCTCATGATCCCTCACTTTGATTCTCTCCTGAATTATTACTACCTTAATCCAAGGCTACCCCTAAGGAACAAGCACTCCAGCTAGTTAAGATCACAACTCTAAAGCTTCCCTTTGCAGGAGTAGGACAATGCCTTATCAGCTATTTCCACCACACAGCAAACTATTTTTCTCAGAACTTCTGCCCCCAGGAACAGTTGGCTGGGAATGGGAGCTAATCTTCATAATCCCAGTGTCCCTTAAATCCTCATCTTTGATTTTTCAAAGAGGTCAAACAGATTTTAAGGATTTATATTCACAAATGTTAGGAATTTTCCTCAGTTAAAGCCACCGATGTCTCTGCAGGAGACATAGCTCCTGGTTCACAATTTAAAAGCTAATTTTAAAGTATTTCCTTGGAGCATTCCACTCCTTCTTGCTTCCGACGTCACACTGAATTTAACAGTATTAGGGAGGCCACAGAGCATTATTTTCCTATTACTTAAAGCTATGTACCTTCTCTTTTGTTATGTGCTTTCAATAACCTACAGCAAGCACTAAGGCACCAATATGTAGGTGTTAGGGCAACTCACAGGAAGCAACCCAAAGGCAGATAAGGAAAAATCAGAGAACTCTTTAAAAACCCCAAAATGTATGGTAGAGAAAGAAATGAGCTACAGATGGAGAGCTCCCTTAGGCAGCAAGTTCCTTTAAACTTAAATAAATTAGGCAAGGCATGGATTGCATAATGTAGTATTTTAAAATGTCAGTGACAAAAGCTTAAAAAATTATAGATGTACTTTTCATGACAAAAGGAAAATTCAGTTCTGTTCAGTGGGAATGCAGAAAAAGACTTCACATATTGGATTATCTTCCTCCCCTCAAGCCACAGATCTACCAGCTTGTGCTTTACATGTCATGAGAAACCTAAGCAACCTCTTAAAAATTTGAAAAGTCATATCAGACAAACTGCTAGAAAAAAGATTTTATAAGAATCAACCGTAGTGTGTAGGCAGAGAGCATGGCTTCTCTGGGAGCCACAGAAAACACACACAACTCACACACTTACTATCTAGAGTTGCAAATAAATGCTTTGACAACAAATGGAAGTTCCTACTTTCTGACATATGTACACCACTTAGTTTGTGTCAAAGTAGGATAACCTGAAAATAGTAATGCACAACTGAAACACCGAACATTACCATAAATCCTCACAGGAAATATTGCAAAGGGAACAAGACAAGCTGAGGTGCAAACTCAAAAGATAAAATCCACTGTTCTATACAAACATTCTGAAGGTGTAACTAGGGAAAAAGTGAAAGGATCTTCTAATGGCCTCTCCATAACTTCAGATCAAGAATGTGTAACTATTAGTGCCTTCTACAAACAAAAACACCCCAAAAACAAAACAAAACAAAAAAACAACCCACAAACCAAACCCCTCTTGCAAAACAACCCACCCCAGTAGACAGCCCCCAAAGCTTGTGGAACAGAAAAATAAGTGTGTGTGGGAAACAGTCCCATCTATCAGAGGGCTATTTAACATGGGGGGCTCTTTTGCTGTAAATGCACCTCACAGCATTTCAGTAGAGCTCTGCAAAACTGAGATTAATCCCCAGTAAGGAATATTAAGAGTCACTAAAAAAACCATCTACTTCTGGTGGGGGCTGTAAAACCCCACAGGACAGCTGTCAGTGCAGGACAGTGACTCTCCCTGCGTGCCAGGGCTCACACACCTTTCTGCCGATGGCTGTCATCCAGGCAGTTGGAGTCGCCGTACAGAACTATTCTGCCACCACCTTCCAAAGGAACTTGGTAAAGCCCCAAAATAGGGACATTTTCAACCACAGCAGTCTCCTGTTTTAAAACTTCAAGACCTAAAGCAAAGCACAAATAAATTTCATAGCCTGCAGAGCATCAGTATCAATCTACCCATAACACACACCTGCATTTCCAACTGACAAATACAATGCCCCACATCATGTCACACATTTTTGCAAGAAGTTTTCAAAACCACCACGATGTTATTGTAAAAATGAAACTGCTCCAAGACCCTGATTATAAAGTTTCCTACTGATAATAAATTTTTTTTCTTTCTTTGGTAGAGAAGAAAAAAAAACCTCACAATCTGTATTATCTTCAACAAGCTTGAATGAAAAATTCTAGTATCTTCAGCAAAAGGTTTAAAATCAAAATATTCTGCTCTTTATGTTGTTTCCATCCTTCTGCAGAATTCTACAGAAAACTGGCTTTAGGTTAAAGGTCTTCTACCTTTAACATCTGTTTCAAAAAACAAAGACAAATTTCAAATTTGTATTTGAAATGTATCCCATTTACTTAAGACACTGTGTTTAGATAGCAGAAGCAAACCAGAGAGCTCTTCTGCTTCATGAATTGCAATGAAAAGGATTCAAGAGAAAAAGCAGGTCTAGCAGGCTGCTTGTTAAATTGACACTCTGTCTTTCTCTCTCTCACATAAGGAAACACCTAAGTCATCAGCATACAGGGATATTGTCTTTCCTTCAAAAGGCTCACACAGATGAGCTCTACTGTTCCAGAAAATTTCCCCACTAGGTAATCACCTCTGGTGCACACTGTAAGTCAAAAATACAATGAACTCACTGATCTTCTCTGGCAGTTGCTGAGTTGTATCAGAAGCACTGCACGTGCTTCTGCTCTCACACTCAAACACCCTACACCCTTCTGCACAAAACTGACCTGCAACACCCTACAAGTTCTGACCATTTACTCCTGCACAGCACTTCCTAAAGGCTCAACAAATACAACATTTATTTTTTGAACTGCCTGCTGCCATTACGTTCTGAATTACCCCCTCACAAACTGAAGGATATTATGATAAAAGAGAATGGAAATGCATAGAGAACACATCAGTCAAGTCTGAGACCACAGGCATCCTGTATGCATAAAACTTTCCCTTATGAGAGTTCAGCTGGTGACATTTTGTCTTACTAAAATTTTCCTTTTTTATATCCTTAGATCACCACAGCTACCACAACACTCATACTAAATATGGCAATGATCAGGGGATATATTTCAGTAGCACTTGAAATTTGTGAGAAACATGAGCAAGGAAAACAATTACAACACAACTCTTCCCCTTCCAGAGACATATGTACATGGAGATGTGTTTCCATACAGCAATCACAATAAAGGACTGCACATATATACCTGGATACTGCTGTACTATATAACAATTGTATACAGAGTCACACTGCAGCTGCCTGTTAGGCATCAGCTACATGTTCTAGGCAAAATGAAAAAATACAAAAATACCTACCTGGTCAATGTGGTTTTACATTTATTGTTTTTAGACCTTTAGACTTTGCAACTTCGCTTGTGCACTGACCCCAAAGTTCTACTCAAAACACGGAAAAAAGGACAAGGAAGCTCATACCTTGATCCTTGAAAGTCTGTGCAATGACAATGCCATCTTCTGGGAACTTTGCAATACTGCACCCTGATGCATAATTCACTGGAAGACATCACAAAACTGCTGTTTAGACCAAAAATGATGCTCCCTCTCTTTCCCACCCAACAAGGCCAGGAGAAAACATTCCCAGAAACACTGCACTGAATTTGCACATTTCAACCAATGTATTTTCAGAGAAAGCATTGCTAAGCACAGCTGTCAAAGGCTCACTTTTACACACTGGTTTCAAATCTTTCAATTTAGAAGGTTGGCATTATCTTTTTTTAAACTGAAAAGCTTAATCAAATATCATGAAAAAGTCTACAGAGGAAGAAATCATTTAAGAAATCATTTACAAGACTCTTTTCACTGAATTTGCGTGGTTCCCTTGACTCTTGCTCAACCTCAAACTTGCAGAAAACGATTTTCCAAACACCCCTCTCTAGCCTTTGTAGGCAATGGACTGCAGTACTCACTTTCATGACTTGCCATGGTAAAATCTCCTTCATACAGCCCATCACTAAAGGCCATATTCCAGACAGAAAGCAGATCATTGAGAGCTGGTATATTAGCACCTCCAGTATCAGGCATCCACCACTGCCTGTAAAAATTGCAGTGTAACACTGTTCATTAATATACAGAATAGACACCTAGAGTTTGGATAACAAAAAGTCACATGTCTTCCTGCATATGGACTTTTCCACAGCCATTTAAATAATGAACTACATCTCAAAGCCTTATTTAACTCCAGGGGCATCTGAACAGCTGTTCTCTCTGATAACAATGCTTTTGAGTAAAAGTTAAATAATACTGATGTAAAGTTCTCAGTGCATTTCAGCTGCATGAAAAACTTCATTTTACATTTAAAAAGAAATTCAGCCTTATGTTCTTTGTTTGGCTGAGCTAAAAATGACAGTCATGTACCTTGCTTCTCATTTTTATAATGAAGCAAAATGTCACATATTTTTTCTTTATACAATACATGGAATAATTTCAGTAATTAGCTACACAACCTGGTGATATTCTTGCAATGCGTATTTGCTTTCTATTCTGCTCCCCTACAGTAAAAACATGTCCATTTTTATTTGTTGGTTTTGTCTCAAATTTCTTATTTCTTTTAATTGTAAATGTTTTTCTGGGCATTAAAGGTAGAATACAGTACCAAAGGGGCCTTCACAATCATGCTAAATAGGTAGCTATGCTCCTTAAGCTGCAGCTTAAGGTCAGTTCTGCTACTTAAGGTAGCACCTTCTCACAGGTAACATCCAAGTGCTGAAGTACAGCGCATCACATTTGGGATTTTTAGGGTAGTATGTGCAATTCTACGGCATTTTATTCCCCAAAGAACTTGGAAATAAGTCAATACCTTGTGTTTTCATCATAGAACTTTACTTTTCTCATCACAGATGTGTTGTACCAGTCACTAAAGACTATCAGTGAAAGTCCATTATCAACATCCCTCCTCAACTTGGTGATCTCTTCAGGAAAATACTCTTCCTCACTGTCCACCATCAGTAAAGTCCCTGTGTGTAAAAGCAGAGTCACTGTAATGTTACCACTATTCACACAACACACACAGAAGCCAACACAAATGCACATTTTGCACATTATCTGGTCCCTGTGCCCTGCTCTGGCAGTTTAGCTAATGAACTCATATTTAACAATGTAAATATAAGACAATTCAGTTTACAAATGTATTCAAAAATTAGTTTGGCACAACAAGAAATTACTTATGACTCCTGCTTGTGTGGTCTCAAGAACTGAATGCCCACATTTGTCAGGTGTGTGTTTTGCAGTTTGGTCTCACCCAAACACTCCATAAACTGAGCCAAACTGTGGCAGAGCTGGACAATGAGGGGATTCACCACTGATCCAAAGTGGAGTGCTAACGCAGATGCACCCTTGTAAGGAGGTTTCACTGCTCCACTTCTAACAAGCACTTCCCTCACTACTGCAGACTGGCAGCCAGGTAGACAGCAATTACTCTGCAACATGGTTTGATTCACCCCTTGAAAACTACAGCTGCATTCTGGTAGGCTTGACTAAAGTGCCACTGCCACTTTCACATAACTCTCTCCCACTCCTCTGAACGAGCAAGCACAACCTTCTCTGCATCACTGAAAAAAAACACCACCAGAATATACTTTTATTCCCTGAAAACATGCTTATGTTTTTAGACTGCTTCTAAATACCAAGCCCTTTTGCCTCTCCACTTTTTGATTGCCCAGAGAGGTGGTGGAATTTCCATCCTCAGAGAAAAGGCAAATCTTAACAGGATGATACCCTGAGCAATCTGATAAATCACTGGTCCTGGTTCCATGTCTCACAGTTCCTTGCAAACAAGCCAATTCCACAAGTCCAGGCAGT
Source organism: Aphelocoma coerulescens (assembly GCF_041296385.1). Taxonomy (NCBI): domain Eukaryota; kingdom Metazoa; phylum Chordata; class Aves; order Passeriformes; family Corvidae; genus Aphelocoma; species Aphelocoma coerulescens. The sequence continues at coordinate 8,933,971 of NC_091025.1, read as the reverse complement.
CTGCACTTGGAAGCCTTCTGATAAAGATCCTGTAGAAATGGCACAGAGTGCACTCTCACCAACTGTGAAAACAATATAAGCTAGGGACAAGTGGCAGATGGACCACAAATCACTGAGTTTTACTCTCCTCACTTCTTCTTCAGGAAATCCTGAAAGCCCAACAAACAACAATCAAATGAGGTACAACCCAACTGTGAATCAGAGGAGAGAGAAGTTCCCTAATGCTACTCTCTATCAATTAGAAAACTAGAGGTCTCAGAAGAAACACTATTTTGCTACTTTTTGAACGCCTAACATTTATGTATCCATTTGCACTTCCACTGAACTCTAAAAGCCGTGGTGAGATATTCTCTGAAGAATCCAGATAAACAAAAGATTACTACTGGCAACAGTTCCAGAACTGGCAAACTCAGGAGAATGCACCTCGCAGCGCACTGAAGAACATCACAGCCCAAAAGAGAAGAGGGTTTTTGGAGCATGCCACGGTTAAACAAGGGGCATATGGGAGCAGACAAGAGCACAGACAGCTTGGTCTGTCCCCTGCCTGGCCAACCTATCAAAATTCCTTCCTGGTTAGCACAGAAACAAACCACAAACTGTTTTGCCATCACATAGGGTTGATGACCACTTTACCCACTCCTCTATGTAATCAAAGATGGCTAAGCATAAAAAAAGAACCAGGATGGACACCTTTGATTTTAGTCTGTTAAACAGGTTCATTTCGACGGTGCCAAAATCTTTTGGCAAATACAGTTCTGCCTTTGTGGGACTGAATACAGAGGGGCTTTTAATCCACTCAAAGGCTGGCTTTGCCCCTCTTTTTTTCATGATAGAGAATAACACTAATTCTACTGAACTCCCCAGCAAGCTTCTCCAGCAGTACTCCACACAACTAGATATCAGCACTTATTATATCAGCATTTATTATGAATAATAAATACTCCCACTGCCAAAATATTTTTCTACTACCGTTAGAATTTTTATTTGTACCCTCAAAACAGTTTTGGTCTTCCAACAAAAGGTCATTTCAGGAAAAAGTTAACAGTATGGAGAACGAGGCAATTAACTCATGCTTACCATACTGACTTGCATCAAAACATGTAAACGGGGAACCAAGAACCTCAACAAAGTACCCCATGCTCCTGAGGTGCTGGTACATGTCCCTGAAGTTTGTGTGGATATGGTCACCATTCCTTAGAAAGAGAAGAGTGTTGAACACATTTAGATCTGGCATGCAGAAATCTGATTTCCACCTTTTCGATCTTCTGAAATCCTGTCCAGCTGCCACATCTGCATACTCCAAGCACCTTTCCAAAAGCTTATATCCTGGTCACTGACCCAATTAATCCTCACTGAGAAACTGTTGCATGATTTTTCCTATGGATGCTTGCCCTCTGCATCTAAAAGGCAACAGGTCAGCAAGCCTTTCCCTGCTTTGAAGACGGTCTCCCTCAAGAGACAAGGAGGTCTCGTCTTTTAAATTGCCAAGTCTGTTTGATAAGTGAATGCTGAAGCAGTTAATAAAGTGTCCCCCCTAACTTCCTGGGAGAAATTAGGTCAGAACAGAAAAGCCAAACAAAAATCTTAAATGAGTATTTTAAAAGTTTTTCATATCATGTGAATAAAACCACAGAGCTCAAAAAACAATCCTGCACCAAAAGCATAGAGTTCAAGTGCTTTTCATGGATTTCTCAGAAAAGATAATCCCATGCCCCTCTGAAAAAGAATTATGGCATTCAGTAAAGTTATCCCATATCATTAACACACAATCAAGAAGTACTGATTTAATAGAACCTGAGATAAATACCAATCTAATGGATCATTCTTCATCCTCAAATTATCCCTGGGGAAGTATCCTGGTGGATAACGGAGGTTATGATATTGATCCCAAAGGACTCGCTTGCTACGAGGTGGAGTAGGAATAATCTTCACTTTTATTGGAAGCTTCACCGTTGAAGTCTGCTCTGCACCATTCTTAGACTGAAGGACAGAACAAACTACAGTGAAATCCTTTCTCCCCACAGGAATCAGTTAACCATGGATTGTGAAAGACAAAAAAACTGGAGGTACCAAATCTACTTTTAGTCACCAGTATCAGCTCCAGAGACAAAGAGATGACTTTTTGCCCTAAATTGCTGCAGTATTTTTTTCTGCACTCAACAGTTTATAATTACGCTCAGAATGTAAAATACTTAACATATGTTACAACTGTGATCTGGTTTAATTGCTCAAAATCTTAAAAGTCTCTCAGGAATAATTAAGCACGGTTCTAGAAGAAACATATTTAAGCAATCTTTTCAAAATACTTAAAATTTAGAATAAACAAATGAAACTATGCCATTGGTCCCAAAGAGAGGTTTCCTGATTCTAAATTTTATGCAATTTGCCCTCAATTATAAAGATCATTATTTGTAGTCTTCAATTTCCTGACCTCAATTTAATTTATGCTTCAAATGACAGGGCTAGAGCAAACCCTCAAAACCAAGGTATTTGTATATCAAAAAGCAGTTTTAATAATTCTTGACCCAGAAAATCCAAAAAGCACAGAACTTACTTCATTTTCTGCAGGGGATGATACTGTGATCATAACATGACCCTGAGCAATGCCTTCCCAAGATGCTGCTTTCTTTGCTACAGAGATGGAAATTGCCAAGTATCCAGACCAAGGCCACAAGACAGGGGAATAGGAGAAAGCCACTTCAATGTTATCCCCATTCTGGGGGAGATAGGGTTGCCAGTCTGGCTGTGAAATGAAGAATACAGCACATTGGTAAAACAGCATTTGCAATGACTGCTTTCTGCACACACAGCCCTCCTCCTCTGCACGAAGTAACAAATACTAGCTCTTCTGAAGATTACATCAAATTTAAAAATGCCCCCCAAGCCCAAAACTTTGGTGTTGTGTCAGTGAATCAACCCAATTGTGACAGCCTCCATGACCCAGACTAGAGGCTTTTCAGAGGCAGGACTGTGAGAAGCTGCCCAAGTGAACCTGCTTTAACATTCTGAGATCATGTGCAAAAATTTATTGGCAAGAACACAAGACTGCCTTTTGGTAACAAAGCAAGCTAGCAATGTAACAGACACGGGCCAATTACACCAGCTGTGTGTATTACCATGAGCTAATTGTCCTGGGTAAGAGCTTCAACGTCGTTTAATGTAAGCTTGAATCTAAAGCAGACATCAGGAGTCACACTAAAATGTTGAAATTAGTCTCATTTACATTGGCTGGAATTACAGGACAGGTGTCTTGTTTAACTTGTATCAATTCTCAAATCTATTCTACATTTCAACTTACTTAATTAAAAGCCTCCCTAGCCAACCAGCATGCACAACATCACTGGTGTGAAAGAACAGGTTTGGTAGCAAAGTCTGGTTAAACTGATAAATTCAGGTCACTCTGACCCATGGAAAAGGCATTATTTAGTGTCAGGATTCTTTACCAAGATCATTTATGCTCCAGGATGAAAAAAAAAAAAATTAGGAAAGCCTATCCAGATGACTTTAAATGCTATTAGATAATACAAAGAAATCTCTAAGTACATCTAAATTCAAACTGGTTTTGCAAAGATAAAGTTACACACCCTTGAAACCAATGCATTGCTTGAAAACTTGTAGACAGCTCGTGTCAAATCCTCCAAACTGGGTGCACCCTTTAATCAAACATTTTGCATCTCTTGCTCCCAGCAGTGAGGTTTGTTCTACAAAAATCATAGCTAAAATAGTATTTTCTGGGAAGGTTTTAGCAACATTAACAGTCAGAACTTGGAAAAATGTACTTACCTTGTCTACAATTCTCCCTGTGACTCCCATGCCATTAAGGATAGTAACATTAACAATAGTTGGCATCCCTCCATAATATATGGGCTGGGAACAATAGGGCCACATGTAGGGACATTCAGTTAAGTCAATATAGCTTGGACTCAAACTACAGCAGGACAGAGGAGAGAAGATTTGAAGAGAAAAAAAAAAAAATCAATAAACAGAAGAAGAACGTGCCACTACATATAACTATGAAAAAGTTTCAGATAAACCATGCCAGTCATAGTTTTCCAAGCTCTCACCTCACTTCCCAAATATGCCCCAAAATCTTCTTCCCTATTTATTTTTTTCAAGTTTTGTGAAAAGATTTTCACACACAAAAAAGGAAACTTCTCAGTACAGGGAAAAGGTCCTTAGTGTCAAAAGTTAAAGCTTAAATACTTTTCCACTGTGTTCTTACAGTATTCATAACACCTAAGGTACAAGAGAAAATGATCACCCCCTACAGTGCTATAACTTAGGCAGAAAAAACTCATGACTTTTCATCCCTTCTCTTGTCAAAATCCATGCTTCAGATTAGACAAGATCTCTGCAAGTCCTCACTGTTGCACAAGCACAGATTGCTCAACTGAGTTACATATGCACCACCTGCTCTCTTATACAAAAGGGCAAATTATAGTGTACCATTGATTAATTAAGGATTAAAATTAACCTGGCCTGCGGTTTATAGCTGTTGAGGATCTGATAAGCTCTTAGAAGATCCAATTTGCCATGTCCTTGTTCAAACATGTTGACTCCAGGAAGTCTCCGAGCTGATGCAATCAGGGCCTGCTTCATACTTGCTGGATTTACCATTTCACGCTTCTGAACTGTGCTGAAACAGGAAAAAAGGGATCACAAAATCAGTTTGTTGTAAAATTCTCTGTTCATATTTGTCTATTACTGTTTGATTTCTCATGATACAAATGTAGAAGAGGGGCAAGTTTCTGATATATTTCTCTTAAAAACTAATAATGCATGAATTTTTCTCCTTACAATGTGCTCTATGACCAGCAGTCATTACAATCAGGGCAGTATCTTTATATGCTAAAGAAAATACCTGTCTTCCAAGGGGGAAAAATAGCTCAGTTGTTCAAACTAAAATGCACCATTTTTTGGAGGAAATACGATGGTGACTTTGAATTTTTTGCATGTTTCTCAAATAAAGGTTTTTCTCATCCATATGGAGTAGCAATGACAACCACAGGGTATGGACTTGCAGTTCCCACTGTTCTTCAGTGTGCAACAGCTGACTTACGTAACAGGACAGCAGCCATAAAATCCTGCATCCTATAAAATTTACAGGTACATAGATAATTACCTGCTAAAGGTGCCTTCTTTGAGCAGCTGCTCTTTTACAACAGCTGAAAGAAGCTCAGCAATGCTTAATTATTAAAAAATGTGACAAGATTGCCTCAGAGTACTGTTCTCCCTAACTATACTCTCAAAGGCCTAACTATTATTCAAGTAAGTTTTTCTTATGAAACATAGAGATAACCAGACAACGTAATGTCTCAGGCAGAACAACAGTGATTTTATTCTCCAAGTTTGTTTTCCTACATCTAAACACCACTTAGTTTTACTTGATGGATTCCTTTACAGGGAACTTTATGACCCTCCTGATTGGCATCTTTCTAGAGACTCTTACCTAAGACTTACCTCACTAAGAGAGTGACAGCACCTGCCACCACAGGAGATGCCACACTTGTCCCAGAGAGGGAACGGCATCCACCTTTCATACCAGACCCTCTCACTCCAGAGCCATAAGTAACAATATCAGGCTTCACTCTGCCGTAACCTCCAGGCAGCTCCTGTGAAAGAAAACAAATGGATTATTGCCCTAATGTAAAGGAACACTGATGGCTTCATGTGGGCATTTAAATTAACTGCAGGTCATTCAGAAGTAAAATTAGCAACTAAATTATCTGAGGTTCAGCATCACAGAATAGCAACTAACCTAAAGAAGGACTCAAGTTGTTTAGGACAAGTTCCCAACGTTACTGCTGATCAGTATCTCTGCTGAGCATAAAACCACTGACAAAATGAGAACCACACTGCTACTTGGCTACATAAAGAGAAACATGTGACAGTCCCCTTCATCAAGATGACAGTGCAAGCTCATCTGACATCACATATGCAGCAAACACCACCTCAGCTCCACAGGCAAGTAAGTGCAATGTCACATGCAGCATCTGGAAATCCTAGGATTTTTAAACTAAAGGACAAGAGCAGGCCTCTGTGTTTGCAGACTGAACCACACAGACAAGTCTTCACCATCAATCAAAAAGAACTGGATGTTTTATACATTCATCAAAAAATGTCAATAGTGGTCAGGACTAATAACAAAAAACCCTGAAAAGAACATCAAGCCTCTTGCTTAAAGACTTACAATTTCTAACTATTCTGATCTCTGATGAAATCTTTTTTCTCACTGGTTACTCCAACACACATCTACATAGGACTGCCCATTCAGATAAGGTTGCCCTTCCAAGGGCCTTATTCTGGCTGCAAACGTGAGTGGCCGTCATCAAAATCTCTTACCCAAGTGGTCATTCCCCTAGATGAAAAGCGAGCTATATTATCTTCAAAGTCAATGCCACCTACTCCAATCACATCCATCTGGTCAGCAGGATTATTTAGAGTCCTAGAACAAGTTGGGAGACAGGAATAAAAAAAAATTAAAACAACACCCAAAAAACCAAGATACAATCATAAGTTTATCCTGGTAACAGAAATGCTGCCATCAGATTTTTGCAAGATACTTATATTTCACAGGTGACAGCAACTTATCAGGCAGTTACTAACTCAGTAACTATCAAACCATGTAGCTTGAAGACAAAACAAATCTATTTCTAGGCATTCATTTTAGAAATACACCACTAATTGTTCTGGGTTGATCCCTTCTAGATTGCTTAAGTCCAAGATCAGTACCCAAAGTTGTCTGCTCACTCCAACAGGGAAATGTCAGCTGGAAGCACTGCCATTCTTCTTTTGCTGACTTTCCACCGTTTCAAAGAAAAACATTTAGTTAAGTATTTCACAAAATGCTAGTAATAAGGACAGTGCAAAGAGTTTAACTTGAGTCACTTTCTAAGATTAGAGAAAAAAAGGAGAGAAAATTTCCTGAGCAAGCACAACTACTTCCAAACCCACATAACAACATAGTTGGTTCTCTTTGAAGTGGTTGCTGACACTCACCCATATAAAGGGCCATCATTGCCAATAGCAGAGACCATGATGACATTGTTGGCAGTCAGCTCCCAAACCTACAAAAAACAATGTTTACAATAAGGCTCTGCCACCAAGAAAGAGACTTTTCTACCAGACATAACTTCTTTCTGAGCCTTACAAGATACATCTCCCTGTACATCTAGTATTAAGCTCCAAACTTTCTTAGGATGATGTAAGCAATAACCCAGCCTTGACAGCAACACTGCTGACAGAACCTTCTAACAGCAAAGGAAAAATTCTTGTCTGTAACAAAGCACCGCTGATGATGAAGTCAAGTAGTTATAATGAATCCCTTCCAGTAGTATTCTGGGGAGTACAGTGAAGTGACTGACAAACTAAATTTCAATGCAGGTTATCATAAAAAAAACAAGGAAGAATTTATATGCTTCAAACCCTTTAATTGCCCTTTACTAAGAAAGACTATATCCTTTAATTGAAAAGTAAATTAATTCACTTAATACTTTTGAAGGCCAGGCCAATAATTCAGGGAACTACGACATTTACAAAGACAAAAACCTAATTCCATCTTAACCTGAACCACGTCTTGGAACACAGCTCAATCAACTACCTGCACTTTTTACCTATTTGTTCTTAAATTCACTAAAATCATGCCATACATGTTTTTTACCATGAAATAAATTAACCATGCAGAGATTAAAAAAAAAACAAAACAAGAGTGGATTTCAGTTAAGTGTCTTCTATTAAAGGTCCTTTTAGTTGGCTGCTTGGGAGTAATTTCCTAGCAGATTATCAAGCACTTTGTTAAATGGCATTTTCCATAACTCTGTGAACATCTGGGTTGTGCTTGGGGTTTTTTAAGTCTTTCCTTATATATATTCTTAAAAGCCTGTACACTGTACAAAATGTCTGTCACACAAATGCAACACAGAAACTGTCAGCAGGACCAGACACAAACAAGTAGCTCTGCAAGTCCAGCATTTGTGTGAGAGATACAAACATTATGCCCACTTCAGTTCCTCATACTAACTTTGTCAACAAATGGATGATCCATGAAGTCGGGCCCACCAATACTTAGATTCAGTACATCTATCTTCTTTAAAATCGCATAATTAAAAGCATCCAGAAACCAAGATGTATACGAGACCTATGTAAGAAAGAGAGGGAAGAAGTGACTATTAAAAAAATCTAGTGATTTCATGGCAATACAGAATTTAGACAGAGAGGAGAAACAACACCAAAACAGAGCAAAAAAGTGACAATGGTCTTAAATTTCTAGTGCTCAGTACATTTGAGTGACTGCTCTGTGACACAAAAGACTTCCACATACTACTTCTGAAAAATATACCAGATTTGGAAACTGTCAGAAATCTTGAAGGAAGCATCTTATAAATAGAAAGCTGTATCCTTCCCACTTATCAATGTCCACATTTATGAGTGTATGCAATACTCCCAAAGGAGAGGATTAATACAGCATTAACCTGGAAAATTTTGCAGGAACTGAAACGCATATAAAGTAGCTACCTGATTATTGGTGAACACTCTGAAAATGTGCAGTTCTGCATTTGGAGCAAATCCCTGGCATTCCCTCATGCTGGCTATCACACCTGCTACAAAAGTCCCATGGCCTAAACCTATCAGCAAGAGAAGAAAACAAAATTAGACATTAGAAGACAAACAATTTCATTGCCAAGGATTTTTACCACTGAATATCACCTATAGCAAAAATCACATTAATTTAACAGACTTTACAACAAACCACAAGTGCTGGGTTTAGTCCCAGTCTTTTTGAACCATATTTTGCTACCAGGTTCAGTGGGGACAGAATTCTCAGCATGCTGTAGCCAGACAGCCAGCTGATGAAACGTGGGTGATACATTCTCAGTCCATCCACTCCTGATTGCTACCAACAAAATCATGACAGAAAAAGAGTATTTTGGAAAATGCAGCTCATTCCAAAGTCAATGTATTTTAATGTAGACTTTTTAAAGGATTTTTATCCTGAGTCTGCAATAACCAAATTTTGTTAAGCATGACCAATGAGACAAGCAAACACTTTTTTCTCCTCTCCTCAAAAAACACTTTAGCTTTTGCTTTATCGGACTCCCCACATTATATTTTTGTACTCCTAATCTGCCTGTCCAGCAACCCTCTGGGCACAGAACTAACAGAAAGAGCTACCAAAAGCAGGTGCTGCAACGTAAAGAAATTACTATGCAAAAAAAACTATGGAGGTGCACACAAGACTGAGCAATATAAGCATCTACCTTGAACTCTAGGGAGATTCAATGGGCAACTGACACACTGACCCAAACTGTATGAAGTTAATAATCTGTGAAAGCACGTGGTCAGGGCAAGTCAGGGTCAAAATATGAAGAAGGAACACAAACATACTGCAGAAAATAAAAAGTTCAATTATACAGAAGAGAAAAGCTTTACAGGAAGGTGTCAAACTCCGATCAGTTTAGGACTGTAAGGAAGGAAAATGCTGCCCCTCATCAGTATGGAAATATGTACCACTGTGAAACAGCAACATGAAAAGGAGCAGCAAAGAAAACAGCTTTGTGGGGTTTGCTCTCACTGCCACCTCCTCTGGCAATGTATTCACAGGTGCACTATAACTTTTTGCCCTGACATTTCTCAACAGCTATAATGGAGTGTCACGCATGACTCGAAGGAGACTTATGCACCACACTCTTGGAACCTTAATGCTCCCTGCTGAATTTGGTATGAGTACAAAGTACTTGGGACATGGCAAAATTAAGCTTTAAATATCAAGATACACAGTTTTAACAGATGTCAGCAGCAGAGCAGCAAGAACAAAACAGACCAGGAGTAGTTGGAAAACTGCACAGTAACTCACCGTCATCCAAGGTTCTCTCATTAGTCCAGTTTGTTCTCTCCTTTACATTTTTGAAATGTGGATGTTTCTCACTCAGACCAGTGTCAAACACTGCTACTCTCACACCAGCACCTATTACAAGAAAATCATTGCTTTTTCTGATTCAGCTCCATAGCAAATCCATTCTATCAAGTTAAGAGAACTTTCATTTAATGTAGTAAGCAATTTACAATCTAAGTCAATTACAGATCTTAAATAAACTCATATTCCAATTCAGAAATTCAGCCAAAGATCATAAACATGACCAAGTTCTCCTAAGTACAGTACACACATACAACCAAGCACTCCATAAATACACAATGCATTTCAAACCAAATCATTTCTCAACCTTTACAACCTGGCAGCCAGTGAGAGGTTATCACACACGAGTCAGTTAGCCTCTCCTCACACTTCACTTGTTTTTCCAAGAAGGTTATTTTCTCAGGCAACAAGCAGCATCATACCTGTGTAACCCATCTGCCAGAGGACATCTGCCTGCAAGGTCTGAGCAACCTGGCGAGGGATGGCTCTCAGCAAACGCCTGCTCGAGTGTCGGCCTGTGGCATGCCAGAAGCCAGAACCCAGAGAAAGACTTGCCCTTCTCAAGGGGCGGGATGACTGCCACTTTTGAGTCCACCTGGTTTCATTGCAGTGCAGCATTGGATCAGCTATGTAGAATTAGGATGAAGAAAATTAAAAACAGCATGAGGAAACCCATAAAATAATTGAATTTTATGCAAACTTAAGACATCATACTGTTACAAGGAAAGTTTTCGATTATTGAGTATCCATTTTTTCTAACCAAAATCAGTAAAAGCTGCTGGTTTATCTACTATGGATACAGAGGTCCATAGTGTCTGCTGCAAAAGAAATGTTTCTATGTTGTAGATGGAAATACACCACGCTTTCAGCAAATGTATGACAAGACCCTGATCATTTCATAACCAAAAGAGATTTCTGTTAATTGAAAGAAACTGCAGGGCACTTCTCATTTGTGTAATGCTAAGCTGATGGTCTGAAATAAGGCTAAGAACACTTTTCCAAAACAGATCTCATGCAGCCACACAGAAAATAACTTACACTCCAAATACTTGAGTGACCGAAAGACCTTTCGCTGAGGTGTCACACGCTTGATGTTTGGATGATCTTCCAGTGTGAGGACTCCATCCTTCTGCTTCTCATTGATCTGAATAACTTCAAAATCGCTCGGATAGTCACTGGCTGGGTTGTTGCGAGGTACAATCCTCCAGTTCTCAATATCACTACTTTTTAGCGCACTTGAAATAAATTTACTTCGAGCTTTAGCTGTGAAGTATCCATTAAAAGCCACAATATACTCTGGAACAAGAGCACAACTTTATCAGAACTGGTGTTTAAGCAGCTTATGCATGCATTCATGTTGCAAAGTCTGAATTTTTCTTTTCCTTACTCAGAACAAATAATCACAATTTGAGGCACTTTTCTGTTGCTTTTACAAGTTTGCAATTTATTTCTGCACTACATAATGGGAAGGGATGGGGGTGTTGCATCAGGAAATCTAAGAAATATGACAAAAACCTTTGAAAGGAAGGTAGCATTGTAAATATCATGGAAAGGTGAAATGATGCGAGAGGAGCAGGGATGAGGGAACCGATTTACTGTCACAAACTGATATGCCAATTCAGTGTGTTTCTTGACAGGTATGGTTTAAAGACTCAGCAGGGTACTGAGCTTTAGTGCAAATTATTGACACCAACTATGACACGCTCAGAAAACAAAGTCGGACTCAACAGTCCAGTCCTTGATCTGCACCAGTGATTTGTGAACAGGCTCAGCCCCAGGTCACACCACCCATTCACCCTGTTAAGGCTGTGGCCAACTACGCACACACGTCACTCCTGCCACCCTGCCTGCAAGCACCCAGGCACAGCAGAGCTCCACTGCAGGAATGCCGCAGGTTCCTGAGGCAACACGTGGATGCAGGGTCAAGGTGTCCTACTGCTGTCCTCTGCCATCTCATCAGCAGCATCTGCCTCACTCCGCCTTTCATCTGCTCCCTTCACAATTATCTGTCATTTTTCCATGCAAGTATTGCTTCCAAACTTTTTCTTTAACAAATCCAGAGACTTCTTGCTTTTCTCACTCCTTCAAGGCTCATATCTGTGGTTATATTCCATAAAAGAGCCTCAAGCATACCACTGGCCAGGTCAAAACAAACAGCTACTAAACACACCAAACTTGCCCACCTGAGCCTTCACACTCCATTTTCACTTTTAACATTATCTTGATTTCCCTCTCCCCTCTCTTGTTATTGGAACACTGTCTCCAGCTAAACAAAGAACCTTTGAAAAAGCGTTCCTCTTTTTGAATATACAGAATTCAGCAGATGATGTGCTTCTACAGAAACTGTGAATGATACAATTGCACAAACACCACAAATCAGTAACATACACACGAACATGACATGGATTTTTTTTGCTGCTTAACTCTTTATTACCATGCTCCACGACTGTTGAAGTGAACTCCACCTTCAAAGTAAGGCGAGAGCATCCAGGACATATGTGAGCCTCATGAGAAGAATTTCCTACTCTGGTACCAAAGTGTTTTTTGCCACAGAGTAAAATAACAACCAGAACAAGCCAGATGTTTGCAAACTTCATGGTCATAGAAGAAAATGGCTTCATTCAAAAAATTCCATATGTTCAAATAACAATTTTCTTCTTTATAAACTAGTTCATTTTTGTTTCAGTAAACGTTGCTTTCACTGTGCTGATCAACTGGATATTCTTAAAGCTGGATCCAAAATGAGTAGAGATTTCATGGTCTTTTCAGGTCAAGCCTAGTGAACAGGCTCATTTCTTTCTCCGCTTCTTCTCCATTTTGCATTAAATGATTCGGTCACTCAGGATGTGGCAGCTGAGTCCTGTACTCCATTTCTGATGGCAAAGTTAACTCCCTAGAAGAATTAGCAATGCTGATTGCAAGCCAACCTGTAAGGCAGGGCAATATAGAAAATAATTAGATGCATGTTTGTGCAACTGTATAGTCTGAAAATCACCCAAAAAAGACACCTTTGGTAGCTCGTTTTAGAAATAATAGGGGAAAAAAGTTCCACATATTTCATTTAACAATTTTTCACCAACACTCAAGCCCATCTCTTGTTCAGACCAGAGCACATGTGAAACACTTGGGTATTAACCTTACAACAGAACAGGCAACAACGACCACCAAACTCGACCACACTTCGTGTTAGCGGAGCAAAGAGCTAAAAATGACATGTATGTCCCATGGCAGGGAAAAAGTGCAAGATAAAACAGTGTCCATGAACACTTAAAAAAGCACGCTTTTTTCCCAATCAGAAACATGGCAAATAGAAGTAATGCTACGGAACATCATTTTACAGAAGGAGAATCAATTCAAACTCTATGCCAAAGCCAGGTAAGGACAAAAGATACCAGAGGAGGCAAAGCTGCAGTGACTGTGCTTGAAAATCTGCACAAAAAACATCTTTCAAAAATTTTTTGAGCTGGGGTTTGTGTTACTAAAAACATGGGCACCTGAGAAAATAAGAGCTGATTACAGCATGTAATAATGTGAAGTTAAAGGAAGGTGTTGAAAGTGTTTTCCACATGGAGGGACACCCTCTTCCTCTTATGCTCCAAAGTGCATAATACACTCAAGAAAAATTGCAACGCTTGTATTCTTTTGAATTCCAAACATTCAACCAGCAACTGAGAGATAAAAGGCCACTAAAAGATAAAGAAAGAGAAACTCATGTCTGGTTTTTCACAGCACCTGGAGAAGAACAGAACTACACATTGCAGCTGTGAACAGGACTGGAAAGCAGGAGACTTATTAGGGGATTCACATGATTTAGGAGAATGATGGACTGACCTCACAGCACAACAGATGAATTGAGTCTGAATGCGACAGCTGTTACTTCATTTTAATTTAACTTTATTTAGCATTATCAAATATTTCCTTGTAATAGGGACAGAAACACCCTCTATTTTTATTTGGCTGACAACACTATGACAGACTAGGAACTGCTTGTGATTATAAAGTTTCCCCTTCGTTCCTAACTCAACATAGCTACAGTGCACTGACTCCTGGCCTTGGCTGAGCTCTGCCTGACTTACCACTTCATCGGTTAATAACCCCTATAGCAATAAAATAAAACAACCATACAAATGAGCAAAATAAACACTCTGACGGCTGATAACAGGTTGTATGTAAGCACGATAACGAAGCACGATGGACACTAAGAGCAAAGGAACAGCACACCCACAGGTTTATTCTGTTTAACACCCATACCGTGAGGGGCTGGACGGGGCTCACACTTGCCAACCTGCCTCTGTCCTAGAAGAGCAACGCCTGGAGTCACTCCCTGCTTCTCCCGAAGCGAGGGCACCCCATCCCGAGGACTGGGCACGCCGCAAGGATCACCGGTTGGAGTGCAGCAGCACCGTCCCGTCCGGGGAGCTCTGCCGGTGCCACGAGAGAGCCAGCGAGCCCGTGCCCGGTACCGCCCCCGCCGGACTAAAGCCGCAGTGAGCGCGGCCGGGCACCGTGCGGGGCAGCGCTGCCGCTCCTGGCCCGGCGGATGTGAAGTGACAGCCGGCGGGGAGCGCCCCGCGCCGCGGCGGCGGGAAAGGCAGCCCCGGAGACGAGGGGCAGCGAGCACCGCCCCGCCCCGCCCGCGGCCCAGACCCTGAGGGAGCCGCGGCGCTCTCGGCCCGTCCCGCCCGCCCCGTGCTCACCGCGCCGCCGCCGCCTTCGCCCGGCCCGCCGCCATCTTGTGCGCTGTTTACCGCCGCGCTCTCGCGAGAGCCCCGCGGGGGCCGCGCTGCGCATGCGCGGCGGTACCGGGCCGCGGGGGCAGCCCTCGGGAAAGCGCGTCCGGGAGTGCCGATATCCCACAAGGAATAGTGCCGGCAGCGGCGGGCCTGAGGGACACGGCAGCTTCACCGTTAGCAAGCTGCATTTAAGCCCTCGCCCAAATTAAATGTATGGGTTTAAAGCCCCTTTGCCAGTGAGCGCAAGGCGTCGTTGGCAACCCAAGTTTTATCCCGCACAATTGAAGTAAACGGCTTTGACGGCCAGCTGAGGTTGGTGCCAGCTGTGGACAGACCCCTGTCATGGGTCCCTGACCCTGATGCCCTGCCCCCCCCCCCCCAGCTGCTCCCCATCTTCTCCACAACTTCACGGTTGTCGTTTTGAATGGTTTGATATTTTGGGGGTCCCATTTCTGATGGACTTGGAGGAGTCTCAAATTTTCTCAACTTTACAAACAGAAATCGTGTAGCACTTTGTGAGAGATGGTCACTTACTGTCAGAAATAACACTGTGCCTGCTCCTGCCCAATTATCTCAATGAGAAAGTGAATAGAGAGTAACATCAAGAACATCAGCCCTTTGTCATAAAGGAAAACAGCAGAGGAGCTATTTAATACAAGGATACAGAGAGGATCCAGACTTCTGTCGTCTAGGTTACGTAGCTTGCTTAACAAGGTATGGATAAGTTACAGTAAGTCCTCCAAGGTGCATTAAACATTTCTGCAGCACTCTGATCAGAACTGGCACGTGGGACATCGAGCTACTCCTATTTAGCTTTGGCTGCCAAAGCTTGCTTGCGTAGAATTTTGCCCAAATACAGTGCAAACCATGCCCACATCCATTCAGGCAGGCACTCGCCCAGTGTGACCTGTGGAGAGGCACAGGGAGACGAGAACAGAAAAATGAAAGGAAGGGACAGATTAAGATACATTCCATTAAAGGAAACAGTTTCTCAAATCACTACTAAAGCAAGGCAAAAAGTGCTTGAATATCATCAACTAAGCCTTAAAATTCAACCCCTTGGAACTACATTTATTCAGTTGTTTCAGAAGTAGCACCCACAGCTGAGCAGTTCTGCAAATAAATCCTGATTTGGTCAAGTTCACAACAGCAATTCTGTCCACTTCCTTTAATTGCCACATCTTGCCAAAATCCATCCTACCCCTTTTATTCCTTTTGGACTAATCCCCACTTCTTCATTTCCACCTACTCAACCCAATGCTACAGGAAGTCACTAGGTGGGATACATGAGATGTGACCAATGTGCATAAAACGGTCTGCCCCCAAAAATGAAAACCCAAACAAATGGAGGATCTGCTTCTTCTAAGGTAGCTTAGAATGAAAGGATGGTGTTTTTTCCTGCTATTATTCCATCCATCATACCCACTCCTTCCCAAAGCAGAAATACGCTCAATATACTATGACCAAAAAAAGCTGCTTCTGTTTACAGAAGACAGTGAAACACTTGCCCAGTCAGCAACACCCCAGGTGAAATGAGATACTCTGTGCTTTTCAGTAAAAGTTGACTCTTTCCCATTTTTGCTGTGTATTTCAAGGGAGCATTGGATTCATTCTCTGATCTTAAAAATAAGCATGATTTGCTAAAGCAGAACTAGTGAGAAAACATAGCACAACACCTTAAAGTCTACAACATATGTTACACTTTGTCAGAATGGGCATAGTTTTCATTTAGACTCCTAAGAAAGTAAACAGCTGATGTACTTCTACTGACAAACATGAAATAGTTTAGTGAATTCCATTACCTGTATTGCATGTTTCCAATAACCAGTGGTCCTTATGGATAACCCAAGAGTAGAAACAGCATGACTTGCATATTCTTCAGCAGTAGGAAAAAAGATAGATCTCTTTGATATAGTGCTGCTGAATGCTAGCATTTTTGTAGTAGTTACAAATGGCATTAGACTCTGAACAAAAATTCCTTTAGAGGCATACTCATAATGTAGTGCTCTACTGAAATAGTCCAAGTAGCTCTAGAAAGACAAAAGCAGAAAGAGACTTTTTTTTTCTTTTTTTTAAACAATGAAATCTCAGGGCAAGGTTTTATTAAAATTACAGAAAAGTTGTAACATATTTTATACAGCAGCTCAATAAATATAAAATTAATAAACAGTATAAAAATACGAATTTCTGAAGTATTATCAACATTTCTATGTGTTGTTATTTGCTATAAACTTGCCATGTAACTTGCAGGACAAAGTGACTGCTTAACACAGTCTGACAATTTCCACTTAAAAATAATATAAGAACATTTATTTCATCTAAAACAAACACCTTGTTTGGTCTGGGGGCATTGCAAGTACACTCTACAGCCAGTTCTACCTACTACTGTCAGAAGGAGAAAATAAAGTCCCATTCTTTAATACATTGACAGGTGAATTTCACATTCAACTGTATCCTCCAGAAGCCAGGTTAGTTATTTCCTGGGACTACCTTATGCAAAATTATTCATTTGTTAATGTGTATCTGCATTACCTCCTTTAGCTCATTTTACTTTTACAGAATAACAAGAAAAGCACAAGCCTGATAACTGGGACTTCTGGAATCAGACCAAAAAATGAGCCTGGCTCAGTCTTATTGGGGCAGCAACACTGATGCCTTCCTTGCTGAAGCTAGTGCTGTGCCACACAGCCAGTTCTCCCTGAGAAAGAGCATTTCAAACTCAGCTTGTGAGCAGACATCTTTCTGCTCCTAAACAGCCTTGCAAAAGGTTTTCCCAACAGTTTGCTGGGAAAGCACCTTGTACAAAGGCTCTTACAGCTCCTTTAGGAAAACTAAAGCGACCACTTCAAACACCACTCACTGTTATGTTACAGCAGCTTATTCTCACTTCTGTGTTCTGAGGCCAGGCTTAAAGATGGATTGCTGATCTAGGATTTGGATTTATTTTGTCAGCTAAATGAAGAAACTTTGGTAGATTTGTGTTTCCTCTTTTTCATTCAAGCCTTTAAATTGTTTTAATTCAGGGTGCAGTTCTACATACACTTAGCATAACCAAAGGGGCAGATACTCTGCACAGAAACAGTAATCTTAAGCAAGTTTCCACACTGAAGAAAGTCTGCAAAGAGTTTTATATCTTGGGGTAGTAAGAGCTGGTTTTGCTCCAGGCCAAAGGAAATACAAGAGCTATGTCAGGAGCAAGGCTACAACAGAGGGCAGCCACAGACAGCTGGGAGCAATAACCACTTGTGTTTAGACACTGGATCTAGGTGAGATCCTTCCACAATCCCAGTTGCTTTTGTGGATTCAGCAGCACATCATCCAGTGTAAATCCACCATCATCATGAGCATTCATTCTTCACACCTAGCTGCCCCATCCTATTCATTACTGGCTGGATCTCTTCAGGAAGGACAATTATGGGGGAGTTCTTTCCACTTGTCCCCAAATATGGCACAACACTCCTTGGTACTACATGAAGCAGTGGCTTGATCTGGCCACACTCTTCGTCACAGTGGTGGCTTGAGCACGAGTATAGCCCTTTTTGCTGCCAAATACTGGTATGCAAAAGGCTTGAGGTATATGCACAGTTCAGCTGAAGAAGAGAGAAATTAAATTCTTGACCCCTTCAACGGGGTGCACAGAACTGCCTCTCTGCTTTGTGCATCTGAGAAAGGCAACATTTCTCCTAGAATGACTGTTATGCCACAGTTCACACAAAATCCAAGAGCACTGACTTTGGTTCAAAGCCCAGCACTGGTGAGGATGAAGAGTTTACTGCATAATACATGTACCATTCACCTCCAATTTAAACAAATCCCCAGAAAACATTCAACATCCTTGCTGAATGTGTTAAGAAACCCCATAACATAACCAGCCTATAATGTACTTTCCAGGGCATACCATTTAACACTACACCCCAACTTACTTTAGAGGCTCCATAGACTGTCAACATCGGTGTTGGCTGACAAGAGACTGCTGAAGAAAGGTTCACAATTGCCCCTTTCTTCTTCTTTACCATGCCTGGCAGCACGATATGTGTCATCATGGTAGCAGAAGCAATATTTACATGGATCAAGTCCCATAGCGTCTCCTCAGACAGATTAGTAAAATAGTCTGTGTAGGCATAAAATATTCCTACATTATTCACCAAAATCCCAATTTCCTTGTCTTTCAGAGCCTCCTTAATGGCTGGGTAAAGCTCACGCCCCTTGCTGAAATCAGCTACTATGAAATCTGTTTCCACTTGATAGGTTTCAGATATGCCCCTGGATACAGCCTCCAGCTTCTCTTTGTTTCGGCTGACTAAGATGATGTTGACACCATGCTTTGCCAGTTCTTCAGCATAGGCCTTCCCAATACCATCTGTGCTACCTGCAAGACCAAACAGCAATACAATACACAAGTGAAAACAGAGCAACACCAGCCTTCTACTTTGACAGTTCTTTCAATTAGAGCTTTATTCTTTTTTCTGAGATCATGTAGCACTGAATATATTGAATTCAAAGACACAACAGTAAAGACAACCCTGTCAACCACCTTCTGCAATTCCCCTCATAAAAGTTTTATATTTTCTATGACAGAAAGACAGAGCTCAAAGGAGAACCTTAACGAAAGGCAGGAACATCAGAGGTACAGGACTCAAACCTTGTTGAAGAACTAGAGCACATATAGACATCTCATAGCAAAAAAAAAGGATCTTGTCTGCATCGCTGCCTACATTTGCAGGTGTTCAAGATGTACCTTGAAAATCTGGGCAACAACTACTGTGATTCTTTCTCAGCAGTCAGTCAACTCACTTAGCTTGCCCATCTCCTGAGGAATTAATTTATAAAGGCAACAAACAACAGCAACTGCTCAGGCAGATTAACCTTCAACCAGAGATACTACAGGCCCCAGCTTGTGACATAAAGTTCACCCAGCAGCACAAGCTACCAAGTTTCACAGTACTCGCACAGTATGTTACACAAACACAAGCAAATTCATCACTTCTTCTCTTACCAGTGACCACGGCCCACTTTCCGTACTTCTTGACGAGATCAATCTCCCCACTCAGCTTTGGGATAACGTGCAGCCTGAGCACGCTGTAAGTGTCAAACGCCAGAGACACACACTTTCTGACGGTGTACCAAGCTCCAACAATAGCTAGGGCTTCTACGTAGAAACTGCAGGAGCGACTGATTTCTCTGTACAAGAGGGAGAATTGATCCACTGCAGCCATGGTGATCAGAAGCCTGAAAAAAAAGAAGACACAGGCAATTACAATTGCCTCTTGGGCCATGTAAACTTCTCAGACTGTATGGATAACCTTTGAGATTCACCATGTTACAGTTTGAACACTGTTTTGACACAGAAAAGCCATAAGTCAGTCTGCTAAAATTTGGGTGTCACCTATCATCATCCTCACTGGGTTAGGTACTGTTTAACCCTTTTTCTAGGGCTTAGCTATTAATCAGTTATACTGCAACAACACTGATCAACGATTCTGTAAATAAAACAATTCAAGCAGAAGCTGAACAGGTGAAAAGCAATTCTGGAAGATGAAGAACCACCTACAAGAGAAGCAAGGATAACCAGCACAAGGCAGCTGACACACAAAGAAAAAACGGGCTCTTTCAAGGACAAAAAGCTACATGAGAGACAAAGCAGGCTCAGAGACAGAACGTCAGTCCCCAGCGCTGTCAAAAGCGCCGCATCTGCCCCTGTCCTTGAACCACGGCACAGTGCAGCACATCAGGCACCTCGCACACCGCGCTTGCTGTGCCTCACACGGCTTTTACTAGTTAATACATTTTTTAAACAAGCACAAATCCGTCCTCTCCTCGACAGGACCCGATGTGCCGCCCGGCACCGCCACACTCCGTCCGCCCCTCGCCCAGGGAGGGACAACGGGCTCCAGGCGCGCCCTCCCCGCGCAGCCCCAGCGAGCTGGCCCGGCGCCTCGGCCCCTCGCCCAGCCCCGGCCTTGAAAGACCCGAGCCCTCCCTGTTCCGAGCTGTCCCGGACACACCCCACCCCGCCGCGGCCCTGACCCGCTGCCGCCTCGGCCGCAGAACCGGGCCGCGCCCGCCGCGCTGCCCGCGCCCGCCGCCGCCTGCGCCGCGCGGGGCCGCCGGGAGCGGCCGCGGGGCTTTGTGGGCCTGCGCGCGGCATCGCCATGGCCACGGCTTAGGCGGCCGCCGGGGCTCGGGCTCTGCTCCGTCCTTCGTCTGCCGCCGACCAAAGCCTGTGGACATTTTGTCTGAAAAACTCAGAGCGTAAATCCCATACCAGCTCGGGGGGTGTTAGAATGCAGGCGGCGCCCGCTGGAGACCCGGGCAGCGGCCGCGGAGGTGGGGTCCCGGCGCCTGAGGCGTCAGAGGCGCCGCTGGGCGACACCGGGAGCGGAGGTGCCCACAAGGAGCGTGAGGGCAGCGCAGTGAGCACAGGTGAGCCCCTCCGGCTCGCTCGTCTGCACACAAAGCCTGCACATCACGGCTGTTCCTACTCATCTGGAAGCAAATACGAGTGTGTGCTTTCTCCCAGCAAAGTCACTGGAAATCCTGACATAACTGAGGCATACTTAATTGCTATCTTCCTTGGCCTTTTTTCCTTTCCCTATATTTCTTACTTTCCTGTTGCCAGAGAGATATTTCCTCCAGTGTTGTAATCACACAGCTAGTCTGACCTCTTAAGTCACAGAGTCACAGGATGGGTCAGGTTTGAAGGGACCACAGTGGGTCATGGGTCCAGCCTCCCTGCTCAAGCAGGGCCATCCCAGAGCACATGGCACAGGATTGTCCCAGATGGTTCTGGAATATCTCCAGTGATGGACACTCCACACCTCTGGGCAAACAGTTCCAGCACAGTAAAGAAGTTCTTCCTTATGTTCAGGTGGAACTTCTGTGCATCGGTTTCAGCCCATTGCCTCTTGTGCTACTAAATATGTCTGATTATTATGTTTTAATTACAGTCATATTTAAGTAACCTGGTACAATCATCTTGTTTGCACTTTCTCTTTAAATGTACCAACTACAAGTACAAGTAGAAGGTCCAGGGCAAGTATCTGAAGAGAGAAATAGTGAAATGGCCATTAATCAATGGCAGTATAAAGACACCTTCCAAGGAGTGCAGAAGGGTAAATTTGTAGAAGAGCTAGACTAACAGTGCCTAGGATGACTGATACACCATTACTGTAGTCTCTTTACAGTAAACTCAAATTGGTGTTAATTAAATGTAATACATATTAAATGTCTAACACCATAGGAACATTGGTGTCAATACTTTAGTGTCACTGTACATTATAATAATCTTAAGAATAATGGGTACTATCTGACTTCCAGATCTAAAAAAAATAAAATATGCAGATTTCAACAGTTCAATTGCTACTATTTATTTTACGATGCTGTGTAAAAAAGTTAAGTTCCATTAAAAATGTTAACAGAAATCTTGGTTAGAACACTCTCTTCTTGAAATTCATATTCAAGTGCTCTTCAATATTTCTTTAAAGTAATTGGCAACGACACATTTTCCCTACCCTTGCTGTTAAATTGCAACTAAGTTTCTTATTTATAAAGCTATTAAAACTCAAGAGAAAGAAGTCAACTGTATGTCCAGAACAGATCAACAGAATGAACAAAAATCAGGTACTGATCAGAAGTCTGGAACCAGCTCATCCAGTCAAAGGACAGAAGAAAAGAGAGGCTCTGTAAGGTAATACATTGTCTGTGGATGTGTTGGCATCATCAGGAGTTTTGCTGTTCTGTGTGTTCATCTCAGTTCTGGAGAACTTGAGAATAATGGATAAGTCAGGTATTAGAGTGGTATTTCCAGCACTTGTACAGATGTTCGCTTTTTATGGCCACAGTAGCAAACTATATTCTGACCACATGATGTAGTCATGTAATGGATCTGGAGAAAATTCTGCGAGCTCCTGTGGAAGTCATTTGCCAGTAGATTTAACCATTTCTCTGCATCAGTTCAGACAAGGAATTGTGTTAATTCCTAGTGGCATTCCCAGCCAGCAAACAGCTGTATATCAAAACTTTATTGCATGCTATTTTGGAGTCATCATTTCAATAAAATATTGGGTTGATAACTACTGACTTTTCTAATCTTAGAAAAATGTTGCATTTTGGCTCTGCCACCAAAGGTCCTGTACCAAAGCAAAGAGGAACGGAGAGGAAGTTCCCAAGAACTGGAGAGGAAGCTAACATTGCAACCAGAAGTTAACATAGAGTCATGCTGCCCTTTTCCAAGGAGATGGACTCTCTAATTTCCTGTCCATTTTCCTATGAACTCTCAGTTTTTTAGCAGAAGGGCCTGGTAACTCACTTCAAAGGTAGAAATGAAAAGCCACTCTAAAAACCCTCACTGCTTCTTTTTTATTGGAATATAATTTTGAAAGCAGTAGCTATTTCTCTTGCATGAAAGAACTGTTAATTGTGTTGCATTGGAATCTGTAGAAACAAAAGATTTCAGAATGTGCACTGATATACATTTTTTGTTTTGCTTCTACTTCCTGTACTATTTTAGAATGACAAAAAAGATTCTGCTAGACATCTGTAAACAGCAGAAATTATACTGGACCCCATACTTAAATGATATACTGTACTTGCATTATAAAGGTAAGATGTGAACATGACTGCCTAGCTTGATCATTTTAAGTAGCATTTTAGCAGAGAATCTGTTTCATGGCTCACTGAAATAGGGTATCTAGTCATTCTTTTAAATTAGAAGCACAATTTTATGTAATACTGGATTTGGGAAACAAAATGAGTCAATATGGAAGTAGAAAAGTAAACTGATTGTACATCTAACTCACTTTGTGGAGCCATTCAAAGGATCAATAGGAATCACGGGACATATTTTTGGTTTCTTTTCCTGAAACAGGACCCTCTGAGAAATGTCTTAAAATACTGACCTGGGTTGCATTCAGAGGAAAATAAACGTATTTTTCCTTAAATTGTTTGTATAAAGAGATTTTTCTAGCTTTTTTGAACTTTTTTACTGCCAAATACAAATGGTCAAGAAGAAAATAAACAGTAAAGACTTGCTGCATGTTTGCAGACACTACTGAAAGAAAAAAAAATTGTTAGAATGAACCTTACTCATCCTCTTGTGGTCTCTGAGCAGGTTTTTGCATGATGCAGCTACCTGGTCCAAGTTAGCCTAATAATTCTTCCAAATAAATAGGATATGCTACCTTCTACATTCGGCCTTGGTTTTGCTATGTATTATTTAGCATCTTAAGGGCTGCTGAGATACAGACCAGGATAGGTACCAACCTGGTTTTGCCCTTTATGGGCCAGAAACAATACCATGAATTCAGTGGAAATATTGGCAGTAACTTCAGTCCAAGTGCTCTCTCAGGCTGTTTCAGCAGCTCTGGTTTAATGGAACTTTCTCTTCCAAAGAGCCGTTTTCAGCCAGTGCCATTTCATTTTAAAACATCTTTTTTTCTGTGCAGGATTTGACCGGCTGGAGAATCTTGAAGAATATACTGGACTGAAGTGTTTGTGGCTGCAATGCAATGGCTTAAGAAAAATTGAGAATTTGGAGGCTCAGACAGAGTTGCGTTGCCTCTATTTGCAACTCAATTTAATTGAGAAAATTGAAAACCTTGAACCCTTACAAAAGCTGGATTCCCTCAATATCAGTAACAACTACATTAGGACCATTGAGAATCTCTGTAAGAACTGTTGGTACAACATGTTTTAGCCTCTGACAAGCCCTATTTCCTAAGTTCTGACTAAGCTTTTATTAGTGGCACTGGTTTCAAGGGATTTTTTTTATTTGTGTTAGGATTTTGCAAAATATCCATACCAAAGCCCACAGGGCTTCTGTTGAATCAAACCTATGTTGAGAAACAGGAAATACATAGGAACTGCTTTCACATGGATACCTAGGATAATTAAGTAGTTTTTCTTTATGTCTTAATACCATCTCAGTACTTATCTGTGTTGCAGACATGCTGACAATCCAGTTTTCAGCATTTACTTTACAGTTAAGATGTGCTTTGGCAGTTGCAGACACAATTACCAAATCTTATATCTGCTAAAAGATTTATTCTGTCCTCAGCAGAAAATAAAAACCAATTTCTCTACATTACTACTTGCATACATTGGAGAATTTTGAAACACAAGCTCTTGCTTTTGTGTAACTGATTAGTTTAAAATGTGAGTTAAAAACAACTACATCCTAAAACCAAGCTGCTGTTTTTCCCTGGGGTGAAGAAAGCAGCTTTGGAGGCCTAGCCAAAAAGTATATATAACAGAATAACAAATTTAGAAAAAAGCTCCAAATTCAATATAAACAACTAGTTTGACAATGCAGTTTTTTACTTGCTCCAAAAAACCCTCTGCGAAGCAGCAACTCTTACCTTTCCTTTCATTGTGCTGTTCTTGTCTGGCAGCTTGTCTGAAAGTCCTGCAGACTCTGCAGATTGCCCACAATAAGTTACGAACACTGGAAGACATCCAGCACTTGCAAGAATGCCCAAGTATTTCTGTTCTTGATCTTTCCCACAACAATCTAAGTGATCCAAGTATTGTAGCTATTCTGGAGATGATGCCTAATCTGGTAAGCCAAAAGTAGCTGAGGGTTTGTCGTGTGTGGGTGAGCCCCATTAAGTGGCTTTGTTGGGTAGTTCAGGGCACAGTAGGTATCAGTCTAAAAGAAACATTATTAAACATTATTGTGTTTCTTGTAGATCACTTGTAACACCCTGGATGTTTTACTCATTTCTTGCTTTTGAAATGACAGGGAAAGTGCATATATCCAGAGTGGGGTTTTTGCTACTCAAGTTTAAAAATTGTTTCTCTTGTTTCTCTAGCATGTGCTGAATTTGATGGGAAACGAGGTGATAAAGAAAATTGCTAATTATAGAAAAACACTCACTGTTCGACTAAAACAGCTGACATATCTGGATGACAGACCAGTTTTCCCAAAGGATAGGTAAGAAACACAGCCATCTGCTTTACACAGCAGTAAAGATCAAGTGCTAGCAATCACTCATCCATTTTTTGCCAATACTGTCATGAAAGGAAAAGAAGACTGACCAGTATAATTTATTGAAGGTAGGTGACCTCAAGGGGAAGAGTATTATACTACAGAGTTCTACATCTAACATAGAAAAAAGCAATGTATTTTTTCACAAAATAATTCTTGAACAGAATTGTTTTATACCAGGTCTGTAAACCAGAGGCAAATTCTGATGTCAACAGAAACTGAGCAGGTGTCTGGAAAAGCTGAGCCAATACCAGACCAACCTCTGGTGGTGTAATCACCAATCAGCATTTGGATATCTCTGTTTCTTTTGTTTCAGTTCTATGTACAGGATGAGATAAACATGCATCCCTGTTGCATAAGGAATTGTCACCACTATCTGCTTTTTTCTCTCACAGCTATTTTGTGCTGTTGCAAGCTATTTTAAATTTCTCTCTCATTGCAAAGATGAGCTTTTACAGCTGTATTACAGTGAGCTTTTGTGTTTTCATTAGAGCCTGTGCAGAAGCCTGGGCTGTTGGAGGGCTTGAAGCTGAGAAAGCAGAAAGGGAAAAATGGGAAACCAGAGAGAGAAAAAAAATCCAAGATAGCATTGAAGCATTAGCAGCAATTAGGCAAAGAGCAGAGGAAAAGAGGAGACAGAAGTGCATGGAAGGAGTTGCAACAGATACCCTAGAAGGTTTGTGCTTACTATTTTGGAAGATGTCTGTGACCAATTTGAATGTGCAGAGGAGTCTTTATCTGATACATCTTTGGACTGACTAATAAGTAAAACTTTGTCTGCAAGCAAGTGGATTGCACAAAGGAGAGGGTAACCAGCACTTGTTGCTCATCCATCAAAGTCCTCAAGCATGTATTTAAATACATAGTCACTTGTGAATCTTTTCAAAGTATTAGAAATACCAGACATTTATTATTTAAGCATTTTCTCTAGATGATTTTTTTTCTGGGGAACTTCTGTTTGCTGGGGAGTTGAGATGGGAAAACAGCATTGCTGCAGTATTGGGAAGACTACTCATCCACAAATAGCTACTCAAACAAAGTAGGAGCTTTTCCTGCATATTTTAGCCCAATGTAGCAGTGTTTGGATATTTAAAATGAGCAGTGGTAGATTAGCTCAGCAATTTTAATGAAATTATTTCTTCTGTAGGGGCACCTGTAAATTCAAAAGATGGTGATGGAAATTCTAATACATCAGAGACTTCAAACAGATCAGAAGAAGAAGCTCAAGAAAAGACTGAGAAATTTAAAAATGCAGGTTTTGATGTTTGTGGTGAAGTGATAACACTTCTACCAAATAGAGGCGATAACAGAGATTTCCCATCTGGAAATATGCCTGATGAAGGTCAAGAGGATGCACAGGAACCAGACTCTTACAAATGCACAAATTTCAACGAGGAGACAGATGGTAACGTACCCAGTGAAGAGCCAAACCAAAGTGAGCGTGCAGAGAGGATGAGCCAAACTCTTAGTGTAGCACTGCCTCTGCTGTGGGTCAAGCCAACTAATTCATACATAAAAACATTCCATTAGATTTCCACAGCAACTAGGTGAAATCAAGGAATACTGGGTAAAATATTCCTTAAATACAACAAATAGTAAAATTCTGAAGGCTTAACATGCAGCTTCTGCAACTTAAAGGTGGAACTTCATTTCTCAAACATGCCAGGTTTACTGGCAAGCCAGGAGAGTTTACAGACTTTCCTTGCTCCCACATAAACTGGGCAGTCTGTCTGCCAACAGAAGCTGGTCATCACTCTAGAGATTGTTTTGTACCTTTACACATGGAGAAATGCTTTTATAGACTAGTGGAACACATTATTGAAAAATGCAAATATTAATTTATACAATATAAGAGAGTCCCAGAATATCACAGAAAGACAAAGTGCTGGATTCAGCTGTGAATTCTGCAGTGGTAGTCATGTCCCCAGCAGTCTGGTTTTGCACTGCTTGCTGTTGCAGTATAGACATATTTTTTATTCAGTTAGTTCTCTGCAACTGACTATTGATTATTCTTTAAATCTACCAGGACAGGAGGCAGCTACTGACAAGGCCATGCTTCCTGAGAGGGATGAATATGCTGAAATTGAACAGTTCAAGCTGGAGACACTGGAGAAACTTTCTCTTGATGTATGTATTGGATTCAGACTTTGAGAAGTTCACATGTGGATATTGTCTTCTCCAAGTTAATTCTTGTAATACTCTGGCTAATAAAACTATACGGGTAGGTTTTAAAGAAAGGTATACTGTTAGAAAAATGAAAGAAAGAAAAAGACCCAAAAAAGCAAAGTTGCAGGGGTATTCTTTCCAGTGAAACATATATAAAGAATGCTTCCAAAGTTTATTTTGTCCTTAAATTTTTTATCCTATAAATCCTTTTGCCCTGTAAATCACCTGAAGTTGACCTTCTATCTTTGTGATTTCTCTGGAGAAGCTAATGAGGGTTCTCATTTAAAAACAGAAATCACAGCAAAAAGAATCTAGTAGATATATTTGTCCTCTTAATCAACACTCCAATGAAATATGCAGTTGAAAATATGAACTACTGCAGAAAAAGCATAGGGAAGAAATAGCACCCCCACTATTGTAAATGTCACTCAGCAGTATTAGATATTAGAAATTCTCAAAATAGAACTCTGATTTCAGTTTCCAAGAAAAACAGAATGTACATTATTCAGATATATAATAAGTGATTGACATTTGTAGTATGATCTTCTACTATCTGAAGTTTCTATCTGATGCAACATTTAAACCTGTTTACCATATTTAACCATGAGGAGGACATACATACCACTGAAAAATACAACTTCATTTCAAAGGAGAATTGTTCAATATGTCCTAATTAGGACTCTGCTGATAAACTGACAGTGTCAGACTATGATACAATCAGCAATAAAAACTTCTGAGCTTATGATTTCCCAGAGCACTTACCCTATACTGGCATTGTTAACTACTGGCAGAAAAGCCTCATATCTTTGTCATGCTCTTAATTTCCCAGGCAAAAATTCCATGTTGTTATTGAAGGACTCAGCCTACTGCTTTGGTAGAGGGTTTGCTGCTGCCTCCTCCTGTTTAGCTGTTTTCAATAACAGGTTTAAAAAAGATAGTGGAAAGAATGGGCAGCAATTCAAAGTATGCACAATATTATTCTTAAAAGTAGATCTTGCAGCGTCTGAAATAAAGGTTTTTAATGCACAATGACACTGTAGATACCTACAATGTGAAAATCTCGATTCAGTGTTTGTTTTTCCCTTGATGCTCTATGGCACCACAGGAAGCCCCTTTGCACAAACTTTAAGGCAGTATAAAAGTAACTCTTAAGCACACATCTGTGGGGTTTCTTTAGAGATTTAAAAAGTGGAACTATTTTAATTCTACAGAAAAAAAACCAAACCCAAATCATGCACTAATGCACATTCCAGTGTTCAGTGCTTCCAATGACATTTAGTAATAGAAAGAGCCTCTCCCAACAGCCTCCAGTACTTACCCTATTGCAGATATTCCAAAGAATCTTAGTGCTGACATAGCAGGGAATGGCTGGGAAGATGCCGGTGGTGAGAAGCTCTGGAGCAGCACCGTTGTCTTTATTCATATCCTGAGTCTGTAGATGGTCTCAGGAGTAATAAAAGGGAGAAGAGTGGAGGAGGATTTGCAATGGGTGGTTATGACATCCCCATGACAAGCAGAAACAAGCTCATGTTGCTGCACATGCCTTGGCAGTGTGGGAACCACATTCCCATGTACCTAAACTAGGTTAACTTGTAGTAAATGATTTTGGCTTGATCTGCAAAGGTACCCTGATGACTGAAACAACACTAACATCTATTTCATCTCCCTATTGACATCAAACTCCACATTAGTCTCAGATCTTAATTTGTACATTTTTAATGCTATTTTTATAAAACTATGTGACTTCAGGACATGCTGCACTAGCTGCAGCCATATTGGAAAGGAGAAACTCTCTTTCTTGATTTTAATTCTGTAATAATCTTCACCACACAAAACAGTACAGAATAGATGTTCCTGATGCTACTACGCCAAGCAGTCTGCTACAAAGTCATTAAGTGCTAAAAGTATCTAAAAACAAAAGGAGATGCTTATCCCAGTATTGACCTACGGTAAAAAAAATGGCAACAAGGTATTAGGTTCTACCTGTGATTCTGCATTCCCACCTTCTGGTTTTGCTTTCACATCAGCAAATGATAGTTGTCTGAGAAAATATTTTCTAGTGGAAAGCTGAGATGATGGGCCCTGTATGAGGAAAAACAGTTCTCAGCAAGTTTGCTGTTCTGTATCCTTAATTATGAGGCATTCTCAGTAAAACATTGGTTTATTAGGTGTATTTACATTAACAGAGTTTACTGATACGCAGTTTCAGGAAGACTGCAGGTCTGGATTTGGCACTTACCCATAAGATGGGTTGCAGTGGGATTAAATCTGTTGAATAGATAGGAAACAGCTAAGAGAATAAACCATGTTTGCTTTTAAAATCCTGGTAATGCCTTACTCTTTATCCTGTTTTCCTTTATAATCACACAGCGTAGTAGAAAACAGCATTCAGTCTGACATTAGGGCTATTGCTTTCCCATTTGCTGTTTCTGGAGACAGATGAATTTTCCCTTTCCCACATGTGTTTAACAGCAGACTGGCCCTGGGAGAGGATGGCAGTGGGGTCCTGCTGGCTGTGGCCTCGCACCCTGATGAGCATTGCTTTGAAGAAGTTGTCCAGTGAGCCAGAGATGTCATTTTTCATGGGTTACAGTAGCTCTTCCCACTGATTATTGATCTGTGATTGTTCACAGGAACTGCCTGATTTAGAAGATGTAGTTCTAAGTGACTTTCCCCCAGAAGAGGAAATCTTTGTTCAAGAGGTAACATTTTCATTAATTCCAGTAATGAAGCTTCCCTAAACACATTTACCAATGTTTTGCAAAATGAGGATAATCTAAGTTGTGAAATGCTGGTTTGGAGATGCAATCACTTATGCATTTACAAACTTCCATCTCTGTATGTAAATCTTTCAAAATCTGATTTTTTTATATTTGTGTGTAGCAAAAATAGAATAAAAACTTATGATCAGTAATGCAACAGTTACTTAAATTTAATTTCTTAATTGGATGTAGTGTTATACTGAAGATTAGTCTTAAAATATACTTTACCAGTACTAATATGGTGCAAATTGCCTACTGCTGAATAAAATCTGATTTTTCAACTGAAATCACAGAGAGATTGAAACTCCTCCTCTCCACTGCAGGCCAGTCCTTGTCCACCTTAGTGTTTTGCTTTGCTAAAACTAATCTTTTAGGCACAAGCCTATAAGAAGAAGTAGAAGAGAAAAAAAGAAGACAACAAAGTTTAAAAGCCCAGTTTTGATTCTCATGCTGATCACAGAATCACACTGGCCTTGCTGGAGACAGAGGCTGGTATAGTACATGCTCTTACAAGTCTTTCCAAGATAATGCCAACTGTTCCTAAAGTCAGCATAAGGCATGGAATTGATTTGCCCTTTTGATCACAGACTCATAACAGGGTCTTGGCCAGCAAAGCATCCTATTAAAAGAAGGCAAGGAAAGTGGATTAGTGAAGGAGGATGTGTTAGCAGCTGTCCTGTTCCAAAGGGTGCTTGGTTCTCAGCTGAAGACAGATGATGTTGGTCAGGTTCCTCTGTTCAGAGTAAAATATTAGAACAGAGCCCACACATTGCTGAAATAGATGTGAACTGTTTATGAACTGTTAATAAGTTTATGGTCAGTTCGTTGTTGATGCCTGAGAAATTGCTAACGTAAGATTCATCCACAAACCAGCAGAGCTATGGGTGAAGCATATTTTCCATATATTTTATGAGAACAGCACATTAAAGCTGACAACTGTCACATGGATCCAAGAGATACTTACCCATCCTTTAGCTTTCATATCTAAGAATAATTTTTTAATTACATTTTTACCTTTACAGCAGGACTGTCACCCAAAGATTGAAATAATTTCTGAAGTGACAAATGACTGCAGTTCTGCATTAGAGAAAAACAATAAAAGCCTGCTTGAGAATTCAGTAGAAGAATTTCCAACAGCAATTTTTTCAAATGTATGTCAGAACCATAAAGCACGTGAAAAGGAGCACTTAAGACCCCTTCTCAAAAGCTTCTTTACACAGCCTGATAATTCAGAAAGATACCTGGAGATCAAAGATAAAGAAGTAGTCCCTTTGAAACCCTTGATCCAAGAGGTAATCACTGAGCCCAAGGATGATCTACTGTTGTCACCAGTCTGTCATCAACCAGATGACCCAAGCTCGTGGGAAGAGGATGGTAAGATTACAGTGACATTATTAATCACTGAGAAAACAGGAGTGGCACAGACACACTAAGGATCTGTTCAGCTCCTGTTGAGGACTGTTAGTTACAATCACTGCTTCCTTTTATTTATGTGGGAATCCTAATAAATTAGGAATTAAAATGTTTTCTCTTTCTGTACACAGATTTCTTACTGAGTTTCATTTAAATGGTTGTAAAAAATTGGTCTCTATATTTGTTTTTTTCAGTATTAAAGACCACGAATGAGTTTCACTTGCCTTTTGCCTTTGTGCTTTTAACAGGGAATGGCAGTGATGGAGAAGCACAGGGCCTGGCTGAGGGGGAAGGATGTCCTCAAAAAGCACAAGGTGAGGAGGATGGTGAGAGTGGATTGGATTAATCACTTTGAAAAATACAGACCAAATATGGAGCAGTGCCTGGCTGACTGCATGGAAGTATTCCCAAAATATGGAGGCCAGCAATGGGACCATTAGTTAAAACTGACATAAGACTGTGATATCAAAACTCACTGCCCTTTGCTCCAAGCTCCTCAGGGCAGCTGCCTGTTCACTACTTTAAAAACAACTGTTTTGAGGTTGAATTCCAGCCTTATGTTATTTGTGCCTTTGCATCCTTCTAGAAGTGCCTTAGTGACATGTTAATATATCAGTTTCATTACAGATGTAGTTTCAAGCATAATTCATTGTGTCTGTCATTTGAACTAAATAAAGGTTCCATTTGTAACCACATATATTTTAACTTGGTGTTTTATATTTTAAGTCCATACATGTGCACATCATAGCAGATGGACAGACTCCAATGACAAATGGAGATGGCTTCATGATGGGATATTTTAATGATCTAATATTCCTTGACATTTTGATTGTTTATGCCTAAACAGATGCAGAAATAGCATCCCTGCATAGAAAATCTGATTTTACCTTTTAGGGCATCTGTAATGAAATATATCTGCTACTTTTACTGGTTTTCATTGACATGTGTCTCAGGATCTGGATTTTGAGTTTAGGTGAATGTCTTTTTTCATGTTTCTATACATCTCTAATAATTTGTAATAAATAGAATTGAACAGTTCTTGTAGGTGTGCAAATTTAAAGAAATAAAGTATTGCTGTGGGCTTGTTGAAAATATGCATTTCCTATTATCTGGGCTTAGGTGCCATCTGGTGGCAAGAGAACCAGACCTCACAGTAACACAAAATAATTGTGAAAGCCCTCAGAGAGGACAACACAATTGCTTTCAATTTCAGCCGTTTTCCACCTTGCACAAGCTAAAACATGCTGGCAAAAGCCTTGGCCTCCAGGACAGGTGGGGGTAAGCCAAGGGCCTGTGGAGCACAGGCACAGGAATCTGCTCTTCAGGAAGCTGCAAATGCTGCTACCAACCTGTATGAGTTCCATCCTAAAAAAGTAGCTGCTTCCTTTTCTGACAGAAAGCTGGATAAGGACTATTTTGAGGGCTTTGGGTTTTGCATTTTCCATGCTGTTTTTTAGTGCCTGTCCTGGTCTCCGCTTACTACACTAAAAACAAGTAAGCAGAAAGGACCACATTATGTTTGCAAACAAAAGATTTTAAAAAATAATTCCAAGAGTGAAGTTTGAGTTCTGTTACCACTGAAAGCAAGAAAAATAGGACAAACGGGGAAAAAAAGAGCATCAAGTAGTTTCAAGAACTATAGATTCTTTTACTGTGATCCTGATTTTACAAGCTATATCCACCCTGAGTGGTATTTTAGTTGGAAGAATTCAGCAGCTTTCCGAGCTGTGTTTACTTTGCCACGTTTTACGTGGGAGGTCTCCCCAGCCCCTGTGTGTGCACACAGTGACCACAGCCCCCCAGTGGGCCCTACATGAGCTCATGGGGGAATCTTCTGCATGTTCAAAACTGATTTTCACTTGTCACTGAGGACTTGGGAAGGAGAAAAGAAGTAAGGGATAGACAAAAGGAGTGAGAGAAAAGCCAAAGCAGGACTAAATGAGAAAAAGGAAATATGTTTAATTAGTGTCTTCTGTAAAACTTTACAAATGTACAGCATAGTGCAAAAACGCAGTCTCAGCACATCACCTTCAAGTAAAATTAACAATGTAAAAAGCTGAGGAACACAAGCTTCACAAGCCTTCTTCACAAGAATGGCTCCCAAATTCTCTTCCTGGAGGTTCCTCTCTCACCATCAAGCTCCAATCTCATGTTTATAGTAGAGCAAAAAGCCTAAAGAAAACCCCACGAACCCTCCCAAGAGGCTGCTCCCCATGAGCACAGGCTGGAGCTTGCCCTGTAGGACACAGCCTGAGACGGAGCCAGGCTGGAGCTGCACCTGGCTCTGCCCACGGGGTTCATTTCTCATCCCCAACCAGACAATCCAGTCAGACACAAGTGGGCACCCAACCTCAAGCATGTGACAGGCTCCATAAAAATACAGGAAAACTACTCAGGAGCTTGAAGTTAAGCATGTGCTTAAATACCTTGTTGGATCAATACATTCAGTGTTAACATGACAGCAGCCTAGAGTGTGGCAGTTCAGAGAAGGATGTAAATCTTGAACATACACTGTCGGTGTCAGGAGACACCAGGCAGTTTTCAATTACCTATGAGAAAAGAAGTAAACAGAGTGCAACTCAATGACTTTCCATTGCTGGAAAGGGCAAAATAGGGTGGAAATGGGCTGATGTAGGTGAGCTTTCTAAGCACAAATCTGTCAAAAAGAAAAACCTTGTCCAGGATACACTCAAGCACATAATCTAAATACCAGGCCAGTGGGGGCTGCTGGAATTTTCCTTTAGTCCTGAACACAAAAACAGTGGCCAGGATTAATTCAGGAGCTCTCACAACCTCACTCCTGCACAGACCACATCACCAAGGTGGTGACAGAGCTCCCAGCATAGGAATCAGCTGGGCAAAAATGTGCTCAAAACTGAATGTTTCTGAACTAACACGTTTGTTCACATGGTGATAAATGGATGGAGGAAAGGGCTGTGACAGGAAGGTCCATTTAAAAAATGCTCATCTTACTGAGCAGATTTTGAGCCTGCACTTGTCTGACTGATTAGCTACACAGTGGGGTGGATGCTGCTTGACCACAATGCTCAGAAATACGGTTCATAACCAAGAATTGTCATGGCAATGAAGGCAGGCAGAGCATTTCTTCAAATGATACTGGCACAGCTTAAACCTCCCTGTCTAAGCCCTTAGGAGGCCTGAGTTAATTGAATTTCCTGGGTCTGTCCTACTGCATTTGGGTAACCTTCCTAAGGAAAAGCAACTCAGGTAGCAGATACTCAGATAAATAATACGTTCTCATTAGAACTACAGCATAAAAAACAAAGCTCTGCTTTGTTGAGAAACTCAGTTGTCAGAAACCACATGGATGGGGAAGGTTAGTTCAGCCTTTGAGGCTGGTCTCAGATGCACAAAGGACAGAAGAAAAGTTTGTGGGACATGGTGGACTAACCCTTCTGCCTCTCTCTACACTGAGCAGCTGAGAGTCCTTCTAAAATGGGGATCCAATCAATTAAACTGTTTAATCAGATTTTATACATCAATAAACCAACAGGCACATCTTCAGGGGAAATAGAACAGGTCAAAGCCAAGGAAAAAAAACATTGGACTGGACGTGGTTTACTTAGCCAGCACCAAAACCCAGAGCGTGCTCAGTCAGTCTTCTCTGCACATGGAAAATTGTGTGTGCAGAAAAGTCTATCCCTTTTCTAACTATAGAGTGCCCTGCCTTTATGTAAGAGAAAACAAATTTGGGGCAAAACAAATCCCAAACAACAAATGCTCTCAGCTCAGCATGGGATGTTTTGCAGCCTGTGATGGTCTGTAGCTCCCCTAAGAGCCAGAGGCACATTCTTGGTGGGGTCACTCAGAAAACAATCTTCTACATACCCCAAGAGATCTTGTTCCTACTCACCCTAGGAGGATCAGGGAGAGGTACAGGGCATCCCATCAAACCCAGAAAATGGATAAAAAATATTTTTAGAGCATTGGACTGGCATGTAGAACTATTTTCCTATTAAAAAAACGGCATCAACAAGGGTCAGGCATTTTAGCTAATCTGTGCTGCCCCGATAAAATCCAACAGTTTGCCATTACAGACACTAGTCAGGACCACTATTTTATGAAGTCCCAGATGGACTTTCAAGCTACTCTTCACTTATATTTTATTAAAATATTTGAAATTTCTAAAGCATTTTCAAGGAAAAAAAAATCCTGGCAAGTTCTCACTCCCCCTCGGAGCAAGCACCAGAAGTAGTATTTTGTTTTAAAAAACACTGAAATCCAGGTGCAGGGAGGGTAATGCAACAGCTACTGACCATTTCCATCTACTCAAAAAAAAAAAAAAAGGGCACAAAAAGAAGCTCTCTTGTGGGTTTCTGAGTCAGTTTTGTTTCTTTACATTCAAACCTGTGGATGCTTGGATGGGTGGGAGGGAATTGTTGTTTCTTGGAAGCTCAATCACTGGCTGTTGTCCGTTGAAGAACTCAGGTTTAGAGGGATATCCCCTTGGACACCCACAGAGGACATGTAGGAAGCCATATTCTCAGAAGGAACATAAAGTGATGAGTTTTCAGGCAAGCTGATGAGGTCATTCCCAAAGATGGACTGATGGTCGAGGAGGAACTGCTGGGCACTTTCAAGAATGACATCTTTCCCTAGGAATGGACAGCAGAAAATTCAGCTTCTGGAAGGCAGGTTACCTGATTTTACATATGTGGAACTGAAAAATGACAAATCCCCATTGCAACAGCAGCTGAGGAGCCTCACTCCAGCATAATCACTTGGAAACACCTGAGTGAAACTTGGACTCGCTCAAAAGCCCATTAAAATCAAGGGGAGTCTCTGCAGGTCACCAGGTGGGTTCTGCCTGAATGCTGAGATGCCTCACAAGTGAAAGAGGGATGAGCAAATGTTGGAGACACTGGGAAGAGGATGAGAGCAGCTGCTCTTCTCCTTCACTCAAGAACTGTCTTTCTTCCTCTTTGTAGAAGAACCAGAAAGGCTTTGCAAACAGGGTGCTCAAGGACTCTCTTCAGTGTACCGGGGTTTTAATGCCTTTGAGAGCTCATGAAAGAGGCTGAGGCTGGAAGTCCTTGAATGACGCACAATAAGACAAAATTGGGGTGGGCTCAGGTGGCTACAGCACCAAACTGGGGCTCACCAGAGCCTCTCTTTGAGGTCTATCCCAGCTGAACACATATGAACATACATCACAATTCCACAGCCAGGGCAACACTCCTGGATTCATATCTAAGGTCAATGACACACTTTAACAGATTCAGCAATTGGGAGAAGATCAGCTGGACAGTTCCCTTGAGGTCTGCTAAAAGGTCTGGAGAAAGAGACACACAACCCGTGCCTCTGGCTGCCAGCAGCTACTGGAGCACCTCCTCTGTTGCAGGAGCCAGAGGAAACCCAGGACTGTACAGCTCTTACCACCCCTACCCATTGAGATCACCACACTGCTCTGAGGTGGCAATGAACAGGCAGAGAAAACAGTGGAGACACTGACAGTCATGATGTGCACCCATTGCAAAACCAATTCAATTCCATTTACACCTCAGTTTAACCCCCACCCTTTTCCCACAGCTCAGGAACTGGCTTAGCAGCTGCTGTGGAAACACTGCTGACTGACAGTGGTGAAAGCAAAATAACAAACATGGTTTGCTCCCTCAAATGGCAAAGTCAGTGCTGGACATCGTATCTGCCTGAACAACATCCCACTGCCAAGTCCACAGAGCTGCTGGTGCCCCTACCTGGGCAGGTGCTGTTGAAAGGTGGGTTGAACACTTTTGGGGGCAGCTCAGTTGCACTCTTCTCCAGATCCACTGTGAGTCGCTGCATCTTGATGCAAAAATATAAACTACAATGTACAATTATACAAAGACAGGGGAGCTTGTTAGAACTAGGCCGTGTCTGAGCACCGGTGCTTCACCCCACTGCACAACACCCACCAGGAACACAAGCCATCCTCCCTGCCCGGCCTCTCCTCCCAGCCTTACTGCACTTCACTAAAACAGCCACACCATGCGCTCGCTCAAGGGCAGATCTGCCTGAAGGAGAGGGCTGTGGGAGGTGCAATCCCCTATTCAGCACTGGCTAGTACGGCATGAAGCTCATGTCACATGAGGGGCCAGGCTGATGTCACTGTGGCTGCCCTGCCCTGCTGCCCTACAAAGCAAACCCACAGTCCTCCGCAGGCAGTAATAAAGAGGAAAGGGATTTTCTCTCCATTTTCCTATGACTGTCTTTAAAGTAAAACTAGCTTTTGCTTGCATGGTGCTCTAGGCAGAGAGCTCCTGCAGGTATTGCTTCCAGGCTTCTCTGTGCTCATGACTTTCTGTAGGACAAGCAAGAGCTCCTGGGAAATTCAGTGGGCTCAAGGACTGAACTACTGAACATTGCAGCCTCCTTTCCTGGCCTTTTCTCTCATGCAATTCTTTTTAAAAGGCAACAGCCCTTGCTTCCAAGACTTGCTAATTAATATTATTATTATATTGTTATGATTATTTCTTCAGGCACTCTCCTTCCTAGCACTCAGGAAGTGGAATTACCTAGTAAATTCAAAATTATTAAAACCTAAAAAGGATGTTGACACCATGAAGGAGGCTTAGGGACCTTTTGCATTTCATTAGAGTAGATTACACTTGGCTTGTCCATCTGTAGAGATGGCAGAACCATCCAAGCCTTTGCCCAACTTGGTTGTCAGTGAGGGCTCTGAAAATTCATCCTCCATCACAAAGGAAAAAGAACCCAGCCATGCAACAATTCCAACCCAAATGCTTCTGTGAGTCTATGGTTTCCTTCACTGTTTATTAAACCTGCTGTTTCTGTCTGTTTCATTATCAATTCCAAACAAATACTGCCAAACAATTTCTCCTTGTTTCTTCATGTACGGGCATGCAGGAACCTCTGTTCCAATTGCATGGAATTTTACTGCCCCTGAAACGTACAGGGATGGCTGCACTTTGTAAAGGCATATTTTATAAAGAGCTTTGGCACAAAGACACTTTATAAATCTATGGTATTAGTAGGATGTGACATTCACACTAAGAGAAAGTTTAGAGCAGCCAGTTGCAATTAAAGACTCCAGGACACCAACAGTCAGTCAGAGCTTGTCTCCAGACAAGGCCTGGCTGAGTGGGAAAAACAGGTCAAGAGTATAATACAACACTCTCATGCTGCCCTCAGGAGATGCCTACGTGCTATGCTTTAGCCCACTCTCCCCTCTGGTTACGAAATAACTTCCTCAGTTGTGCACAAGCTCTGCTTTGTGGTTCCATTATTATTTAGGCAAGGCGATCTAGGGGAAGGCGTCCCTGCCCATCGCAGGGGGGTTGGAACAGGATGAACATTAAGGCTGCCTCCAGCCCTGGCCGTTCTGGTGTTTCTATGATTTTTATTACCATATCTCAGAAACTCACATCTCTTACCGGGGGCAGACTGGCTTCCATTTCAGTCAAATTCCACTCACTCAAAGATAAATTGGGATTAAAGACCTGTTGGGAGAAAAATACAGTTAGGGCTCTGAAAGGTGTAATGGTTTGTTTTTCTCATGCCCTCCCCTGCCTGCTGGAGGGTGCAGCCCTGCTGGGCTGTGGGCTCTTGTGCTGGTCCAAGAGCCCTGCTGCCTGCCAGGGGAGGGACAGCACAGACACCCCATGCCACAGTCCTGTCACAAACCAGGGCAGCTCTTAGTGTTGCTGCACACACACAAATCAAAGCCCTTTTCTGCTGCTCTTGAGTCCTAGGACACTCCCAGATTCATACGATTTTTAAAAGCATTCCAAAACTGAGTAGCAGAGGGCAGGTTACTGTTGCATCAGGGCTTTGGTGGCAATTTCTTGAGAAGTCTGAGCAATTTGGGAAAAGGAGCTGTTGATCTGGGGCCAGTTTTATGATTCATTCTCACTCTTGTGACATAAGTTGCACAGAGAGAGAGAGAAGTGTGTCAGTAACAGGAAAACACTTCCTAATGAGAAACAAGAAACAGAAACCAACAGTCAGTGATAGAGCAGGCCATTAGAAAAGCTCTCTGTAAAGTCAAACTCAACCACAGACACTTGGGAACTGACTTGAAGAGAATAAGATTGATTTTTTTTTAATGTTTTTTCATTCTGTTTATCCACGCAAGCTCACAATGTGCCTCTATCTGGAGCACCTCCTCAAGGGAGCATGTATTTGACATATCAATTCTTTCCTTACATACAGAGTTATTTGATTATTGGCAAAAACCTTTCATATACCAACTATATGTACAACAACAGAGAAATAAACAAACCTTCCTATTTCTGCATGTCTGCTTAAGAAAAAGGCCACCATCCATTTCTAAAGAAAGGTGACCACTGAGACTGACAAATACCTCAGCAGAGAGAGAATTTTACATTGGCTACACTTCCCAGAATATGAGGAAAAGGGGAAGGTAGGAAAAGCTAAACACAGTCTAGGAATATCTAAGATGTAGAATATGCACAAAATAAATTAACCCCTACAAAGCAATTACCAAACTAGCTAGAGAGTCATATTAAACCTATTTTACATAAATGTGTCAAGTCTCATGTTGATTTCTTTACCAAATGCACTGTGTTTTGTGTGAACTCCTAGAAGTTCAAATATGCATATTTAGAAAAAAAAAAGCGTAATTTAAAGCTGAAATCTTATGAGCAGGTCAAAACAGAGCTGTGACTCCAAAGGCTACATGTGGCAGATAAAATGCCACACGAGAACAAGCAGCACAACCTGATTCACAGCCCAAAGGAACCTCTGTGAACTTCACAGCTCTGTTTGATGCAGCCCTCCCAGCAACACTCACATCCAAGAGGCTGGCAGGCTCCAGGCTGTACTGCTGGCTCCTCAGCAGCAGCTGCAGCCCTTCTAGGCTCCAGTCGGTGCCCTCCAACGGGTCTGAAATATCTGTTCTGAGAAAACACAAGGGGAAATATTGCCACGAAGGAAACTTGCACAGATACATACAGAAAGCAGGACTGAGCAGCCTTCCAGAAGGATGTTTATGTTTAAATCTCATTTTGAAAATCAAGAGCCCACTGTCAGCCTGGATTTATGCCATGTAACTTGGTTTAATCCCAGAAGTACAACTCGGCAGAGCACACAGGGGACTGGGCAGATGGTAAAACAAGTACGACAACCCCTCTCCTGGGTGACATGTGGTTGGGGGACGGATAGTCTGTGCACATCTCGTCAACACTGGGAAAATTAAAGCTTTCCTTAGAAGAAATCTTTTTAGAGATGTACTTGGAACCAGAACAGGCTGCATTGCCATTCTCCTTGGTCCAAGATGCCTGAATTACTGGTAACTAATGCTTTTTAAAGGAGTGACTTTTAGCTGCAAGCATTCACCCTGCAGGCTGCATTTACTGGAGACATTCAGCTAAATGAGCAACGGTGAGGCCCTGCTGTTATTAAACCCCTCAAAAACTATTAAAAATTTATCTTAAAATCAAGTCTTTAAAAAAAGGATTCTTTTTCTTCTAGTAATATGTTTTTAAGCATCCAGTGGGTTCAGAAGGAGGAATTTCATTCTCTGTAAGGACTTAAAGGAAAATGGAGGCTTTTCTGATAACTCTATTGAGTGTTTTGGGTTTCCCTCCCTCCCAGTCCTCCTTACATGGCTGCAGTTGCTATCGAGAGTGAACTGAAGTTAAGTTCCACATCATCCCCCCAGCTGCACCATGCTTTCCTTCTGCTGGTGAGGTCTCCTGGACACTCCCCCACGACACGGGTGCTGTTGGGATTTCAGTCTCAGAGCACAGCTCCAGAAGTGGCTCACTGGGACCACCCTGGGGCTGAGCCTAATGACACAGTGCCAATCCCCCCAGCAGGGTTAGCACAGTCCGCAGCAGGCCTGCAGACACACATGCTGGTCTGGGCTCCAGCTGTCACTCGGACCTTGGGCAAATCCCTCTCAATGCAAAAAGCCTCTTCCTGCTCTCACAGCTCTGATGCACAACCTCTGACAGCTCTTCCTCTGCTGGGCCCTTCAGGCAAGTGATCCACATGCCCCTACCTCTGTGAACTGTCCCCTGGGATTCAAGGGTCCTCTGGCAGGTGCCACAGGTACAGGATGGAGCTCACCAGGCTGCACTTGGCAACTCGAAGCCACCCTCCCTCCCCACCCTGGGAATGGGAGGAGAGGGCCATGAGCAGGCAGGGCCACAGCTCTCCCTGCTCTCCTCACCTGTCCAGCAGTGCCCTTCTGCCTCTCCTCTCAGGTGGTTGGGAGGTCCCTGGTGGGGCTGCACCACAGCTGCCTTTGCCTTCCAGGACAGACTGAACCATGGCCACCGGCAGCACCGGGGGCTCGGAGCAGGCCCGGCAGCCGGGCAGGGGCACATCGGGCTCCACGCTGGGTTTCACTCCAGGGCTGACT
This sequence comes from Aphelocoma coerulescens, assembly GCF_041296385.1. Taxonomy (NCBI): domain Eukaryota; kingdom Metazoa; phylum Chordata; class Aves; order Passeriformes; family Corvidae; genus Aphelocoma; species Aphelocoma coerulescens. The sequence continues at coordinate 8,891,652 of NC_091025.1, read as the reverse complement.
GGCTCTTCCTTGATCAGCATGAGGCACTTCTCCCTGCAGCAGAGACAAGGCTTGGCACCACACACAGCTGCTCTGCAAAGGCCTCGTGCTACTGGGAAGGGCAGGAGCACAAGGCATTGCTTCCACTTCCCATCAAACTGCCCCAGAAGGTCTTTCCATTTCCTCAGATGGGCAAAAGAAGCCAGCAGCCTCTCTTTCTTTTCAGCAAGCTCCAGAAACATGCTCAGCTGGAGTATCTGCAGTCACTTCATCAGTCACAGCTATAATGAATTTGCTCCGTTCGATTGTTTTGCAAATATGGAAGATACATTTCCATGCACTGATCATTTCTTGGGTGAGTGTTAGGGACAGGTTAAAGGGTCACTGGGCTAGAGAGATTCCCCCGAAATAGAAAAGTCTCATCCTAGAGACAGGAACGGGATCAGTAAGACCATCACATGCAGGAGTTAGGATTGGACCAGCAAGCACTCTAGAGATCCCAGTGAGACAGCTCAGGATCTTGTGGCCCTGCAGGACTTGAACAGAAGTTATTGAGATCTGACAGTCCTAGTCAGATGTTTTACTTGGTTGGAAGCAGAGATTTGCCTTTTTCCATTGGGAGAGGCACTCCATGTTATCTCCAGATGGACAAATGACAATGAAGTTTTGTTTAGAAGCATTTTGTGTGTAAAAACCTACTCTGTGTTACTTTAGGGGACTTTACAGCTCCCTGTGAACCTGCACAGCTGGAGCCAAAGTGACAAAGGCACAGAGATCAACAGGGATGGTATGTGACACTACAGCGCTTTCCTCAACATTCCTTTCAGATCATCTTCTCGTCTCATGGGTCCCAAACTCCTACCAGAAGCTCAGCTGATTTAGGAAGTACCACACCTGAGCTGATTAGGGCCATGGCTGGCTCAGATGCCCAAGTTGTGCAGACACAGCACAGATCAGAAGCCACCAGATGGCACTCAGTAATTAGTAGAAATAAGCAACTTAACTTGAAAGTTATATTCAAGATTTTCTGCTTTAGAAATGGCTTCCAGGCTTGGTTTTTTGGGTTGTTTTTTTTTAATCTGAAGCTCTTTACATGCTTCTAGTTAATTTTATGGCTATGGTTTCAATTATGCAACAGATTTACAGGCAATTTCTAGAGTATAACTGCCTTACCTCTAAGCCTGAGAAACTGTTTCCATGATTCATCTGTCTACTTACTTTCCACTGACATAGCTTTAGCTATTCTGCTACTAGCCCTAAATACACTGCATGTCTGTGGCAGGAAGAGATAAGCATTAAAATACCTCTGCATTCAGTTCTTAAGTTACTGGGGCCTTTTCACAGAAAAGTTGTCAAACATCGGAAGTTGTTGTGATGCAACCTTTCTGTTCTCATTAGCAGATAGATGTAGAATTTGATTGTTTCTTCTTTGCCAAAGCCAAAAGGAAACCCTCCTTTCTCTCTCTCTCAACAAACCCAACAAGTGTTAGTATCTCATTATTTGATTAAGTGTGAGAAAGTCCCTGTCTTGAGGACAAAATATAAAGAAACATGGAATATTGCTCAAAGAGGTGAGTGGAAGTTTTCGGCATGAAACTCAGGACTTTGTTTTGAAAGTTATGCTGTTATTACCCCCCTCTAATCCTGAAAATCTGACCCACTTTGCAAGCTGTAAAGAAGTATTCCATCCCATATCTCTATAGAGATTTGTGAATCAGACAGAAACTTGGGTAGAATTACAGCCACGAAAAACTCTTGTGAAGAGTTGCATAGGCATGCTCATACCCAACTCTCCCTGTTTTTAATCACAAGCAAGTTTACCTGTCATTTTCAGGAGGGGATTGCATATTCATGATGTTGGAAGGGGATGCTTCAGTAACATCAGATATGATGGGTCCTCCAGCAATTGCAGGGCTGTTTAAGCAAGAGGCAGGCTCTGTTGATGGCTAAGAGGAGAGCAAAAACCATATAGATTTATCCTTCTGACCCCAAAACAAGTCCAAGGCCCTATCTGAGATGGTTAGGGTTTATTCAATGGGACCTTGAGTCCTCCCTGTACAGAAACCAAGAAAGCTTTTACCTCCTATGCAGCATTATAATTTCCTCTCACTACCAACCGCATAGAGGTAGAGGTGTGAAATAAACCCTGTGAAGTGTCAGCAACCAAAGGGTTTTACCATGTTTGACAATTTGCCTAGACTGCTCAGCTTCCTCTGGAGGGAAAGATCCAACACAGCCCAACAGGGCAGTATGAGCCTCTCATGCCAGCTCACATATTTTAACTGCATGACAGAAGTGTCTGGTGTCTGCTCTGCTGATGGTGGGGATCCCTCAGAGGCTACAAAAATCCAGGTCTGGTCAGAAAGATCATAATACTGACTTCTATAACCCACTTCTTCTTCTCTTCCCTCGAGATGATCCAGGCTGTGATAACAACATGGAGAGTTCAGTGTGCAGGGTCTGCCTTTCCCCACCAAAGCTCATGGCCTCCCTCATGCAGGCATCCCTGAAACTGGGGAGCTGAAGGAGTTAAAATGTCACCCAGCTTGGCAAACCTCATCTCTTCACTGCCAACCTCTTGCCAAATGACTTACTCCATAATCCCTACTGTTGCTTCAAACATTTTCGCCCCTGGCCAAAGCCATCGCCCAGAGCTCGGAGGCTGGGGTGAACCTACCGACTGTATGAAATAGGGGTCGTGGAGGGGCTCTGCAGACAAGTGCCGGCTGAACTTGGACACTGGTGGAGCTGAGATCCCATTGTCAAGCATCAGAGGTCTGTGAAGAGAAACAGGTTTGTCTTCCAGCATGTACTGACAGGCTCCTGGTAGCTTGTACACAAAACATCTCCCAGACAAGGGCTCTCTCTGCTCTGGTTTTCCTTGGCTGTAAGAGTCTTTCTTGTCCAGTGTTACAAGCAAGGAAGGCGAACAACAATTCTGGAAGAGGTTCCCATTTAAAAAGAGCATTAACCAAACAGAGAAGGGAAGGATGCAGACCTGCCCATCCTGCCCAAACCTACCCAGAGCCCCCAGGCAGCACACCATCCTTTGCTGCAGCCGTTTAGAAGAGAGGCAGAAAAACACAACAGTGAAAGATAAAACACTGAGGATGCAGATATAGACACAAGAGCTGAGGTTTCTGAAAGACAGACCCTTGTGTTTCCAAGGAAGCAGGAACTCAAATTACCTTGCACAACACTGCAAATTGCAGCTGGGTTGTATGAAGTGTGATCCCTCATCATAAGGGGGTCAGTATAGTTGCTGTGCAGGTAGCTCTTGCTCTTTTGCCCCTTTCAGCACAGTTTCTCACTAATTATTTGCTTTTTTTCAAAAGAGCAGTGGTCTAAGACATTTCTTAGGCTGCAAAGCTTTTACAGGGAGGGCACAGCCCTGACCATGGAAATTAGGGGTCAGATCTGGCATCTCATTTCTCTGCTTGCCCAGTCTACTGGAGGAAAATTTCCCAAGTCCTGAACCTCAGCAACTCAGCAGCTGCTATTCTCCCCTTGAGCTCTTTCCTTTGCTACCTGCAGTGTTTAGCCCTTCCAAGAGGCTCAGCAGAGGGGGTAGGCAGAGATGCACATACCCTGCTGGCTTGTACAGATTATGGGCTCCTTCATTCAATCCTGCGTTGCCTTTACAGTCCTCACAAGAGGAGTCAGCCAAGAACAAGGACACTGACTTAATGAAAATTGACCCCTTTGAGCAGCAGCTTCTGGGAGGTCTGGCTCCTTTCTCTGCAGCATGGAGAAGTTTCTAAGTTGTCAAAGGCCACAAAGTAAAGGTGGGAACTCGAAGTAGGTCCCTGCCCTCAGCAAAGTCCACTCAGTAGTCTCTTCCCCTTCTTTAGATCATAAGCACCACAGGGAAAGAAAGGCATAGCTGCTCTCCTAAAAGGCACTAAGCTTCCTCATTCCAGTTGCTCTATTCACTTGCCTTAAAGAGCCTATCTAAACATACCCCTTAGCTAAAATTTTTTCCCACTTTCCCCTTTGTAAGGCCTGCAGGTTACACACCACCAAGCCAGTGTTGGATACACACCACATTCAGTGACTGTGGGTCAAACTGAAGGTGTCTGTGGGCTGGCTGGGCCCAGCCCTGCTCCTGCTGATGTCAAGTGGCAAAACTGGAACCTGTAGGACCAGCAGTGGGGTCCTGCCCTTTAGCCTCCCCCTAGTTAGCGTTCCCATCTCCCACCGCGCGCTGTGTTCCCCAAATAAAGGTCACGAGCTGACACGGTGCTTCTCTAAAGAGCAGTGAATGGGGCATGTCAGCAGGTCTGACTCTGCACTTCAGCCCATTCATTTCCCATCACCATGGAGCCCGGTCTGGTGACCGCCTGCCTGGGCGAGCTGAGCTTGTGCTTTTAGTGAGGGGGCAGCATTATGCACCCGTGAGCGTGTGCACCACACAAGGGTACTTACAGCTTCCTCTTTATCCCAGTGCTGCTGGGGCTTGATTGGAGCTGGCCAAACAGAAACTGAATCAGCTGTCAGGAGAGATCAAAATCCGGTGTTAATCAGCAGAGTGATTCAGCACTCCCTGCTCTCACAGCCATTCTTATCTCACACATTCCTCCCTCCCAACAGCACCCCAAAGCTAGGAGCAGCCACAGAATATGGGAGCCAAATTGCATGAGACATTGAAGTCTGAAACAAAAATGAGCTGTCCAAGATCTCAAACAGCTTGCCTGGCTTTCATATGCTCAGCACTTTCTCTCTCCACTTGGTGCATGAAGAACTTCAGCTGGTCCTAGCAGACCTGTGAAGTGCACATGCAAACATTCCTAGGCCTGGAGTTAGACCTGGATCCATTAAAGTTTTCAGAGACATTTAGAAGGGGTGCTGTAAAGTCTGATAAAGACTCTGCAAGTGACAGAGGCAACTCGCTACGGGAGAGCCTGGATGGAGGTCTGAGCTCTTTCAGTTGAGTTTTTCAGCTCTGTGAATTTCAGTGTTGATATAACAGGACACTAAAAAGGAAGCAGAGTAGCTTTGGAGAGGAATCACTTAGCAACATATTCCCAGGTCAGCTTGAACTTAATGCTCTGCTTTGACCTCAAAACAAAGAGAGCATTATTATTATATATCACAGCTGGCTCTTACTCATTGCTCAGTATAACAAAATAAAGTTGCATAAAAGCCTCTACAATGAAGTGTGTGGCTGGTCCAGCCTCAGAGCTGGAGGAAGGCTTGATAGCCTCGTGCATTTCTGCCCAGTCCTATGATTCCGTGATGCCACGTGAGAGTCAGAACATGGGGACTGGGATATGTGACGTGCTCAGTCATGTCAGCACCATCTAGGAATCACTGGAGAGGCCTTTTCTATACTGGTCATGCTAGATTTTAAGGGAGATGGTTCTGCAGCCTAAAAGGTTATACAGTAATCCCTCACCTATACGAGTAACACCAGAAAATGTAATAGTTGCTGTTACATTCCCCCAGTGGGGCAATGGGTGGCCAATTCTGCAGCTTCGGTGCTGGCAGGAGTGGGGCTCCTCTCTTGTACAAAGGGAAGATTTGGGAAGCTCAAAGGCATTGATACAACCAGAACACAGCCAACAGGGCAATTAGTGAGAGTTGTGCTCTCTTGCTCAGGACTTGAACAGAAAAGTGGTTTCTAATACCACAGAAAGGACTGACAGGGAAATTAAAATCTTTTGCTTAAGGGCACAGTCTGAGCTTTGTTAATGACCTGTCTCCATAGGACACATAAAAGCATCACACAACTTGAAGGGAAAACACATACACTGCGATATCACAGTGTGGAGATTATGGGACAAGAAAAAAAATCAGAGGAGGACATAGACCAGGCAGCACAAGTGAGTTTGGAGTTTGTATGACCACTACCTTGTTGATGACTTTCTGTTGCTGTGAGTGGTTCTGCCGGAGAGAAACAACTTCCCGCCAAAGAACTTCATTTTGCCTGAAAGTGAAACAGAAATTTTCCATGAGCACAGAAACAGCGACAGCCCATGGTGCTGCCATGATGCACAGCAGATTCAACTGTGCAAAGTCTGTCTCACTTCGGAGTTCTTGCAGTGTTTGGCTCTTTTCAGGTTTCCCAAACAAGGTCACACAGTTGCCATCCTTCTTTTTTCTTGACCTCAAAAGAACTATACACCAAAGCATGGAGGAAAAACAAATAAAGAGAAGCCAATTTTTATAGGGGAAGGTAACAAGAGGACACATGTTTTTGTGGAACATTTGGGCCAAACTCAGAATTTCAGCAAGGCCTGATTTGTGACTCTGAATTATTTGGATCACCAAGACTGTCCTTCCACAGAAGCCAACAAAGCCCAACCTCTCCACAACTGCACCAGTGCTCCCAAAGACAACGAGACCCTATGGACAGAGACCCTGTGTATTCCACCTGCTTTAACCTCATGGTGATTCAAATGCATGTTTGGTAGTGACTGGAGCAGATAAAAAGATGCTCCTGCATCTCAGAGCCTTGAACGAGGAGGATGGTAATGATTTTATTAGCAAGAGTCACTGACTTAACCCAGCACAGACCTGTGTGCAGCTTGCATAGAGAAAATTTATTTTCTGTCTGCAAATGAAGCAGCACAGAAGGGAGCTTACAGGCTTCCTTTAACAGTCAGCCCCAGTAAGTGGGATAGAGAAGTGTAGAGTTTATTTACTGTGCTACCTTCAAGTCTGGATTCCAGCCAAGTCCATGCTTCAAAAGGTTTTGCCAGCCAATTTATCTCTAGAGTACATGGATGTACCTAAACTGTCAGGCCAGCAAAACCTATCATACAGGTGAAACTGATAAATCCTTTTGTATTTTAGTCTTTCTAGTGTGGATGGATGCTAGAACTGGGAAGGTAAGGTCCAGAGTTCTAAACGGCACAGTAGAACAGCTTGTACAGCAAGAATGTCTGCAGTGAGCTTTCTGTACTGGTACTGACAGGATTTTCAGCAAAGCAGCATTCCTTAGTCTGACAGCTTGTACTGGATTTATGTCCTAATTGTTCTTCACCAGGGTGAATTTCTTAACATGGATTCAGCTTGGGATTTCTCCTCTGTCTTAGTTTATAAAAATCATATTCTTTTCATCAGTTGAATGCAGTTTTGCCAGATGGAGGGAGCAAGCAAGCAAATCAAAAGGGAGAATAAATTAGAATCAAGGCCAAATTATTAATACTGAAAGTCCTTAAAATTAAATCAAATACAAGCCCAGAAACTCATTGCTGCTGTATCTGGATTTCACAGTGCAAACTCATGCATAGGCTAAGTCTGGGAGTCATTAAAAATTGATGTAGAATAAAAATATGTATCCATTGCACGCAAGGTGCTGTGCTGGAATGAAGTTTCCCTGTATGCAATGTTCTCTCAAGGCCCAGAATGCCAGTGTCCTCTGGTGAGGTATGAATATCAGCTCTCATTATAAAAGAAAGGCTTTGGGTCTATTTGATTATTCAAGTGCTTTTTAAACAAAGCTCTCTGTAAAGATTAAAATTCTGGAGGCAAATAAAAACCTCTCCAAGTACATGATTTATAAAACTGTATCCACTTCCTAATCTTTTAGTGACCATGTCTGAGTCAGAAAATCCCAGAGTCTCAGACAGCTGGAGGTCAGGCAGCCACATGCAGGAAGCATTGCATCAGCTTGGCTTGCTCTTATCCAACAATTCTGGCCATGTCAGATGACATAGTCTCAGGGAGATGAGTCCATGGACTAAATGATATAGAAGTTCTAATGTTATATATTATAACATACTATATTTTTTAGTCCAGTCATAAATTTTGGAGGTGAATGATGGCAGAAAGGTAATATTTTAATATCTGGAGTAGACATCACCACACTTCTGCCAAGGACTCTTGTATGTGTGGGAGAGTTAAATCTTTATCACCATTTCCATCTGGAGGAAATAGTTATCTAAGTCCCCAGGTTATGCACATATTTCCTGCCTGACCCTCTCTGTGCTTTCCTCATCTGTGAAGGGAAAACATACAAGACAGAGGCTGAGCATTAATTCATATTTTGTAGATCAGGTGTGCATAGAAATCCTACATGTTATTGTCTCAACAGGTCTATGGTCAGTCCCTGGCTCCACGTGCTCCCTGGGCAGGGAAGTGTGCAAGGCTCCTCCTTTCAACCATTCCCCACCATCCACCACCCAAGAGAAGCAAATGCCCATAAGAAGCAGCCTGAGTAGGATTCAACTCACTGCTTCATGTCCTGCACTTGACACTCCATGTTCTCCTGCTGACTTCTCAGTATCTGTACCTCGTATAGCAACCTGCTGAGGTCCTCCTGGCGCATCTTGGTCTCCTCACTTTTCACTACTGACACCTGAGGGGAAAAAAATCAAAGGTGGATTTTACCTGTACAGAAAGGGCCATGGACAGAGAGAGTCACTGGGGTGCTCAGGTGCAGGACTGTCACCAGCTGAAATACCAGAAGAGGCCACATGCCAAAGAGTCTGAACTATCCTAAGGGTACTATTGCAAGAGCCAGACAGAGCAAAGTGCAGGACAAATCTATTCATACAGAGGGTCTGCTGGCAGAAGTACATTCCCTGTCAGTGTGGGGACCTATTTCAAATCAGCTGGGGGGGAAAACAAAAGTATTTTGAGGATCAGGGAGGAATTGATGTAGATTGATTTAATCTTTCTACTTTAACTACAGAGATACCCAATCAAGCCTCATGTTTTACAGTGATGAGTCTGAGGTAATGCTTCCCATTGACACACAACACTTGGATTTCCAAAAAGCTTTTGCTGAAGTCCTTTTTCAGAAGTTGCTATGCTAATTCAGTAAGAGAATTCTTTGGGGGTATTAATAACAGGTTAAAAGACACAAAATGGAGGGCAGTAGGTTGTCTCTTGTAAAAGAACAGGAGATGGCTGTTGAGGACCCTGCAGGATTTATGCCGTATTTCTCTAGGAAACCAGTAACAATTCAAAGGCAGGGGGGTGGAAGCAAGCCTGGCCCTGCAGCACTACACAAACATCTTGTGACACAGAGCAAAAGAGCAGAAAAACACAGACAAAACTGCTGCAAGCCAAGCCCTGCAAACCAAGAAGGCCCAGCCCAGGTGCACACGTGTGTGGGGAGGAAGGCGTGATGCTGGAGTTACGCTGAGCAGGGTCTGGCAGGTGCATGGTCCCTCCTCCCACACAGTGCCCCTCACCTTCCTCTTGATGTGCTCCAGGAGGTGCTCGTGGCCCTGCAGGAAGCAGAGGTGCTGGAACTCAGTGTCGTCCCGCTCAGGCTTGACAAGCCCCCCCTGCTCAATGTTCACCACCTTCCTGAAGCCATCTGCACGGAGAAGACACGGCTGATGGGCAGACAGGACCCGGCACTCCCTCCACCTCCCACCCCCATCACTCTTGAGGACATTTCTGTTCACCCTCCACACTTTTTGAGCTGCCAGTGCTCAGACCTGGACATGCTTTTGGGCCATATCCACGAGAAACCCAGGGCAAGGGAGAGCCCTGTCCACCCCACTGAGCACCCCTGCTGCAGCCTATGCCGTGAAAGCCTTTCCACCATGGGCATGTTGGTCTGCCAGGAGCTGAAATGCCAGCTCTTAGGGAATTCCTGTCTCAATTTGCAAGCCAAAGGAATTCAGGGAAAGGTTTTTCAAAGGCACAGACCATCAACAGGTGGCACTTTTGGAAAAAAAGGGTCACATGCGCATTTGGAAATCTGCTTTGAGTACTTCTCTGAAGTCCTCAAAAGGTTTCTAAGCTGTATTTAAGGACTGGCCTAAAATTTACAGTGGAATAGAAAAGTTAAAACTTTACTAAGAAAATTAATTATTCATTGAAAAAAATCCAAGAACTATCAGAAAATAGCTACATGTAATACAGTCACGGTGTTGAAGTGGCAGAAAGCCACACTAAAACCTCCTTAAAGGGGTGAAATTGTATGACCAGCAAGGCAAGGTTTGCAGGAAGAACTGTCTTTCACTAGTTCAGTGACATGGCTGGTGAAAGGGATAAGCTCGGGGCACATGACCCACAAGAGCAGCACATTCTGGGGGAGGTGCCACAGTATCAGGCTGCTGGATAAAGCTCCATATAGAATAAAATGGAAAACAAATAATAATAGGCCATCAAATCAATGCAAGAGAATCAAACACCTGGTAGGTGAAAGTTCTTCGCTCACACCCTAAAATGAAATATAACAGAAATTCCATGCTGGAATTTAAGGCAAACACAAGGAGATCACTGCCCTGGGATCTGAGCAGCAGATCCTCTTTGGCAAAATCAATAATGCCACAACAAGTCGTATACATGAGACCCCAAACTTTTCTATGCACTGTTCTCCCCCATGCCTCCTGTGCCACTGGCACCTCCTGTCACTGCAGTGTCTGCAGGGCCCACCTGTCCTGGGCCCTGGGAGCTGCACTTACACATGTTCAGCTGCCGGACGAAGCTGGCCATGTTGTTGTGCTTGAAATACTTGGGCAGCACCTCTTTGGCAAAGCGGCCTTGGTCGAACACATGGAAGCTGGTGCCATTCTGCAAAGGAGATAGGGACAAAGGCAAAGTCAGGGGGTCATCTGGTGGAGATGGGGCCAGGAGGAGTCCTAAAGCAGGGGAAGTCTTGTTCTCTGAATTGCCACCTTGAAGCTGAGAAGAGTGACAACAGCCCTCAATGACAGATGTGCTCCTTTCAGATCTGGTACAGTCAGTCTTCTGTGGCTGCAGGTTTGATCTTTTTCTAATTTTTGTCACTGCTTAGTTGAGAGTCCTGGATATGAGAAACTTTTGTGTCCAAAGAGCTGTTAGGTAGTTTGTGATGATCCCCTCTTGCATGGACCTCACAGAAACACTAGAGTCTTAAGAAGGCCCTGAAAGTGGGAATTGCCATTATAACCCCTGCCATTATAATCTACTTTTTCAGGTCTAACCCAAATCCATCTGCTCCAGAGCACAGCAGTCCTGGAGGGAGCACTGCCTGGACATAGGGCACAAGAAACACAGCAAGGCAAAAAGCAAATCACCTCTGGAGACATCACACTGGCCCAGAAGCTCTACGCACATTTCATTGACTATTTTCGATAGTAAACAGCCACAAGGGCAACCCACAAAATGTTGACAGTCATGTTTTCAGTCCAAGCTAGCAACACACATGTTAATCAGATAAATCCTCCATTGCTGGGGTTGCATTGCAAAGACCCATGACTGCAAAACAAGGCAAGCTACCTAGGATTGCTGGCAGAGAAGAGGCACTGCAGGCCATGTGCTTCCCCTGCCTGGCCTTCTACCTGCTGGCAGCTACATCAGTGCAATGACATCAGCAGACATTAGGGACTTACCTCGGCTGCAGCTGAGTTTTGAGGGACACCAGAGCCCGCACCATGTTGGCAGGGCAGGGTCTGAGACCAGCACAGCACAGTCATCCTCCTGCTGTGTTCAGCACTGTGACCAGCAGCCACAGGTGTGTCAGCCTGGGTGGGTATTTCACAGGGGCTGGTTTGTGACACAGGACAGTGTTTCACAAGAGCCCTCAGGCTCTGTGCACAGTAGAAGGGTACCAGTGGTGTGTGAGTCCCACCATACACACCTCAGGGGTTCTGCAGCTGCAAGGGTGCACTCAGGGAAGTCTGGAAGTCCCTAAAACAGGGAGTGCAATCAGGGCCATGAGACAACTCAGTGACTAAAGAGGGGCTGCTGTGTGCCTGCAACCTGCCCATGGCCACCAGAAAACAGCCAGCTGGCAAGCCCTGCTGCCCTACTGGTTGCCACTACATTTCCATCACCAAATGGTGCCAGTTGCCTCTGTGCTCAGGCTCATTTGGCAGCTCTAACAATTAACACCCACAAACACACAGCTTTGGGTCAGCTGCACTTTTTCCTCCTTACCACTGCAAACACTGAACATGACTGTGCCTCAGTGGTGCTCTTTGATCACGTTTGGGGTCTTTCCTATCATTCCTTACCCCATGCAGCAGAAGCAAAGGCTGCTCAAGCACCGAAAAGATTCACTGACAACCTGCATGCTGGAGTTATCCTCACAGAAAGAGTCTGCAGACAGGACAGCAGGGACCAGGGTTTCCCAACGCTGCAGACGCTGTCCTGGGGACAGAGCTGGTTTATTCTGCTTCCCTTGTGCTTCTGCCCCTTTACTCTGGGATACAGCTGTGTGTCCCAGGCTGGACCCACTGATGGAAAATGAAAAGCATGAGAGTTTTGTGTACCTCAACAACTCCTTATGGCCTCTCATGAGAGGCCATTCCTTTGAATTCAGGGCCACAATGTTCTCAGAAGCTGGTGCACTCAGAAAGGTCCCTACAGACACAGGACACTTTGGGGTTACTGTGTGTTCACTGATGAAATGTGCATGTCTCAGTTTGTTCCCACACTGCATCTGTGCCTTGGCTGTCTCACACCAAGGGAGCACAGGCTGGGAGAAACTTTGGAAGTCTTCTCTGCCCAAAGCAAAATTACTCTGCAGCAATCATGGCAGATGCTTATCTTAACTGCCTTTGACAGAACCACCAGGACAGACATGTTGTGCTCTGACAAGACAAGTGCTAGTCCAGGAGTTTGCCAGTTCTCCCTTACTGCATCTTCCATTTTAAAAATTAATTGAATTACATTTTGCCCAATCTACCATGGACACAGAGAGCAGACTTTTCCTTTCCACTTTACAACAGACTTTAGTGTATATATAAACCATTACTGCATTTCCTCTCCATGTCTTCTACATGCTAAGAACAGTTCACAGGTCCTTATGGGTCCTATTTTCTAGAAGTACTGATTATACCCAGAAGTCTTAGGTATGCACATAATCTCTCAGCTCCAACATCACCAATGTATAGAAGCTGAAGAATATGAGAAACATGGAAACCTGCAACAACAGGAATATGAGACACCTAAGAGCCTTACCAAAACCTCCAAGGATGTAGTTGCAGCCTGTGTCAGTTTGCAGTAAAACAGAGCATGGTGGTTGTCAGTCAAAAATAACAATGTTCTAAGTGTAACCAAGAGGGGACTATTTACACAGGTTAGAAAATCATTCCTAGCTTGAAAAACCTTATTTAAAACACATGATACCAAAACTGGGGGGTTCTCAGAGGTATGGCCATGTAATACCACCATCAAACAACCATGATCACAGATATCAATGCAGCTCAAATCCTATCTCAAGTTTTGAATGAAAACTCTACTGGACACAAATATAAGAAAGGCTGCTTTTTTTACCACCCCTCTTTAAATCTGCTTGTGTTATAGATTCTTGATTTTGGAGAACAAGCTTATGCACACATCTTATCTAATAACTCCATGCTGAAAACAAATCATGTTATTTGCAGCAAGTCTTAGGTCAAAAGCACAATGTGGTATCAAAGTGCTGTATGAAGGGGACAAATATTTTATTTCTGTGATTGCATTTAGTATATTAATGCCTCTGTGACAAATAAGAAGCCAAAGCAATCTATTCCTATGAAGTTGTACAGACAATATATACCCCCATCACCATGACCATCACACAGACTCATTGAAAAATTAAGTAAAGCTTTTCCAAACAATTTAGGCTGCCAGTCTGAGATCTGTTTAAACTATAGGTTTGAGTCTGAGTTCTGAGTGCTGTTTATCTGCTGCCTTCTCACTAGACATTTGTGAGAGGCTGCTAAGAAACACACGTGAGATAATACAAACAGCAGTGAAACTTTTTAAGGGCACATTTTTGCACATTTCCTAGCAAATTCAAGCAAGGTGAAAAACATCAAAGCATCTGGAATTCTTAGAATTAGAATATTAGACATTTTTTAGGATGTTTCAAGTGAAATGTATAAATATTATAATTAAATCACCCACAAAACGGTTGCCCCTCTGAAACAGAAAAGCCACAATATTTCAGATAAATAATACCAAGTATATCCAAAAGTGCCTGTACTTGACTCCTGGTTTTTGTCCTCTGCCAGTAACTGGGCAGCACCTGCCAAGCAAAGGGCACCTCCTGAGCCATGCAGTACCCGGGCCTCACACCTGGGTTCTCCCTGGTGCTGCAGGCATTAGTGACACCCAACATCTGTTGTACTTACAGAACTCCAGCAGATGAGATGGTTCGTTTCAGGGTCTTCCACCAGCGTCCAGAGTTTTGTTAGGAAGGCTGGGACATTGCTGGAGTATCCATCCATCACCAGAGAGCTGGGTGAATCCTGCATAGCTTTGCAGTGTCCCAGCTACACTAACCCCATTGCTCTGGGCGCTCCTGCTTCCCTGCACGCGCCCGCGTCCCACAGAGAATGAACCACCCAATTTTATCCCAGGCAGTGGAAAGTAGGCGTCCAGGGAGTCACATCAGCAGTGCTGCTCGCACTCTTAAAAACTCAGCACAATGGGATGGCATCACCAGCCCCAGAGAACAATACACAGAATGAAAATGCACTGCAGCCGATCTCGCAGAGCTGTGAATAAATACGCAGCGTCATGCAAAGGGAACACGTGCTGCCCACCTTATGCTGGGAGGTGAGCAAGTCACCAGAGCAAACCCACCTGCCAAGAGCCTGTGGGACACCAGGCACAGCAATCCCAGGTTTGTGAAGGCATCTGAATTGTTATTTTGGAATTTTCTTGTCCTAAACTTTGGCTGGCACAGATGAACGAGAGCTGGCCAGAATCAGGGCTGCAGATCTTCAGCAAGACTTTGAAAAGTCAAAATTGTAAGCAGGTTTAGCTACAGATCTCATGTTATTTGGCAACAGAAATTATTTAGCTCTTGTGTGAGAAAAGAGGATGCTAAAAACAGCTACACATAGAATCTATTAGACAATATGGTTTTATCATTAATAGATATGCTTTAGATAGTTCAAAATACATGCTTGCAGTATGGCTTAGTGCCAGGGTCATTTCAACTCAGAAACTGCTCTTTAAATAACATAATAAAATATAAAATCAACATTAAATTTTCCTGAGGTCCTTAGCAAAAACTTGTAAAGGCTAAGCTCAACATTCCTGCTATAAAATGAAGCAGAGTTCTTACCTGATGCCTACAGAGTCCTTTAAGGCCAAACACTGAAAGAGTGAGGAGGTGAGAAGAGACAAGATAAGTGCCACAATAAGGATAACAGTGCATTAATTTTTTTCTTGCCATTTTCAAAGGGCAACTTAGAACCATATACCTAAGAATGTGGTATTTCCCCTAAAACCCAAATCATCATCAGTGACTAAAAGAAGTCACTGCTTTTTTTTTACTTGCACCCAGCAAGTAACACAAATTTTATATAAACAGGTGTGAGTCATGCAAGATAACATCATCACACATAGAAGTCACAAGGTCAATAGTGCCATAGCAGAGTGGAGTAAATGTTTGACATGCACTGGGAACAACAATCTGGTTATTCCTGCAAAGATACTTGGACAGAGGATCTCATTCCTCTTAGCTGATCCCTGTGAAGTGCCAAACAGAGCTGGAAGAAACTGCTGCAGCCCCTTGTCTGCACACCTGGAAGACTCTGTGTCTATCTCAAAGAGAAAGATAATAGAATATTCGGACAAGGATTTCTTCTGGGATGTAATGCCACAGTTCTGGCACTGGAGCAGACATTTTCCAATTCAGTCAGGTTTAAACATGGGAAAATCTCCAAAACTGCAATGAATTCTCAAGAGTCCCTGTTGAGGAAAACCAAAACAGCAACAACAAAAAAAAGGGACATAGACACACATTAGGATTTAATTAACAAATCAAACTGGACTACAGAGGAGGTAAAAAAAAAATCAAACTTGTAATTTCACCATATTTTGAATTTGAACACAAAAAATTAGAAAAATCTCTTGGCCATTTGTTTCACAGTTTTTTTCAATCAATCCTAAGAAGCTGACTGATACTTTTCAAGAGTTAAAAATGTTTGATCAAAGCTTTTTGGGGAAAAAAGGTCTTTTTTCCTACAGTGAGGTTTTGCTACTCTGAGTAATAAAAATGCAAGGGAATTTTCTGGTAGTGCTGCACTCGTATTCAAAAAGCTGAGACAGATTTCTCAAACTGTGGGGGAAAAAACCTCTTTGCAAGCAGAAGCTCTGCACAGAAAACAGCCTCACATATTCATTTTTTAGTGATAGTGCAACAGAAGGCCTAGAGTAGAAACCACCAACTTAATGATAGTGGTCCTTGCCTGTGATGAGATGTTGCAGTTTGGGAAAAAAACCTTTTATGACTGTGACTCCAGTTTGCAGAAACTGCATTTATAATGTCTGACATAATAAGGGAGAAGTGTATTTTGATCAACCTGTGGTTGCAGGAAATAATGCAGAAAAGTAAGTGCCTGTGAAGAAGGTTTAGAGCATCAGACCATTACCTAACTTTTCCATTCACCTTCTTCCAAAACATGTTGCACCTCTCTTCTAGATTTCTGCACAAACAAAACTACCACCATGACATGTTTTTTCAGCCCTCTCATAACCAAGCAAGAGATTTTTAAAAGCAAACATTCCTTTGCCAGGCCAGCACTTGTGGGCCAAATTGCACAACCT
Organism: Aphelocoma coerulescens; assembly: GCF_041296385.1. Classification (NCBI taxonomy): domain Eukaryota; kingdom Metazoa; phylum Chordata; class Aves; order Passeriformes; family Corvidae; genus Aphelocoma; species Aphelocoma coerulescens. The sequence continues at coordinate 8,875,236 of NC_091025.1, read as the reverse complement.
CACTCTGAATTTCATGGCATGCCCTCTCGCTGTGGAAGCCCCGTGTCCCAGAGTCGCAGCATTACCTCAGCAGCACAGGTTTCATTTAAATGAAAACCTGTGCATCAAGAGAGCCTCGAAGTAGGGTCAGAGTTGAAACCCATGAAGCAAGTATGGAGTAGCAACGCCAAAAGCGTAACACAGAGGGGAACACAACTGCACATTTTTCTAGAATGTGCTGCTTTGAAGCATGACTTGTTACTTTGAGTGTGAGGTGGCAGCAGCACAGCAGCTGTACTATCTTATCTACCATCACATCAGCGACAACCCCCTTCCCACCCAGCCCAGCTACAGCAGCCAAGTGACACCGTCCTGCTTCCTTCCTGGGAGCTCAGCATCTTTTGCCATTTTCTCTGACAATTGCCTTGACAGCTCGGACACTGCTTTTCTACTTTTAGCTGCTTTTAATAGTGCCTCTAACACACATCTGACAAAATGTTAAGGCAAAATGAGATCTCATGTGTTCAGCTCTTTTCGTTTTATGATTTCCTGAAAGCCTTTGGAGCCATTAAGAAGGATCCTGGATCTCTTAGACATAAGAGTGTGCTTTCAGCCTGTCAACTGCTGCCAGCTCAGGGCAGCCTGTCCTATCCCAGCCCCCCAGGCAGACATGTCACTGAACCCCGACACCCCAATTTTGTGCCAGCTGAGCCCCACTGAGCCACAGCCTCTGCCCTCACTGCCATCTTTACTTCCCAAGTAGGAAACAACAATACAAAACTCCAAGTGCTCATTAAGCACTTTGATTTCACCCCATGGGATGCTCCCAGACGGCACACACTCAGCAAGGGTTAGCAGAGGAGAAACTTGGGGCTCAGCTACCTATGCTTTTTTTAACCCCACAATATACAGCAGGCAGATTGGCTTCAAGGAGAAAACATTTACAGGACATGGGTGGGTGATGCTCCCCACAGCAACTCACACTGTGGTTCCCACTGCTTAGCGTTTACTTTTTGTAATGAAATGTTGGGATGTCAAGGCTCATTTAACCCCATCAGACCTTAAATGTTTGAACTCACTTGCTTAAACTGTAAGCAGGTAAATGCTTTGTTTCCAGAAGCACTGGCACCATTAGGCCTGTTGACCCTGAAGGGGTCTGTGGGCACTGCCTGCCCCCCTGGATCTGACCCTGTGAACCAGAGCACCCAGGAGATCCAGCCCAGATTAACCCCTTTACAGATCTATTTGAATCATGTTTTCCCTTTAGCAAACAAATTAAATTTATATTGTTAAAATACTGTGTCAGCGATTGAATGACGGATCCAGACCGGCAGGGAATCTGAATCGTTTATTCAAAGGAGTGAGTTGGTTTTATACATTTTTCTAAGGCACAGTATTTCCTTATGGTGCGACCTATCCCGTGTTGCCACATCAGCAATACACGTGGTAGGGTGCCGTGTGACACCTCCTGCCCCCAGGGCCCGGTGGGGACAAGCGTCTCTGTGCAGCCATGTGCTCCTTTGTGCTGCCATGTGCCTTTGCAGGCAGGTTTCACAGCTCACAACCCAATTCTACCCTGTAATTCTCCATATTTCCCCCTTTTCTGTTTTACACAAATAAGAATTATGGCAGTGATTGAACAGATAGAACTTTGAGAAACAGCATAAAGTTGTCTAAAACTTTTACCATCACTCAGAGTCTGCAACTGCTGGAAGGTTCTGTTTCATGGTAAAGACTTAGGAAGTCCTTCCTAGGCAAAACTTTCAAGTTTACTTTGGAAGAGGGTCCAGCTTTTGTAAAATCAAATTAGCAAGTCAAAAATGACTTGATTACACTTTTAGAGCAGAAACACCTGGGTTTGATGGTATAATCCTGTTAGCCAGGGCTAGGGCTTGGCCAGAGCCTCAAGCCTCAACTGAGAGGGTTTCCCTAAAATACTTATAAAATTGCTTAAAAACTTTATTAATATCTTGTGATCATTCCGAATGTCATTGAAAAATTAAGAACACATGAACTTCCTTACAGTCTTTCATGGGGGGCACAGCCCATCTCTGCATTCCCCCTTTTCTGTTCTAACAATATGTAACACGAACATCTTTCAACTTAGCAAATTCAAAAAAACCTGTAACATAACATGCAGTTTTCTTACTATGAACAGTAAAATAATGCATCTAATACAACAACAAGTGAGCACTAAGTAAAAATAAGCAAGATGATATCATTAACTGCTTAAATACTTGTTTCACAGAATATATATAAATCTAGCTCTTGGAAAATTACAATTATATGAACATGAACTCTCTAAGAGTTTTAAAAGGTAACAAGCTTAATTCTCACTTTAAAAATATAGCTTACAAATTGTAATTATTATCTATCACAAAAATCAATCAGAACAATGCAGGGCGGTTACAAGGTGATAATGGTGCAGCTCCCCCCCACACATGAGGAGGGGGCTATGGGTCCACTTAGTTCTTTTTTCCAGCACAGCATCAGCTCCCAAGAGTCTGCAAGGAACAGGAGCCCTGGCTGTAGTAGGTCGGCTGCCATGCAGGCCCCACTGGTCCGTCTCTTCACTTCTCACATGCAGAGAGCCACTCTCAGCCCTCGCCATGTGCGGAGTGGAGCCACGGCCCCGCCAGCTCTCAGCGCCACTGATCCCGCCCAACCGTGGCGTGGGGGCGGCCGCCGGCTCTGGCCACGGTGCAGCTCTGCCATGTGCTCACCGCTATGGCTCGCCACCGTGGCACAGATCTGCCATGTGCTTGCCACTATGGCTCACCGCTGCTGCACGGCTCTGCCATGTGCTCGCCACTATGGCTCGCCACCGCGGCACAGCTCTGCCATGTGCTCACTGCTATGGCTCGCCACCGCGGCACAGCTCTGCCATGTGCTCACTGCTATGGCTCGCCACCACGGTGCAGATCTGCCATGTGCTCACTGCTGTGGCTTGCCGCCGCGGCACAGATCTGCCATGTGCTCACTGCTATGGCTCGCCACCACGGTGCAGATCTGCCATGTTCTCACTGCTATGGCTCGCCACCACGGTGCAGATCTGCCATGTTCTCACTGCTATGGCCGCCGCCGCGGCACAGCTCTGCCATGTGCTCACTGCTATGGCTTGCCGCCGCGGCACAGATCTGCCATGTGCTCGCTGGCGCCATGCCGCCATGCGCTTGCTGGCATGTGTTCCCTGGCGTCGCGCGCTCTCTTTCCCCCCTGCCGCATCTGCCGCCGCTGCTGCTGCTGCACTTTTGCAGAGAGCAAACGGAGAGGGAACACGCTACCAGGACGGGACCCCCAGCTCCAGCCACTCCCCGCGACCCAGCTCCAGCTGACGCTGTGTGGCGCAGGGCGGCGTGGGCTTTTCTACGGTACCATCCGGCTTCCCTCCAGGGTCAAACAGGTTGGGGGATGAGGGGCCACCTTCTGGTTCTCTTCCTACAGCCTCGACAGACTTACGGTCACTCGCTGGTGGTGCAGAAGGGCTTGGCCCAGCTGGTATGGTGGCACAAGCAGCTTTCTTTGGCCTCTGGGTGCCGCATGCACTATGAGCACCTTGCACACTGCCCTCCACGGACACAAAAGCTCCGTCAGCGCTGCATTGCCGGGTGTAGCTCGGTTCCACAACGTATCTGAAGTGTCCCATGTCCAAGGATTAAAAATATTGGTCCTATCTAAAGTTGAATTACCGTCTTTTGCCCAGAACAAGAGTCTGTTCAAATCTGTAGACTCAACTTTCCTGCCATGTTTCTTTAAAATCTGTTTTAACATCTCTGGGATGCTCTGTTCCTAGGATACTCCATCCCCTACGTCCCCCATGGCTCACCTACAATTTGTAGGGATTATCGCTGGCCAGCGTTCCTGCTTCTTGCAGCAGCACTTCGAGTCGACGGACGCACAGGTAGGCGTACAATAAATTCCTCACCATTTGTCGGTGATTGAATGACAGATCCAGACCGGCAGAGAATCTATTCAAAGGAGTGAGTTGGTTTTATACACTTTTCTAAGGCACACTATTTCCTTATATGGCGTGACCTATCCCATGTTGCCACATCAGCAACACACTTTCTCAATGTCCTTTATGGGGTGATCACTCGCTGTCGGCTCCTCCCTGTAGGGGTCTGCCGTGTGACACCTCCTCCCCCCAGGGCCCGGTGGAGACAAGCCTCTGTGTGCCACCATGTGCTCCTTTGTTCTGCCATGTGCTTCTGCAGGCAGGTTTTACAGCTCACAACTTAATTCGACGTTATAATTCCCCATAATACTGATGTTGTAAAATAGCATCAGATATATATGTATTTTTAGTGTTTTTAAATGCTTCCTGCTTTTTTTTTTGTAGTTCAGTCTCCCAGTTTGCACAAACCACTGCCAAGCCAGAGTGATGGCAGCTTGCACTTGGGCACAAAATCTGGCCCCAGGCCCATGCCAGCGTTTCACCAGCTGGGGACAAATAAGGGAGCTGCTGTTATTCTTCAGCTCACAAGGCACCTATGCAAGGCAGATGTAGCCTGGGCAGGAGGTTTCTACCTGAGTTTGAGCAGTGGAGACCCAAATCATGCTTTGATTGGCACAGAACCTGTCTGTGGACTCGGGAAACGCTGCTTTTTTCTCCCTACCGATCCAAGCTCTCATTTAGCAGCACCACGGGGGAAGCTGACAAGTCCCAGCCGTGACTTAACCAGCCTCGCGTGTGTCAGCCACAAGCCATGCAGGGGCTTAAAGCCACCCCACTCGCCTCCATCCCTAATGTTCCAGGGATATACACCCGGTCCCAGCCCTCGGGCAGCCCTGGAGCCACCAACAGAGTATTTCTGATAGCTGACATAGCCTGCCCTACACGAGAGACCAAGCGGCCGAGCTGGGTGGGCGGCTGGCGGAGCCACCGCCGGCCTCGTGCCGGGGACACCTGGAGGCGTCAAGGCCCGACAAGCCCCGGCCGGGGCTCCCCCCCAGCAGCCCCTGCCCTGCGCGGGCCTGGGGCCGCCACCGGCTCGGGCAGGCCTGGACAAACAGAAGGGTTGAAAGGGAAGTGCGATGCCGCTGGCCATTCCACGGGGCTGCTGGGATCACTTTCGCCTTCCCGTTTCCCCGCCCGCAGCGCGGGGCCGAGCGGAGCCGCCAGCGGGCCCGGCGCGGGGAGCGGCGGGCGGCGCCGCGCCCGGGCGGAAGTGTCGGGGCCGAGGCCGGCGGTGAGGAGGTAAAGCCGCCCGGGGCCGCCGGGCCGGGGCTGCCGCGGGCGGGGGGCCGGGGACGCGGGGCCGGGACTGGGCCGCCCCGCCGAGACAGCGCAGGGCCGGGCCGGGCCGGAGGGGCCGCGCTCCGGGCCCCGCGGTGCCGCGCTGGGGGGGCACCGAGCGGACACCCGGGCAGCGGGAGCTGCCGCTGGCCCAGCGGGCGGCAGAGCGCGGCGGGACCGGGGCTGGCGGCTGCTCCAGCGCTTTTCCCTTAGGGACAGCCCCCTCCCAGCGAGGCCGTGACGGGAATTGAGCAGCAGTGGCCTGACGCCTGCCAGAAGTCGGCAAAAAAGGCAACAACCATGATCAGAAACGCGACTTACCGTCCGGGGCTGATTTTTTAAAGCACCCCACAGCGGTTTGACCGCGGAGCGGCGACTGGGATGGGGCCGCGCTCACTGGACGGGAAGATTCACCCGCTGGGTTAACGCTGCAAAGGCACAAGAATAAAGGGCATAAACAAAGCAGAGGGGTACTCCTGAGCCATAGAATCACAGAATGGTTTGGGTTGGAAGGGACCTTTCCAAGGCCATGTAGTCCAACTCTTCTGTGATGACCAGGGACATCTTCAACTAGATCAGGTCGCTCAGAGCCCTGTCCAACTTGGCCTTGAATATTTTCCGGGACGGGGCATCCACCACTTCTCTGTGCCAGTGCCTCACCCTGCTCACTGTAAAAAATTTCTTCCTTATATGTAATCTAAATCTACTCTCTTTTAGTTTAAAACCATTACCCTTGTCCTGCCTGTGTAGAGTGTCCTGTTACAAGAGCTCTGGGCCCTGAGAACAACCAGGGGACCAGGAACTTGTGGAGAACATCTCCAGCTGCAATAGGGCTTCAGTCCATGGGAACGTGCCAGAGCCAGGACTGCTGGGTGCTCCGTGGAGCACCTCAATCATTTCACATTTTGCCAGCTTGGTTGGTCAGTCAGAGGCACAAGGACTGAAACTCTGCTTCAGAGTATTTTTGGACTATAAAATGAGTGGACTCCAGTGGAAAATGAAAGCAAAGCTTTGTGAGCTGCTGTCTTTGGGATACCATGTCCTGCTGTGCTGTGCTTTACAGAGTAACAGTAAACCCCTCAAAGGTTACACTTGCTTTAGCGACATCAGCACTCCTCTAAGAAATAAGGGTAAATCCCTGTCTGTGCTGTAGCGCTCCCCTGGCAGCAGGCCATTTCCCCTATGGTGTCTGAGCTTGCCTGTGTGATTTTGTAGGGTGCTGAAGATGGCAGGCAGCCCCACTCCTTGGATTGGCAGTGCTTATCTCTTCCTCCAATCGACGTGCAAGTCCATCGCTCTGCCGTCCCTCTACGAGAGCTCCCAGAAGAAGCCTTGTGTGTTCAAGGCCCTGAAGCTGGCATTAGCAGGTACCCATCCTCTCTGGTATCTTGGTGTGCAGTGCCATGCCTTCCTTTAATCTCACATTCCTGGGTAAGGAAAGTTCGTGCTCACTCTGTTTAGGAAAGGCAATAAAGTGGAGCAAGCTCAGCAGAAGTTCACCAAGGAGAGGCTGAGGGAGTTGGACCTGTTGAGCCTGGGGAAGAGAAGGTTTCAGGGGACCTACCAACAGCCTTCTGATACCTGTGGGGAGAGAGAGATGGAGCCACCACTGTTCATAGTGGTGCATGGGGAATGAGAGGCAACGGGCACAAATTGAAATGAGGGGTAGACACCAGATATAAGGACAAATATTTTCCCCATGAAGACAGTCAGGCAGTTGCCCAAAGGGACTGTGTATTCTCCGTCCTTGAGGGCTTTCAAAATGGGACTGGATAAAGCCCTAAGCAACTGGTTCTGACCTCTGAGCTGACCCTGCTTTGCATGGGAGGTTGGGCTAGACACTGCCTGGGCTTTCGTCCAACTTGAACTATCCTATGAATTATCCAACTTTATTAATGTTTGTTTAAATCCTTTATATAAGAGGGGAAAAGATTGCAATTGCTATGAAAGAAGATTTAATTGCTGTCTTTATACCACCATAGAAACATGATTTCTGCTTTGAGAAGGTGGTTTTAAAATCAAGTGATAGCCAGTATGAATTAATTTCTGACATAAACAGACTCACATTAGCTTGAGGTGTATGTAACCCTATTTACATCAAAAAAGGACTTGAGATGCAAATAGCCATAAAACTGTGTTTCTCTATCCACCCTTGCACCAAGCACACTGCAGGATAACAGTGATTTGAAGAGTTTATCACACTTACCTAGAAAGACTCGTGGTGGTTTTTACCTGTCACATGGCTGAGACGGTATTGTTTAATTGGGCTTGTCTAACTATTCTGCAGTTTCTTCTGGAAATCATGCCAAGTCAGTTTATCCAATACAGGCCTGCTCGTCTTGCAGCTCCATCCTAATATGGGAAACAGGAAGCAGGCAGCCTAACACAATTTTCCCATTAGGCTTGCTTTATGGCTGCTTTGTGGCATTGGGATGTGAATCTGCTTACACATTTAAAGGAAAGCTCACAAAACTGAGATCCTACCATGCTTATTCAGACCTGAAAAGGACATGAAATCTGAAGCTGTCTGAGGTTTCATGCAGAAATGCCTGCAAAGTCTTGTCTTTTGAGACAGCTTTACAGCTGTCATGTACACTGTTCATAAAGGTTTCCATGTATCTGCAGCTTTCCCTCCCCAGCCCTCTTGCCCTATTATGGAAATTTTGTTTAATAAGCACTCATAAAAAGCAAAGCATGAAGGAAGTGATGAAAAGACATTCCTGGTCATCCACAGTGAATTAAAATGCCTTTTCTAGGTGCCTAAACCCATGTGTCAGTTACACATCTGGTCCAAACTAGACCAGATGCAAACAGGACTTAGTAAATATGTAAAGCCACTGTTAGATGCTGTACTTTTAAATGCCAGGTCACTTGTCCTGCTTAATGTGGAACACACAAGTCTGCCTTGCCTTGGGACAATGGGATTGTCCTCCATGCCATGACATGTGGTTTAGAAATATCTGATGTAGTGCCAGTGTGAGCTGGTGCCTCCACACAGCCCTGTGCAATGACAGCCTGTGAGGTTCAGTCAGGTCTGGAAGCAGTACAGCAGCCTCCTATGGGCCTCTGCTGCAAAAAAAGAGAAAAACATGTATTTTAAACTGTCATCATCAGCATATAAAATCCTGTGGAGACAAGGATAGTGAGCACAGATAATAAAAATTAAATTTTGCTGGGAAAAGGAAGAATGAAGTCCTGGCAATTTCTGTTTCCACATCCCTCGTGCTCCTCCTACACCAATGTTAGAGGGTACATCCCTGGCTTCTCCTGGCTTAGGTTTTACCATGAATTAATTCTCTGTGCAAAATAACAAGTCAAGGCCCGATCTCAAGCAGCTTAATCCCTGTGGGTAGATCTGTGATTTGCTGTTGGTGAGATGTGTTAAAGGCTCAGAGAGACAAAAGTTACCTCTAGGCATGGGCTAGAGAGGAAACACTGGGTCTCTTTTCAGGACCTTCATCACTGCATAAAACTCCAGTCACAAGGACTGAAGGCTGACTGAGCACTGAGCTGAACTGAGCTATCATCTATAAACTTCACTGTGCTACCAGTTTGTCATAACCATCTCTGCCCTGGAAATGGAACTTCAAATTTAAAACTTGCCCTAATAAGCAGTGTTGATAGAATTACCTGGGATGTAGTTCCATGCATCTTCAGCTGGACACCATATTTCATGGAGATCAGTGGTGGCAGGGCAGCATAAACTTAATCCTCCCCTCTTGGTTTTACATACAGGTTTTCCACCCCGGAGGGCTTTATCACAAAGAGAATTCAAAAGCTACTCCATTGTAGGCTTCTTGTGGATGGGCGTGGGGCTGGGTGGGCTGGCTCATGGCTGGATTGTGACTGTGCTCACTTCTCCCTGCCAGACTCCACAGGCAGTGTGAATGGTGTGGACATGCTCAAAGTGCACTGCAGCCACCCACACCTGATAGTCCAGCTCAGGTTCTGCAAGCAGGAGAACTGCCGCCGCTTCCTGCGGAGTTACCGGGAAGGAGCGCTCCAGAAGTCCCTCCAGAGTCACCTCCAGCTCTCCTTGGCCACGACCACGGTGCCTCTCGAAGTGGAGCTGAAGGCTGGCAGTGAGCACCTTGACAGAATGCTGAAGGATGAGGATCATTGCCTGGAGTGCATCTACAGAGAAAAGGTGAGTGGGAGAGGGAGGGAGGCTGGGCAGCAATGAGGAGGGGTGGCACAGGGCTTGCAAAGGTGGGTGCAAATCTTGTTCTGATGCAGCATGTTGGGTTAACAAACTTCTCTGTCCTTCAGCTCTTAACTAATGCAGAGAAATGGCTCTGCCCTTTCTCAGAAAAGAGCTGTGCACTTTTCTGGAAGGGCAATAGAGTTACCTAAAGCAGCCTACAAAGATCCTGCTAACTCACTTCTGTGTATAACCGCTAGCATGGCTGTTATCCCCACTAAGACAAGGCGTTCTACACGGCGCAGCTGAGGGCACAAGTGTGCCTCAATACAGCTGTGAGGCAGGCAGAGAGGACAGTCCTGGGTGGAACCATCACTGCTCTGCACCTCCCTCCCCTGCCTCACACACCACCTCCCAGAGTGGCAAAGGTAACGGCAGCTGGAAATGAGCAATGGGAGTGCAAACACTGCACGTCACACCAACAACTTGTGTCAGAGTGGGGACACACAGCATCTGCTGCCAGCAGGAGTAGGCTGCCCTTCTGAAGGCAAAGTCTCTCTCTCTCTCCTCTAACATCTGGCTCACTGCACATTTTGTCACTGGCACGCTAATCCTGTTTGCAAGAACAGTGAGATCTTGTCATCTCACTACAAGGCACTTGACATGATTAACCTCACTGACTTGTTCCCCTCCTCTTTTTGTTTTTCCATCTGGAACTTTAGCTCGGGTTCCTCTAAATGGTCCTGAGAAACAGGCACTCACTATCTACTCAGGAACATGAGGCACAAGAGCATGTTTTGCCAGGTTGCTATTCCGTAAGTGCAGAGAATGAAACTCAAACCTTTCATCCCCAAACCAAACAACATGTGATATCGCATACTCTGTGAACTGTGGCTTGCTGCTCCCTCCATGTGCTGAACTAGCTGACTGGACAAAAGAAAGGGGCTTATTCTCAGTTCCCCAAAAGTGACTCAGTCTGACCCCTGCCTAACAGTGCAACAGGCAGAAAGATGGCACCGGGGCACAGCCCTCATCTGCTGAGAGCGGTGCTGGGTACCTGCTGTAAGTGAGCTAAACCAGAGTTTAGCTCTGACTGAGGCACAGCACTGCCAGGTTTGACTCTTCCCATGTGCTTTGCCTTCTTTACTCCTTTTCTCATTACCTGCTTTTTGGATGTCAGACTAATTTTCTCTTGGCTAGTGAAAAAAACTGGCTTGGTGAGGACCCAGGAACAACAAACCTTAGGGAGCAGAGGGGCAGAGAGAGAGAGAACATGGGTAACAGGAGCTGCCTGCTTGGGTGGCCATGAGCTGTTCAGGTCACCCTGTTCTGTGAGTCTGACCCTCCTATGGAGTTGGGAGAAGCCTTGCTGCCTGCAGGGCACCCTAATTCTTGCTGAGGGCTGCTGGAAATGAACATGGGCTAGTAGCAGTTTTGTGCAACTTGTAAGCACTCACTGCTGCAGGTGAGAAACCCAGGAGGGAGAGATTGTCTATTTCGTATCACATTACAGATTCAAATCCACGCATTTACAGCCAGAGCTCCAACAGACCATCTCATTTGGCTGGTTGACAGCTCATGCTGTATCTCATTGTTCATCTCTTGACACCAGCATCTACAGCTTTGCAAGGTGGTGGCCCTGGCAGGAGTCACTGATGCTGTTTGCGTTACAGCCTGACCGCCTGCCGGATGAGGAGATCACGGAGCTGGAGGAATGCCTCAAGAGCCTGATGCTTCACCAGAGCACCAACAACAACGTGGCTGGAAAAGACTGCTCATCTCTGCCTTATTCTCCTCAAGGCAGCTCCCTTCCCCCACAAGTCACCTTCATCTTTCAGGGACAACAGTTTGGTGAGTAGCTAGAACTGATCAACAGAAACCTTGGTCTGCCTCACAGCCCATGAGGGAGAATTATCATGACTACCTATTGGGGTCTATCTCAGATAAACCAAGGATTTCCCAGCATCCCATAAGGAAGGAATTGCAGTAGTGCAAAGATATTGCCGTGGTTCTTCAGATCAGGCCTCAACCTGTTTTCTTTTCTGGAGTGGCACAGAACCAGATGTTTCAGAGTCTGTGTTCCTTCCAGGTTCCTCACATTTTAAAATTAATACTGGAAGGAAGAATATAGAGTATTTTTCTCTTCTTCCATGTCACTTGGTTGAGGTGAGTTAATAGTGTAGACTGGATCAGACTGGGGAAGTTACTGTGGGCACCCTCAGCCCTACTTTCAGACAGGACTGATTTGTCCAGGCTCCCTCAGTTCGCCAGCTGGCTTTGGGGTCTGTCTCTACAGAGAGCTTTCAGACAGTCTCACATAGCAATATCAGCTTGAGATTAGCTAGATAATTTCTGAGCTTGCTTAAGCTGTGTACGGTCTGCAGTGCTAAACAGCTGAGGAGAGAGCTCCTGTCAGCATTTCAGTATGTTCAGGATGCTTAGATAGGAAACAGGGACTTTGTCAGAAAGGCCTTAACAAGTTGCCTTTGAAAGGCTAAAACAAATGAAGAGGGTGTCCATCAGAAAAAAAAAAAAAGCTCTGGCAAACCACAGGACAGTTCTGAGGGAGAAAAAAAGAAAACAGGCCTTCCCAAGCTTGCAGGGTAGGGGCAAGCCCAGATGCTTTGTTGTTGTGGGAGGATTTCTGTAGGGAACAGCTGGGCAAGGCAGGGAGCTCAGACTCCCTGCTCCACAGAATATTGACCAAACCTTGAACTGGCCCAAGCTGCATCACATCAGCCATGAAAATTCTATGTCTTACCTGGCCTCTGCCCCTTTCAGACAACAGAACAATCACACCAGATGACCACCAGAAGTTTGCCAAGTCCGTGTCCAAGAAGTGGAAGCAAGTGGCTCGCTCTCTGCAGAAATCCTGCCGGGCCCTGCGTGACCCTGTCATCGACAACCTGGCCCTGGAGTATGACCGAGAGGGACTCTATGAGCAAGCCTATCAGATGCTCCTCAGGTTCATCCAGTCCGAGGGCAAGAAGGCCACAATAGCACGGCTGATTGCAGCCCTGGAAGAAAACGGCCTCATCAGCTTGGCAGAGGAGCTCCTGGGCCTCTATTCCAATGAGGACTGCTCCTAGAGCCCAAAGGACAGTGCCATTGCTAAGGGCTTTCCTGCTTTAGCTACTGTATGAAACTGCTGCCAGTGTCTGGGAATGTAAAGTCCTGAATATCACCACAGGTTTCCATCTAGGTGGGAATGCTCAGGGGAGAGGCTCTGTGTTGGCAGAAGCCAGCTTGGACCTCTGACTTTCCTTATTTCATCATGTTTCCAGAAATGGAGCACTACCTTCCTGTGAACTGGTGAGAGGCTTTCACCCTGACTTCCTTCAGGACTGAGGGAAGGGAAGGTAACTTCCTTCAGGACTGTGACAGGGAAGCAGCCAGACAGAAAGCCCTAGGGAAGAATGAGGGAGAGAAGAAAAGCAAGCAAGGTTTCTCATAGAATTTCTCTGGGAAGCAGGCAATGCCAGTGCTTCTCAGGCTGTATCCAGGGCCATCACCTGGAGAGCTGCAATGTGTTTTTATACTGAAAACATTTTTGCCCTCAGCCATGACATTAAGTAAAGACAAAAGGAAAAGTAAGGAAAAGTCAATTTTACATTATTTTCTTCTTTGTTTGAAGAACGAAGAACTTCAATGGCAAGAGTATCTGTTCGACCCTGCTCTATTGTAGCTCCTTCCCACCTCTCACCACCTGAAGGTTTTCCTTCTACCTGGGACAGCCATAATCTTCCACAGGGTAAAGGATTGCTGCTGTAGAACAAGTGGCAGGCACTGAACAATCGATATGGACAAACTCAAATTCAGACAACGATTGTCAACTTTTTCTCATCTGTGGTAGACAGTAATATGTTAATTAGTTATTGCCTGCCAGCCTGAGGGAACCTGCAGCTATGGAAAGCAAAACACAGTGCTGGAAGGAAAACACTCTCCTTGTCAGCAAGTTACCTGTGGAGCATGGATTGGAACTGCTGCCCTCAGGTGCCTTGCAGCATCAAATGCCATCCTGAGCCCACAGAGCTGAGCAATCACCTGACCCAGCTGGCTGCTCGTGCCTTCACTCACTTCCTAACCACCCACCCTCCACCTGCTGGGCCCCTGGAGGGGACAACTCACACTGCTGTGTCCCACAGGTGGCAGGATCTACAGAGAGCCTTTCCCTGGCACTGCTGTCACCATGTGACAATCAAGCATCAGCTGCCACCGTGCCTGGATTTATCTGCACTGATTTTTAGGGTGAAAATGGTTTAAGAGACAAATCTCCCAAACCCCAAGGTTGACTCCTGCTTTCAGTTCCAGTGGGAGAAGCTGAGTGTCCCCTGGTATGGCTGATGCAGACTGCAACAGAGCAGCTGCACCTTTGCCATAACAATGCACAGAGCAACAAGTGTCTGCCGTGACATGGGTCCCATGAAGCACAACAGCAGCTCCATTACCTTTGACATATTCCCAGTGTTTTCCTGATAGGTTTTTACAAACCCTTTTCCATTAATTCTATCCTTTTTTGCCCTTCCCATTTGTGGGAATAGCCAGTGGGCCATGGAAATGATTTCAGGTGCAGAGGGTGGCTCTGGCCACACACACCAAGTTTGTGTGCACATGCAAATACCAGGCTGCTGGCAGTCATGGTAGGAACAACTTTGAGCCAGGGCCAGATGGCCTTTTAAACCACAACTCACATCCTACTCCTTCCTGGAGTCAAAGCTGTAATTCAGTAAGGAGGAACACAACCCTGGATTCAGGTGTGGGCTCAGATCCGAGCTCCTGGGACTGGAAATGTTCCCTTCTTCTGCTGGAACACCTGCTGTGAGCATCAGTCATTGGAGACCTGGATGGACAGGATTTCGATAGCCAGCTTTGACCCAGCTGGGATCCATGTGCCTCAGATGAGCTGAGTACCACATCCTTAGTGTAAGCCAGAGGAACCTGACTCATTTCCTGGAGATTTTGAATCCCCTAGGTTACATACAGAGCCAGGAAAGGAAAGGAAGGGGGTTAAAGATGGGGAGAAGATTTTCAGGGTGTGAGTGAATCTGCTTCCATCTTCCCCTTAGCTCCCAAGGAAGCAGGACTTCATGCAGGCCCCATCTCTGCAAAGACTGTGGCTCCATCACCTTTTATTAAGCCATTTGATATCAGTGCCGTTGCAGTCTCATCTCCTCCATTCCTGCTCCACATCCTACCCTCTCCCTTCCAGTAGTACCAGTGCTCTTCCCAAAATGCAGCAATTACCTCTCTGACTGTTTTGCTTTTAGGACTGGCACAGTGGTGCTGATCTTAGCTACTTTAGGCTGCTGTGGAACCATACCTCAAAGCATTTAGCTTTCCTGATAGATCCCAGCTGGGGAACTCTGCTTGGCAGAAACCCACCTGACAAATCATATTTTAAAAAATTAAAAAAGCAGAAACTTGAAAATTACTTTAAGAGCAAGAGAGTTTGCTCTATATTTTGCAGAAAATACTTTTTTAAGAAAGCAAGGTCACATGCATAGCCTGCTGTCATTTGTAATTAATATTTCTAAGCCCTCAGACCAGACCAGCTATTCATGTGCACAACTTGCACATACAGTTATAAGGCAGCCACTGAGTAGTGAGAATTACTAGTTTTTGTAGCAGCTGTTAATGCTCAAAATGAGAAAGTCTTATTATTCAGCATCTACTTCAAGTCCAGAAAACTTTTTTGCTGCTATTACTCTTTCACAGAGGATTAACCATGAATGCTTTCTTCTGAATGCAAGCGTTGTGCATTTTCTTTCTGCCAGCAATTGGCATGTGTATTTCTTCTTACTCACATATTCCCTGTCAGAAGTGCCATTAAGTGCTGGAGCCCCTGGCAACCTTTCTGGAATATCATAATCTTTAACAGCATTCACAGGTGCCTTCATTGCAGAGGCTTGAAGGAAAAGGGGTTTTCAGTGAAATTCCATGGTGAAATTGTCTTGAGCCCATGGCATGGTTTAGGACATAGCAGTGGCTGTTTCATACCTCCTTTTCCATGACCAGACATCATCATGGTGGGAGATAAGCCATGGGCAGTGCTGCTGCTGGAGAATTTGGCCTTATCCCAGTAACTGCTCTTCTCAATATACTGAGATACATCTGTGAAAATAATATTTTCAGGTGTGGTAGTGGTGTTTCAGAATCAAACACAGTATTTAAAGCAAATAAAGGTGCTAATCAGTTGCATATAAAATCTAAAATAGAAAAAATATAAAACAAACAGCAGAAATCAGGGCAAATTGTGCTTACAGGAAGAGATCCAAGGGGGCTTTTTTTTGTGGTACAGATTGTTTTTGTAGTTTTAACCATGTTTCAGATTTGAAGGAGTCTCCTTCAGTCTGCCAGAAGGAATAAAAGATCCATCCAAAGGAGAATTCAAATGATTTGTTTTGGCATAACTGAGCTACAGTGTTCAAACAGATGATAACAAAGAGGAGAGTGAAGTTAAAATGCTCACCAGCTACACTTTGACATGAGGCATCGGATAGAATTAAACCTGACAGGATACCCTGACACAAAATTGTCTCGAAGGAAAATATCTGATAATTTTGCCATTCGTTTCAAAGCCAGGTTCAGCATTGAGGAGCTGTCCTGCTGCCTGGGTCATTGTCTCCCCTCCCAAAGGAACCACACCCCGCCAGCTGCCCACAGACTCCGAAACCAGAAGTGAGCATGGACAGAATGAGGAGCCTCAAATTCACTTAAATTGCTGACTTAGTTTATCTGAAAATTCTGGTGTAGCCATGAACCTCTGGTATTGTACTCCTTAAACCACAGAGATACAAGAATGGGAGTCAAGAGGGTTTCTTGAGTCTAACCCAAATATTGGAGTGTGTGCATGACACTGGTGCTTTACACTGGACAGGGGTCTGGCCATGTGCCTTTTGTATGGAGATGGACTCAAACAGTGAAGCAATTAAAGGCCTAGAGTCAATTTCTTTTTCTTCTTCTCTGGATTGAATTTTAAACCCACTGAAGGGATCTGGCTGTACATCTCTAATAGGAACCTGTATGAGATGTGTGGTTAATGTCTCTTAGTTTTCAATGGAAAAATCCCTTGCTAACCTTCTAATTCCAAATTCCCATGATATTCAGCATCAGATCTGGATCAGCCACCTACAGCTATGGACTGCAATGCCAGGCATACCTGGGGCTAGGACATTCAGCCTCCACGGAATTGTCTTTTGTAGAAAAAGCACTTTGGTATATATATTTTTTTTTCCCCATTCTTTTTTATAAATAAATATATACTTTTGATGAAAACTGCCTCAGAGACTTTCATTGAACACTTAAATGCAGTAGTAAGAACAGGGGTCACTGAAGTTCTGGCCACATTGATGATCACCAGCTCCAGAGGAGCATCCAGCCTCAGGGTGGATGCACAACAAAGTCACCATTTCTACTGACATGCCAAGCTTGGTGCCCCCCCTGCAAGAGAACAGCTCTGATTACAAAACCAAGCCAAGCCTCCGTGTTTGTTCAGTTTCCAGTTAGTGCTTTGATGAGCCTTTTTCAGCCAGCATGGCCAAAACAGGAGGTTTGTCCCACCCCTGGCACCTGGAGGAGTTCACTGTGTTTCTTTCAGTGCTGTTGGATATCTGGGACTCCTCTGAGGCCACAGCACCACTGTAATCCCAAGTGCCTTGCTACCAGTGAGCTCTCCCACAAGGCTGCCCCGTAGATAGGAGCCAAGGAGCTGAGACATAAAATCTCCAGCAGCTTTGCACAAGAAGCCCCTGGCTGACCCGACAGCTGAATCCAGGGACATTCCTTTTGCCATGAACTTGAGCAGAGATGTATTTTACCCTGAATCTCTTAAATCTCAAACACTGTTTGAAAATCCTAAGATCAGCCCTTCTTTATCTACAACAAAGCTGTATTCCCAACTGCATGGCTCAATGCCTGCAGGAACACAGTGAGGGGAGCAGGGCTCTGCCCTACAGCAGCTGCAAGGACACACCACCCTGGGCTCAACAGGGCTGACCTACTGAGGAGGGTCAGTGAGATCACTGACCCAATGTTGTAAAACAGAGTGACACAACCCAGGGTGGACCACGGGCACCTTTGCTGGCAGTGAGAATAAACCAGCCATGGATCAGTGCCCAGGGAACAAGGTCCAGGGAGACAACCACCAAGTAGAAGCACCCACAGAGGAACTCCTCCACCTCCGAGCTCCCTGGGTAACTGTCCAAGCCACAGCAGCTACAAAGGCACCGCACATCAATGAAAGCCTCTGTTTTCACTCTCACCCCTTGGGAGCAAGCAAAAAGAGTGGCAGGTCCCAAAACCTGGGTGAGGGATCATGGTGGAAATAAGTGCTGTGAGTCCCTGGTGGTTTCAGGGAGCAGTCCCCCTCCCTCCACAGCCAGCGCCTCTGAAACGCAGACAGGAGCCTGGTCTTTGCCTCCGTGACCATCATCTGCTCCTTACAGAGCAGGGGTGAAAAGGAGCCTGGGGCTGCTGCTGCAGAAGAAGAGAACAGAGGTACCTTGGGCTGGCACAGGGAAAGCTGAAGCCAAGTAACATTTATGGCTGAAGTTTCTGATCAGCTGTGCTGTTCAGCAGGGACCCGCTGTGGTTCAGGCATCTGCCACTCATGAGGAAAGGACTTTCCCAGCCTGCAGCAGCACCTGAGTGCAGTGTCCGAGGGTGACCCATCAGGAACCGACTCTTCATGAGACAGTGTGTTCAGTAAAGCACAACACCTGAGCTGAAATCAAAATTATATCAAAAAAAAGCACAGATGCTTACAAAAAGGGATTTTACAGTATGTTTTTAAAAGAGGTGTTCGTGAAAACAACAGAGTAGATCAAAACCTGCTTTTATGACAAGTAAATGAAAAACTTTGCTCCCTAAAGTGGCCGCGGTCTGGGCACTCTCCAGACACTTGGCCTCTGTTAGAGGAATAAGAGCCATTGTTTACACTGCAGAGACAAAGAAACAGCCACAGGGATGGGAAGGGCTATGGCTGCGCTCAGCTGGCAGATCAGTAATGATAGCAATTTAGATTTGACTTCAAATAAAAATTGTTTTGAAGTATTTCAAATTAAATTAAAAAAAAAAAAGTGATTTGGGGTTTTTTTTTGTTACAGGTTTTGGAAAGGACCCTTGAATCTGTCTTCAGCCTCCGCACTGTTCGGCTCACACTTCCTCCCATCATTTCCCTACCAGAAAAAAAAGAAATCAACCCCCAAGTGGATTTAACTTCTGAGCTGAACCCAGCCTCAGTTTTTCAATTTGACGCTTTGCAGAGGTAAATACTCACTAGGGAATTAAAAGAAAAAAGCCAAAGTGTAGAAGGAAAAGGAAAAGAAACTCAGAAAAATTACTATATTTCCTATTGAAAAAAAATTATTGGGACGGGGCGGGAAGAAAAAAGAAGCCTTTTTGCAGAATCGGTGGCAGTCCCCAACCTGGCTGTGTGTTCAATCTCTCGGCACCTCCGCCCTGTCCCGCGGGGCGCTGGAGCCATCGGCGCTCCCCATCCCGATCACGTGTCAGGGCTTGGACGGGGACCCGGCTCCTTCCCCTGCCCCGCTGTCCTCTCCTCGCTGCGGAGGCTGCGGCTGAGCACGGCGGGCCCGGCCGGCTCCCAGCCCCGCCGCGCCCCGGCCCGGCCGGCTCCGCTCGCTGCCCGCGGGGAGCGGCCCCGAGCGCGCCGCAGCCAGCGCTGCTCCGCGCCCCGAGGCTTTCCCCGGTTCCGCTGGAAGGCTGAGGAATGTCTCACACTAACTACATCCAGATGTGCCTGCTTGGCAGCCCGCTGCAGAGACGTTACCGAGGGGACCCGGGACCGGCGGTATCAAATGGGATGTAAGTATCTATTAAGTGTGTTTGATCAGGGTGGGTTGGGGAGAGCTGTGCAGCGAGCAGGGTGAACTGGAGGCTGTCCTTACTGCTTCCCTTTGCTCCCAGCTTTTCTTTTTGCCTTGTTGCTCTTGAACGTTGTTGCGTGCAGCAACCTGGACCGTGATGGTTAACACGCAGCAGGGGCGGCTGCAGGCTCTGAACACGCAGGCTCCAGCCCTGAGACATCTGCTTTACACTTTACTTTCCAAAGAACCTTCTCTGAACGTTTAGGTTGTTTTTAAAGAAGTTTGGGGCTTCTTTAGACAATGCTCTGAGACAGGGTTTCAACCACAAACATGTTCCAGTGGTGGCACATTACATTTACAAGCTATTCTTAATCAGTAAAAGGATGTGACTCTTCCCTGTGTTACACTGTGGTATGCTTTGAGCAAAACATGGGAATTTTCAAGCTCTCTAGTGTCACAAAGATAGAAAATAATTTAGCCCCTGTGAAACAGGCAGTTACTGATCATATTTTTTAATAACTTTTGGGCAGATTCTAAGAAACTTATGCGTTGGGTATAATCTTGAAATTAGTGGGGCACATCAGCGTGTACTCCCTCTCCCATCTAAGCCTGGGTGTAACAATACATCCATGCTACTGCACTGCAATTGCTTGGGTTTGGGCTGCATCAGGCAAATTATTTATCATAATAGAAGAGAGTCTGGGAGCTGAAGAGGTGGTGAGCACTGCACTGGAGAGGGCTGGGAAAGGAAGGTGTTCGTTTCAGTAGGACTGTTTCTTACCCCTTCACAAGCCTGCAAGGTTTTTTTTCTCCTCCTGGGGCCCAGAAAAATTAATGTTTGGAAGAGAGAGGGCAGATTGCTCACCTTGGCTACTCAGGAGAGGCCTGTCTCCCCAAAGCACTCAGGGTGTGAGTTGAGCTGCTGAGCACTCTGCCACTCTGAAAATCAGACTGCCAATAAGCAAGACTGCATCTGAATTTAGGAAGGGACCTCTGGAGGCTGCTGAGCCTGCAAAAGGTCATTGTGCATTACCTTCTACCTTGCAGGCAGCCGGGTACTCTCATTAGAGATGTGGTGCCATGCTCAGAAGGAGCTGGAGTTTTCCCAGTTTGCTGGGGCCCAGCAAGGGTGCCTGGCACAGCACAGTCCTGAGCGGGCACTGCCCCCGTGGCGCGTCCTGCCCTGGAAGGGGGAGGGAGAACATCACGCACTGATAAAACGGGCTGCAGCCCCCAAAATGTGCCACGTGCACCTGAGTGACTTACACTGGGCCAGCAGGGCGAGGGGAGCAGGGTGCTGGCAGCCAGCCTTTCCTGGAGCTCCATCCTGCTGGCAGCCGTCCTGCCCAGGGTCAGCAGCGCTCCCATGCACAGCTGCCACGGTACCACACCGCTGCCCAACGAGGAGGGGCAAGGTCCTTTCTGGGACCCCTGCACATGGAAACAGCCATCTCAACAGGCTTCACACAGCAGCTGTGCTGTTCCTCTGTGTTTGAGTTTGTACACTTCATAAAATCTTCGTGACTGGGGTGGAAGGCGAAAGGAAGCGACTGCAGCAGCCGTTTGCAAGCAGTTATCCAACGTGACTGGCATTGCAAAGGGAAGGCTGGCAGTGCCAACAGGAGAAACTGCAGTAAAATGGGACCAGCCAGCTGGGAAGCTGATCAAACTACATATTTGAGGACTCGGGCAAGCAGATAAATAAGGCACCCTGTCCTGGAACAGCATGGATCTCATCCATTCGTTTGCTCTGGCCTGGAAAAAAAATTAAAAATGCCCTGAAAAGCAGCTCTGACAGGAAAGTTGGAAATTGTCTTTGGAGCAGGGCCTGCATTTTTGTTACCTGCTTCCTTAGTATTTGACTCAACAGAGCTTTTGCCTCCAGGTGCTGCTACAGCAAGTAACAACAGTGGTGATGCTGCAGTGCTGTGACTGTGGCACTGGCCAGCAGTGTCCGAGCTGTGCCATCATGTGCAGTTGAGCACTGAGCCTCCGCCCCCCTCACTGTGTTCCTTTGGTTCTGGTTCATGGTCCCAGCTCCTGGGATAGGTCTCAAGATGCTCAGCTAATTAAATCCTACAGCCTGCTGTCAGTTTGTTTATAGACTTCAGAACTTGTAAGCAGCTGAGTAGGATGAGGTTTTTATCTGGTAAGGCAACACAGTTGAGTGTTTTGGTTGCTTTATTTTTCTAGGGCTTTGCACTTACCAACATGCCAAAAGGGGTCTTTGTGTTTCAGCCACCTCTGTCTTCTAATCAAGAAGATCAAATAATTCAGGGTCACTTTATAATCCTGTAACTCCAAATGAGACCTCTTCACAAACACCCTGAAATGCAGAGAGGAGTTGTTCAGCACCAAGGCCACTTAAAGCAATAACTTTGGTGAGGTTATTGACTTTGCATAGACTGGGGGGTAGAAAAACAAAGAAAGAAAGCAAGAAAGAAAGAAACCCAAAAACCCCAAACCATGCAGGAATAAAACCCATTACATGACACCCAAACTTAGAAATGGAACATGGCTTCTTCCCCTGCTCCGACACACAGAGCTACTTTTCCCCTTTGAACACTTCAAACCCAGCTCAAATGATTAAACTCAAGTTGTTTCATGCAAGTTTTTGTATGTGGGGCAGAACAAACCCCACACACATGACCCCACATGTGTCAGTGCTGGAAGCTGACACATTTCCCTGTGGGTACCCCAAAGAGCCCAGATGAGGTTTTGCCAGCACAAGACTGAGAACTTGAAGCCTTGGCCTTTGCACTTCACTTCAGGTTCCTGTAGAAGGGTAGGAGAAGGATGGCAGCCCAATGCAGCTTGAAGAGAGTAAAACGTGATTCCTCACCCAAAACAATGCTTCCCATGTCCACGTGTTCAGCAAGACATTTAAACTAAACTGGTGCAGACACAGAAGTCACTCTCCCAACCCTCAGAGGGGACCAAGGGTGGCAGTGGGAAGATGCAGCCTCCAGGGCTTCAGGCAATGCAGACTTCTTGGTGTCAGCATCCTGCTCTGGTGGGAGAAAGCTCATCTGCACACGTCTGTTTCACACAGCCCCAGCTGCAGGATGGGCATAGGGTATGCCATTATTGTTTCTTGAACAGTGTCAGGACTCTTCCTGAGGCAGAGGAACAAGGTGAGGAGGGTCCTGGGAGTTTGTTTTGCTCTTGCTGAGGGAATCTGGATGGAAAAATTCCTGTAAACAAGGCAGGAGAGGGACATGTGCACAGACTTCTCCCCTTGCAGGCCAGAGCCCAGGCAGGTTTCAGTATCCTGCACTGGCTGCTACCAGATGACTTTGCTCCTGTGCACTGCATTCAGCCAACACAAAATGAAAACAGATATCCCAAGCCTGAAGCATTGCTTCAAAGTATCTCCACCACCCAGAATTATACAAGCTTCTCTGATGGTTACAAAAAGACCTCATCAAGCCCATCAATGCTGGATCCCACACACTTTTTTTAGCTCATTTTACAGAGAAAGATAAGACACCTCCTTCAGCAACCACAGCCCCACATATTGCATGGCCACACAGTGTCCCTCTGCTGCCCAACCCAAACCTACCAGTGGCAGCTCCAGCATCAGGAGCAAGGAGGGGAGTCAGGAAGGAGCTGGAAGCACTTCCCATGCAGCAGGGAGCAAGTTGATCCAAGGACACCCCCCAGCTGTGCTTGGTGGGGATGGATGCTTCCATGAGCCAGGCTGGGATGAGTGGGCAGCAGAGCTCAGTGCTGATTTTGTACCCCATGCTCAGTGTACCACGTTTTCAGCTTGCCTGGCTATCCCAGCTGCTTTTCCCAAGGCTGGCTGGATT
Source organism: Aphelocoma coerulescens (assembly GCF_041296385.1). Lineage (NCBI taxonomy): Eukaryota > Metazoa > Chordata > Aves > Passeriformes > Corvidae > Aphelocoma > Aphelocoma coerulescens. Next base: position 8,852,241 of record NC_091025.1, on the reverse strand, counting down.
GAATAACCACTCCTCAAGGCACAAAGCAGTGTGCCAGAATCACCAAGGCATCTTGACTGAATCTGGGGACAGGATCCAGAGGACTTTTCCCACCTTAGCCCTGAGGAGAAGTGCCAAGTGATGGAGATGTGATGACTGCTGCGAAAGAAGACTTCCAGGATGAGCTCAAGGCTTCACATCATTCAACTGGGAATGAAGAGCTAGCAATTTGGTTTTTTTTAGTTGTCATTTGACTGCTTTTATTGCAGCTGTTCTTGGCCATGTTTCAGAATCTTCCTCTCAAATAAATGAAAACCAGGCAGAGGACTGGGCCCGCTGCCTGAGCGTGCAGCAGTGCAGGTCAGATTCCCTCCTGGATGCTCATCAGGGTGCCATGCCCAGCCCTAGCCACTTCCAGCTTTCCAGCCTTTTGTTGCCTCTCGGGCTGTGCAGGCTGTGCCCGCTTGGTTCTCCCACTCATTCCTTATTTATGGACTCCTCATCTTGCCACCTCATGGATATGGGACCTATCAGCCTCTTCCTACTGCCCAGCTCAGACCTCTAATGTTGCTGGTGCTCACAGCTCAGGATGCAACATCCCCAGCCTTCCCCAGGACCCCGCTGTCCTGGGGAGACCCCGTTATCGCATTCAGACCCCATCAAGCCAGACTCAACATCTCTCTGTATCCATCCCCAGCCAGCCAGCACAAAGAGGGACAGCTGCCTGTTTTTCCAAGCTTAGAGGACACAGGAGGCAGTGCTGGCAGCCAAGCCATTCCTCAAGGCACTGAGTGATGCAGCACGTTGTAAGCCCAGCTCCATTTCGCAGGTTGCAGAGGAAGCAGAGGTGCATCTGCCTCAGATACAGACACTCAGGGATGTGCTGTGCTGAGAAACACTCTGCTGTGCTCTCATCTCTTTTCTTTGGCATCAGATATTTCCAGCTCACTTTGATAGCCCTGTAATTCTTTTCCCCTGGTGTCAAGGTGGATGAATAATCCTTTTGGCTTTAGGACATACCAGAGTGTCTGCCAGAATCATTAGTCCCTCTGTATTCCAGAGCAGAACAGCTTTTCCCACATTGACATCCATGGATAGAGCTTGCACTGGTGTAATAATTGAGGGTATTTTCCTTCCAAAGAAGATAATATCTAACAAAGACTGGAAAATCCGTATAATTAGATCAAGGAATCACTTCAAGTGCTGGCAACTTCTTTTGAAAATGAGAGGTCTATATCCAGCACTGAACTGTTTTATTTCAGCATGGAAATCACTCTTTCAGATCCTTTACTTTCAATAAAAGAAAACAGGAAAATCTGGGCTATCAGCCCAGGCTTGTAACAGTTCAGGGTTTTTCTTGGCTTTTCCAAGGGCACTTATTGCCAGATTCTGAGATGCTGGCAGGATAAATCTGTAAGCCATGGAAATTACGAGTTTCATGACACACACATTTTATTCCAAACCCTTGCTGATAACATTAAACACAGGAAAAGCCAGGACTTTCATCCAGCTCCTTAATTACCATCTGGAGCCTGGCAGCTGAAATAAGATCAAATTTTTTCATAGAAAGGAAAAAGACATTTGCTATTGCTGTGAAGAAAGAGATGGGACTTCAGACATAAAATGCAAACCAACATCCTATACATGTCAGGAGGGACTGTTTCATGAGGCTGAACATAGTTATGAGCCAAGCCATGTGGCAGAAGGAACATAAACAGAAAACAGATCCTGAATATTCTAAACATTTGAACAATTTACAAGAGATCTGAGAAAATTCTTCAATCCTGCTATTAGTATCAAAGTTATGCCAGTGAAAACATCTGCCTCGCCTAGGAGAAGAGTGAAAGGTAAACAAAAAAAGCTAACAAATGAAGAAAACCTCTATTAGAGGGCAGAAAAAGGCAAGAAACAAGGCCTAAGGAAAAAACCCATGGTCATCAGGACAAGGCCAAAGTGATTTTAAATCCACCAGGAATGCAAAGAGCCTTACACCAAGGCATGGATATGCTGTTTTCCAAAATAACGACTTCATAAATAATGGAGACAAAGTAGATGAGGTCAGTAAACATTTTGGAGCTGTACTTGGGAAAAAGACGTGCAATAGCATGTGATGATGAAATACTCTCTATTGCAACAGTAACTTGGAGGTGAAGTTAACCAGTAAAGAAAAAGGACAGTATTTAAATAATGATGTCCAAATAATGTGCATCTAAAAATGTTAAAGGGGCTGGCTAAGAAATCAACCAGTGTAATAATTTTTCTTCCTCCTAAGTCTCGAAATATTGCTTAGATACCACAGGTGCCACCATTTTATTACTTCATCATTACAGACATGTCAATCTAATTTTGAGTTTGAAAACTTAACATTATGGCTGATACAAAACTGATGGTTAACGAACAGTTAGCAGGTGATCCAATCCAGGACAATAAAAGGAGATTTGCTGAAAAGAGATACCACCAAATTCTTATCAAGTACTTCTCCCTTGTCTGATCATTGTATGCCCTTGTCAAAAGTTCCTCTCCAGCTTTTTTTATCCCAGAAGTTGTCTTTGGATATGATTTCAGCTAATTCAAGACAGACAACTGTAATACCTTCACAGGTAGCTTCTGTTAGTACAGCACCGGCATGATAGAGCCACAAATCACAGATGAACATGATACATTGTCAGGGGGTGTATAAAACACTTAGGTGCACTTGTGGGGAAATTATTGGGTGGGGCTCAACTTCCTCTTTGCTGTGGACTGTAGGAATTAGCATGGTCACTCGCCTCCTCCTGGAGCAGCTGTGGGGTGCCCTCTGTCCAGCTCTGCTGTTGCTGCTGTGGGGAGCGGCTGCACCTACAAGGTGGTGAGAGCACCTGCCTTTGCTGCAGCTGCAGACACCTGACCAGCTCTTTCCCTGAACCATGGTTACCTGCTGCTTGCTGCCTTCTTACTACTCTTTCATTCTCATTTTGTTTGCAGTTGAAGAACTGATCAAATAAGACAGAAGATCTCCAGGAAAAGTGTAAGTGAGGAAAAATCCTGTATTTCAAAAGGCAGCTTCATCTATCATACATGAACAAAATTTTCCTAACACCAGGCTCTGTCTTGCTTCTGCATATCGGGATTTATTTCCCCACCTCTCACTTAGGGTAATTTGGCAGAGGAAAAACACCCATGGCCCCTTCTAACTTTACTAATGGAAGTTACTTACAATGGTTTAATATTTTATAAAGAATACTGGCAGGAAAAAGGCCTGTGTGAATTCTAGATTGTACCCAATGTATTCATTTTGAATACAAATCACAGTTGGTTTAACAAAAGCTGGCTCTGTCTGCAGGGCAAAACCAGCAACACACTGCCATTGAGAGTCTGCCCTTCAGCAGTCAGCTCTGGGCCTCCCTGGTTTGAGTTAAAAAGGGTAAAAACAGCAAGTAATGGTTATCAAACTAGGAAAAAAAAAGGTAATGATTTATGGGAGAATGGCATCATTCATCATTTTCCACTTTGCTTTTCCCAATGAAATCTCTGAAATGGCAAAACACATTCAGCAGTAAGGGATGTGGGATTTTGGGTTGTGCCTAGAGAGTGGTTTTCAGGATGATGGATGACTGCTTAGTGACTGAACTAACCAAATCACAGAGCTGGCACTGGGATCAGCATTAAGTTTGCAACCCCATGTGCCTTTTGACAAGTTCCTCAATGTCTCAGTGCTTGTGTGAGTAAAATGTGCTTTGCTGCTGGGTTTTTAAATGATGTTTCAGTTAGTCTTGCCTGCTTGCTTTAGATCTGCCAAATCCTCACTGCTGACACACTCTGTGTTTTCTTACAGATGGACAGTGGTGCCAGGCAGCTCAAACACAGCTTTTAACAGTCCCAGGAACACCAGAGAGACAATGAGAGTTCGCCTCAAAGGGGATGCGATCTGTACCTTCTTCTTGCTGGTAGCGCTTTGTTCTTTGCTCTACTCCCAGCTGGAGCATTTAGTCCCAGCAGGAAAGAAGGAGCCAACACAGAACAAGCCTCAAGTAGCACCAAAAATACTCTCAGATCCCAGAGCACCTCGGAGACCGATGCCAGCAGAGGCAACTGCCCCCAGACCCCAAGTTACCCCTGTCATGAGACAAACAGAAGTGGCCAAAAACAGGGTCCAAACTACAACTCCACCCCCGCTGAGTGATTCTGCCTTCAACTTCAAGCTCTATCTCCTAAACAAGGATAACAGGAACTTCAATCTCCTCATTAACCAGCCCAGGAAATGCCGAAAAACACCAGGAGGTCCCTTTCTGCTTATTGCTATCAAATCAGTAGTTGAAGACTTTGACAGGCGTGAGATTGTCCGGAAAACTTGGGGCAGGGAGGGTTTGGTGAATGGGGAGCAGATCCAGCGAGTGTTCCTACTGGGAACACCAAAGAATAGGACAGTGCTGGCGACATGGGAGACCCTGATCCACCAGGAGAGTCAAACATACCGGGACATTTTACTCTGGGACTTCATGGACACTTTCTTCAACCTGACCCTGAAGGAGATCCACTTCCTGGGCTGGGCTGCTGAATTCTGCCACAACGTGAAATTTATTTTTAAAGGTGACGCTGATGTTTTTGTCAATGTTGAGAACATTGTTGATTTCCTCAAGAGACACGATCCTGCTGAAGACCTCTTTGTTGGGGACATCATCTACAATGCCCGTCCCATCCGTGTCCGGAAGAGCAAATACTACATCCCTGAGACCATGTACGGGCTGAGCATCTACCCCGCCTACGCAGGAGGAGGAGGGTTTTTGCTGTCCAGCAGCACCATGAGGAAGCTCTCTAGGGCTTGCAGAGAGGTGGAGCTGTTCCCCATCGACGATGTGTTTTTGGGCATGTGCTTACAGAGAATCAACCTCAAGCCCATTTTACACGAAGGATTCAAGACCTTTGGCATTGTCAAGCCTTCTGCTGCCCCACACCTGCAGACGTTTGATCCCTGTTTTTACAAAGATCTCATGGTAGTTCATAGCTTGAAAGTTGCTGAGATCTGGCTAATGTGGAACCTGCTCCACAGCCCACGGCTTTCCTGCACTCAGAAGAAGCAGGTAAAGAAGCCTTTCCAATGGAAGAAGAAAGCTCAGATAACAACACCAGCATCACCCCCCAGATAATGCAGGCAGAGTGCAGCACACGCAGCAAACCAGCCAAGAAAGGGAACCTGGAACCAATGCAGCCCAACAAACCAACTTTCCGAGTATTTTAGCACATCTTATTTACAACATTAAGAGAAGACAACAAACAATTGCAGGAATTTGCCCAAATTCCACATTTGCACATACATATCATGTGGGCCCTTCTGTACTAGTAAGTCCAAATAATCATAACAGTATATATAATTTATTATTATTTATTAGGATTATAGTAGTGCTTAGTGTGACAGTGTGTAAAAGCACATTGAAAAATGCAGCCCTTGGAGATTTTTCAGCATTGTTAGAAGTGTGAGAAATGAAAGAAGACATAGGGTAGGAACAGACACCAGGCAGCACAGGGACCATTGTCACCTTGCTACCTGACTTGGACTCATTGAAAAATGAGCAAACAGTAACTAGGGTACAGGAAATCAAGTCCCCTTAGTGTCTACTCCAGTCACATCGCTGCTGCCTGGTTGGTTTTCTGCAGGCCTCATAAGAAGATGACAACAACAAACAGCTTTTGAAATGGGGTCCTACACATTGCAGCTCAGGCGGATTACAAGAAATCAAACTGGCTGCTGAGGCTGGTGTGGCTGGTCAAGCAAAGGACAGGTAAGTAGATAACTAGAAAGGAGCAGACTTACAAAGGGCCTTTAGAGAAAGGACGAGAACTTTGAGTTAAACACTTTGAGCCTTGATTTTTCATCATTCTTCTCAGCTCAAATACCTGCTCCATTGACACGCTCAAGATTCAGGGGACCAGTGGAGCAGGTTGTGGCACTTCCCTGAGCTCAGGCTCTCTGCACTATGCTGACTGACATTCAGGGAAAACTCAGAAGTCATCCAGCAGTTTGATCACTCTCACCATCTGACCCAGATTTTCAGAAAGTTTGTATCTGGAGAGATCCTTTGGCCTTTGCTTATAAGGGTAACCCTACACAGAGCTGCTGCTTGCATCACATTTGGGAGCTGTTTCAAACCAAAGAATGGACTGGGCTGGTTTCTACAGACCTTGGTGCTCTTGCTTGGCATGGTCAACTGCAGAGAGCTGCCAGGACTTTCATACTGCTGCGGGTGTGATGTGAAGGGAGAAAGTTTTCAGACAAAAGGACTTCAGAATAGAAGTCCATCTAAATTTATTGCAAGAAATCAAAACCACACAGCAATCTTTCAGTTGGACTTTCCAAGGTTCAGTTGGGAGCTTTGTAAGTATTTTAAGCATCAGACAAGAACACTGTATTGCTCAGTTTTTCAAAGCGTAGTCAAGACTTTGGTGCATTTTGTTTTTCCCAACAGTAGTCTACCTTAGAAGAATATACCTTTATCAGACATCAAAGCAGATGTGAATTCCTCTAAATCAGGGTTAAAACGCTATGAAATTCATGGGGCAAAGAGCCTGAATTCACCTCTGATACTGTGTTCATTAATTCTTTTGCAATTTTTTACCCCCTCAACAAAACTCCTATCCATGAGAGAACCCCTCAGGATGGCACATCCACACAGCTTCAAAGGAAACTACAATCAGTCATAGAAGTCCAAAGTTCCTTTCTCTTGCACAGAGCCTGCAGCACAGCTGCATTTCATATCCATGTGTAACCTCCCTCCCACCCCGCAGCAGTCTGGGCTCTGTACTGGCACTAACGATGCACACAGAGAACAGCAGGCTGGGAGTGTCTGTGGGCAGACTATGGACAACAGCCTCACTCACTGGTCATCTTCATCATGAGTTTAAGCCTTACAAATGGATTTCCAAGGAAAGGTCAGCTATATAGAAATTGAAAGATTTCTACATTTGGGATATTTTCAGGATGCAATCCTGAAATATAAAACATTCATGTGAGCCACAAGGAGCTTTTCAGGGTGTGGAACTAAGCCAAAGCCTCACTAGAGGGACAAAGTCACCCCTACCCCTGTCTGCTAACATGTGTGATACTTGTGTATTTATAGATTGTACAGAAATGTATTACCTGTGAGTAGTTTACAGTTTTGGAAATTATTTATACCATCATTAAAAGACAGCATGCAGATGTACTTCTAGTTGTTAGAGTGAGTTTGTCGAGTACGCACGAGTGCACACACGTTGTAAGACTAAAACTACTGGGATTTTTCATGAAGACAGTAACATGAAAAATACATTATTCATTATTTTGGATAACTTGGTAAGTCTTTCCTTATGCTGGACTTAATTTAATGGCAATGACAGAAAAATAAACAGAGTTTACCTTGCAATTTCCTATGAGGCAGCTAGTCAGGTTCAACAATCCTTATTAAGGTTTTCCTTTTACACTTGAAGATTCAGAGATTGGCTGCTCCCTCTATAATGTCTTCAGATCAGCAATCTACCCACAGCATAGCATTAATGAGTGCATTTTGTCCCAGATCAAAGTTGTTGTTCAACATCTGTGTTGACACAGTCTGTGCCAGCACATACCCTGATAGGCAGAAACAGAACTAGAGCAAACTGTTTACTCCATTGTCTTAGTCTATAGAATAGCTCATTTCTTTTATCCAGTGAATACCAGAGTCTCTATTAAAGAAAGATCCATCTGGTTTTGTCCTCCAGCCTCTGCTGCATGGCCTATTTGACTTGGGCTTTAAGTTTCCATTTGCTTCTGCAGTTGAGCTGGGAGCTCACAGACCCCGTATGTGAGCATAATGCTCTGGGGAAATGCTTAAAGCAGTGCTGCAGCCCCTGGAGTTTATTGAATTCTACTTACTGCTACAGTAGGCAAAGGCTTTGACTTCACCCAAGTGAAGATTGTTTCCTTAAAGATGAGGGTCTTTTCAGAAAATCCTAAAGCCCCAGGTGTGTATGAGAACTGGCAGGAAGAACCTTCTATCAGCTTATCTGATGCATCTCAGAAAACCAAACCCATCCTTTTCAGAATGACTTTCTGAGTAGCTTTTATTAACTGGCTGATTGAGTACACCAGTCAGGCTTGCTATAAAGCCTTGCTTGGCAATTTTTTTCATGACTAACCCAGGACAAGAAAAGAAAACATAAAAACATCCTAAGTGGGTTCTACCAGTAGCAAACAAGGCAAGCAGACTTTCTCAGTACAGGCATAAACTTCTGCAACTAATACAGTCCAGTAAGTTTTATTGAGTCCCAAGGATTCACACACAGTCAAGTTTTGTTCCTGCTGTATGTAAGTAGCCAGATTTGGTCACTATAATGAGCAGAGCTGGCTTAAGCTTCACATTCAGCACCTCCAAGTACATCTCTGGACACATGAACTGGTAGCGAATGCCAAGATCCGTCCTTCAGTCAAGCCACTGCAGACTTAGACATCATAGAAAGGAAAGCCAAAGAGGACTCTGAAGCAATTGAGTATTAAAATCTTGTGCTTCCTGTCTGCAGTTTAATTATTCATCTTTCTACAGCAGGTTCTCGGAAGCAAACCTCAACTGCAAACTCAAACAGTACAAAAGAATCAAATGGCTCAGAGAACCCTCACTAAATATCAGCACTGAGAACATTCCCTGGGGAGTGCTGAAAGACCATCAGAGCAGAGAGAAAAAAGGTCTATCCCAAAGCCCAGTGTGAAAAACTGTGATCTCCTGAGTTGTACCTCTTCCAGCTGGACTTGCAGGTCTCAGCAGCCCAGAAAATCAGCCCACCACATCTCCCTAATGGTGCTACTAACTGCAGCAACAGTTTTAAAAACCTGTAAAACTTTTAAATACAAATTTTCATTACTTTCTAGGCTTATGATCAGTAAGAAAACCACACTGAGGAATGAGAGGAGAAAGTAAAGGGGAAAGTAAAACCCAAAGGAGGGGCACAACCGAGTCCCTCCAAGAGTGGCAAACAGCTCCCCCACCATTCCTGGCCAGCCCAATGCTCTCTCCAATCCATTCAGACCCAGAACACGAATCTTCTCTCTCCCCCTCCCTTTCCCAGCCCATCTGTTGACAATCCACGTGCTAAAACCACGAAAAAATCCATAAAATAGCACAGGTTTGCAGTGGTGGCCTTGTCCCGGGGGGCTGCCTGAGCTGGGTGGGAATCAAGGTGTGGTAATAAGACAAATAGTGTCCACAGCCACGGAAGCAGGAAAGGGTGGAATAACCTCCATAGCCTCCCTGCTTGTGGATGCAGCAGAGCTACCCAGCAAGAGACAGGGTAAACTCAGGATTTCAGGGCTGCAGTTTTTCTGAGAGGAGCAGAGGGGGAAGGGAATACAGCAAATCAGGCTTCTCTGATTATTTAGTTGATTAGACTGCACATTGCATAATCATGCAGGGTTTTTCTGTGATTGGTATTTAAACTAAATGTCCCTCTGAAGGATAATAATACCAGAATGAAACTTTTGCAGTCAGTGGAATATATATACATATATATATATATATATATATATAGTGTAGGTGTAAAGCACTGAGGCACGTAAAACCTGCTTCCAGCATTGCAATATGCAGTACTTTAAAATAACTAAAGGAGTAAAATTTAAAGGGGAATTCATTAATGTATGAAAGAGAAAAGATTACATTAAACCATTACAGCTAGTCCAGAACAAAAGTCACTGTAATAATGGTATCTTACATGACAGTGAGTGGCCTACTCTGCAAACTCCAGCTTACCTTTCCTGCTGTTTCAAGTACTCGTTTTTTTTGAGATCATGAGGAGAAATGATTTTACCTGCTGGAAAAAGACATCCCCACAAACACCACAAGAGCTTGGGATGTAAGCTTTGGCAGATAAACATTTTAACAGTGACTCTTATTAGTTACAGCAAAAATTCACATATGCAAAAAATATGGTCTTTAAGTTGCACCTGAGCCCTCCAAGCAACACATACACTCCCCACACTTTTCCCTGTGAACTGGTTTATATCCTGGCCTGTAACAAAGCCCTCTGCTTCACTGAGCCTATTTTAATGCTTAAGAGTTACATATATCTCCAGTAAGCTCCATCTTTCACTTCCCCTCGTTTTGCTTCAGCCTTACCTTCTCTCTGAAACATCTGGGTCCACAGCTTACATGAAACGAACCAAGCAGCATTAACTCCTCAGACACACACAGCGAGGTATTTCTTTGGCTACAGGGGCTGTGTCAGATTATGCCTGACAGCATCAGGCAGAGAAGAAGGGGCTTTGCATTGGGGTCATCAAGGCTTAAAAAAAAAAAAGGTTATTGGGCAAAAGTTGACATAGAACAATTGTAACTAGCATGGAATAATGTTTCCTGCATCACGACACCAAAAATTCTTCTGAACGCAACCAGCTCATGTGAAATTGTGCCAAATCAGATGACTTGGTCCTTGCCCAAATACTCTGGAGAAAGCAAGCAGAGAGGACTTGGACATAACATTTCTTTCAAAGTAAGAGCCACACTGACTCACACATGCAGATTTACTCTCAACATACATTTTGAGGCACCAAACACAAAACCTAACAGAAGTTCTGGCTTAGCAGAGTAGTTAAGTGACTAACAGGTTCTAACAGCAGGTAGAAAGTCAGTGTGAAGGGGGCAAGCAACACCCTTGATTTCCCTCTGGAAAACAGCAGCTGGCCCTTAACCTCCAGCCAGACCCAAAGTAACAATGAATCACCATCTTCTTGTAGCGCTGAAAGATTTAAACAGGTTGGATGTGAGCTCTGGAATATGAACGATCATGATCACATGAATCAGTTCTCACACACCATATGATTACTATTTCAGAAAAAAAACCTGTTTAGAATTAGAAATATGACAGTTCCTGGCAACAGAAGATTGCTTTTTCTTGACAGGAACTGCATTTTGGGGAACAGAGGGTTCTAGAATTACACAGCAGCACTGATCTATACAGCACTGCCTGGAGCCCTCATAGGAGCCCAGGGACTGCCTGAAGGCCTGAAGAATACAGGAAGAAATGTCAGCTTCACCTCCATAAAGAAGGGAACAACCATCAGTTTTATTAAGTGTAAACAAATGAAATACTGTGGACAATACTGCAATATTCAAGTTAAGCAGACACACACACAAACTCCTCTCTTCTTTACAAAGGAAAAAGGTACACATCAGAAGGGGATCATATGCACTACATGTTTTATTAAAAATGCAATTGTATTTCACTTTATATCAAAGTTTTATCACATGAAACCAAAATGATGGACCAACACACATGTTGCCAACATGCAGGATCTGTATCAAACCACACAGAATTATTACAAGGGCACCTGGCAAGATGGGAGCTGATGCAGCCCAAATCCCTCATTTCCTTTTGGAGGGGGAGGCATACTACAGGGTTCATGCTACAGCAGCAGGCCTGACCTCACTCTTCTGAAGAAATTCAACTCAATACGCTCAAGAGCAGGATATTGGTGGCATCTACATAGCCACTACTCAAATCATCTTACCAAGGATTTATCTCCTCTTGCAGCTTATTCGGAGCTTTTATTAGAAAAGGACAAATTAAAATTAATTGAAGTTAGCATCAGGATTGGTTCAGAGACCATAAAATTCTGCAAGAGCACCCTGAGCCAAGCAGCAAGCAAGGTCAGTTTGTATTCCAGCCCCGAGGGATGCTGCAGGAGGAGGGCCAAGTGCCCCACCTGCCTCACACAGCCAGTGCAGGAGAAACACGAATGGAACCAAGGCCCATTCCTTATGCCCTGCATTAACCTTTGAGCTCCTTCAGGGCAGGGAGACTTCCAAAGCTTTTCCGTGAAGTCCCTCGGGGCACATGAATGCAGTACAAGAATTGACATTTGCTGCTTTCACTGCAGGCATTTCCTCCCTTCTGCTGTGCAATATTCCCCTCTTGGAAGCTCGATCGATTTCCACGATCCCTAAGGGCCGACAGCAGCGTAACAATCCCCTCTTTCTGAGCCCAATGGAGAACCCACAGTGCATCGACCACAGGTCAGAGACTTTCCTTCGCCACTGCGGCACAAAACCTTACAAAATGCTCTAACATACCTACCAAGTTATGTTAGCCACTGTTTCTTTGGAAACTGAACTGGCTATAAAGTCACTATACAGTAGTCAGGTACTGCAACTATGTCTGAAAACCAGGAAAATAAAAAGAACTAATTGATAAGAAAAAAAAGGCAAGAATTTCCGTGATTTTATTACAAAAACACCCAGTAACTGTATTTAACACAAAAACAGTAACTGAGAGTCTCTTTTTATTTTTCTTTCAGTGTACATGCTCATTATTATTCCATTTAATTTACAGAAGGGCTATGTAAAATGAAATTAAAATTAGAGAGGAAATAAAAAGGAAGATTGAGGCATAGAATTTTCTTAGCAAGCAACGATCACAGGAGACAGCACAGATTGAACAGGGATTCAACAGGAGTGACACCTAGGGATAAAGGTAAACAGTAACTTTTTCCTTATCCATTAGATTCTCCATGGGGCTTTTTCGTTTGTTTTAGCAAAACAGTTTAGAGTATCACAGTATACAGGAAGACTAAATGGCAAAGAACGTCTCACACACACACACACATTTATCCCTGCTACTGGTCCAGGATCCAAAACTTCAGTTAACATTCTATTTCCTATCTCTCATTCATTGATAAACTATACAGGATTACACTGTACATGGAGTTAAAATTACAAAAATGTCATATTTACAAAAATCTGTACACACATAGTAAAACTCACAAAATTGTCATCTATGTATCACAAGTTGCGACACCAAAATATTAAAAATGGGATAAAATTATACATTTCTCTTGTCCATTTTTAAAAAGGGTTCATTATTTCAAAGACAGACCACCTATTTCTCCCAAATAAGACTGGTAAGAGAACTAGAAACCTAAAGTATCCTCCTGGGATAAAATGTCGCGAGCAGCATCTCCCAACTAGAAAGAAGCCTATATCCTGTCTGCTGGGGTGGGGTGTGCAGTTAGCATATATGTACAGAAACGGTGAAACTACAACAAGGATGTCTTTGGCTAAACCTTTGGCATAAATTAAAATCATACATCAAAAGTTACAGAAAAGGTTATCTTGGTGATGGCAGAATTCCAGAATTTCTTTCTGAGATACCATTATATACAGCTTTTCTTTCTCTGAGGAAATAGAGTAGGAATCCAGGATTTTGGAATAGAGGCAAATGAGGCAACATTATTTCTTTGCTAAATTTTTCACTAGTATGAAAAATTGTATCAAATCTTTTCACTAAAACATAATTCAATCATAGAAATAACCCCTTCCAGAATTTTTTTTTCTTTTAAAATTGCATATGAAAAAAATTAGTAAACCAGCCATGACAGAAAAAAATTGTATCAGCATATCAAGTACATATTAGTGCAGGAAGGTGGACAAATCTGATCCACTGTATAAATAAGCTTTATGCGCAGTGTACATTAAATAACCACCACACCCCACTCACACCCAGTACACAGATGCTCCTCAGTGAAGATAAACGTTTATCAAGTAATTAAAGTGTATGTAGTGCAAATGTTACAACCAAGTATTATGCACATGCTACTTGCTTGGTTTAAAGTTACACAAAGATGTGGTGCCTGAAATCATGGACATATATACATCCTTGTCACACTTGGTACAATGTCCTAAGCCACAGAAATACCGAGGTGTTTATATCTATATATATATACACACACGTTTTCTTAAAATGTGACCACCACATCAATACAGTAACACAAACAGACTAAAATCAATACCTGCTTCCAGATGCTCCAAGGCTCAGAAAGTTTGTGCTTCTAATTCTTGCAGTCATTACGTGCCCCTCTTCCATTTCCCCCTTCTGCCAGCTGAGAAGGAGGGACAGTCTCTTCAGGTCTGTGCTGCATAGGATGAGGGCAACGAGAGGAATAAATGACGGCACAGGCACCTAAGCTGCTTTCCTCCATCAACAGTTCCATGCCCCATGATGAAGGGTTGAGAGAATTTCCTCTCCACACCGCTCTTGGGTGGAAAGGCTTATTGAAAAAAAAAAACAAAATCATAACGTGCTTTCCATATTATAAGTGGCAGCAAATCAAGGCACGCTGTACTAATTCTGTAGCATTGAGATTAGCTGACTTTGCAGGGGATGCTCACTGGGGAAGGTCCGACGTTCTCAACTGGCTGCTGGGCCGTGTGGGGCCATACAGAGTAACAGAAGCTATGTGATTATTCTGCATCACCTGCAAAAGCACAGCAGGGAAACAGGAAATTAAAAGAAGTGGTACACTAAACAGAAACTCAGAAGTATTAAAAAGGTGAATACAGAAGTGATCTGCCTGAAGAAAGAAATCCCAACAACAAACGACAGCAACAAGCTCTTGGCTAGTTCCTAAAAATGGTCTCTTAGACTTCCATGACAACACCAGCATGCTCCAACCAGCCACGTGCACATATCTCCTGCTAGCATGAGTTCCAGGTGACAAACTTGAAGATTCAGCTTTAACATGCAAATGTACAGCCTCAGAGAAAAGGTTTCACAGTTGCCTCTTTCTGCCAACAGGCACTAAAATTATACCACTCCCAAGCACTGGCTTTTATTGCAATAGGAAGTAAGAAGCCACTCATAGTAATAGCAAACTCCTCATCTTCCCATGCTCAGACAAAAATAAAAGGTTTTTTCCTAACCTCAAAGATCATTCGCTGCAGTCCAAAGCAAAAGGTTGACCCAAATGGGTTAGTGTTGTTTGGAGATGACGACCTGAACAGAAAAGAGAGGAAAAAAATTTTTAAATGGATAGGCGAGGATCAGGAACTTCTTAGGGAGGAATAACTACTCAGTAACATAAGGTAAATTACAGCATCTTTATCATGGCTTTCATCAAAAGAAAGTACATCTACATTATGCAACACCATTGCTAGACTCCAAACGAGCCAGAGGAAACTCTGCTTGACGCCACAGAGCCATTAATAAAACTTGGGGATAAAGTAATCAAAAAGCCAGTAGTGACCTCTACAGGGAAACTCTCCTGCACTTAACTTGAACAGGAAGAACCCTAAAAAACCCCAGATACACAGGAAGAGAGAAGCACCATGTTACTTATTACACATTTTTGTGAAAGATCCTTCCCTTTGTGTCTCAACCTCTACCTGATGTATTTACTATATATAGTCTATTATTTATATTTACTATGTACTGAATATTAATCAACTGGATTTAGCATGTTAAGAAGATTAGCCTATAAGATGCCAAAATAGAATAATCCAAGTTTTATTAAACAGTGTCTTTCAAGATCTATGTATCACTTGTCTTTCAGTTATTTCTGGTATTTTTGGATTGTACATTGACAATTTCTGTTGACTGCAATGAATTTTAGATTACAGCCAAAAAAATCCCCTAGTGAATATTTACCTTTTGTCCTTTCTCGTAAACTGGTCAGTTTTTCAAATTGCATGTCTGAGCCATGTGAGATGTGCTCAGTAAAACGCTCTCTGGTTGAACTACTCTATAACACAGATGGAAAAAATAGAAGGGCTCTCACTATTCACCTTAGCTTTACTTCATTCACATGGCTTCTGCTCTAATCATCTCACTGGCATAACACAGGAGTAAAGGGGAACAAAGGGCACAATGATTAAGGAGGGAAAAAAAGAAAAAAAAAATCAAAGTTAAAATCATGTGAAAGTCTGATAAAAATATATTAAATTTATCTGAAATTGCTGTAGTATTTGCACAGTACCCATCACTTACTCTTGTCCTGAGACAAAAATCATGGTTTCACATCATAAAATGATAACTCTGCAAACAGGTAATGCCCATTTAACCCAACATCCACCTCAATGCCTGCAGAAACACAGCAAATTTAAGGGCTATTCTATCTTCAGTCAGCCTAAAGGAACTCTAGGACCATTTATGTTCATAAAAGACAAGCTTCTTCAGACAGACTGCTGTTACATATATTATCATATACATATATACTGTGTTGTATAATGGCATGTTATTGAAATGCATATAAAAAGTATAAAACCTCTAAACTATTTATTACTCATAAAGAAAGACTTTTTTTAAGGCACTGTTCATTCTTCTCTGAATTTTGCAGTTCAAGGAATTTTGGAAATGCTTTCACTCAGCTGCTCTCAGAGCTGCTATGCTATCTCATCTTGTTAGTGGCCAAAAAACCCTGAAACTTTAAGTAGCAAAGCATTACAAAAGTAACTAGTGCCATGAAGACTCTTCCTCATCCTGTTTTCAGCCCAATCCTTGCCAAGCAAAATAGAGAGAGACTTTTACCTGTGAAGTACCACTGGCTTCTCTACAGGGTGCCCCAGTAGATCCTGAATACTGTCCCACTGTAAATACATCAACAAATTTGTGTTAAAATGAGGCATAAGGAAACTCTTTATCTAGGAAGAGTGTCATGCACATTTGTTTGTGACAAACCTATTTGTCAAATAAACTTGAGGTTCTGTTTACAAAAGTATTTTGTGACTGGAGCCATACTCAGTAATGGAACTATCCATTGCTAGGGCTAGTAAATTCTCTTAAGATATATTCTCACTTTTGTCTAAAAATAGTTTGGAAATAGAATTATTAATATAAAAATGTCTATGGGTCTTATGGATAAAACATAGCTGGAAAGTCTTGTAGCATTTTAGGGGCACCTCAGAGACCAAAGCAGCTTTGGGAAACTTCAACAAAATATCCTCTTACATGCCTTTAGAGAGAGGAATAATATCCCCATTGCTACCTCTCCCAAAAGTCTTTCCTTGATTTAAGCAACAAGATTGGAGAACAGGAAGGCTGCACTATTTAATGATTGGGAAGTGTCCAAGAGTTTTCCTCACTAACCAGACTCCAAGAAGCTGCAGCTTCTTCACACACAAGACTGAAATAAGTCAAAGCACTGAAGGGAATAAATAATTCAAATCAAAAAGCATAGAACGGCAGCTTCCAGATTGCTGACTCCAATTTTTCTTCCCAGTATGGGAATCAAAATTCACCAAGGAAAGCCTTCATTTGGCACCCTAGGAGCCAAGAGAGCAGCACTGAGCTTGGCTGAATGTTGACTGCAGAGGCACTGATGAACACAGTTTTTGAGAAGTTTTTCAACTTAATGCAGCTGTCAAATATGCAGCAGCAACTTCCCAGTTGGGAAGTTTATTTAGGTGGTACAGCTGTAGAGTCTTCTGCTGTCATCAGGAGGTGTCACACTGGCAGTGACATTTTTGAAAGGCTGCTGCCTAAGGAACACCCCATTACTGGCACCCTTCAGAAGAAAGTGGAAGGGCACTGGGCTCTCTTGTTGAATAGTACATGTCTTCAAGAGCTGTGTTTAGTACAATAGCTCCGTAAGAATTTTGTTTAGGAACATGCCTCCAAGCTAACATTTAGCCACCACTGCTGCTGTTTCCCCTTATCACTTATTTCACTATTTCTACCTGCAGCTGTGTTGAAATGCAAGCCATGTCATAATACAGTAATTCAGTTTACTTTAAGTGTGCTATTACAATTGAATTCAATCTTTTAACACACCAAAATATTTAAACCATGAGATATACACAAACTTGTGGCCTTCTACTGTTCCACTTTAAAACACCATAATACCACTGCTGTAAAATCTTTAAAGTATATTGTAAAATTGGCATGAATCATTTAGATGGTTTAAGAAAATTAGGAAAACACTCAGTTCTACACAGGCTTACCTTGCTGTATGTTGTACATGTTTCTGTCTGTGAATCAGCGCTATCTATGAAACAAAAACAGAAAAGCTTTTATAGCTTAAGCTTGAACAGTCCCCTACATAAGTACTTTATTCTGGAATGTTAATTCAGATAGCAGGAGACACGGGAGCATTTGATCAGTTCATATACAAATTTACCAACATTCACTAGCAATCAAAACTGTCAGTAACACTGACTAAATGCCAGTTAAGGTGATAAAGCAAACCTCCCTATTTACAGCAAGTCCCAGCTTTAAGATTATAATGCTTAAGCTTTAATCTTAGATGGCACAACACCACTGTAAAAGAAACTCCATCTCTTTGCACTAAGTTAGCCACTTGAGGAGGTAACATGATGCGCCACTCATTAAGTCCAAAAACACCCCACTGCACTTGGAAAGAAAGCTGGTTAAAACTGACATCTGGAGACTCAGGAATTGGCAGGTCTGAAATCAGCCAAAACACTGCTCTTCCAAAACAAAGATGGCAGAGGGCTTGGGAATTGCAGCCTACCTATTAAATAACAAAAAGACAGCATTGCATTTACAATTACAGCCTTAAACAGAAGCTGTTTGCTGGTGGTTTCAAGTACCTTTATACATAAGTTACATACATATATTTGGGTACTCCTAAATACTGAAAGCACGTTCCCAAAGCAGTGGGAATGGACCTAGACACTGAACATGTCCAACACAGGTTTCAGTCAAGTTAAAGACCACTTGCTTCTCTGTGTTTTCTCCTCTCTAAACATGCTCTCTTTGTGCTGTGAGTTCAGTGTCTGCAACTTGAACTCTGGTTCTTAATTTATAATCTGAATTTGAACTACAAAAGAGAACTAATAAAACTGCATCAGGCACTGCCACCAGAGGGAAGAAGACAGGCTCTTCAAAACTGTTACAACATCTGTTGACAACTTTTTACATGTCCTGGACATAAGCTAGAGGCCAGAAAAGCTGGTTAAAAATGCCAAATAAACAAAAAACCAGACACATTAAGAATAAATTCATAATGCTACTTGAGGTAAACAAAATTAATCACAAATTAATGCTTTGAAGTAAAATAACCTAAGGGAAAATAATCTTTCAAGTGAGAAATTTCATGCTCATTCTCTTGGCTGAAGTACAAATCAACTTTCATATAAGCCTGTATACACAAGCATTATTTTTCCAGGTTTTTAATCCTCCATATGCTCAAACTGCTGTGACAGCCACAGGAGGATTGCACTTCACACAGCAAAGTGCTTGCAGTGAATACCAATCAGAATGAGGAAAACATCCCTGGTCAAAACCTAGCCAGCATCTAGCATTCCCAGTATAATCCAAATACCTTCCCAGAACACATGTATTCTTACTTTGAAGAAGTCTACTTCAATCACGGTGATCTTCAGACAGGGCTCCCCTACTTTGCTGAGATTAGTTACACGCACAGAGCTGGGAACATCTTAGTACCTTGCCAAATCAGCACTACTGATTATAGATGTATTTTTTCAAGTAGAGATTTTCAGATGAACACAAACAAACATACTTTTTCTGTAGCACATACAGCCAATATATTCTGGATGTTTCTTTTCATTCCCAGATAAACCAGGTTATATTAAATATCAGTGGACTGGACAGATGAGCCCAGACCAACACCGTTTTACAAATTTTGAGCCTCCAGGTACAAGGTAACTGATTTTAGCAAAGCATTACAGAATGTTGTAGCCAAATATTTGTGTGATCCAAATAAGTAAAGAGTTAGTGTAAGTAAAATCCGAGAACTGCTACCTTGCCCTGAAGTGTCTTTTCCACTTACATAGAAACCTAACCCCAAAATTTCTTCTCTGTCTCAGTGACTGTCACTGTTAGCATCCTCTGATAATGAAGGACCATTAGAGATGAGAATTGATCCCAGCTCCCCTTGGAGCATTCTGTGCCCCCTGAAGAAGGACAGCAGTGAAATGCTCACCTCTCTTAATGACGAGTGGAATCTTGAATTCACAGCGATGGTAACTAGAAAGTGCAAATCGTAAAGCTATTAGAAAACAGAGAAGCCAAGATAAACTGCACAGCCACAGACTTACATAATCCCTTTAATGAAAGTCACATGAATAATAAAATGAAAGTGAGAATCTATGATAGCAGATTAAGTTCTTGCTTAGCTTTCTACACCAAAAAAGGCAGCAGCCTGGGAATGTCCTAATACAATTTCCTAGAGGACGCAAGAAGTCCTTCTGCACAAATTACTCTGTTACACAGAGTGTATGGAGAAATATTTAGCTATTAAACAGCACTATAGATTTCTCTGTCATTAACTGCTTTAATCAGACATCCAATCACTAACACATACTCCTCCTCTAAAGACTTTACATTTAGAAAGTATTGAAAAAATGTCCAGAAGCATGAGATTTTTTAATCACCAATTGAAATCATGTTAGGAAAAAACCAGCAACATAGCTACCAGTAAAAGGACACTCTTGCTAATATAAAGTTTGCCTCTATCAAGAGTTTGCACATCATACCTGGACCAAGAACTACCTTACCTCATTCACTGCTTTAAGACATACTTGCCAATATATATAAAGGCATTTAAAAGTAAAAAGAAAATACTACTAAAACAATGTTACTAACGACGTCTGAAACCTCCACAGGTTACTAGATACACCAAAGAGACTTATGAAAAAATATTGGAATTCTCTAAAGGGAACATAAGATTTCCTTTTCAGTTGTTTCAGTGTACTCTTTAATAGATGAGTTCTGTACACTCACATGTTAAAGTTGTAATGACCAGGATAATTTGTATGCAGGACAAATTTCTTCACCTTGTGAGTGTTTGCATCAAAGAGAATATCCTGTTGAAGACAAAAAAGACAGATGAAGCAATATGGATAGAGGAAGGTGGCCTTTCCCAAACTAACCTGAGATTACTTAAAATAGCACCTGTATAGAGTGACATGTATTTATCTCACTGAAACTGAATTAAATTATGAAAAGTAGTATTTGAAAATAAGACTATTTGTAAATTCAAATAACACACATTTCCTCCAGCACACAATCACAATTGCAGCTTCATTTGCTAATGTTGGGAAGTTTTCTAAGGGGATCTTGTTTTTCTGCATATTATTTACAGAACGTAGACTAAAGCAAAACAGCTGCAAGGAGGAGCACGAAGATTTAACAACACCCCACAGCTCAGCAAACTTTCACAACTGCTGCTATGGCACACCTGTCTCAGTTCTGTGAGACAGGGGAATGGATCTCAGGAACAAGAACTCGGTACCTATGTATCAGGCACAACAGAAAAATGAGAAAACCTAAGAGACTGCAGAAGTGCAAAGAGCTTTCCATCCACTGGTGGAGATGAAACACTGCTGATTGAATTTGTAAGTGTTAAAGGAAAGTCAGTGTAGCTTTTCATATCCAGAGATATGAAATGCAGAAATCAAGAGTTTTGAAGTCTCTCATTTCCCACAGCCTTTAGCCTCCTGAAAGAATTGCTGTGTAACTAAATCAGAAGTTTATATGAATTGTTTAGGGAAGCTTTCCACTCACCACTCCAAGTGTGAAATAATTGAAGAAGTAGTCATTGCACTTTGATGGGACCTGCTTATGGGGCGAGGGTGAATGGATTTTCATCTGCAAGAAACACACTTTTCAGATGCATTCAATAATGCTCAAAGATGAATGCTTTAATAACATCTCTACATTCAAACAAATTGCTATAATCTCATTTGAAGCCTCTGCTCAAGTATGTAAGAACTGTGCTTCGTGACAGGACCATCACCTGCTTACAGCAGCACAGTGACACATCAGCTTTTTCAGTTATTGTAATGAAAAGGTTTACTTATATTGTGCTGTGGAAAACCATTAGGAAAATGTCAAAGTATATACTGAGGTTATTTTATATAAACTATAATTTTTAAAAAAATAGGCAGCACACACTTACTAAGGCACATTTGGATACAGAAGTGTTCCCATTTGTAACAATTCTTAAACCAGTTAACATCATGCGATTTGATTTTTTTTTTAAATAAATTTAAACAGATTTGCTTCAATTTAGATTTTTAAAAAGCTTCTTAAAACCTATTATATAATGGTTCAGCATGGTCTGTTATTACCAAGCAATATGTCAAGCACTTGTAATTTGTGCTACTTGGCAGCTCAACTTCACTGACCTTGCCGAACACAAGCACTACGATGAGACTGAAGCACCACTGAACAAAGTCTGTGCCTGAAAGAATTCCCTCACCTTGTCTTCAGACTTGTAGAAGACTTTGTGTGGAGAGCCCAAAGTGCTGAGCACATCCTGGCAGGAATCACCGAAGTACACACAGCGCTCAAATACCCGCATCTTGGCATCGGCTAAAACACCTGGGCCACAGCCTGAGGAATGGAAAACAACTCTACATGCATCCTTCCTGATCACAGAATACATCAGTAAATCAACACCAAAAGGTTAGCATTCCTCTATTTATCACAAACAAAACAGCTGCATTCCTCAGACAACAGTGCCAAACTAAATTTAACCATTTACTTTGCAACAGTGTAAACATTTGTTATCAGAGTGGGGCATGTGCTGACTGTTGCATGGTTCCCCACTTAAACCTCCAACTTCAGCCACACTACCTTCACTTCCTTGCCACTCACATGAACATGACTTGGTTTCCCAGCCCATCTCAATTTGATCAGCTGGCTATTAGCAGTAAATGCCAGGAATTATTTCTATCCCTAGAATATTCTACTTTAGCAGCTGGAGATTTATCTCCAGCTAAAAACGTCAAGAGCATAAAGCAAAATCCCTCGTCCATATTAACTGTATCACAAAACATTCTTTACTCAAGATTCCCACAACTGACTAAATCAATAGCAACTATGTCCCTGTGCAAACAAGGTTAAAACCAGATCTTATTGAATAGCCATTACACAGATGAATTGCTGACATATGTTACCAGATGTTAGGAAATGGAAAGATGTTGCAGTTCGTGAGCCCCTTTGCTTACAGGAATGCAGCATCTTACATTTACGAGAATGCAAGTACACATATACAGCAGTGACTGCAGAACACAGGATGTGTCCTAATTACACAGTTAGCTTTCCTCATTATGCATTTATGTAGCTAGTTACCCACTAAAATAAATCAGAAAAATCCAATTAGTAATCCTTGATTTCTTAAGCAACAGTAACTTTGAGTTAATACATGGGCAGAGAAACTTGTGACACAACAGGTGTGTAATACATTTACAAGAGTTTCTACAAACTTTGCAAGATAAGAACAGCACATATCCAGATTGCCTCTCTGCAAGTTTGTCTGAACATCAGTGATATTTTAGTAATTATTTTAGTCGTTGACAACATTTCCTTTAAGCTGCATGCATATACATTTTTAACAAAACTTGACACTATCTTAAAAGTGTCCAATTTCTCAAAATCATTTACATAATTATAATGCTATAGCTAACTCCTTCCCCAGTACAGGGGGATATATGTGCTCTGCACTAGACAGCTCTACCTTATCTTCCTCTGCAATGAGAAAAGCAAAGTAGCTTGAAAATATCTGCTCCAGTTTTATTCATAATTTTTTATTCTTCATCTATAATTTTCTCTTTTTCAGCTTTTGCATATTGTGAATGTATTCCAAGTGTTTCATCAATATACATAGAGCTAGCAATCAGAACAGGTCAAAAGCTGAGACTTCTAATGAAAATTGTTAAAAACATCTCAATATTTTTTCTTAAAAACATTGTCAAGTCTCAAGTTATGGTGACTGAACAAGACTCCTGTGCAGTTGTTATGTCTTTCCCCAATTTCTAAGCACCCTCCCATCTCTGAAAGCACATACAAGGAGAAAGACTCATCAGCCTCTCTTCACTTCCACCACTGTCTCCTACAGTAAACGAAAACAGAACTGAATTGGAAGTGTAGTTTAAGGCTGCAGCATTAATGTAGTCACTTGTGGCATTTTTTAAAGTCTTCCAAATTTAATCACAAAAATATCAACATCATAAAGCTCCCTGGAATATCAGAAAATGCACATACACAAGGTTTCTAGGCTTGTCATGGGGGTTTTCTAGTGATGTACTGAGAACAGTGATCTGTTTTCTTCTACACATACACCTGGAGACAAATTCCATTTCTGCAAACAGATTGTAAGGACTTGGAACATGTAAAGACAGGGCTCCAGTTTTCAGTGATTTCTCCAGGGCAAGGAAAATGCAGCAGCAGGCAGATTCATCTTCACAAAGATTTAACTGGGTTTTGCTTCCAATAGTTCAAAATAGGATAGATAGAACACTTTGAGATCACCTATTAAATCATCACAAATAACCTGTGCTCAATTTATACAGGTTTATCCCTCTTCTCCTGAGGAGAACAACCAGTGCAATGTTCTGAGTGTCTCCAGTACCTGCAGTGAGTAGGCGAAGCCGTAAACCTGAGGGTCCAGTTCCATCTCGCAGAACGTCGACGTTCTCGGTGTACACATTCCCAAGGAAACAGCTCAGAGGCATCAAGGGAGCCCTGAAACCAATCACACAAAATGTGCATAGGATTTGCTTCATCTTCACATTTTCCTGTAACAAGCTGGTACCAGTTCACTGGAACAGAGCACATTAATTTTGACAAAGCTGCGTGTAACTGAGACTGCAGATTAAAAGCTGTATTATACAGAAGGATCAGAAAGCGTGGGGGGAAAAAAGAGGAACAAAACAGCACTCAAATGCAAGATCTTTACTATTAATGAAAAAAACAGCAAGTTTCAAAGACTACAGGAATTAAGGAATTACAGAAACTGTATCTAGCCTTTGGATATCTCCTATGAGGAAATGTCAGCTCAGATTTCTCTTGGGGAAAATGGAAGTTGTGGAGTTTTTAAAGCTAACTAAATCCTTGAACTAGGCATATCATCCAAATGCAGCAGAAGAACTTTCTCCATGATGCTCTCACTGCTCTTGGGAAGGTACTTCATAGCCCAGAACATGAAATCGGCTTGTGCCAGTACACCAAAGGCAACTGTGCTGCTTTACTGGGAGAGTTCTCAATTTAATTCAACGACAATATTATTTTAGAAAACAGTAACAGCCCCAAGTAAGATAGCTTTAATGGAAAGGCCTATTTCCTGTGTATTAGCTTGCATATGCTCCCTAAAATTCACTGTTCTTACGTCAATTCCTCCTCTGGGTGAATGACAAGCTTAAAGCTGGGCTTTGAGCTCTCTCTCACACACAACAGAGCCCCATGCAACAATCAGTGCTTTCACTAAAGCTCACCATGTCACAGACGGGCACAGACAACAGCATTTTTCTCAAGTGCACTTATTTCTAATTAGGAAACAAGGTCTGCATAAACAAGGCTCCCTCCCTTCTGAGCAGTAATCCAAGGATGTGTTTATCTCCCAGCCTTAAAACTCAACTGTCTCTGCAAAAAATACCACTTTATCAGTTTGGGTATTTCTAAGATTAGGTATCTCAGAATCTCAGAATGGTTTGGGTTGGAAGGGACCTTAAAAATCACCTAATTCCAGCCCCTCTGCCATGGGCAGGGACTCCTTCCACTAGGCCAGGTTGCTCAAAGCCCCATCCCGCCTAGCCTTTATGACAGTAAGCTCAGTCAGGTATCTGACATACATTGAATATATGGTAGATTATGCACATGGCATATTTTATTATTTTTGTTAGCAAGAGAGTTTAAGACCCTTGATAGGGCCCTGCCATGACATACATATTATCAATATGCTACAAACTTTCTGAGTGCCTCCACCAAGTTTGATTTGCTTAGGGAAAGGTCATTAGCAAACAAACAAAATCTAGAGTAAGAATAGCCTAAACATTAAATTCACAATATTTCCTACTTTAATTAATTCATTTTCAGGTCAATTGAACTTACCTACTACAGCTGAACCAAGCTGATTTTACAGCAACATAAATCAAACCAACATTTGATTACAAGGTCTGAGGACAACACCCACAGAAATTTGACTGAGGTTGGTATCTTTAGGCATTCCACACGTTACCAAATAAACAGAAGACCCAAACTGAACTAAAATAATACACAATTATATTTAGCAATGGCAAAACACTAAATAAATGATCAGAAGAGCACGAGCAGCTGTACATACTTGGTATCCTGCAGACTGTTTCCGTTGTAGATGTACATACGTTTCACAGTCGCGCCATGCGGAATTTGCAGAGAGGCCAGACCATGGGCAAAGTTAGGCTGTGGAAACACAAAATCATTCTTGTTACACAACACAGCAGACACTTCAGCTCAAGGTCAGAAATTGCTTTAGAGATGCACTTTATGCTTACCAATTCAAGTAAGTCTCCAGCCAAAGACAAAGGGGCCAAGTAACAGAAAAATCCAACCTTCTAGGTGGTGTTTCTTTATATTTTACCACTAATGGATTCCTGAGCTGGGGTGAAACACTCACTGTGTTTATTCATCAAAAGATGCCATTAGTCTGACAATTAGCCACTGTGTGTACTGAGAACTGAAGTTTTTCCTTGGTTTGACCACCGGCAGCTAGAAATTTCCAAGTATTTGTGCTGATACACTGTATTTAAGGTCTAAGAAATCATCTGTCTTAAAGGAAAACTTCCCTTTTTTGTCTCCCACTGCAATAATTTCAGCCTTTTAACATTTTTGCTGGTTTGCAAGATGCCTTTATTTGATGAACAGAAACTTGTTCATTAAATAGATTTTCCACTCTCCTTATCACCACATTCTTACACATACTGTTTTGCCAGGGGTTTGAGCGCTCTCATCAAGTAGAAAGCAGGCTAAGGAAGTCAGACTGACTCTTACTGCACTAAAAGAAGGAATTTCTTTCCATTCTGAATGTGACAGGACATTCAAGACCAATAATATGCTTTGCTGACATCATAAAGAAAAAAACCTATCTTTGTCACAAGTAGTCAACAAAAACAAGATGCACAATATGCAAACTGTTACCTGGTCTCCTTTAGCAGGACATCACATAAGGTAAACACACACACACAAAAAAAATTCTTAGGAAAAAAACTAACCCAGAACAATGACTTTCACTGCTGTAGGTATTAAGAAGGGAACCTCCACAACTTAGTAAATCTAGAGATGTCCCGATTTCAATTCTCTTCCTGAATTTGCCTAGAACATTAATACCTTTTGCTTTTTGAAGTAGTCAGACTTCAAATCACTGAAGTGAGAAAAGGTTTTCACGTTCTCCTCACCTGCAGCTTGTTTCCAGCTATACAATAAACTCTAAACTTTTCTTCATAGTTTTTCCATTTCCATAAGCAGAAGATTACACTGCTTTGCTAAGTAGCTTAGCATTCCTATACAATCTTCCCTGAACTTGACAGATTTTGACATACTCAAATTTGACTTCACTCTGCAATCTTTTTTTGTTTGTCTCTAAAAATCTCCACAAATACTTGTCTTTCCTATGGACTGTTTCACACTACTCTGTTTCCTAAAGAATCCTACTGCTGCCTATTCCTGGGGAGACTTTGGCATTACACTCTGCAAACAATATTTTGCTAATCTGACCAGAACACTGAATGAGACACTTAGAGAATGCAAAATTATTTTCTCCACTGTTCTAGCAGTTTTGGTTTAATATTTTGTACTTTCAGGTAGTCCTGCAAGGAGCAGGGAGTTGGACTCAATGATCCCTACAGGTCCATTCCAACTTGAGATATTTTATGATTTTTTCAAATCTTTGGTGTAACAATTGACTTCCTCAGTAGCTTGGCCATTTCATTCATCAATGCCCTGGGAACTCTTGCATGAAAAGAAACTACTCTTTGTTGGGTCATTCTTTTTGTTTGGCTTATTAGGTTTCTATTCCCCTTCCAATCTGAAACCCAACTGACCTTCCCCTACTGCTGAACAATAACTTCCCCTGGTTACCCCTGTGACATGTCAACCACAACCACTAAAGCACTAGGCTGTGACAAAGAACATGTGTCATCATGTTGGTTGATTTCTTCCCCTTTGTTTTGGCTCTTTATATGCTCCTTTATTTTAATACCATGCTTTTTAACTGATAAACCCAGATTATACAACTGAGAGCTTTTCCATCCTCACACAAAACACGTTATACATACATTTTTGTTAGTACAGAAGAAAACTACAGAGGACCTGATCTTGTTTCCATTTTAGACAGTGATTTACAAAGATTTCAGAGAATGCAGTAATGCATTTAATTATTCAGTAACTCATCCAAACATTTGGTGAATATGCAAACAGGCATTACAAAAAAACCTCACTCATTTGGCTTGCTAAAAGCACTCATACTGAAGGACACTTAAGATGAAAATATATTTTATGAAGTCTATCCTACTTTAGTTGCATAATCACTTTGATGAGATTCAAAAACATCTGATAAAAGAACAGCCTCCCAGTAGATTGCTTAATATTTATGTATTTGCATAGACAGCACTCATATTTTTAGAAGACTCCCTTCACCAACAGAATTGCTAGTCCCAGTTCATGATGCAAGCAAAACCCCTAAGCACATGCCTTTTGCCAACAGGAAGCAAATTTTTAACTTTGAGATGGTTACATAGCATTAGTAAGAACACAACTGAGGGGTTCAATTCCTTCCAAATTACTGGTTTCTTTTGCTTGCAAAAGACAGCAAGACACAAGTAGGTGATACTTTGCAAGTACCATAGGGGTACTTGCAAAAAGACCACCCATTAACTAAGAATGATTGCTCACCTCGTACTTCGGGGTTTCAGTCCAGGAGTCTAACTGAAAAGAAAATGACAGTCCTCTGAAATTGAGGTGAAAGAGTTGCTCAGCTGAGTTATACACTAAAAGGGAAAAGAAAAAACAGAGTTACCAAAATAATCTAAGAATTCTCCAGTTGATATCTAACAGCACCTTCATCACCTCAATGAATTTGTTACATCTCAGAATGCAGGAGGAACACAAATTACACAGGACTGTAACAGCTTTACTTTTAATTTGATGCAGTAAAAGCACAGCAATAAGAGAAACCATAAATTCATTACAGTTGCCTCTGCAAGCCTGCAGGCACTACCCTATCCCTAACAACACAATTATACAGTATGACACAATCAATTATACCTTAATATCTCTAAAGTAGTTTAAATAGCCACTACTAGTACAAAACAATTCTGTTCAGTGTTATGTAAAACATTGTACAGTATTAACCAGAAAGTCTTTGAGAGAGATGTGCACAGAACACTGATAATTCCCTCTTTCACACCACGGGGCAGCACAAAACGGGAGTTCAAAGGAGAGCTCACCCTGCGACCTGCACTTCCACCACTCCTCCCAAGAGGAGCTCCCATGCCCCAATCAGCTCCATGTATTCCCAGGTAACAGCACAAGGAGGAAATGCTTCAGACACACAGGTCCTGGGCCATTTACAATGATAATTAAAAATAGCATCATCAGAAACAGCAGCCAACCAGTCAGCTCCGACAAAGAGCACTAATAAATTAGAGCACACACAGACTTCCAGCTGTCACCACATCACGAGATGTCCTGATTCACTGCAATCAATTGCACAACATCAACTACAAACAACAATAAATGTCGTCACAGCACTTACTCTAACAAGACATACTGTTTTCTGAGACTGTGGAAAGATTAAAAAACAATCCCAAAGACTGAGAGCTTGGGAACTGTTTTGGGATTGATTTTACAAATTTCAACCTGTGCCCTGTAGCCACTGGGGGAACAGACTGTTCTCGTAACACACAGAAGCTGACAGCTTGAAAACACCAGAGGCTAAAAACAATAAAGAAACTCTCTAACAAGAGAAGCTGCTTTCTTCCATTTTACCAAAGGAATACCAAAGGTTCAACATTCCCTTTTTTCTTAAAATGTTGTATTTAAAATGACATAGCATAGAGAGAAAATGCATATAAAGAAATATTTTATTCTCTCCCTCCCACAGTGTCTTTCAAATATTCAACTTGAAAGACATATCACAAGGTATCTGGACAGTGCCAGGCCACCCAGGATAGAAAAATAATAGTTGAGCAATAGGCATTAAGCTTTCAAAAGTCATCATTTGCCTTTTCTACAGAATGTGCTGGCTAAGAGTCTTTTCCACGCTTGTCACTGAAAGGAAAACGCGTGGAGAGAGGGAAATGTTTTGATCGGCAGGAAAATTACACAAATCTCTGTCATGTGATAAATTATGATACATCTTTTCCAAAGCCCACAGCCAGCTGGAGAACTATTTTTCCCCTAGTCATGCCAAGTGTGATATCTGCTTATACAAATCGCATCAGTTCCCATCCCCTGCAATGTTTGTTGATGCTTAGGTTTAAAGGGCAAGGAATTTTTTTATTCTTGGGAAGTTCTCTCATGTCTCCCTCAAAACTATAGATCACAACCACATGACTGAACAAGTAAGGCTTTTTTTAATTATTATTTTTAACATTTTTTTTACCAAACAGGTACCCTGCTAATTCCATTCAAAATTGCTGATAGAAGCAAAAAGACTGCTTCTTTGCTGCTGCACTCTGAGTGGGGGAAAGGGAGGAGGTTTGCCTTCCAGGAAGGCAGCAGAGTATGACCAGCTGGGAAATATTTCTGTAGAGCTGGAAGGACAAAGCCACCAACAGCAGCAAGGCTGCAAAATGGACACAGCTTTAGTAAAAGCAGAGGCAGATCCAAAAGTCAGTTCTTACTGGAATCAAGCACAAGACTTTTCTGGCACCTTAGGGGAGCGTGGGCCACTGCTGAAGTCTGAGAGTTAGAGAGCTAGAACACAGGAACCCCCTCCAGCCTTGCAAGGCCCCTGTGGTAGGAGGGAAGGAGGTCTTCTTCTTCTACCTTATGACTTGAGTTGAACCCCACAGCCCTGATCCTTGCTGAATGGCACTTCGGCACAAAGCCACATCCACGAGGACTCAGGACAGGATGTGGTTTCAATAGAGCCACTGGCAAAAGCAAGCACTTCCCAGCAGGAGGTCAGGTCAGAGAATCATGGAAATGTGGGATAAAAATCTTGGCTTTGATGAAGCTCTTGACCTCCAAAGTGGTTGTATTTCAGTAAGCCCCATGACAAAGGTACTGCAATGTTTCAAACTAATGTTAGCCAAAAAGTAATGAAGCTGGTTGATTTTTCTGATGACTCTTCTTTTTTAAAACCACTGATCTGGCAAAACCAAAAATGCTCACTGAAGGTCGGTTTCAACACAAAACTGTTGCTAACCTTTTGAAATTTATTTTGAAACTACCACTGTATCCTGTTGCAGGAAAGTTCTGCTGCAACCACCTTGGTTTTAAGTGAAAGACAACATTTTGAGCGAAATTCTAGTGGAGGTTAACAGATATACAACAAAATACTTTTGAAGTGCTTGCATTGGGAGTTTGGAGGAATACTAGCACAGAGAAGTAAAGGGATGGTTATGTTCCCTTCATTCATGAAAACTAGCATTTGGTACATTGGTCACATGAGGAGGAAGGTTTCTCCTCCCACCCCACCTCCAATTTTTGTGGGACATGAAAACACAATCAGCATCACTCCCACATGCTGAAAACCATTCTGGTTTTTTGCCTTTTCTTTTCAGAAAACACAAAGGAAAAAAAAGAGTTATCAAAATCTTGTGTTGCACAATACAGTTCCAACTGGTTGTGACAGGCAGCTTAATACAGAGCATTTACTTCTGCTAAGTAGGCTGTTAATGCAAGAAGTATATTTCCAATGAGGAAACTTGAATAAGCAAATGCATTAGTGAAATGGTAATAGAGGCCAACATTTTAATAAATACATTTTCTTATCTACATGTCACTAGATGAAAAGATGTTATGAAAAACTATCACCAGATGAAGCAAGCATGCAAGTTTTCTTAATTGAATGTGACAGGTGCACAAGATCTGCAAATTCAGCACAAGGACACGTGGTGCCAAACGATGTTTTTAAGTGCTTGCATACTATTTTATGCAGTAATAAAACATGCTATCACTACCACAGGCAATGCTTTTGGCTAGACATCTATTTTTAAAGTTCATAGTATCACAATTTTGGAAGTGCTCCACCTCTAAATATTTGCAAATAAACCATCATCATGCAACAAATAAAAATTATAAGCCACCCAGGACATGGAAGCACTTTTACCCTTCTTAACTTCTACAGTCTCTTGTATATACCATTTCCATAATCGATTTAACCATACATTTCAGAGTTTCTGTCTAAGAGGAACTGTTTATGTCAGGACCAAAATTTAAAAAGGCTAATTCTGGTCCTTGGGGTATTACAGCTAGAAATGCTCCAAGCCTCATTTATGTCAATCTGATATTCATGTACTACTAGAGGCTTTTATGCAATGATACTGATCTACCCACATGGCCCTCCCCAGTTAATAAATCCTGTTCTGTAATGTGCAAGAGATTGTCTGCAGAGAGCGGAGACAAAGGCTGGGTATGCAATCACCATCCATCACAAAGAAGAACACTCGCCTGTTTGGGATCAGCCTGACTACTGCA
This sequence comes from Aphelocoma coerulescens, assembly GCF_041296385.1. Taxonomy (NCBI): domain Eukaryota; kingdom Metazoa; phylum Chordata; class Aves; order Passeriformes; family Corvidae; genus Aphelocoma; species Aphelocoma coerulescens. The sequence continues at coordinate 8,820,129 of NC_091025.1, read as the reverse complement.
AATGGGCAGGCTTAAGCTAAAAATAGAAAATGAGGCTCTGAAAATGGTATCTTGACTATATGGAGTTAATGTTCTTCCTTGTTGTGCCAGTTTGTGGCTCCATTTCTTGAAAGTTCACGGGCAGTTTAATTATAAATATCCTCTTCAAAGTTTCACCACTGGCTTATTTTCACAGCCTAACAACCCCCTGAAATACACTCTTCATTTTCACATATAAACAAGGAGCTTAAAGATAGTCTTTTTCCTGCTGCAGAGGTGGTGAACAGCCAAGTGGCTGTGCAAGAGTCAGAGTGGGTTCAGCCAGCTTAAACAAACTTGTCCTGGTTCTGCTCATGCTGCACATAGACTGACTTCACACCTCCCCAGTGCTCCCAGTACAGAAGTGGGGCTCAGGGAGGTGTACACCAGTTATACACAGCTCAGATTTGATCCTGCCTAGCAGGGGTATAACCATGTTCACAGAGCATGGAGACTGAGTGAACAGCCCTGGGTGACTCTGCACAGAGATCAGCTCAAATGTCTGTGCTCATGGGATACACAATCCCTAAGGATGCTTGAGAGCTGACCGTGCATAAGGATGTGTAACAACAACAGCATCAACAACAAAGCTCACAGTTTTCTGGTATTGGCAGTTCAAAACAGATCATTACTGACATCTGAATACACCACTCTGTGCCAGTGACTCTCTGCCTCACCATTCCACTTTTAAAAAAGAGTCACAATTGAACTGACAGTACATTTTACATGATTTCCCAGCTATAAGAATATGACCATTCTGGAACACAGCTTCACATCATATGACAACAGAACTGCCTACACATTGCTCTAGGCAGACATACTGGAAAGGTTTCCTAGAAAGAAGTCTGTCAGGCTAGGTGTGCTTCTCAGAATTTTTTTGGCTTACCTCCTGGATGTGTTGCTCCAAATGACTGATCAATTTGTTCTATGGTTGGAGCAATTGCCTGAGAGTTAAAATGGACACCACTGAAAAAGAAAACAAAATTAATCTGCCTGAAGGAAACCAAACAGATGCTACAAACATTTACTGATGGCAATACCACATTTAAATTGTAAGAAGTCTCCAAGACTGAGGAGCAAACTGGTAATTTAACTGAGTGCTATGTTCAAGAAAGGATGATTATGCACATTACTTTATAACAGCTATTTTTGATTTTTAAAAAGAGTAATTGAAAAAATGAATTCGGGATTTAAAAAAAAAAGGAATAAAACCAGCCCCTCTAACCAAGAGGAAATCATGGCAGGTCTTAAATCACTTACCAATATTTTAACTTCACCTTAGTCAAGTCATAAACTTCAATCACCTGAAACACAGGAAACAGAAACATTGCCATAGTTCAGACATTTGCAAATCATTAGAGGCAAATCCTTGTCAAAAGGCAAGACTAGCTAGTGCTGCTTGCTCCCCTTCTTACAGAACTCTGCCAAGATAAACCTCAGTGTCAGAGATCAAACTTCAAAAACTGACTCAGCAACTGCACACCTGAAATAAGGACTGAACAACTCTGGGTTCAGGAGAGAACCCCCATATCCCACACACATCAGCACTGCCTGCAGGAAGAAATATTTTCACTGACACATCAGTATTTTGATTTCTACAAAGTTTACTCTTAAACAAATTCAAAGAAAAGCAATAGCAAGGATTAGCGAATTAGGGAATCCTCTGATGAATGTCAAACTATGGGCCATTCCTTGGGTTGCTCCTATTACCCTGAAGAATGCCTGTGCAAGGCACCAAGTTCTAACACTGACTGCACTGCTGTAACTTTCCAGCTCTTCTAAAGTAAAAGATGAACACAGCAAGACTTAGTAGTGGTATCCCATTTCAATTATACATAAGGTATCTTGCAACCTCGCCAAGCATTAGAGAGGACAATCAGAAGAGCAGGCCACAAAGAATCAGGGCAAGCCATCATACCCAGTTCTAATAGTTACTAAATCTTGCAGACCTTACTGAATATTCCAAGGAGCCTTCCTCTCTGCAGAAAATATTAGATACGGATCCTTTGTTCTGAATACATCACTGCAAACATGCATCTGCGACTGATGTCACATGATTTTTATGACTGTCACTGGATTTTGAGGCTACACTGGGCTTTAAGCAGATGATTTTTGGCAAGTAGCCATGGACAAACGCAAGCTTCTTCCACCCCTACATACATGTTCCAGTGTCAGCAGAAAAAGAAAAACATGTACAGCTTATAACCACTCTAAAGAAAAGGTAAAACACAATTTTGTTTTGTATAATCCTCCAACAAATCATTGGCAAATTCTGACAGGACTCACTCTTCAGTGAGAGAATAAAGCAGAATTTCCCAGGGAGCTTGCTACCAAGTGTGGCTTTAAAGCCTAAAAATATCAGCAGTTGAGAAGGAAGTCTTGGTTTTGGGAGACGCCCAGCAAATAACCCTAAATAAAACAACTTGCAATGTTTAAACCACTACCTCTATATATATATTTAGAAAAAAAAGTCAACATTTAATTGCATTTCAGAATATAAGCAACAAGTAGGGCACAAAGCAAGTAACAAACTAAAATTTGGCAGAACCAACATAAGAGAATACATTTTTCTTCTTAATGAAATACACTTGGAATTATGCTTCTTGGAAAAACCTGGTTATCTAGTATTTTAAATCAAGTGCAGTTGACATGCCCAGATTTCCTTCACTGTTAAAGCCTATTAAAAAACAAAGGCTACTTTTATGAAAAGCTAGGACTGATTTTACTTTTTTTTTTGTGATCTTGCACATCTTTTCCCTCCACAATTTTTTTTCTGAAAATAGAGAGGACCAGCCCCGCCCCAGATCTTGTTTTGCAGCCACTACTGAAGTGCACTGGGTACCCTCCTGAAGTTCTACTGAACAAACTGCACAGGGGAAGACAAAAAGATGAGCTGAACAACCAGGAGCAGAGCACAAGGAATTGCAGTGGCACAAATGTGGTTCCCCCCAAGAGAAACACCCTGACAGCAGCCAACAGGCACCAGTTTGCCAACAGTCCTGTTCCCATGATTCAGATCAACTCAAGTCAAAATTTCTTTTTACCAACAGCAGAGGAATGAACAAGTACAACTTATCAAAAATTAATGGCAAAGGATCTCGTAAGTCATGAAAGTCATAATGAAGAATAGGCCAGAGCACTAGAAAAAAATTTATTTTCTAAATTACAGCAGCTACGCTGACAAAAGGATCAGTGTGATTCTATGTGCAGAGAACATAAACTGAGAAGACCAAGGACTGTTCAGTGATGGGTTTACTACACAGTCAGAAGACAGTTGCCTTAAATGAGCAACAGCTGATGTTTCCTAATATTCACTGTTTTGATAATTACTACTAAGACTTATAAAAATGTTCAGATGTGTATTACCAGCAATAACAGACCAATGCTGTGAAACCCAACTCTTTCTCCACCTCAGAGGGAGCACACATGAGAGACCTTGATGCTAAAATTGCTTTCAGAACCTGGTCCTGGATCTACCAATTCACATCAGCAACACCTCCTGCAATGCTTTGGCTACTGAAGGCAAGTCTTTCCCCCTTCTTCCTGAAAAAAGGGAGGAAACTTCTTAGGAATAGTGCTGAATTTATTCCTGCACCAGCTTCCTTGGAATTGTCAAGACTTTCCATCTAGTAGCCTGTACTTCAATCTCTTTCACAGCCAAATTTACTAGCAAGTGTGTTTTAAAAAAACAACCCACAAAGACAAGAAAGCCCTCCTGATTTTTCCAGTTTTGCTGCTGCTGAGCAACACTGAAAACACAGAGTCACACCATCTTAAAAACAGGCATTACTTACTTTACACCTACAGTATCCTTTAACAAGTCCTGTTGCTCACTTCTGAGCTGATCCCATCGAATTTCTTCTAGAAAGCTTTCTGAACACTTTTACAAGTTTTCATAGCACTGTATGCATTTACACAGCTTGACTATTCATAGTTCAAACAAACAGAAATGTCACTTGACCACCGAACCTCAACATAACAGAAGAGATTGTTTTTCCTGTATTTTTTTATTTTTGAAACAAACCTAGAAACACACACCAGAAGAGTTTGGGGCTTCTATTTTTTCTTTAAAACTAGTTTTTAAACACATTATGGAGAAAGGCGAGAAAAGCTCTTGCTTAGTTCTTAGCACACTGGGTGTGACAATATCAGACCCTCAGAAAGTGGAGGTGAAGAGACAAGGTATACACTACTTACAGCACCTCAAAAACACTGCAGGATTGCAACATTCCCCAAAGAAGTCAGTAAGGAAGCCATGTACTAGAAATGATTATGCCAGTTTTGAGTTCAGTCTCCTTCAGAATTACATACAGTTGGAAAGATTTCATACAGCTGACAAAGAATTTTCAAGACACTCTCTTAAAAATTGTAAATGCACATACACAGTCTGAATAAATAAATTCAAAAACATGTCAAAACGAAGAATACCATTATTACAGAATGACTTCATGAACAGAAACTACCATAAGGCAATTACAAACAGAAATCTGGGAAAAGAAGTCTTCAGTTGTCCCACAGCTAAGCTCAATTTGAACTGAAAATTTTCTTCGAAATGTGTATTTTTATAATAAATATTTTAAAAATTTAGAAAAATACAAGCATATCATGGTGTTACAGGCTATTCTTAGAGAAATAAGTACTTCCAACAACTAATCTGGGTTGCTACTCAACAATTTTATATGTATGAAGTACACAAAGAGCTTAAGTTTCAGCTGATAGTACATGCTACTCTCCTATGGTAATTTTGGGGATAAAGCAATGGCTGAACTCTGGAGACTAATATTTTTCTGCTGGTTTTATTTTAGATGTGAGTAAAGGGCAGAGGGCTCCATCTACCACTCTTCCAAAACCTGCAAGTATGGATGTGAGCACCATATTCCAGACTTACCTAAACAATAAGCATTCAATTTTTTAGTATCACATTTAACTCCACACTTCTGCTTTCAAGTGTTATGCAACACAGCAGTTAGAGCAGTTCACTCTCACCCAATTAGCCAATCAACACCTAAACACTTCTGTCACAGAGAAATTTACACCCACCAGGTGAGAACCAGTGACAATTGTTCAGCACAGCTGGTCTGGCTGAAAGGATCACCCTGAATAACTAAGAAGTTACACACAGATATTTTAAAGGCTTCAGTTAAGAGGTTTTCAAAATTTTGTACTCATGTAGTCATACTTCTACAGTCCCACGGCTGCCCATTTTGTATGGATAAAAAATACCACTTCCATTACAAATACTTTGCAAGGATAAATGCCATGGGAAGGTAGTGACCAGCCTGCCTTTTATTTTGCATCTTAACTACACTAAGCATCCTTGAGAGATGCAGATCAACTCCTGGTCACCTAAAAGCATAAAAGCAGAATTGAAGACATCAATTGCAGGAACCAAAACTCATCCAGAACAAACTGAAATCAGTGCAGGAGGCAGCTGCTCACAAGATGCATGGACGTGGCTTTCTGGGGGGAATCACACACTCACAGCCACAGAAGTACTCTGCAAAGCTAACTTAAATGAAAACTATGAATAGGACGAAGTTCAACTCCATAAATAAAATAGCAGCCCACATAAAGGAACAATCTGGGCATAAAACAACACTGTCTGGTTTGCATCAATGATGATCTGATTTCAAATCCAAGGCCTAGCTTTAATAAGGGCCTCGTGCAGCTCCTGTGCACCTTGAGACAAGATGGGCAAGCGAGACCACACTGCACCACCACACTCCTGTGGCACTTGTACAGCCCCCAGAACAAAGGTAAGGTGTCTTACTTCCATAAACAAAGATTTAAATCCCACAGAAGAAATGCAGTTCATAATCACAAGAGAGCACTTTATGTAAGACTAATTAAATGTCTAAATGAGCCACATACTTATGCTCTGTTAAGTGTCACTACATCCCAGGGTTTTGGTTTGCAATGTCTGTTTGCAAGAGGGATGTTTTATTACCTTAAGTCTCTGATTGAAAGCATCAAACAGCAGTTTGATTCCATCCTGAGTCAGGTTAAGGATGAGGTCATGGCTAAGAGGTGACTGTAAAACAAAAAAAAAGCTGTTAGGCTTTTAATTTCAAGACTTCTTTGTTAAGATAGATATCACTGTAAAAGTATAAACTGGTTACTTTGGAAAAACAAAACTGTCTCAGAAAACAATCATTTGTTCAATTAATAAGCATAACTAAAATATGTTTGGCCAAACCTCTCAACCCCTTCAGTTTCCTTATGAAAAAAAACAGAAGTGCCTGTGTAATATCTGTGCCCTGCAAGAACTCCTACAAGGGTACTTTGTCCATTACGGTAAGTGGGGGAAAGAACAAAAAAACAAAACCAAAAAACTCGAAACAATATAACTCCCAACCCCATTAAAAATAAACCAACCAACCAAAAACCAACAAAACCCCACCCCAAAAATTAACACTCCCCGTTTAGCATCAGAGACATCATCTAGGGACAGCCTCTGTTGCATTCTTGGTGCACAAAAATACCAAGTCTCACATCAGAACCAGGCATGTGCTTGACAAAAAGATGGTTTTCCACTTCAAAACTCAAACTGTCACAGTCTTTTTCAGGCCTCAAAAGGAAGGCTTCAGACTCTTATGTTGTGAATTTAGGTTTCCTTAGTTACTGTGAATCATAACAACTAAAGGCTTAATTTGCAGTCTGCTGGAGTCAATAGGAGACATTCCATTGGCTTTCCTGGTGTCTGCATAGGCTCTGCACCCTCTCAGTCTGCTGGGTCACTGGGGAAGCTGCTCTCTGCTCAACCAGTAAAATTCACACAGACACAGTCACTTGGCCCCAGTTCAGCTTTTTGATCATGTACCATCTAAAGCACATTTGCTTCAAAATGCTCTATCCCCCACAGCAGTCTCCTCAGAGGAGAAAAAAGGTTGAATGGCAGGCAGGCAGCAAGATTCATGGCCTAGAACTGCACCAGGCAGTTTCCTAGCAAAAGACAGAATGGGGATGGACAACTGGGGCAAATAAAGGCTTCTGAAGTGGGCAGCCACACCATACAGCCCTTCATGAATTAAGCATAAGCTACCTTACTTTGCTCTACTGGGAGAAGCTCTGGGGTTTCACTGTCAGAAGTCCAATTCTCATCCTCAATTTTCTCACATCAGCACTGCCTTGACACTTTCTGAGCATTTTCACGTGCATGTCCCACCCATTCCCAAAGCATATACTGAAGTAATCAGATCCTAGACTTCACAACACTAGGTGAAAACAAGGCATGGGGCTTTCCATTCCCTGTGATGCAGATTTCCTGTTCCTCTGGATCACTGCAGTAGCTTTCCCTGAAGCTGGTTCAGTTTGAGCTCATCGTTCCTGAACACCAGTGATCTAGTGGGTAAACTGTCTCCTAAATGAAACTTCCACAACATTTCACACAGTGGCATCAATACCTCACTCTTGCTGACAAATTTTATGGCTCTGTATAGAACTGAAGCAGCACTGCAACAGAACTATAAGCTTGAGATAAAAAGATCTAATGTTGATCCTGACTGTCTTTTTCTAATCCCTTATAAATCTCATTTAGAAAGGCTACAGATAGAGCAAAAAAACCTTGTAATCTTGCATTCAAACACACCAGCAGAGCTGTTCTGCTATGGGATATGCTCTGCATTTCACTGGTTTCTAAACAAAGTTTTCATGAGGTTATTCCAAAATTAATGAGAGCATTACAAGTACTTTTGAGTGGGTGGAAAAAACCCCCAAACATCTGAGGAAAAGCCTGATAATTAGTACAGCAAATAACTTCTGTTTTATGCTAGCTTATTTTCTAATACATGGAAAGATTCAAGGGCACAAATTTAGTTCATGTGACTTTTAATACACAAAATAGAACCTCAAGTATGAAAGATGATGCCAAGAAGCAACAGGAGAGTTCTTCCTGAAGGAAGCACCACAGATGTGCAGTTATATTGCTAATCTACATAAAGATGCAGGAAAAACTGTTATCACTGAACAATCCCATCAACCAAAATCCAGAGGAAGAAGCTTAGGAAAACAAAGGCAATTAGTACCCCACTTAAACTGACCAAAAAGGAGTTAAAATTCTTTTATTCACAGAAAAGGATTCATCAAGCTTTTTTTGGCACAGTTTAGGCATCCCATTTATGTCAAGTTAAAGAGAGCACCGTGGGCAGATCTAATTGCATTTAATTGCCATATAAATTTTTGAAAGGAAATACTCACTGCTGGAGTTCCAGGATCAGAAATTCAGTGCTTTAGACGCAACAGCTTTAAATAACATTTGATCACTGTGCTCAAAGGCATTCTTTTACAAGGCAAAGAGGAAAAACATGAAGGCTGTTCAGGTACAGTTTAGCTAGATAGAAGTTGTACATGGCAAAGTTAATTTTAAAGCTTTGAATCTTCTAAGAGCTGAGTTCTTTGTGCTCAGCTGCTAATGAAATGCATGGCACCCTGCATGAGCGTGAGGACAGAGCCAGACAGTCAAATGCAGGCCCTGAGTGGTGTGTGAAAAAAAATATCAGGCACTGAATTGCAATAATATACAGAAAAAAAATATAACCAGCAGAACTATTCCAGAAAGTTGAGAACTACTATTTTGTTACACTATGCAGATGCTAAAACATCTTTATATTTATTACATTTTGGGAAAACAAAAAACCCAAACCACTAAACCTGCCTTTGGCAGACAGAAGTTCGGTGTACACAGTCAAGAACAATGTAACTTCCCAAGAGGTGTAAGAAACCACCTCTGCTTGCTAGCACTGAACCACTAATCCTTCCATAATTCTACAATCTGACTGGAACAGGAATCTCATCATTTACCTAAACAACCCTAGAAATAATTCAAATGCACTGTGGTGCACTAAAAACCTCCAAAGAATACAAAAACAAGGAATGTGTTCACTGCCAGACGGATGCTCCCATGCATTAATCACAAGGAGCCAGATTTGCAATTCAGTCATCATAAAACCCATAAATCCACATAAAGTGAAACAAAAAAAAAGGATAATTCATTTAATAACATGAAATATGTATCCAGCACTGAACACCAGAGTCAAGGTTGTTCTTAGCCATTCAGTATTCAGTGCAAATGCACAAGGCCTGAATCCTTCTTTTGATACAAACTAACATTGTACAGACTATGCCTTTTTCCTGAAGCAGAGAGCTGTAATTTGCAACATATGAATATCATCCTCTTATTAACGTGTATTGCACATAAAACATCTGGAGAGTCACAATCTTCCTTCGTCCTACCTCCCCTTACATTTCCATCAGAATAACACATTTCACTTGATCTAGCAGAAGGGTTTTACTTCTAGTCCCCTTCTTGATGGAAGTCAAACATCAGGAACATAATGCTGCTTCATGAAGAATTATTAAAACATCTACAGCTGGTTTAAATCACTGCATCCACTTTCTGCAGACAATAAAAAGGTATGGAAGGTTTTTCATGGGGTTCATCACCACTGGACCAAACACAAAAGCAGAAAGTAATGAGTGATTCAGTTCTTTAAACTGCAGCAACACTTCACAATGATGAAGTAAATAGACTAGAATTAAATTGTCCAGCTAATTACATAACATTTCACTTCTTAAAGGAAAAACTATGCCACTCCTCCACTGCATATACAAAACTGACAGCTGTTAAATCACTGCACTGCTGTGCTGAGGATTATTACATCTGACATGAAACTTATAAAAGATACATCTCTGATGTGGTGGCAATAATTTGGTGTAATTCAATTCCAAATAGCCCTGCAACTCACACAGTATGTACATTATCCCAAAGCATGTCTTAATTCACCATGAGGTGCACTTCCTGGCCAGCCAATGCACTACTCACCTGCTCACTGTAGAGAACCTGGACGTTTTTGATAATGCGACAGTGTTTCTGAAGAATTGCTACAGCCTGAGCCAACGGCATTCCTGGAAATAAAAACAGGTGCATTTCTTCAGTGCAGAGAGCAGCTAACAGAGATTTTTAACAGCAAGGTTACACATGAGGTAACCAAACCACCATCAGCAAACACTGAGTTACAACAGAAAGGTATGTGGTCAACAAACAAGCCGACTTAACTCACGGTATCAGCACAGACCTGGTGTTTGGAAACAGAACAGTCATTGTTTGTCTACCAGTTGTTAGGCATAGATGAAAAAAGTATCTCTAGACACGAAATTAAACAGCAAAGTTCAGGCAGAAAAAGCAAAGAGCTTGCTAGAGCCTGGGCACAAAATTTTCTGCTTTTTGGGGTCTACAATCCAATAACTGATAACACAGCCCATATCAAACTCACTAGAGCTGGCAAGAGCGCTCCTATACACATTCAATAGGCTCCTAAAATACTTTTTATGGCACATACTTTTTTATTAACCTTGATAAAGTATTGGGTATCCATACCAGACAGATACAAATACTAACATAGAGCAATGATTCTCCTTAGACCTAACAGGCCACATTAGCTACTGATATGGCTGTATTTATGTCAAGGAAGAAATTTTATCTTCTCAGTTTACAGACAAGATATACATACTAAAAAATTTGGTTCAATTGAGGCAACACACTTATAGTCATTCAGCCTCTCATACAATTTCAAGGGCTTTTTTTTTCTTTCCTCAATGTATATCTTATCTTTACAACTATACATTTTTGAAAGCAGAATGGAACAGCTGATTCTGCAGAAAAAATAGCACCCCACCATCTCATCATTTATCAAACTAAAAACCTTCATTGCCTTTCCAAGTGAAATGTGATCACATTCCTGGATTCAAAGCAGGCATTTACAAAGTGAGGTTATGAGCTCATAATTGTGAAGTTTTATTTTCATACTAACTGCTGCAAGTCAATTTAGATTAGTTATCTGACACTTTATTTCCATTCCTTGCCCTGTCCTTTTCTATTTCTAGTTTTTAAATGTTAAGAAAGTTGCCTTGATTAGGGAAAATTTACCTCTACATTTTTAATACATTCAAAACTTTTACTTACTAGCTACACCTCTCAAACTCAGACAGTATGTCATGTTTCAAAGCACCTTTTAGACATTATCTACAGTATCAAAGTGAGAAAACTCTCTCCCTTTCCATTTCTAACAATTTATAACATATACACCTAGCTCACCATGGGTACTGCTTTAAAGTAATACTAGCATAACACTAAAAAAAAACCCCAAAAATATCATTCTCTTTGTCGTGGCCATATAGTGCAGCTTTGCTGAAATGATGAAATCAAGTTTTGACGAAACAGATGTACAGATTAGAACTACAATAATTCAATTTGCAAATACCATATACAAATGTCTGCAAAACTGGTTTTCACCTCAGCCCACAATCTTGGGGACAATTTGGTTTGCAGCTAGAAATTATACATCAGTAGATGATATTAAGTCAAAAAGAAGAGTTATTATTTTAATAACAGTAATGAAATTAAAATGCAGAGCCACATAATAAAGCAGCACTGTTTCCTATTATCTAGGAAGTAGCAGTTGCCTTGTAGTCCAGGCAGCTGAGTTTGAAGATGACAGTTATTATGTATTAATATTTTCAAAATGGAACAGAAACATAAATGGCAGCAAGGAGCTACGATCAAAGATGCTGCTGTAAAAATTCCACATTTCTTAACCCAGTAAAAAGTATGAATCCAGAAAAAGAAGTAAGGTTGACTGAAGAGTATAAAACCCATGTCATCAGACAGTATTCATAAAAGACTTACAGAGCTAAGACCACGAGCTCATTTAAAAAATAAACCAGTGGCACAGGCTGAAGCCCAGCCAGCACAGCTGACAGGGTCCATACTGACGGTGCCAGCAGCCCGTGAGGATTCAGTAAAAAAGCACCCGGTTCAAGTAGTGCAGAAACACCAAGTTCAGGCTGTAGTTCAATGCAAACTGATGCAATCTCGAGCTGGTAAGTGTGCAAACAGATGGCTCATGTGACTCTCTTACTCACAGCTTTCTCAGGCTGCAAGCAAATGGACATGGACTGACTTGGTCCAGTTTTCAGCAACTGAGAATCAAGCAGATTTGGCCATGCAGCTGCTTAGCAAAGCTACAGTGAGCAACCCAAATTCTCCAAGAACTGTTTACAGGACCCAAAATGTGTTGAACAGCCAGTATCCTCCCTTTGCCTCCATTTGCAGAAAGTCAAAGGAGAAATAAAAAAATGGGTTCTTTTTCTTCAGTCTTCTCACACACAACATCCCCTTTTTCTTCAACATTTGTCAGCCTTTGCAGTCAAAGGGGAAAACAAAGAATTCTTTTTCCTTTGCTCATCAGTCAGGGGGAATGGGAAAGCAAACATGGTTTCCAGCACATCAGACAGTCAGCCAAACTGAACCATGGCAGTAATGCCCACAAAGACCAGTGCTAGGGCTCTTCTATCACAGATCTTTCCCTTTTCTAAATGCTGGATTGATACAAGCAGCACAAGACAGTTCTCTCACATACACTGGTCAGGAGCATCATGGCTCGAAGCATCAGCCTATGCTAAGACTGTGTGTCTTGAAGGGATGGGGGTAGAGCAGTGAATAAAGATTAAGAGAAAAATACAAGAAAATCTAAGATGAATCATAACGCATTAAATAAAGATAAATGAAACTTGGTATGAAAAGAAAGTATAAAGTGCCAGAGAAATGCAAGTATGCCTCAGAAATTATACATCTCAAGCACTAACAATACAGCAATTTAATTGTTGTCCTTTAAAACAGCAGGAATGTAGCCCAAGAGGTGCAGTGGCACAGGTATCTAAACTCGGTCTCAGTTAAATTTTTTTTGCTCTAGTCACACAGTGAGTCAACACTGGAGCCAGAAACAGAATCCAAAAAGTCATGTACAAAATTTTCCTGGCATTTCCCCTCAGTCATCTCCATTGTGGGCACAGTACTGGAAGCCAGAGTCAGCAGCAGTTCAGGAATACTGCCATTAGTTCTGCTAAGAGCAGAGCTAAACAAATAATGAGTAGAACACTGCTGGCAGCGAGAGTCCCATTTACACCAGCACTACCAGCCCCGCTGCCACGAACACAGCTGAACCAGCTTTGTCAGCAGGAACAATCTTCACACAACATCGCTGGTGCAGGACAAAGTTAAGTATCCTAATACCTAGTCAGCCTCTCTGCACCAGCAGGTCATGCTAATTATATATTAGACACATCACGTGGTGGCTATGTTTACTCCAAGAAATACAGCTGAGTTTCCTCCCTCTCACATCTATGTGTGTGTGTGTGTGAGTGCACATAGACAGAGACACTGTAAAATTTTAACCATGAGACTGCATTAACAGGCTTTCCTTGGGAAAAGGAAAAACATTTTCTCTTTCCTTTTTTTTGTTTTGGTAAGGAGAATGGAGGGAAGCCCGTTCTCTGTATTTATGAAGACTGTCAGGGTATGCAGTTGGAGATTGATTTTCCCCAGGTAACACAGGCACTAAAGGATGGCAGAAGGTCACACAAAGCCGAGAGCACAGAACATTCAGGGTACAAGGATTTCACCAAGATTTCAAACGGTTGGACCTGAGGTGCTATAATTAGCCTCCAAAAGCCATTTAGCCTTGTCTGTAACCACCAAGTTGTACTTGACTGAAGTCACAGCAGTATAAACAGCCCTTTGTGTTTGATGGGTTTCATATTAATAACACCACGGCACAGCACCACTCCTTTGGTCCAACCCTAGTTCAGGGCAACTGTGTAACAGTGTCTTCAAGAAACAGTCTGTCCCTTCTGTTCCCTTTAAGGAACAGTCTGTCTTGTCACAGGTGACAAGAGCAGCAGCCCAAGTGTAACTCAAGTTCAGGCAGACACAGCTGACACACAGTGCCTTGTTTACATTTGCCCAACTCCTGTGACCATTAACTTTACACAGAGCTACAGCAATGACGGGATAGGGAGATAAAGAGTCCAACACTGATATGTCACACAGCCACTCAGAAAAGGTGACGCCTATGGTATTTTCTGAAAGTTTTAAGGACTACCAATATCTGCTTGAAAACACAGGTCACCCAAAGAATCCACACCATCTTATTTCAACTGCACATTTAAGTGTCCTGCCGGAGCACCAGCCAAATTTGCATCAGCTGGGGGAAAGTTCTCGCTCATCACAGTAAGCAGAGCAATAACTGGTAGGGAAGGACTACTCAGCGAGATGAAAAATACAAATGATTAGGGAGAAAAACACTTGTCATCTAACCCGGAGAAAATATCTCCAAAGTTAACTTTCTCCACTATTTCACAGCCCAACAGCAACAAAAAGAACTCGTGAAACTCGATTCATGTTTATGAAGGGTTTCTACAGAAAAGCACAGCATTTATAGTAAGTATCAGTGCACAGTTGAAGCTGCCAATATCACCTGACACACATTCAGGTGACAATCAGCACATTCATGCTTCCTCTTTTAGGAGTTATTTAAAAGAATGACTAGTCTTAGGTGGCAAGACAAAAGAAAGCAAACGAGCACATGAAAGCACACAAGCAGATAAAGCACAAGCTAGCACGCAAAAGCTAAAGATGAACCTATAAACTACAAGGGAATCCTTAAAGCTCGTACTTTAGTATTTTGAGCGACAGAGAAGGGTGAGCTTTGGCTCTCGCTCCCTTTCTCTCTCCAACTCCCCGAAAGCGCTGGGAGAATCCTTATGGACGCCGGATGCCGAGAGGACCCGCATCGCCCCACTCACGCACAGGGCCGGGGAGAAGGAACACACTTACCTAAGGTGAACTCCCATTGCTCGTTCCCCAGAGACCGCTCGGGCACCACCTCCAGATCTAGCATTGGCTCAGGTAGCGCGGAGGCCGCGGGCTCGCACGGCGGGTCACCGGGTCGCTGCGCCGGACCCCTGCGGGAGGGACGCGGAGGGAAGCGGGAGGGAAGCTCGCAGCCCGAGCCCGGCCCCGCCACCGCCCCCTGAGGGGACTCGCCGCCCCCAGCCCCCGGGGGCAGCGCCGGGTCACAGCGGGGCCCCCGCGCCGGGCTGCCAGAGGGGAGGCGCGGGCTCTGCCGCTACAGCAACCAACCGGCCGCCCCTCCCCGCCCCGCGGCCCCGCCGCCCGCGCCCCCCGCCCGCTCGCCCCGCCCGGTCCCGGAGCGCGGGCGGCCGCGGCCCCGCCGGGGCAGGAGAGCGGCTGCGGCCCCGCCGCTCGTCCCGGCGGCCCCGGCCCGTCCTGAGGGGCCGGGGGGGCTCCGACCCCCCCCGCGCCGCTGGGCCGCGACTCACCTCACTTGCGGCTGCTGAAAAAGTGCTTTGCAGCTGTCGTCAGGCGCCACCGCGCGGGGGCGGGGCAAGGGCGGGGCCGGGGCCGGGGAGGTGCGCCCCGCCCCCCGGCCGCGGGCGAGGGGGGAAGGCGTCGGCTTGGCGAGGGGGAGATCCGGGTTCGAGTCCCGCCCCGGCCGCGTCGCCCGATGAGGATCCGACCTAGAGCAGCAGCCCCGGTTACATCCGACGCGATTACCTCGGGATCCAAACCAAAATAACCAACCCAAACCGCAGCCCAGGTGCATCCAGTTTTTCCAGTTGAAAGGCCGGAGTGCAGGAAAGAAGAGTTAAGGAGAAATTAGTCAGTGGCAGGAGCAAAGTTACCGGAATGAACTCGGGAATGACTCAGTAAGGAAGAAAGGAGTAACGAGGTCATTGGCTTTGCAGTGTTGTCTGAGCAAACAGGGTGCTGCCACCCCAGAGTTCTGCCCCTAGGAAAGCCCACATTTTCCCTTGGGACAGGGCTCATCACACAGGAACCTGCTTTGGTCACACCCAAAGACCCCAGAAGCACCCACAGGGCTGGGGAGAAAGCTGAACTCTCCCAGTATGCCAGGATGTGCCACCACCTGGGACAACCCTCGTCAGACCAGCCCTCGTTTTTATGGTGGAAACTTGATCCAAGATGAAAGGCACCAGGTCAAACATTGCCCACATTAGCAGAGAACTAAAAGAGAAAAACTAAGGATATGGACCCATGCCATGCTCACACAAAGTGACACCTCCCTGGGGTAGGGCTGCACACGTGATGGAAATTCAAGAGGGTGCAGACGGTGTGGAAGCAGCTGTAACTCCTTCTGCTGGCAGGTTGAGGCTCCAGGAGGGGCAGAGAGTGGGGGGGATCTGCATTTTTTCCATATTTATTTGAGAGTGGTAGCAGAAAAGTGTCTCCTTGGGTAATACCCATCTTCTGTCTCCTCCGCTGCATCCCTCCGGGTGGTGACCCCACACCCCATCCCTGTGCCCACCATGTCCCAGCAAGGTCTGCAGCAGGGCAGCCCCATCACATGGAATGTCCCACAGCAGGACAGAAAACATCAGTAAAGTACAGACAGCCCAACACAGAAGTTTAGGGGTTGAACATTAAAAAAAAAAAATAGTCAACCATAATTTCAGCTAGGTTTGCACCGCAGCTCCTTCCCACAGGCAGAGCAAGCCATCGCTGGCAGGGGGAATCAAAGCATTAAAAAGAAATCCCAGGCACGTTTGGGAGCAGGACCTCGGCCAGGCTGTGCTCTGAACACCACACTTCTCAGCATCTCTCTTTAGGTCACAGAGCTGTCAAAGCAGGTGAGATTTTAATGTATATGGTGTGGAGCAAGCCCCAGGGAAATTAGTTTTCCCTTGAAGTCAGCTGCATGTTGCTCTATTTATTATTCATGCCTTGCTTGCTTTTGTTTTTTTAATCCAAGCATGACATCTTAATATGCTGAAAAGCACAGAAGTGCTGCCAACGTTTCCCCTTCACTCCAGCCCTCTGACATATCTTTATTGGCTCAAAAACAGAAATTAGCCTTTCCTCTCTGGGGAGCAGGGGCTAATCCTTAGGAGCCACTTGGCTCTCTCCAGCTCACTATAGAGGTATGAAATACATATACTTGTATATATACAGTATTTATATATAAGTCCATATTGTGACACCCTAAGGAATGTACTTGAGAGAATAAACATGTAGCTAGAAATCTTGCATACCTCATTCATTTAACAGAACACAAAGCACAGCATCTACTTTTAAGCAGGTCCATGGCACATGCAGCCCTCAGGTTGAGGTCCTAGGTAGAAAACAGGTGGGTGCAGCTCAGCTGGGCTTTGCAGAAACCCTTCTCCACCTCATTTCTGTGTTTGGTGATGCCCTTGGAATGCTCAGTGCTGCACACTGAGCGATGCAACAGTCTGGGCTTTCATTAAAGAAGATTCAGCATCCTTTGTAACAGAGTACCACAAGTACAAGCTGAATTCACCAAGGAGAATAAAGGCGAAGTACACTTGCAGAAAAAAAAAATTATTTCTGAGTGTGCCTCTCCCCTGCCACCCATTTTCATGCATCAACCCAAATCCCACGCTACGTGGAGAAAGGCTGGGTGCTGCCAGGTCTGGGGGTTTGTTCTTTAAAACACTCACCAGTGCATTGACAAGGGGCTGTCACCTCATCCCCGAGCTTCAAATACAGCCCTGATGTTACCGGGACGGCAGAGAGCAGTTACCATGGGCAGTAAAGGGCAGTGGCACCCTACAGGGCTGGGTGTTTCCTGGTCAACTGCAGTGACTGCCCAGGGTGAGGAGGGAAGTCCCAGGCAGGAGCACAGATGAACAATAAATCCCAGCTGGCTGAAAATCCCATCATCCCTCCCTGAAGGAGGACAAGTGCAAGCTGAGATGGAGCACCTCCTTGCACCCATGTCCACCACGGAGTGCAAACCCCCTCCTTCCCTGGGCACAGGAAATCTCCCCCCATGCACCTAGGGCATCCTGCCTGGATTTCCAGAGCAGCTGGCTCCCTTTCAGACCACATTCCTCATTCTATCAGCCAAGACAAGTAAAGCAGAAACCAAATCCCAAGTCACAGAAGGCAGAACCCCCCCCAAGGCCGTGTGCATGGCTGTTGACTGGCTGTACCACTGAAGGAGAGCAACTCCAGGGTTGCTTTTGAGCCTCTGGTTTCAATAGCAGTGGGAGTGGGTGGTTTGCACAGGTGATCACCAGCTCCAGAGAGAAGCTAGAAACCCCCAGCCAGGGTCAGCCCCTTCTCTGCTGGACACATCCCTCCTGGCTTGCTCCTATCTCCTGGAGAACCTCTCCCAGCTGGAAATCCAGCTGCAAGCGGGGTTAGGTAATTATTTTTTTGCACAGCTGAGCCAGCAGTTATGAAAATTCCCAGTTATGAAAATTCCCAGTTATGAAAATTCCCAGATCCCCCAACACGTCTCCTTCCCCAAACCCATCAAGCACCTGTGAGCTGCTCGTAGACACAGGGATGTTTTCCCCCTTGGACACAGGGGCCAGGAGCAGCCGGTATCCACAGGGGTGCTGGGATGGAGGTTCCTTGTGTGTCCCCACCACAGAGCCAGACTGCCAAAGGTCCCAAGTGGGGACCAATGCGGGCAGCTGAAATCAAACCCCCCAGAGTGACTGGAGGAGCCCCCTGAGCTCCCCAGTGACTCCAGGCAGGGTGGCACTTTTAAGGCAAATTGGGCAAAGCACCATCATTTTGGCAACTGCTCATGACAGCCAAAACTTAAATTTTGAAAGGATGAAATTACCCTTCTCACTCTCCAGATTATGGAACACTTCTTGGAAAATTCAGCCCCAGGGCTCAGGAAGCAATGCACAGCTTTCTGAAAATCGTAATCAATTTTTAAAGCCTGGCTCAGTTGTTAACGTTTCTGACTGAATGAATGGCAATAGGTGCATCCATCGGAGACAACCCAGCTTACTCTACCAAAGCCTTACAATGCTATCACATTTTGGGGTGAGATCAGCAGCTGTGGGGGATTAATGGATTTTTACCGAAATTTTCTAAAATTTTTCTGTTTGTTTTTGTTTGTTTTGGTTTTTTTTTACTTATTTTTTTTACAAATTCCACGCATCTGCGGGGAGATGTTCGCTGAGAAGAGCTGGGCTTTTCAATCCAGTCGGTTAAAAGAAAGCGGAAAATTGCAAAAGTCACCAGGAGGGACCAAAACTCCCCAGGGCTCGCAGGCGTGGGATGCAGCCGTACGCAGAGCGAAGGAGAGCTGCCCTCTCCCGATCGGATTCAAGAGCAGCACAGATCAGGTCTGTAAGGAAATCTGCCCTGTAGCTGCTCGTACAAATGGCTTGGAAGCAGACACCAGCCTTGGCAGCACTGATCCAGTCGGAGGAAAGCTATTTGCTGTAAAGCTCTGAAGTTGCTCTGATTTTTTCGGAGGTGCGTTTCCTGCTGCGGGGCTCTGGGTTGGCACTTAGGAATGGATCCAAACAGCGTTGGCAGCTCCAAGAGGGAACCTTGCACTCTGAAAGGGGGTGTTATCCCACCTCTTCAGGGGTTTTTATCCCGCAACCAAGGGTTTCGGGTCCCACCGAGTTGGGCAGTGCCGCATCAGTGCCAGGCTGGGGATCCCCGGGCGAGCAGGGTCTGGCAGTACCAAACCCGGAGCTTTCCAGGGGAGACCCCTGGCTGCGTTTTTCCCTGGCTCAGCACTTCTCCCCTCCTCGCCTGCGCTGAGCATGTCCTGTCCTGTCCTGTCCTGTCCTGTCCTGCCCTGCCCTGTCCTGCCCTGCCCTGCCCTGCCCTGCCCTGCCCTGCCCTGCTGGGATGGTTTTCAGTCGCCCTGAAACCCGCTGGAGCGGCGGCCAAGGCTAACACGGGCAGGATGTGCAGCATCAGCAGCACCCCAGCGTGGTGCGAGGAGCTGCCTCGTGGGGCAGTGCCTTTTTCCACCGGCCGGCTGCCTGCGCACACAGCCTCCAGCCTGTCCTGAGCCTTGTCCAGGGCTTCCCTGGGCTGGGCTTCACATGCTCCTGGACAGCATCCTCCTCCCTGCTGGGTGTGCTGGACTGACGGCTGTGCAGCCCATCGACAGTAAAGATTTTGGAGGTGGTTCTGTGCTTGGCCAGGGGTAGGAAGGTGTTGTGTGCTTGGCATGGGCTGTGGGGAGCAGGGCAAGGCTACAGCTCGTCCTCAGTCAGAACAAGGTGGTCACCAGCATCACTTCTCACATCCCAGATTTGGGCTTCCGGCAGCTGCAAAAGCTCCCCTGCATTTTTTTGCACCGTGATTGGTATCTGGAGATGGGCAGAAACGGGAGGCTCCCAGCGCTCACCGCGGATGCTGCTGAGATGGTCCCTAAACACTGACCAGGCAGAGGCACAGCCGGCACAGCCCTGCCCCACCACACAGGGCATTTCACAGGGCTGGGGCGAGGGCAGGGGCTGAGGAGGAGGGCCGGATGGATGGGCATGGAGCATTCCCTGGAAGGAAAAAGAGCAGCAGTAAAAGCTGGGAGGGGCTGCTCCCCCCGTGGGAGGGGCTGCTCACCACAAGGCAGCAGCTCCCCTGCATCGCCCCAGGGCAGCGCTCCCCGCCCGGCGGCCGGCACGCTTTAAGTGCCTTTCACAGAACTCCAGATATATTTTCAAATCTCTGATTCGTGCAGGGCTAGATCTAAACTGGCTTCGCCTTCATTAGAAACAGATGCGCTGGTTTCTCCTTCTGCCTCGGGGTGGTTTAGCCCGGGAGGCGCTGCCAGGCGTGGGCAGGGTGCGAAGCCCAGCTCGCCGCGGTGCCGGGCAGGGAGCCGGGATGCGGCAGGGCAGGGGCAGCGGCACAGGGGATGGTCACCCGCTCCTTCCCGGATCAGTCAGCACGGAGCCAGCGGCGTCAGCAGCTGGTGCGAGGGACCATCTGTCCTTCCAGGAGCCGCTGGCCACTGCATCCTGCCTTCGGCTGCTGCCCAGCCAGGCACTTGGGGTTTTAGTCATGTGTTGAAAACTGGTGGGAAAATTCACCCTGGGGCAAAGCACAGGGATTCTGTAAAAATAAAGTAATTTAAAGCACAGGTTTTATGAAAAAAAAAAAAAAAAAGATTTGGGGATTCTACAGAATCCCCAAAACCCCTGTTGCAAGGGTTTGTGGACCCAGGAGTGCTGCACACATGGCAGGACTTTCACCTGGGCTCAGTTTCACCTCCAGAGATGTTTCCAAAAGGGGCATTTGAGTGTCACAGCTGATGATGAGGAAGAGCCACGGGGCATGGTATGAGAAGGAGGGAGAGGGGTCAGCCCCCTACACCAGCCTGCTCCAGCCCTGGTGCTTGGGGTTTCATCATTTAAAGGGAGATGAGCCAGAGCTGCTGGGGCCTTCTCAGAGCCCCTGAAGATCTCTGACTGCCCATTTTGTCACTGACTTCTGG
This sequence comes from Aphelocoma coerulescens, assembly GCF_041296385.1. Taxonomy (NCBI): domain Eukaryota; kingdom Metazoa; phylum Chordata; class Aves; order Passeriformes; family Corvidae; genus Aphelocoma; species Aphelocoma coerulescens. The sequence goes on along the minus strand of NC_091025.1, from coordinate 8,799,004 downwards.
TGAATGAGCACCTTGGGGGTGACTTGAATCTTACTCATGCGCTGTGGTTAAAATCAGCAACAGAGATGCTCTTTGAGCCTCGCTCCCAATGCAGTGCCCTGTGGTCCCGCTGGCACATCCTGCCCCTGATGTAGAGGTCTGGATGTTGAGAGGATGTGAAGGAGCTGGTGATGGGGCATCTTGTTGGGGTTGGTGGTTTCAGAAAGTCACGCACCCCACGGGACCACCAGCACCAGGTCCCGGCAGTCATACACCAGACATGCTCTGCAGAGAAGAACTGAAAGCAGAACCAAAAAGAGGATCTGTCCTCTCATCTGTGTGGGAGCACTCACCAAGTGGCTCTGGGCTGGGGCTGTTGCTGCCCAGAAAGTGTTTGGGGGTTCCTCAGCAGCAGCTCTGACCCGAGCAGAAGGCAATTACTGGGCAGCTCAGAACAGCCTGTGCATGCAACTCTGCCTATCCCTCCCTTCCCTCCTTGCCCTGGCCCCCAGACCTCAAACACAGCCAGAACAAATGACCTGAAAGGTTCCCTGCCCATAGCAAGGGGGCTGGACTGAATGCTCTCTAAGATTCCTTCCAGCCCTGAGCATTTATGACTCTATGACCTGCAGCTGGATCACAGCAGGTTCTCATGCAGGGCTGAGCATCCCCAGCTATCCTCCTACTCCTGGGCTGCTGCAGCTGTGGCCACAGGCTCCTGGCTCCATGGAGAGGCTACCCAGGCATCTGCAGGCTGGTGGCAAATCACAAGCAGCAGCCAGAGGGTAGACTGGGGCAACTGAGGAAGGCCAGTGAGGAGCGGGATGGTGCTGGAAGGGGATTGCAGTGTCTCACCTCTAGAGCACTGCGGTGCTGCCCCATGCAGGGGCCATCGGGGAGCAGGGGCTGGAGCGCTGTGAAGGACAGGACTGCTCAGCTCTTGGTGGGGTGGGAGGGGACCTGGTGCTTCCTCTGGGTAGGTGGCACATTGTTCTGGGAAGTGAGATACTTGGCAGTCTTCCTGGCTCTGAGGTGATGGCCAGTCTGGTGTTTCTGGGTAGAGCTGCCTCTTTACTAAGGATTGCCTTCTGATAAGAATTGTTCACCCCACAGCTTTGTTTGCAATCCAGCAGCAAACCCACATTCCCTCCACCAACCTCTCTGCTCTCCTCCAAGCTTAGAGCTCCTGGGGTTTCATCAGGAGGTGACTGCCCATGCAGCTCCATGCATTTAGAAACAGGGGTTGGAGAGAAACCCTTGCCATAGGAGAAGGCTGCAGAAGCAGTGAGGTGCCCATGTTTGAGGGCAGTTTCAACATGCAGATGGGCAGGATTTTAGAAGAGGCATCTCACGTACTGCAGAAGAGAAACCCACAGCTGTACATTGAACTCCACTGACCTCTCCTGCCCCACATCCTCCAAGAGCTGAGAACGGCACCAAGACTGAACAGAACACAACCCACAAGTTGTATTGTAAAGTTATAATGAACAAGTCAACCACAGAAGCCAGGAACAAGCCTGGGCAGTTCACTCAATTCTTCTGCCCACCAACTGCAACCGAAGGCCCAACCCCCTTAGAGGAATGAGCAGCAAGTGACTCTGAGCAGGGACCTTGTCCCTGGCTGGCACTGCTCACCCTGGGGTGAGCACCTCTCACTGCTCAGAGCCACCTCCTGAAAAGCTTGCTTGTTTCTCTATGCTTAGAAGTTGCTGGGTTTTTGTAAGGTATGAATAACAAAAGCTGAAAGAATTGGGCATGCAGGTGGGAAAGGCTCAGAGCAACAGACTCTCTCAGCAAGCCGGTGGATAACAGCTGGAAAAGCCAGGAGCTTTCAGGTGTAAACTTTGTTCCACCTCTAGAAGGTCTTTTCTCTTTTCAAGTTAAACCCAACACCTGCTCCAGGGAAGAAAGAAGATTGAAAAGGGGGAAAGGTGGCAAAGCCACCAGTTCCTATGAAAAGCAGAGAATCACAGCCTGTGGAACAACAGGAAGTGGAGCACCAGGAAAACCCATGTCCTCCAAGACCCCATCATCAAGTCAACAGGGGGAAAAACAGTTACACATCAGAAGAGTTGTGGGAAGCAACAAAGACTTGGCAGAAGTCTCCCCAGCTGTGATAAACTGTGGAACAGGCCCAGTAAGAGGCACAAAACTGAGCAAGAAGCATTCTGGTTTCCCACTCCTTTTCCCATCTTTCCTCAGCCATCCGCTGTGCCAGGTGACAGCACCAGAGAGGCAGCACTCAGCTCTTCTGTGCTACTTTCCCCCCCTCTCACTCCTGAGCTTTAAGAAATGAGCCCAAGGCAATTCTGAAAATTCACTTATCTCAACCTGTAATTGAGAAACCTATTTAATAGTTACTTAAACCCGGAGCAGCTCTGAGCATGCAGCAGTTGATGAATATGCATAGCCTAGGATTTGCATTTGGTGGCAGTGTGAAGACAGGATGTCAAGCAAATGAGCTATGAGAAATGTTGCCCATGCAAATGTTCACTCTGCTCTAACTTCTCACTGCAATTCCCATCCTTGAAGCCATTTCTGTCATTCTCTTATTTGCATTGGAAATGTAGTAACAAAATAATGCAACTTCATAGAAATTGGTCCTATTTCTGTGCAGACAGGATGGAGTCCTTAATACATCTGTGACAGAGAGGAGTCCTGAACGAGCAGCAAACAAAAAAAGTATACACAAGTTCTGCCAAGATCATCCCAGGCCATGCAGTTCTAGAGTTCTCTGAAACCACATCTTCATCAAACTTCCCAGCCCTTACCTGAGCAAGGCTTGTTATTAGACAAACCATCACAGATCTGCAGGAACAGAAAAGCTGCTGTTTTCACTCACAGTTCATTTTCTCTGTTTTCTGCTCCCAAAAAGGGGGCCATGAGCTCAGGACAGCTGCTGTCTCCCTCAAGAGAAACTAGGAAACCTGCTCATCCAGGTTTTGAGGACTTCAGTAAAGGAGCTAAACGTTGAGAACCCCACCTGCACTGCAATGCTGCATCCAGCTTTGGGGTCCCTAACAAACAAAGGACACGGGCCTGCTGGAGCAAGTCCGGAGGAGACCACAAAGAAGCTCTGAGGGCTGGAGTACCTCTCCTATGTAGACAGGAGTTGTTCAGCCTGGAGAAGGCTCCAGGGAGACCTTGGAGCCCTCCCAGTAACCAAAGAGGCTGGAGAGGGACTTTGGACAGGGGCATGGACTGATAGGACAAGGCAAAATGCCTTCAAACTGAGAGAGGAGAGCTTTAAATTAGGTATCAGGAAAAAATTCTTCCCTGTGAGGGTGGTGAGGCCCTGGCACAGGTTGCCCAGAGAAGCTGTGGATGCCCCACCCCAGAAGCATTCAGGACCAAGTTGGACAGGGCTCTGAGCAACCTGGTCTAGTGGGAGGTTGGAACCAGATGAGCTTTAAGCTCCTTTTCAACCCAAACCATTTCAGAATTCTGAGAAACAGTTAATGCTCTGTACTCTCTTGGCTTAAGAAGAGGTCATGTAAGAGCAGGAGGTTAAAAACCCAGCTGGAAGTGACCATACCTCACCTGCTGCAGTTGGGCTCCAGGTCACTGACATCCTTCTCAATTCCAATAAACTCCAGCATTTCCAGTGGTCTTTCACTCCCACATCAAGGACAGCCATCCCTAAGTCATGCTAGTTAAGGCACTGGATTGTAACACTTAAAATTCTTTTCTGCTGTATGTGCCTCATGCAGGGAGACCTACAGATTCCCTTTGCTACTCACACACCTGAGAGGTAAATTCCATCTAGGAAGAGCCAGGGCACAAAGTGCCTCTGTCCTTTAAATGCCTTCAGCCAAGAAAAGGCTGTACAAGTACTGTACTCATCCACTTGTGATGTACCTTGGGCAGAAAAGTGAACCCTTCCACGAGCTTGCAGATAAATGGACAAATTACCTAATGGCTTTATGAACAGCTGTTTACAGATGCCTTTTAAAACTCTGCCTGGACAGCAGAGCCTGCAGCAGCTGACAGACACCATCTGCCCTCAGAACAGAAGCAGAGCAACAGTTTGGTATTTATGTCTCTTTTAAAAACTACCTCCCTTCAAACTGAACACCTCCAGGAAAGCCACATGTCACAACACTGCTGCTTTGCTTAGGTGCTCTCTGGTCTGTTCACAGATTGTAAAAGTCTAAAATAAGGTTACACGTTGTCCTTTTGCATGTAAACATTCCCAAAGCAGGCTGCAGCTCTCCAGTTATGAAGCGAGCAATTCTCTACCTGATTTCAGTACCTAACCACTGTCATTCAGTCAGTGCTAGCTATTTGAAGTTATATCACCTAAAATTTTAGCAGCTTCAGAAGGTTTTCAGGTGTAGCATATGACATTCATATTTTCCCCACAGAACTTTACCACATTTCCCCATTTCCTGAACTTCCTGTACATGCAATTCCCCCAGTTCCCCCCTCGCCCAAAGCAGCACAACGAACAAGGTTTGGCGCCTGCTCTCACAATGTGCCCACAAAGGCTCTGTAAGCGCACACAGCTCATTGCTCAGGCTCCCTGGAGCAGATCCATGCTTTCAGAGTAAGCAGGGCAATTCAGGTGTAAGAAACAAGAGTTTTAGGGCAGCAAAATCCACATTTTCCCCAGCGCAGACCCTTTTATTAAAGGCTCCTTCCAGACAGCGGCTGAACACAGCGAAGGAGAAGGGTCAGTTAGCTAAGTGACCACTGGATGTCACCACTGCTTTAGCCACGGACATCAAGGCAGCCTTGCATCTAAACAAAATATGTCAGCAGGGACTACCAAGGAGTCAAATAAACTTACAGCACCTTGTTTTCACTACACAGAAGTTTATTATGAAAGTTAAACATACAACACAAAAAGTAGCAAAAGCAATCCTGTAGCTTAAGGCAACTCTTACAGGAGATGAATTCAAGAAAGATGATGCAACTTCAGTTTAAATAGAAATTATGAAAAATATCAAATTGCATCAATAACTTAAAATGCACTTTAAAAAGTCTGCACTAACCAGCAGAGGGTAAGGGCTGTGATCTTAATGCCAGCATTAAGATATGGAAAGCAGCAGAATGCTAAATGATGATAGGGAAAGTTCAGTATTTACACAGAGATAGCAACATTAATATCTGATAGCGTCATTTCCTGTGTACTTATGGTTTAAAACCACTGTCTGAAACGTTAGGAAAACATTTTAAAATAAATCTTCAGGCTATTCCATCAAAAATACACAGATGGCAGAGAAGATCCAAGGCTAGGGATGCGTGCGGATGCATGCGTGTGTCCCTTAAATAACTCTTTGCAGAAACACTTTAGAAAAATTATTTCTTTGGGGGAAGAAGAGCAAGAAGAATATGTGGCCACAGAGTGAAAAAGATTATCTTTCAGGTGAATCACATTTAAATTGAAGTATCAAAATATTTCTATTTGATGACATTCTCACAGTTTACAGTTAATGACATTTTTAAGTGAATGTTAAATATTCATATTATTAACATACAAAGATTCTCCTTCACATTGACATCTGCTTACATTTTTGCAAGACCTCTTTTGCATCAATTGTTTTGCCATTAATGAGGAATGTATAATTGTCTTAATTATAGAATTTAATGAAGACTTAACCGTTCTAACCATATAGAGTTTCTACCTTTCAAATAATTCTTAAAATACTGAATTCAGATCCCATATTTTAAAAAGGTATTTAAGTGACATTTTAATCAATCAGGCTGTACAGGAAGCACCACATTTTAACAAAGCCAAATGACATCACATTTCCAATCGATTTTCTTCAAATATTGGATGCAATGAAAACTTTGGAGCAAGTCCATTCACCATCACCCCAAATAAAACAAGATTAATTCATACATTAATTCATCCCAAATCTTACCCTGTTAGAAAATGCAATATATACTGCAACATAGTCTTAATTTGCATAAGATTTAATAGAAGGGGCCTATGTGCAGTACAAGACTCCTGCACACAAGCGCATCTCAGCTTTTCACCATTCAGCACAACTTTACAAAAAGCCTAAGATAAAAAATATACTTAAAGCAGTTATCTTAAACATGATTTAATATATATCATCTTGGCAGCTGATCACTTTTGTTCCCAGTTTAAACGCTGTTGAATCTGATTGTGGAGTTGCAGTATCCCTTTGAAGAACTAGTTAAAAAAAAATCCCTGAATAAAACAGAAGCCAGCCTGCGACTTCCTCTGAGTTTCAGTAAAGCACTATATACAGGGTATAACAGCCACCAAACTCACTTGGTACAGAATAAAATCTAAGACAGATAATGGGGCAGAATGGATTAATGCATGAAAATATACATTTTAAGATTTTTATCATTTAAAAAGTGGAACCAATGAATTGTTAGCAGTTAAAAGAATACTGCAACTGTAACATTTACAAACCCACAAAGTTTGAAAACTGACTCCAACAGCTCTGATTCACTGGGTTTAGCTTGGAAATAATGCAAAATAATGTCAGCAGTTTTAAGAAGGTCTTGCAAATTTAGAAAAAAGAAAACGGAAAGAAAGGTAAGAATGCATATCTAAAATAAAGCAGGAGCAACATAAGGACAATCAAAATTCCAAAAGCCCATATTAAAAAAAAATTAAGCTTGGAATGCATTGGCTTCCAGCAGTTTACAAAAAAAAAACAAAAACAAAAACAAAAACAAAACAAAGTTGTTCTAAATCTGTAATATCTTGACCTCTTTTTAAGTGACAATTTTTATTACAGTTGAGAAAAATGGTTTTATAGCTGCGTAAGTTTCCATTTCACTAAAATAGTGCCAACAAAAATAAGTTTGCATAGAAAAACAAAATTTCAAATTGCCACTGGCTACATGCTTAAAATGGGAAATGCAGGTATTGTAACATAAACATAGTGCAAACCATGGCAGTTCGTGGTGACTTCGACTGCCCCAGGTCAGGAAACAGACCATAATATACCCAGTTATCACAGTTTCTGGTCTTTTATTCAATCCTTTGCCAAGTAGAAGCAATGCATGTGTGCAGACCCGTGGGATGCCTGCTGCTGCTGATTAACGTAGTTTGAGATCATCGCCGCTCCCCAGGTTAGATCCAGGACTAGGGTCTTGCTGTCTTCTTGCCTGCATTAACAAACACACACTGAGGATAAGCAACCAGGAAATTATCAGTTATTTCATTCAGTATGTTAACACAACTAAGACCATAACCAATTTAAGGCAGAAACTTTACAACTCAAGCAGTAAGCAAAGCATTAATTTTTAACATCAAAATCATTCTTTTGCCCTTGATTCAGTTCATTCCCCGTAGCAACTGAGCTCTCAGAGGAGGGCTGTGGGCCTGGCAGCCGAGCACTGCCCTGTCCCTGAGGGGCTCAGAGTCTGCTGTGCCTTCCCACCCAGCCTGGAGCTCCCAGCAGGGACTGTGCTCGTGCCCACACACGTGCACACTCACAGTGCCAGGTTCTAAACATGGCTTTAGCAATCAGCAGGGGACTCCCACAATAGTTAGGTAACAATTTTGTGTCTTTACTTCCAAAAATAATGTTCTTTCCTTTGAAATTCCTTTCTGTTAGCCTTTTCTGTCAATTTTAGGGAGAAAGGCTACAATAGAAGATAGAGTACATCAGATAATTTCCAAATAATTTTATGAGGGAAAAATTTACTTTAGCTTCTAGAATCAAGAGACTTATAGTAACACATGAGCACAATTTAATCTATAGATGGACACACATTTTAACACCTCGTAAAAGTGGGGGTTTTAACTACTTTCTTCTTTGGTGCACCTCCAAAGTTAACAAACTGAGAAAACTCTGTGACATGTGATTGCATCCCTGTATTAAAGCAAAAGTAATGTTTTTCTTTAAATAAATGATTCTATTAAACAGTTTGAGTTAATGACATTGTAAAGAGGGAATTAAGTATGGTCAGTCACACCAAAAGACATGGCTATCTACTTTACCTGTACACAGGTACAGCACACACAAATGCTGCATTTAAGTACTTAAAAACATAGATTTCCTTAACATTTTAAAGCCATACTTCAACTCTGAGAACATCTAATGCATGCTAGCTGGTTTTTAAGACATCTTAGTACCAGGACTTTTATTTAAGGTTTACAGACTGAACAGCTGGCACCATGGCCCGTAACTGCCACATGACCCAAACAGTCTCAGGCCACATTCTCAGCTGGTGGAAGGTATCATGACAGAGGCTTTATTCCATGTGGCTCCATCAGCTTCACCAGCTGCAATAACCTGCCACATTCAGGGCTTAAAAAAATGCAAAGCCAATGACAACTTCCCTGCTCTGAAAGATGTTTCCTATGTTGTTGAAAGACTGGGGAATAGCCTTAATGCAGGCATTGTGCCACTGAAATAACCCTTCAAGCAATTACCGTGTTTGCACCATCACACCGAACAACACAAGTACTTCAACAGGACTGTGACTAACAGGGGCACAAGTGCTGCTCTTGGGTGTTCCCTGGGCTCTTCTGAGTCACACTTACTGAAAGAGAGGAAGCTTTCCCACCAGCACAGCAGCTGCCCCAGCTCATGGTGTGCTGCTGCTGCTGTGCTCCCATTCCAAAGGGTGAGCAAGCAGAGCCTGCTTACTCTCAGACCCTCTGCCATGCACTACTGGCACCACTTTTTCCAATTTAGACTTTTCTTTCTTTGTTCACTTCCTCCTCCCTTATCTACTGTTCTTCTTGTCTGCCTAATTGTAGGCTCCCAGTGCACTAGGCTGGCTGCACCCACAGAACTGCTGCTTCCTTCTCCTATTTAAAAGCCAATTTAAAGTTACATTTTCCTTTCATGTGCAACAGTCCCTTTCTGATGCACATGGAGTTTATTCAATAAATCCCTCTAGTAATCAGCACGTTTCCAGAGGAGACAAGTCCCTCCTGCACTCTCCTTAGTGGTCACATTGCCACAATTGCTTTGGAAACACCTCCACTAACTTAAATATCACAATTGCTACCTACCACATTTATGTATTCAGTGTTGGTTGCACTTTAGATAATTAGGAGTGAGCCAATCTTTTTGCTCTGTTTTATCTGCACTACTTGTACTCTGAAGGAGCAATCTGCTTCTCCTGCTTGCAGAAGAAATCTGAAGGTGACAATCAACATCACTGCTGGTGCACAAACCCACAGATTTCTCAGTAATCGTTCTGAGGAATCACATTAAAGCAAACTGCTCCAATCACATACAGCACTGATGATTGTAAGTGTTTAAGGGCATATTCCTTCAGGCCCTTGAAACAACTTCTGCAAACTGTCCTCTTTGTAGAGATACAAAGATTTAAAAGATGGCATTTAATTAAGCTTTTTACATTATTTCCAAAAGCCAAATCATTCAGCTTTGACTATCAAAATCACTGAGGGAAAGCCCACACTTCCTTTCTCCTTCAACAGAAATGTAAACTCTGCTGTAAAGATTTTTCTTAATATGAAAGGGTTGTTCATCAAGTCTAAATAGATACTTTCAGGCTAATTTAAGAGTTGTACCAAGATTAACAAAACAGCACCAGTTCTACTTTGCATACCCTTCTATTGAACAGCCTGTAACGAGATTTTTTCTGGTTTTCCTGCTGCCTCTTTCTTCTAAAAGGAAACAAAGACATGCACTGTCTTTATGAATTACCAAAATCTTACTTCTACCAATTTTGCACTCAATAAACATTTTTACACCTAACTAGAAAAGACTAGCAAGTTAATTGCTGCTACACTACTGCTCTAGAAACAACAGTGTTTCTTCTTCAGAAAACAAATCATATGCACAGCAATTTTATTGTCAAATTTCAGTGAAGGCTCCAAGATATGAGCATATGGTTGCATTTATGCTTTGCTTAAAGTGGCCTTTTCTTTCAAAGCATATGAAAGAATTTGCATGATTCATGACCTCATTGCTACTTGTAGAGTTTGCAGAAGCCACTAGTGAACAACTACCAGATTTGCCCTTTCAAGTGATATGCAAAAGGCATGACAAATGACCCTCAAATGTACCAAAAGCAGTCATTACAATATCTTACAACAGTGCATGTGGATAAAGGTGTAATTTTGCAATTCAGTAAGTGGGGATTTACACAAGCAACTGCAAGATGTTGGAATGACAGCTCTGACTCAGGCACCCTTCTTTCCTTGTGCTACTACTGTGCAAAAAGACAAGCGTGTGAAGCAGGCGTGTTCTATCAGTCACAACCATCCCGCCAGGGCACAACGTGCACAGTATACAACAACTACAACTGTGCTTCACATGCTGAAAGAAAAATACAAAAAATAAAAGATGCTTGGTAAAGACTAGAAAAATCACCTTGTACAAAGACAGGAGCACTGTGGAGCAAACAAGCATTGGATGATTTTTTTGTCCACTGACAATTGGCAAAATACAACTTCCATAAGAAATGCCACAAGAGCCTTAACACTCCCTTGTAGGAGGAGTGTGACTATCAGTAGGGTATTATCTGCTAGTTCTTCTCAGTCTATTACAGGAAGCTAAAACTTCCCTTTTATAGATGTAAAACAGACTTCTGGAAAACCAATTTCCAGACTTCTCTCAATTGGGGGTTCTATACTCCCTAGCATAGCTAATCAATCCTCTAAATTGCAGTTTTTGCTGTAATTTTTGAAATGCATACCTTTTGCTGCAATGCAAAAGCACCGACATTACTCTCAGTGAATAATGGGCTCAGCTTCTCAAGGATTAAGGAGACTTGCTTCAATTAAGAAAGATGCATCTATCTTTGCCATTGGTAAATGGAATACACTGCTATGAGTCATGCTTAATAAGCCATGAGAAAACAGCAGTTATTCATCTTTTCTCTGTGTATTTCATTTTTTCAGTCAAACGTTGATTTCAAGTCTGAAGGAACATTACTTCACATGTTCTTCATCTGCTATTTAGTGAAAGGATAACAAATACTTGTTTGTGAGAAACTTGTAATCAGTACACAGATCCCACCAGAATTGCAATTTTCCTAAAAATGAATGCATTTTAACCAACATTGCCAGTATTCTTCCAAGTATCCCGGAACAGAAGAGTTAACACGATGGACACATCAGGAGTTTCAACACCCAAAAATACTTTGCACTCAGCTTTCAGCACATGAAGCCATGCAAATCTTCTGCAACACAGAAGGAATTATAACTGGCCACAAGCCATTGAAAACCTCTAACCCTGGAGAGGGTGTGATGACCAACTGAAAGAATTGCAGGAACATATTTGGCAAAAAACCATTTAAAAGCCTCCTATCACATGCTACTCTAGATTTATTCATGCTGAACTCATAATGCTGGTACCATGGGGGTAATGACACATTGACAAAAAAGAGAAGAGTTACTAACAAAAACATTTTGACTTGAGAGTAAACAAACACAGTAAGTGTGCCCTGCAGGACCTCTTACACCTATGCTCTCTTCAACACTAATGTCTGAGCTTTTCCCAAGCCTAAATACAGGCTAACTGGTATGGACTGAAAGTCCTATCAAGAGTATGATGCAGTAATAACTGTATTACATTATTTTTCTTTTCAATAAACTAGATAGCTTGAAATCATTAAATCAGTAACTTTTATCATTAACTTTTCTGAACAAGAACCACATTGGAGCCTTTAACATCTGTTATTGGGGCACAAAGGAAAAACAAATCAGCAATAAAGAAGGTGGCATGTAAGCAGTTCTTCCAGCAGCCAAGATAGTCAGAACCCCTCCTCCTCCTCCAGCTACTCAATCCTGCCTCATGCTGCAGCCTATTGTGCTTCCAACTGTGCCAACAAAACTCCTCAAACTGACTTTGAGAGAGCATCTCTAACTACCCCCTTCCTGTGCGTGTTCTGAGGCCTCAGGCATACCTAAGGAAACCAATTCCTCTTACCACATGAGCTCATCGGGAAAAGATAATGCAGTTCCACCGTGTGGTTTACATGATAGCTCTGAGAAAGCAGAACTGAGAAAGTTGGAAGCAAATTTAGTAAGTATGGACAGGGCTGCCATGAAGATGGCCCTTCCTTTCAATGAATCATTTTAAAAAAGCAGCAGGGAATATTTGGACCTCTGAATACCCGGCAGTGAAATGACAAGTATAACCATATCCACTGCATATACAACTTGGGACAATGGTGAAGAGGAGGGAAGGAAGAGGGAGATAATTTGAAGAAGGGCTGTCACAAAAAGAATAGCCAAAATAAAGTCTCTTCATGGACAACTCCACTGCAATTCTTTAATTGGATTCTGGCAGCTCTGTCCTGTTGAAACAGACAGAGCAGATGCATTATGTGCCTTGGCATCTGCCATCTATAATTTACTAAGTAAGTGAAAAATCAGGCTGTGCTATGAAAAACTAAACAGTGAACATTTGGATTCTCTTAGGACTGTCAACCTCCTGAAAGGGGATTAAAAAAAACCCAACAAAACAAAACAACCAACCAAACCTGAGAATACTTTGCAGATACTTTTCTAAAAAGTACACAACCACAGGAAAAAAACCACCAAAATGAAAAAACCCTGAAATAAAGAGAGCAATACTCAGAAAAAATGACCAGTTACAATCAAGCACACCTTCCCTTAGTCCTGTTATCTGAGGCAGACCCACAGCAAGAAAAGCAATGAACTGAAAACTCAAGTTGCTGGTTAATAACAGCCTCTCACATACACATTTGACATGGTTCAAAATGCTGGCCCTGCCTCCTGTCACCTTATTCAATAGAAGAGCAGGAGAAACTCAGCCTTCTCAGAATTAGAATCAGGAAAACTGAGGCCCTACAGCATAATGAGAATGTCAACTTATATATAATAGAACTTCTTTGGTCACAGCTTGATGAAACAGCCCATGTGCTTTCTGGTCTCTGGGGGCCTTGCACAGAGACTCTCAATCTTCACTTCTCAGAACGTCAGCCACAGCAGCACCACTACATACTGCATCTATGAGCCACTGGCAGACAGAGGGGATATGATCTTTACCACATTCCTAGCAGGCATAGCTATCAGCATTAGACTTCATGGCCTGGATCCAGTCTCTGGAGTTGCTTTGTTTGCTGCCCATAACATCCATTTTGCTATCAGCTCTCCTTTTCACTGAACCTGGGAAGAAGTAGCCTTGATCTTTCTTAATTATAATGTCAAGCACCACTCAAATTATGCAAATAATGGAAAACAGTCTCTCAAACTTGGCAAGAGATCTGGCTGTTAGACAGAAGTAACTGTATAACTATTAATGCCATAAATTCTATACCCAATGCTCTTTTTTATTCCTACTTCCATTCTGACTGTCTTTCAAGCTCACTGAAAGTCAAAATAAAAAATTTTCCTGACAAAGGCCATTGATAAGAGCGACTTAGCACCTGCCTCCATCAGGACTTCAATTTCAAACTCCTATCTACTTCCTAGAAACACTGTTCCACTGAAAATACACATGAAATGTGTCACTTCAGAGCCTGCTCTCCCATGGGCTGCAAGAGAGCTCCAGAGCATGACCAGGCCAAGCAGCACATCTGCTTCCTGGCCCCCATGCACCCCCTCACCTGAAATCTTTGCAATGGTTGCATCTTTGTTTAAAAGCAATTATGAAGGTAATGATTCTGCTGCCCCAAACTGGTAACTGGATCAAGGTCACTGCAAGCCAAGGAAGGAAAAAGCACAGCAAAAATAGGTAGCTCTGAAGAGCTTTGAGTAGAGACTGAAATTTTTACTTTCATATTAAAACTTATTTTCCAAGGGAAAAGAAGCTTGAAGTGCTCCTTTTTAGAAAGTATTGTTTGAAGGCTGGTCTAAAGGTTATAAATTTATAATTAATATTGATTGCCTCCAGACAGTATTCCTCTGTTGCTCAGCCCCTTTCTAACCTTCATTGACTGAAAGAAGACGCTTATATTACAGTATTCCCTGATTTGCAAGATTGATCTTCTCCATCCTACAGTCAGCATTGATTCTGTACAGCACAAATTTTTTTTCTGATCTATGCATTCCGTAGCACTTTTGCACAGCCACCAACTATTTAAGTTCTTGTGAAGCAAACCAGTCATAACTTAACTGGCCTACTTGTACTGCAGAACCTTTTGAGGCAATACACTCCCACTCTAATGCCTCTAAGTTATGTTGTATCCATCCTGCATCTAAACAAATTATTTATGGTCATACACAAGCATATATCAAGACTACACTACCCACTGCACATGAAAAATTAACGGCGTGGGTTTCTTTCATATCCAAAAAGCTGTGTTAAAGGTTATACAATTTTTCTATCATTGTCAGTTTGGAGAGTACATACAATAAGCACTAATCAAATTAATTTCAGATTAATAAGAAAAAAAACACTTAAAATCAGAGAGTCTGATGAGAAAAAAAAAAATTTAAAAACCCAAGCCAAAATTAAAAACAAAAAAGCTCCCAAATACTTACTGTAATACTATACTTTCTTCTGAAGCCAGTTATATTTGAGAAAATATAATTAGTTAGACCATTTATTTACTCTAGGAGTTTCATCTTAGAGAAAATTAAGAAAAGGAGAATAATTTCACTGTCTAGAACCTTGGGAAGAACATGAAAGTCAGTCCTACTACTTCATTTTCTTTCAACTGTAAACTGTTTACATTTCTGTAACAAAATCCTGTTTGTTTTTTAAGAGTTCCCAACTTCAGCACAATTAAATGAAACATATCTTGCCCCTTTTAACTGGTAATTCCCAACAAACAACAAGAATATGTAAAAACCTAGGGCAGGACACAGTATTTAAAATGTAGGCAAATTTTGACTCCAGCACTTTTTAAAGGGTGGGGTTGGCGGGGGTTTTTGGTGCTTTGTATTGAGAGGGATTGCTTCTGGAAGAAACAAAAGTTCCAAAACAGGGTTTTTTTTCAGCAAAATTAAGGTTTTTAAAATGGGAATTTCATGCAGTTTCCCAAAATGGCTCTGCTTAGCCATTAATGTAATTTATATTTAGCACAAGACCACAAACAGACAGATTGCTAGACTAGACTGTTTTAGGGAGAGCAAACCACTCTGTCTCTTTACTCATAGTGTTGCTAAAATAAAGAGCATGGCAGTAACATAGGAAATGAACACAAAGTAGAAAAACATGACATTTCAAAAATACTGGTTGAAGAAATTACATTGGAAGACTGAGAACAGATCCAAGCCACCCCCAAGTAAAGCCATTGGGACATCCTTAGCCAAGCTCCAGACAAACACAGCCGGACAAACTGTGCACTGAAACAGATCACTGCAAGCCTGAAATTACAGTTCATCTGTACAAAACAAACCTTCACAAAATACCCCCACCTGCACATAGCAACACACCAGAGGGCCTCTTCTCTTTACCCAGCCCTTGAAAATCCACCGCTTTGTGCCATCTGCTCCAGCAAAGAGCTGGCAGGAGGCACCTGCTTGCGGCTTTTCTGCACTGAACACGGGCCATTACTTCCAGTAGATGCTAATTTCACCAACTAGGGGCTGTTTAAATCTCTCCAAGCCGTTCTGGACAGTGTAACACATTTTTGCATCATGCTACTATGCCAGAAGACTGAAAAACAAGCAAAGTTTTTACTGGAAATTCACATCTAGGCAGCAACTTCACAGTCATTTCTGCAGAACGCTTTTTATCCTGACACTGAACTCTGGTCATTCATAGTGAAACCACACCAGAGACACTTGTACTGACTTAACCATGACACAAGGAGATAAAGATAGTGAAAATTAAACATCTGCCTCACCAAAACCCCTTTAATCTCCTCACTCTTCTAGTTTGGCGAAGGGGAACGAGTAAATACTTCAAGTTCATACACCTCATTTTTTTTTTTAATAATAATCTTTCACTGGGGATAAGGTCTTTCTTCATGTGTATTATAAAACATTCACTGTCTCAGCATTCCAACATTTTCATAAAAGTAAAAGCCATGGAATACATTATTAATTTTGAAGGTACTGTGAACACTCACTGACTTCAAAAGCATCTTTGAAACAAAAGAATCCTGGACAGTGGGGCTGGATTTGAGGTATCTGATGTAACCGAGCTACACAAGTTGATATAAAAACTCAAAAGCGTCTTGTATTCAAAACAAACTATGTCAAAAATGTAACAGAATTCAGTTCAACTCAGAGGTGCTTAAAAACTTCAATGAAAATTCCTAAATCCACTCACACCCTATTTACATCAGAGGAGTGCTGTAATTGCACAAAAACACAATCTTTGAAAATTCAAGCACAACCAACCTCAGATGCCCTCAGATGCAAAGAATATGCTCATTAAAATAAAGATTTGGTGTACTAAAGTAGAATTGAAGGGATTCTATATGATGAAAAGACAGCAAACAAACCTGACAACACCCTGAAGGGGGTTTTTTGCGCTTTTTTTGTTGGAGATTTAATTGCTATGGGGTTTTTTACTTAAAAATGAAAATCAGTAAAGTGATAATTTCTAAATTGTTACTGCACTCACCGTTTTTTTCCCCTTGCAAGGTGCCACCATTCTAAAATCCAACTGCCACACACAAGCCACTTTAACATGTTGTTTTCAGCGACTTATCACTGATCACTCCTATGTGAGGAGTTTTAAGTCTACAGACTTTATTTTAAGTCTACAGAAAAACTTAGAATAGGGAATCTTTTTTACCCAGAAAGCTGTCTAAATAAAGAATTGAATCTGATCATTTTCATATGCTGCCAGGCTTTGGATGGATAAATATTTCCAAAGAGCTGGCGCCTCTGTTTTGGGTAGGAGTGGGTGGAATATTGCAGGATTCCCCTTCCCTCCCCCACTGAAGCAGAATCTGGTCCCTATTAAAGGCATTTCAGCTGTAATTCTACTGTCAGAAAAATCCTGATTTTCTACAGTGTTGCAATTCTTAAAACCATCATTAACACTGATGAGATCCTGTTCCACATCTGCCAATTCTGAGTTTTACTGTCCGTGCCAAGCGTGGCAGAAAAGAAAAATCTAAAGCTCTAGTCATGATAAAAGCTGTATAGAAATCATATTAAAAAGACCATGAGGAAAGTATCTTTAATTTGTGTGTAGCATAAGATACATAAAAATTCACTCAGCACACTTAGAACTGGCCTTTTCTATAAAAAAGCCTTCAAGTACCATCTCTGTAGTGAAACCAAAGATGCTGTTGGCCCTATTGAAATTACAGAAACAGAACACAAAGCAGCCTGGATTAAGGTTTCTGCAGCTGTCAGCAAAGCAATCATCAGAAGGGTGCCACTGACAAACTGTATTTCCAAGCTGACTGAGCATGTCAGCATCAAAAAATTCAATACAGGCCACAAATACAACAAACACGGGAATGCACTTTCATGCATCACTTTCTATTGAGAACTTGCTACAATGATCACGAATACCAAATGCTTACTGATTAAAGTTCATTTGATTCTGCCCAAATGCTGCGTTAGATTGAAAGTAAGGGTAACAATGAATGATTTGGAAACCTGATTCCTCTTTAGGAATGCATTTTAAGTCTATTTCTGCTCTCTCCCATCTCATCCCAAAAGATCCTAATTTTTAAACAGTCCTAAGATCAAGAATATAAAAGCTTGTCTGTAAACATTCCAGATATATGTTCAGGACATCTTATCCCAAGCACAGGAATGAAAACTGAAATGTAAAAACCAATTATAGACCTACGAGTACTGGAGGAAAAAATCTCTTGGTTAGACATATTAAACATACACAGTAAAATAAATAGGAAAGTATGCAAAACAATGTATTGCAATTATTAAAGACTTGTATTTGTCATCACAAATTGAAATAACTTTTGATAATACTTTTCATTCTGCTTAAACATATTTCAAGTCAGTAATTTTTCCTTTTCTTCCTTTCTGTGGGTGATCTACATCAATGCTTTAGACCTGGGACAACAACTATTGCTGTTTCAAGAGAAAATGGGTACTAGCAGCTAATAAGGACATCACGTAACAGCAACTGCCTTCTGCCTTATTAAAAGCAAGAGTCTTTTCAGAAGTTATTGAATCCAGCTCCTGCAGACAGCCAAGGATGTTGCTTTTTGTGTCTCAGTGTCACAAGTTTTGATGTCTGTCACAAAGCTCCAGATGCTCAATATTACCTCAATCTCACTGTTAATTGAAAGAGTGTTTTTGCACAGCCTAGCTGCAAGTAAGTGTGTTCTACACTTGGTGGAAAAATTAAGTCTCTTAGAGCACCAAAAGTTATTTCAGGAAGCCTTGTTCTTTTTTAACCTTCAGCATGCACACAGCTTCTCTGTAATGAGAGGAGTGGGGATGACAGGCACAGTGTAAGAAGAATAAAACAAGAAAAGTTTTAAGTACATTGAAGTCAAACACATAAGGCTGTACCTAAAGTTCCTACTGGCTTGTTAAAACTAAAGAAGGCTGGCACATGTCTTCATTAACAGCTTAAAGCTAATTCTACCTTCCTTCTGAACTGAATTTACAAGTAGATTCTAGCTATGCTGTGACAGAATTATTCAGGTAATCCAGCTGTTGCTCCAAGAATCCAGTGGTAGCAAGGCCTCCAAGGCAAGGATTTTACCTTTGTTACAGCTGACATATGACCTGGCTGCAGCAGCATTTGCAAGGAGACATACTCCAGCCACTTCAAAGTGAGAGATATTATCCTCTGGGCCTATCTGCTCCCTCTCATTCTCATGCTCAGTGTCTTCCAATTGTCGTTGGAAGGGAAGAAAGTCTGTCTGATCATCCCAATTATCAGAAAGAATGCCAAAAGAAAAGTAGCTTAGCAATAACAATAATCAAATTTTCTAAGAACCGTAGAACCAGCAGACTGATCATATTTGATTATACTTAAGTCAGGCTGTACTGCTGAAGCAGGAAGTAAGAAACAGCATTAGTAAGGGAAAGAAATTCAAAGCGTTTCTGTGTTCTCTCTATTCTCTCCTGACCTGCAGCCTGCCTTAACTTGCCAACTCCCCTTATGTATTATTACTCGTCCTCTTACAGCTCTTGTCTTTCTGACATCTCAGAGCAGATGGTTTCCATTCCCTTTCCTGGCTCTTCTTTTCTCAATCCCAGTAATTTCTGCTTTCATCAAGAAAGAACAAGATTCAAGACTGTGGGGCCCTGAAGAAGCAAAGAACAAGACAGGGAAACTAAACCAGTGAAAAGAAGGAGTGAGACTTCCCACCAGTAAGAAAACGGTGAGAAGACAATAAAACTAGCCTGTACAAGAAAGCAGACTGTGGCATCTGATTAAATTGGCTGGTAATTTTTCCCTCAACACGGGATAACAAGCTCCAAAATTGTGCCCCCGCAGCTCCCAAAGCCTTTCCTGTGTTCATGAGAAATGCACGAGGCAAAAGATTCCTCTGCTATTAAAGTATCATTTCAGAGAGAAATGGTAACTCTGTGAATAAATATGTCTTTACAGCTTAAGAACTTGCAGAAAAGACCATCTACAGAAAGGAAGAAAATACAGGATCAGAGAATTCTTATCGAAACTTAAAAAACTTGAAATCTGTTTTAAAAGAGTAAAAAACAATGCATTTTGCAATTTTTATATAACAGCACTGAACAAACAAAAAATACACAATATTGTACAAACAGACAAATAAACGGAAACAATCTAAAGTTTTGGGAAAGTACTAACCAGTTACTGACAGCAGCTGTGAAACCCTCACCTCCATTTCCTCCCGATGAGACCTGTCTCTATCCTCGAATTCACGAGTTCTTCGTCGAGCCTCTTCAAAGGCTTGTTGTGCCAATGCATCCTCCTGCTACCAAAGCAGATGACACAGAGTGACACAGAAGGTGACCCTCACTTCCACCAAATCACATTTCTTTTGAATATTAAGTATCCCTTGGCAGCAAAGTCAAGTATGTCCTGCAGAAACTGCTAGAACACAGACGAGTTCCAGCAAATGTCAATACAGGTTAATGAAATATTACTCACCTTCACTACAGCAGTAGAGATAACCAAAGCTGGAATGCAGCTACTACTAAAATACATTTTCAAAGGAGAGCTGCTGTTCCAAAGTTTAAATGCTTTTTTTTTTTTTTTTTTAAGGCTAGGAATTCTCAGAAGTTATATGTAAAAGGCAATATATTTTATTCTCCTTATGAAAGTCGTTTTGAAGACAGTATTCACAGGTATAGCTAGACAGAGTCCACTAGCATCACTATACAAACAATGATAATTTAATTCTCTGGCATTTAAAAGAAAGCATTATCAAAGTTACAAACCAAATAAATCCTTCATTTTATCAAAAGCTGCTGCAGGTGCATCAGTATGAACACTCTTAATTCTTGTGTATCATTTATATCATTTAAATTTAGATGCCTAGGAAAGTGCAAAGCAGAAATTATTCCTCCACCAATTTGCATACATTCCCATACAATGGAGGAGAAACCTGCAGGTTTTCAACAGCCCTTTTGCTTATTTGCAACAATGGCTTATGCACAGGAACAGATTTAATAAACTAACACTCAAAAAAAAAAAACCACCTTCAAACTGTATTTTCTACTAGAAAATGTTTTAAATTAATAGTCTTTTAACACATTTTCTGTTCCCCATCAGAATTTTAAAATTTTCAGAATGGAAGAGTCATGTCTGAAGAGGTTCCACAATCCAGGAAGGGATCAACTGTATTGGTTCTCCCTCCTTCTAGCTCTTCAACTATAACTACTACTAACTCTGCTTACAATTCCCACATACATGCAAATGTTATTTTAAAGCTGATAATTTTAAAAAAGCTGACCTTGACTGTTAGAGGACATAAACACATGGAGAGAACAACTAAGTTTTAATATACCTGGGGACTAAGTGCATAAATTTTTCAATTTAAGATAAAGCATCCCCAGCCTGAGAAAATGTTAAATTGCCTTTTTTGCCGAGGGCACAATCGTGGGCCCTGGAGCTGCTCTGTGAAATGATGTGAAGGGGCTCCCTCGTGGCCCAAGGCAGGGAAATACAAACAGCTGCCAATCCCAGACTCTGCCTTTTGCCATCGCTTTCTGGGGACCTGTATGCAATGTTTAAAGCTGCCAACAAGAAAATATTTTACCACCATTTATTATTTTTAAGAGCAGAATTCAGCCCTTTACAGCCATTTTAATGTTCATACAAGGCATAGAAGCCAGGGTCAGAGAGCGGAAAGTAAGTTTGTTCTTAATAATGCAGAAGGTTAAAGAGAAAACAGATAAGCTTGTTTCCCAGATGACTCCAGAAAAGCTGCCTTAGTTCTAGTTTACAAAAGATATGTATGTCTTTATTACTTTTTTTTAAGAAACAAGCTTAAATAGAAGCATATTCTTTTTTATCAAAGGTTTTTGCGTTTTACCATCATTTAAAGTGGTCACAAAATAAAAGGCTGACTTACAGCCTCAGGCAGAATATTTTAAAGAAACAGTCATAACCAAAAGAAACTAAATTAGAAATTTATGGGAAAAAAATCAGTATGTTGACACCCAGCATGAAGACTTGTTTACAGCTGAAACACTGGTTTGCTCATGTCTGAGAAAGGGGATAAAAGATCAGAACTTTTTTTTCAGTAAAACAAAATTCTGCTCTGTTCTTGGTGATACTTTGTAACAAATCAACCAACAACTCAATCTTATACAACAGGAATTTAACAAATTTTATTTTAAATGTCACTCAATTCTAGTAATTACAGTCCAGCAAATTCAGCTGTATGAGACCAAATTTATACATCTTACTTTTATTCTATAAAAATGTTCCTAGTATGAAGGAAAACATGATCTCTGTCAACATGAAAACAGAACAAAAACAAACCTCCCAGTCCAGAAAATAAATTTAAAAAAAAAATTTAAAAAGAGAAGCTTACAAACACCCACACTTATACATGAATCCTCACAGCAGCCCAGTAGGAAAAGACTTGGTGAGATGGCAAGATACCCTACTATGGAAGGGGTGCAAAAGTACTGAAGACAGAAACAGTCTCTTAAGGACACTCAAATATCAAATCCAAGGAAATTTCAGCCCCAAAGGGGGAAGATATTTAAGCACGTATGTACAGCTTTGTGTGTGCTGGTCCATCAAAGTCGGAGCAAGCAGTGGAATCAAGGCTTTCAGTAACAAAGACTGCTTAGTAGCAAGGCAGGGATAGGCTGTGGATTAAGTAGAAAAACCAGTAGCTTAACAGGTACAATTAAAATACTTCAATGTTAGCATATTTGCATTCTCTTCCTAAAATATTTGGTTACCTGGTGAAGGGTAGTATATTTTCCAAAGTATGACAGCAAACAAAAATTTTATCTGATCCCAGCATTAGTACAAATCGGTAAGAGACAGGAAAATGCAAGAGCACTATATTTGCATAAGACAAGCTTCCAAAAGTGAGGGGGGTGTGAAGAGTGGCTGGAGCTCTTACAAAGGACAGTGGGTACACAGGCAATAGCGTCTGAGGCACTTAAGCCCCCTCTGACATCAGTGTTATTTTGGGATCAAAGTCAGCAGTTCGGTCAACTGCCACTACCAACATTACAACAGTTTTAAACAAGGAAGCAGAGTGACAGATACAGGAAAAAGGAAACTGATGAGTGTAAAAGATTGCCCAAATGTTCACAATACTAACACATATAAGGGTGCAGCTACTCCTGTGTCTGTACAATTCCTTATGACACTGGGTACCCCAAGTACTACTACTGTAGCAAATAGAATGACCAATGATGACCTCACAGTCGCCAACAATCATAAACTATAAACAAGTTATACACCTGCAACTGAGTGCAAACATCTCTGTAGATCCATACAGTGCTATACCTCCAGCTCAGCACCCTGTACTCACAACTCAGGAAAGCACTGACACCTGAGAGCATACACACATCCCCTCACACACAAAAAGGGTAAATCACAACTTCAGTGCACAAACATTTTCTGCAGACAACAGAAGGGAATTGTTAAGTGTTGTTGAGACAGCATATACACACTGGGAAACTAAAATAATCCAAGCACTTGCAAAAACATTTATTGGGAAATTAAGAAGAGAAAAATCAAACCCACAGGTCATCTGACCCCTCTCCTTTTTAGAAGGGTGCCCATTTTCTTCAGACACTCTCCAGTTTTGGAAAGAGTGACACTGTCTCCTCTTGAGGGCATGTTCCCATCAGCCTGCTCTCAGTTCAGAAGTCCTGTGACTTAGCATTATGTATCAAACTTAGTAACTACAGATCAAGAACCTTGGGATTTATCTTGCACATTCCTCAGGGCTCTACACTTGTCCTGGCCGTGTAAGGCAGTACAGCCTGAAGGCCTCCTAATCCATGGAGTCCCCAGCAGTGACTCTGCCGCAGCTGGAACTGAGCTTGCTCAAGTCACTGACACAGTTTTGCAAGTAGTGAATGCACAGCAAAGAGTGGATTTCAAGTAAAAACTTCAGTCTGTGGCTTTTCTCATGGATTGACAAAGGGTGGCAGGACTTTCTTTCTAGGCATCATGATGGAAGTGTGCAGAGCTGTGACTGCTTCAAAGACACTTTGACACAAAGTGTTTCTACTTAATCAAGAACACAGTCACAGTAACATCACCTCATTAATGTGCAAATTAGTTTCTTAAGTTAGGGAGAGGCAAAGCACAACAGAGTGTGTTCTTGGTACTTTGGAGGAATCAAAGGGTTTCTATTTGTTACATAGTGACCAATGGTGGCTGCAGAAGGACTAAAAGGGAAACTCCAAGGAAGTGAGGGCTCAGAATGAGGCAAACAGTGGAAATAGAAAATGCCTCCTTCTTTATATCAGTTCCAGTGCACAACTGCCAGGAGCAAACCCGCAAAGGGAATGTCAAGGTAATTTGGAAAAACAGTTTGTGTGAATGTTAAGTTTTTGCAAAAATCACCCAAATGTATGACACACACGGGGTATAACAAAGACAATCACCACTGTCACACAAACCAGTGTGACAACTATTCACTACAGAAATGAACTGCTGAGTTTGTCACAAAATATAGATTGTAAGTCATAACTCTGGTAACTGATGTTACTACATCCAATTTACTCTCCAATACAGAGGCAGGTGATCTGCACAGAAGCTCACGCAAACCAGGTGCAGCAGCTTTTAATATTAATTAAGTAGATTTGTTACCAAACTACATCTCAAAAGCAAAGACATATCTCTAGTCTGACTAAATTAAAGAAGCCTACAGCTGTGCAAGTGAACCTTTTCTCTGTGATATCCACTTTGAAAGGCATTTCCTTTGTGTTGACTTTGTTCTTGTCCAAAGACTCAGGGGCTGGACAGTAATTTTGCTGGTAGGAAGTAGGTAGATAGGAAGTGAGTTCTCGAAAGATGCCATACCTTAACAGAGCAGAGTCCATCAGTGCCAAAGGACAAATAAAAAATTCTATTCATTCTCACTCATATGTAATAAAACAAAAAGCTACCAAAAAACCCTCAACCACCCTAAAATAAACAGCTAAAATAGACTTTCCAGTTCTATTGCTACAAGTTACAGGCATAGTTTTTAAAATGCTTTATTATTCTGTAGCATAGTAACAGTGCAAAACCACTCAAAATTGTAAATTACAAATGATTCCTGCCCCTAATATTTTGACCTAATGTAGCTAAACTAGTGTTTAGCTACAAACACGTTTCTGAACTTCTGTACTGTGAGTTTTATTTGGAGTTTGTACTCAAAATGAAGGCAAAAACTGTGCTTCCCTCCAGAAGAACAAACAAGTATGTATGGTACAGTAGCCAAGGGCAGACTGTCTTACCTGTGCTCTCTCTTCATCAAATTCCAGGCAGCCCATACCATCCAGTCTCTGTAGATCTATCCAGCCTTTCCAGATTACACAGACACCATTGAGAATCATAGGTGCCTTCAAGTACACCTGGAATAAAAGCAAAACACATGCTATGAATTTGCAAGCTCTTACACATGTGCCTGCACAATGAAAATACTGATCCAGGAAGTTTCTATATGTATTCTTAGAAGAACATCCAAACCAGCTGGTAACATAAGACTCCATTTAACAGCTTCTACTGTTTCCTTTCCAAGAACTCATTTTAATCAAGTGAGTGCTTTAACTTTTGCCTACTGTACTGGATGGAATAAATTTAAGCTGTGTTCTCATTTTATAAACTGGCGTGCACTAGGATTTAGTTAGAATTCTTACTGCTTGCAGTTAAACTAGGGGTCTTTCTAGTCAGCTTATCTTTGTATCACAAAGGAAGTGGCATGCTGCCAGACAGGGAGGATCTTACAGCACATTTAAATTAGTTAAATGAGCACACACCTTCCTACTCCTGAGAAACACTATATTTTATCCCAATAAATGAGCGACTTCAACAAAGAGCAAGCACTGATTTCAGTCCTCCTCATATTTACCAACTACTCAGAGTTCAGTAAAATACACCACATACACATTGTGCTAGAAATAAGGAAGTCTTCCTGTGTCAATTCTAGCATGTGTGAAAGGCTTTTCAAAAGAAGCAACATCAGCTGATGAAACCCAAGTACAGTACCAATGTGCACCGTGCCTTGTGCTGCAGCACAGAATAATGCATGATCGTAAGGCCCTACATCTAGATAACAGTAGACGATACAGTGATGTCACAAGGGAACCTAAGAAAAAGCAAATACAGCCCTAAATGAGTTTGGCATGTTAAACTTAATGACATCAGCCTTAAATAAAATAAAGAGTCACAGCAAAATTACCTGAATTGTACAGAAAAGAAAAAAAAATTTAAAAATAAAATCAACCTTCAGTAGTTATTTCAGCCTACTTGGCAATTCAAAACCTCTCATGGAACAGGAGTTTGTCTACATTGAATCACTAGAGAGGCAAACCTGCACCCACTTCAGACTGAAAGACTGCTTAGACATTCAAACTCCATTTGAGTTTTTTCAGCCTTCAGGAGCAGCTCAGGCTCAGCTCAGGCTTAGCTAGGTAGGGGAACTTTCACACAGTGCCTCCTCTAACAGTTCTAAATTAATCCTCTGGCAAATCCTCATCAAAGCGTAATTGATGTTTAGCACTATAACGCATTTCAAAGCGCCCCCACAGTGCCTACTTGCTCAGTTCCACACTTACCAACTAAGGCCACTCAAGCAAAAAAAGAAAGGGCTCAAGAAGCAGAGGGCACAGAGGAAGGCAAGCCCCCCTTATGCAAAGGCTGTGATGGCAGAATTAAGCACTCCACAACATGAAAGGCAACCCATGGGTGGAAGAAAGGGAACAAATAACATGAATCAAACTGACAAACAATGTAATGTTATTTGCCAAAGAAAACAAACATTTGATCTCCAAGCCTGATTTTTACAACTTATCACACTTTGGTATGAAGTGACGTACTCTAGACCTTTTAATTAGTACAGCATGCAGCAGCTCAATAATGAGGCAGTAAATGTTAGTTTGAGCTATCTTCTTCCCACCAGCACTTCTACTGCAGGGTCTCTGCTAAGAGCACAGCCAGGTTTTCTGTGCCTGCACTCACAGATCATCTGTGAGAGTCATCACACCTCGGCCTTGTGTGAGGACAGTACACCGTGGGGACAGCACACCAGGCACATCTACCAGCCAACAGCCTCTGCGAGCAGAGATGTCAGAACCAGCATGAGTAAGATGTGGACTACCAGGAAACCACCTCCCACAGCCCTCATTTCAAGATTAAACATTTCAAACACGTGAAATACATTGCAGCCCTTCAGCACAGTCTCCACTCATTCGTCTCACAAGAAACGAATGAAGGACGCAGCATCAATTTAATAAATGTGTTTAATTAGTTTAGAAGTGAAGGACAGATAAGAGAGGCTACTGGAACTGTCATTCTCTTCTAAGGAAAATGAAGAATAATTCAAGAGGGGAAATAAAAAGGCAGTATAAGCTAACCATGGGTCTGTAAAGACAAAACAGCCTGTACTCTAACGCTGGTTATGTTTCACAGGAGCAAACAAGCACTTTGCTGATCTTCATTTAGAGTTTACCTTTCACTCAACTTCCTCAATCCTTCTGGCCCACAACAGCAGCCTGGGACATAGGCCTTCCCACAGATGACAATACCAGCTTTCCAAGTTGTCCAGGAACACTTTTTGTTTGTTTGTTTGATAAGGAATATTATTTTGCTACTAACTCATTTCAGTGGCCATTCAACTGCCTTGGTCACTGCAGCTGCCAGTGCACTACATGCAAACTTCCTCCCTCAGTGCAAACAGCAGGTAGCTCAGATGTAGCTGCTGAGGGCTCAATACTTCAAATGCCTTATGCATCACCTGGAAGCCTGAGCAGTGCTGCAAATTCTATGAAAGTCTTCAGAAGTCAAAGGGAAACAAGTTGACAGAACTGATGTGATTCCTGATTCCTACAATCTGCCCTGAGCGCACCAGCCAACAGCTGAGCTGCTGACACAGCAGCTTGGGAACCCCTGGCATGCAGCCTGACCTTTCTAGATAAAGTAGTCTGCCCTTGCTCCTGAATCAGAGCCCTGGAAGCCTTACACCACCGGATTCAGGAGGTCTTCAAAACTCTGATAAACAAGCATTTTTTACTTCTGAAAGCATGAATTCCTTTTCAAGATATTCAGAATTTTGAAATTACCACATAATCATCAATCAACACAGTAATCATTCATCCTGAAACCCCACGAGCTTATGCAAGAACTTTTCTCTCACTAAAACACAATAATGCACACTGGTACTTTTTAATTTATTTTAGAGAAAGGAATTTAAACTACTTTTCCCCCCTCTCCTCTCAGGAAAATGGAAACCACCTAAGATTATAGCCAAAAACGTTTAACCACATATTTCCTTCTTTTCAGATAAAGCCATGTTGGTTCCCTTTCAACTTCTGAACTTAACAGAATTATTAATAAATTACTGCTCTGTCTGTGAACACATGATCTATTATGGCACCTCAAAATCCAGCAAAGTGGTCTTTTAAAAATTTCTGAATTGTCTGCTCTGAAAATTGCCTCAAGACAGTCATGGTAGGAGACCAAGGGCAAAAGCTACATTATTTCTAAAAAGACCCAAAATTCCCCCCTCCCTAATATTATAGTAGAAGATAAAAGCATGTCTTTGTTAGAACAACTCTTTCAAGGTTTTATTGCTAACCCCAGATTACCTGCATTTAAATAAATTTATAAATCCTCCACACACCTTGGGTGCTTTTCATAATAATGTCTGGCAGTCAGTGCTGTAAAATTCAAGAGACAGGTGAAAAGCACTACAGAACAGAAGGAAGGAGGAAAGGTTGGAAGTCAGGCAATTACCAAATTCATATTCAGTGGACAAATTCAATGCTACATAAAGTAACACCATTATAGGACACACAAGAGGAACAGCTAAATTATACAGCAGCCTCTTTTCAGAATAAAGTCCATCCTATAAACCAAGGGAAGTATGGATTTTCTGCCACTGACAGTGGACAATTGTGTAAATAAGTAAAAAATTTTTGTACACATGCTGAAGGATGAGAATAAGTTCTCTCCCATTTTGCACCTTCCATTTTCTAACAAAGTCTAAGCTTTGTTAGACTATGAGACTTAGGTAAACAGTCACATACTGAAATATGGAATTTTTACTAGTTTTATAGCAGCTGAATTTTTGTTCAGGTGGCTATTACAGAATTGATTTAATCTCAAATGACATCTTCCATCTCAAACTCCTACTACAGACCAAAGTAGCATTACAATTTTTAAATGACAAACATAGACATGTTACTTTAATACTGGAAATAGGTTTTTCATATTAGAACAAATATTCTGCTTGCTGACTGAACAACCAGCAAGAGTAAACACTCTTTATCTGCTGGCAGATTATCTGGGCAGAGGACAAACAGCACAATAAATACACACAAACTTGAAGGTGCTGCGTGAATAGGCTTAGTTGGGCTCTTAAGTTGTTGAGCTGTGTTTGTACCTCCCCGCTGGCTTGTTCTCAAAGACCTCTGTGCCACACCTTCAACATACAGTATATCTCACCTTCCCTTTTGTACTCTTTCAACTAATCTGTTATTTCTTTTCATCTGCATTTAAATGAGCAACCCTCTCCCCCAACTCCAGCTAACTGGGAGTTATCTCTCTTGTTAAGAACAGGCAGGGACATGGCTCCTGTAACACCACTCATTCATATTTTAAGATCCAAACTATTTAAATAGAGGACAATTCTCAATAACTTTTTAAAAAGCTACTTTATTTTAGCACAAGACAAAAAACCTCAGTTTCACATCCTATTTTAGTCATCTAGTAAACCCTTATCTCACAACAGCAGGATATTTAACTGATCTGCTGGAGGTATGCTATCTGTGTGCTCCATCCACACATCCTGCAGTTACAGAAAATGCTCCTTCTCCCTACAGCAACCAAGCCATTTCCTCCCCCAGAGATTGCACACAGTTCTCACCACCCACCAACTAATGAATCAGCAGGCTCACAACAGCCAGAGCCACGGAGATCAACTTCACCCCCCAGGAAACACCAGTCCCCAGTGAAGTGGTGCAGTCCCCTCCCTTCTGTTTTCATTTTCCCAGCACACTGGAGCAAAATGCATTCTTTCAGAAGAGGCTCAGTTCTGACTCACCCTCTGCCTCATCACGCACACATCTGTCCATTCATAACCACTCACACGGGCGGCCCCGCGGCCCCTCTCAGCTGAGCCACATCTGTCCATCCATCCCACTTCTGATCCCACCTTCCCCTGAATCATACCCCACTTTTAAGTATTTAAACAGCAGTCTCCCTGGTGATTTCATATGTGAAACACTGACCACTAAGAAAGAAACAGCTTTGAACACTTACTCCAAGAAAGAAAGGTGTTAAATCGGGTAAGGCTAACCTCATCATTTCAGCTTCTCTTAACAGTATCTGTATACACTGGCAAGTAAAAGGAAACAACCTGTACAAAATGTTCAAATGAAAAATTATGTATTCAACTGTTTCCTTTAACAGCAACAGCATATGATTATATATACAGTGTCAAAAATAAAATGCTGCAGTCTTGCCATAGAGATGTGGCACGACTGCTCTGAAATGTAAGTTTGCATCAGTCCCATCCCTGTGTTCTCCCCAAAATACCAAGACACCTTCATATCACGGAGAGGGGTCTCTAGCCTGCGTTTCAGAGAGGGGGGCAAAGCATGAGAGAGGAAGCAAGAAATGCAAAAAAAAAAAAAAGAAAGAAAAAAGCTTTTCTAAAACTTTGCAACAGATCTTATACACCAAAATCCTCAATTATTTGGGGAACAAAACAGAATAGTAACTTCATTGGTGTAACAACAACTGAAGTTACAGCAAAAGCTGGTAACTTCAGGCAAGGTTTCACACTACACCTTCAGATATTGATCATTAGTTTCAAATAATGACAAGCAATCAAGTCATGACCAGAGTTTACAGCATTTATCTGACTTTATAAGCTTAATTCCCATACACTAACCTTGTAACATAATTTAAACTGGAATGAAACATAAATAAAAACAGCTGAAAAGAATCCCATTTAGGAAGCAACAGAGTGAAATAAGACCTTTTAGTTCTTTTAATTTGGATCAATCCTTCTGTCTTGTGCCTCAAAACATATTATTCTTTCTTAGAATGCACAAAGAAAATGTCTTCTATTCTAAAAGCTACATCTTGGAAAATTTCTTCCATTATACGAGAATGAGGTTTTGTTAAAATTCAAACCTTATACTCTTCTGCAAAAATGTACAGGAATTGATACTTTCTGACCAAACAAGAATCTTTCCTAAACACTTGTACATAGATGACCCAGTTGTGGCTTTCAAGATGAATACAGCTTCAAGTTTCTCAAGGGTGGCACCTATGGCACAGCTGTACCACACCACCACCAACAGGTCCTTGCTGGTTCCTGAGCAGGTGGCAAGGTGGGACTCCTGGGACAGCTCTGGCCAGGGCAGGAGCACTGCCCAGGGACACCCCGTTGGGCCCAGCACTACTGTTTCTCTGCCTGGGACCTGTTCCTTCAGCTCTGCTTCCTTCTGATCACACAGAGACATTTCACTTGCAACTGAGGAAAGAATGCACTCCAATTCACAACCAGAAAAACACCTCAGAACATACCACACCTCTCTATGATATGAATTTTCAACTTCATAGCAAAACCTGATGGTCTGATATAATGTACTTTGGTCAATTTTAAAGTATGCTTATATAAGTCACCAGGTTTTATTACAAATATCAGTAAAGATTGAGATGCAATATAACCCATTTTTACAGTTCTATGTAGCAAAAATACCCATGTACAGACTCACTTCAAAAATATCTTTGTAAGTACTATCAGAGCTGTGACAAAACCTCTCTCAACATGCTTTGTGTACTACTGAAATACTACAGTGATGGGGTTTGGTTTCTAAAACATCAAAAAAAGAATAGCTGAAGAATTTTCCTTACCTTATTGGAGAGCCAGACTTTAAAATTCCTTTGTAGAAAACCTGGTGGTTTTTTGGTTGGTTGCATTTGTTAGTTTTTTTCTGCATAGTTAGCTCAACTATGTAATTATGACTCCTTTTCGAAAGCAGATCGATGTTTCATTACATTATGCAGGTTGCTATTTCACTTAACTGAAAACAAAGTCTATAACTAAGAACAGATATGAAGCAGTAAGGATGTCAGAACAAATGTGATTAAAATCTGTGGAGCATTTTATTCCTGGATTAAGATCACTGGTCAGTATTTATGCTTAGAAGCTCACACAGAAAAGTACTAAAATGCTACTGCACAGAAATTATACTCATCATCTAATAACCAAGTCTCCAGATACAGTTCATCATTCCAAAATACTGCAATTTCTCGACTAAGCAAAAAACACGAACCAGACTTGACCAAAACCACCAAAAAAAACCCAATACAAAGCAAAAAGTACACAGCTTCTAGTTTTCACATTGTCACTACAGAAGGGACTAATGCCTCCCAAAGGGAAATGCATCTCAGGCTCTATCCCTTTGCCTTCAAAAGACAAAACCAACCACAGAGCTGGAACTGAAAATCAACAAAAATGCAAGGGGCATAACATGAAAAATCTGAAAGGCAAATATATGCTGGGGTTTTCCCCTGTGAAACTTTACAGGGTCTTTTATCAGCCTATCTTTACTGCTAGATTCTACATGAGTAAGATGGCTGGATTTTGAATCTACTCTCTCTTTTAATGGAGAAGGCATGCATTTTAAAAGGACCCAGTTGCAACAATTAAAAAGAATAGCTTTTGCAGTAAAATATTGCCAGGAGATCGCTGCTTGTTTTGTGGCTCCAAGTACACATGCATGCTTCTGTTCACAAGCCCAGTAACTAACAGACACACACAGTTTTCTGCCACATTGACAGAATATTTTCCAGGCAGAAATTTCAAAACTGGTTGTGAAATTTGTTTTTTTCAAGCTTTTAGAAAATCACATAGCAAAAAGGAGTTATAACCAGCAACTGCAACAGAGGATTAGGAAGAGGTTTATCTCAAACACATCACTTGCACACCATGCTACCTGGGTGCAAATAAACAGCCTACTAATCTTCTACTTTTGGACTGAAACTTTGAAACATAAAATGCAAATATACTCAACTATACAAAATAGAAGTTACCTGATTTTGACAATATGGGGAAGCAACTAATAAAAACATCCAGGAATTGACCCAAGCAAGAGAGGAGCAAGAAAAGCTGCTGCTTCTACCCTTTGGCTTTCATTGCCTTCTTGAGCACTCCAAGAGCCTCACCCTTCCCCTTAAGCAGGATTCAAGTCTGGAAAAACTGTTCAAACATTTACTCCAGAAGTAGTGCTGCATCAAGGCTTAAAATAATGCTAGTAATTTTTTGTCTTTTGTATACTATAACAACTATTCAGCTTTCATCATTCAATAAAATTTCATAGTGTCATAATTATTCTGTAGAAAACGATCAGCTTCCGCAGAAAACATCCTTAGCAATGACTGGAAATCTTCTTTAACAGAGTAACATCAAACTTGCAATTATGCAAGCTAATGAGCTCATTTCGTTACTTGTGCTTTGGACAATAAAGCTTGAAGAACCATTTCAGTAACTTTCATAAAAATGACAGTTTCTTGAAGCAAATGTTTCATCATCTTATTGAACTTTTCTGATTTTTAATATGAATTATTAAGTGATTTTCACAAAGAAGCAGACATTCTCAACAATGATGCTCTTACTTTTGTCATTCATTTATAAGAAGAGGAGAGAAGCATAATATTAGCAACTTTACTTAGTAAGTGGAGACTGATATGCAAACAAGAGGATTCAACAATCCAAATGCCTGGACTTCTTCCAGCATCTATGCTGCAGAGATCTCAAGTACTGCTTTCATCCACACAGCACTCATCTGTCCTTATATATAGCTGCTTCCCAAATGCAAAATTTAGCTCACTAACTCCAATTTTGTTCCTCTTCTGGGAAACTTTAGGATGATGACATGGGTATATTTGAAATCTTGTCTATACAACTCTAACGAGTGCATTTAAGCCACTGGAAAGAGTTCAAGGCAGTATGACTGAATAACTGCTTTTAGAATACATAATAAAAGCTAAGCAGAAGCAGGTTTACTGACAGCAGACCTTAAGTACTTCCACAGCTGTGCTGCAATACTGCTCCCAAGCATTGTTTCAAAATGGTATCGTCACTGCCTGCACCGTAATGCTCGGACAAGGCTGTGGGCAGTCACAAAAGTATTTGGAGGATGGGGGTGTGAAAGGATTCTGGGGGAAAGGCTGTGGATACTCATCACATGAGAGGTGCCTGGGGTGACTCACGCTGCAGTGGCGGAGGGCACCCGATGATAAATCACTCTGCAGGAACAACTGTCCAAACCCAGCCAGTGGCTGCCTGCCAGGACAACATGTCCAGTCTATGTCCTCTAAAGATTTCTCTTCCCAAAATCCAAGTTCCTAACTGTTCATGGTGTATAAACTGTATACACAAAGAGGCATCTCCTAATTGTCAAGTAAAGCGAGTAAGCACAGGTACACGATGACTGTGGCTTCAGATGGAATTTGGATTAAAAACTCTCCTCTATGCAACACCAGAGCATAATGAAGAACACTTCCAAGTATCTAGGCAAAAAAAAAAAGGGAAAAGGCTTCATTCTCCTCTAAAGCAAAAATGGATTTAGGAGCATGAACAAAGGATGTTGCTGGGAAGAAAAAAAAATAATAGAAAGAAAAAGAAACTGAGAAGTCTCTGCTAGCTAAAGGCCTCTTAAGCACAAACACAAGAACAAATTCTATAATCACAAGCATCTACAGAAAACCAGTATTTTACTCAAACCATATAGATGATCCTGGATGAAAACTGATCAAGGGGGATCATCAAGAAAAGTGGATTCTTCTCATCCACCAAGCCTTTACAGGACTCCCACCAAGCAACTCCAAGAAAAAAAAAATATATATCAAGCTGTTTAGCCAGGCTAGGTACAAACTGGATACACCACCAAACCCATTTGTCTGCTGTGAGAATAACCACACACTGACCTCCTTGTTTAAAGCTCACAGAAGAGCCTGAGAAAGATCAAAAGGAACAACAGTGATGTGGGTTTCATCAGGACAACACCACTTCCCTTGGCTGAAGCAGGCAAAAGTACCTCGAACGCCCTGAGCACACAGACAGTCTAGCAGCTGATGTCCCCTCACTGACCACCTGCTGCTTCTCACAGAAGAATCTCTCCCAGCTACCACAAGGTTTTGGGGTTTGGGGTCATCATGCAGGCATGAGCAGGAGGATAACAATTGTTTAAGGTTGCTCTGGAAAAGCACCAGCTCTGAGGACAGGCACGAGTCAGATCTTCCCTGCTCTGCATTCCTGAAGCAAGCTGAAACTAAGCCAGAGGAGGAATTGTGTATCATTCTGCTAGCACAAAGGCAGAGAACAACAGGCAAACATGACAAAAATCTGATCCCAAAATAATGTTACCCTAACCCACCAGTACATAAAGGAACTGGTCAAGGACTTTACAGAGCCATGCAACAAACTTCACCTTGACCTTGGATCTGGAAACAAGACTCTGGAGAAGGCATTTATGAGTAGCACAGCTCACTGGAAACAAAATATCCTCACATATAAAAGAGGATGAACAAAGAATTCCAAGATACTCCTTAGAGGTTAAAGTTGACAGCTTTTTAACTAAGTTCCATCTTACGTGTCCACATGCTTCCACCACACACAGACAGCTCTGTGAACTTTTGTTAGGTGGTGCCCAGCTCTTCAGGGTTCCAGCACCGTCTCATGAAATGCTTTAAACAGAGACCTTCACAGTAATTTGAAGAAGCATTATATTACTACAGACAAACAGAATGGTGAAATCTCAATAATTGGGAAGACCACAAGCATCTTAGGGCTGTTATAGTTCACCCTATGTGGTGGCACACCACAGTATAAGCTTTAATTAATATATTGTGGCTCTAGCATGCTTTTTGCCTTTTTTTTCCCCCCTAAATCCCTAACATTAGGCATCCTTTCCCACTGATCTGGTAAAAAGTCAAATCCTTTTGTCCAGTGACTCAATGGATTTCAGGGAACACATACAAGTAACTGCTAACTGTGAGAATATTTTCAACTATGACAATGCAAAAACCCCAAATACTACTAGACTGAAAATACAGGAACTTAAGGAGTATGGTTATTACTACTGCAGAGTAAAATAAGGGCTGAAACTGTAAATTGGTTTCCCAGGCACCACTACCTTTTTTCAAAAAGTAAGTATACCTAAAGAAAGGAAAATGAAAGCTGCTACTTCAACCTTGTCTGGAAGACAAAGTAATGTTACTTCTAATTTCTTCAGGAAATGTTGGCGACCAAAGAAATTAAAGTAAAACTTCTGATTCAATACAGATTAGCACAGAAATTAAGGTATTTCTCATAAATTAAGTCTTCCCCTTCCAAGCAAATTCTACTAGGTACATTGTGATCCTGTGTTTGACTGGAAATTGCATTTGCTCAGAAAATGGAGCAGCCAATACACCATCCCAATAATCTATGAAATTTAATGGCTAAAGTCAGAAAACAGAAAGTTAATTTGCAGAAAAGTCTTATCTATCAAAAAAAAAAAATCAGAACAGGACACAAGTGGAAAGCTGGTTCTATTGGCTGCCATTTGAATAGGTGCTGTATTTTAATAAAAACTATTTCTCATTACAGTTCTGTTTCTGCTGCAACACCTGCAGCATAACAGAGATTTGCCTTTTTTTTTTAATATTCATCCAAGCAGTTAACACCAACTTAGAGCAAAATAAAATCTGGTTATGACAAAAAACTGTGCAAGTAGAAACTCAGCATCTTTAGGAAGAAAACTGACAATTGTTAGTTATGGCTAGAACAAAGTCAATGGTTAATGAGTAGAAATCCTAGCTACATCACATGTGGCACAGCAGGCACTCTGAATCAATTTAAATCATGCCTGATGTGTTTTCCTCCAAAGCTGCAGAGTTCATAGCATATTAGAGCGAAATAAGCCTGTGTGGAAGACTCTGGTTTATGAGCAGCTGCCACCAAAGAGCAGACAGGAAGTAAAGCTGCATTAGAATGAGATGGAGAATAGTATTATAAAGGGGAGGGGAAGTAAAACGACTTCACAGACTTCATCAGTGACTGGTATTTAAACAGTAAAAAATAATATCTCAGAACTAATGTTCTTTCAAGTAAGAAAGAACGGAGCTATAGAAACATCATCTTGAATAACAAATGAAAACTGGGGACATTATCTTACTCTAAGAAGTATACAAAATGAATCATGCAAAGAAAGTTGACCACAGTTCCTAACAAAACAAAGGGACTTTGAAAAAGATTAGATTTTAAGGAGCACTGAAGTCCATACACAGCTCAGCCTTAAGTTTGTATGTCATCAGCACAAAACTGAAATAAAAATCAAAGAACTTCATTAACCACAATAAAACTAGCCTAAGTCATTAATGATACCAGAAAACCAAGGTGAAAATAAAGCTGTCCATTTAATTGCAAGGTTTAATTATCCAGTATTTCAGACAATACATTAGCCTACTACACTCCCTACCTTTCAATTTCTTAACATCTATTCATTTATTCTTTACCAAAAAACAAATTAAAAAAACCCTGGACATTAGCTGAGAACAGAGGATCAGAAAGCCCCAGTATGGTTCAGCTCCCCAGAAACAGGACATGCGCTGCACCTGACGCACCCCACACACACCCACAATCACAATGAAATACAATGTCCTATCATTTTCATGATCTAGGGACCTATTTTTAGTGCTGCTTTTTCCTTTGCTATGACAAACCTGAAAAATTGCTCAAATACACAATTAAATTTGCTGCAGGTCAAAGACAGCACAGAATGTTAAAGCTATCTTAAAAAAAAAAAGTTAAACTTGAGTTTAAAATGAGTAGAAACATTAAGCGTACACTGAGCCATCCAATTCTTGGATTAATGAAGACAGGGTATCCACCAGAGGCCTACCCACCCATTGTGAATATCAGATGCATCAAATTAAAAGGCAAATTAAGCATATAAAAAAAACCCCTCAGTTAAGAAATACCAGATTGAAAAACCTCAAGCCTATGAAGTATGTATTTTCAGAATCCCAACTTTCATAAGTGTTGCTCTTTCTGGAATTCAATCATTTAAGCAGCAATTCTAGCAGATGCTGCATTGGTAGCTTTGTCAATCTGTGTACAAAACTGCTTTAGCACAATAGTGACATACTTCAAATCTGGATAAACTATTTTGGGCCATCATTTTTTTAGCCAAACACCGAAGCAGAATTCCAGAATAAAAATATTCTAATGTTGGTAAGTTTATCTACATTCTAGATCTCAAACTAATGCCTAAGATAATTATTAACTGACAGCTCCCCCCATAGCCTTTTTTTATTCATATAATTAAAAACATGCCTTGCTGGCATAAATCCAGTGATGAACAAACACACATTATGCACTGCCTCAAGAATCAAAGCTCATAAAACAATGATGCACAGAGCTACAAAAATCACATGGTTTTAAGAGACTGCTGAAGCCTATGAAAGAAATTCTTAATTCAACCAAATGACAAAAATCTAGAGAGAACAAAATCTCAGACAATTCATATGAAACTCTTAACTGTTTCTGTTGATAAGGTAAAACACTCTCCCACTCTGCTCACTCCTCTGCTCCAATCATGGGAGTGGCTTACTTTCAGAGAAGTTTAATTCTGCACAGAGCAAGCCTGCATTCATGTGTGATTTACACTAGCAAGGGCTGATTACAACAGTGAATTTGTGATTTGTCCATACCAGAGCATAACATTACTCCCATTTATCAGTTTGTCCACCTCTAGCCTCATTCAGAGGAATTTTTCTAAACATTTCAGTGAAGCAGTCTAGAATTTACTGTAAACACACATAAAAGAAGGAGTGGCATTCATTAATGAGGCTCATGTTCTATTTTAATACACAGCATACCTACCATGCTCTTACATGATTAAGACAACACAAGAAAATGGATGAAGTAGTTCAGTACTTTAAGAATTCATTCAGAGAAAACAAAGTTAAAAAAAAATCATAGGAGTAAATAAAATTAGTTTTGAACTGGCAAGAAGAGAGACTTCAGTCTTCTTACACATTACAAGAAAAATTCCTCATTCAATTGTGAGCCAGAATCAATATTTTTCAGTAAGAGCCAGATTCAATTCAGTTTCCTTAGTAAAGCAGTCAGTACCCAGACAGCCAACTTCACTTCTCCCCCAATTTGTCAAACTTCTGCAAGCCTCACAGGACTAAATGGAAAACAATTTTTTCCAAAAAAACTCATTAACTTGAATTCCACATACCATAACTGCCCTCAGGAATTTATTTTCTTCCAATCAAGTTTTCCCACTATAGGAAATATTTATCTTCCACCTAGCAGCATTTAAAAGACCCAATATGCCATTAAACCTGAATATGTTTCAAGTATTTGCTCCAGCTTGGTAGGTTTGGTAGCATTAGCTGTTTCTTGTTACAAGGGTAGGTTAAAAAATTTAGGCAAAAGGAAGGATTTTGTAGCCCATTAAAAGTTTTTAAAAATAAAAAATATCACACAAAAATTAGCCCAAAACAGAAAAACTATGAGGGCTTAAGTGCTGGTCTAAACCCACTGAATTCTGCAGAAAGTCTCCTATTGAATTCAGTGATCTTTGGATCAGTCCCAAAGCACCTACAGTAGCATAGACAGGAGACAGCATCTATATTTTAAAGGTATGTTTTTCCTGTGAAACAAAACCAGCTGTAGGTGATTTCAGTAACTTTATTTTGATGAGATTAAGCAAGGTTTCTGACTTTAATACAGCTTCACAGTAACCATCACTGTCACCAGGGAATTCGAGCTTTCAATATCAGTCTATGGGACAACCACCTCAGAAAAAAGAGATTCAGAAATCAATTCTGAAAGCGATGCTGCTTCTGTATTACAGCTGATGGTGAAACTGAGAAAAAGCATCATTCCACTTAGAGCACACTGACTGCTTGCTGTACCAACTGGCAGCCAAAGACACAATGAAATAACCTGTTGAAAGCACAAATTTTCATTAGCCTACCACAATTCATAGGCCAAAGTCTAATTTCTGAACCACTTTAGAAGTACCTACACAACACCAAATTTAGACTGCTCCCCAAAATTTTATCATAGCATGGCAGCAGAAATAGTTACGTTTTTCAAAATAATACAAAGCCACCACTATTGCCCATGTTTCCCAATTCTTCCATTTACCTAAACGTTAGCATGCTTTAAAACAAAGCAATATTTTACCTCACCAGCTTTCTCTTGTACTCACGTCACTACCTACCTGCATGGAGATGTGAAATATTAGAAATCTCACATCATACATATAATCCATACTAGTAAGATCATAAGCACAACATAAAAATTTCTTTCAGTTTCAACAATTTCCTCCTTACCTTGCCTCCTTCTCTTTCAAAGTCGACATATTCCCGGGTCGGTGTCTGTCGCTGCTCCCCCTGCCAGCTGGCCGGAAAAAACTGGAGAGACAGATTGGTTCCTGTGGCCACAAAAGCCTTTTAGAAAAATCAATACAAACAGGATCAGGGAGCAAGACATTACATAAATTATGCAGGCAGTCATTTATTTTTACATCAGTTTATGTCTTAAGCCAGGCAGCATAGAGAATACTTAAAGTCAAAAACATGCACTCATCATTTTTCTTAAGTATTAAGTTACAAACATCTGATTCCATTTTGACAACATTTGCCATTGGCTGCTTCAGATATAAAATACAACATGGAATCAATACTTCTTTCAAATCAGTTTTGCTGACATTAGAATCTGTCCTTTCAGTTCTGTCTGGATACCCTGTACCAACTTAGTACCTGTAACATTAAAAACTGCCCATGCTTTTTAAAAAGGCTGCATATCTCTACAAGAAGCACTGCTGAAGGAAAATTAACTCCTTAGACCCGTTACTAAGGACAACTTTTTTCAAAAGAAAAGGACTTGTTTCCTTTAACAATCTACTTACAGCCAGATAGACACTTAACTGAAACGTAAACATTCCTATTTTATCATCTGCTGGCATGCAGCATCAATACAGAGTTCAATCAAGCTTCACAGGACAAAGTCCTCACACCACATTAAGACACCAGTGATACCCAGATCAGCAGATGCTGTGTCAGTGAGAAAAGGCAAGTGCAGGAATTCTTCTCAGCTGCAGCCCTTTGTAAAACTATTAAAGGGACTGGTTTAAACCTATTAGAAAAAGCACGCATTGCTTTCAAGCAAACAATTTCCTACAATTTCAAATGAAAATGGGATTCAGTTTTCTTTATAAAAACTCTGTTTGCATATCTTAACTCCAAGCCATGATGAGCAATTCCTAGCCATGAAATAAAAAATAATATTTTTGCAAGCAGAAGTCAGATTTACAGTATTTATACTCTTCTCTGGTACAGGTGAGTATGTTGTCCTGTAAGCATGAGAATATTCATACAGACTCACAGCATATCACTCTTCTCAAAATCCCAGAGTTAAACAAAATTTGTTGCAATCAAATGACTATTTATTACCATGATCACTTAAATCTAAGTGGTCATTAATCCAGAATATAGCTTTTCTTAAAAGCTATACAACTATTACAGTTTAACAGTTGGAATTTCTTGACAAGCAGATTTCTTTAAAGCAACCCAGAATTCAGCCACTTTATGGCAGAACTGTACTGCTACCTGTGACACAATAGCTACATGTTATTTAAGATAGCTCTAGTCATGGACTGCAACGCTGTCACAGGATTAATACCCCCCATTTTGAAAGTAGATGTGCTTTGTCTTGACTCTTCCCTCTCCACCAAGGGAGGCCAATACTCTGCGAACAGGCTTGTTTCCAGGCTATCCTTAAAAACAGATTTTTAAATTTTTGTTGTTGTTGTTTTTGTTTGCATGTTTTATCTCCTGTAAGCACATTCTCAATGTCATTAAAATTAACAAATCAGTCCTAGTAATGCCAGAAGAATCCTGTACTGGTGCATTAATATTTGTTTGCCTTACAAGACAGAAAGACAAACATTTCAATTGCTGTAACAGAAGTTGCATCAGGAATACACTTGCACAAATAGAAGGCATCAAATCTGTCAGAGCTGCAGACCATCACTATCAGCCTGACTACCTTATATTATCCCTTTGCTTTTCTAAGGGATGCTATTTACATATCAACAAAAAAATTACACTTATCTCCAAATATTCGTGACTCTGAGTCTTCACCACTTAGTCTGTTCAATAACTGTTTTCCTACCTCCAAGCATCTTTAGTAAATATGTGTTTTATACTCCTTAATTTATACATTTAAAATATCCAGGAGTGAGATCTTTAAGAGTAAACCAGGTGACCACTGAAGCCCTATGGACCAGTCCAGTTCTGGTACTGGGTCAAAAGGACTGTACTTGCTTTGTGGAAAACCCAGCAAGACAGCGAAGTGTCCATGCTTCCCTGTTTCCACCCCCAATGTGTGCTAGAAGGTCATGAAAAACAGGGGGAAAATATCAGAGAAAAGAAGATAAAAGTACACAAATTCCACACCCTCATGGAGTCAGGCAGGCACCACTTAAACCATAAGCTATTTAAAAAGCTATGTAGATATTTGTTCTCTGGATTTTGAAGTCTGTTCCCTCCGTTTGAACAGACAAAACCATCCAGGTTAAAGCACCCATATGCTTCTCAAATCAAGTCATAGGTCAATACTGAAAAACTTGAGAACAGTCCTGCTAATAACCACACAAGACTACATGAAAGCCATCAATTTTCGTCAAATAACAAACAAATTAAATTTTAAAAAATAATTTAAAAAAATCACACCACTGGTTTGGTTTTAAACTTGAGAGTAAGAAAACTCTAGTTTTGTCTGCAGAGCCTTTTAAAGCCCAGTCTGAAAAGCTATCAGACATTTATGTCTTGAATTTTATGAAAAGCTTATCAGGTAGTACAAGGGCGACCTGACCCACACACAGACAACATAAACACAAGTACCTTCCAAAGCCATCCAAACATGTGAGGTTATTTAAGTTATCAAAGCATTACCAGTAAACGTGAAATCTTATTTAATACACTTCCCAGTTACTTCTCAGTAATATTGGTAATTATTTCCTTTATTCAATCAAGAGCTGTTTGACATACGTAACCAACAACCTACTGCTGGTTCTACATTAAACCCCTGAGCTGTTCTCTGGGGGGTTTTGTCTGCTTCAAAATATGTAAGGTCATTTGCAAAGGCTCCCTTTGGAGATAAAAGAATAAATCCTTGATGTCTGGAAAAACATTCAAGACTAAAAAAAAAAAGTAAAATTACTAGCTCTTTTTAACATCAGTCATTACACACACTACATTTCTAAATAAACCTGACTACTCATGCCCTGTTCACAAAACAAAACCAGATGTTTCAGATGAAGAAATATAGAGCCTGTTTTACAATTAAGTAGAGTGAAAATATGTAGAACAGTCATCACTGGTTGCTTCCAAGGGATGAAGTTCTGGCAAAAAAAAGGCAGCAGCAGGCTCAGAAGTACAAAGGTGAAACTACAGCAATTTCCCATTAATATAAATGACTGTATAGGCTACACTAGAAAGCTAGTTTAAAAGCTACATGGCGCTTTTTTTCTTTTTTCGGGAGGGATTCAGGTATCTTATGCACTTTCACCTGTGCAGGAACTTCCAATGCTAGCAAACTATGTCTTCCTTACCTACCCATTGTTTCCCTGGTGATTTCTTGAAGGAAGCA
The DNA here is from genome assembly GCF_041296385.1 of Aphelocoma coerulescens. Classification (NCBI taxonomy): domain Eukaryota; kingdom Metazoa; phylum Chordata; class Aves; order Passeriformes; family Corvidae; genus Aphelocoma; species Aphelocoma coerulescens. The sequence continues at coordinate 8,755,957 of NC_091025.1, read as the reverse complement.
AACATGCACAATGAAAAATTGATGTAAAAAAAATAGTAAAATTAAGAACCTGTCTACAGGGGGCCTCTTGTAAATAATATTACGGGTTCTACGACAAGAGATAACAAGCAGGGATAAGATTCAGCTAAAATAAAGTTATTCAGTAAAAGGTAACCATGTTCTTGAGCGAGTATCCTTTTACTGACAAATGCAAATGAACAAGATCAGTTACAGTAACTGGTATTCAATTATTTTTGGATGTCTATAAGAGTAATTTCATTGTGCATAAGAATAATTTCATTGTGACCTGACTAGCAGTATGTATACCATGTGAAATTAAAGAATGCTCATAAAGCAAACTTGGTGGAAGTGGGATTTATTTTCTATTTTACCTTCTCTTTCACTATATACTGTTAAAGAAAAAGAGGTTACTTCTGCATTTTAATAGTACAGCGTTACAAACTTAACAACGCTATGAGATACAGATCCTATAGAAGCAACCTGGAGCAGAAATCAAACCAGGAAATAACGAGTCAGTTCTTGACTACTCCGAGCCATACTTCATCTCACTTCTTATTTCAGAGGGCGACAGTAGTCTGTACCTAACCTTAATGAATGAGAAAAACGGAGCTGAAGTTGCAAGTTTCAAAGCCTTATTTTAAAAGCATTTGATTTAGTTCACAAATACATCAAACAGCTCACTCAGGACTTTAAGCTAGCGCCTTCTGAACAATGCTACTCATTTCTCAAAGCTACTGTTTCCGGAAAGAAAAAAAAAAAAGAAAAAAAGCTGAATATTGAAATAAGAAGCTTGTAGCTGTAGCACGTGCCCAGGGAAGGAGTGCAGCCCGTTCACATTGCCGGGGGATTTTCCTTCCTTCCCTGTCACCCCGGCGCTCCAGACAACCACTCTCCCCGCTCAGGAGCGAGCCGACACCTTCGAGCGAAAAAGCGCTATTCCTAAGGCGGACAGAAATGTTGCCTGTTCACTAAAACCTCCTTTCCCTCGGCGTTTGAAATGCAGCCGATGTCATTCAGCTCCATAAGGAAAACTCTCCTTCACGGCGCGGCCCCGACCGGCCCCACGCACCGTCCCGGCACGGCCGGCCCCAAGCCCAAAGGCTCGCTGCCCCGACGGCGTCCCTCAAACTTTTATTTCACGAGCCAAGCGCGGCCGGGCCCGGTCCCAGCGGGCCCCGAGGGGAGCGCGGCGCCACTTACGATCTCGGAGCGGCCGTCGCGGCAGGCGTTCTGGAAGCGGGCCTGCCTCTCCTCGTGCGGCCGGTCCCTGAAGCCGGTGTATTTAATCTGCGGGGAACAGGGCGCGCAATCAGGAGGGGCCAATCCCGACGATAAGGGGGCAGCGGAGTGCACTGACTGCGCTTCCCTGCGCCGCCGGCTCGGCTCCCGCCGCGGCTGAGGGGAGGCGCGGGGCTGCCCCGGCTCCTCCGCGGCCCGCGGAAACTTTCCTTACGACGGGCGGAGGGAGGGAGAGAGAGAGAGAAGGGGGAGCCCCACCGCCACCGCCGCCTCACCTCACACTCGCGGCTCAGCTTCCTGAAGAACTCCTCGTTCTCGAACTTGCTCCGCTGGTCGGGGACAACCCGCGGCATGGTGGTGGGGCCGCCGCCGCCGGCTGCCCTCCTTCCTTCCCTCCCTCCCGCCCGCCCCGCGCTGTCCCAGCCCCAGCGCTTGCCTCGCCCTTTGTTAGCCCCCGCCGGCGGCGCCCCCCCTTCCCTCCTCCCGTCCCTCCTCCTCCCGCGGCGCAGGCAGAGCAGCCGCAGCCGCCGCCGGAGCTCGATGCTGCCGCTGCCGCCGCCGCCCGCTCCCGCCCCCAGCCCGCTCCCTCCCCTCCGACTTCCTCCCGGCTCGTAAACTCGGCCCGAACAGCCGCGCCATTCACAACTCCGCCGGCGCTGCCGCGCATGCGCCCCGCGAGGCGGGAAGCGGGCGAGGGGTGACTCAGAGCCCCCATCTGCGTCCCTCGGCCGGGCGGTGTTTCGCCCGCAGCGGGGCCGCTCCCGTTCGTTCCCCCCGTCACCGCGGCGCTTTCCGCCTCCCCGCTGCGAGGGGAGCAGCCCCAGCACTGCGGCGGGCGAGGAGCGGCCGCCCCTCGCGGCTCGGTGGCGATGGGGAGCGCTCCCCTCGGAGCGGGGACCCCGCACCTGCTCCGCCGGCCCGTTCATGTGGCGAGCAGGCGGTGGCCGCGCCGTGTCCCCACGCCTCGATGTTGGCGGCGAGGATGGGGCAGATAGGAAGGGACAGCGCTGGCCTCGCACCTCCTCGTCTGGCTCCTTCCCCCAGGTCAGCGTGAAGGCTGGAGGAGCCCGAGGGTGGTCCCAGAGCCCCGCCGCTGACAGGAGCCAGCCCGCTGTCTGGCTGCCGCCCCAAACGCGGTGCATCCATCGGTCAGTCCCTCCGCCTGCCCAGCAGCAGCTGCCCAGCCACACTGACCGAGGCGGGGGCCTGTTCCCGAGGGGAGCAGGAGCACCCATCACCACCTCAGGATGTGGCTTGCTGTCTTTGAAGTCGTGGTGTCAGTCTAGAGCAAAACCAAAACCCAGCACTTCGCTGCACCAGTGCTTGAAAAGTTCACTTTCATGCTAGAAACACAGTAGCCTGAACTCTTGATTCTTCATGAACAAGCATTTTGCAGGAGCTACTTCAATCAAAGAGCACTGCAGGACATACATCACCTGGCCCTAAATCCGTTTTTTCATACATACCTCGGTTATATCTCAATACCTCGTCGCAGTCTACAACTTCATGAGGGAAGTGGAGGGGCAATATAACGGGGCAGGACCCAAGGAAATGGCCTGAAGTTGTGCCAGGGGAGGTTTAGGTTGGATGTCAGCAAAGAGTTCTTCACCCAGAGGGTGGCTGGGCATTGGAACAGGCTCCCCGGGGAAGTGGTCACAGCAGTAAAGCTGACAGAGTTCAAGCAGCACTTGGACAATGTTCTCAGGCATGTGGTGTGACTCTCGGGGATGTCCTATGCAGGTGTAAGAGTTGGAGTCTATGTTCCTTGTGGGTCCCTTCCAACTCAGTATTCTGGGATGTTTTTTCCTACAACCACTCACCCAGGTTTTTAGCAGCTCCGGAGCATCATAAGGATGGCAGCATGAGCCAAAAACAGCTAGGTATTACAGTACCTGTTGCTAATATTGAAATATTAGAGCATACTAGATTTTTTTAATAAAGAAATGAGGCTTTCTAATCTCTCAGTATTGCAATCTTAACTTTACACATACTCATGCAAATTGAAGCCAGCAATGCTAAGGTTAGCCAAAATACTTGATTTGAATCAAGTATGAGCAAAATAGTAAAAAAATGAGCAAAGTAACTGTAACCCTTAACTAATTGTATACAGACTTCATAGAAAAAACTTCAGACTTTTTTTCTAAATGTAGAAAATATGCTATGAGAAACTTAATATTTCTGATCCAAAGGAAGACTGAAGATAACTGTTTAAGCTGTATCTTCTGATTTTTGGTATGTTACTGTAATGCAGACATATAGATAAATTCAGAAGTTAAAAGCATTAAAAGAACTGTTTTAAAAGGCTTTTTTCAACCTGAAAAGAAAATACACTGAGATTGAAAACATAAAATATTATGTATTGTCTTGATTCATTTAGATTAATATCCACCCTTAAGTGAAATCTTCGTGAATGTCAGCCACATTTAAGAGGTCCCAAAATAAAACATTAAAAAAAAAATCCATATCACTATTCATCTTACAGCAAGATCAATACCAGGAGCGTAGGCCTGCAGGAGAACTGCCAAGTTCATAAGGTAGAAATCTGCTCTCTTGACCTCCAATAATCTTTCACTCCTTGCTGCTACCTCACCCAGTTCCACCTCCTCATCCCCGAAACTAACTGTGCCTCCTTCCAAACAACAGTTTGCAAAAAAAAAATTACCAAGGTCAAAAGCAAGATGAGTGGTTGTAAACCCCTAAAATAAGAAACAGGAGATGTAATCACCTAGCAAGTTTGGTGTTTTGACCTTGGCATATATTTTTCAAGACTTTGGAAACAACATTGACTTTGACTGCTTTCCCCCGTGCAGCTCTTTGTTTAACATTTGTCATCCTGCACTTTCCATCTTTCCAAAGTTTTTCTCTTAAATAAAGTGAGTCAATACTATCAGAAAGTCTGTAAGAGATCAGACACTGCCTGTGCTTTTTGCCTCAGTTAGTTGATGCAGAAGCAGGATAGCTGAAAGGGATGAGATGGAGCATGTAGTAGTACAGGATCATATTATTCTTCTGAATTTGTCCAGTTTCTCTACACTAAGCTAGCTGACACACACACACACGCAAAAAAAAGATCTTTTCTGCTGAAGAATACCTTCTTAGCAAAGGCAACCAATTATTTCATAGTCATATAAAGAAAACAATTATTTTAGACATGTTTTGTCATCAAGAAAAGCTATAAAATTGCACCAGCTCTTCCTTTCTCTACCTCTCTCAGCCCCCAGCATTTAACAAGACAATTAAGGTCCTAAAGACAGTGAAGTTCCTATTTTTTTGTTCCTAACTAGATGTAGGAGAGGCACACAAACTAATAATGTCTTTGCAGCACGAAAGGCTAGAGCATAATTTGTGCAGTTATTTACCCTGTTTGGCCAGAGTCACTGGCCACCAGCCAGACAGTCAACATAGATCAGAGGCTGCTTTGCAGGTGGTAGCTGGGGGACATGAGAGGGAAAACTGAGGTTATTGTGTGAGAGATGGGATACAATCTCATGGGAATTCTGCAGCTCACCAAACCTTTCTTGCTTTTAGCACAACACACCAAAACAAGCTAGAAGCTTTTTCCTTGTGCATAACCAAATGCAACTACTTCCCAAAGGCATCTTGGTGATATCTCTGCAAACCGTTTCACCGTGGTTCAGGCTGCTTAGGTATTAGTAGGCTTAGCTCAGTGTGCAAGTCTCTGGTCTGTTGATTCACAAGAACTTAGGCTGTTCATCAGTCCTCCGGGTGAGTCACCTTCAGAAAACAGAAGTGGTCAAGCTTGTAGGCATGCTGCTTTCTGAGTGAATTCTCAGAACACATCCCTTTCCAAAATAAGATCTAACATGTTTACAGTGCATTGATAATTGAGACAGAGCACCACTGAAGGATTTACAGATGGAATGTTTTTGAGAAAGGGAGCTTTCTTCAAGTTCCAAGTCCTGGTATGTACTGTTCTTTCTATAACCCTCCTCTACCACGTCTTTAAAACCTCTGGTTTCCCCTAGGTAGCAGCATTTGATGAACAACTGCATGGCACCGGTGTTATATTGTTCTCTAGACTTCGCACATGTGAGACACTAATAAGGCAGACTCCTGTGTATCCATTGATCTATGGCAGCTGCAGTATAATCAAACACCAGCATTATGTATGTACAAGCTACTCTGTGATTATAGATCCATTAATAAACTGTTTGCAAGATATAATTATGCACATTAGGTGTGAAATGCAATCCACTTACGCAAGGTCTGTGCTTATGGGTACTACAAAATTCGGGGGGGAGGGGGAGAAATTGAGCAGATTGCCTTCTTTCATCCAGAATAATTTTCATTTCCCTGCTACTACAACTGATCCTTCCAGCCCAAATATCTTCATGCGAGTCACCCCACCAGTGGGGGGTATTGCTGATCAGTTCATGGACCCACAGTCACATGCAGAAACCATCCTGAAATGCCGTAGCTCACCCCCAAAGCAGCCTTTCATGTCTAGCCTGCATACATCAGCATAAAGATCTATCTTATCTGAGGACTCCCAAAATAACCCAGATGAGGGATATGGGCAATGCAAAGGACCGTGAGCTATCATTCCGTTCATGTCTGTGGAAGCACTTTATGCAGAGATGCATGAGGGGACTCCAAAGGCAACAACATGCAGCTTTCAGGACTTGGCCAAGTCCAAAGTTGATAGCTAAACATCTTACCTAGCACACAGAGATAAGAGCCATACCACAACAGTAAAACAAAACAATCCAATTTTGCATTATGAGTGGGAAGTTGCCTACCACTTAAAAAACACCAAGCATGGCAGGTATGAGGGAGGAAGCAGCACCTCATGTCTCTTCTCTCTAAACCAGGCTGCAAGACAGATGCATCCTTCATTCCAGATTCCAAAGCTGGAACTTTTTTCCTAAAAGAAGATGCCTAAATAACTCAAAGCATTTAGAGTACTCAGCCAGGAGCTAGGAGACCCTTCCCTCACTAAAGCTGTTGAAGCCCAAGTTCCCAGCCTCCACAGTGAGCATCCCAGTCACAATTACTCTCACACTGAAGAGGCTGTATCCACACCTCTGCTTCAGCATGGGTTACTACCATAATGCAACAAAATACCTAATATCTTCATGGGCAGGCCTACATGAAAGGCCAGTAAATACAGCCATCCTTTCCTGGCTGTGTGATTTGGACACCCTGGGCTGTTTCTGGTTGTAAGCACTGGCAGTTTAACAGTGTGCTTCACAAAGGAATAGCCTTTCTTTCAATAGCATGCATGTTATGTACGTATGCAGCTTCTCCCCCAAAAGCATGGCCTGTACAGCCTGGGACATCCACCTGAATACATCCTTCTGACACTTGAGTGCCAGCAACTAATCATAAAAAGGTCACGAATATGCAAATATGAAAGTACAGCATGGTATCAGGTTCAGGAGTCTGATGTAGCAAAGGTGGCCTCTGATCAATGAGCTTGATACACAACATCTTAATGAATTGAAAATCTGTTTAAATTTTTTCCATTAACCAGGGGAATACAGATGATTTTTTTCTAGTAAAAACAGTATGAAATGAAACTTGAGAACATCAGAACAAATTATTCCTCCAAGTTATGCAATGGAGCCGGAGCTACACAATTGTTAGACAACTAAAACAGATTATCCCAGAAGGCTACTTGACTTTCATTCTGGTTATTTGGGACAGTGATGATGATTGCAGTAAGTATAAACTTCTATGATTCTGTGCTATTGAGACATGTTTTGGCAATGGAAGTATGCAGTTTTTACATTAAACCCCCTTTTTTTCTCGTGTTACCAATCTCAGCACAAACTGTTAAAAGAAATATTACCTGAATTCAGAGTCTCCTTTGCCTGGCAAGCAGAAGCCAGGACTGGATGCCTCTTCCAGCCTTGCCTTTCGCCTTCTAAGTGATGATTTTGGGCATATGGTTTCACCTCTAATGCCTTAATTCGCCCACCTATCAAGTCACTTGAGATCTCCAGAAGAAGATCTTGAGATATCTATGCAAAGAGCCAGGCACTGTCATTATCCCAGATGTTGAGCAATGAGGAGAAAGTTTAACTGAGCACAAAATGTGACTCACACAAGCCTAAATACATAAAAGGAAGTGTTTAAAAACTGCCTTTGTGAAAATAGCTCTGAAGATGCTGTTATCAGTACACAGACAGTGCTAATGGCACTCAATTGTATGTTGTTCAGACATAGCTTTTTCTGTGTTATCTACTGTGCTGCTATCAGCCACACTGTCTCCTTACACTGCATTTTATAATCCATTAAAAACTTAAAATCCTAGAATAGTTTGGGTTGAAAGGGACCTTTAAAGGCTATCTAGTCTAATCCCCCTCTAACAAGCAGGGATATCTTCAACTAGATGGGGCTGCTCAGAGTCCTAGCAAGCCTGACTTTGAATGTTTCTGGGAATGAGGCATCCACCACCTCTCTGCGCAACCTGTGCCAGTGCCTCACCACCCTCACTGTAAAAAATTTCTTCCTTATATCTAATCTAAATTGACCTTCTCTTTGTTCAAAACCATTACCTCTTGTCCTATTGCAACAGGCCCTGGTAAAACATTTGTTCCCATCTTTCTTATAAGCCCCCTTTAAGTACTGAAAAGCTGCAATAAGGTTTCCCTGGAGCCTTTTCTTCTTCAGGCTGAACACTCCTGATTCTCTCAGCCTGTCTTCATAGGAGAGATGCTGCAGCCTCTGATCATCTTCACAGTCTTCTCTGAACCGACCCCAACAGGTTGATGTCCTCCCTGTTCCAGGATCCCCTGGGCTGAATGTAGCACTCCAGATGGGCTCTCAGCAAAGCAGAGTAAAGGGACAGAGTCACCTCCCTTGAACATTTTCCAAAAGCATATGCATGATTTCGGGGGGTGGCATGCGATGGTATAGATGCCTTTCATAAATTTTAAAACCATTAAGCACAATCAGACATAAAAGGGCCAGACAAGATCTGCAGTCCTGGAGCTGTTCTGAAAGTGCCTGCAGATTTTCAAATCTCAAGGGCTTCCAGACATGAGAATGGACAATGCAGACAGTTTCAGTTCCTCAGGCCAAGCACAAGCCAGCTGTAGTATTCAGGCAGATCAGAGTGGATGTGAACCTGCCCACCCAGGATATCTGAAGTTTCCTTCCAAATGAAAGAATCAGGGTGACAATGGTCACAATCAGAGACCCTGTGTAAAAGATAGTCAAAATACAAGCTTCTCTTGTAGCCTCCACCACTTGAATCGATCTGATAAGCTAAATGCAACATCATCACTCTGGATTAATTATATTTTTTTCCGGTCTTCAGGGGGTCTTGGGCTTTGTTTTTGTTTTGGGTTTTTCCCCATCCTGTTAGCATACACAGCACTGTAAGATATTGGTTGACACAAGCTAAGTTGGTGGCTGATGTGAGAGAGGAGCTTGTATCCTGCCTCAGTGTCTGTTCCTGCCTGAGCAGCTCAGGGTATGTTAGGATTCAAAGCATGGAAGCAAAGCCCTTGTAGGGATAGCTGTTCTTGGGTTTAATTTGAGATCATGGGGAAGAAAGCTAAACAGTGACTCAAAGCTCTGTTCTTCTTTCACATGTGAATGTTTATTACTGAGCAAGCTGTCTTACAGTCTGTTATACTTTTGGTTATACTTAGTAAAACATTTAGAGGTGATTCAGTCTTGGTACTGATAATGTCCAAGTGATTTTTCAGATTCTAAAGAGATTATCATTTTAAGCTTAGAGATATAACTCTTTCCTCTCAGAGATCCAGTGGTGGAAAGAAATTGCATTTGTGAAGTTTTTTACCTTCTCTTTCTAAGAAGTTTTCCTGAAGGTACTATAAGTTAGTCTCCTGCCATTCAGTCATCTTGGTCACTCATATTTATCCACATGCCCAACTTTAAATTTGCCTCATAAAAGGCAGCAAAATGTTGACTTTTAAACCATCAGATAATTCTAAGAATCTTGTACTTACTTCAAGAATTAATTTCATTCTCAAGGTGAACATTTCAGAACTGAGCTGAGTTCTGCTGGTTTGTTACCAAGTAACCACATCAAAACCTTACATTTCCATAAACTTAACACACTAGGCTGCCACGTCTCATGGTACCAAATGGATTGTTGGCTGGTTTATTGTGCTTTCAGAGAATTCACTGGTCCACTTAGGAGAACCAGAGACCGGAGACAAAGTCATGAAACATGTTATCTAATTAAACATTCAAGGCTGGAAAGAGCTGCCACCATTTACAGATGGATCACCAAGGGGTGAAATCTCTTGCTGAGGCTGATACTGGAAATTAACAATATTTAAATTTATGTTTCAAACAAAGTCCGCAAGGAAACATTCCTCTTTATCAGCACATTCCATCTCGGGCAGGTTTGGAGTGCTTTGGCACAGGGGGTGACGACCGCTGCTTTCATTACGGAGCTCGTAAAGTTAAAAAAAATACCTGGCTGATGCTTTGGGGTGCTACCGAATTGTGCCAGCCTCATGTCAGCTCCAAGAAAGCAAAGCAAAGCCCATTTCTTGGGTGTGTGCTGCTGAAGGAGCTGCCTTTTCACCTTCTTTTCATACAGAGCTGTTACTGTTTTTGTTCGCATTGATCTTATCCTTGGAGAATTTGGAAGGGATTTCAAAAAGGCAGGGTGTTGATAGTAACTTTGTTTTCATGCTTCTCCTCTGTTGCTAGAGCTATTTGTTTTTACTGACTGGGAATTAGGACGGCTCCAGTCCTCCACCTTGATCCAAACCGGGCGTGCCCTGGGTCAGAACGAATCCTCATAGACTTTACCTTGACTGCATAAGGGCACAAGAATTTCCCCATGCAGATTTGATTGCACGTTCCAGGTTGAAGGGTATATTTACAACAGCCCCTCTGCCTTCTTTATGTCCCAAGACAGATTCCTCAGCACACTCTACCACAGGATTTTCCTATTAGATGTGGATTTTCCCTCTCTTCAAGTGTTTAGCGTTGTAATTTGCTGCAGTTTTGTGCCTTTCCCCCTCTGCCCAGACCTATGCTTACCAGGAGGAAGGAGATCAGCAAGACATCTCTGAGCCAACACTACAGCAGCAGCAAAAGAACCAAGGCACGAGAGTGGCAGACATTGCTCTTCACCCCTCAGTCACCTTTGTGGTCTCTGTTAGCAGCTGCAGCCTTTGTAGATGTCCAGTTAAGCTTGAGACTGACCCAGAGAACAAGGAGAAACAAAGGTCACTTCCAGTTTCACCAGAAAGAAATTCCAGTGGCTACTCCAACCCCATAATCCAGCCATGATTAATGTGTATCGAAGGCAGATCTGGTTTCATCAGAGATCCTTGATTTTAAACAGCCTTAACTGTGTGGGGGAAGGAAAAAAAAATAAAAAACCCAAACAAAACCACCCTGGAAAGCTGAAAGAGGAAAAATACATCTTAAATACAAAGTTGGATCTTGTCACAGGAACATTAGCAAATGACAATGTTCTCCACAAACGCGGTGTGCTCTGTAGAGGATTGAAACAAAGGTATGCTGGCTTCCTTGGGATTTGCACCTCCATTCTCCCCTTCCACTCATACCATGTAATTTATAGGCTTTTGAAGGAATTTCTGAAACCTGCTTTCCCTCCCATGCTCAAATTTGCTTGAGTTTGACCTGCACACTCGACAATTTGTGGTGTAAGAGAACAGAAAAGAGGGAAAAAATGCGCACAGGTGTAGTGAGCTCCCACACCTTGCTTTACTACAAGTTCCATGTCCAAATGAGTTTGTGCTGTGGAAGAAAAGTCCTTTCAGGACAAGAAGAGTAACTCCTGAACCTCTTACAAGGAACATCTCAGTATGAACTGAGATTTCCAGGCCAACCAACCTGTGTCCACCATGGGGAACTGTCATTATGGGGGGGTTACCACCTGACTGGTTGATCTTCAAGTCACAGCCCCTCTCCCGGCTTTCAGATCAGAGCACTCAAGGTTTCCAAATATAGTCCCCACTCTAGTTCTCCTGTTCAGCCATAATGCAGCAGTATCATTCCCTAACCTTGTTCTCAGAAACAGCTGAGATTTTTGGCTGCATTTTAAAACAAAAAGACAGAGATGAGAAAAAAAAGCAGGGGGTGGAAAAGAGCTTGAGGGAAATGCCTGGCATGGAAAGGCTCTAGCCTAAATAGCTGAGCTTTGGCAAAGTCATAAGTAGTCAGACTGCTTCTTAGGGTGAAAACCACACGACACACTTGATGGGTACAAACCCACTCATAAAAACCCAGACACCTCTCATATCTACAAAAACCTGTGCTCCACAGCAGATAGGGTGAGCAGTAATGAATGGGTTCAAATCACAGCAGCAAGATCAAGATTAGGTAACAGGAGAACATTTAACTGTAAAGATAACTTGAGTCCTGGGATAGGTTTCCCAGGAGAACTGAACTTCCATCACAGGAGGTTGTCAGAAGCAGATGGAATGCAATCATCCCTGATATAGCAAAGAGCAGCTAAAAAGTGAACTGGGTGACACATCAAGACTCTATTTACTCTATACACAATAGTCTACGCATGCTAGTAATGAACAGTAATTCTCTTCCCTTAGTGAAAAGATTTTATACCTGTTGAAGTGGTCTGATTTTTACATCTGTGTTTTAACAGAGACAATATCTCTACCCCAGTCTGAGGGAGTGGTGAAGCAGAGCCCATGGAGGCTGTGCGACCTCTCCATGCTCATAGTAAACTAGTTTGGGTAGGGCCAGTGACCAGTATTTAGAGTTCTGCATTCATCACTTCTCAAGCCAAATTGTTCTTCTCCCTGGGAATTTCTTAAAAATTCACATGCATATTTTTGTGGCCACTTAGTGATGGAGTTCCTTTTTTGACTGCTTCTTCTTCTGCTCGAGGGTTTGTTTGAGCCCAGTACCCTAGGATCTCCTTAGAGCTACCTCATCCTCTCTTCTTTTCTCCAGTCAGGGGATTTCCACTCTGCTGTCAGATCCAAGGTTGCTTATGTCCCTTTTATCTAACAGTCTGCTGTGCTTCATCTTTCTAAGGAAAAGATCCTGAATGGCAGCTTTTCCTCCCCATTTTCATCATCTACTTTTCAGCTCTATCGCTTCACTTCCAACCTGGCAGGTCTTCCCTGTATGTCTAACCACTTCATCAAACGGCGACTCCTGTTTATTTGATGTTTCTGTTCTTTCTTGTTCAAGGCTTCATTTTAATTGTAGGAAGTCAAAGAGGCATCCTTCAGGAGTCAAAGGAAGACACTTGAGAGTGTCAGAAGATTCAATAGAGAACATCCCACCACTGCCCAGCCGATGTCTGATGGGCAGCTCATGACCCTGGCAACAGCTCATTTCATCACCACTTCTCTTTTGCTCTTAGCAGCAGCTTCCTTGATGTTATTGTGTAATTACAAATTTATGAGTATCAATTTTGAGTGTCACAGATCTTCCGGGATCCAGAGGTTTTTTTGTTTTGCACTCTGCAGACTGATTTCAGAGTGTTGGATCCTGGCCCCTATCACATCTCATTCCGTTTGTCAACAAACTCATTTTCCACCATGGCATCTTAATGGTTCTTATCTGCTCTTGTAAGGAGTCTACTGCCATTGCAGAGCTTTGCCCTTTACTATGTCCTTATCTGGCAGGCACCTGAAGCAACATTCATTTCCAAAGACGAAAACCTGGTGCGCTCTTCATGCTACTGTTTTAGGGTCAAGACAGGGTATGTTTGGCCGCGTGCCTTAGGCTTCTGTCTCCAAGAAATGCCAAGTACAGATTCAAGGGATTCACACCTTAGGCTTCACCAGTAACAATCTGGATGAAAGTGTGCTGGAGACAACCTGCAGTGGCACTCAGGGATTACCTTCCTGAGAGATCTGCCTGCAGGCAGCATAGTCCTTCATCACCTCCGAGGTAAAGCCTGCAGGTTGTTATGATGGAGAAACCAAGCCTAACTAACTGTTACTTTGCAGCTCCTTCACAGTTAATAAGTTGTCAGAGCAGGCCTGTTCTCTCTGGGCACCACTCATCTGAGCTTGGATTAGACAACGACCAAGAAAATTGTTCTTAACAGAAGATACAGATTCAAGCACTTTAGCTTTCATGTAAGAGTGCCAATAAAGCATTTCAGAGCAGAGCACTAAGGTCCAGCTTTCCCGTTGCAAGGTCTGTCACCCATCCCATTGTGCATCTTGGTTGCTAAAGGCTGAATTTCAGTGGGTTTTCTCCCCTAGCTAGAGTTTTATCTCCCACAGAAGAAACCATAGACACCTGAAAGTGTCTCCAGGAAGCAAATTCCCCCTGACAACCACAAAGCTGGGAAAAGCCTCCACTTTCTGTCCACTAAAGATACACCCTAATCATTTTGAATTCAAGTAGTTGCAGTCCCTGAATTCCTTTGGCACATGCTGAAATTAAAGCTGGTTGAGTCATTCTGGTCTTTAGGTAACTAGAGCTCAACGTCAAAGCCACACACCACTGCCGTCCCGTCCCCACCCAGGCACAGGAGTACAGAGAGTCCTAGCTGTGCTCTCAGTGGGTCTGTTTCCCAGCATTTATCACTAACACTGCATTTAGGAATAGTGTGATTGTCAGCAAACATCTAACAAAAGCCCAGGAGCACCACGCAGTGATTGAACTCACTGCCTGGGAGCTTCTTGCTCCCACGGCTCCTATCTGCACACCAGCTTTCCCTCTGCTTTATGTGAAGGGCGTGCAAAATGCTTTGAAAGTCAGGTCTGCACGTTTTCCTCTGAAGCTGCCTGTAATTCACCTTTTTCTTTGTTTACGTAAGCAAAACTGAGTACCTCGGGTAACTAGCTGCAGTCCCAAGCACGGAGGCAGGCTGTTAAAAACATGCTGATGCCCTTGGTTTGGAAGTACCATCCTCCTCCACTTTGTTTCTCAAACACTGGTATTTAATGACAAACAAGAACTTTTCTCCGAGGAAAGCGACATTGCCGCAACATAGAGGTGAGAAAACAGGATCACGAGTTGCTAAGTGCAAGATGCTGCATTTGAAACAGAGTCAAAGCAGAGGTGTGCATGAATATGGACATGAAGATGGGTCTCTCCATCTCGATCCCTCTGCACTGCCTTTGAACTGAAGAGGAAGTGCTCGTGGCAATGCAGGATGTAAAGCTGATTATGCTTTGCTCTGTAAGAAAACACATGTATCCAGGGAGCACATGACTGCTGAAAGATTAAAAGGAGCCTAAAATCCAGCACTGTCTTTATCAGCAGTTGCACTAAGTACTTGCTTTTTTTCATCCTGCTTTCTCTGCAAAGACTTCAGAAAACACTTTTATGAACTACCTGAACTAAATGAACACCCCGAATCCTGAGAGCAGACGTAGAGAAACTGAGGTGTAGCTTATTTTCCAGCTCAGCTGCATAAAATGAGCTAGAGCAAAGCAGCAACTGGAGTTCAAAGACCTCAAGTCACGGTCTCCATCTGGAGTAGCAGCTAGTTATAGTCTCACCAACTATTCACTTACTGGTTTGTGAAAGCTGCCCAGCATTGAACTCTCCCTTGCCTTATCCTCTCCCTCGTTCCCCAAGTGTTTCAGAAACTCTTGGACCCTTGCAGAGGCAATGTTCACATTCTTACTTTCCTGCTTTTTCCATTAATCTGCTCAGAAACTCTTTGAATAGTTTCTTTGTCTTTTTGATTTCCTAATTTCCATTTTGAGCACGTGAAGCCTTTGCTATGACAAGCGATCCCCAGCAGAGCTCTTGTTTCTCTGCTGACGAACCTGTAACTTAAATATAGTACCAAGCACCTGTGAGATGCACGTGTTCTAAGAGACAATTACAGTTCCTTGGGGTACTAAACCAGCAGCAGATATTAAAAGTCATCTGGGCCAGAGAAGGAGCTCCAGCTGCTGATGGGCTGAGAGGCAAGGAAAGGACCACTTCTGCATTTCTGGCACTCTTGGTGCAGGCAAGGCACACATACCTGGCACAGAGCTCAGAGGTGCTTCAATTGCAATGGAACATAAGCTTCAGCCTAGTTTTTCTTCCAAAGCTTCATTACTCTTGTGGGATTTTCTTGCAAGATGTATTGTCCTAACCCCAAGGGGTTGGCTTGTCAGGCACAGCTTTATCCCGACTTGTAAAGGCAGAAATACAAGATCAAGAGCAGCTGCTTTCTTTACATTGCCAATATGTTTCCAATGACTTGTGCTCTCACCGTGCTCATGGGTACGGCCCCAGCTCAGGAAGACATTTATTCAGCACATGCCTAAAAGCCATTGACCTGAATGAGCTTCAGGCTTGTGCCTCAGATTTGTTCTGAATCAAGGCCTGATAGACGGGATATTTTTTTCTGCTCATTTAAACACTGAAACCCAAGACTGCAATACAGTATATTGAAATGTCCCTCTGCCACTGTTCCATCAGCTCATGAATCTTGTGGAAAGGCCATCAGTTACAGGTTGCTGCAACTGTGGTAAAAACTGAACCTTGCATTTATCTTTTCACAGTGTACATTAATGACTAAGATGTATGATGTTTTCTTGCTATCAGATTTAGAAAAGTTTGGAAGCTTGTGGCATATGATGGATTCCTTGAAATGTTTTCCTTGGATTGAATATCAGGTTGCATTTTGATTAGGAGAAAAATATAGCAGGGAAAGGCAGGCAGTGATGAATTAACAATTTCCTATTGCTTTCTCAGACTTACTATTCATTTTAGGTGGAACAAATTTGTGTCAATTGAAAATTCCATAGAGGCATTGATTTTTTTGGAATTTAAAGATACAGTAAAAAAAACATTCAAAGAGTCTTAATCATGAAGAGTATGGTTTTGATTAACTCTTGGATTTTTAAAAAAGAACCAATTATTTTCCAAGCTGTGGCAATTTCCAAACAGCTTTCTCTTTATACCAACAGTTTAGGTAAAGGCACATTGTTTCTAGAAGAAAAAACAGCACTCTTTACATTTCTGCCATACAGCACTAACACCAAACTAGCCTCATCTGTCATATCCAGCTGCCATTTGCCTTTGGGTATTTCTAATTAAAATAATAATAATGAAACCAATTATGGACCCCACCCACACCAAAGAGGGGAAGCTAAAGACAAATCCAAAATTACCCACTGGAGCCAGTACTCGCTTCCCTGATAGCCCTTACCCTTTTTGAGAAAGTTTTGGAAAATGCAGCTCACAATAAAATTCTCCATCACTCTAAGGGAAAAACAGTTGGTCTATATTTAGGTCAAAAAATTAAACAGTAATAAACCCAGTGAATTCTAAGCAAGGCTGACAGTTGTGCTCAGAGCAACACAATCACAGAGTAAGGGTCACGCCAGTGGTCTGCCTGTGCAGCTGCTGTCATGAAGATGTCCCCGAGCAGGCTGGTGCCCACAACTGTATTTCCAGCACCAGAAAGGCACAAGGAACAGCCCCAGTGCTGCTGACAGTGTATTGCTCTCAGAGGCACTGATCCAGCTGCAGCCATGACTTCAGGGGCATGGATAGGGTGATTTACAGCCTGAGCTGGTTTAGGGGCTGGCTGACGGAGACCATCTCCTGCAGAGCGGGGAGCAGAGAGAAGGGAACTGCAACCTCCCACAGGGGCAGAGAAATGCTCCCTCTGATGGTGCTCCAGTCTGGACTTCATGTCTTAGGGGTCTTTCCCAACCTAAGGGATTCATGTATCTGTGTTCCCAAGCCCATACAATGAGACATCTAAACACCACCCACCACACCTGTACAGCAACATCCACACATGCCAGAAAACTCTGGAAACTTGGAGCAACTCTCCCACATGGTCTAAAACCTACTGGTGCCTCCCAGGTGTCCTGAAGTCATTTGAAGTTGGAAGTAATGCTATTTCAAAGGGCTCCCCATATACTATCAGAAAACAGATATGCAAGAACACATAAATTTAAATAGGAAAGGGGCTGTGGATCTTTTAGATTTAAATGAAGAATTGTACCATGTGTGATAATTACAGCCTTTGCAGGCAACAAATGCTTCAGTCAAGTTCACGCTCCTTTAATTAAGAGAGCTGTATCTCCTTCCACAGTTACATATCCTCATCTAAATAATGAACTTCCAAAGCACATGACCTGATAAATACTGCCTCTGGATTGCACATTCAGTATCTTCAATAAACAAGGCTATACTTGCAACTACTAACTAGTTATGAATAGCAGTTTAAAATAACAAAGCAGCCATTCAAATGCAAAGTTAAAATGGCATTTCAAGTGCTAAAATTGTTTGAAATTGTCACTAATGGGAGCCATTCTGCTCCAGTCAGCAGCCTGTTGTCACAGAGCCGGACACCCCAGAGACTCCTACCTCTCCATCATACTGAGCTCAACTCGGCCCTTGGGTTCAAGCTAATTGGAGCAGGCGATGGACGGCCAGAGCACGACCTCCTCGGCTTTGTTTAGGGAGGAAGCTCTTCTCATTAGATAGCTGGATGGGTCTGCACATTGCGGGGAGACAAATATATGGACTTTCACTTGTAGGTCAGCAGTTCAGATCTGATGGGGATGAGTAATGACAAGCTAATTGATCTCAGATGGCCATTTGGTGGTCTCTGCAAAATGAATTTGGTGATCTGGGTTCACATCTCAGGGGATGAGCATCCATGTCGTAGAAAACCGGCACTGCAGAACCCCTCTGCAAGGGCAAGGGCTGGAAGGAGATATGAAAAACACCTTTTTTCTTGTTCTTAGAGGAAGTCCCTTGGCAGCATGGCTGCAGCACACTGACAGCTGGAGTCGAGGAGGTGGCTCTTTCTGAGAAACTCCACAGCAGCTCTGAAGAGCTGGGCTGTGTTTCCTCAGCCGGCTCCTCTGCTCCCAGCGGAGGAGCCAAAGGTTTGCTAACAGCCCCTCTGTGTGCTGGGGAACTTGATGCCCACGCCTAATTGGAGAAATGCTGACGATGTTCTCTTCTAATCAGAAACTACCATTTGCATTCTGGCTTTCTAATAATACATCCCCTGTCCTTCCAGAAAACGAGTTAAAACATGACCCTTTGCAATTCATCTTCTGGCTAAAATTAGTGATTTTTAGCGGCAATGCATTTCTTAAATTGTGTCCAGTGGGGCAGAAAGAGCCTGAAAAACTCCTTCTCTCAGGAGGGTCATTTATTCTGACAGCAATGCTAAAGCATTTATCTTTCTGTCACAGCTCTGGCCCTCAGAAGAATTTCTAGATACAGTATTGCTTTTTTTATTTCTTTTGTTTAAACATTATTAATTGCCTCCCCAGCCCTCTTCACTGAAAACAATTGTCTAGGGTCAGACTTGAGGGCTGCTGTTTCCATTCCTGCTATGCACAAAGGACTGCTCCATCACAGAGCCTTGCTGGAAGAGCTGCAAACGGACTGATCCTGCTCTCCCACTGCTTCATCCTGGACTCGCTGTTTTAATACCAAAGTTGCTCAGCAGGTTTGCTCCCGATTTGCAGGGACAGGCAAACCTCAGCCTCTCCAACAGCATCGACCTAAGGCAAGAGGGGTGCTTCTCGAAAGGGCTCCAGAGTGTCGGCACATCCCCGTCTCGTAGCTGGACTCCTTGGAGGCAGCGGCTTCAGCAGGTAAATGGGGAGGATGTGTCTGACCCAGCGGGCATGGCCAGCCCCACAGGAGTTTCTGTTTGGCTTGTCCCCATGGGAAGCTGCCTTGGAAAACTGGTAAATACTCCAAGGAGGAAGTCTGCGCGGGTCGGTGGAGAGGAGAAGCACCGGCTTTGTTCTGCGTCCCAGACAGAGCGCGTGGCCTCGGGCGAGCCCCGTGGCTCCCACCCAGCCGTGCAGGCAGGTGTGGGCAGCGGCTCTGCCCCAACACAGCCC
The DNA here is from genome assembly GCF_041296385.1 of Aphelocoma coerulescens. Taxonomy (NCBI): domain Eukaryota; kingdom Metazoa; phylum Chordata; class Aves; order Passeriformes; family Corvidae; genus Aphelocoma; species Aphelocoma coerulescens. The sequence continues at coordinate 8,736,971 of NC_091025.1, read as the reverse complement.
TGGGAGCCAGGAAGGTCTGACCGGGCAGGCACAGCGATGGAGACACCCAGCACTGCTGCACCCGCAGCAGGATGAGACGGCACCGGCTGCCCTTCTCCCCCCGAAGTCCTTTGCACCCTGAAACGTGAAGGATAGCGACCAGTTTGTTAGTGATGGGAAAATATACAGGGATGCTTAGAGGAAAAGCACTGGAGGAGCACAAAGTGCCGTATTTGCATGTATAATGACCATGTTTGTTGCTCCCTCCTCTACTCCCCCTCACCTTTCCCTCCCTGCTTCTCCTGCCATAAATTAGGGAACGGGCAGGAGGTGCGCCGGTGCTCACCTGCTGGTAATTTGGTTGAGGCAGGGTGTAGCCGTGGCATGCAAATCCTCTTTGCTTCCTCTTCTGCCTCGAATGGGGCACCTTGGCATGCAGCACTGCTGGTGAGGCCGACAGTGGGGAGTTGCATGCCCGGTGCCCAGGCCACCACAATTCCTCATGGCTGACCTCAGGTGAGGCAAAGCTGGCCAAGGATGATCCTCCAGTGGCATGGAGCCAATGTACCATTGCATCCTCCCCCACGGCAAGTGCAGTGGGGCTTCCCAACCGTTCTGCCCTTCTTGGAGGGCACCAGCAGGATCTCACCATTCACAGAATGCTTTAAATTAGGACGAGGGCCTGATTGGGGCACAGCATGGAGCACTGAGGCCATTCCTCCTGGCACTTCCCAAGCCTCCTCACCTGCTTTTGGGGCACACAGGGATGAATGGGAGGACAGCCTCACACTCAAGTCATGAGCAGTCCAGTTGACAACCCACTTTCCCCAGGCAATCAGGAGTGCCATGGTCCCTCTGTGCATGCTTAATCCTGTGCCAGCTTTGGGTGGGATTAACACAAGTAACAGCTTACTCCAAGTTAGAAAACCTTATGCTTTTTAGGAGGGTGCCAGCACAGCTGTCAGTAGGGTAAGGACTGGGCAGCAAAGTCTGGGCATCAGCACCAGCCCTGCAGGTCTCATTGCAGTGGCTGCATATGGATGGGACTGGAACCCTCTTGAGGGATGCAGTGGACTACAAGGCCTGGGAAGAAGAGACCCAAGCTCCTGATGGGCAGCAGGCATGAAAAGTGATGCAGGGAACCATAATTGCTTTCTAGATCTCTCTAGATCTACTAGATCCTTACCCTCCTGCTGCTGTGGTGGTGGTTGTATTCAAATCAAGGTTTGATGTCAAAAATAGCTGTGGCTAATACCTCTTGGTCCTCCTCCATCCTTTCAGCCCATCTGTTTCATCCAGCAGTGACCACATCCCTCCCTATGCCCTGTGGGCAGGGGTCTAAATGAAGACTCTACCCTGCAGTGCTGCATCCTCCTCCCAGGTCATGTCAGCTATATGCAGCTGGTGCCTTTCTCTTTCCAGCATGCAAAGGGAAAGTTGGATTAACTCTCAAACAGCCTGGTAAGGAAATATTCCATTTGTTTGCCCTCAGCCATCCCAAACAAGCCCTCCTGTAGCAGTGGCTGCTCGCTACCCCTGTCCCAAATCATCAGCTGCAGTGAGCAGCAGCACACCCATCTGCAGGGTGTAGGATGTTTGGTAGGAAAGACCACATAGGTGTGTGCTCTTTACTCTCCCGCCTCACTGTGGAACACCCAGCCTCCCTGCAAGGCCACGCTCTCTCATCTCAGCACCTCTGCTGAGCTCATGGCACGGTGGCAGCACATGACTTGCCACATGAAGAGGGTGAAGCACGCCTGGTCCTCCTCCACGGCAGGAGGGGAATGTGAAGAGGTGTTTGATAAGCTGTGGGGTTTTGTGACTCTCAAAGCCCCCACGAATCTCAGCTGAGAATCTGCCAGTGCATTTGCTTTGTTGTTGGGTTCAGGACCCAAAGCTTTGACACCATCCTTTTCATGAAGCATCTTGTATCCCTTCACCAAAGCTGCTCCCTCAAAGCTCATGGTTCAGCACCAGGTCATACCAGCCTGGGAAGAGCTGCCCTCTGGATTAAAAGCCTTTTTACACACACGAGCACATGCACTTACATTTGTGCTTTCAGACCCTGCTCACCCTGCAATCAAACAGCAGATTTCTAAAACTCCACAGGGTAAAGGTGCTTTTGATTCCTATTACCGCAGGCCTGGTTCCTAGGGTATATCACCGTGTCCCGCAGCCATAGGGAGGAGGAGGAGAGAAGATCCAGCAGGCAGGAATTGTGCAGCAAGATTGATTTATTTAATTATTTTACAAACTCTTTTATAGACTTTTTTCTTCATAGTCTAATTGGACAAAGGATCAGCCACCCCTTGGGGGTGATTGGCTAAAATCCTAAAACATCCATTGTCAAAATATTTTTCTACTATACCATAAACAAGATTTTTCAAGGTTGCAGGTGTCTTGGTTGTTTACATTCCCTGCTACCTCTTCTGTGAGAGAGAAAAGTCTCTCACGGACTTAGAAAATAGCAAGAAAATCCTTGCTAGCAGCATTTTGGTATCTACAGATTCCTAATGAAGTCTCTACACACAGACCCCCAGAGACTCCTTAGACCGCTCTGTGTTTACTTCCAGACTTCTGGAATAGAAGGACAATCCTCCTTCCAAGATGCATAAGTGAGTTCTGCAGGTGATGAGAACCCAGCTCCCCCTTCCCACAGGGACCCTGTGCCCAAGCCCACCACACAGCTGGGTGGAAAGGCAGGGCCCCTGAGGGGACATCCCTGGGGCTGCACATTCCTCAGGAATGAATTCTAGAGTTCATTTTCCCTTTGAGTAAAGGAAGTTCTGGGTTTGGTACAAGGGAAGTAGGTGCCCATGTGAGCAGGGTTAGCTTCATGTTGGAAGGAAAGCCATTGGCTGGAAAACACCTATAATACAAGAACCAGTTTTAATATTTTCTATGCTGCACATTTTTTTTCGTAGTAAGGCTGGGGATGCGTTTTTCATGCATTGTAGAGAGGCAGATTTTGAGAGCTGATGTTTGGAGACATTGAAATCTTAATGATTCTCTAGTGAAGGTGGGGATCTCTGTGCAATAAGAGCTTGAGCCCATTGAAGGGAGAGAGAGCAAGGCTGTCCTCACACCTCCCAAGAGGTTCAGAGCTGGTGCTCAATGGAGCTAATTGGGCAGCTCACACTTGTTTTGGACAATGAGCAGCAACTCTCTGATAGCTCGTGGGCTGGGTCTGGGCTGTCAAATGTTACAGAGGACCCACTGTTAGTCTGGTGCCCTGTTTCCCCCAAGAGATACAGGGTACAGGGGAGGGAGGAAAAGACTGTATGGATCTGCGATGTTTTCCAACCACTTTTCCTGCCTGGCCAAATGAAAAGAGCTCATTTCTAAATGATAACATGTGGCAAATGATCCCGACTACAGATGGGAAGAGCCCAGCACAATTTTGCGCAGGACGTAAGCCTTCTCCAGGTGTTTCCCAGCACTGGAAATATCACCTTCAGATCAAAAAAGTAACCTTGCAGCTGAACACAACAGCTGATTTATGTCATGGAAAAGCTAGAGCTGCTCATCAAAAACAAACTTAAAAATAACATTGTGGTTGATATTCTCACAGATCATAAATATGCCCACTCACTCCACAGTTGGGGGGGGGGATTTTTCCTTGGAGGGGAGGGGGGAAGCGAAGCAAACCAGGATTGTGAGCTCTTTATTTGTGTTAAATGAAAGGAAGAAAAACCCACCCAGCAGCTCTGCATCTGGAACTGCCTGGGCTTCATTACTGGAGGAGGAATCAGCTCTGCCCTTTGCTCCAGCATCCTCCTGCCAGGCTTCCAGTGCTGCCTGCCTTTGCAGGCTCTCAGCCAGCCCCGCAGCCTCTCACTGGCACATTATTCGCCCAAGCTCTCCCAGAGCAGGCAAACCATGCTGGCTGTGCCTGTGCACCACAGCATGCCCTGGTTTCTGGCTGGGTTTTACCCTCAGATAAAAATCGATTGCTGTTTTATATCAGAAATCCCCATGGCTGCAGCTCTCCACCTTCCCACAGGCAAAATAAATCACTCTTTAACCCTCCCCACACATGCACAGATGTTTCACACAACAAGGACTAAGCCAGGGAGGAGGCAAGCTGTGTTTGGCCACCAGCACGTGCGGCCACGGGGCCCTGGCTCCTAAATCCCTTGGCACTTTGGCTGCTAACACACAGCAACACCCTGACCCTGGTGGGCAGCTGATTGCAGCGGCTTCTAGTTTAAAGTAGAACAGCAACTGCCTTGTTCAGTGCTGGAGAGGAACAAATTAAGGTAAGAACTCCCGCTTATCATGTCAGGACATTATGTGCTCACAAGCATACAGCAACAGAGGTCCCTGGGGGAATCCGAGGATGCACGTACCAGCTTTGCCAGCCTGGTAGAGGATCTCAGAAGAAACATAAAAATCCACGTGTGTGACTTGGAAGAAGAGACTCAGTTGCATCACAGCCCAGACCAGCTATGTCTTGTGAAACCGAGCCGTGATTAAAACAACAGACGTGTTTTGGTTATTTTTTAAATTTTTTTTTAACATGCTTTAGATCTCTCATTGAGGAAAGCTGGGAGATGACTCACCCGTGGCTTCCAGACCTAGGGAAAAAAAAAGGAAAAAAAGAGAAAACAACCCTAAAAAAAACCCCAAACCCTTTTCTAACCAAATGTTTGAATGCATTTGTTTTCAGCGTGCCCATGGGCAGGCTGCGAGACCAGCCCTGCAAAGCCTGCCCGCCGCCTCACGCAGCTCAGCTCAAATTTTGAGTAATCCCCACAAGCTGTTTGATGTGGTTGAGCCTGGCAAGAACCGGGGTCGATACAGGTGAATGGCTGCACTCTCGCTTTCTTCACCATCTATACAAACTTGCCACCATCTGATGAGCAAGACCTGGGCGTCCTGCTGCCACACACTGGAGTAACATGGCCCTCCCCACCACAAGCCTCAGGGAAGTCAGCGTCTGCCCTGGGAAGTCTCCATAGAGGAGATGTAGCTCTTGATGCTGTTTACTGGGAGCTCCTTTGGCAAATACATGAGTAAACCTGTCTAATTGTTGGTTGCAAAGTCCCCCAAGCATCATTTAAACTTAGCCCATACGGACCCCGGGCTCCACCTCTGCATGGGCATGTTGGGCATGTCCCTGCCTGCTCCCATCTTCCCTGTGCAGGGGGGGACACACAGGGCACTCCCAGAACAGAGCGGCCAGAAATGGGCTGCGTGAGAATTAACATGGAAAGAGAGAGGAGAAAAAAGCTTGGATACTTCAAAAGCCTCTGGAACTCTGAACATCTCATACCAGCAGTCGAATAGAAGGTTGTAGGAATTACCTCCAGTAATAGGTTGGTCTTGGCTTTGACATCGCTTTTAGCCCCAAGCTCTGTATTAAGCAGGCCAAAGCCCACAGAAGCTCTCTTAATGGATTATTGCTTAATAAAGCAACCCAATCTATTTTCTCTATAGATTTTGGCATTCTCAGCATCACCCCACGCTCCTGGAGAGTGCTGGGGGTTTGAGGTGAGCCCTTCTATGAGCAGCTGAGGAGGCCAGTCCTGCGCTCACACCCCCACTTCCCCACAGTGGAAGTTGGGGTTTTTGGTGTCTAAGTGGGTTGTATGAGAAAAGGAGGGTGGAAAGGAGAGGAAATCGAAGCTCTGAGGGATGGAAGTGGACTCTGCATCTCACAACGAGAACAGTGTTTGATCCATCACCAGAAAGCAACTTTGGAGAAGGAAGGCAAGGGCCTTCCTTCATACTCAAAGACTGGGGGTAAAAATCAATGTATAAACCCTCCAAACTACCTGGAGGGTTTTGCAGAGGGAGGAGATGCTTTGCAGGGCCAGGAATTGGAGAAGAGCAGCAACCCCAGCAGGCTAGCACACAGGGGGAACGATTGGCAAGCAAGTGGGATGCCTCACCAGTTGAACGCTTCTTGAGCCGTAACCATCCTTCTTTTCCAGACAAGAAAAAGTACCTCAGAAGCTCTTCCCCGCCTCCAAGCCTGTGCCTTTGCTTGCTGGATCTATATCAGAAGACTGTAGTACTCACCCAGGGGTTTTTATTTAGCGTCCCTGCCTTTGTGCCAGCAGACCTTGCATGGCAGGTTCAGTCACTTTCCATGGGGCCTTAAGAATTCAATTTTGCTTTTAAATTTGCTGCCTCTAGGCAAGATGTAGCAAGTTTTTATGTGCATGGTGCCTCTTTGTCTGCGTAGTGGTCTCATTCCTAATGAGGAGAAGGAAAACAAAAATTCTATCTCTCTAAAGGATGCTATTGTGTGAAATTAAGTAAACAGGGGAGCTGGGGCGGGATTCGCCCAGACCCACACGCTGTGAGCGGCATGGCTGGCCGGAGCGGAGCCTGGGTTTCAGTCCCCCTTTTCCAGCAGCATCGCTTGCCAGGCCCAGCTTTCATAAGAGTTTATTTTCAGAGTTACTCCCTCAGAGCAGAGAGGAGCAGGAACGCTCCAGCCCCGCATCCCACTCCCAGCACCATCCACCTTCCCTGCGGGGAGGTTTTGGCTTGAGCTCCCCTACTCATTTCTCTCTTTACTGCTGCCAGAGACCCAGCCAGCGATAAACAGCAGCGGGTGCCTTTTAATTAACATCCTCATTTCAAGGCAACATATTATTTTCATTAAAATCAATAAATAGTCTCTGCTTGGACCTTTTCGTATGCCTTATATTGAAAGCAAATCAAACCCTACCCCTGGCATCTGGATCCCATACTTCCTCCACAGGATGCTTTGCTGCAGAGGCTGCACCTGAGCGAGCTCAACTCACAGGATGGGGATTTCCCAGTAGGAAAGGCAGCAGCAGGTCAGATGTTTTGGGGGGTGCTTCTCCCTGCATGAGGAAGTTATTATTTCATATACCACAGAGGACAGAGCTAAGGGAGCATTGAAGTGCAACATCCCTGGCAGTGTCCCATCCTGGACCGCATCCCTTCTTGCCTCAGGTGGACCTTTCTGCCCTGGGGCAGCTCTGGACTCATCTGCATGACAGCAAGTGACCCTTTCCTTCTAAAACTGAGTGCTGTGAAATTAGGCAGGCTGACCTGAGCTAGCCAGGCCTAAACCTGCAGTACTTTGCTATCTGGGCTGAAGAAGCAGTTTAAGTGAAAAATCACCCACAAAAAGCAGAGATGAGGGCACTGTGTTGGTGAGAGGTGGGTCCTGGCGTGCCAGGCTAGACATGGGGGACTGCACATGGTGCAGGGCTGCATGTGAGCAGGGCGGTGCACAAGAGCACAGGGGTGTGCAGGTATGGATGGCAGCTCTCCCTTGCAGAGCAGGAAAAAGGCTGAGCAGCCTCTCTGTCCCAGAGCAGCCAGCCAGCACAGCTCATCTCTCCAATGTGCTCCCAGTATGTTCCCAGCACCATGTCCCCAGTGCAATCTCGGCACGCCCGCCAGGGCACAAAGCGGCCTGCTTTCACTGGCCATTCTTCAATCCCTTTTCCCCCACACCAAAGTCTACTTCCACACACAAAGCCTCAGTTTGTCCTTGAAGCTCCCTGCAGAAGCACTGCTGTCCTTTCCTACAGGCAAGGGGCCAAAGCACCACGCAGAGAGATTTCCCCCATTGAGATGAGCACCACACTGGGAGGTTTCCCACTACCACACAGCAAACAGAGTGCCCCACTGAACCCTATCACTCCCATCTCCTCTCCAGGTCACCCCGACCCCCAAGCTCATCCTTGTCTGCTCCTGTGTGCCAGAGACAGATGCCTTTGCTGCAGTGGCTTTGGCAACATCTTTTATCGCGACAACTTTTCCAGGAGAGCTGGTGAATGAGATGTTTGTCTCCTGGTTCTTCACAGTTTATCCAGCCAGGTTTATTCTCAGGGAGTGGCTGGGGTTTGTGCCACCCCAGCCCAGGAGCTAGCTTGAAGGGATCCAGTTCCCAGGGACAAAATAAATCCATTAGTTGAACATGATCCCTGTGCAATGCCGCACCCTTGGACTCCACCCAGCACAGAATTTTCCTCCAGTTTGAGGCTTTATTGCAAATCTGTGACAAAGTCTGAGTTTGTCAGATTATTAATATTAATTTTGACTCCAGTATCAAACATAGCCCAAACACAGAACCCTCCCCAAGCTGATCTACCAGGCAATCTCCAAGCCCTGCCGCGCCAGGCACATGTTGATTTAATGAGGGGGCCACAATGGTTTGGCATGAGTTGTTCAGGCATTTTGTGGAGGGGGATAAATAAATGCAGAGCACCCACTGACTGTCACCAGGTGACCGCTGTAGGACCTCAGGGTCAAAGCATCCTTCCAGACCACCTGAAAGCCTCACGGAGCTGCTCTGTTAAGGGCTTGTAAATAGCAAAGCTACTGTCCCTTGCTCCTTGCTGCTGTCCCTTTTGGCAAGCATGTTTCTAGGAGTGCTGATAGCCTTGTTTTGCCCTCAGTGGGTCTCTTCTTGAGAAAGAAGGTCTCCCAGAACTTGCCTTGTGTTACAGAACAAACTCGAGCATGTGAGAGCTTATTTTGCCTTTGGTTTCATATTTTGATCAAAGCAAATCTTCAGAGGCCTCCAGACCCTGGCAGCTGGGGATGGCAATTCACCACAATGCTCAGAAACTCAACCGGCCATCATGTCCAGAGAGTTCCTACAGAGCTGTGTCCTCCCACAGCCAGGACATTCCTGCACCCAGCACCCCCTGCTGCCAGCACCAACTGCAAGGAGGGAAATTTAGTTGCTTTTCACTGAGGAGCTCAACAAAATGAATATTTATAAAATGCACTCACTCCATTCATGGCCCTAGCAGTAGCCGGCAGCTGCCTGCCAAGGAGGGAATGTGTTGTAATGACCTCGTTTTCTAGCTTGGATTGAAGCCAAATGGTCACCTGCACATAGAAATAATGATCACAGGACAATCTGGTGACCCTTAAAAACTCCCAGCTCAAATCCAAGCCCAGGAGAGCCCGGCATGCGGACGTGACCCAAGGGGCAGTCAGGCGTGCAGACTGCAGCCGTGCCGGAGGCTGACGGCTGAGCCCTGCAGCGATAAAACCCGACTTGCTGGCGGTTTCTTGGCTGAGCTTCTCTTGAGCAAGGAGCGTCTGAAGTGGGGTTTCTCACTGTGCTATTGTCCCTTGAAAGCCGCCATCCAGCTTTAGTCCATGGATGCTGCCTCGCCGAGGTGGGCAGCCCTGGCATCCAGCCCGCAGGGATCTCTGAGCCCTGCCATCCCAGCCCTGCCTGCTTCCTGCTCCTGCACAGGGATGGGGAGCGAGACATCTTCTGCAGCAGCAAACTGAAATGTATCTGATGTTCAAAACAACGTCTGGAGTTCATTAGAGCAGCAATCCGCAGATTGGGAATCGGGCACTTCTGAGGGATCACACAAAGGCGCTTCACGGGGGTGTGAGCTCGCGTCGGCGCGTTTTCTTCACGGCCCAAATTATTACAGGATCCAGATGTGCTCAAAGGCGCATCTGCAGCGTGCGTAAGCCCGTAGGCTCCCCAGCCCTTTCCTGACCCTGCTGATGCCATTCCTGCCTGCCGTGCTGCCCAGCACATGAGCCTTCCCCTGCCTGAGCTCTGCAACAGAAAAGCAACAGGACCTGAGGACGCATCATCTCAAGAGCGAACACTTTTATAAGAAGGGATAATACTCAAACCAGGCTTAAAGTTAAACCTGTGCTTGAATGTCTTGTGGCTACGTAGCAGCCCTGGGCTTGTGGCAGATGAGCTGGTTTCCTGCCTGGCTGCACCCACTGCAGGGCTTAATTGAATCACAGCAATTAAGGGACATCAGTGTTGCTGCTTTTCGTAGTTTCAAGCTCAGTCCTTCAGCTGGGCAACGGGAACACTGGTTCCTCCCCAGCAAAACCTCGTAGTCTGGTTTGCAGAAGCACCAGTCTATGCAGAATCCCTGCAAGCTGCTGAGCAGCCCTGGAGACCCCTTCAATAGAAAGGGGAGACAGCTTCCCCTCCATGCAGGGTTACACTTCTCCCATCCTCAGCAAAATTCCCTGACCACTCCATCTGCCCACAGGCTCGAGTCCTTGTGCACCTAATGATGCTTGCGTAACATGGGCCGAGCACGTCCCTTCCTTGTCAACAGGTTAAGCCTTGAGAAATTTAGTGATGTTGGAAAAGAGCTGCTTGTGAACGGAGCCCCGTTGGATTAGTCCAAACAAAACACATGTGATGGATTAAAAATAAAAATGCTATTAAATTCTTTCAGGATGTGAAATTTAACAAAAGGCCTGTTGTGCACAGGATGGAGGGGAAACGCCGGAGTTGGGACCGGGAACTCACTTAGCCAGGCAGTTTTGGAAGGACCACCTTGGATTTATTTTACCCCACTATAATTGGATTTTGCATGCAGGTTTTGTTAGTGGAGTGATCTATTAATGCCTCTGTCTTGTCTCCCCAGGTTCCCCTTGCCCCAGACTTCTACAGCGGGTGCTCCGGGGCAGCCAGGCTCCCAACCAGGGCAGGCTGGACGCGAAGGGCTGTGCCAGAAAGCAGAGCTCTCCCTCCCTGCCCAGGAAGCCGTGACCTTTCCCAGCAAGCAGAAACAAAACCCGACAAATTCCAGAAAGTTTCAAAATCACGACGGCAAAACCCCAGAGCATCGCCTGGGAGCGGAAAAGCCCTTTTCAGATCGACACTGGAAGCTTTTCGGCTCTGATTCCAGAACGCTTCGGTCCAAAAATCACTATATTTTTTTTCTTTTTTTTTCCCCAAGGGGAAATCTGTGACTCCACCAAAGCCACATGTGGCACAAGGGTATTGTCAGCCATCACAGCTCAGAAAGCAGGATAGAGATGACCCATTGCTGCCCTGGCAGCACTTCTTGCTCCCCCAGGGCTGCTTTCTGCCCCTCTCACTCTGTGCCCAGCTCACATAATCCCTGCTTCTTCTGCCAGCCAGCTGAGAGGAGCCTGCCAAGCTGGAAAAGGGCCTGGAGCCCTGGCCCACCGCAGCTAATGCAATATTTACTGCTGCGGAGCAGTGCTGGAAGCTGCCGAGAATGGGCTGCTTTGTGCGGGGCTGCTGCGGGAGGGTGGGGGTTCCCGGGGGTCCCCCACCGCCCTCCTGCTCAGGGCATCTGGGGTGAAACCAAAGCTTCCCGGGGCACAGTGGAGCTCAGACGTGAGCTGGACATGGGCTGTAGGACGTGCACATGAGAGTGTCAGTGTGTCCAAAGGCCTCTCCACAGGGCTCCAGGGCCATCTGGGGACACGGGGACAGTCTCATGGTGTGGGGCAGCCTGCTTACTCTCTTGCCAGGATGGCTGCTCAAATCCTTTCTTCTTGGAAAGCTGGTAGTAAAAAATGGAAAAGCAGCCTGAGTTTGTAGGATCTTGATTAGCAGGAGTGAGAAGCCATGGCGTGTGCCCTGCTGTGGGAGGGCCTGGTAGGGAGATGCCCCTTCTGAATGCCAAGAGCCTTGCATGGGGACTCTTTTAGTTTATAAAGTGCAGCTTTTGTGCAACCTCCTGTTTTTTCATCAGAAAGAAAAAAAGCATTTTCTAACAGCAGCAGGCAGAGACCTGCAAACGGCACTCTTCATCTCAGGTAGCTGTATTTTATTGACTGGTTTTACTGAGGAATTGTCCACAGGACTGAACTGGAGCTGCTCCAGTGACCTCTGTGGGTCGCTACTGAGGATGCCTTTGGCCCCAAGAGCAAAAGCATCACAATTTCATCAGGGATTCGGCTGCCATGGCTTTAAGTAGGGGAAGGTGCTGGGCTGAGCTCCTGGGAAAACCTAGGGTGGGAGAGCTGAGGTGCCCTGGGAAAACCTGGCTGGGACGTGTGCTGTCTTTCCAAACTCGGCATGGTGGCCCTCTGAAAATCTTGCTCTGGGATGTATCTGAGGTCAGCCAGGGAGGCAATTGCGACATAGGAAAGGCCGTTCCCCCACAGTGTCTCTGGGATGGGGAGAGTGCGTGATACAGGGGGCTGGACCCCTGAAGTGAGCTGCTCATGTGAGAGCTTTGGAAGTGATGGGATTGTCTGCACCCTCACTGTGGGATGGCTGCACCAGTCAGACAGCCTGTACCCACCACTTCACCAGCTGCTTAGTGCTGAAGAGTTAAACTGAGATGAGAAGTACAGCTGGGTGATAGGGGCTGCTCAGCCTCCATCCATGTTCTTCTGTAGTCAGTAGCTGTTACTCCTCCTACAACAGCCACCTGCTCTGCCCAGAGTAAGGCACCAGGCCGGGTATTAATTTGCAAAGGGATTAATAACTGAATTCTGCCTCTGTGTCCCAGGTTTGCAGCCGTGTTTGCCAGCCGGGCAGGCTGGCTGCTCCAGCCTTTCCTCTTACTCCTGCTACAGGTGGAAGGGAACGACTTCTCCAGCACGAGTCCATTTGGTGCTAAAAACAGGAAATCAGTTTTTTATCGATTGGCATTTCTCTTAACGTATTCTCGCAAGTGCTCATTAAATTTTCATTCAATTATCCCGGGCCACGTTGTATTTTTTTTCCCCCATCCTTTTCAGAAGGAATAGGCGATAATGGAGGCATCCATCCCTCCCGCGGAAGCAGGCTGTTCAAGCCGTTCAAGCTAATTTAATCAAGGAAAGGCAAATCTTAATAAAGGAGGAGGGAAGAGCAGTCCTCGTACCAGCATGGCTGATGGTATAATGACCCGTCTTCAGCGCAGCCGAAGCTCTCCTGGTGCCATTAACGTTCAATATGTCAGAGCTGAAGGTACCAGTGAGAGGAAAACAACATCATTAAGCAGGACACTCTCATGTTGGAAGGGAAGGCGCATTTATATTCTGACAGAGGATTATCTAGGCAGCAATAATAATAGCAGGAGTAATAATAATAGTAATAAATCATTATCACTTGGCATTGCTGGCTGTAGTGGGACCCAAGGGTGTGAAACAGCTCTGGCAGAGTTAAAAGGGTGAGTGGTAGACAGGAGCATCAGCAGGAGAAAACAGGTTTACAGGGTGATCTGGGACAAGTCCCTGTTTGCTCCTGCCTCAGTTTACCCAGCTGCAAAGCCAGTTTGGATTTGCTCCTACTCTGCCAGGAAGAGCTTTTCCCTGCAGGAACACCACACTTGGTGCAGAGCCCCGAAGGACAGCCCAGCCTTTGCTCAGCCAGTTGCATGGGAGCAAGAGGGATAGTGCCAAATCCAGACCTTGTCTGAGCTTGAAGGTGAGCTTGTTCTTGGAGCCCTTTCAGATTTTCACATAAAAGCTCAGGAGAACATTTGTCATAAGGTTTGTGACAACAGCTCGTCCATCTGCAACGTTGACAAACCCAGCCACTAGCCAAAATATATTCCAGATTTGGCTCCAAACGCGATGTGTTTGACCCACCTCTGAGGGCCACACATTTCAGACAGACGTGTTGTTCCTCTGTGCAGCACCTTACCAGGGGTAATGTCTGTGTGGCACCGCTGTGCACGTCATTGCTCAGTGCGCGAGCGAGTGCTCAGCCTCGGGGAGATACACTCGCTGTTATCGCTGCCTTGGGTCAGTCGGGATCTTGGCAGAGATGGAGGCAGGAGAGAGCTGGGCTCTGGCTAATCTCCACAGCATGTCTGAGTGGTTACATGCGAGGGTGGGAGCCTCGCTGCATACGCCACCCTTTATCTGGGTTTCAAGACAGCCTTTGATAAAGAACCACAAGGCAGATGGCGGCGTCAGCTGGAAGGGATTGGGGATCAAGGTAGTGAAGGAAGACCTGGCTCCAAATCAAAAGGACCTTGGTGGCTGTGCTGAAGGGTTGGCTCCTGCTTAAGATGGGATGGGGATGTTCTCTCCTCTTCAGAGCAGGGGAGTGGGAGGGGAGAGGGGAAGCAAGGCTGCAGTATTGCTGTGCACCCTCCTTGCACATATTTTGCTGCACTCATTCCCTTTGCTTTGCCTCCTGCAAAGACCTAGCTTGCCTCCAGCAATGGTTTGTACTGTCAAACTGGTGCATGGAGAGAGGAATCCCATACATCCCATAGGTGTGTGGTGCTGTCCCATAGCATGTCTGACACCCCTACAGCTCAGCCATCCCCTTTGCCATTGCCCCAGGTGCACTCTTGGCAAATGTGAGCCTTGAAAGGAGGGAGGAGATTCAGAAACTCAGGATGTGCTCAAAGCAAATAAGTGTTTTAGCTGAAGTGCTGAGAGCTCTTTTCCTGAGTGCTTGTGGTAAGCTCCATTACTGCCGGGGCTCGGGACCTTCGGTGCTGTGCAGGCGGGGAGAACGCTCCTTAATGCCAGATTGGAGCTGTCTTTCGTAATGCAATTATTCCTCAATAATCTTGAAATGGAACACAATTAGGAAAGGAAGAGGAGGGAGAGTGTGCAGTGGTAGTTGGGATCTGTAATGCATGGGCTGTGCTGGCACTGCAGGGACGCTGGACACAGCCCCTGGCCAGGGCCCCAGGCCGTGGGGCATCTTCTCCACATGGAGCCTGCTGAAGCCTTCACCTTAACAGCGAGGAGTAAAGAGGAGGGTTTGGGGTTCTTCTTTTCGCTTTCATCTTGAAAAATAATTAGGCTCCAAAGTGTTTCGGAAGAGGCCTGCAAGCTTTAAATCAAGCTTCTGAAGAGCCTGATCAAAGCAGCAGCATCTCCATCTGCGGAACTCCCCCGGGTTACGGAGCTGCACTGTCGTCCCTGGATAACCCTTCCCGGCCAGAGGGATCTGAGGTCAGGATGCAAGGATCATAAAATCACAGAATAGTTTGGAAGGAACCTTAAAGGTCCTCCTATTCTACCGCCCTGCCATGGACAGGGACACCTATTAGAAACATGGAGAATCCATCCACGGATGGAAGTACCCAAAACTCCAACAAAGAGTTTCCTTCCTAGGACTGATTCTGAAGCCCCTGCTGGTCCGTGTTTTCCCTATCTTGTACCCCTGTAGGCAGAAGGTTTATTTAAACTGATGATTAAATGCAGCCAGAGTTGGGGGCTGAAGGATGGAGGAGAGTCTGTGGGGTTTGGGGGGCTCCACATCCCTGGGGATGGAGGGAGACAACACCCCCAGACCCCTTCTCACTCTAAAGCTTTAGGACTTTCACTGGTGGGGGGAAACCATGGAGCTCTTTGACCATGGCTGGCTTTGCTTCACCCATCCCTGGACAGACACTCCCCCACTCCCAGACAGACACCCCCACGGACAGACAGCTCACCAGTTTCTGGGAAATCTTAGCCATGGAAAAAAAATTCCCAGTCCTCCGAGTGACTCATGGGGGAGATAATTGCCTACACTGCTTGTTTTTCTTCCTACTTCTGCCTAAAGAAACCATCATCTCCAGTGCCTGGCACTGGGACACCACAACTTTCACCATTTCCCTTTGTTTTGTCTAAATTATTCACTCTGGGAGGATGGGGTGTGGAGGGGGTTGTTTCTCCCACTGCCAGAGCCCCCTGGCAGCAGTGCAGGGCTGGGGATGTGCCTGGTCCCCGGAGGAGCCACCCCACTGTGTGAATTCAGTGGTGGCTCAAAAGGGTTGTGCTGGCAGACAAAATCTCTCCCTTCACCCCATCCAGTGATTTCATGAAACCTGGGGGAGCATGATCACTCCTGGGGCTGATTCTGGATTCCACTGGGCCCATAACTTGGGCTGAAGCTGGGGCAAGAGCCACAAGAGCTGGGCACATCCCTCCCCAGGAAGGCACCAGCTTTCTTTCTCTCCAGGATTGAGGCTGGAGAAAGAAAACATAAGTTTTACAGGCAGCCCCGAGCTCACATGCCCACCTCTCCTACCTCAGGGCTCCCGATGGAGGGCCCAGCCTGAGTGCCCTGGCCAGGCTGGGACTGTGGTACTCCAGCACCCACCGCAGCCCCAGGTCCTCCCAACACCCCCCCACACCGTTATAAAAGCTTTGCTGAATCAGATCTAAACCAGGCCTGAAAATTCCTTTAGCATGAGCTGAGCTGGGGATTTCAAACCACATACAGCTATTTCATTGCAGTGCCTGTGCTTTCTTTTAAATATATATATATGTATTTTGATTGGGGTAGGGCGGGGGTTCTGCTGCTTTCCCAGCCCGTGGGTTTTGTAGAGTCCCGGTGCTGCTCGGCATTCCGGGGCCACCCCACTCCCATACTAAGACCTTTTGCCTTCTGGCTGCTGGCTCATTAATACAGCTCAATTAATGCTTACTTCCCTGGTGTCCGAAGGTATTGGATCTCCAGTCCCCTCTTGCCCTGCTCCGCTGTGGGCACAGTCCTACTGAAAACCAGGACTGTGCCCCATCTTTGGGGTTAAGAGGGTTTTTGTGGAGATTTTTGCCTTTCAGTCTTGGGGAGTACAGATTTCTTATGGGTCACTGGAGCAACACTGCTGCAGAACAGAGATACATAACCTTTGTCTTGGCTTTACCTCATGACTTATAGAACACATTTAAGCACATATCCTGGCTAAGTGATGGACATGGGCTTGGTCACCCCACAATCATTATCCTAATTCACAGGGGAAATCCTTCTAGTGCTGCCACAGGGGCATGAACCAGCTCTGAAACCACGAGAGATGGAAACTGGGCAGGCAGGAGAGTTTTTCCAGGGTGGGATTAAGATGTAATCATTTCCATCAGAGCCTCTGCCTACCATGGCTGGGCAGGGCTCCTGTCCCACAGCCCCCCAGTCCCCTTCCCCTGCCCACCTCCATGGAAAACACCTTCACAGGGAGACGCTGGGAGCTTTTAATAGAAAATCAGAGGTTTAAATTGGCACAGCAGTGGCTGATGCAGTGTTTGGAGCCATGCTGTGCTGAAGTTTATTTAAGAAAAAAAAAAAAGAAAGAAAAAAGAATAATAATAATATTGAACATGCAAAGCAGAGTGAGGAAGAAGGGGGCTGTTCCAACAATGCTTCCCATCTGTGTTTGGGGAGACTGAGGGAACACTACAGGCTCAAAGTATTGGGACATTTAAAGTTTAAATTGCATTTCTTTGCTGTTTGACTAGCAGAGGAAGTCTGGGTCTGGGGACCAGGCATGACTTTAGAGGTGGCATTGCTGCCTGAGCCGGTGGCCCAGAAAATACCCAGCAAGACCCCAGACTTGGGACCTCTCCTGGGATGTTCTGCCACAGCTCCCCAGGGCAATGACTTAAAATATTTCCCTTCCTCCATGGGGGAAGGTGGCAGGGAGTCCCCAGAAGGTCACATGGGCAGAATTTATCCCCTTGCCTAATTTCTAGACTGCCAGGCAGACTTCTTGTAGCAAAGGGCTTCTTTTGAAAAATTTCTCATTTCAACAATCACAGAAGAGAAGAGAGAGAAGGGGGCTGAATTTGCTTTGCCAGCATGAGGATTCCCTGGTCAGGGCAGGTTGGAGGCTGGAGAAGCAGCAGGGATGGATGGGGCTGGGTACTGGGTGGGCTGGGCAGGGTGTCAAGCATCTGTGCTTCCATGGAGGGAAAAGACTCTCCAAAGGGATTTCTTTTGGAAAGGGTATTATAATTACCTGGTTATAATTATTTCCTATGGCCCCTAGCGGCCCTGCCCTAGCTCAGTGCTAAAGACAGCATCCCCCCACTACAGACCTGGAGGTCTCCACCCCAAATATTTAACATCCAGCCTGCTACTGCTTTTCTGGTAGCAAATTCCTTCCCAAATCCCCCCTGCAATTTGCGGCAGGCAAACCTTGTTTGAGTTTGAGGATTTAGCACATTTTTGCTGCACTGTTTTTTTGCAGGGAGGGCTTGGGGCTGTCCAGACTGCATTTTGTGTGGTCCAGCCACCCCTGAGCACAGCATCCCACACCCCACCTCACCAGGGGCACCCCAGCATCCATCCTGGCCAGCCCCAGCAGCAGGAAGGCACGGGACCCCCACACCAAAGGACCATCCCTGCACCCCGTTCCCTCTGCCTGTGCCCCTGCACATCTGGGGCTGCCACTGAAGCTCAAGGTCGTTGGGCTTTTATGTTGTTTTTTCTTTTTCCATTTTATGTGGTTTGTGGGCATATAATGGAAGGTGGATTCTGGATGGGTTTGTTCTCTTGCCAGCCTGAATTATTAATCCAGTAGGGCTTCTTTTCTTTTTCTCTTTTTCTATTTTTCTCTTTTCTCTTTTTTTCTTTTTCTCTTTTTATCTTTTTTTTTTTTCCCTGTGGATTTTATTTTTAGGCAATGGCAAATTCACTGCCTGGCAAGGCTGGCCCTCGCACCGGCCTCCGATTGCATCGTTCACCGAAGCACAGCCACACCCTGGCTCACGGCAGCAAGAAGCTGCTAGCCCTGGGAAGCATCCAGGGGTTTATCTGCTGGATAAATCTGCTGGAGGAGCCCGGGAGTGCCCTGTACCTCTGTCCTGTGAAATCTATAGCGTTTTGCTGGAAGAGGGGATTGAAGGGTGAATTAAAGCCTTCTCCTGCGAGGGGAGATGCTGCCCGTGCCAGAAGCGATGGGCACGCAGGGCCGGGTAGGCACCCTCACCGAAAGGCACGCCGCTGGGCGATGAGGAATTCAAAGCTTGGCCAAGGCGGAGCAGGACCAGAGCTGGTCCAGTTCCCCGCAGCAGTTTCATCAGCACCCTGAGCCATTCCCAGCTCCCCCAGGCAGGTCCCTATGGGGCATCCGAGCCCAGGATGTCCCCATCTCTTGCGAGCCGGAATGCGCTCGCTCCCCATCAGCCCAGAGCAGAGTCACACACTCCGAGTCCGCCGGGGAGGGGACACGCCCCATACGTGTCCCAAAGTGAAGGGGCAGCCCCAGACGTCGTCCCCCGAGGGCAGCGTTGTGGGCCCCCCTCAAGCCCCCCGCCCTCGCCAGGAGGCGATTGCCGGCGGGAGGCAGCGATGCGCCGCTGCTCCCCGGGGCGCTGGCAGCCTTGGCACACGCCGCCGTGGCTTTGGGTGGCCCTGGCCCACCCAGCCGCACCCGGGGCTGCTGCCTGCCCGCCAGACACCGCGCTCTGCTTTAATTAGCAGGGTGGTTTAATGAACGGCAGCTTGGCTGCGACCGCGGAGCCTTCCTGGCTGAGCGGCCGCGGTTTGTTATGGCTGTATCTGCTTGTCCCCCTGTGCACCCTGCGTGCCCCCTCCTCTTCCTCGTGGGGAGCAGGGCACTGGGGATACAGTGGGGACCCAACACTTAGCACACACCAGAGAATCCACATCAGAGGGAATGGGTGGGAGCACCCCCGCATGCAGGAACAATGCCAAGGAGCTGGGGACGCCCAGCTTTGCCAGGTCTCTGCTAGAGGGCTGCTGGGATTGCCGCTCCCCTTGAAAGATGCTTCCTTTGACACCAGCGGAGGGGTGATGGACGCCCCCAGGTTTGCCTCTCTCTGTCCCCGCCTGCTGCCCCATCCATGGGCAGGCATCGAGGCATCACGCAGCTGGCCTGGGTCCGGGGGCATTTATTTACACTGGTAAGACTGGGAGAGTGTTTGTTATTAAATTGAGCATCACCAAACGGCCGCTGCGAAGGGGTGGATGCTCCCCGCCACCGCGGGGGCTGACATCGCTATTCCCATCACACAGCGCTGGGCGAGCAGCCTCCGCCTCTGGAGTGAGAACGCGGTTTCCCGTGCGCACGGTGCTAACGAAGCCCCCAGGAGCCCAGGCAGGGTGAGAGCCTGCGGTGAAGAGACAAAAGCACTTGTTGAAAGGGGCAGCCAGGTGGGAGCAGCTCCGGCACGTCTCCGGCTCATCACGACACGGCAGCGGCGAGCTCGGCTGTGCGGCACCGCCGGCACTTTGCCTCTTAATTGGTGACCCTCGGCTGGCATCAGCAATTAGAACCCCAGCCCTCCCCTCCGCTGGGACTCTCATTAACCACCTCTGGCTTTACCCCGCCGGGAGCTGGATCGCGGGAGGCTGGAGTGTAGTGACACGGTGCCGGCCATGAGCGCACCGCTCAGCCCACCCTGGCTGGAGAGAGAGAGGGTGACCAATTTGTAGCTGCACTAATTGGCCTCTGTTGCTGCCAAGTTGTGTTGACTGGAGAGTGGGGAGGTCAGCAGATACAGGGTCATCCTCCTCCTCCTTGGAGCAGAGGGTGCCTGTCCCCAGGGGCTTCTGATTTGCTTTTACTCTCTTCCCCGAAGCAGGGTCTGTAGCAAGTAAGCTACCAAGGTGATACTTCACTGTCAGCTCCAGCTCCGGAGGGGGGAAGGATTCAGCAATCAGGTGGGAAAAAATTTCCTCTCACTGAGCATTTGAGGCCAGATACTCACAGTTTTGGTTATACTGAAGCCTTTTTTATCCCTGTCCAGCTTAATGTTGTTTTCCATAATGTCTAGCTAAGCAGAATCAGGACACAACCTGTTAAAATCACCTTCTGAACTTGCCATTTCGTGAAACCTGAAAAAAGGGAAAGTCAGTAAAAACCACGAGTATGGACCCATCTCTGCACCCACCAGGCTGGGCAGCACAAACCAACCTCATCTACTGCCTATGGAGAGCTGAGGTTTTGCTGAAAAGCAGAGACATTTGTGTAGAAACCTGGGCCTCCAGGTGGGCAGCAAGGGTCCAGCCCCGAAATTACGGCACTGATGCAGCAGGCTGGGAAAGCCGGGTGAAACACAGCACCCGTCTTTCCCCTCCATCCAGACATCAGATGACTCCCCTCTCTGAGATGAGATACCCAGCCCGCCGCGGGAAGCCATTGGCTGTCAAGGACAGATCCTGGTGGCAAACAGCATCTTTGATCTCGCCGTGGCTGTTACTAGCAAGGCTGCCCTGTGGGGTTGGCTGCGAACGTGGCGCAGCAGGCTCCCTGCTCCCAGCCTCAAATATCTGTCTGTTCCGCTCCGGCCACAAACCCTCCCCCGGACTAGAAAGAGGGAAAATTACATGCTACGATTTGCAGATTTGGCAGAGATAAATCCCCCACGGAAGGCGCGGCTGGAGATGCCAAGGCCGATAGCGCCAGGCTGAGCGTGTCGTGGGAGCGCCTCGTCTCCCGCCGGGCCCGCTGCGCTGACACTGGGGCTGTCCTGCTCCCGGGGAGAAGCTGGGAAACTCCCTCCTGCCCCACTTGGGGGTGGCAGAGGGCCAGGCCGATCCCGTAAAACCCTGAGGGTGGATCACTCCACAGGCAAAATCATCTTGGATTAAACGTGGGAGAAAAAAGCAGAGCAGTTATGCAAAAAGGGTGGCCACTCGTGTAGTGAGAGAGTTTGGCCTCAACTTTCTGTGGGAGAGCAGCCAGGCTCAGCAGCACCTTGAAGCGGCAGAAGCGATGGAAAGGACAGCCAGCTCCCAGGAGACCATCAGCAGGGAGTGATGGGGTGGGTACCAGCCCATCCAGGACGATGCTGAGCGGGATGCTGGGCGGAAGGGCTGCTGGCTCTCGCAGGCTGTCAGCTGAAAGCTGAGAGGAGCCCAGGAAGAGGGAAAAAAACCCTGACGTGTGCCATATTTCATAACACGAGATGTGAAACTTTAATGGGCTCTGCGATATCAAGGAGAACAGGAAGCCCAAACCTGTACGTGGTGCATGAAACCCAACAGCAACACGCGATACCATCGCACCCTCCTTCGCCCACGGCGTCTGCCGGCGGCCCCCGAGGGCTGTCGCACCCGCCTGCAGAGCACCAGCTCCTTGCTTAGCTCCAAGACATGAGATACTGACCCGAAGAGCTGCGACAAAAAGGCAAACAGAGTTCTAAATAAAAAGTGATGATGCCCGAGGCCAGGCTCGGGCAGAGGGCGAGCTGGGAAAGCACTGCAGCACCCGGGGCTGGCAGGTGCGGCATCGTGAGTTGTGGCCAGGGCTGTATTTCTGCATTGCGAAGTTGAGCAGTAAATCCTGGACAGAGGATCTCACAGATGCACCAAGGGACAGTCACTGACAAAATTTATGGCTCAAAGGCGGTAGAGACATGCCATAAATATAGGAGGTGTGCAGGAGAGCTGGACTCTGCACTTCCCGAGGGGAGGCTCATCCCCTTGCCCATCCTCTTCTCTCATTTTGGTTTGACAGTCAGTGTTCATTGTTGTTAAAATGCCCCACACTCTGAAAGCAACTGGTACCTGTCCCTGGCAGCATTGGGGATGGCCACAATGGGTAACAACTGCCTTGACTCACACCAGCAGCATCAGGAATAAAAGGGAGATGAGATTTGGGGTAGTGACATCCCTCTCCCTGTCACCACCATCCAAGCTTTGCCACCCATGGTTGGGCTCTTCTGGGTAAACCCAGGGCTGCATCCCACAGGCTCACCCATCATTGACCTTCACCAAAACCAAACCTTGTGGCTGTTCCCACACCCTAAGGCCAGAAAAGATGATTTCATCTGTGCCAGCACTTACCCCAGTGAATAAATCTGTAGCAGTCACAACCTTTCTGCCAAGAGACACCAGCAGTGGGCAGTCAGGCTGTGATAGACAGTAATGTGAGAGCTGAATGTGCCAGCCCTTGATGGGTGGCATTGGGATGGCACTGGGATGGCATTGGGATGCAAGCTGACCTGCAGGCAGCAAGCGCACTGGGATCTCATTGCACGTAGGGGAAAATGAGCATCTGTACTTCTGAACAGTGGCCAAGGAATTGGAGAACATTATCAGTGGGCTAAGGAAAGGGAAAGGTCTCCTGGGAGGATTAACCTGACATTTGATCTTACAGCAGTGATTACACCCCAGGTATCTATGGGAAGAGAATCCAAGAATGAGTTCAAAGGGACAAGGTGGAAAATCCTGACAGAAATGCAAAAGAATAAAAGCTGCTGAGAGGGGAACTAAGCAACATTTATCCAGGAATTAAAAATAATAATGAAGAAATAAAGCTGACTTCACTTTGGGACTTTGCTCTGATCCAGGATTTATAAGCCACATATATTTCTCATTTGGGGAAGGATTTGCAGAACTGTGCCCTTACCCATCGCATAAGGCAGCTGTGGGTGGGTACCACACACCTGACTTTCCTGGGCACAGCTGATGCTTCCGCCTGGAAACCACATTGGGAGCAAAATCTGAGCCTGGGATGAGAAGTGATCCCATCCAACGGTGACAGTCACCACACTATGATGGGGCAGCTACAGCCGTGACCTTGAGCCAACAGCCTGTTGATAGGAAATCACAATTCCAAAAAGGAACGTGCTCCTCTAGCCCAGAATTCTGATGACGACATCAGAGCCTCAATGAGCTCATCCCGGCAAAGACTTTTCTGTACAAAGGCAGAGGTTCTTTTCCAAGGTCTGCATGTTCACAAGTCACAGTGAGGAAGAATAAAGCCATGAAAGAGATTCCAGGCGGGAATGCGGACCCAGCAGCGCTTCTGCTGCAGGGGCTGAGAGAGGCACACCGCTCCGGGATTGGAATCGATCTGCGGTAGGAGAGCAGCAGAACTCGGGTTCCCAAAATCCTAAGGATCACCCCTTGTCGGGCAAGTGAGAAAACCGCGGACAGAGCCCGGCTCAGCCCCGCGGGTGCAGCACCCACCGAGCACAGCCCTGGGCGAGGGGTTAATTAAGCACCTCGCAAATCAATTAACGCCCCGGGCCCGCTGGCGCCGCTGCTCCGCCGCGACCCCTGGCGGCCGCGCGGGGAACGGGCGGCTCGGACCGGGCTGTTCCGAACCCGTGACCGGCGGCCCCTCGGACCGGGCTGTTCCGAACCCGTGACCGGCGGCCCCTCGGACCGGGCTGTTCCGAACCCGTGACCGCCGGTGCTTCGGACCGGGCTGTTCCGAACCCGTGACCGCCGGTGCCTCGGACCGGGCTGTTCCGAACCCGTGACCGCCGGTGCCTCGGACCGGGCTGTTCCGAACCCGTGACCGCCGGTGCCTCGGACCGGGCTGTTCCGAACCCGTGACCGCCGGCCCCTCGGACCGGGCTGCTCCGAACCCGTGACCGGCGGTGCCTCGGACTGGGCTGCTCCGAACCCCGTCCGGCGAGCCCTAAACGCCGCCAGTATTCCTGCCGGGCTCTTAGAAAAGGTTTTCTGCCACGTCCATCAGCATTTAAAAGCTCTCTATTGGCTGGGCTACTCCTCGCTGAGTTGTAAATAATTTTTTCCAGCCCTGAATATTGTTTACTAACATCTTATTGGGGCCTTCTTTTCCAAAGAGGGATGTGGCTTGGACACGGATGGCAACAGCTCAGCCGGGGTTCTGGACCATGTTCAATGGCTGATCAGACAGTATTTGTAACTCATTTATCATATTCAGAGTGAAACTTTGCAGTTTAGAAACAAAACATTTTCTCCCCTTAGTCTCAATATTCCATTCACCATTTTCTTATGTTCTATCCCGATTTCAGCCCCTAATCAGAACAGGGGTTTGGATCTGGGTTTAACACATGCACTGCTCATGTCTCAATATTTGCAGTCTTACACCTCAGCATCTGCTGAGATGGACCCAGACACCTCAGGAGAGGGAGACTCACCCCTGCTCTGCTGAGACCCCACCTGCAGTGCTGTGCCCAGCTCTGGAACCCCAGCATAAGGAGGACATGGATCTGCTGGACTGAGTCCAGAGGAAGCCACAAAGATGCTCTGAGGGATGGAGCACCTTTTCTGGAGACAGGCTGAGAGGGCTGGGGGTGTTCCCCTGGAGAAGAGAAGGCTCCAGGGACACCTTAGAGCCCCTTTCAGTACCTAAAGGGGCTCTGAGAGAGCTGGAGAGTGACTTTTGACAAGGGCATAGAGTGACAGGGCAAGGAAGAATGGCTTCACACTGACAGAGGGCAGGATTAGATCGGGTATTAGGAAGAAATTCTTCCCTGGGAGGGTGGTGAGGCCCTGGCACAGGTTGGCCAGAGAAGCTGTGGCTGCCCCATCCCTGGAACTGTTCAAGGCCAGGCTGGACAGGGCTCTGAGCAACCTGGTCCATTGGAAGGTGTCCCTGCTCACGGCAGGGGGGTGGACTAGACCATCTTTAAGTTCTCTTCCAACCCATTCTTCCAAAACACTCTAGAATTCTATGATTCTATGCCACGCTCCCTCAGCCTCCTGGGATCCTGAGAAACCCCCAGGAGACAAGTTGTTTCTTTTGCTTGTGGAAAGCAGAGCCCAGATGCCCAAGCACACGAGCCCTGGCTGTTGGGGCGTCATCGGAGAAGTGGCAGTGCTGCAACGTGATGCTGGGAAATTATGCACTCAACGGAGCTGCTCTAATGAGAAAATGAACCAGACATCATATGGTGCTAATTTAGTGCTCAAGTACGAAGAATAGGAGAACGGGAGGAAAATAATGCCAAACCAACCTCAACCTCCCAGGAGTTTGTAAAGGCGTTTTGTGCAAACATGCTGCTTTTACCCCGAGGAGCAAACAGTGCTGCTCCCCGCGCCTGTTCTGGGCTGCAGTGAATCTGGTTCCTGCAAATCAGAAACAAAGTCCCCAACTCTATTAAGAGCCACCTCTTGTGGCATCTTAAATGTCTGAGCAACTCAACGCTGCTTTGTAAGAGGCTGGCGAGAATGAAGGAAATGAAAGCGTCGTTCAGCACGAGGCCATTCCGCTCTTCCCCACAAGAGCTATAACGATGCTTTTGTCATTTGAGGCACCTGATCAGCTTCCAGAAGTGTGGGCCGGCATCACCCTCAGAAACTTTTGAAATCTTCATGCTTTTTTCTAAAAAATGTGTGTTTGGGATCCAGTGAGAGCTGGTCTTGCTGGGGGATGCAACAGACTGACCACCTTTCACCTCCTGTGGCCACAAAAGCTAAACATCACTTGTAAGGAGTCTCAGGGCTGGTGTTTAAAGATAAAAATGAAGCCTCTTTTGGATTCTTTTAGAAGCCAGAGTGCCAGCTGTTAGCAAAGCAAGTGCACCCCACAGCCAGGCTCCAGGCTATTAAACTAAGTAGGTTTCCTGAGCAATGCAACCCCAAATCTTCCCCATACCAGGGTGGCTCTGCCCTACCCGAGGCCATGACTGTAAGGAGCTGCAGAAGGCTCTGGGGTTTAATCAAACACCCATGTTTGCACTAAATCATTTTTTTAAATCCACTCTATTAAAACTTTGACAAAATACAAGTCTCCCTTGAAATGCTCTGTGACCAAGGGTGTCCTGCTGTCCAGTCAGCCAGCTTGGGGAAAACACAGGAGTTCAGCTAAGGCCATCCTGTAAATCGAAGCTGATTTAAAAATCTGAGCCATCTGCAGCATGTGGAGTTTGAATCACCCACGCTGAGTCCCCTCAGTGAAGGCAGAGGCAGACCTGTGTTTGGGGAAGACATAATTAGGAGAGATCCCAGATCATTAACTTCATTACTGCAGCTGTGATTAATAGCAGCAGCAGCAGTGTGGAGCATCACCAGGGAGGATGGATGCGGGATCCCAGCTCGCTGGTGATTTCCCAACTCCATGAGCTGCTCTCAGCAGCTGGTAAGGGAACTGAAATTAATTTCCAGCCATAGAGCCCCATGGCTTGGTCCCAGGGTTGCAGAGTCAATGGAGAGGTGCTGGGGATATGGCAGCTTTGAGCCTGGAGCTGTTGGGGCTGTGGACACCACAAGTCTGTCCTGCACCACCACCTGTGCCCTCCTGCTACCATAAAACCCCCTCGATTTGCCCCATAGATGGACATTATGATGCTTGGTTAGCGTAGAAGATGCTCCATCTAATAGACAATTCTCCAGTAATGTCACAGTAATCTCCTGGGGATTTTTTTAACTCATTCCCTGGCTGTGCTGTGGTTGTCACACACTGACTCTCAGCTCCTGCTCTTCCAGCCATCATCAGCTGCTCCCTCTCCCCCTCCCCAGTTCACGTAGCTGACTGTACATCCTGGGGGAGTTTCTTCTTCAATAACTAAATTAACATGCCAGCAGCAAGTGCTACCGAGCAATCGAAAAAGCCGGAGAGGCCGCTCCTGCGGCTGGAGGAGGCGAGCGGCGGGGCCGGCGGCGCTCGGGCAGAGCTGGCTCCTCCTGCGAGATGCTGAAGGTGGCAGCATGTACCGGCAAAAGCGACCCGGCCAGCGGCAAACCTCTTCTCCCTGCGCAAAAAATAGCGACTTCAACATTTATCTTGCTATAGGCCAGGAGCAAAAATAAATAAATCCCAAAGCTTGCCAATTCCAGTTATAAAGCCAGAGAACAGCCACGTATGCGCAGGTGTGTACATTTGTGTGGCACAGCAGGGCTGGTGCAGCTCAGTTACGCACACACAAGCCACATGCAGAGCTTGTGTTGGTGCTCATCTTCCTAGGAAATACTTTGGATATTCTTTGGATATACTTCTTGGTTGGAGTGCTTCATTCAGATGACTGTCAGAGGCTTTGCTCTGCACCACACTGTGGTAGCTCCTGGTCAACCTAGCAGCTCCCTTCTCTGAACAAGACTTGTGGGCAGACATTTTGGGTGATGGGAGTCTCCCCAAAAGGGAGAGCTAGGGAGAGCACCCTACATCCCAGTGGGCAGGTGGGCAGCCACAGAGTCAATACCACCAGGGAGCTGTGGCTGGCTGCACTCAGTGGGTGATAGGCTGATGGAGGGTGACAAGAAGAGCCCATAAATCCATCTGCAAGGAAATCAGGCACACAGTGAAGTCATGATTGTATTCCTCTTGCCAGGCCAGTGGAAAATGTCTGTGCTGCAAAATTTATGGTGAATATGGTTTGGGCATGGAATTGGCTTTTTTTTTTCCTCACAGTATTTAGTTCAAACCCAGGAGATTTGCTCTGTCAGATGGGGAGCGCTTCATTTCAGAAAGGATTGTTTTCAGTTCTGAGATGTTTAAAGACTTGTTTGGAGTTTTAAAGGGGAAGAAAAATAGAAGTGAAGGCACTTTGGAGAGTAGAAATGAAGAAAGCAAAAAACAGTCTTTTCAGAAGCTTATTTCTGAATGCTCCAAAGCCAACACATTCACTTTTCTTTCTGTCATTCCCAGAACAAAGTGCCCTTGCTGTTGGTCAAATCCTTCAGGACTCAGGAATAGGAATGACCCAGCACCCCAATGGAAGCAGCAGCAAAGCTGTACAGATGCCCAGAGCATGGAAAAAATCAAATGAGCCTCACAAAAACATACGAGGGAAGCACCATTTCTGGTTTGACATGGCTTTGTCCGTGCCCAAATCCCAGCTCTTCCAAATGCTGCAAAATCCTCAAGTATCCCAGCTGTGGCAGTCCTGGGGCTCCTGGCACTCAGGACACCTCCCGACCACCACATACACAGGGAGAATACTTGCAGAGATTGAACTCCAAGAGATTAAACACCAGTCAACATAAGCTCACCCTAAAATCCAACTGCAGAGTGCAAGGATTTGGGAGAAGGAATCAAACCCGACCAAAAGCCAGCTCTAACCACCTCAACTGCAGTTTCTAGGTGACTCCAAATGCCTGGGCTTCAGGAGCTCATTAAAGATGTTTCACCTGGCTTTCTCCAGGAGCAGGGATGGGGTGGGAAGCAAAGCCACCCCAGGCACAGCAAGTGCCGCAGGCTGGTGCAGGGTGGGTTTGGTGCTTGGCACACAGGGCTGCAGCAGCAGGTCAGTGATTTCCCCTAAGGAGAGCTTGTCTTGCAATGCACAGTGCTGATTTCTTGTGGCTGTCACAGGCAAGGATGCCTTCTCAGGCCTGAGGAGGCAAAACCATGATGGACCATGAGGATGCAAAATCTGGATTCTGTAAAACTAGTGTTCTGTGGTAGGGAGAGCCATGACCCAACAGGAGCTGATGGACAGAAAGGCTCTTAATTGCCAAAAGTTCCATTACAGCTGACATTCACTGTCCTCCCCGGATTAACACCTTCCACCCCTCTGGGGGCTGGCACACCCTGGACAGTGGCCGTGCACAGGGGACAGCCCTGGCTGAGACTGGGCAAGGTGGGTCCCACCTGCGTGTCTGTGCTCACTTACCAAAAATAAGGATGACTTTACCATTTTGTTCTGTTTACCCATCTGCTTGTAAGCTGGGTGGAGGGGAGGTTTCCTGGGAAGGCACTGCTCCTCCGTGGGCTGTGCAGCCCCACTGTGACTTCCCAGGGCACTGCTGCTGTCAACATCCCTGGTACTTTACCAGGGAGGACCAGAAGCAGATCTGAGGGCAGCTCCACACTCACCCCAAATTCATCTATTTCATCTGTAAAAGGGTCTGCCACATTCCAGCCTGGTCCTCCATTAGGAAATGCTTCTTCCACCTGATCTCCCCATTGCAGGGGTTGGAACAAGATGAGTTTTAAGGTCCCTTCCAGCCCAAACAATTCCAGGATTCTATTATTCCCTTGCTCCCAGGGCAGGTATAGGGCATTTATTTGATGTTATAATCGCCTCAGTGATTGTGTGGCAATGATGGAGAAAGGGAGGAAGTTGGACTAAAGAAACTGGAAGCAAAGCAGTGATTTCCTGCAAAGGGATAGGACTCAGGCCGGAAGCAGAGGCATGGCCAAGGAAGGAACCTGGGGAGACCAGAGCATCCCCTCAGCACCCAGGGGTTCATAGCAAACAGGGAAAAGAGGGAAAGAAAAGCAGTGCATCTGGTAATTTCCCTGACACTGGCTGAGGATGAAGCCATCCTCCTAATTAATTGCAATTGTTTTTGGACAAAGCAGGAGGGAGGGAGGGAGAGCTGCCTCTGCTCACTGAAGTGGGAAGCAAGAGCCTCTGGATGGAAATGTGGTTGCTGAAGGAGCTGCAGCTGTGGCTCAGGTGCCACCATACCCCGGGGAAGGGACTGAGCCAGAGGCGAGGGTTGGGAGACGGGAAGGAGCTGGCTGGCACTTCTCACCTCCCGGATGCTCCTGGCCAGGAGATGCCCAGCTCATTGTTCCCTGGATCCGGCCAGAGCCGCAGGATATCCTGGCGCAGTTGCCGGAACCAGTGTCTGCAGGGGTGGTGGGGAGGGACATAGGGACATTGGGGACCTGCCACCAGTGGGACACTTGGTTTTATTTCATCGTTTCTCTGAGAAAAATCACATACAGATAAGGATGCTGAGGTTGTGAGGACATCATAGTAATTCAGAGTGAAGCAGGAAAACTGGTTTAATTTGGTCTCATCTGTTGGAAAGTTAAAACCCAGGGGGTTATAGTGACCTGTAACCTTATGTGGGTGTCGGGTGAAGGGGCTGGCTGGAAAAACCGCAGCCAGCAAGCAGCCGGCTGGAGGGAGGGGAAGTTTCCCAAGGTCTGATAAGCCCCGGGGACGCGAGACTCCGGCTCTATCTGCCTGACTGGGTCTGGCTGGCGCCTGCTGTACCTCGGCAAGGCCACCCGCCCCTGCCGGTGCCACCGGCCCTCAAGCCCCTGGAGGGTTTTCTTCAGCACCCCTGAGTGCATGGCAGCACCGGCAGCCCTTGGGATGGAGATAGACCCGACCTCGCCACGTGTTCACCTTGGCTCCTCGCCACTCTCCCAGTACTGAGCTGCTAAAAATAATTCAGAGGCAGCAAAGAGAATGCAACGAGCACCCGAGCCTTCACAGCTTTGCTTTGCAGTGCTTGGGCATTTTGGCAGATGGGGCTGAATAGGCAGACGTGGCCACATTCCTGTCCCAAGGGGCCCTGGAGGCTGGTGAGGGATCCG
The DNA here is from genome assembly GCF_041296385.1 of Aphelocoma coerulescens. NCBI lineage: Eukaryota > Metazoa > Chordata > Aves > Passeriformes > Corvidae > Aphelocoma > Aphelocoma coerulescens. Next base: position 8,706,669 of record NC_091025.1, on the reverse strand, counting down.
CCTTTCCTCATCCACCCTGCAATTAGGGAGAGAAAACTCCACTGAGATGCCAGACCCAGGCTGATTTCCTCCCATCTGCTTTCCCAGCAATGGGAGACTGTGGACAGTGATGGAGCTGATCCTGCCACCAACTCACCCAGTGGCCTTGGCCACATCCCTGCACCTCCACTGCCCACAGCAGCCAGGGCATGCCTTGGCTCATGCTGGCAGGTGGGGATCCCTGCAAGTGCCGCCCCTGCCACCTGCCTGGTTTCCTTTGGGGTTTTTTGTGGTTTTGGGTGTTTTATCAAGGCTCAAGTAGCAGGTGAGAGGGGGAGGACAGGAAGCCCTTGCTGTGTCTTCATGCCAGTACCCACAATCTGGGAGCACAGCTCATGCCTGCCTGTGTCCAGTGTGGTCCCCACCAGCTCCTTCTCTGGGAGGTGTCACAGCTCTGCTGAAACATGGGATAACATTCCTTGGGTTTTCCTCTGCCTCTAACAGCAGCTGATTGAAACTGCTGAGACATCTCAAATATTCAAAATGTCCCAGCAAGCACTAGAAATACATTTTTTTTATCCTATCTGGGTGATTACTTGGCTGCTCGTGTATTATATTTGCACCCCAAATATATGTACTGGGGATCTTATGGGAGAGCAGCAACCAGGATGAGTTTCTCCAAACCATGAGCAAAGAAAAACCATTAGGAAAGAAGTTTTTTTGGGGTAAATGGAGATATAAAAAGTATGGTATGAGAAAAGGGCAACTGAATTGGGTAAAATGTTTAAATTTGGATCCTGAATTGCTTCTTTAAATTGCACTGGGGTACATTTGGTGAGGAAATGTCAGTACAGAGAAAGTGTAAAATCCTTCTGAGACAACCAGTGTGAAAGAGTCTGACTTGGGAAAGACATTTTGTTGGGTTTTTTTTTCCTTCCTAAAAGATGTGATGAACAAAACTGAACCCATGGAGTGATTGACTTGACATGACTCTGCTTATTTCCGTGTGAGAAAAAATAGAAACTCCATGATGCCGTGACTCGATAACGCTGCCCAGTGCCGGCACAGCTCCTGTGCCACTCGTCACCAGCTCACCCAGCTCCATTCGGCCCCGAGCACCTCCAGCAGCCGTGGGACAGGCCAGCAGCTCCTCCTGGGATGTCTGTCCTGCTGCTTGCCTGGCTCAACCTCTCCTGCAATGTGGCATCAGCCACAGGCTCCTGCCAGCGGTAACGGGGATAATACCCAGCTTTTAAGGGATGAAGCGCGTTGGGCAGGGGAGCTGGTGCCGGCTGCCGGAGCGATTCCTCGTCAGCATCTGTCAGGGAAGATTAATGCCTAAGTAGGTTGTGGGCTGGCTTCCAGCAGCATTTTTAATAATCAGATGCTGTGCACTGTTCGAGCAACTCGTGGAAATGAAGTTGCCTCATTACCAAAAAGAAATAAATATGTTGACATGAAGTAACTTATTTGCTGGGGATGTTCAAGCTGGTGACAACCCCAATTCACGCCTGGGAGGCTGACACTCCCCAGACCCTCTCCTGGGCTGCAGCATTGTCTGTGCTGGCCCAAGGGCATGAGGAGAGATGTGTAACCAGCACAGCTTCTGCAAAATATGTAAATAAGGCCCCAAGCTAGCACTTGCAAGGTCTTTCAGATTGAAAAAAGAGCAAATTCCTGGCTCCAGGGAAGAGGTCTGGCTGGGTATGGGGTTTGGGAGCCCATGTGCCTGGATCATGCCTCAGAGTACAGCCATGGCTGTGGTAGCATCATGGTCCTTGAGTGTCTCCTTGAGCCTTGTCAGCAATGTCACCAATTGGCAGCATTTGGGATACGGTAGAAAATGGCTCTTTTTCATCTGCTGGCACTCAATGCCAGACTACTGCCTGATGTTGCCGTAAGACCCTTGTTGCTCTGAAGTTTGCACTTCATTTTCCACTACCTGGAGAGAAAAGTAGCCAGTTTTGGAGGAAATTACAGATATATTAACACGCAGTCCACTCGCAGATCATCACTCTTAATCCTGCTGGATGCTGTACTGCTGGCAGTGCGAGTCAGGGAGCAGTGGCCAGGACCGTGTGCACCCAGCCATGGGGACCAAGGGGGCTTGGACATGTCCTGAAGCTTCACTGGGGTTGGAGACCCTGAGCAGCTGCCAAACCATCCACATCCTCCTGGAGGCTTGCTTGGCACCAGCCCAGCATTAAATGGGAGCTTAACCATCCAGAGAGGCTGGGCAGGATATTAATAGAGGCAAAGCGGAACCGCCGCTTACGGGTCCCGAAATAGGCTGCTGAGATGAGGGGATGCCCGAATGGGGCTGCCCTTGTCAGGGAGCTCCCCAAAAGGATGGTGACAGCAGGCGATGTCTGGAGCTGGGATTTGTTGGGAGCACCCATGGGCACAGGGCAGCACTGGGCCCCATCCCTGTCCTGGGGCAGGGGCAGCCAACAAGCACCAACCTTTCACCGCTGCAGTGAAAACACATTTCTCCTCCCTGGCATTACACAAAGGCTCTGCGGGTGCCCCAGGCTGACCCCCATAAGAGGATTACCAGGCTATTAGTGGATTGGGACAGTGGGGAGGATGTTTGGAAAAATTTGTTCTCCTACTCCTCAGAAAGGAATGTTCACAGAGTCATGGGTGAACCCAAAGCTCCTCATCTCTGTCCCCAACCCTCTCAGCCAAAGGCCACCTGCAGAGATGAGGACAACTGCAGGGCAAGGGCCTCCTGTCTGGCTGCAGCTGGCACTTGGAGTCCTCCACGGGCTCACAGAGATTGGTTGCTGGGGTTGAGTTTTGCATTGGCCATGCCCAAGCCCCCACATGCCTGTCTCCTGGCCAGTGCTAACCACTACCATGGGACATTGCCAACTCACCAGGAAAGCTCCTTCCCCTGGAGCTGGAGAGATGCTAAAGACTTACATTTATTTAACCTGAAAACGTAGCGGGGTGGAAAGAAATCTGGGAGTGGTATCGACAGCGAAATCCCATTATTGGCCATGAAATATGCATGTGCTGTAACTGCGTGGGAAGGGCAGGGCTGGCGTCCCTGCAGCCTCTGCCACAGGCCCTGGACAGGCACCCTCCCCCCTGAGGCAGCACCAGCAGCTCAGCAGATCCCCATTTTGTGTGCCAGGATACAGAAGGAATCCCTCCTCATGCTCCTGGGGACCAGCCCCCTGCCAACACGCCCTGCTGTGGTGCTTATCAGGCTGACAGGAGCCAAGTGTGCCTAAATGCACTCCACTGTGTTTATAATTCAAGGCACAGCTCGAAGCTGCGCTGCCGCTGAACTTGCCCTGTGCAATGCCCTTCACAATCCTTCCCCCCCATGCAAATCCCATCCAGACCCTTAAATCCCCGCGTTGACTTGATATTTGGCATCATTTGGGGATATTTTCACACCAGTTCCAGAGGGAAAATTCCAGGTTAATTTATTTTGGCTCAGTGCTGCTCTTGTCACTGGTTCCCATTGCTTTCTGCCACACTAAGAAGGCAAAACTGGAGCTGCAAAGCTGAAGAACCTGCTGAAAATTTCTTGCTGGTGAAAAGCCCTTGAGAAGGATAGGGATGCCCCAGAGCAGGTCTTAATTATGGATCCAATTAATTATCTGTCATTGTTGGAGCTGGAGTGGGCTCCAAGGGAGTGAGACCTTAGCTGTGAGACCACAGAAATGGGGTACCCCATCACCCAGCCAGCTGCTGCCCTAAACATGGGGTGCTGTGAGGTTTGAGAGGTTCTGCCTGTTCTGGTGGCATTTATCACATCTCTTCTCACCAAGCTGTGCCCCAGATCCAGGCTCAGGTACATCTCCATTCCTCTTCTCAGCCAAGAGGGGTGGAGATGTACTGAGTACAGCGAGATTCTGTGCTGTCAAAACATCCTTTGGGATCAATATGATCCAGGTACAACCCCAAAGAGGGGATGTTTCACCCCAAAAGCAGCTCCATCATCTCAGCACATCCTAAGAGCTGCTCCACATGCACATTCATGTGTTAATTCAGCACCCAGCTAATTACCTCCAGCAATAAGGAAACCCTGTGTTTGTAGTGAGTATCTGCTTTAAAATGATGTTTTACACAACATAAAAGGATTATTTTATAATTAGCTGTCTTCTAAACCCTGGCCTATTGAAATTAGGATATTAAACCATACACCGTTCTCTGCTTTTTAAATATCATCTGGAAGTTGATTAGTTTTGCATTACTAAAGAGGAACCCATTGAAATATTTAATCATCATGAGACCTTTCTCATAGAAATGTTAACATTTGATTTTTAAAATTTTTTTCCCCAGTAATTACTCTAGCTTTGCTTACACCAAAAAAAGATTGTTGAAGCAATTTCTCCACAAGGAAAGGATCAAAATAGTGCTGTGCTTAACACCTGGAGCATCCTTCTGTGCTTGCTGCCTGGCACAGCTCCAGACAGGAGTCTGTGCTGCTGCTGCTGCTGCAAGCCTAGCCACCACCCTTAGGACAGGGGGAGACTTTCCTGTCCCAAGGGGTTGATCCTGGCTCCCAGAGGAGCAGGTGGGAACAGAGCAGGTGAGATCAGGCAATACGCCCCAGGGGATGGATGATTTTACACAGAAGGAGAGATTTTAGCATAGACAGAGCTGAACTGCAAACCATGACAGCAGGATGCTCAGATGCTCCCGGGGCAAGGACCTGGACAGCTGGAGCCTCACTCTTGGACACACGGAACAGCGTGGGGATGTGGGACACCCCTGCTCACAAAAAGGGACAATGGGAGCTTCTGGTATGTTAAATGCAAAAGGAGAAGCTTTGGAGGGGGGTGGTTTACTGCCTTTAAAATCACATAGAACTGCACACGGGCATAAAGGGCTGAACACTCATCACATGTGGGTGCCAAACTGCACCACTCCCACAGCGGGATGGGAGCAGGGGACGAAGGGCTAGACATCCTCACCCCTTCTGGTCTCAAATGTAAAGCAAAGGGGCAAAGCCTGAGCCAGGAGGTCCAGGACCCCTGGGAGGAGCAGGATCTGACCCTCACCAGGGTCTGCCTCCAGTATGGGGAGCAGCCACTTCCGCTCAGCTTGACTGGCCGTATCCGCACCAATGCTGGGAATAAACCAGCTGGATTTAGACACACTTTAAATTCATCTCCTGCTCCATGCCAGTCATTGGAAATGATACATTTGTTGTGAAACGAAGCCAAGAGAGTAGTATTGAGAGCGCTTTTTTCAACACGCCTTAAATAACAAGAACATTTATTTTATAGGCGATAAAATTCTTACACATTTTGGTCAAATAATGAGGATAACGTTTCTGCCTTCAGGAAGACACTCCTAACATCAGCAAAGGGGAAATGCACATTTCAATTTATAATTTCAAGTTACAAATTTGCATGCAAATGTATATTTAGAAATTTGAAAGAGCTAAATCATACATTTTTGGCAGGCTTTTACTTGCAAAAGAAATTTCCAGCATGGATATAGCTTTGTACTAAATTCCATTATGTTGCTTAGAAGAAAAATATAAAAGCTATGGAAAAGCAAAGGAGCTCTGCAAAATGCAGCCAGGTGTTGTTCCTGAGACATGTTCTAATCCTGCAGCTGCACCAGTCAGACCTGGGAGTGTTCCCTGCCAGAAAAGTGGTCCAAATTTGACATTTGTGGATTACTTTTGCAGCCTGTGCATGTTGCATTTGCCCCTTGGTTTGAGGGCAATTTAATTTGACTTTCAGGCAGTTTAGGGGATTGAGTGGTGCTGGTGAATGTAGTGATGCTGGAACCATGGGGAGATAGGTTCATCTCCTCTCCCTGCCCAGTGAGAGATGGGGTTTTGTGTGAATGCCACACTGAAATGACCTGAAATATTTTGGGTTTTGTAATATTCCCTTCTCAGCAATATTGGGAGAATTTTCCTAATGTTTGACCTAAAAGACCTCAAAAACATCTGTCCTCATCAAAGCTTTATTTATTTTCCCCATGGAAAGCATTGCCTGCATGACCCAAACCCACAGAGCCTAAAACCTCCCTTTTCAGTAAAAAGCCACCTTAACCAGTAATGACACATATTCCTACCCCACCACTGCAAGGAAAACTATCCTCCAAGCAGTGGCTCACTTTAAACTAACTTCAAATATGCCTTTTAAATTATTTCCCTCGTTTAAATACATACTTGTTTCTACTTGCAGTAATCTCCTCTGAGATATTAATGGCTGGTTGATTGAATGACTTCTGTGCACATGGAAAATCATCCATTACCTGTGGAGAGCTTGGTGCTTCATTCACCATCATCATTTTGCTGATATTTTGACTTAACATCAGCACCCAGCACCCAAAGGGCTCAGGAGGGCACTGGCAGGAGTTTCCCCACACTCATGAATGTCATTTGTTTCAAAAAATGGAGGATTTGGGTTGAAAAAGGAGGGCTGTGGGTCTGGGAAGTGGAGTGGCAGTGGAGTTTGTCCCCAAGCCCTGTCTGTCCCTGCCCATGCCATGGACATGCTGGCACTGTCCTCCTGCCTGGATTCTTCCTTGCTCTGGGGATGGGGAGTTTCTCTGGCTCAGGGTACACCATGTGAAGGATCCCCCCAAAAGGAAAAATAATCAGGAATTAGAAGGAAGAGTGTTGCTAGGGAACAGAACATGATTGCTCAGCTCCTTTTTTCCCTAAAGAAGTCCAAGAGAAATCCCTGAATTTCAGATCATGTGCAAAGAGGTGCTTGGCTGGTGGCTCGTGAGCCTCTGTGCTGGCTCGTTGGGGATGTCAGGATCTGGCAGAGCCACCCACCACATGGATAGTGATGAGGGATGGAGAAGATGATGGAGGATGGGAAGGATGATGATAGAGAATGGAGAAGGAGATGATGGAGAATGGGAAGGACGATGATGAGGGATGGGAAAGGCAGTGACGAAGAATGGAGAGGACCTAACTAGAGAGAGCAAAGTTGAGTTGGGAAACAACCAAGGGCTGTGGCTGGGGCCACTCATTTGACCCAGAAGGAAGCTGGGAAAGCTTTAACACAGTCTCGCACCAGCAGACATTATTTATGAGCCTCCAGCATTCCTGTGTCATTAGGCCTGAAAATGGCATAAAATATAAATGATGGTAACGAGAATCAAAGGGCTGAGAACTCTCCTGGCTACCAGGGAGGGATGTATTACATTCTCCTGGCCAGCGACTGCCACTTTTCCCCCAAACGTCCTGGGGTTGCTGCCAGGGCCAGGAGCACTGTGTGCCCCCACTGCAGCCACCCTGGCCCCAGACTTTGTTGGACTCCCCAGCACAGATCCCCCATTCCTGTGCAGGGTTCTCTTCCTCACACCCTTCCTCATGGAGCTCAAACACAAGTGCATGGCACATGTGATCTCAGAGCCCTGAAATGAATCTTAACCCACATTGTCTTCCAGCTCAGGACACAACTGGCTTCTGTCACTAAATATAACTCTGACTTTTCCTATCATTTTTTTCTGAAAATATTTCAAATATTTTTCAGAGCAAAGACCCAGAGATGCTATTTTCATCTCCCCAGGGGGCTGAGGAGCTAGCTTGTTTTCCGCCCACCAAAACAGCCGTGATATTACATGGATATTTCACTTCCTTACAGGTTGCTTCCCACCAGGATCTACAAAAAGCCAGCTCCCTGGTGCTGCCCTGTGCCTGGGCTAACACATTTCAAACCTTACAAAGTGGCTGGTGCACTCTTTTTCCCTTCTTCCCTCCAAAGGATTTGATTTTCTAAAACTTCCTATTTCTTTAGCACTGCCAGTTGCTGAGCGGATGGGCTCATCTTTCCAAGGGACACCGAACTGAAGGGAGTGTAAAACACACAGCCAGGATAACAGGATTGTTGCTGGCACTGCAAAATGCCACCTGGATCCCTCTGTGTGCAAAGTCAGACGAGGATTACAGTATTCCCCAGATTAAGCCATTTTAAAGAATTCGACAGCATAGGGGATGCTGGCAACAGCCACTGCTGGGATTCAGCTCACCATCACCCAGCACTGCCAGGAAAGGCAGAAATCTTGGATGCTCTGCTTTGATGCAAAGACATTTATCCATGATCCCCATGGGGTTATTCATCTCAGAGAAGGCATGGAAGGCTTCAGATCCAGGAAAAGGGTGGAAGGCAGAGAAGAGGATGGACACGAAAGCAAAAAGATGATCTGGTTGATTTTGGGAGAACAGCCCTGATCAAGCAGAGCACCGCTGCTCCCCGCTCTACCCTTGCACTGTCAGGGATGTGAAGGATGCTCCTTGCTGCCAAACCAGAGTGACAGTGCACAGAGCCCAGCTCCCAGGCTCCCAGACGCTGCATTAAGCATGAGCAGACAATTCCCACCAGTTGCTGCTCATCCTTCAGCAAGTTTTAACAATTTAGGGGCCAAATTAAAGCCCTTCAAACCGGAGGATTTTAACGGGTTTTCAAACAAAATTCCCTCTGCCCTAAGACTCTCAGGCAGAGTCATGGGCTACACCCAGCTACTGTCTTTTACATTTCTCTGGCATTCAGGGCTTGGCTCATTTGTCCACAGTAAAAGCCATTTTGTTGGAGAGGTGCCTTATCACAGCTGAGCCCCATCGGGTGGATGCTCAGAGGGGAATCTGACATCTGGCTAAGGCCCAAGGACTCTAAAGAAGATTTTAGTCTAAAACTCTACATAATCCTGTGATAACATAACCTGAACTTGTTCTCTGAGTCACCCTTTTGCTACCAAATCAACCCAAACTTCAGTAATGACCTTTAAGCCCCCTCAACCAGCTCAGTGCTGGGAAAACAAGGGAATGTTTGTGCATACCCAGAGCTGCAATTTAATCCTGCCTGCCTGGGGGAAGAGTGCAAGGGACTGGCTTTTCTCGGGAAAATATAAACCAGTTCCTCCTTCCTTTGGCATTCCTTTTCTAAATTAGAAATTGGACAAGCTCAGCATCTGGGGAGGACACTGCTGGGGAGGATCCTGTGTCCAGATCCCAGACGTGATACAGTGGCATCCTTCAGGCCTTTCCACCCACCTTCAAACCACCACAGTCTTCCTCAGAACCAGACCTGAGCTTCTCCACATCTCAGCCTCTGCCCCAAAATTTGTGGTCTATGGATAGCCTTTGGCATCAGCAGGGTGCAGGACCAGATTCCTCTGAGCTATAGGAACTATTCCTCTCCTCCTGTTACAGCCACTTCACTTGATGTTTCCAGCCCTTCTTCAGCCCCAGTGCCCATCAGACCCTGCCTCCCTCCCTGTGCCAGGCACCTGCCCATTCCAGCACTGGCTTAGCCCTGCCAGGGGATTAGGATTACACACTCTGTCAGGCAAAAACATGCCTGGGAAGAAAGCACTTAGTGTTGTATGGGTTTTTTTTCCTAAGTAGGCAAATATCCCTGTTGAGTGAAATATGAATATCCATCTTCAGGGTCAGGATGGGATTTGGTGCTGTAAATCTCTCTTTGGGCCAGCTTGCTCCATGAGGTTTAACCTGGGGTGACCCAGGCTGGAGCACAACATCCCTATCTCAGGTGGGCATGAGGCAGATGGACACATCCATCCCACTCATCCATTCTGTCCCTCCCAAAAAGCAAAGGGACTGGAGGGAAAGGAAAAATGTTCTGTGAAACCCAACTGCTCAGCATCAACAACATCCCAGGTCAGTAGCCACGCCAGGAATGGCCTGGGCTATTGCAGAGGGTAATCCATGGAAATTGGGAAGAGACAGCTCCACGAGAGACCTTAAAGCAGCTTCCAGTACCTGAAGGGGCTCCAACAGAGCTGGAAGGGGATGGGACTGACAGGGCACGGAGTGACAGGACAAGGGAGAATGGCTTCAAATTGACAGAGAGCAAGCTTAGATGGGATATTAGGATGAAATTCTTCCTCATGAGGGTGGTGAGGCACTGGCACAGTTTGCCCAGACAAGTTGTGGATCCCCCATCCCTGCAAGTGTTCAATGCCAGGATGGATGGGGCTTTGAGCAACCTGGTCTAGAAGGAAGGTCTGGAAGGTGTTCCTGCCCAAGGCAGGGGCTTGGAACAAGATGTTCTTTAAGGTTGCTTCCAGGCCAAACCATTCTATTGCTCAGTGATTCCATGAAATTATTCCTGTCAGGATGATTGAAAGGTCAGTGTATATATATCCAGGTCAAGATTTATTCACAGGATATTTAAATGTGCTGATTTTTCAGAATCCCAAAGGGAAAGTCCAACCAAGCAGTAGCATAAATAATACAATAAAACAACAATAACAATGAATATACTGATACAGGCAAAGAGCAGGGAACATCAAGGCTCTATGGCCTCAGCAGGAGACCCCAGCACATCAGCCCAACTGGTTTCGTGGGCCCAACTATAACCCAGCATCAGGCATGAGTCTTCCCTGGAGCCAGCAAAAAGCAATAACCACCCAAATCCCAGCAGAGGTGTTGATAGGGAGGTACATTCTCATGTCATAAAAATACTCTGCAAATAATTGCTTTTCTTCATTTGCTGACATTTAATGATGGGAAGCCAGAACAAAAATTCATTTCAGGGTGAGACAATGTGACACTGGGTTCTCAGTTTTTCCACTCAAGTGAAATAAAAAATCCCTGTAGGTGGAGCAAAACAATTCATTCCACACTCCGGACATTTTGTTTGGTTTTAATATTTAATTGAGGCAAGGTAATTTTGTGACCAAAGGTCAGTTCAAAGCCAACATTTGCAATGTTCCACTTGGAAAACAGTGAAACAAAAGGCTTTGACACTTCAGAAAGGCTTGTTACTGGTTTTCCTGCCACTCTGTGCTAAAGCATCAGTGTGAGAGTCCCCCGTGCCAGGACTGCCTCCTCCTGCTTTTCCGAATGGCAGGAGAGGCCAAGGCAGCTCCCACTGGAGGTGCCAGCCTTGCCTGGATCCACTTGGTACCTTAGCTCTCGTGCAGAAGCAGGTTTACACCATATTAAGCCTCCCAAAATGCAGCTTTGATCCCCAAAGCCCAGTTGCTGGCATCTGAGCCCTTCAGTAACATCCATGGGGAGAGATAACTCCAAACTACAGGGAAAAAATAATTGTAACCCTTATTTTCAATGTAGTCCCCAAGATGTCTTCCTCGGTGGCTTCTGTATTTTAATTTGACAGGCTGATGATGTGAGGAACATCTCCACTCCCACCATGCTGGCTACTCCCTGACTCTGCCTCTTTCCCTGTATGCTGGAATCAGTGGTGCCCCTTCCCAGTTCAGAACAGAGCATGATGCTTCATGATGATGTTTTTGAACCTATTCTTATTTAAACCCAGGGATTTTCCCCTCAGCAGGTTTTTGTTCCGAACCAAGCTCTCAAACTGAGTGTGCCCTGTGAGGGACCAAGTCAGACCAGTCTTCACAATCATGTAAGAGGGCAGTGTGTGAGGGCAACGTCCCTGGGTGGCTCTAAGGCTTGTTGGGATGCCCCAGGGCTGGGCTGGCCATCAGCTCCATGCAGCACCCCGCCCTTCAGTGGTGTCCAGCTGCCTCTGCCGTGTCTGTCCTCCCACTGCCTGACACAGTCTCCTTTCCATCATATATCCAGTTGCCTAAAGTACCCACTCACCGGAAAAAAGATGATATTTTAGAGGTAATTAATATCCAGGGAATATATATCTCTGCTTCCTATGCTTGTACATTTGTAATCTGAGTCTTTCCACTCACTCTTTTCCCTCCTCTGCAATGCCCTCTGGGGAGAGCTGAGCTGCAGGGGGATGTAGGGGTACCTTCCCCCTCTGAGCCCAGCCCTGTGGCTTAGACCCCACAGGCCCTCCTGGGTCCATCCTTGCTGGGAAAGGACTGACCTCAAAATCGGCTGAAGACCATGGGCAGCATCCCAGGGAGAGCTGTCATTCACCACCCTCTGGCTCGGCTTTCCTTGGGGATCTGTGCCCTTGCTTTAAATCTGAAAGGCATTGCGAGGGCTGGGCCAGGATTGGCTGAGAAACCCCAAAATGGTGGGAGATTGTGTTTCCATTTAACGAGCCACGCAGTTCTGCTTTACCTCCAAAGACAAAACACGGTTCTGCCTTCTCCACAAGTAATGCTGGGGAGATGCCTGGGCACCATGTGTCACTCACACTCCCTTGAACCAAGTGCATCTCCCACCACCCATTTCATTACTCCTCATCTGCTTTGAGTAGGGTGATTTTTTTGGGCAGAGGGCTCATCTAACATCACCAGTGCCACATGCTGTGCATGGCCTAGAATGATTTTCCATCCTGAACTCAAAGAAACTCACCAGGAGGTAGTACTGGCAGAGCCAGCACCATCTGCAAGCACGTCACATTCCTCAACCCCGTCTCCCATCCAACTGTCAGACACACAAGTTTGTGTTTGCAGCTGATGGAAACCTGGACACAGAAACTACAGCCCAGGAGCAATGGTAGGCTGGAAGTCAGGCCAGCAAAGGCTGACCAGGTCAAAACCCTTCCAGCATCCCCAGGTGGAGGCAGAAGGAACACAGAAGTTCTGCGGCTCATCTCCATTGAATACGAGAGCTACAGTGCCATCAGTTTTCACAAAACAAGCAAGGCCTGTTCCAACCAAGCCAACAATGAGGGCACTCAGCTGGGACAGAGGGAAATGCTGTGGAGGTGCTTCTGAAGTAGGGAGCAGAGCGTGAAGATGAGCTCTGTTCTCAGCTGAATCCACTGCCAAGCTGGGCCCAGTTATTGGTCCTAGCCCAGGCCTGGGGGAGATCCCAGGAAAGGCAGGACTGCTGAGCAAAGCACATGGACACGGACATGGCCTCTCCATCCCCACACAGCCTGGCCAGCCCAGTGGTGTGTGACACCAATGCTCCCATCTCTCAGCGCTGGAAGTGCTGCCTCTGCACCGACAGGTAATTTAACACTAACACAGCCCATCTACTCCCTGTTACGACCTTGAAGAGCATCTTCAGCTGGCGCCCTCGTTCATTGCAGACACTGGCAGGTGTTGGAGCTGGTACCACTCCCTGCAGGCAGGTTTTCCACTGGGAATCAGCAATCCTGGGCATTAGGAGGATCAAGTTCCAGGAAACAGAGCAAGGGGGATGTACAGCCTGCAGGACCAGGAGAAGCCCAAATTTGGAAGGAAGGGTGGGGAAGCAGAAAGGTCCCTGGTCTGGGATGTCACAACGCCTGGGTCCTCCTCCTTATGGTTTGCTTTCTGGTTTTAGGACGTGATGCACTCATTGTAGCGTGACAGTGTGCTGCTCTCTGGCCATCCAGGACAGCCATAGGCTCAGCTCAGCCGATTCACAGTGCCTCAAAGTCAGATTTCTACTCCCAAGCCCCATGGTCCCCTGTAAAGTGTGCAGCCAGAAGGGAGCCCCAGGCAATGAAAGGTACATTAGCCACCCTAGCACACCTCTGCATTTGGATGAGATGATTCACACTGCTTCCCTCCTGGGATGATAAAATAAGCCCAGAGTGACTCATCCCAGCTGTGGCCCCAGCTTTCAGCTGTGGGCATGGAGGGACATGGTCCCTTTGGGCCAAATCCTGCTTCCCTCTCTCTGGCACCATTCCAAGCTGCCTCCTGCGAGAGCAGCTCTGCCACAACACCTTGCAGCAGAAATGGGGCACGAGAAATCCCCTCTGTCCTGCTTGGGGCAGAGCAGCGCATCTGCCCCAAGATCTGCCTCCATCTCTTGGACCACACTGTCCTGGGCAGCTCAGAGCCATAGGGGTTGGGACAATGCCTCTCCAAGAGGTGGATGTCCCACCTGCACTGGGGCCAAGGGAAACATCCAGGACATGGGTTTTGCTGCCTGATCCAGACAGGATTAATCTGGCAGCATCTGACCTGGAGATGCTGCTCTCCATTGGCCATGCAGGGAAAACTGCAATGCAATTTAATGAAATATTAAAACCCAAGCAGACCTTAGAGGATGGCAAAACAGAGACACCCTAAAACCCCAGGATTGGCCTTGTTTCTCCTTCTTGATACCCCAGAGAGGCTGTCTCAGCCCCATTTCAATCTCAGCCAGGGCCTGAGAACCCCAGGTATGTATCAGGGTTTCCCTTCACTTCTCAAAGCATGCCCTCACTGCTCCTCTGGAGCCTCGTGGGACACCCCTGCGATTCCCCAGCACGTCCCAGATGAAGAACAATTTGCAGTGACAACCCCCTCCCTCCAGGGCAGCAGCAAAGGCAGCACAGCACCCAGAGCACCCCCAAGGGCAGCACAACCCATGTGCTCCACAGGGGCTCATCCTAAAGCAGGTCCACGTGTCCCCTCTGCCCTACAATCCCCCCCGTGCCACTGAAGCAGGGACCAGAGGTCACCCTGCAGTCCACTCTGCATCACTGGTGGCTCCTCTGTGGAAGTACATCTTGTGCTGAGTTTCCATGGAAACCAGCATCGCACACATGCCAGCGTGGCTAGGCAGCTCCCAACCCTGGGAGATGCCGCTGTCAATCTCTGTGGGTGCATTTACCTCCCTCCCTGGCTCTGGCATCACTCCTTGTGGTATTTCCTGGCCAGGGGCAGCAGTGAGGAGCAGTGGGGCAGGGAGAAACGTACTGCAGAGGATCCTGGGGGCACACAGCTCATGCCTTCAGCATGCCTTGCTCTCTGCAGGCTGCGGTTGCAGGTGGCACATGAAAATGTCCAGTTCTTGGCCTGGGGTGATGCAAAAGATGCATTCCTGGCAGAGGAATGAGATCCACACACAAGGCTTTCCCTTATTGTAGCTTGCTGCCTCTGGGACTCAAATTTCTGGCAAATAATCACAGCCCTGCTATCCTTGCCCAACCCTTCTCTTCACTATTGACATCTTAAGCACAGCTCCCTGCTGCTTGTCCCAGGCTGCTCTTTCATGGCATCACTGCAGAGTCTCGACTGCGTGAGGAGGGACGCACTCCCAGCAGTTCGGGGGATGCTGTGCCGGCTTTCCTCCATCTAGCACTGCAGGAGGGATTGGATTCCTTTGTGGAGCCAGGCTGCGGGAGGAGCAAGGGTGTGTTCCCAGGGTGCCAGGCTTGTGGTGTTGTGCAGAGCTCTTTTTATCACCATCCAGCTTGTCTCCTCCAGGATCTGGAAGCCCTGTAGTTCCCCAGTGCTATTAAACCCTTCATGAAACAGAAATTCTGACAATTATGCGGTTTATCAAAATAATCACTCTTCTTCATGTTTCAAGACACATCACTCTGGCCACTCTCCTTCACATCTCCTCCACTATTCACAAATACCTCTGCAAATGCAGTATCAGCCCCCTTCCCCAGGCTATGACACCTGCCAGACAAAAACTACCAATGAAAAGGGAATTCTTGCCCTTGCCCCTTGCTAGCAGTGATGCAAATCCCACTCACAGCTGGCAGATGCTTATCCAGTTCCCACTAATGGAGCAACAAGACAAGCACTGTACTGGTAATACAGCCCCCCAAAAAGGACGAAAGATAATCACAGCCCACAGCCAACAGCCACCTGGAGCTGCAGTGATCCTTGGCAGTGGTCTGTGGCAGAGTTACTATCCATATCAGTGCTGATAAGGACTTTTAAACCCTCTTGAAAATCACAAAACCATAGAATGGTTGGGGTTGGAAGGAACCTTAAAGCTCATCTCATTCCAATCCCCTTGCCATGGGCAGGACAACTTCCCCTGGACCAGGTTGCCCAAAGCCCCATCCAACCTGGCCTTGAACACTTCCAGGGATAGGGTATCCACAGCTTCTCCACTAAGTATCCTGTGGGTATTCCCTGGGTAGGAGTTATGCATAGGGAAAACATCTGAATTCAAAAAAGGGCATGGAAAAGAAGGCCAGAATGCTTTCCAAAAGGGGATATTGTTTCCAGCTAGATCCAGCTGTGGAGGTGATTTCATCTTCAATTGAAATCACAAGGTGATTTCAGGAAGGGCCTTCACAAGGTGATCACAAGGGCCTTCAGAAAAGTATCACTCTTAGATGATGTTGAACACATTTACACCTGATACAAGGCAGATAATTTTTATTCGGTTTGCCAGTTTCTTGTCTAGTGAAGGAATTTGGAGACACCTCTACTCCTGACATACAACATTTCATACCCTTGGGTGTTCCCACATCATATCCTATTATTCTAAGGGGCAGCACCACCTGGAATGTGCTGAGGTCAGCAGGACTCGCCCCATGTGGGCATGGCTGCTTCACAAACCCCAGCACCCTGCTGGTTAAGCAAGTGCTTATCCCTTGGCATGTGGCTAATACTATCGACTGGAATAAAACCTGGACAAGTCCCCTTCTTAAGCATGCAGTCAAGTGCTGGTTTCCTCCAACAGGATCTTGAAAATACTCTGTTTACAAAGGCAGAAGTTGACTTTAAATTTTTTAAGGCAGCCTTGAACTTTACAAGCTCCTGTAATCCGGCCCTTTCGTGTTGCTTCACTGCTGTCTTTGCTTTCTGGTTGCATATGATGCAGTAAGGATGCCATGTCCTTGTCCCCACAAATACTGAACCTTGTATTTATCTCCCGAAAATTGCTATGCAATGCAAATAACTCCATTTCCAAGAGTGCCGGATGGATGGAGCACATTTTCAATGCTCAGGGCAGAGGATTAGGAACAGCCTTCAACGTTCGCAACAGCTCTGCGCCAAGTGGGAATAAAAGTTTCGTACCAAATTAGAAACACGGCTCCCATTCCTGCCTGCAGATTTGTGGTCTGTGAATACAGCTAAAATGAATTTTACAAAAAAGGCAACTTGGCAAGCACTCACTCCCTTTGAATGAATTTGCTTTGACCAACCGCACGAGGTTTCCACTTTTGTAGCCTCGCCAAAATAACGCTCCGTGCATGGTCAGGGAGGCCAAGTCCCAGGGGCAGCAGGGGAGCCCCTGCACCACAGGAAAGATGCAGCCCCTGGAGAAAAAGTGGATACTGTGATTTTCTGGTGTGTACAAACTGCCTGGGCATGCTTAGCTGGCTGTGCATTGGGGACCACGCTGCACACCGGTGTTTTCTGGCGTTCCCTGCCTCTCCCTTGCGAGTCCATCCATATCTGTAAGCTCTTCTGGTTTATACATGGATGGCTGACTCCATTTCTGAAGCAGTGGGATGCTAATCTATAATCAATGCTCTGGAAACCCAATGCTCTGGGATCTTATCTTAATGCACTGATTGCAATATACTCCTGAATGATTCCTCTATTTGAACAGCGCTAGTCAAAACATTTCACGTCTTGAATTTCATCAGGTGGATATCACTAATGAACTTACTTCTGCATTTTGCATAGTTCAAAAATTGTTAGCTTAAGGGTGAAGGGAATCAGAATGTCTTCCCTGCAACCTGCAGAGACAGAAAAGGGAAGAGCTCTGCCAAATAAATGATTAATTACCGAGCCTTCTCCCAACCTAGGTGCTTGTGTTAACATCTGAAGAAGCCATCTTCACATGTGACTTCTCCAATTGCAGGGTGAGAGCAGTCAGTGATGTCCTGCCAGAGCAAGCAATTCCTTGGGGCTGGCACAGTCCAGGGCAGTTGTTCCCTCTTGCTGGGGACACCCTCAGTGTCACCAGTTTTGAGGGAAGCAGCACCTGTCCTTAACCTTAAGTAAAAAGCCCCCCTTCCATGAGACACCCTGAAAGCCAGAAACCCCATGCCAGAAATCTCATGCCAAGTTAAAGAGATAGGAAAGAGAAACAAATAAGCATTCTGTCTCTCTGCAGGGTAAATATATGTATTATTGACACCAGCAAGATGCCAAAGTCTACTGATGGACTATGTGTGTTGTTGAAAGGGTAATTATCCCATCGAGTTTCCAGCTCTTGATGACGCAGAGGATAAACAGAAGTTTCCTGTTCAGAGCTTCATAAACACCCTGAGCAGATAAACACTCATAAGCGAGGGGTTTGGGATGGGGAGGGGATGGGCAGCAATCCTCTTTTATGAGAAATGAGATTGGAAAATGGTAATCTCCTAAATGGGCATGGCTGGTGGGCTGATAAACAAGCTCCTGGTTATTACGGTGATGAGCTCCATAGAAAAAGTGTAATCCCAGCCCAACTGTTCAGGAGATCGCTCTTCCCCCCTCTCCCAAATCATCACATTAGGCTGATAGGAGAAAATAAATGAGATTTCTTCGTGCCAGGTTGTATAACGCCATTGAACAGAAGCATCCAGCTTTGCACTTTCATCTGGGGACATCAATGACTTCCTGCCCTGGATCAGGGAGAAGAGCCTCAATCTCCCTGCATGCAGCTCATGTCCTCTGGTCCCTGCTTTTACTGAGACTCTGGTGGGTCTGGCTCCACCTCCTCCACCAAGCAGCAGTGACCACAGCTCTTTCTTCTTCTGGGGTCCATTTCCAGCCAGCAGCTGAGGCCGGGGCAGCTGCACACTCAGGGCTGGGCACTGCTTCCTTCCTGCCTCCCACCAGCAGCATTGCCACCCGACCAGCCTCTCCAAGAGGACCAACAGCCCTGCTCACTGCAGTGTGCAGAGGGAGAGGCATCAGGGGAAGCCCAAAACACAGCTCAAGGATGAAAATCCACAGGTTAGAGGGTGTTTTTTCCACAGTTCCTTTAGAAGGACTGCAGAGGAAGGCTTTGCATCCTGGTGCATACAGAAACCCTCTCCTCACTGCCAAAACTGCAGGCTGGGGCCAAATTAAAGACAAAGGACAAAATGCCATTTGATGTATTTATGTTTAGTTTTAAAAAGTTGGGGGTGGGGGGAAAGAAGGCCACGTAAAAGCTGTCAGCAGCATGACAGAGACAGGATAATGACTACCCAGAAAGCCACAGGAACATCGCAGACCCACAGCACCAGCCACATCAAAGAAATCTAAACAGTCCCAAGTTACATCAGCCAAGCAGCAAATCAAAGCAAAGGGACAAGCTCCCGGTTCTGGGAACACAGTCACAGATTTTCCTCCAACCCTTTGCAAACAAAGAGCTTTCTGCAGTTTGTTGGGAAGCTCATAGGGTTTGTGCTAATGTGAGTGGAGTCAGAGGGATGGCAAGCGAAGGGCAAACGCAGGCACTTCGGGGAAGTTAGTTTTTAGGAAATAGTTTTAAACACAGAGAATAACAAACAGACCTCAAGCATTTGTGGCATTTTTTTTTTTATGTATTTTGCATGAAATGGAAAACTACAACAACAAGCAGTATATACAGTAACAATAAACAGTGCGAGGATACAACAAAAAGAGGATTATAATTTCAAATCGGTGTGCCCTGCATACGCAGTGCTTCCAGTGCTGGGGAGCAGAGCTGCCCTTATTTCTGCTGTCTGCAAGGCTGAGGATAAAAGATGTCAAACTACAGATAAAACTGAGTGTGCAGGGATAATGATAAGGTAAAAAGATGAAAAGGAGGTTTCATACAGCTAAACCCATGATTCACATTCACGCATCAGGCTCTAAAAATAATTCCAAAAATGGTGTTTGAAAAAAAAAATTGCTTTTTCTTTTTTCTCCTGTACCCCACCTGAACAACTCTCCACTTTGGAGTTGGCTGTGGGATGGATGTGGGTATTTAGGTTCCTGATTTACATCCAAGCAGCAGGAAGATGGGATGGTTTTGAGGTTCCCTGTGCCAGAACTGGGTCTGGCTGAGCTCGGGCTCCTGGCTGGGAGAGCATGATGCAGGGCCATCATCTGCTCAGGGGGTAATCAAACACTCAGGAAGGTGGAAGGAGTGGGCAGGACTCACTCTGGACTTCAGAAAAGCTTTTGATGCCTCAGCAGATGAAAGCCTTGCTACAGAGGTAGTAAAATGGATTGGAAAAGAGCAATTCTTGGAAAGATAAAAAGGCTGAAAACAGGAGTGAGGATATCAAAGGCTGTGGGGATCGCACAGGCTTCTGCATGCCAGCAGAACATCTCTGCCATGGGTCCTGTGGGCTGCAGGACTGCATTGGCTCCTTTGGAAATCAGCAGGCACAGTCGCAATGAAGTTGGCAGCATGGGTTTGTAACTATGAGAAAAACCTCAACAGGGCTCCAAACCCCCAAAAACAGCATCTGAGGGCTTCAGGGATGTTGTGCGCCACATAAAAAGCCTCAGCATCCTTTTTTTCTCCCCTCCCTTGCTTTGCCCGGGAGTATCAATCCCTGCTCCCTCCACCTCGAGCAGAGTATGCCCAGGGGCACCAGGAGATGTCCCTTGCTGGGAGCCAGGAACAGGGAGTGACCCCACAGAGCCCAGTCCCCCAAAGGACTGCCAGGCATTCTTACTAAGATCAACAAGTTTCAACCCACCAGTTTGACGTACTCAAACATTGTTTGGCTGGTTGGGGTAGGGGAGGGGGTGGGTTTAGAGAAAAAAAAAAAAAACGTATTCTCCATGCATTTAATTGGTTGAGAAAAGGAAAATTCCACATTTTCTGTCCTTGCCGATCTTTTCCACCAGTTTTGAGCCTGCCACAAGCCCAGCGCAGCACCAACACCAGCCAGGACAGAGCCCGTGCACGCAGCTGCCCCATGGCCAGCGCCAGGAAGAGCAGCCTCAGCTCCTAAAATAAACCTCCCCCATCCCGCCCCTCCCTGAGGCTGGGAAGAGGCTCTGAGGACTCTGGTTTGCTCTCTCCCATTCCTGCTCTTCCTCACACTGGGTCCATGTGAGGACACGGGAGGTGATGCTCCTGGCTGCTCCATAAGAGCTCCGTAAGAGCCGGCCCAGCTCCGAGCGCCGTGGGGTGAGCAGCCGCGGAGCTCAGCTGCTGCTCCTGTCCTGCTCCTTCAATGCTTTTAAAAAGCATCTAGCATGAGGAATTATATATTTCAAGGATGCTTCATGCGAAAGAAATAAGCCCTTGAAAGCTTGCTCAGTACATGGGGTTGTGTTGGAGGCTTTCACACAGATGCTGAAACCTTCCCTCCTATTTATGTGGGGATGAACTGCTGTGAGGACAGCTGGGGAGCCTGAGGTAGGTCTGTGTGTGCACCACCAAGCACACCGGGCTGTTGTACTATTGTTCTTTCAAATCAGACATGGGAATCATTCCTTCTTCCACTGTTCTGGGGAAAATACACCAATTTTAACAAATTCTAATTTGGGGGGATTTTGGACTAAGCCCTGGCTGTAAGCACTAAGCACTGTGCACAGTGCTGTATAAAAATGAAAGGAAGAAGGTGATTTTGCCTCTTGTGACTGGGATACAAAATGGAAGCAGAATATGGACAGGAACTGCATGGGACCAAATCTCCTAATTTAGAACAAGAAATAGAGGTTTTGCTCCTGCTGGGATCTGGCAGACAGCAAGCCAGGGCTCAAATCCCCTCATATCCCCTCATATCATGCAGGAACTCACAGTTTCAGGGGCTGAGCAAAGCCCAGAACAAGCAACAGTTCTTCCTTCACAGGGTGTACCAATAACAATACCCAGGGCTTCCTTCCCAAGGGAGCTGGGATGCTTCACTAATTGAGAATTTCAAGGATCTCTGAAATCCGCAGCTGGAAGGTGCTCTAGAAATACAGGGCCGTTTTATTTTTAGAATGGACGTACAATAAAATCTCTCGCTTATTTTCTGAAAAGGGCTTTCTTGCAGTCTGGAAAGGCCAGCTGGGCTACCTTAGTGAAACTGCAGTGCAGCTGGAGGAGGAGGAGGGGTAAGTGAGAAAACACAGAAAAACAAACCCAAGGTGAGATGAAAAAAGGTGGATTTTTTTTTTTTTTAATAAGAAAAATTATAATAAAATGCTGGAAAATACCATAAACCAGAAACCTGAAAAAAATTGAGTAAACCTGGATTAGTGAAGCATTTTTTGCCAGGTGAGTGACAGCAGGAGGAGCTGAACCTCCCTGAGCATCCCTGCACTACACAGCACATGCACTGGCATCGCTGCAGCAGGCACAGCCACGCTGAGCTACTGCCAAGCAGTTTGCCAGCCCTTGCTGTGAGCAGCTGAGTTAGGGGGGCTTTGCTGAAGATGGGTCTTGAAATGAGACAGGTATTGTGATCAGAAGAGGCATCTTACGGGGATAAAACGGGCATCCAGGTGCAGGTGGAATGGGAGAGATGCAGCTCTGTCCTGGATGGAGGGGTTATCCCAAGCGTTGCTTGGACCCAACCTTCACCCCATCCTCCACGAGGCCATGTGCTTCCCTGGAAGCTCTTCTACCTCCAAGAGCTGCTAGGAATTAATACTTATCCAAATAATCAACTTCTGCTCCTCATTACCACTGACCAATTGCATTCTCTTTCCAGGGTATAATTCAGCTCTGGTTTATTCAAAGAGGGCTGAAAGGAAGCAACACAAAGAAGAAACACAAATGGGCTGCACAAATGAGAACTGTTTGGCCTTGGGAAAGGTACAATTCTTTTAGCAGATGGGACTGAATGACTGTTGGGCCATATTTGAATGGAACTAAAACTATTTTCTGTAAACCTGAGGTTAAGCAAAGCTTAGGTGCCCAACAATGAGCCAGACTGAGTTCTGCATAAAACCTCTACCAGCTGGATCAAGCCAGATTGCATCCATCATTCGTTTAGCACTTTTCAAGTAATGTGTTTATCTCTCCATTTTCATAAGACACAAAAGCCTTTGAAGAACATTTTCTCCTAAACACCCATTTCTACATAATCAGAGCCGAAGAACAGGGAGCTGTCAAAGTGAGACACTTTGGTCAGGGCATCCAAGCAGGCTCATCCCAGACATTGCCACAACTTAGTTTGTCATCTGAGGATTAGTTTCAGAAGGCAGTGGTGGATTTTGAGTGCCCAGCAGTTCTAAGGATTGGAAGAGGAGAGGCAGGGAGGGAGCATCTCTCCCCTCCTCTGTAGCATTACTTCTCCTTAGAAATGGCTGCTGGGACAGGATGGGGAAGGGGATGTGCAGAAAATGGGGATGAAGTGGCAGAATCCTTCATCCCCCAGCAAGGGGATCCCTCCCTCACCGGTGCTGGACCGGGGAGGAAGGAAGCATGGCCAAACAATTAACTCCAGGAAGTGGCAGCAGCCAAAAGCGAGGCCCTGAGTCAGCAAACCAAGGGGCTGAAACCTGAGTTCCCCTCGTGTTGCTGCCCAGTGCTGAGCTGGGGGAGGGTCCTCACAGGAGATGTGCCCTCTGCATCCCCCATGAGGGAAAAGGTCCTGCACATCACCCTGAGGGACCAGATCCCACCCTCAGACATAGGGCAAGTGGGGCATGCTGTGTCCTCAGGGCTGGGGTTTTAGCTCTGAGGCGGATGGGAAGAAAATGGCTTTT
Organism: Aphelocoma coerulescens; assembly: GCF_041296385.1. Taxonomy (NCBI): domain Eukaryota; kingdom Metazoa; phylum Chordata; class Aves; order Passeriformes; family Corvidae; genus Aphelocoma; species Aphelocoma coerulescens. Next base: position 8,683,611 of record NC_091025.1, on the reverse strand, counting down.
TAATACTGCCAGGGCTGAGCAAGCTGGTGCAGAAATAGGTGTCTTCTTGGCTCTTATGTCAGCGTCTTCCTCCTGTCCTGGTTTTCCATCCATGCAGCCTTCAGTGGTCCACTGAGCTGCATAAACACTATCTCCCTCCAGGAATTTGGGAAAGTTCTTTTTTTTTCATGTTCTTTTGGCTGCCAGAGTGTGCAGGAGAGCCCTGTGCTGGGACACAGCACTGGGACCTGGTCCTCTGCCAAACACAGCACGCAGCACACATCCCACCCTGACCCACGTGCTGAGTGGGAACCAACCATAAACATAAATAAATGATAAATTACTACTAAACTATCACTGAATTATGCCGTTTCCCTCTCTTCTTGTGCTTGGTCCATGCTCAATTACTAAGTGATCTGGTAGTTGGCCTCATGTAACCAACAGATGAGAATTCTGCTCTTTATTGACTGCCTTAAATGTTACTCCATTGCAACATATCACCCCATGTGCTGGGAACCGTGTGGTGTTCCCAGGCTTCTGGGTTACAACATCCCCTCCTTGAGGGCTGCAGGATGGCCAGAGCACCCCTGGGTGCTGCTGGAGCACCCACTGCAGGGGGACAGCAAGGGGGTTTGGAGTGTGGGAGGATGAGACAAGATGGGGAGAAAGCCACTTCACATCACTCATCACTGAGCTGCAGTGCAGGAGCACCCACCCTCTGACAGCTTGCTGGGAGGAGAGAAAAGCCAAGCTCATGTGCTGCCAGCCAACACCCTCTTTCCTCAGTAAGGCAGCTTACAAAAGCCATTTGCTATATTAATATGACAGCCCAGTCTCCCTCCTGTGCACCTTTTCCACACCCCTGCCCCGAAAGGAAGAGGCTGGGTCTAGATGAACTCTGCCTTCAGGGAGCTTCCCCTCCCAGCCCTGGCACTGCACAGCCCTGCTCATCCAGGGCTGTGGCTTATGGGACACAGCCAATCCTGCTAAGCCCATTCCAGTGCCCACCACTGGGCCCCTGAATTGTTTAGCTCCAATAGGCAGCAGAAGTATTTTTCTATTCTGTGAGTTTTCCCAGTGGATTCATGTAACTGATTCCTCTGCTTTCCCGGGCAGGATTTCCAGGAGGAAGGAAGTCTCATTCTCAGTGAGAGTAATGAAACACCTCCCCAGCAGAGGCATGAAGTGGCAGTTCACACGCTGAAGCATCACACCAGCTCCATGTCAGCAGAGTTGCCTCCCTAGCTCCCTCCAGCCAGCCACCCACTGCCCACATTAAGAGCTTTGACAAAACAGGCCAGGCCCCCACAGAGACACAACAGCCTTGGTGCCAAGCGATGACCATGCCTGGTTGGGACAGTGTGAAGTTAATGTGTTCCCCATGGAGAACTTCCTCACCACCTTCCAACATGAAGCCTGTCCCCAGCTCACCCCCAGCACTGACAGATACAGGGCTGAAATGCAGTATTAATTACAGTGGTGAGCAACGAGGTCCTAAAGCAGCTTCTTCCTTACAGTGATCTAAAAAAGTCAGAGACAGGAGAGGCTGGAAGAAGACAGTGCTAAGGAGATGTGGATTCAGGAGACCTGCAAGCAAAATACAGCTGCAGCTTAGAGGCTGCAAGAGAAAATGTAGGGCAATAAATTTATAGAGTCAAAGCAACTTGAACATTGATCAAAAGTACACAGAAAGCAGCAGGGAGATGGGGAAATAACAGAAACTTTAATTCAGGATCCTACCTGCCAGTGGAGTAAATATTAATGGAATAAGTTGGAGAAGGGGGAGGCCTCCTTGACAAAGCAATAGCAAAAACACTGAGATTGATTTCCCATCAAACAATGTTTGACAAAGTAAAACAATTAAGGGCTGCGAAACAAAACCTAATTTTAGGAGGGTGATAGGCAGGATAAATGGATTTCCAAAGAACCAACAATCAAAGCTTTTGAGCTCACTTCAAGCCCACCAATGCTGGCTTGAATTAAAGTTCCCAGCATGACACCAGGCTGTGCCCTTCACGCACTCTATGTCCCAAGAGCTTCTCCTGCTGTTCCAGAATCAACAAAACAAGTTTTTACCATCAAGGCTTTGTAGGCCCATAAAACTTGGACCCATCTACAGAATTCACTTGCCTTCCATATAATGAGCCACTTTCACACATTGATACTACCCTCATGTCCCTTCCCACAGTGCCCACATGGGCCACTGGAAACTACTCCTGTTCACCACCAGTTCCTCTGGCAGAGGAAGAACCTACAGATGCTGCTTCTTAGCTGAGACACATATCATACATATATTCTCAAGAAAATAATTGCCCCCATCATATAAGTCTGAGGACTGTCACTCCTCCAGTTACCTTGGCTGGTTTTTGTCCAATTTACACAAGGAGATATGTACAATTTGGTCTGAAGGCACCACTGAACATGGCACTGGATGTTTCTCTTTCAGAGAAGCTCATTGCCCATTAAAAAATTTCCTCCCGTTGATTCCCTGTGAGGCTGAGAGGGGAAACTGGGAGGTTTCTGCCTGGTTGTGTGGTTGATGATGCATCCTGTGAGGGACTCCATGGGACTTTTACTGCCATCAGTAACACTGGGAGTGGTGAGTTCATGCAGTGCCCCAGGCCAACATTTCACTCCATCAGAGGCCAGCTATTGCTTGGTATTTTCAGCTTCTCAAGGTCAGGTAAATCACCAGTCTTCCACTGCCAGGAGGAGACCCCTCCTCCCTGTACCCCTGATGGTCCTTCAGTGAGCCTTCATCACTTCACCGCCCACCCCATCCAAACCTTGCTGAGCAGGCTCTGCTGCACCACGCACCACAAGAGGAGCTCATCAAAGCAGCCTTTTAATTGCTAGAGTAACAACATGGATGTACAAAAATGCCAGAGAAATTTGCATGACTAATTAAATAATTAAACACAGCCTGACAACTGAGGAACACAATCACGCATCTGAAAATCAAAACCACCTCTTAAGCACTGGAAGAAAGAAGGGATTCACTGCCCTGCATGTCCTGTCAACAAGAATCGCTGATGGGTTGTGCCTTTTTGATTAGAGACCAAGCAGAACCAACAGCACCCCCATTCTCTGACAAAGCCTTTGATCTCTGTCCAAAGAGTTGCTGAATCCTGAGCTCAAGCAAGCGGCTGCAGTAGAAAAGCAGCACTGAATCTGACCATGCTGCTGATGCTGCTGTAGCAGGGACTCAGTGCTGCAGGCAGCTCTGTGAGGACCTCTGGGTAAGGTCTGCTAGCCCAGCCTTCCAGCACTGGAGAGGCTGCAAACCATGATGCTGGTCAGCCTTGGAGTGCTGGGAACCTGGTCTGGGAAAGGTCACACTTGTGTCTCAGCTCCCACATGCCTCTCAAATTTAACCCCAGCCTTCAGCAAAAAGCCAATCTCACTCCCTCCAGCCACATAGATCAGACCCAAAGGGTTAAAAAGTGTTGCTTTCCAGCAAGGAGAATGCAAACTATCCCACCTCCTTGCTTTTTCCAGCAAACGTATAAAAGCCATTTACAATATGAATACGGAGATGGTCAGAATTTCATGGCCTAAAGGTGAATTTGGAAAGATTAATCCTCTATTACAATTCAAGCTTTGATTTCGTAACCTTAGAGAGCAGATTCCCTAAGACTCTACTGGGCTGTGGCAGGATGCCTGAGTTGACAACACTGTGACCTGACAGAAGCCAGAATCTGACATACTTTAATTCTTCAAGAAAAAAACAGCATCAACACGGGTTTGAGGAAGGAGGGAGATGGGAAATCCAGCCCTAATGGAAAGGCCTGGGATGTTGCCAATATTTTACATTCTTCGTGACACAGTTTGCTGCTGGCTCCATTGCCTGATGTGATTAGTCCAAGAAAAAATTGGCCACTGCGTTCCCATCCCAGTGCTGTCCAGATGGTTCTTGCCTCCCTCTCTGCCCACAGCCAGAATCCCTGCAGTCACCAGAAGCGCTGCAAGCCCCCAGGGACCCATCCAGGAAGTGCATTATTCCTTTCCCTTGCATTTGGTGATATTATCTGGAAAAGCACTGGCACGATTTCAGTCCAGATCTTATTGACACGGAGACCAAGGCGGGGAAAAACATTCCTAGAGGAAATGAAAAGGTCTAACATGTAGTTTAGTTCCAGAATAGACCTCCTAAATGCTTGCACATCACAGCACAGCCTATCTACCCACTTAAAGAGCAAAGAAATTCCTCCCCATCCCCAGCTCCTCACAAACCTGGCACCAGGTTCATAGAAATTTTTTTCTGAGTCAACATGGTCAAACTAGTGTAAAGCCTCTGCACAACCAACCTTGCATATGTTTCCACCACGGTTATGCAAAGTGATTAGTGATAAACCTATAAAAATCTGGGGTGTGAACCAAAACAGTTGGATGAGCCCATCCCTGGGCTGCACTGGAGCAGCTGTACTGTGCACACCAAATGCAGAGCAGCTCGTTACCACTGAAAGCTGAGAACCAAACCACAAAACCACACTGATTTCTCCCAAACCCTCTTCCCTGGGCTGGCTGAGGAATGCCAAGTGCCAGCACTGAGCCCACTGTGCTGCTCTGGGGACTGGAGTTTCCATGGACAGGGTGATCCAAAGCAAGAATAGATCCTCCAAATGGCAGCACTGCTATAAACAGGGACGCTGTCTTGGCTTGCCTCTTTGCTAGCTGTACAAATAATTTCTGGGCAGCAGAAGCGTAATAGACGAGAAGCACATGAGAGGATATATTTCTCTAATTTACTCAAGTCACTGAGAAGCACCAGGGCAATTTTTAAAAACTGCTCACCGCTTGGGAGGTTAAACTCTGTCAGTTTCTAAAAAATTTATTATTTCTGGCTGTAATTACAAATCTGAGTAAGAGACTATCTAGAAAAGCAGATCCATTTAGCCTCTGTAGCAGAAGTGTATTGGGGACTCAGAGCACATACTGGGGACCCAGAGGAACCGCACTACTGTATCATCCATAATTCAGACTTTCCCCAGATATCCAAGCTCACAAGTCAAAAACTGCAAAAAAAGCATCCAGAATCCAGCGCAGAGAAACAAGTTTCCTTCATCTGTACAGCCTGGCACAACAAGAATTCTTGTTTGCTGAATACTTGTGAAAAACAGTGCCCATTTTTTGTGTCTCTGAGAAATTTCATTAATTTGGCCTCAGAAGTCCATGTTGCAAAAAGCAGGACCCTTTCAGGCAGCCAGAATTCCCTGACACAGGCTCAAGCAATACCCTGAGTTCAGCCTTTATTACATCATTTTTTTGATTTGCAAAGTTGGTAAACACAGACCCATTTTCAGGCTCCTGCGTAGCTTAACCATTTGTCATATCAGTAATGTGGGAGCTGGGATGGGCTAAGGGTACAGGGACACGTAGAGAAGAGTTACAGCCACAAAGGTGACGACTGTTATGTTAACAATTAGCATCTGTTGCCATTAGAGCTTGTAAGGCAGATCCAAGCAGGGAGGAAAATGCTGTGCCAGCATCTCCATTGGGTTTGCAGCTGGTCAGTGGGACTCTCCAGCTTCCCACCACCAGGAGGGAATAGTGAAAGCTCTTGGAGCCATTGACAATTGTAAGTTCAGAGCAGGGCCTGCACATCTGGCAACAGGAGGTCCATCCTTTTCCTTGCCAAATGAATCCCAGAGACTTTGCTTAGACCTTTTGCACAAACCTGTTTTGGACAAGAGAGAAAAAGACCACACCACAATGAAACCTCATGTTTCTTGTACTGGAAAAGCCCTTTATTCCCAAAGCACAGAGCTAAACACAGCCTGCACTGGCTCCTGAAGTAAACCTCCCTCAGTTGATTCATCAAGTGATGTGCACACTTGCTGCCTGAGGGATTTCCAGCACTGGAAGTTACTCACTCCGCCTGCGAGATGGACTCCAGGACACAGTTGTGCTCCTGCCACTTCAGGGGATGGTGTTTTTCCCCTGCACCTTGAAAAACTCTGTCCTGCCACCACCTCACACAGCTCAGGAGCTGAGCTGGGCAGAGGTTTTTGCAGGGGCCCAGGCACATGCTAGCCACATCACCCTGCTGTCTGACTAAACAGAGATGAATAGCAACACTCCTGTCATGGCCCTCTCTGGTGTTTCAACAAACACATAATGAATATCTCACTGACTCTTGGAAAAAATGCTCTGGAGTCACCTTTACTAACTGCAATCTTTTTCCATCTTGGTGGTCTCCTGACAACCAGGATTGCAGCTCCAGCTGTGAAGGTGCTGTTCCCCTGCAGCCAGCCCTATCCCCACCACCTCTTCCCTCTGCCAGCGGAGCAGTGCCAGGCGGGAGGTTTGCAGAGAAACCAGGAGTTCCAAAGCGTAATCCCGAACAGATGGCAGCTGTAGCCGTGCAGCCTCAGAAGGGCACTTTTAAAAGTAAATAGCAACAAATGTTTTGGTGTGTAATGCGTTGAAATCTTGATCTCACACAGAGCTTATTTTCTTTTTTTTCCTCTCCCAGCAGTGGCAAATGGCTGAGGACAAATGCTGCTGAAAAGAATGAAGAAAGAAAAAACCTCAATCAATTAAATGTTTTAGAAACAATTGTGTTTCAAAATCAACAAGAAGAATTCATGAAAATCAATCCTAATTCAAGAGGGCTGTACTGATTTGTTCATCTTTCCCTTTCCCTGCCTAAGCAACCAAAGCAATAAAAATGATAGCTCCATCTCAGGCAAGGAAGCAATTGAAACTTCAAAAATGTTCAACATCAGCTGATGAAGCTTGATGCAGTCTCCATGGCCTGAAAGCTAAATATTCTGCAAGAGAAGCAATGTACCAGGCAGATGAGTGGGAGTTTCAGATAACTCCTACCCCTTCAGCTTGTTTCTCTCAATAAAGTCAAGCAAACCAAGGTAAGATTGCCCTGTCAGAGGGGAAAAGCAAAACTGTATCAGCAAAGGCACTGCACAGACAGGAGCTGCCTCAGTTGCTCTTCACCAGTAGGAAACAACTGCTCTCTCCTATGGTGCCCACTCAGGGCCACCACCACAGGGACATCAACAGGGCAAATCTGGAAAAAAAAATTAGGACTTGCAATGCACATCCTGATGCACCTTCCTGAAATGCTACAGTCACTAGGACACAGGCAGCGTGCCACAAACCTGAAGCTCTTCATCTCATCATACCAAGTGGTCCCAGAAAAAACACGTCTTGGGAAACCCAAAGAGGAAGGATTGGGCACCTCCTGCTCCCTACATCTGGCCCCAAAGTAGTGTCATATGAAAAAAGCATTTTTCAGGCTGTCACACTGGCATGGAGGGTGTCTGGGGGATCACTACCAGGTGTGTTGATATTGCCCCAAATAATGACAATTTTTCCAGAACCTCCCACTCAAACGTAGTGTGGGGGAACACATCCCCCTGCCAGGATCTGCCCTGCTCTAAGCTGAAGTCATGTGAACATAATTCTTGCAGCACCCAGCCTTGTGCAAATAAACAGTGTCCAACCACCTTCAGAGAGCTTCCTGGCAGTGCAGAGAGCAAGCAAACCCAGAGCAGAGCACTCGTATCCACAGGCTCACATCATCTCACCTTGGCACCACCAACAGCAACTACTGAGTTTTGTCTTGAGACAAGCAAACGCAGACTCAAGTGTGGGTTTAAAGGTATTTGGAAGATAAAAGCTTCTTAGTTAGCAAGGACACACTCCCAAAGGAGGGTTTCTCTTTAACAGGCACCGACTGCACCCTGTGTCATTGCAAGGCAAGATCTGAAATAGTTACTCACAGAGGAGATTGTTTATCTGTGACTCACAGACATCTTTCCAGCTACCCCCATGCTCTCTAAAACGGAGCAGGAATCTGAGCAAGAAAAAAAACTGGGAATAGCAGTGTGGAATGAAATGAGGAAAGGCAGTTAAGAGAGAAGGAGAAAAAATCTGGAGACAAAACATCACAGGAAGAAAAGAGGAAATGTAAAACATGATCTGGAGAAGGATCTCAGACACCTGAGATTTTTACAGGTTCAGATTTTCTTCAGATAAGGTTTTATCACTTCTTTCTATAAAGTAAGGAATTTTGTTAGACTTCCGTCTGCCCCATACAATCACAAAAGTTGTTCAGACACACTCCATCATTCTTCCTATGTGTCTAGTGGAACCAGATGGAGATTTTAGGAGGGAGACAGTAGGGACCCACATGTCCTGCTATGGTCATAACCCAAGGAACTTAGATACCATTTGATAACTCTGTATATACTTAAGGATTCAGTGCCCTGTTCTTCTGTTCCCTGCAATGCTCCCTGTTACTGCAACTTGAGCAAATGCTTGAAGACTTGGGATGTATTTCTCCATAGCACTGCAAAAGAAATTGTGAAAATGATTTTCAGAGAAAAGAGCAGCCCCTTTTGAGATGGCATCCAGGATTCAGGGTTCTCTTTGTGACCCCCTGGTAGTAATGCACAGCCTAATTTCCGTTTTGTCTTATATTCCACAGGAAAACACACTGCAGTTTCACTGCAGAGACCAGGACCCAAGAGTAAGACATGGGGCTGAAGTTCCTACAAGCAAAGAGAAAAACAGGCAGAGATTTGTGCTTTACCAGCCCCTGCCTTGGACCAGCCCAGCAACGCAAGCATGTGTTTGTGCTGCTGTTCAGTGCTGCCATCACCCAGCAACCACGGAAGCCACTTGCTCATCACAGAAGGCTCAGGATGGTGACCAAGTATCCCATGGCAGGGTGGCCTCCTGGGCTGCTCCTGGAGTGGTGTGATCAAGGGGTGCATCACTGTGCAGCCTCACCATGACTTGGTCATTCCCAAAATCCTCTGGCTTGCCTGGGCACACAGGAACGGAGGATGAGCCCAGCAACCCACTCACCCAGCAGCACAGCCACACTGCAAGCAGATTTTTCTTTCTGCAAATATATCCATTATATCTCTTCATTTAGCTGGGATTCACTGAGACTCATTTGCTGAAGACTTGGTTAAGAGATTAAAACTGTATTTATTCCTGAGCCAGCCAGTATGACCCATTTGCTATAATGGATAGAGGAAATACATGACCTCACTATTTTTTTATGTCAAAACTGCCCAGGATATATCCTCAGTTCCTTCCTGAGCTGTGGTTTGATTATTTTGTAATCACATGCTAAAGTAGACAGGGCTGATGTGTGTGGGGGGGCACATTTTATTTGCTTGATAACACTTGTGGTGCTGAGCTGCCAGAGACCCCTCCAGAACCATCTTCCTCCTGCCAGGAGTACAGGTCCATTCCAGTATGTGCCTCTGGTGTTCAGCTCGTGCAGGTCAGGGCTGTCCTGGGACAGAAGAGATCTATGAACCTCCAAACCCTCTACAACCACTGATTATCATCAGGAAGAAAAAATAACTGCTAAGACCCTTACTTTCTGCTGTAGAGAAAACACATTTTAATTCTACCTTGGAATCAGCCTGTTGAAGGCAGTGGACTTACATACAGCCAGAATTTTCTCTCTTCCAAACAACTTCCAGCTTTGCATACAGGTTAAATCCTACCACATTCATCTTCAGTACTTAAAAAACCCTTTCCATTGACCTGTTTTGTTCTTCATATCAAGCAAAGAAAAGGAGAGAGGGTAGAAAGAAATACCATTCTTATATGTATGCTAATGGATTATCTACCTTTTCCAAAGATTTTTAAAAAAATCACGAGGATATTAATAACTTATATTTACATATCTGTTCATCCCAAAAAGAACACCAAACTATAGGACTACCTGCTGAAAGGTGGAATAGGACAGGTGGTTAATAATTTAATGTAATTTTTTTTTTCAGCAGTAAAGGAGGTGAAGATAAGAATACAACATTTCATGAATTCAACAAAGCAAGAGCCAGCCAGCTTAATACCCACATGAACTATTGATGCAGGTTGCCAGAGATCCCACCCCAGCATCCAAATCTCCTGGACACAATTCTGTTAGGAGATCAGGGAACTCATGCAGTGCATTTGAAAAAACCCTTCTTCAGCCACAGAATAAGCATTTTCAGCCAATTTTCGGATCTTCTGGTCCAGGCAACAGTCAAATATATCTCAGACAAGTTGGACCACTACAGAAATTGAATTCTTCATGCTGTGACAATGCATTTTTCAGCATCTTAGTCATTAATGTAGAACTCTCTTGAGCTGGCCAGACGCTCAGTTTCTGACATCACTGAAACCAAGGGGAGTTTCACTGCTGCCTGGTGAAACCCAGAGAAACAGCCAACAGCAGCTCCCAGGCACACATCCCCCTCTTGGTAAGTTTTACGGTACTTGGTGGCCACAGCCAAACTCAGTAGGTAAGAATGGCCACACCATGGCAGACTGATGAGCTGCCCAGCCTCCTTGACTCTCCAAGGCTGGTGGGGGATACAGCAGCTTCTCCTCCTGCACTTATGCTCCTGACAGTCTGTCACCCGGGGACAGCTTTTGCCAGAGGCAGTAATTTTCTGTATTTAATAACCTTTGATGGATCTTTTCTACAGGACTTTTTTCTTCTGCTTTTTGAACCTGGATCAGATTTAGCATCCAGCCAATATTTTGATATTGAGTGCACTGATACTCCAAATACGGAGCTTCAGGTACTGTTTCCTTCTTGCCTGAGATGTCATTTCCCCCAACATGACCTTCTCAGAATACCACTGCCTGTTTTGCATGTGCAGAATTTGTTCTCCCACATCCCCTCCCTATGAAAGCAAGTCCTTGTCTCAAGGCATTATGAGGGATACTCACGAAGGTTAGCTTCAGCCAAGGACAGCCAGTCTGTGGGCTCTCTTCAAAATCAGAGGTGAGAGATGATGCCTGTTATTCATCCTCCAGAGGAGTGTCTCTTTTCCTCCACTGATTACAGCCTCTGTCAGCTAAAGCCAGCCTTTGTGAATCACATCAGTACTTAGAATCAGGAAGCACTGCATAACATTGAAACAACACTTGGTAGAGCTGATGCTTCTTTTAAATATTTTAACAGATATTTCTAATAGAAAAACAATGATAATTCTGTTTAAAAAAATTGAGAGGTTTCTGCAGAGAAAAAGTGCAGGAGTTGTAGGTAACTAATGGTATATTTGTACTTGGAGTTAGCTTCTGAGAGCTGTGAATCTTATAAGCATACACTGATATTTTCAGGGACTGAATTAGCATTCCTCAATAAGATCACTCATCAGGACTACTTGTGTGAATGAGAGCTGCAAGGTTTCTGGATAGCATTTATACAAAAACAGGAATGTTCCTGAAGTGCTGTAAATGGAGCCACTTTAATTGTCTATCCAAGTCTTGCATCTGATGACAGTAGCTGAATGAAATGACACTTGTGTGCAATCAGTAACATGTCTGAGCTTGAATGCGCAATGCAGAAGGTTAAGCTCAGTTTCACCAAGACCAAGCAATGACTGATTTTCCTACACAAAGTAATCAAGACTTTGACTCTAACCAGCACTCCTGGATTGTGGCTGGAACAATTTAATTCCTACTAAATCATCACCTTTGATGTTGTGGAAACAGAAGTAGTAAAGGGCTGACGGATCCTTGTCGTCATTAAGCTCCAAGCCAAGGTCAGCTACCCTGTCTCATTTTTGGCATCATTTCACCCTTCCCTGAAGGGCAACATTGCATAGCTTCAGTTTTGTGGCTTTTCAAGGTTACTGGTGCACCTGCTGAATCAGCCATGCTATTATATATTTCCTACTGTGGAATGTGGATAGATGTCAGCTTCTTCCCCACTTACAGTTCTGTTCCATTTAGGTTCTTCCATCACCATTGAAGCAGAAATATCTGCACTACCTACCATACAAGTAGAAATTGGATCAGATAAAGGGGCAGAAAACAGCCCATCATTATGTAAACCTAAACCTAACAGTGAAAAGACCCACGAGGGAAACTGTACTGATCTCCTCTCAATGACCAGCAGCAAAAGAGCTAATCACTTCACTTAGGATTTTTTTTGTAGGCCTCCAAGCCTTTTAGCCACCATGTGTCCCTGAACCACTAGAAAATGGAAAACATTGACACTGCAAAGACTCCTTAGAGCTGGGAGTTGAAAGTCATTACAGAAAAGAGAGAGAAGCTCCCACTACATCAAGGGTTATTGACAAGTTCTTTCTCACTTTGAGAAACCATAACTTGGGGCTCTCTGCTGATTTAGGTAATCTCCTATTTCAGGCCACACAATAAATGTCTTCTTAAAATAAGCAGTAGAAGCCTTTAATTTTATATTAAAAAGACTTTATTGGGCAGAAACTGATGTGGATCCTCAGGAAATCGTTGGTTTGAAGCACAGTACTGAGCAGTGCTTTCATTCAGCTGCTGTCTTCTGGGACTGGTAGACAGCCCAGCCCCAGGACCTCCTCCAGCCCTGGTACATGCAGTTCTCCTCAGCTTCCTCTGCAGATCTTCTCTCTGGCATTTGTTACTTTCCCCAGAACACATCCCGTTCTCCTCTCTGTGGCATGACAGACCTGAACAGAAAACTTTCTAAGGTTAGTTCCAAGTACTTTGAAGACAGGCTGTTGTGTCTCTCTGCCATGCAAATGTGTTAACCCCATGAGCCCTAGCCCAAAAACTTCATCCAGTTCCAAGACAGGAGCTGTCAGTGACTCCCAGGTACTGTAGTTATCATCGTCCACCCAGACAGGCATGAAAAACTAACAACAGAAGTAGCTTTTTCAGCATTTCTCTAGACTCCATCAGGCTGTCCAAATTACTTCTTGACACCAATTATACTGCAAGTCATACTCTTATTGACAGGTCACTTTTTTTACTCTTGGTGTCTCATTCTTTTTTTATAGCCAATTTTCTATACAATAAATCCACCCCAGACCATCTCTCCCTTAATATTCATCTCTACTTCTCTAAATTGCTAGTCAAATTCTAAGGTGCTACTTCATTTGATTTGCTGGAGTAGAACATATTTGTGGGGTATGGAGTAAGAGTGAAGTACGGATATCTGCAATTTAACCCAGTATCTGTGCATTTCATTAATCCTTCCTGCATCAACCATTTAACCTTTATGGGCGTTCTTATTGCCTCTCATTGTATTGATTTCTGTCCATTTCTCCAATTTAGTGAGATCATGCAGTATTTTAAACCTGTCTTCCACTGCATAACTAGGTTTAGCTGGTGGGTAATTGACATCAATTTAAAGAATGAAAAATTAAGCTGAATATCTGGGGAAAACTTCCTAATGGTGAGATCTGCTAGAATGCATCGCTATCTCTCCATGGGATTGGTGGCCGTTCCATTAGCACGTACATTAAAACTGTACTGAAGGAATATAAGATTATAGATTGGACAGAACAATCCCAAAGTAGCAGGGGAAAGACAAGCTGCAAAGCTCTGCAGCTTTCCTCCTACAGTCACATCATTCTGGGCTTGCCCCACTCCCTCCTCATCCCACCCACCAGTTCTCTGAGGATGTGCTGATCCCGCAATATCAACTAATTACGGGGATGGATCCAATGTGGTATTCCCTCCAATACTATTGCAACCTCAGTTGTGGTGGTGGGAGTGTCATGGTAGCCATGAGACTTTTTCAAAGCCCACAGAATACTTTTCTCACCCCTCTTTACTACCTCCTGGCTGTGGGAACAAACTTTTCAGTAAGATCTGTTGCCATAAGAAAAGGAGTAATGGTTATACACCAGAAGAGGGTAGATTTAAATTAGATATAAGGAAGAAATGTTTGATTTTGAAGGGGGTGAGACATTGTAGGTTCCCAGAGAGGTGGTGAATGCTCCATTCCTGGAAACATTCAAGGCAGGACTGGGGAGGGCTCTGAGCAACACAGTCTAGTTGAAATTGTCCCTGCTCACCGAGGAGGGGTTGGACTAGATGGCTTTGAAAGGTCCCTTCCACTCCAAATATTCTGTGATTCTAGGAAGAAAGCCAGAGCACTCTACAAACCCTTGAGCTGGGTAGCAGAGCCCAGGATGGTGATGTGTGCTGGAGGGTTAGCCACCATGTGTCCCTGAACCACTAGAAAATGGAAAACATTGACACTGCAAAGACTCCTTAGAGCTGGGAGTTGAAAGTCATTCCAGAAAAGAGAGAGAAGCTCCCACTACATCAAGGGTTATTGACAACAATAGGACAACACACACGAGATCATAAAGTTGTCATTTACCCCGCAACATCACTTTGGCACAGTCTTTTTCAAAGGCATCCATCAGTCCTGTTACCACCCTTCACTTCTTAAAGAAATTACTATCTGATTAACTTTTCTAGCACAATGGTTGAAAACTGATTGCAGAAAGAAGCTGGGTTTTGCTGAGGCACAGATCAGATATAGGAGAATAAAGACTTCTGTTTAAAATACACTGCTGACTCTTAGGTTTGGAAGAGAGGACTCGAGCAGAAACAAGTACGTTCTTTATGCACCTTGATGAAATAGTTTAACTGCAGGAACAGCCAGAAAGAAAGTTCCTCCTCTCCACCTTTAATGGAGAGGTTCTCTCATTTACAAGGGGAAAAAAAAGAAGCCTATTTTCATCTGAAGTTGTTACTACCAGCAACCACTTTTTATTAAAAGAGGACTTCTGTCAGCTCCTGAAAAAGGGAAACATCTTTTTCAGCAACAAAACCCTATATATTTATCTCAAAAGCCAAGTAGGCTGGAATGCATTTTGTTTGGTGGAGGAGGTAGTCTTTTTTCTTTCAGGTTCTTGAAATTCATCTGCCATGAATAAGCAGATTTTTTTAAAAAATGAAATTTCCCTCTAAGAAAATTTCAAAAGAAACATTTCCTACAGCTCTGCTCAGTTAGCAGCAGCAAAAAAAAATGGCTCAGAAATGGTTCAATTTCACAGCTGCTCCCCTGAATTTTTCTGAGAGCTAAGAGAGTAAGGAAAAAACTTGCCAATTTCTGATTTTCCCTTAAGAAAGAAATTAGCAGATTATTGTGTAGGAATGGGGATTTTCATGGGACAAAGGGCTGAGTGCAGACTCCACACTGGTCAAGAAGAAGAGAAATAATTTTCTCCATGGCAGGAGGCTTGGGCTACAAATTTGTCAGATAACGAGTAGCCAGAGGCTGATACAAAAGACTAATTCTCTTAGTAAAACCCTTGGAGAGTTTCCCAATATGAGTCCAAGGCTGGCAAGCTGCAGGAGGAGACGGGAAGAAAATGCAGCCATCTCATGAGGACACCGCCTTTGGATTTCTTCATTGTGTTTTTCCTATACAGCACTCCTCATAATTCCCTCTGGCTAGAACCATTGAAATGAAACTTATTGATTGAAATTCTGATCTTATTGATTTTGCACATGAGATTTGTGTGAATATGAAAGAGCAGGAACTGCTCTACAGCCGCACCCATCTCCATTTATTCCCTGCTGAACACATGGTGTAGGCTTGCTTGTCCATCTCAGCTCCCTGAGCTTCCAGAAATAAATCACCCAAAATTCAAATATACTGCATCTATTAGCTCACAAATGTGTGGTAAATATTACTGGTCCTTGAATAGACTGAGTTACCTTTTACTTTCTTTTGTCTGCTCTCCTTTCATATCCCCTCTTTACCTCGTTAACCGCATGTCCTGTTTTTCCCTTTCATTTCAGAGGTGAGGAGGGAAAATGGGAAGAACATGTTCTGAGAGGAAGAAGGGATGGGAAACTGGGAGGAGATTATGGTTGCCTGGAAGGAAGAACATGACAGCTTAAAATGCTCTAAGTGCTATTAGAAATGGTATTTCTACCCCTAAAGAAAGGGTCTTGGCTATGGGAACTGGTGAACGCAGGACAGCAGGTAAAATGATCACAGGGGGCAGCGATCAGAGGTTCCAAGTGGAAAACCAACACAGTATAAGCACATGGTCACCCCCACCCAACAGCAGGAACAGCAGCCCCCTGCTTTCCCCAAGCTTTGTGGGGCAGTCCTGCATTTCCTGCCCACAGCACAGGGACGTTCCTGTCAAGCCTCCTGTAGTTGGGTGCTTTTTGGCAGAGAGGTGGAGTGGCTTTTAGAGGCAAAATCCGCAGCCTCAGCATTCACATCTACTTCCGAACAACCAAACCTCCCTTTGCAGATTTCTTGTTTACTGAAATGGTGAGTGTCCTTTCCACGGATCAGGTAGCAATCCTTTATTATCTTCATTTTAGTTTGATGCATTTTACTTCGCTGTGCTCAACACTTCCTTCTTTCCTCTCTAGATCTTTTTATAGCTAGATTATCAATCATACATATCAATCAATGTTATGGATTAAAGTTGAGTATATTGTGACTTGTCTGGGCCTGTAGGAAAGCATTTTAAACAAAGTTCTATTTATTTTATTTTCCCCATTGACATTTGTTTTCTTCTCTCTTTTCCAACCTTCTGAAATGGCAAAGCCTGCCAGGAAAATTGTGGGATTTTAACTCACTAGAATTCTTAAATCACTGTTAGATGTCATGGAATGGTTATGAAAAGAAGGCAGGTCATCTGGTGAGATCTGTGACCACACTGCAACACAAAAACCCAAACCATCTGTTAATTACGCTGATGGAAAACATAATCCAACATGGTGGTGAAACCTGATGCTTTGCATCGAGCATGTAAACGATTCATGTTGCAAGTGTTGATCAAAGAGCTCCCAAAGGGCTCCTCCTCGTAGGTCAGGTCACAAACACGGCACTGTGGAGCAGGGGCAGGCACAGGGTGTGGGTGCAGCAGCTGTGGGGAACCCTCAAGGCACGTGGGGAGCCAGGGCCTCCGCAGCACATGGGGCAAGGTCCAGGGGAGCCGAGTGCCCACGTCCACACACTGCTGTCCCATCCCCAAGCACTGAGGCGCTCAACCCTGCACTGCTGGCCCAGACCACAGAATCAAGGAATGTCCTGAGTTGGATGGGACCCACAAGGAACATCGAGTCCAGCTCCTGGCCCTGAACAGGACATCCTTGAGAGTCACACCACGAGCCTGAGAGCCTTGACGAAATGCTTCTTGAACTCTGTCAGGCTTAGTGCTGTGATCACTGCCCTGGGCACCCTGTTTCAGTGCTCAAGCACATGACGGATGAAGAACCTTTTCCTAATATCCAACCTAATTCCCCCGGCACAACTCCAGCCGTTCCCTCGTGTCCTGTCACAGCAAGCAGAGATCGGTGCTGCCCCTCCACTGCCCCTCCTGTGGAAGCTGCAGCCCACGACGAGCTCTGCCCTCAATCTCTTCTCCACGCTGAACAAGCCAAGCGCCCTCAGCCGCTCCTCGTACGGCTTGCCCTCTAGACCCTCCACCAAGGCAGACCCCAGCCCTGAGTCACTGGGAAAAGGAGACAGCAGCCCGAGCCACGGCCTCTCCCGCCTGGGGACAGGCGCCAGAGCCTGGGGCAAGGGACGGGCACCGGGACCGCGACCTCCGTCCGTGCCGTGCGGCGGTGCCGTGTGGCGGTGCCGTGTGGCGGTGCCCTGCCGCAGGCAGCGGGAGCGGGCCGGGGGCCGGGTGGGGCCGCCCCGAGCATGCGCGAGCCGCGCGCGTCACGGGCGCGGGCGAGGCCGGCGGGAGCGCGCAGCTCGGCGCGCCCCCGCGCTCCCTCCTCCCTCCCTCCCTCCCGTCCGCCCGCCGCCGCTCCCGCGCCTCCATTCGGCTCCGCCGCCGCCCGCCGAGGAGGGGACAGCGACAGCCGGGAGCACGAGAGAGGGACGGACCCTCCCCCGCCGCCAACCCGCTTCCTCCTCCTTCTCCTCCACCTCCTCTCCCGCCTCCGCCTCCGCCTCCCGGCCGGGAAGAGCTCGCCGTGCCCGCAGCAGCCCCGCTGGATGCACTGAGCGCTCGGGCGCGGGGAGAGAGGGGCAGGAGGGAGCCGGGAGCCCCGCCGCGGAGGCGCTGCGCTACCCGGAGCCTCACGGCCATTTGCTGTAATTCTTTTATTGCCCCCCGGCCGCCTCCTCCTCTCTGCCCGCGGGAGCCAGCCGAGGCGGCGGGGGCTGCATCCCCCCTCCCCCCCTTTTTTTTTTTTTAATTTTTTTTTAAATTTTCATCGCCGCCATGGGATGTACCCTGAGTGCTGAGGAAAGAGCCGCCCTGGAGCGGAGCAAGGCCATCGAGAAGAACCTGAAGGAGGACGGGATCAGCGCGGCCAAAGACGTGAAACTCCTCCTGCTCGGTGAGAACCCGTCGGTCGCCCCCCATTGCCCCCCCTCCTCCTCTTCCTTCCCCGCGCTTATCCCACCTCATCTCTCTTCCAACAGGAGCCGGAGAGTCGGGAAAAAGCACCATCGTGAAGCAAATGAAGTAAGTCCCGCAGGTGGGGGGGCGAGCGAGCGGCGGTGCGGGGCGGGAGAGCGGGGCGGGGGCTCGCGGAGGTGAGCGAGGGCCGCGGGCGCCATGTTTACCTGAGGGGACCGCGCAGGCACAGCGCGGCGGGGCCGCCGCCGCTCCCGGCGCTGTCCAGGGCCCGCTGGTGCTGAAGCGTCGCCCCGCGGCCTCGCCCCCGGCGGCGGTGGGGGGAGGCCGGCAGCCCACCTTCCCCCTCCGCGCAGATGTCCCCGTGAAGCGAACCGCTGTCAGTTAAGCTTAATGTCGGGGTGTTATCTGCCGGCTCTGCGGATTTAAACCAAGGCTCCCTATCACTGAAAGCCCCTTTTATTGAGCTTCTACCTTCTCCTTTTAATTAATGAACGACGAGCTTGGCCGCTCATCTCATTCAAACCTCTCCTGCTCTGGGATCCGGGTCTCCCCATGGTACTCGGCGCTGCTCCTCGCTGGGGCTTCCCGCACCCTCTTCCTGTGTTTAATTAGATGTAACCGTGCAATAAACAGCAGTGAAAAGCCCCACCGCAAGGTCTCTTCCAAGCATCCCTGTGGCTGGTGTAAATGCACCCCGTAGGAAAGCAGGCGCAGGGAAGGCTAATAGGGGTGGAGGTACACCCGTGGTGCGACTATTCTTCCCCCCGCTCCTTTCTTTTTTTTTTTTTAATTAAAATACAATGAAATACCCCGTCCTCCCACCGCTATAAACATGACGGGCTGGTTGGAGGCGGGCGCCATCACGGAACAAGCCTGGGCGCTGGTTCAGGGTCTGGGTTTCAGCTGGGAGCGGTTGCCGCTTTGCGATGCTGGTGGTTGCAGAGGGATCCGTGGCTGGGAGGGGCCCCCCCGGGACCGGGGCTGCTTAGCGAGGGGCAGAGGCTGAGAGATGGGTGTGGATGGGGCGCGGGGAGCGGGTCCTGGCGCGGGAATCCGGGGCTGCGCGGGCCGACGGGCGGGTCCCGGCGCGGCGTTCAGGCGGCTCGCGCTGGACAGCGCCCGGCGGGGGCTCGCACCGGCGGCGGCGGGGCCCCTCCGGCACCGCGCGGCTCCTCCCGGCGGCGGCCGCGCCGCGCTCGGCTGCCTCCGGAGGGGCCGGAGAGAAGCCTAAGGGGCTCCGGAATAACCAAAGGGGCCCGCGCCCCTCGCAAGCTGCTGCCCTGAGCTCCCGTAGCCGCCCCCGGTGTGCGAGTATGCGTGTGTGATTGTGCGTGTATGTGAGTGTGCGTGCGCGTGTGTGTGAGTGTGGGTGTGCATGTGCGTGTGCATGTGCGTGCACCACGGGGGCAGATTGGGGCCTTCAGCCCAGCTCCCCTCCAGGCAGGGTGGTTTAGCGGGTGACCCGGATATATCTGTATCAACTCTGTGGCCGCTGTGTCCACCCCTCAGGGGTTCAATGAAACCATCATCCCCGCCTGAGGCAGTGCTTTTCCCAAGGCGCTGCGGGGCTGGGAGGTCTCACTGCGGGGAGACTCGCCTCCAGTGCACAGTAGTGTCCGTGGCTTTCCCCATCGACGTTTGTGTACCTTATTCTGTAAAGGATCTGAGCACCCCCTTTCACTGTTTGAAAGGGGATTTTCCCACCTTTCACCTCACAGTTTGGTTTGGGGCTGGGCTGGGGTGGGGTTGGTTTGCTCTTGTTTGTGTGCAAAAGGTGGATCAGGAGACATGTCACTGCAGATGAACACCAATAAATTATTTAATCTCTAAGAATTGCTTCTGCGGAAGCATGCTGGAATGGTAGGCGATGGGTTTTGGTTGAAGGGAGAGTCTGTAGGTCTCACAACAGCAGAGTGCACACACAGAGCCCACAGGCAGGAGGGCAGGCAGTGACTACACTGTCTACACAATTAGTGTACAATCACTCTTGTTTTCCAAAGAGCAGAGCTCTTATTTTTTGAAGAAAATCACATCAAGATAATAACCTGTTTGCTGCTCTAGATTGGTATATTGAGGTCTGAAATATACCCTGTTTTGTGTGTGTGTGTATATATACACACACATTTCATTAAAAAGAGACAAAGTAAGGTATGCTGGGCTTGCAGCTTTGTACCTGCTATGAAAATGTCAAGGAAGCTGCCATGGTGGATGGGCTTATAGTGCTGGAAATTGGAGGCATCCGTGAGTGTGGAAACTCCAGTGAAGTGTGCGGAGGCTGGGGTGGGGACAGCGGTGTTGCTATGAGCACGGCAGCAGCATCTGGAGAGAGCCGCGCAGCCGCGGGCATCGGGGAGAGTGATGTGCAGGGAACAACGTGGGGAAACTAACATTGCTGAAAATTAATTTAAATATAATGTGGGCATTAGCATTTCACCTGGTCAAGCTCCATTAGACAGGCTTGCTGAGAACCTAATGAATTCTTAATAAAGATTAAATCGCATGTTCATTAGATTTTGATGAAAGAGACTGCTATTTTTTTTTAATACTGTATTATTGGTGTGCTTCTAGATAATAAATCTCATCCTCTTGAATGGCTAAAGCAGCTTCACACTTGGATATTGCCTTGAAAACAAGCACAGGAATCTATAGATAGATTGGAGAATGCTAAGACAAAGGAACAGAGAGCAGACATTGTTACATAGGACTAGAAGAGGTTACACACTGCCCAGTTAATCCTTGAAATGTTAGGTAGCGGGAGAAGAAGTAGAAATTACAGTAATTTGACAGTGTAGCCAGAATGGAGATAAGGATTTGTAAATTTAATTCAGGATGTTTTAGTAAAATATTTGGATACCTTTTAGCTGGTGAGCAGGGGGTTATTGAGCAAAAAAAGAGGTACTGGTGAATGACAGAGAGGTGGAACTGGAGTCTGGAATGTACATCTCAAACAGTGGCACCACAGGCTAGGAATGATAGTTTTCTTAGCACCCATGGTTGTTTTGACACCCTTAACCCTTGCACACCTCCACCTTGGCTGATTAATTTTGCTATATTTTTTCACAGCCAGTCCTGCAGTCCAGGTACTTTCACCCATGCCTCAAAATGAAGGGTCAGAGCCAAGCTAGTCAGAGGAACAGTCCTGAAAGGCATGGTTGTGCCATGCAAACCAATGAGACTCCAGAGTGTGCCATAGCATTCAGAATCAGGCTGTGACCAGATTCTGTTTTCACTCAGCTTAAAAAACCATCTGTAACCAAGCAAATCTGGGGCTTTCTTTTAAAATCCAAGCTAGAAGGTTAGAGTTACCGGACAAGAGAAATTCATCTTCCACTCACACCACCCTATCAGTAAATTCACAATGATGTAGGAGTGCAATGAATGTTAACACTTTTTAGATGTTATATATTGAAATAAATGTCAAGCACATGCAGAATTTGGAACTTACAATCTTCTTTTCTGGAATACTGGACTGTAGTAGCATGAAGTCGAGACTGATGTTATTTTAAGATATTTTTGTGGGGACTTAAAACTCTGGTGAATGTGCTTGTTCATCAAAAGCCCCAGCCTAGCATACCGAGCATATCTCCATCTCTTACTACTTAGCAGGACATTTAAATGTCCATGCAACGGTCCAGTGGTGAGCAGGGTTGGACTGCTCGGGTGGGGACACCATCCGCTGCCATCAGCACAAGGCTTCCAGGGAATTCAGTGTTTAATCGTGCCTACACAGAGAGGCTGAGTTAGCTGGCATGGCTTCAAAAACAAGGTCCTGCCACCTACTCAGCAGCCACTGTTCTGAATGGTGAGCCAGGGCAATATTTCACCTTCCCAAACGAGGGGTTAGTGATAGGTGTGGCATTCCAGAGGAGACATGGCTTCACCTGCACACTGGAAAAATCTCAGGGCTTGGGATTTGGTTTTGGATTTTGCCTTTGCAGAAGCAGCAGCTTCTGTCCCCTGCGGAGCTGAGCGCAGAGAGCTGGGTCTGGCTCCTTTTCACAAGATGCCGGAGCTTTCCAGCCCTGCATGTCCTCCAGAGCAGCTGTGTGTCACTTCACCAGCAGTGCTGGCAGTAACTCAGTTGATAAGCTTCTGTGCTGTGCCATTTTTCACAAAATGTTTTTATGTTAAGTATGAGAAGGATGGAAATGTACAATCAGGAGAAAAATACACTAGTGTACAGTGCTTCTCTTGAAATATCTGCTGTCTTCTCCCCAGCAGCCATCAGTCCCAACAGCCGGCTGATAGATTATTCTGACCTTTTTCAAAAAGCCCCTCAAAACAGCCCCAGGTTCTACTTGCTCTGTGTAACCAAATTACTTATAATCTAATGAACTTCTTCAGTGAGAAGCAGTCCCCGCCCACAGGTTTTACAGCAATTTGATGCCAAATGCCATTGAAATGAAACGATGTGTTGTGAACACCCACTTGAGTGCTCTTTGCTGCATGTCTGTGTCTCAAATCCGTAGTGATTTCACACTTGCAGCCCCTTCCCCCAGGAATACTTCACCCCACAGGGGCTTGCAGCCCGGAGTTGCTTCGCCTCTGCAGCATCTTTCCGGGGACAAGACTGGAAACTGCATCTTCCTGGTCTGTTCCACTCCCCAGCACAGCTCTTCTGCCCTGTGGCATTGGGTGCAGAGCCCCACTCGGCTCTGCTTCTGTCTGGGAACTGTTTGATTGTGCTGTGAGCTGGCAACCCAGAGGCATGAGTCTCACTAGAGCACCAGGTCAGGCTGAGCCATCCTCATCCTTACTTGTCTCCTGCTCTGTTTCCAGGATTTCTGTGACTTAAGACCCAAAGTAGGGCAGTGACAGGCTGCACCTGGGCAGTACTTGAACTGGGTTTCAGTAAGCAGGGGAAAGAGCTGCAGCCTTCCAAATGAAGTTGTTTCATTCTCCCAAGACCTGCCCCAGTGCACTCTGCCCTGGGTGTGGATTTGGCACCATGCACGTGGCACATGGACCCCAGCAGGGAGGAGCCTCTAGTGGAGCTGTTTTGGCAGTGAAACCTGCAGTAAAACCAGTAGAAAACTGCCTGCTGGGGCAGCTCTGGGGTGTCTGGATGGCAGCTGGGCAGTGCATTACCTGCCCTGAGGAAGGCAGGGTCTTCTGCCAGGGTGTCAAGAGAATATCCCAGTGGAGGCTGCTGTAGGAGGGGGCTCTCTTCTTACTGCAACTTTTTTCCCCACCTTCACAGATGCTTTCTTGCATCCCTCGATGCTGTGGGTGCCATGTTTCACACTCTGCAGTGGCACAGCACAGGGAGATTGCCCCTGAACCAGTCAAGAATAAGAGTGGGAACAGAGGAAAGTGAGGCTGTTCATTTTGGCTTGTAGTTGCAAAGGGTAATCATATTTTCAGCATTTATTTCCTTCCTCTTGGATTTTTAATTGTGCTAAAACATTAACAACCATAGTTCCTTCTTTTATATTTAAGGTTCTTGTTATTAGACTGAGAGAGATTTCAGAGAAAAGCAGTAACAATATTAGGAGGCAAGATGGAATACATTTTGAGTTTGTGTTTTTTCTTTTTCCTTGACAGTTCTTAATTTGTTTCTTGTTTTAGGGACTCATAAAAGTAAAAATATCTTTCAGTGACAACAGTGAACTGCATAGCTTCTCCTCTTCCAACCCAGTTTTAAAACCTTAAAAGAAATTTGCCTGTCATATTCTGACATGACACATCTAGTCCTGTTGGAAATGTTTTAGCAATCTAATGAGATGAAAGCAGTTGTTTCAATGAGCTCAGAAGAAAGAGACAAATCTGCTGCACAATTGTAACCGGGGATCTGTTTTGTTTTATGACTTGGCTAACCCAGAAGTTGTAAGAGACATTAGATTGACAAATGAATTAGATAATAAATGAGAAAAGGTTGTGGTTTTCCTCTTCAGCCTGTCCTTTCCCATTTGTCTGGTATACAACTTCATACCTGATTTGAGTTCTTCGGGGTGCTTACCTGGGGAATACAGGGAGGATAATCAAAATGGGTGAAGAGTGAAAAAGAGACAAGTAATGGAGGTCAAGGCACTGTGTTGGGTCTTCTGTCTGGTCTGGACAAGAGAAAGAGTGAAATGAAGAAGTGCTTCACTGATGGCCAAGGCAGGAGCAGGTTGGTGGAGAGTAAGAGCCAGGCAGTCAGGAGTGTCTCGCACACTCATAATTACCTAGTTTTCTTCAGTTCCCTTTTCAGAGTTGCAGCCTGTCTTTGCAAGTATCAAGCTCCCTTGGTTTCTCCTGGATCTGCAGGATACAAAATCACAACTAAGCATTGAAGCTGGTGGATATGCAGCCAGAAAGGCTGATGCCAGTGCAGGGTCCAAGAGCTCGATTTTGCAAACTCCTGCTCAGGTAGCAAGGAAGGCAAAAAGCTTTTCCAACAAGGCAGCCGTACACAGTGCACAGAAGGACTCATCCTCTACGCTCTGAAGTCTGTGGTTACACCCTGAGTGCAACTGAGTGTGGAAGATGGGATTTGGTCCTTTATTTATAACATTGGTTTAAAGAGGAGCTCCAGCAGGTGAGAATTGCCAAAATCTCAAATTCAGATGGCCAGGGTGTTTAGGAGTCTAGTCACTTTTCCTGGTGCTATTGCAAATCTCCTGATATTTGTGGGTTTGTGTAGAGCCTGAAATTATTTCTATGGAGCCTGGACTCACATGATGACTGGATAAGCTCTGTTTTCAGGTGGTCTTTGCTTAGGCATGTATTTTGTTTTTGAAAGAAAACTTCCAGCTCTCCTCACTTCAGAGAAAAGTTAAAAACCAAATTACCTTATTCTAGCTTGAGGACTCAAGAACTGGGAGCAAAATAAAAAACATCCCAAGTGAAGGTGAGGAAACCAAATACATCTCAATTGCTTGGTTACTTTTGAAGCCTGATTCCTTTTTTGCATCGGTGATATTGAAACCAGCAACCTCTCTTATTTCAAATCAGTTTGAATGCTACTGACCCCAGATCCTCTCTTTGAGCTCACTGGACTTTGGGCCAAGTTCTTCCTACACTGAAGATGATGTCTGTTCAATCTGCAGGTTTTAAGAGAGGTGATGAATTTCAAATGTTTGTGTGACACTTGGTGGGATCCTGGATATTGCTAAGTTTCATTCACAAAACCAAAACCAGGAAACAAAAAGATCTGGAAAGCATCGGCACATTAAACCTACAGCCATTTTCCTTGCCTTAATTTTTTTTTTCTTTTGTTCTTAGAGGGAAGTACTAATGGTTTATGCCATGTTTTTCTAATGCTGAAGAAATGTTGTGCCTAATGTAAAAATCCCCCTGAACTGTTAATTGAATCATTCTCATTTTAAGACCATTCAGGCAAATGACAGATGTAAGGGAAGTTGGAGGATTACAGTCCTGATTATAAGATACTCTTAGGAATCTGCCTAAAATCAGAAGATTCAAAAGGCTGAAAAATGCTACCAAGTAACACAAAGCAAGGGAATGGATGGTTTTCTAGTGCTGAACAAAAAGGAGAAAAAAGTATTTTAATTCAAAACTTAATCATTGTGTACTTATTGCAATATTAGAATAAAACTCTTGATGGAGGCACTTCTTACCATTAAAAATGCTTACTCTCCCCAGCTTTCACGTTAATTGAGAAAGAACTGAGGAGTGCTCTCAGAAGGGAGCCCAGGAAACTGTGTAGTAAGCTGACATCGTGCCTGTTTTCAAATTGCTAATCAATAACATTTTTGACATTGAAAGGGAAGGACTGGCAGAGCTGAAATTACTTTGTTTTTCTTAATCTTGGACATGTCCTGCTTTGCCTGGTCTCCAAAAATTGTTTCAGTTCATCAGCACACCTTTTATCTGAGTATAAAATCTGTAAGTTTAAAACAAAGGAGCTGGAATATACCAGCTTGAGAGGGAGACAAGAGGAATGGGTAACACAGGGTCCTCCTGCAATATGAAGAGTTTGGGCCATGGCTGTTAATAACCCTCCTCTCCCTATCAGGCCCATCTGTGGGGTCTTGTGTCCTCAAGAGCCAAAGACAATTTATCATCTGTTCTATTTGTTACAGGATAACTTCTGCAATCTTTCAGCAGAAATTCTGCTGGTTCATGTTGCAGGAGTTGCTTTTGGGAAAAGGTTGGGAGATGCTGATCCTAGTAAGTGCTTTGAGGTGTAAGTCACTGATCTCTTGACTGACTGTTTAGGACTGTGGTGTTCCAGGAAAATCGGGAGCAGGTTTCAGAAGAAGCACGATCCAATGCTGGTAGGAAATACAGGGTTTGGTAACAAGGAAAGGGATTTTCTTCTCCTTGGCACATGTCAGGATACTCAGCATAGGAATGGGGAGATCCGTGTTTCCATTGGGAGACCATGAGTGATATCTTCAGCAGCCTTTCACTTGTCCGAGAGAAAATATCCTCTTTAGAGAATTCATGACCCTAGTCTTACACCTTGGCAGGGAGGCTGGCAATGGACATTTCACCTCTGTGCATGTCCCTCCTCTGAAACATAACCCCCACCAAGTGCTTAAAACAGTCTGCAAGGCAGTGCAGTGACTCAACATGCTTTGAGATTCCAGCAACTTCAGACTTGTATTAAATGCTCTTGTCTACAAGAGCATAATCAACAGCAACTTGTACACACCATAACAGTCTGGTACAAGACTTGGAGTATTTCTGCATCAGCTGGAAATCATTACACAAGGGAATGAGATGAGAATGGGCCTCTATTGAGGAAAATACCACTTAAATGATAAATTGTATACTACCTCCTAGCAGAATTTGGTGGTTTATCCTCACTCTCTTAGAGCTGACTTGAGTTAGTAGCTCCAGTTCTAAAGCATTAAATAAAAGTGCTTAGGAAAGGCTGAGTGCACAAAATGGATGTTAAGCAGAATCATCTAGGTAACAAATGAGAAGTTTTATAGGTGGATTTCTGGAGCTGAGGTGTGCGCTCTCTCGCAGTGATGTAGAGATGTTTCCTCACTGCCAGGACAGTGTTCCTTATTTATTACAGCTGGACCTTGCTATAATCCAGCTCCTGCCTTTACAGCAAAGGTGGTGGAGTATCTAATTTTGCTGTCTCTCCATGAAGTAGTCCCATGGATATATTTCTGGAGGAATTTTGTGTGGAACTGGTGCATAGCATCTCCGAGTCTCTCCAAAATTCATGGTGAGATCTTTACATTACTTCCAGGGCACCACAATGTGGATCTGCATGCTCTAATTTGAGATTGCAATAACTAAGACTACATGAATTTGTCATCCTCTCCTGTGCTTCTAAATGGTTGGCATGACACAGCACGTGTTCCTCCACAGCATGAAGGTTTCTGCTCAGTTTCATCCACAGGAGGGAAATACCATCCTCATAATGAGTTTTAAACGTAACACAATCAGCTTGGCTTCTTAAGTAGTGCAGAACTGAGTATTTGATTCAGTATATTTTGGGAATCTGTTTTTATTTACTCACAGCCTCTTTACATCTATAAGCAGAGCAAAAGGATGTTACAGCAGGGGTGTTTACAGGGTGGTTTAGCTTGCTGCAAATAAACCAGCTCTTTCCACTGGCCAAAGAGAGCTCTAACTACAGGGCCCTTGGTAGAATAAGAAATTAGTCACTCATTGGCAGGCTGGTGCACTGATGCCCAGGCAATCGATGCTCCTTCCCAAGGTTTGGTGGGGACCCCATCTCACCTCCTGTAAGTTCAAAAATGAGCAGAGTTTTATCATTGGAATATGTGTACCCCCAGCACTACACTACACCACAGACACTACAGAGCCTTTATCATCACATTTTGTCAGGAACACCAGCACAAATCACTGGGATGAAAGAAAATTGCCATGATGAACATACACCTCAGAAAGTCATCATAGTGTTCATTAATCGCCAGTCACTCTTTGGTGATTAATTATTTAGCCAAATTGGAAAAAATTTTCCACATGAATGAGAAGATGTTTACTTAATAAAGCAGAAAGCTCCTAGAAGCATGCCCTTGTTTTCCTCAGTTTAGTGGTACGATAAATTTATATCCTCCTGCTTTTACAGCTCAGGAAAAAAGCCACGGTGCTCTATCAACTTGTTGCTGTTGGTTTCTGTCCAGCCAGTTCTTCAGCAGGAAACCTGATGCTGCTCAATGTGTGCATTTAAGATGTTTAAATGGTACATACATGAGCTGATGGTCATGGTTTGTTATCTGCATCTCTCTGCATGCCCTGAGCCCTTGTGAAACACTGCTAAGGAGGAACAGGAGAGTGCAGTGCCAAATCCCAGCTCCAGGGTTGGCATTTCTCCAGCACTGACTGATGGCATCAGGGTCATGTTAGAAAAGAGGAAGGGCCCCCAATACCTTCATCCTGGCAACAGCCTTGTGCTTAATAAGGACTCCCCTGGAAGCATGTTGCTGGGACCAGCCAGATCTTACGTCTGCAGTGAGGTGGGATGTGCAGGAAAGAGGAAAGCCAGTGCTGGCACTGGAGAATCCAGGTACTGATAGCAAATCAAAATCTTTGTATGTTCCATGGTAATATTGATGTCTGTTCAGTGTCTTTCACTATAGCTAATTATTAAAAGCATTCAACAATAACAAACATGTGAACAGGATAGAAACACTAAGAGAGCCCATAAATGGTCAAAAATTAGTAATTAGTAATTTTAATACGATTCAGAAAATAATTCAGAATCTAGCTTTTATTTATCTAAGTTTTTACTTATCTACCACTTCTGTTTGCTGATACTTTCAAGAAATCTCTTTATTTTAAATCCATATTCAGCTGAACAAATTATGAAGTTTTTCCTACATGACAGAGCATGAAAATTGAATTATTACACTGGTACTTTAAGTTCTAATCAGTGAGATCAAATTGTACTAATTTCCCCATCTGTGATCAAACAAATAGGTGAGGCCTTCTGGCATAAACAGATACACAGGATTAAACTGAAATTCTGATTTTCTTCAGTACCCTTCATGGTCTTTGAAATAGGTTTTTGGAGTTTCCAGTAAAAAAGTTGGAAAAAAATTTGTACAAAGTGTCCAGAACAATGATACAAACCCAGCCAATGTAGTGTATTTAAATTCTAAAGTAACTGGATAAACATACTGAGATTTTTAAAATAACCAAGACCATTTTTAGTGGCTCCCTCACTAACTTGGGCACACACCGGTGCAGCGCAGAGCCTGTCTGAAGCTCTCAGACACATCCTGCTCAGTCTGTTCTCCAGGAGAATCCTCCTCATTCAGCAGAACAATTGTCTGGATCCTCCTGAAGACTCACTCTGTGCTTAACCCTCCGCTGTCGGTTTTCAGCAGCCCCGCAGCTGTGTGACAGCTGTACAGCTCAGCACTGCTGCAGCGAGGCCACAGGACTTGTGGGGCTTCCAAATTAGAGCTGCTATTAATCTGTATGTGGTTAAGTCCCAGTGTTAGAGGTAGCTCATGTTTCATTCATGCTCAGACCCCAAACCCCAGAACAACTGAGTTTTCTAATACTGTGGACATCAACATCAACAGGCTTGAACAGAACTGGGTTAACACCTGAGCTTTGCTGAAGACCACATCATCTCTGCTTGTGCTGATTGCTACCCAGTTTAACATCACTCTGTGTATCTAACCATTGTCCAAATATTATTCTGTTTCTTACACCTTTTGGAAAATAAAAGATCAGGGGAAAAAAATTATTCTTCTGTTGTGGGCTTTTTCATGCCACACGCATTTCTCTTTTGCCATAGAAGCTCTTAGGTACTAGCTTTCAAATTTATTTCAGTTATAGTTCTTTGCCATGTTACTTGTATAAGGAGAAGGAAAAAACACTGGTTTTAGGAAGAGCAGATTTAATTGTAGCATTTTATACGTATTTAATGACTTCAAGAAATGAGGTCGTGTGAAATAATCTGGAACTAAATCTTGCTGTTACCCCCCCACTTGGTGCTCACAAAGCAGCATCTGAAATGTGTTCAGTTTTGGATCTCCCAAGTCAAAAGGTGAATCACTGATAAACTGGGCCCTCCAAGGTGTTTGGGGCTGATGCACAGGGTCAGTAAAGGGGGGCTGAGGAGCTGAAGAAGAGAAAGCTGAGGAAGACCTTGCTGCTCCTTTCCAAAGAGGGCCAGAGAGAAGGTGAAGGCAGACTCTTCTTCAGATACACAGTGAAGGGATGAGAGGCAACATACAAGCATTTCATGGAAATTAATGGAATATATATAAGGAAAAAGTGTTTCATGGGAAGGTTGATGCAAAAGTGGAACTGGACCCAGGAAAGGGGAGAGTCATCGTCCCTGAAGATTTTCAAAACTCAACAGGACAAGGACCTGTGCCTACATGCGGAGGTAGCTCTGCTCTGGACAGGGACCTCTACCCCAAGTTATTTGATGATTCTATTGTAAGAAAATCCAACTTAGTCTCCTTATTCAATGTTCCTAACGTCAGTGTTGACTAAAGATCTACCTCTCTTAACTGGAAACCAGAGGAACAGCACTACCAGAATTTTCCCTGCAAGTGCATAAAAAGCCAGGCTTAGCTGGGACTGTTTAGTTATCATTTCTAGTTCCCCTTCACACCACTTTGGTTTGTTTCTTTGCTTCTGAGTGTTGTCTTCTTGGAGATATTCCATACAGCATTTTATAGGCAGCCTTCTGAAATCCTAAGCTGGGGTTTGACTAACATTTTGTTTTGTTGGTGATGTCTGTCCCTACTCAGCTACGGTGGTATGTTGGTATGGTCGCACTTCTGTGGTGATGTATGGCAGTGCAGTGAACCAGACTGTGGCACTGATATGGGTTAACATAACTCAAAAAAAAAAAAAAATCCCAAAAACTTGGAAAGAAATGTCCATCAAATGTTCCCTTAAGGCAGGAATGTACTGAAAGTTGAGATGTGAGATTGTATTGAAAGATTCAGTCACTCCTGGCTAGTTCTGTGTGCTAGAGCTTAATTTTTGAGGGTAAACCAGTCACATTCAAAGATTGAAAAGTAGTTTCTAAGTCCTTCTGTACCTTTAGGCGTTTAAACAGTGGGGTTTTTTTCCTAAACCAGCCTATTTTCTCCATGAGTTCTTGTAAAAGAAATGCAAATCTCTCACTGGCTTGAAATTTCTGTGTTGTTTTAAATAAATATTCCTGTGATGCATAACGCAGTGAAAAGGAAAGTGCAGCCATTTGTTGCTATTTCACTGTATTCAGACCATCTTTCGTGCTTGTAGAGGTCAAATCCATTTAATCTGGTTATGCTATTTCAATCACATTCACATTTTTAATGCAAAGCTCAGGTTTGCTCCACACTAGAATGATCGCTCTGGTTTTGTAACAAGCTTTAGTTGTCCTGGGCGTGGAGACTTCTCTCTTCTATTTTCCCTCAGCCTTAGACACAGTCTTTGTCATTTATCAGGTAATTTTCCCTCTTGGAGAGCCAAAATGCTACAGAATCCTGATTACAGGAGTGCTGAACAACATTTTCAGATTCTGTGTTATTGGGAGCAAATTTTGAAGCCTGCATGAAAAGCCTGGCATTGATGTGGTTACCCTAACCATGGTGCTCAAGGTGGTTTGCGCAGGTCACTGCTGCCTTTTAAAGGGAGATACAGAATCGCGTCTTCACACCCTAACTCATTCAGACAATGAGTTATCTCAGTGCTCCCCTGGCCTCACAAGGGCTCACCAGTTCACAGCTTCATTAGGACACCTTTTGTGCTCTTACTGTAAATAAACCAGGCTAGAAAGTCTTTCTTTCGAAAGATATTTGTCACAGTCATAGCTTCTCAAAAGCTCCAGAAGGAACCTGCCCTATCCCTTTCCTCTGTAAGTTTTGTGTTTCCTCTTTTTCTTAAAAGAAGGCTTCTCACTTAAACACCTTTTTCCCAAACAGAAGATGCTGTATGTTAAGGAACTTAGGAAAAACCAAGAAAGCACACCAGGCAGTTTAGTGTTCTTTGAAGCCCCACTTGCTTCTGAATTTGAACAATTCACCGCTCCCATTGCCTTTTGCAGTAGTAACCTTCTGGCTTCAACTGTGTTCCTGCATTATCCCCCAAGGAAATAGAAAATAAGGCCCTAAATACTTCTTGTTTTTTACTTTTAACATCACTTACAAACATGCAGGAGAGAAACGGCCAGCCTGGCAGAGGTTTAGCACTACCAGGCAAGACAAGAACTTAGTGTAGATAGTGAAAAAGAGGCAGAAAGAGACAGAGCATGATGTTTTGAAGCAGGAGTCAGAAAAGGAATCATGACCAAGTTCAGGCTTTGGATAACAAAATGATGCTGTTTGCTAAGCAGTCATCCAGAAGACTGACAGCAGCTTGATAAAACAATGCATGGACCAGACACTGACACCTTTATGTGAACCTTGCTCAAAGCAAGTGCCAAGAGTAAGTGGATCAGAGCTGTCAGAGCTGTTAATAAGGGTAAAAGCTGGCAGGAGAAATGGCAACCCCCATTTGCAATGTAAGATCTGACCATAAGAGATTGCCAACAAGAGAGATCCTAGCAAGCTTTCTTTTCATGGTAAGACTCTAAGACTAACTTCCTAAATGAGGTTTCCGAAGCAGGACTCAAAACTCTGCAAGCTAAAAGATACAATGATATGATGTGCTTTTCCTTTTTAAAATACATCCTTCCATAGCCGACATCAAAACGTGGGGGAAAAGGAGAGGAACTGTTTCAATTCAACTTCAGTTACAAGCAAGCTTTCTTTAATCTCTGATTTATTCTTTCCTAGAAGACCTCCTTAATACATATTATCATGAGTAGTGGTCCTTACTGTAAGTGGAGGGACACTGACAACCATTTGGCCAAAGTTCCTGCAGTCTATATCCAATAGCAGTGTGATGAGTAAAAATAAATGCCAACGAACATAGCTACAGAAGCAGATCTTATATCCAGTTGCAAACTCACACTTAATTATTAATGACTGAAGTGCTGTAGTCTTTCACTTAGTAGCAAAACATACCCTGAATATCTCTTGGGTTATGTCAGATTGACAGAGCATCAGTGCCAAAGACAATGTCAGCTTTTCACTGATGGATCAAGTACCGTGTACAAGAGCAAGAAAAGTGAATATTCAAATGAGAATCCCAGTTTCCTCTGATAACGAGCCAGGAATTCCACATTCAAGAACTGATTGATGGAAGTTGCCCGTGTCATAGACAAAATGATAAACAGCTTCAGAATAATGAATTACAAGCAGAAATTATACTAGTGAGTGATGGAGTAGATCATGGAAAGGTCATTTTGTCCATCTCTGTCCTAATGCAGAATTCTTTTTGACTACACATTCCTCAGTGTTCTGCATGGTTTACTTGTAAATGACTTAAAGACACGAGTATTTGGATTGTTATATGAATTGTACATCACTCAACTGCAGATAGATTTCACATTAAAGAACTTTCTCCAGTGGCCTGATACTTTTGTGTGAAAATTTCTCTTGCCTCTCCTAATCACTTCTCAGCACAGAAGAGTTCTTATCACTGTCAGCTGGAGTAGTAAGTATGACTGGTGAATCTGGGAGGAACTGTATCTTTTCTAGCCTTTTTACCAAAGTTTGGATGGAGGAGTTGTTGTGTTTTCCTGTACTGAAGATTTCCAGTGCAAGAGATACCGTCCTCAACCACAGACGGGAATTGTTCAGTCCTCACAATGAAAGGAAGTAGTTGGAGGAAGCAATACCAATTCAAGGTGGGAGATTTTGCAGGTTACATCTCAGATCCCTCTTAGTGAATTTGTGTCTAATAAAGCAGACTCAAAGCTGAAAGAAAGATTATGCTGATGGCAAACAAATCGGAAGTGAAGAGGTTGTGGCTAGACAGTGTTTGGAGTTTGCTGGCCTGCCAAGAGCTCAGGGCAGTTTTTGGGAAATGTGGAGGAGAAATCTCAAAATAACTATTTAATGCTACTGCAAAGTCCTCTTTGGCTATGCTGACCCAGCAAAACAGAGACTGTAAACCCAGACACGGCTTTTCGTCCTCTGCAGCGACAACTGCATAGCTCTGCAGCACTCCATGTCTCATATGTATCTTCCAGAGGGCAGTGGAGTTAATAAAGAGACTGGTCTTTCTGAAAAGCAGACTTCAAGCTTCACAGAACAAGCACGGGTGTTACTTGGGCTCTTGGTGCTTTTCTAAAAGTAGAAGATGCCCAAGAACTCGTTGTATCTGCAGCTGGTGCTTGCCAGAAATGCTTGTATGATCTATATGGATGAGTGGAGAAAAGGGGGGAGAGAGGGGGGGAAAGGCCTTGGAGGGGAAACAACTGAGGAGATACAAATGAAAATTCAATTAAACAGAAGAGAAGGAAAATTCAAACTAGCATTGACACCCTGCTCAAGGCTGCTGATGCATCTTGATTTCATCTCTAAACCTAGTGAATGAAGGTGACAGTGAAGAAAACAAATTACCTCTCTGGAAAGAGCTGAATTAGATGACCAGGAAGATGAAAACATTCAAATACAGATATTCCTCTATGATATGCCCAGGGCTTGTAACAAATTCAACCAGAACAATAGCTCTTGGCCTTGTAACCATTCCAAAGCTTGTTCAATATATGAGATTTTTTTTTTTTTTTTTTTTTTTTTTTTTTTTTTTTTTTTTTTTTGGTAAAGGACTCAGTTTATTTGCCAACTGGAAGACTTGAAATGGACAATTAATGTAATCCCCTGTTGTCCTCCACCCTTTGTAGCCATCTGTCATGGTTTGGCATAGTTTGGGTTTGTAGTTAAAGAGGGCTCCATCAGCCATGGAAGTGATTCTTTGCAAAGAGGTGCTTACAGCTTCCTCTAGACCCAGTAGAACCAATCAACTGGCTAGTTTGAATACTGGCAACTTTTTAAAGCCGCTTAAGAAGCTTGACATGCCTCTGTGGTCCACATTTAAGAACGAACAAAGCCCAGGAAAGCTCTCTTGCTTCCAGCTTTTGGACAGGTAACTGGGAGGCCGTGGTGCAGCCCAGCGGGGCCAGGCCAGGCCCTGCTCGGTGCAGCCCGGCCGGGTCGGCTGCGGCGCGGCTTTGCTGAGATCTCAGCCACTTCTGCTCGCTGGACACCCGGCGCAGCCCCTCAGTACAGGCCGGGCCGGCCGGGAGACAGCCACCCCGGAGCCCTGCAGCCCTGCTCCATCCGCAGCCCTGCTCCATCCGCAGCCCTGCTCCATCCACCACCCTGTTCTATCCACCGCCCTGTTCTATCCACCACCCTGCTCCGTGCAGGCGGCCCCGCGGCTTGGCCAGCCCCTCCCAGTGCAGCCGCTGAAATAAAATGCCACACCAAAACGAGCTCTGGCTGCCACCCGGCAGAAATTAGGTGACCAACAGCAAAAGGCGAATTCCAGCTGCAAGGCCCGGGTGAGATTAACTCTCTTAGTGCTGTAAGATTCTCCAGAACAGATGAAGCCTGCAGACACCAATCCTCTCCCAACTCAGAGGAAAAGGAAAGGTGAAGGCACATGAAGAAAACACCATAAAGATACCAAAGTCAGTGAAGAAGGAAGAGCTGAAACCCCAAGAGAGGAGAAAGAGTAGATGCTTCAAACCTAGAAACTGAAATTCTGTTGTAAAGCTATGGTGATGGACTATGGTACATCCAAGTACCCGTTGTAATTTCATGAAAGCATGGGGGGGTGGAATGTTCAAACTGCAATTGTGATCAAAAGTACCTGTGCTGAAACAAGCAAATGTTGAAGTAGCTGTGATTTGATGAGAAGCTTAAACAGAGAGAGATGAAAGTGATGAAGACCCTTGCTCCCAGGCAAGAAGAAGACCTCTGTTCCTAGAGATGAAGATGCTCCCAGAGATAGGTGAAGAGAACCTTTGTTTCTGAACAGCTCAGCCTTAAAATGGTACCCCATTAGCTCAAGATTGAACCCGCAAAAACAGTTGTGGGGAAAGCTGTAAGTCAAAGGAAAGGACTTTCACATGCGAGCAGAGAACCAACCCGGGCGGCTGTCTTGCTGTGACATTGAAGCCATGAGAGAATTGTTTCTTGTGGACATGTCTCTATAGCATGAGCAAGAGAGACTCCTCTCCCTAAGTGAACTGAAAAAGATTATTATAGAGGTGGTAAACTGTCTGAAAAAATCTCAAGGGTTGTCTTTTTACATTGTCAGTGGGAGAAGGGAGAAAGGTGGGGGGAAGAGAAGTGTTCTGAAGGTTTAGTCTGACTTTTTTCTTTCTTTTAGGTCTGTTAATAAACTTCTTTATATTCTTTTAAGTTTTGTGCCTGCTTTGCTTTCTCCTAATTCTTATCTCACAGAAGGAAAATAAGTAAGTAATGGATATTTTGAACCAAACCACTACACCATCAGAATGATGCTAATTGGACATACTGAATTCAGAATGGTGGCATTTTGCACTCATTTTAATTTCTGCCCTCAGTTATGCTGGTGTGGGATACAGAAAGTGATCTGTTTTGGTTGTTCTGGTTGCTACTGGTTTTCTTGTTTGTGGGAGAGGTGTCCAAATGCTCAGTGTCATAAACTGTTGTAGCAGAGAAGCTGAATGTTCTTTTCTCTTTTAAGATAAACTGTCATTCCTCCAGAATGTGGTCGTCATCAATTTATTTCAGCTTTATTTTGCTCTTTGCCAGCTGTGTGAGGAGCATGTTCAATATAACCAGTCATTCCAATAGCTTAATTTCTCCCCTAAGTATTTTGCTTCTTTCGGGTTGTCACCACAATCCTGTTTAAAAGCCTGCTAATAGTAATTGAAAGCCATTTTAAGCTTGCATGTAGTATCAGAGTTTGAGCTGTGTTTTATTTCTGTAAAACAGAAATAATAGTTAGCTATGACAGATACTAGGAAGCTAAACAACAGCCAAGGCTACCACACTTTTGGAAACATACATTGCTAAAAGAAACTCATGGATCCGGAATCCAGTGAAATGAACATGAATCTTCCCAAGGACTTCAGAGGGATTCTGATCAGGTTCTGAGTGCAAAGTGTGATCAGCAGTGGCCAGATGGAGTTTAGGCACAATATAACCAGGAACTCTGCCTTTGCCAAGAGGGTCCCTGGGACTTCAGCCTGTGTTT
The DNA here is from genome assembly GCF_041296385.1 of Aphelocoma coerulescens. Classification (NCBI taxonomy): domain Eukaryota; kingdom Metazoa; phylum Chordata; class Aves; order Passeriformes; family Corvidae; genus Aphelocoma; species Aphelocoma coerulescens. The sequence continues at coordinate 8,646,598 of NC_091025.1, read as the reverse complement.
AAGATGAAAGTTATTGATACTTCTACAGAAAGCAAAGGGCAATGGAAGTGAAAGGGTGCTGGCTGGGTTGGACTACTAAACCAAGTAGTCCTCTCCACTACTTGCAAAAGGATACCAGCTTTGTTGGGAAGGAGGGAGTTAGCTGATCCTGTCTGTTCAATTCCTCGTTCTTAATTATTTTGGCTGATATCATCTATATGCTAAGTCAGTCCCAATGAATGGCATTTGAAACATCCTGACCGAAGTCATTACATTATCACATTCAGGCCAGGCTTTAAGTAAAAGAGATTTGGCTTGTTCTTTACACTGCTTGGCCCCTCTCCCGAATGTACGGCCATTATAACAGAGGATTATCTACATGGAGGTTTTCTTCATTTCCATTAGGAGAAAAATTTCATTCAGTGCAGCAAGGGCAGCCTGAGATGGCAGGAGGAGATTGGCTCCATGCTGACGCCTTTGTTATCCGCTGAGCAGAGCCTGACATCCCCTGACACTGCCGGGGCCTTGGTGAGGGGCTGTTATTTATTTCAGTGTGTGGAACACATTGTTTTCTGAAAGGGAGGAGAATCAGCCCTTTATGAACAGGAGTCACTGGGCAGCATAGTCACCAAGCTGCAGGAGCTGGGGTTTGTTGATATAGTTGGCTTTTCAGCAAGTGCCTTTGTTGGGCTTATCTTTTCTTTTAGTCTGCATCTCTTTGGTGGTGTTTAAGGTGGATCTAGACTCTCTCTGTCTTTCCCAACCCCTCTGCCTTTTCTAACACAAAAACACAGGGATAGGGACAAAGGGACTTAAATTTTTTCAAGCTTATGGATCTCCACAAGGCCACTTCCCTGAGATACATAACTTCTCATCTAGAGACACTATCTGTCCTGCCGTGAGTTGCATTAGTTCAAGAGGTTCCTCCAGTCCATTTGCAGACCATGAATAACCCTACTGCATTGGTAGGCACTGCTCGCTGGTTTTCAAGAGTGCATGACACCCACACAGAAAGAGCTGCTGCTTGCTGGTTGACACCAAAGCACTGTGACCTCTGCATCACACAACTCCTTGTTACAATCCCCGTGATGTGTTTGCATTCAAGTGGAAGCCAGCTGGTGTAGTGTCCTCATGTCTTCCTAGAGCCTACACTGCACACATATGATATGTTCCCCCCCTCTGAGAGACATCATATGAACAAAGGACAAACTTCTGGAATCCTTTGGAGCAGTGACCAGTCAACACTGAATTCACTTTAAAAGTCAAGAAATCAGGCATTTGGTTTTGGTATTAAACACTGAACCAGCACCAGTGTAGGTGTGGAAACCAGGAGGTTTTCTCACAGGTGTCACAGAAGCATTAACCTAGCTTTGTGTGACACATTGATCATGCAGTCATCTCAACCTGCCCTACTGGGAGTGTTTTTCCAGGGCTTGATCTTCCCAGAAAAGTCTTGGAAATATAAACCCAGAAGTGAATAGAGACATAAGTCTCAGACTGCTCTGGACCAACAGCTTATAGGGCAGTTTCTCCAAGACACGCCCATAAGGGAAGAACAACTTTCTTTCTGCCAGATAAATAGACATCTGGTTCCAAGAGCCATCCGGTGACCCTCTACATGAAACCACGTGCCCTTCCCCCTGCTGCCTCATATCCTTGCTGAAAGGCTCCAGGTGCAGCCAGTATGCAGATCAGCCCTCAGGACCAAATGTATCCTGCAAGCCTGCACCACACTTCAGCATAGAGTCTGGCATGTGCCTTGTTCATGCTCAAGACTAAATTCAGGTTGCTATCTTGTTAGCATGGCTGCTAAGGTAGATTCAGAGGGCCAGGTGCCACCAACCAGTTCACCAAGTGTTGTGATGTCTTCAGTTAGGAAAAAATTTTAGCATGAATAGGAAAACACATAAGCATGCAGATCACTTTTAGTTATCTTTTTTACCCTAGAGACATGTCAACAGTAAAGCTGAAGGGGCAGTGGCTATAAGGAATAGCAGTAAAATGCCATTTGCTGCCCAAGATGGAAGTGTGACTTCAAACCCAAAATGAGAGAATTTACAACTGTGGATTTGTGCTAAGATAACTGATTCAGAGCTTGATGTCTCTGGGAACCTAGTAGATAAATATTTTGTGTCAGAGATAGCCAAACCAATTTCATCTGATATTGAACTTTCCATTTCTGGTTGATTTCTTATGTTATGAACCTTTTAAGTAAATCTTTTTGTGGGTGCTGCAAAACGTGGGGAAACAGTTCTTATCACTCTTAGTTTTTCAATGCCTGCACAGAACAAACTGATAGTGTCCTAGTCTGCTCCCACCTAGCTGAGGTGTGGGGGTTCTGGACTTTGGTCAGTCCAGGAACAGGAAGGGGAGTCTGTCCCAATGGGCAGAAGTGCACGGAGCAGGAGTCTGCTGCACACCTGCAGATGCAATCAGGTTGTGCAAGAACATATTCCACAGTCCAGGAAAGCCAGGTTGAGGTGCAGCAGCTCAGCAAATTCATGAAGTACCAAGGCAGATTTTATCCAATGGTGCTGTTTGATTATTTGTCGGTGTTGCTCTGATCAAATTTGCTTTGTTGCCATAATAGTAAACACAGTACATGTGAAGCTCAGGGCCATGAGCCTGTATAAAGGGATAAGATAATGGATGTGGCTTGAGCCTTTTACTGTCTTTGTAGTTAGAGCAGTTATTGGAAGGCACTAATCCCTTTCTGCTGATTATTGACTTTTGAATGAATCTTCATACACTCTCCAGCAGCAAAACTTGTGGGTTTTCAGGCTCACTAAAGCTCAGCAGAACCAAGACCTTGTCATTTATTTTCACTGTTACTATTATTTTTCTATTTCAAAGCAGAGTTTTTTGCTGTGAATTCCCCACTGTTTGATCACAAAAGCAAGCAAGGGAAATTGTTATTTTTCATCCTGAAGCTTTTGTCCTTTTTACTTTTCTAATCCACATGAGGCGACTTTGCTGGTCATTAGCCGAGTCAGTAAAGCGAGCTTTCTTTGTTGGGTGATAGCAGGGAAACATCAAGTGTCTGGTTCCATGGTAGCAATTTGCTCTTGAAATAAAGCAAGCGTTGATAAGTTGCTACCCTCAGCTATATTTGTCCTAGTAAATAAACATCAGGATTTGAGCACAAATGCAAGTTGTTTTGCTCTGTTTAACTGTTCGGAGATTGTGTTGGGCTAACAAGATTTCGTCTGCATCAGATAGGCTTGTTTTGTAGCGCGCTCGTTTCGCTGATGATGTGTGTTTCTGCACACCTAGCCAAGGATGTATTTTTTAAATCATTGATCGGCACAGCAAATATGCCTGGAATGCATCCCATTAATGCAAAGCAGTACATGCTTTTGATGGGTTTGCTTTTTAGAGGCCAAGGTTTCAAGCAGTGGAATGATTTGCCTCTGCAGTGCCTGGGAATGGTGGATTTGCTTAGAGGGTGCTGTGGTGTGCCAGCACTGGTCACGCAGAGGACATCACACCCTCAGTGCCTGCACTGCCAAGCCAACTGAAGGGCAGCAGTTGATACGTGCTGGCTTACGCAGGCCAGGAAAAGCCCTTAGGATCTGTCATTGGGAGAAAGATTCAATTTTTCAGGATACTGATAAAAACGGTCATTAACCCTTTGGCAATGGCCTGTTCAGCTTCAAAGTGGAATGCTCATGTGAACCTCACAAAATCAGGATCATGCTTCTTCCCTGACAGGCAGCAGGACCCAAAATAAAATAAAGCAGCAGCAGGAGACCAAGTGAAACGTGACAGTGACATTTGTTCCACTTGGAGCAGTGGAGCCACCGCTAATTTGGGCTGGAAGAACGGAGCACATGGCAAGAGATGGTTTGATGGTTTCAGTAAATTAACAGATTGGGTCAGTCTGTAGCTGCAGGTGCCACATACTCTACAGTGAGATGAATCACAGCAAAAATAGGCCAATTCCACCCCTTTGCCATCACTAAATTTCCCATAGCCTTTTCTAGAAAATACAAAGGGATTACACAGCTTCCAGATGAAATTCCAGCATTTGATGGGGGTTTCAGCTGCTTTGACATGCTGCAGGATTTGCAGTGTAGATTGCTTTCCCTGCCCTTAAAAAAACATATGTCCATACTCCACAAGTTGGCTGCCCTGCCTGCTGTGCACCTGAGACCCAGAGAAAATGCTTTTCTTCACACTTCTGATTAGCAGTAATTAGATTAGAGAAGTTCACAGTGACGGAGGAAGGCTTTCCTCCATGGAGAACCACCCAGTGGAAGGTAGTAAGGGATCAGGACAGCTCTATTACAGTGATTTGCCAGAGTACAAGCAAGCTGTAACTTGATCCCATCACGCTAGGAGCTCTACATCCAGCACAGAGAGATGGTGCCTGCTGCAGAGAGGTGTGCTCTCACTGATTCTCCCTGCTCCTTTTAAACCTCCCAATCACTCAAATCATGCCTTGAGTCCTGGAAATGGTGAGTTCCCGCTTCAGTGAGTTCTGTCTCAAAAGCGAGCATCCGTTTGGTTCCTCAGGGGTGCCTGTCCCCAAGAGAGGGATCAGGGAGGGTTTTTCTCCTCTACTACGTCTTGTATAACTCATCTAGGAGCTCAATACCTTTGAGGTCTCCACCAGATTTGCTAAAATGGGCCAAGAAACGGAACCATTATCAAAAGAGGGGCAGGAGGATCATGCAGGAGCACATGGGTGTCCATGCAACAGGTGATGCATGGAGAAAGAGCAGACTGAGAAACACTTCAGGGGACTTATCCCCCAGGTTTCCAAAACCACTGGACAAATATTAAGCCTAATTACTCCTAGGCAAGTAGACATGCTACTCTGAAATCATTCTTCACTGAAGCATTTTTTTGAGAAGGAAAACTAATTCTGGGCTTATTAACCAGTTTCAATAAATAGAATCGCACTGACAAACAGACACTGCTAATTGCCTTCTGTAAGATAGCTGGGGAAGTAGAAAACAGGAGCTGAATCTCCAGGCACACAGCCCCCTTCTTAGTGCCGCCTTCTCCATCTCCCTGAAAAACAACAGAAAAGCTGATATCCGCCTTCTGGGCAGGAATCAGTTATGTACTGCTTTTAGCAGAGTTTCAGTGTATTATTCTCCAATTTAGGCCAAATTCATAAGTGAAGCTGAAGATGGTTAAGATGCATGTCAGAAGGAAATTGGTCAGAAAATGGCTGTCATGTGGGTGTGAGTAGTGCGGCACAGTGTAACTCACAACACTTTGGTACTCAGTGGGAAAGCAAAATTGGTTTAAGTGAGAATAACTTACACAGATTTGGGGCGGGGGTGGATGTAGAAGTACAAACTCTGAAAATGGCCTTTTTCTGAGAGGAGAAAAAAAGGAGAGGCCGGGAAGGGATCTGTTTGTGGTGAGAAGTGGCTACCAGCCGCCAGGAACAAAGGGCCCTGTTTGCAGGATGTGCCCTGAGGAAAATGCAGATTTCTTCCAGGCTCTCAGAGCTTCCTCTTTCTCCTTGTGTCCTGGGAGCCACCCACCCTGCCAGCCCCGCACCCAAGCAGAGTGCAGAAGGATTCTTGGGGTTTGTTGACTAAAACAAAGCCACCAGCAAAGCTGGAGGTGACTGGCAGCCCCCAGCCCATGCAATTTCAGTTTGTAGTTTCCTAAGAAAGGAAGGGTTCTGTTCAGTGCTGATTGCTTTGGGGTAAAGAAAAAAGAATTGCTGTAGTGACAGAAAAATGCAGAGCTTAGATTTTGCGTAGATGGCTTATTAGGTCAGAGCTGGAACACACTTTGATTTGTATTCCTGATGATTGTACATGGGCACTAATTGGCCAAAGAAGCAAGGGATGTTTGTAGTTTAATGAGGAAAATACTGTGTAATGTGATGATTATTTTCTAATCAAAAAGCAGAGGAACAGAATGGGAAAGAAAACCTGTGTGTGAATACAGACTGTAATTTTAATTAATATTTGCTTGTGCTAATCAGTTTTTCTGTTCTGCAACCAGCTTTTAGCCCTAAATATGCCCTATTATATAAATATTATAGAAATTAATATTTAATATTATATTATGCTTAATATTATAGAAATAGTTCCTTTAATATGCTAAGCATTTTGCCTATGCATACTTTTTACTCACATGTATGAGCTCATTTAAGCCAACAGGACTGGCAATACTAGGTGGATAAATGAGAATAATACCCATCAAGAGCATTTTTCTTAGTGAATCTCAAAGCACTTCACAGGTGAGACCAGTATCATTGCTCTGTTTTACAGGTGGAGAAACTGAGGTAGGAATAGGTTGAGGGACTGGCTTGTGCATCTGGCAGCGTGTTGGCCAAGCCAGAGGTCAAACCCAGAGGGTCTCCCATGCCCTCCTTCCTCCACATCCTGATCACTACTCCAAAACCTGCCCCCTTTCAGCAAGCTCAAGGTACATGCTCGTGTCTTCCCACTCAGTGCCTCTGGGAGAGGAGCTTTGTAACTCTCCACAAGTGGCCCATTTGCCCCACAGAAAAGAGCTGATTGCAAAGCTGAGCCTATGGAGGAGGGAGTCACACCACTCTGTTTTAAACAAAGAAGACGTAAAGAGCCAGTGATCCCTGGGAGCATTTGGAAGAACAGGTTGGTGCTTCTCTGAGTTGGAAGGACTGTTTGTCATGGCCGCTTATGTTCCCAGGAAATATTCTTTGCTGTCTTTGAGTCTTGGTGGAAATGAATCTGATTCACTGAGCTTCCACGTTGCATAGCACTGTGACACTGTGCTGGCCTGAGAGCCTCCTAGCTGATTACCTCCTGGATTTTGAGTAATAAAAAAATCCCAGTCCCTCTTTGAAGTGTAATCTAAGTAATATTATTTGAAATGAAAAAGAAATAGGGTTGGTCATCTTTAAAACATAAAGGATTATTCATTTCAGTTTGACAGCCAAAATTTTGGAGCAGTCAGTGAACATAACTGGACTTCTAGTGCAGTAAATAATTGTGGATGATAATCAATTTTAACTTGGTGATTTGTTTTTTAAAAAAAAAAAAGCTAATGTTAAGGTTCTGTGGCTCTACTCTCATAATTTCAGTGTTGACTATGCTCAGAAGTCACTGCAGGGTTCTCACTGTTCTTCCTGCAAGCCTTGTGATACCTCCTGAACTTTCCTTAAAAGCCCCTGGAGGCACGTGAATTTGAGAAACCTCAATTCCAGGGTTTGGGGTTTAAAAAAAAAAAAACAACTCATCCTACGTAGCAGCATAGAAGTTGATGGTGGACCCAAAAACCTTAAAAATCTAAATACAACTAGAAAGAAGTGTGTTCATCATACTTTAATATAAGAGATCTGAGAAATGCAATTTTTATATGCTACAGAGCAGCAATTTCATATGAGTCATCTCTTTAAACACCTGAAAATCTGCAAAACCTCTCATAATCAAGATTTTTTTCTGACTCGTATACATACCATTGCCAGTGACCATGGTCGTTATGTGTCATCCTGCCCTGAAGAATTTTGCCTTGCACTGGCATATGTCCTGGCAAGCGATCAAGTCAAGAGATCCCTCTTTCTGACTCTTTGCTCTTGGTGTGGAAGTTGCAAAATGTAATTTTTGACCCTAAAAATGAGCACCCCCTCCAGGAACAGAGCTGCTACATAAACACCTATGATTTGCAGGCAAATGTTTTTTGAAATTGCTCTTTTGGAGTATGACTTCTTCCATGTAGCCCTTCAATTGCTAAAGTGAGAGTCATGCCTGCCAAAGAAACCCTGTTTTAAAAAGGAAAGGAGGGGAAGGGGAGAAACTTCATCCCCTTTGCTGGCATTTCAAAGCGGGCATTCCCTCGGAGAGGCAGAGCCAGGGCCGGGGCTGCTTCCACTGACAGAACGGGGCCAACGGCCCCTGAGTTCTTTGCACAACGTGGCCTTTTCCGTGTAAAACTGCAGAAGTGTTAATTATCCGGATTGGGCAATAGCAGGAGCTGTTTATTGAGTCTTGCTGCTTTCCCGCCGGAGCAGGCTCTGGATCCCCAGTGGAACCATTCATCAGCGCTTTGACAATGACAGTCTGCTGCAGGGCTTTCAGAGCACAACAAAGATTTCCTCACAGCTCCGAGCGACCGGAGCTGGCTCCCGTTATAGTACGGATTTGACAAAGGCAAAAGGAAAGAGAGTCACTTGCTAACGCGTATTTCTCTTTCTGTACTGTATTTCTTTCTCTCTCATAGCACTTCACACAAGATAGAGAAGTGATGTTGCTCGCATTTTACAGAGGGGAAACTGAGACCCAGAAGGGGAAAGCAACTTGTACGAGCTTTTTCAGCCAGTGATGGTTAGAACAAGGAGCAGGAGCACTGGCCAAGTCCTAATTCCTTAGCAGAGCCATGCATTCATCCAGCTGTACTGAAAGCCACTGTATTTCCATTCACTTGCAGTGTGAGGTACAGGCAGTAGGGGAAATACTGGGGGTAATGCAAATTTTTACACCCCTTTTTCATCATCTGTCAAGACTCTACTTTCCTTCTCCTTCATTATGTCATTTACTTTGGGGACAGGCTGCACATGCCAGTACAGTGTACTTTGGGCACTATGCATATTCATAACAACTAAGCTCCAGTTTCACTTTGAACAGGCTTTTCTCCAAGCAATTCTTGCTGCTGTTGTTGCAAAACATTTTAATTAATCAGGAATTTTAATTAATTGTACCCTGCTGAAAATGCCAAGACAAAAGCACAAATACAAGGAGACAGTTGCTCAGGTCAGAGCAGCCCATCTTCGGCTGGCTGTGTTTTCTCTGAGATCATGCAGTGTGATTACAGACACAGGCACAGGGAAAACACTGGATTCTGAACAGCATTTTAAAGTCTTAGAGAAACAGGGTGGTGTTTTCATCAAGTCAGGAAGCCTGTATTGAAGCTCTGACGGTGACACTGAGCTGGCATACTGCTAACTGGAAAGCTGCTTCCCAAAAGGATTACAATGGCCTTTTTTCTAGTCCTCCAACTGCTTCAAACAATCAGTTTCACTAAAGCACTTAAAATGTTCTGTGTTTTTATAAAACTGAAAATCGGGTCGTTTCTAGATTGATTTCACGAATGAAACTAACGAATTAGCACAGCTGCTTATTTCCACCTTTTGCTGAGCGCCTTCCCAGGGACACGTACAGTTTGCAATGTTAGTGGCTGACAGAGATCCACTTCTTGTTCAACATGTTTAGAAAAGAAAATAATCTCATTCTGGTCTTGTTACTTGTCATTTTGCCACAATGCCCAGCGAATTGTGGCACATTTTGTACTGAAGTAATTGGAGTTCATCTGTCCAGTGATACGAAGGCCTGGACCAGCACTCAGCACACAACCTGATTCACCTTTCTGAGCCTGAATGTCATTTTCTACCCTCTTAAAATGGTTTTATGCCTTGGTGCACAGTCTAGACAACCCCCAGCATACCATGAATAATAGATCCCAAAAATCTGTTTATTTATTTAAACAACTAAATATTTAGAATTTGTTCATATCATTGGCATATTTACCTTCCTTCCCCTGCAGTAAAAGGTCTCCAAAGGGTTTCCACCTTGTAAACCTGCTCTGAGCAGTATTTACAGCCTGTTGTGTGTTTAAGGCCCACAAGTGAAGCAAACAAGATTTCACCCTTGGTGACTGCAGCCTTACCTCTTTCTGGAGAACCAGTGGGTTGCATTTTTCATCATAGAAGCTCCTCCTTAGAAAGCTAATGACAAAGCCACGAGGTGAAAAACCCTGAAAATGTGTCTTTGCTCACAAAACCATTTAATGCCCCCGTTTTCTTCTAAATGCTGCCACGGGTCTCATGTGAACTAGTGCAGAGCATGGAGATCTGGGTTCTGCTCATGCCTTTTCCACAGACCCTCTGCTGCTTACTCCATTTCCCCTTGGCACATGCTGTGTCCTGCTGGAGAGCAAGTCCATCTGCACAGGGAGACCCTGCACAGGGAGCTGTGCCCTCTTGAACATGGCAGCCTTTCCAGGCTGGTCTCAGGCCTAGGGATAAGCTATTTGGCAGCTTAGCAATAAGCAGGTGTGAGATCCCAGTGACTCGCTGTAGGGGAGAGCGGACAGGTGGGAGGGGAGGAACCCCATCTCAGGGCTTTCTTCCTCTACAATAATTTTGTTTTCTTCTGAGCTGTGCGCTTGCTTATGGGCACAGCTGGCCAGGTCAGCTGCATCCCTGGCCATGTCAAAGAGCTTTGAGATGAACTTCAACAGGAGCAGGACCACAACCATTTTCTTGCACTGAGACTATTCCTTCTCTGCTGTTACTGATGTAAATCCACAGAGCTCCACGGATCTCAACAGTACTGCTTTGGAGGGTGAAAGCAGGAATAGCCATGTGTATAGCCTGGGGCTGATGGCTTACTCAAATTGATGAGCCCCTTGTGAAGATAGCTCTAAGTGACTCAGCTCTCAATCTGTTTAGACCAACTTCATGGATTGAGGTGGAAATTGAGCCTGAGTAAAGTTACTTCTCATCCCCCAGGTTATGCCTGTAAAGGTACACTTCGCCTGTGCACATTTCATTGTCACAGGTGGTATCTTAGTGGCAAAACCCCCCTGGCTCAGAACTGCTCAGTTACGCATTTGTATCATTTAAGGTAAGACTGGGCACCTCAGGGTTTTCCTGTGCTGCCAGATTATTGTCCCGTTTCTGCAGACCAGAGTTACTGCCTGGCATGCTTAGCTGAGCCCATTCTTCCCAACACAGCCCAGGTAAGAGGTTCTACACCACGGGGCAAGAGGCAGCTCGCTGTTTTGTCTGTGTGTTACACGGGCACAGGCACAGAGTGAGGCTGAGCTCACTCTGCCTTCTCCTCCGCTGTGTGCCACGGATCCAGCAAGAGAGCCGTTTGTGTGTCAGCAATGGGATCCCTGGTAAAAGGTGTCTAACTGCAGAATTAGTCACAACAGAAGTTGCTGTGCTAAGCACTGAATGTCTCTTGGCTCTGCAAATCTTTAGGTTGGTGGTGGAGACGTAGGGGTGAGGCTGGAGCTGGTATTGTGACGAAGAGAGAGTGAGCAGGCAATTTGCCCTGGACAATGGGTGCAGGGAACAACCCCTACCAGGTTCCGGCTCTCCTTTCCAAGCAGGTACTTTAAATTTCAGTCGTGTTTAACACGCTGTTAAACAACAGAACACTTACCTTCCATAGGGAGCACCAAAGGGAAATGCAAAGGATTTCCCTTGGAAAAGGAATGTCAACACTAGAAGCTCAGTCCTGAAGAGCCAAGGAGAGGAAAGGAGACAACATGTTCTGTTACAGGGTCTGTTAGAGGTGCAGAGGAGGGAGACAAGAGGCTGGTTTGGGGTAGTGCAGACTGAAGAGGTTCGTGCACTGGTTGTGGGAGATAAGGAGAAGCACAAGCAGGAAACCAATTTCCCTGTGATCACCTCTGCTACGTGGCAGTCCAGCAAGCTGGGTTAGAGAGCAGACTGCAAGGCTGGTGCTCAAGGTACCCCCCAGCCCTATACTTCTGGGGTGCCTAAGGCACAGAGCTCTTTTTTCTAAGGCAAGTGCTTTACATGTCCTGGAAATCCATGCTATGTGAACACACTTCTGGCGCTACACCAGGAAAAGATGATAACTTGATTTTCCTCTTCCTCTAAGTTATCTCCACTCACGAGCTCTTATTTTATTTTCTCAATTTTCAGGGTTTTTTGTAAACAATTATTTTTGTTATTTTTCCCTATACTCGATTTTTTTCTTCCTCTATAACCATTTTTCTAGACATTTGGGGTTTCTAATACTTTTGCTTCTGAACAGATTTTTTTTTCCCCTTCTTTCCCCCATCCTGTTTTCTTTAGCCCCAGGTTTTTGCAGCTCTTACAGCTTCATTATCCTCTCCCAGCCTTCCCGGGAGGGGGCTGGAGCATACATCCCACTTGCTTTCCAAATGTTGACAAGAGTGTTTTGGAGGACGAGTGACTGACAGACAAACACCAGCCCCAAATACTCTGAATGCTCTGTTACTAATAGCTTTATTCTTGTCAACACCGTAAGCAAAATAACCCTTGAAAGGGATAGGCCATATTTTTAGCCAACCTTAAACTCAGCTTCTAAAAAATAACTTTATGCTCAGCTGTCTGTCTTACTCCTTGGCTCTGTGTTCCCCAATCAGATCTTTAGAGGGTGGCTTTTCATATTGGGGATGCATAATTAGACTCTTGGAAGCTTGTTTTCTTCAGGCACCTGGCAGTGCCACAGAAGTGGGGTTCTGAGGCTAACCCACAGCTTGTAGCTGAGTAGGAAGTAGAAGGCAGGAGATACTCATCTGGAACTTTGCTGCATAATTGGTCCCATGGCTTGGACCTGCACAAAGGAACCAACAGGGTGAAGTTTGAACTCAGCTAAAACTAACTGCTAACAAAGTGTCTGGGTTTCTCTATCACCTGCAGTCACCACCAAATTCAAAGCTTGACTATTTCAGTATATTGAAGGAGTTAACATTTCAAACAGCTTAGGGAAGATAAATAAGGATGTTTCTGTGCTGGCCTTGGATATGCATGACCTTGCCTTTCTCCTCTCCTATTGGTTTTAGGACAAGCCAGATTAAGGAGTGATCTCTTTCAAACAGTCTTCAGTTTGTTAAGCTTGTAAACAACAGCAAGGGTGGAAACCTTCGCAAGATGAATAAGGTTTAGAAATGCTGGCCCGGATTTCCTTGTGAGTGATGTAAGGAATGTGTGCTAGTTAACAGGGCTAATTCATTTTGCAGGAGCTCCTTTCCTGATGCTCCATGCATTTCCTTTTCCAGACAGGTCCCTGAGGTCCCCTGTTGCTTGTCAAGGCCACCACAGCCTTCAAAAAACAGGCCTCTGTGGGACATTATTGGGAGCAAGGAGGGGAACCTACCCCTGGGAGAAGGGACAGGGGCTTGGTCTCTGTAGTTTGAGCCTGGCTGTGAAAGCTCAGCATTGTTCCCCTAGCCAGGCACCCTACACTACCTGCCCTTGGATCAGCTGAGCTCCAAGCAGTGCTTTGACACCCAGCCAAGCTGAGAGCATTTCAGCTTGGCTCTGCTCTGTCTTCGCACAGCATTTGGTGTCAACACATCCTTTGCTGGAGCAGGGCAGGATCGGAGGCAGCGCGCTCAGCAAGGGTTTTGTTCTTGCTACTCTGTTAGGCTGGAAAGAAGCCAGGCATCATCCGGGTAGTAGAGGCTGGTTTGTTGCTGATCAGTTTGGGATTTTTTTCCTCTGCTCTTTCAGAAGGGATACAAACCAAAGACACTTTTGCAGTGGCAGCATTAGAGGCTGCTGTGTTTGGGGTGCTCTCATTCATTTGTAAGGGATTACCTGCTTATGGCAAAACAACTCAGAAGCAATCATTAGGATAGAAATTGAAAGGTACACTGTTTTCTTTTATGGATTATCTGTAAAGGGGGTAGAAAGCAAGACCACTAGTTTAGAAAAACAAAGAGGGATTACAGAAGTGAGTGTTGCTGTACCTGAACTTGGTAGTGAGGGATGCCATCAAAAATTACCAAGCAGCCTATAAACAGCACCGTGTAAGACATGGTGTTGAGCATAGAGTGAGTGTGCAGTGGGCTTGTAAGTGCCCACATTGTTTTTATTGCCTTTCAAACTGAGGGGATGTTTTTCCTGACATCATCTGGTCGTGCTCCCAGTGCTATTCAGTGTTGCCATTCGTGTTTGGTGTGGTAGTATAAAAAGAGTACAACTCAGAGGAAGATATAGCTCAGAAATACTGAGGAAGAGCTGGAAGGGTTTCTGCAGACAGCAGGAGTGCTGCTGAAACAGCCCAGGAAAACCAATGAGGTAAAACTCAGTAACAAATATAAAGGTGCTGCATTTAAGAGGGAGAAACTACATTGTCCCAGAGCTGCAACTGTGCTTCACCCAAGTTAAGCCAAGTTCTTACATGGGTACAGTCTGTACCAAGCAGCTGCCATGTGAAAATAGACTCAACATTTCGGAGCCAAGAGCCCAAATCTAGGTGAATATAGCAAAGGAAAACCACCCTTGTTGGTCACAGGAACTGTACCATTCCCTCTGTGAAATACCCTTTATCCACAGTTCTGCACAGCATGGAGCAGAGCAGACTCCCTTTCCCAAGCATACTCTGCTTTAAGATGCCACAGCTGCACATCCACTCAGGAGGATGGCAGGCCATGTCCACTGCTCATAGACAAACTGCTGGGAAGGCTTTTCTCTCCAATCTAAGAGGCATCTTTTCTGCTAGCAGGGCTTTAGCTGTTCTTTTGGCAGTTTCAGCTGGATATGGAAAATCCTGTCCAGATGCAGACTTTAAGACATTGTTTTAGGACAAGACCTGTCAGGAGGAATGAGGCATTTTGATGGCGAGTCACTTATGTGGTGACTGTCACATGTACACAGGAGAGGCTATGTTTGCCTTTGTGCCTGCTGTCCTTTCTGTATCTGAAAAAAGCAAGAGCCAGTGCAGTGTTTTCCTTTGGCCATTCAGCATTGAGTGTACCAATAATAGCACAGTCACACAGAGTTTAGGGGAAGGGACTGTGTCCTCTTCACAAGGGACATGGCCCTAGCACACCGGGGATGGTGCTGCTACTCACATAATGAACAGAACGTGATTGTCCTTAGCACTTTTCCCCAGTTCCCTTTGATCTTGGCATAAAGCTTTGGTGCCCCTGGTACTTCTGTGTGGTATGGGAATGTAAATGTAAAAGGCAGATCAGAATTCATATGCAAAAGGTTCCTCCAGTTTAAGAGGAAAGGTCAGAACAAGTTTCTTCACCCTTCAAGTGAGTGATGGGGTGAGGGACAACCAGGTTCTCTCTTGTTTATTTCTATTTCAACCCTAGCCCATGGTAGACACTGTGTCTAGTTGGAATCCAGCTCTGCAGAATTAAGACACCTTTCTTCCCACAAATCAAGGAGAAGTTGAAGAAAAGCTCTTGGAGGACTGGATGAGATGCTTTCAGGCTTCCCAGGTTAGATAGGTTCATGATGCGATGTAATTGATTGCATTGCAGGGAGTGCCTTGGGAAGTCCCATCACTCCTGAATTTTGCAGTGAACAAACCCCACACATGGCCACAAAAATACACATTTTCCTGTCTCATGGGACACCCATCCTGTTTGTAGTGCATGCCCGAGGACAGGACACGTTGCTCTGACCAATAAAGAAAAGGAAGCTATATTGGAGGATGGTAGGGCAAATTTTTGTGCTAAAACTTAACTGACATCCATGCTGACATCCAGCCAAATTCTTGGCTAAAGACTTGCCAAGTTGAGCAAATCTATGGAACCAAGTTTTTATGCAGGTGTGAATGAGCATGAGACCTCAGAAGCCAAGTGATGAAAGTTTACCGAAGTCAGAGATTTTGCCATGGAGTTTCTTCAGTGGATTTTCACTCACCAGAATTTTTTTTTTTTCTCTGACCACCCTCAGGTTTTCATCCCTGTTTTCTGTATATCTCACATCTGTTCCCTCACCGTGTTTTTTTCTTGAGCAGTTTTTAAAGCCTGCTGCAAATCCAACAGCCCTCAAGTTCATGTTGAACTTCTGAACCTACCCCGTTCAAGTGGGTGCTAAATCAGGCAGGACAAGTCAAGCCAGCTCTAATTCTGATGATAGCAATTGTGCTTTTGGAAAATAATTGAGAAACATTCTGCATTTAGACAAAGCTTGTCTAAGGGAGAGAGAACGTTTGTATTCTGCAACCCTGGTCTGCAGAGAGCCTGTGTTCAAGTAGGACATTTTAATAACATCCTTTATAGACAAGTGTTTTGCTTGGAACCCTTTTTTCCTCCCTCCACTCAGACAATTGTCAGAGAAGGGACTCACAGGGAACAAAATGGAATTACATCTATTCAGAAAATTAGAACAGCCTGCATTTCTTTCTTTCTGTGCTGAATTCATTACTAGCGGGGCTATAATCTGCATTTTTTTGCCTGAAGCACACTCCCACTCTTACCTCTTCACAGCAGTGCTGCTATTCTCACAGATAAACAGGTCCTCCCTGAATGGATTATAGCTTTCAGCCAAAGGCAGGCTGATGACAAGGGAAAAACAAACAAAAGCATTCCCAGGGCCTGATCCAACTCTTCGGTAAGAAACTAGAGACACTTAGAGATTTCAGTAGAGTTTCTATCCAGCACTTAACAACCCCTTTGCTGATGACTAATTGCACAGGGCCCAGGAAATTTGCGTAGTAAGGACTCAGCGTTAAGTACATTGTGTCTTTCCATCATCTGGCAGGTAGCTCAGGGGGATCGAGCCCATGGTCCCCCCCACAGCTGCACTGCCAGCCGGATTCGACTGAACTCGGACACGTTGGCTTTCCATGTGACAGGATTCCTTCTGCTGCCGCAGGTTTGCCAGGTTTTATGAAGCTGTGAGTTCCTGGGTGGACAAACTGATAAAAGGAAGGTTCCAAATTGCCAAAGGTGGTTCCTGAAGGGAGTGGGGTAGCAAGAGGCAACACTAAATGAGCCGAGATTGACATTAATATTCATGCTTCAAGAAAAGGAGAGTGAGTAAAATAAGGAAATGAGGGGCAATTGAAAGAAAAATATGCCAGAAATATGTATGTTGAGTTAGGAAGATAGTAGGGAGGGGACAAGAGAGATCTGAATTGAATGATCAAGAAATCTTGTTGGTTTTGAGGTGCAAATAGTCCTCTGAGGTGACTCTGTTCCCCCAGCCCTGGCAGGGGGGCCTGCCTGCCTTCTGCTGCCGCACCAATGGATCTGTGCCGCTCCTGTGTACATCCTTCCATCCCGGGTGTTTAGCCAGCCAGGTTCTTCTTCTTTCTCCCACTCAATTCTTGTGTGCTACTGCAGCCAGGGACCAGTGCTTTCAGTAGTAATAAGCTCACTATTGCTTTGAATTAGGAAGACTTTTATCAGCCCACTGTTCCTGTAATTTACCGTGGTTTAGAGTGATAATGAGGATTTGGGTATGTAAAGAAACCCTAAAGTACACATGGAAATCAACACAAGGGAGTGCTACTCTGAGCCTTGGGCATTAGTGACTGTGAATGGGTGAGTGAGTGCTTAGCACAGGAAACCAAAACAGGAGAGACAAAAGCCACACATAATCTTCCTGGACTGGGAAATGCTGTTTATCTTATTGTTTAAATGACTGGAGAACAGAAAGCTTTTCTTTCCTTTTGTTGCTCAGTAGCTGTGTTGCAGTTTAGCCTTAGCTGTGCACAGTTGCTTGCAAGACTTTGGCAAGGAAGCCCTTCCTGGGCTGGTCCTGTGTGGGACTGGGAGGTGGTCTGGGGAGTTCTGGAACCATGGGCATGAGTCCATCGCACCACCACAGAAACCAAAAGAATCGAAGTACTCCTTTCAAGCTTATTATGTCTGTAGAACCACAAATAAAAAACAAGGGGAGGGGAAGTTCTTTAATGTTATTTTGGGGTAAAATGTGAAATGCTTTCTTGCCAGGGATGGTTTCTAGAAACAAATGTAAACTGGCCACAAATACTCCTGCCAGTGGCTATGCACCCTTTGAATGGACAGTGGCATAATTGCATGTGCAAGTGGGGTTGGAAGCACGCTGGTTTGCTACCAGATTCCAGAGCGGTGCAAATCGTTTGTAACATTCTTGGTACTCAATTAGTGCTCCCATCTATAATTTCAGAAGCCTCATTCTAAGCCGGGGGGAGGAAACACCTCAGGCCTGTTATTTCTGCTGGCAACACTGGTACTAAAAATAGCTGCGTGAATGACATTGTGGAAGCTGTTTTTGAGTTTGTCAATAGATAAATTTTAACTGGATGGCAGGAATTATTTATAAGGGATGAAATGTGTTATTCTATGGATTATTATTCCTAGAGAAGAGGTGAAAACCTCATTGCTGAGGATCCTCTAAAGAAAGGATATAGGAATGAAGAAGAGGGAACAATCTTGCATCATGCCCTGATATTCTGAGGAATGTGGGATATTCTGGGAGGTATCAGTGAAAAACAGCAATAGAAGTTTCACTTCCAGATAAAGCAACCTCAAGGCCAGTCTGGTTCCTGGGGTTGGCAGTGGCAGATGAGCTCCAGTGCCCAGGTTCTCCCTTCAGAGGGCCAAATCCTGACCACTTTGAGCTGTGCATGGGCTGCCTGCTGCCACACATTTCTGGCAGGATCTGGTATGGCCACAACACCCCCAGACCAACAGCGTGGTTGGGCTGTAGTGGTGTCACATGAGCTGCTGCAGAGACCAAGTGGGTCACTTGGCCTGCCCACGAGAGAGGCCCCTGGCTGGCCTGCAGGTGTCTGCTGTACAGATATGTCTGCTCTCCATCCCTCAAAAGGGATGGCACCTTCATGCTGAAGTCCTGTGTGGCTCAGGCTCCAGGGTGTGAGGTGTTGGATGGGAGTCCCTCAGGACATCACAGCCTGCATCTTGGAGTCTTCCCTCATGCTGTGGTTTGGTCCCAGCAGGGTGTATTGGAGTTGTTTCAGCATGTGGCACCTTACAGAAGTCCCCAGAAGGCCAGGACACCAAGGGAAGAGAGAGGCTGTGTCCCATCCGTGCCTAGTCCTGGAGATGCTTGCAGAATGGTTTTCTCAGTGGACCTTTGACCCTGTCTCAGGCTCTTGTTTGGGCATTAGTTGGAATAAATGTGATTTTCAGGTCTCCAGTTCCCATGTGGAGACACTTGTGACAATCCTTCCCGAAGTGGGGATGGGCTCATCCACCCCGCCTGCCTTCCCCAGCCCTGCCAGGGCAGCAGCAGTGTTCAGCGTGAGTTATTCCATTTAACATTGTCAATTGATTGGTTAATGAGCCACTTGTTTGCCGAAGGTTACTCAGCACTATTGCCTCTGCTCACAGATTAGGTGCTGCTTTTTATCATGCATTTTCTCATATTCTGTCGGTTGTAAATCTGTTACATGGATATTAGTAAGCCACGATCACCCTGTTTAAAGGGGACACTGGCAGACCTATTGGATGCTAAATCAGCAGTCCCTTACCTATGTTTCCTAAGATTAGATCACCATTGTATTTGTTTTCTTTTCTTCCCGCCCACATCCCCCAAAGGGCAGAGGTGCTCCCAGCTCACCTCCCCACACCAGTAGTAAAGCTGGGAGCAGTTCCTGTTCGTGGGACTGCAGGTGACAGGAGGGAAGCCCAGCCAGAGAGGAAAGGGAAGGTCTGTGCTGCTTGGAAAACTTGAAAGTTCTGAGAAACAAATGAGTTGTCCAAGCTTTCCTAGATACATTTCGGAAAAACAGAAATCTACACTATCAAAATGGCTCATCATCCAAATACCAGCAGTGCACCCACTATGTGGGTGGGAAGAGAGAGTCAAAGAAGTCTATGCTCATTAAACCTCAGCCTCTCTGAATCTAATCAAACCTCTTCAGAAGGCAGTAATCTTTTACACTGGGGACAGTAAAATAATACTAGAGATAAGCTTAAACTCTGATGATCAGATGTGGAGTAAATTTATTACAATGCAGATTTACCATATCTAGCTGGATGCTTTATAAGACAGTTCAAACAGTCACTTTGAACTGTCTAGCATCTTCTCAGGTACTCTTGGGAGAGACTTATAGGCAAATTTGCAAATTAAATCAATAAGGAATTTTTCAATTGAAGATGAGGACATGGGGGATGACAAAGACTGATGAAAGCAGTAGGAGGAATATACTCATGTTCTGAGGTGTTTGCAGCAGCGGTTGCTTCCCAGCGTAATGGGCAAACACATTTACACATCCATTTAAATGTGGCTCTGCTCTCAGTTATTGTGTCTCCTGGAAAGACAGTGGTGGCTGAAGCAGAATGAGTCTGTACAGCCAGGGGCAGCTGCTTGCACCATGGCACCTGCTGCCTCTGTGGGGTCTGGTGACCACGAGGCAGTGCAGCCACAGGAGGGGATGGGGAAGAGGTGCCAGGCGTGCTCTCCGATGGCTGTCCCCAGACAATCGCTTCCCAGCAGTCTCCACCTTGGTTCTTGGTAGTGCAGTGCTCCTGGGGCTCTCATTAACAACGAATGGGCCTGGGAAGGAGAACTTAAGTGCCGGCCTGGCTGTAAGCCAGGCTTTCAGATGGAAGAATGTCTGGCCAAGGTACCCCAGATACTTGATTCTTGATCACTCCTTTCTCTGTTGGCAGGAGCTGCTGTGCCAAAAGCTGACATGAAGCTCTAGGAAAGTGCAGGGACCCATGCCTTACCCAGCAAGGGTGTGAGAGGTGTGCCTGGGGCACAAGGGCACTCTACAGATCCCATCAGGGTGGCTGAGTCACCCAGGGATGCAGGGGAGCTTGTCTGCTTTGTGCCAGTGGCCAGCCCTTGGTCTGCTGATTTTACAGGAATTCTCCTGGTTAGAGCCCTGTCCTTCTCTCCCACTGCCAGCGGGAGGTCACAGGACAGCACTTGGATCCGGTTACAAAGGGCCAGCTCACTCTGCGGAGCAAGGGCAAATAATTACTTGTGGTCTTTTGGCAATGGGTGCATTCACTGTCTCATATGTTTGTACTCTTCCTCTACTGACAGCACCCCACCTCCCAGTCCCACCCAGCGCCCCAGCAGCCTCACATGAAGGCTCTGACTGGCTGTCTCAGCTCAGAGAAACAGGAGAGAGAGAATCACACAGAGGGACCCCAGAGCAGGTGTCCTCTGTGCCAGGAAATGCCATGAGACACTGAGGATGCCCAAGGTCTTCAAATCCTCTTTGAAACAGTATTGTGCTGGAATAGGTTGGCTGAAAACCTTAGAGAAGCACTGGAAAAAAACTGTTCCTTCATCTTTCTGTAGCAGTTTTAGGTGGGAGACTCAGAGCTGAGGTGGGGCCTTCCCCCATTGCTACAGGTAAGGTATCTCTGGGTGCATGTGCTGAGTTAGACCAGCCAAAGTCTTGTCCTCCCACTGGTATTTTGTGAACATCAGCTGCATCTGAGAATCACTGAAAGGTTATTTGAATCCTTGTGGCAGGTATCAAGGAAAAGCTGTAAAAGCTGTGCATTTGTCTTCCCTTCAGATAACTTCTACACTTGTACTCAGAGAACAGGTTATGATTCAAATATATCCAAATGCATGTAATTAATCACAAGTGCAACATATCTCCTTCCTGCTGTGAAATCTTATTAGCAGTGTGGGCAGAATCCTAAAATACCGTATCTGCCAGGTTTCAGCTCAAAGTCTTCAGCTTGGAAAGCCTGAGTGAGCAGACCTGAGCAGCCAGGCTGGGAGAGCTCAGAAACATGACCTGGCATTACTGAGCACAAGGGCCCAAAGCAAGCTCTCACCACCCCTGTTTGGGGAGCTGCCTACCCCTGCTCTATCAGAGCCATGCTTCAGCTGCAGGCAGACTTCCATGGGGCTCCAGTAAACGCAGAAACTTTGCAGCCCCATTACAAGCAATAGCACGGCCAGACAGGCAAGGTTTGGGTTTCTGCTGCCAGCAGGAGTGACAGAGGCCAAACTGCTGTTCGTCCCCCCAGGACTTGTATCTCATCTACACCAGCCATCCCCATTTTGACTGCAAAATTTTCCATTGATGGAGGATCCGTTGCAGTCTTCAGGGATTTTTCCCAGCAGCCAGATACTCTCCCCTCGGCCTGCGATCTGTGGGGTGTGGTGCTTGATGACATCCTCTGACGGAAAGGCAGCACATTGCAGAACTGGGAACACCATGACTCAAAAATCTCTGAGCTGAGATTAGTGGAGGCTAATGTCAGCTTGGCAGCACACCCAGGGGCTCACTCAGAGATGGATCCCCTGAGCTGTAATCATGCCAGAGAAGATGGACAGGATACAAGAAATGGCATAATAGCTCTTTCCAGAATTGATTCCTTCTCAGCTTAACATGTTGAAACATCAAAAGTACTGAAAAACCCCCATCTGCCACCAGACCTAATCAAATACATCAATTATTGCTTCAGAAAGACAGTTGCTGCTAGATTTGATATCCCAAAAAAGCAAAGCTGCTTTAAAGCATCTTTTTATTTTAGCTGAGTGTTTTCATGACAGCACACAATTCCTAATGAGCACTAATACAGCTAGGACACACAGAAAAATATGTCAACTGTGCAAAGATCAGCTCTAGACACAGAAGAGGAACTCTGAATCCCAGTGTATTTCAGTAGAACGAGGGGCTTTGGAGGCCAGGTTTGTTGCATTAGGGCACGAACCAGATGCATTCTACCAAAGCGTTGCTTTGATACACTGAGAGAGTCGTACACTCATTCTTAATGTATCAGTAAAATACACAGGGTTGGCTTCTTATTGTGGGTTTTGGCAGTGGTACTGGATTGTGAGGATGAAATGCATGGGGCAATGAAGAGACTGTGCATACCTCTTGTTTCCTCTGTTGTCCACAGAATATTTGGTTATGGAGAGCATCATCTGAAAAGGTTTTGAGAGGCAAAGTCACCTTGCAGCTATCAAAACACTTCAGATGAGGCAGATGGGAAACCAAAAATATTATTTAGGTTTGGGCAGTAAAACTGACATTGAACCCATTTGCCTCATTTTTCAGGCTTTGATGATAGTTAATGACAGCTTACAGAAGTTGTAAGTGATCTAAAAAAGCCATAAAAAGCTGCTTTGTGTCCTTGTTCAGGGGATGAATTTAACAAAACCATTATGGGGCTTTAAAACACTATTTTGACTTTCTAGAACCAGCTGTGGGATGATCCAGCTGCAGTTGGGTCCCCCTTGCATCTAAGAGAACATTTAAGAGGATTAATCCCAATAATTTTAATTCAACAAAATGACCTTATGTAACATTACCGAGGAATTAATGAGAATTCTCTCATGTGGGTCATCACCAACCCGGTGGATTTTTTTTCCCTGAGGGATCTCATTGGTCTCAGGCAGAGCGTGGACAAAGTAGATTGACTGTGCAGCACATTGCATGGGATGAGACCATAAGTCACTCAGAGCAGGAACACTTTTTCCTTTGCTTAATTATTATTTGGGAATGCACAACAAAGAATGCAGCTGTCAGCCTCCACTGGTGCTATTTGAAACCCTTTTGGCTCTGAGGCTTTTTCCACAGAAAAATGCAATCTCATCTAATGCAAATGCTGCTGCAGGAATCTGTAGTCCAGCTGTCTTTTTTTAATAGAAAAAAGTCCTGATCTAATTGTTTTTGACTGTGTTTCTTTGCTGTTCTTACTGAGCTGAGCAGGATGCATATTAAAACTAATTAGTTGCATGTAGGGTATTCAATATTTGATCTTAATATTAAGGGCCCCAGGAGAGGGCACATTATCAAAGCTAACCAACTGCAAATTTTAGTAAAACCAAACTATGCCAGTGGCCTGACATTGCATAAAAACCAAGTCTGCTCTGCTCCCAGTTTTGTGCAGGACATGGGGGTTGGGGCAGCCTCTGCCTGTGCCCCTGCTTCCACCCTTTTCTTGCCATCTGGGCAGATCTTCCTCTCAGGAGCAGAGGAAACTGATTTAGGGCAGGACAAAGAGGGTCTATGTGTGGCTTCTGTATTAGCAAGTGTGATGGGATTTTCTTCCCCTGACTACACCCCTGTAGTGCCATCCCCTATCTGTGCTGTAGGGGAAGGGTCTGAGGTTTGGACTGGGGACTGAGCCGGGCGCTGAATCCCTGCAGTTCCATGCTGGGAGTCAGATCCCAAGCCTGTGTACATCAGTGTACCTTCCCCAGCCAGCCCACAGCCTGACCCTCACCAGAACCAGCAGCTCCTGAGAAAGGAGGAGCTAATTTGTAGTCATCAGCACTTGGGAACAGAATAGTGCGTCTGGGTACCAAAACTCCTCTGGGGACCAGTGGCCAGCAATCTCTGCAGGAAAAAACTCATTAGGGTGCCTCCGGTGGGTAAAAGCACTGATATGGTTGACTGTGCACAATTAGGCTTGGTGTGGGTAATGCTTATTGTCACAGGTAAACCATGGGACAAGAGGAAATGGCCTAAAGTTGAACCAGGAGAGGTTTAGATTAGATAATCAGAGGAATTGGAGGGGTTGTCAAGCACTGGAACAGGCTGCCCAGGGAAGTGGCAGTCACCATCCCTGGATGCATTTAAAAGATGTGTAGATGTAGATATGACACTTAGGGACCTGGTTTATTGGTGGACTTGGCAGTGCTGGGGTAAGGGTTGAATTTGTTGATCTTTGAGGTATTTTCCAACCTAAACAATTCTATGATTTTTCTGACTTTGTAGTGTTAAATTTCAAAGGATGACTACATTCCTATTGTGTTTCGTGGAGTACTAGCACAGTAGCTGGCTTTGCTCTGCCTGTTCAGCCTTGCCTTCTTTTGAAGTATCAGAACTGGTGTCTTTCATTCATCAACACTAATTAATTACTTTCAGGACGCAGTAGACTGTTTACACTCTTGAACTTGTTTTATACACACACTTAAAAACAAAGTATTTCACGCCGCTGCTTCCTGTTGAAAATGTAAATGCTGAAACAGTCCTCATGCTGCAGAGATGGGAAGGTCATTGGTGCATCCCAAATGTGGGGTGCAAAAGCCAACCCAACACCCCAGTCCAATGAAGGACCCATGGCAGGAACCTCAGCGTGCAGTCCAGGAAATTATCTCTCGTCTCAGCTACAGCATTCAACCAAAGCAGGGATCACCCCTCAAGACAGCCCAAAGCCAAAATTAGGCATTGATGTAGAACTCAATTAAAAAATAATAATAATAATTAAAAGAAGACTAAGAGCTGCTTCCAAACAGCCACAGGGCTGCAGGGACACAGCACCATGTTGGGAGTGCTGTACATGTTTCTGGTTTAGGGCTGTATTAAACTGGAAATGAAGCATATTCAGCAAATATTTTATACACCTGAAAACAATCTGAAATCAAAGGTTTTGGGGAAGATGCAGTATCTGATCCCTGTATGTCTGGAAGCTAATCACTGTTAGCTCAATAGCTGCTTGTCTACAGACAAAAATAAGATGGTAGCAATGTCAATTCTGAGCAGACACAAGAGAGTTTCTTATAACACCAATCTTCAATCTTTTTGACCAGCAGTTAAGGTGCATGGCTGGTTTTAAAGAGATGCCATGTAGGCATCAGAGGGACTTACAGGCAATAGGCACAAACTGAACTGCCTTAGAGGGGCAAGAGTGCTTCTGCCTTGTACAGGTCCGTGAAACTTCTGCAACTGATTTAAGTAAGCTCCGTCATTTCCAGGGCTGTAGATTTTGGCAGCATTTCAATCGCCTGATGGATTTGCTTATTTTTTAACGTGAACCATCTGGTTAGTTAGAATAATATCTTTGCATGCAAGAAATACTTTGGTGGTAAGAATTCAGTTTTGAGTGACCCAAAAGTATTTCCTCCAGAAAGGAGATTTTCCCCAGCTGGGTGCCTATCACAGGGCTCCATCAGTATTTCTTGGACCAGTGTTAAAAGTCCAGGTTGAAAAAATTATGCTTTTTAAAATGAGCTCCATTTGCAGTTTTTGGATGATCCTGACTAAGGAAGTTGTTTTTCTTTTTTAAAAAAAGGGCATGTAGGCAAACAGTCATCCTAATTTTCATCTTGAAGACTTTCTTGTGGAAATAGGATGTACAACATGGCATTCTAGCACAGCTGGGGGGAAGAAGAATGAGAGTTTAGAGAGATTTGCACCCTGTCACGGAGGTCTGAACTGTGCCTTTGCAGTCTTTGAACACAAGGTCATGGGCATCTGCGTTGATTTAGTTTAACATAATCCAGGAGTTTTTAATCGCATTTCAGGCTATTAAATGAGTGAGAAGAGAATCACTGGAATTTAGCTTCATAACTCCCCTGTAAACAAAGTTTTTAACCTCATATCAAGATAAAAATAAATTTAAAGTAGCTGATTAGCAGGAGATTTTCCATCAGAATTTGATCATCCTCCTCTCTACATGTTAAAGTCAGATTTTTGTGCTATTTTTCCCCATTTACAAAGAAAGATTTCAGAGTTTTCTTCAGAATTAGATTTTTTCTTTTGACTCAAGCTCTGCCTAGCCCCACCAGAATAACCTGCCTGATTCTGGGTAGGAGATGGGAAAAATTATTTTTGAAAGAAAAATAGGGGGAGAAGGGAGAAGAAAAAGAGAAGAAGAGAGAAGAAAAAAAAAGCTGAGCTGTTGAAAAATAGATTCTGTGATGTGTTTGTTCCAAGATTCTCCATCGAAAATCCACCTTGGATCAGTCTATACCATGAACGTGAATGTACTAATGAGGCTCTCAACACCCTGAACAAAAATGTGTCTGTGGGCGAATGCTCAGTTGTCCCTATAATGCCACCTCCCTTCTGCCATGGCCCGAGTCATCTCCTCCCTTTTAAGCAGCACTTTACACCCACCAGCATCATCTCACACACTTTGCATTGTCTGGGAGGTTTTCCCTGCCCACAGGGTCATGTGGACTTGGAACACTCTGGAGACCTGAGCTTTCCTGAGGTGGAAGGAGATGCTGCTGAGGAGCTCGGAGCCACCCAGGCTGGAGGGGAGCTATGGGTGCCACACAGGGTGGTGCCGCTGCCAGCCCAAACCAGCTCGGTGTCCCAGAGCCCCGAGAGCTGAAACTCATCACCAAGGCACAGAGCTCTGTAGGAAAGCTGTGCAATGACCTTTCAATTCCTTAATTTGTCCCAGTGAAGGTGGGCAGCAGGTCTGCTTTTATAGGAACTGGACCGTTCATTTGTAAGGTATTTGCTTGCAATACACTTCGAGTATAATAATCTCCTGGTGATTTCTTGCCTGGTTTTATTCAAGCAAATCACTGTAATTGTAGGGATGTGCATTGATATGGGAAAACTTCATTCAGCTGGAAACATCTTGCTGATTGAAAGTAAATCATCTTAGGTAAAACAGAAACAGTATGGGTTTTATTTTCTCTAGTAGGCAATTGGAAATTTATGAGTATGTCTTTCACAGTGATGCAGACAGTTTGAAGCCACACATAGTTCCCTGAATTTTGCAGGAAATGTTTCAGAGGCATTGGCTTGAGGTTTTGGAGCGATGACAAAGGGCAGGAGATGAGACAGGGATGTATCAGTTGGGGCACGAGAACCTGCATGTGAAGCTATGAAAAGAATGGAGGATGCTGAGCACTGGAAGCAAGAGGGGATGCAGGGATATCCACAAATCTCCACTGCTGAGCATGCCATTCCCTCCTGGCACAGAAAGGACAAGTTTAATAAGATTAAATGTCTTCAGGTCAGCCATGTTTAAGGAAATTCTTGGTACATACTTATAGGCGCCATCTCAGAAATACAAACACTTCTTCAGAGCTCTTGGAGGGCAGGTGAGGCACCAGAAGACAGGGGAAAAAATGTAAACATGGTGCCTGTCTCTAAATATAGAGGCAGAAAAGAGGAGTAAGAATTATAGACCAGTCAACTTCTAGAAGCTTTCAAGAGAATTGAACTATCAATCATATAATTTGCCACCAGGTAGGAGATAAAAAGGGAGATGAGTGACATCCAGCATGGATTATACAAAAATGAGGCATGTTAAACTAGTCTCATTTGATTTTCAGCAGAAGTAGGAGAGGAATAGTTGGTGCCATATCTAGATTTTGGGAAGGGTTTGTCAGAGTCCACTGGATTTTTATAAAGTGACCTGGAAAAATACTGCAGATAAACCTACTACAGGTCTTACACAAAAATGGATGAGTAGCACAACTCATTCTCAAAGTATACAATTATCAGTGGCATTTGGTCAGAGCAGAGGACTCTGTCAGTCAGAACTCCACTGGGGTCCATATCAATTTCCTTCTAAATTTTCATCAGCGAACCATGGATGGAAATACATCATTACTCCTGGCACTGATGTGGAGCTGGGAGAGGTGCTTCAGCATATCAGAGGATAAACTTTACAGCTTCAAATGACCTTGGCAGACTGGAGAGGTGAGGACTGGGTCTAGTCTGGGGCACTGTGCCTGAAAGAGGAGGAGGAGAAGGACCTGCTTGGAGAAGGTGTAGGCAAGTGTCAGTGTGTTTACTAAACCTGACTCAGGTTGGAAAGGCTGGAATAGCTTGGCTGGAACTGGTGTGTGGGAATGACGATAACTGTAGCCTCTGCTCCAGGAAGTTTTCAGGATGATGGACATGTATTTCCCTCAGAAGTGACCTGGGCAAACTGGCTCCTTGGTGAGATCAGCCTCCAGGTGAGATCCAGCCCTACTGCACTGGAGCTGTCGTGGTGTGTCAGAGCCGCTGCTCCACAGCTGCTGGGGCCGTGCATATCAGCAGGGACACGCGGCAGAATCATCTCTGGCTTTGCCTTCTTAATGCATTCGTTGTGTAGTGAAAGGCTGAAGGCACGTAAGTGCTTTGTTGAACGGAAGCCAAAGCAAGCTGCTATGCAGAATGCACCCCCTGTTTCCAAGTATTTCATTTATTTTGTAATTAAGCAATAATTGCTGAGGCACTGGGCACTTCTTCAGGATTAATGACTTGCTGGGGGATGGCAGAAGATCTGATCTGTGGTGGAACCATTTTCTCCAGCAAATACCTGCCTGTTACTGCCATTCTGAAATGAGTACAGCAACACAACATGCCAACATATGGGTTTTGCTGTTAGCAGCTGAGGGAAGGGGAGCAGGCATTAATGGGTACCTTAGGCAATCAGGTTGCTTCGGTTGTCTCTCACCATTCCATTCAGAGCACAGTGTTTTATTAGTCACTTGGTGAATGAAATGGCTTTGTAATTGCTCAGAATCACTTTTTTAAATTACAGCACTCTCTCCCCCCCCCCCCTCCACAGCCCCTGGGGATCCTCTTAAATCCCTTTTCTTCCTTTACCCTGGAGTCAACCAGTTCTACTGTGGCAAAGAGGAACCTGCTTGCAGCAGTTTCCTTTTAATTCGGACACTGGGAAAAATATATGCCATTTAGAAAACAGAGGATTCACTTTTTTGGTGCTGAAAACCCTCTGCTCCCATAATTTGCACATTGCTTAAGGAGTAGTTCACCCTGTCAAAACCTTTAAAGATTTTACAGTCTTGGCATGCTGCTCACTTCTATTAGTTCCTACACCTGTATGTTTTTAATGGTCACAGCTCATTACAGCACACAAACCCCCCTGCTTCTCCTGTCCTATGGCAGCAGGAGCTGGCTCAAGCCATGTCCCATAGCAATACACTTCCCAGGAGTAGTGTTGGAGCTTTAAATGTCCTCTAGACAGTAAAGCACAATAGCAGGCAAGAAGAAAGGTTTATCCCAAACAGGTGAGTGGCAGCATGAATGTTTCCAGATGACTATGGAAAAAGCTGCTATGGGATTAGAGCCATCAGATCACCAAGGCAAGCAAATGGAGAAACATTTGTGAAAAGCATAGAGGACAATAAACCAGTTCACAGTGCCCTAGCAGGCTTTGGAACAGGAGTCAGGGGGGATGTGCTCGCACAAATATTAGGTAATGTGCTAACTGTGTGATTCCGTGAATCCGTAGGTACTTCCTACAGCAAAACCTCAATACTGCATCCACAGTGCTGCTTTCAGTCACCATGGCTGTCTTCCCAGAGAGATTTCACACAGGAACAATCAGGGTGGTTTTTCTCCATGCTCTTTCTGCCCCCTTTAAAAGAATCAGTTTTCCTTCTGTGTTTGAACGGCAGCAGTGTTGTTGCCCAGCTGCAGTGTGTTCACTGAGGGATCCCAGAGCCACTCTCCATCCCTTAATTCTGCCTCTTCACCACCAAGAGCCCTGTTACTCGATAGGGAACTTACTGGCTTGGAGTATTTAGAAGTGAAAATATCAGGCACCAACTTCATGGCACAAAGCTAAAAAGTTTAAACTCTGAGGAAGACCAGAAACCAAAGCTCACCTCTTTCCCCATGCAGCTGTTGAGCCTTCTTTTTGCCTTCTAAATTGCTGAGTTGATGTCTGTCAGTGACAGCCAGAAACAAATCCAGCCCAAGCTGTGGACATCACTCCCATCTCCTCCAGCCTGGCCAACGGCTGGACCAAATAAATTTCAGCAGCATCCTTTTGATGCCATTACACTGCCCCTTGTGCCTGTCCTCACCCTTTTCTTTCCCCCTTCTTATGTTTCCTTCTCTTAGTTGCCCAAAACCCAGCATTTATTCTTGCTTGCCCCAAAATCGAGACACTAGCCAACCATCCAGAAAGAATTAATTATTCCTGGTGATGCTTTCACAAACTGCCTGCCTGCCTCCTGTGGGACCCATGCTCTGCTGTGCTTCTTGCTGTCATGCTCAGAGCTGGGAGGCACTGGTGCTGTACAGTCTCTCTTGAATTCAAACAGAATTGATGCAGATCCTTGTGCCTTGTGCCACCCATAACTCTTTGGGTTTGACTGCTCCTTTTGGCAAAGAACACATTTCCCAGAAGTTCAGCAGCTTGTCTGAGTAACAGTAAATGATCCATGAGATCCAGTGCTGATACATGGCTCTGCTGCCCCACCTCCTTCCCCATCACTCAAATGCTACTGTTCCAAACCTTCCCACAATCAGTGGATTCACAAAAAATTAAAGCTACAGAGTACAAGAACTGCTGTTGCCCATAGCTCCATCAAAATCAAAACAAGCTATAGAATTTTTTTGGGCAAGTTGGCAAGTCTGGATTTATTAAGTCAGAATGGTTTTCATGCACCCCTGTTCTCCTCAGCTTAGGTGAGGGGAGCCAGCAGCCCCCTGTGCTATTCCTGGACACCAGCACCATTTGCCTTTGCTGGAGGGTACCCAAGCAGGGGGTTGTGCCCAGTTTCTCAGATCAGTAGCTTAAAACTTTCATCACCAAATGATTTGAATTATTGTCTGTCTGAGGCTGTCTTTGCTTGTAGTCATGTTTTTCCAGGCTTGATTGAGCACCTCCTCCCAGGAGCTCGGTGTTCAGTGTTGAGTAAGCAAAGGTTGTGGTGGGGACAGCAGAGAGCCAGTCACTTGTGTTAGCAAACCTTTCTGTGAGCTTCACATCAGGGAAGGCGATCTCTGTCTTGGTCAGCATGTTTCTACCAGCCTTGTTCTTCATGTAGTCGTCTGTTAATAACACTGGGCTGGCATCCAGCCCTGTTTTCCATCCCAGCACTGTATCTATTGCAAGCTCGTGGTGTGAGCTAGTGCTCCCTCTCTCCCAGGGGATGCCAGCACTCGTCAGGACCTTTGTTGGTGTGTACCTGATTTAGAAAAAAAAGGAATCAAAAATCCTGTTACAGAAAGGGTGCTAGGTTTTATCAGAGACCACATCTGTTACTGAAGGACCCTCTGTTGTCCAGTAACATCTGAGGATGAGCAAACAAGGATTTCACTTTAGCTAAGTAGATCATCCTCTCTTCCGACATTTAAGATAGGATCATAACTTATGTCTTCACTGGGAAGAATTATTGTCAAACACAATTAGCTTTGCAAATCCTAGCTGTTTTGTAGACACATCCAGGCTTAGTTCTGGAGTTACTTAGAGATGAATAAATTACAGGGGTCAGTCTGCTGACCTGAGCAAGGGACTGCAATAACTTGCACCATCAAATAGTTCCTTTGCAGAGTTTAATAGAGACCAATGCACAGAGCATCCGGTGTGCAGAGCTAGTAGGACTGTGGGTCACATTCCCATCTTGCTTTGGGAAGGGATAATATAACATGCCTTGAGGCAAAAAAAAATCTCAGCACTTATTCTAAAGGAGAGAGAAGGAGGGGGGAGGAAGTGTGGAGGGTAAGTACTTAAAGTGCTTCATAACTAAGACACTTCCCCTCTCCATGCCTGAGTCCCCATGTGTACAGGGATATTTCGGGTCTGGTTCCTTTTGTAAGGTACCCCAGGAGTTACTCCTACTAAAAGGACTAGACAAGAACTAGGGGGTTTCTCACTTGTTTCAGTCATTAAGATCTGATCTGATGGTTGTTTGTCCGCACTGAACATATTTCCATAGACCTTGACTGGGAAGGTAATGTAGGATCTGGAAACCTCCCTGCTGTGGCTGCTGAGTGGGCAAACACAAGGTGCTCCAGGCTCCAGTGTTTGCAGTTCATTTGGGAAGGAGGTACCACATGCACCAACTGTGCACAAAACCTTCTTGATAGAGAGCAAAAGGGATGCTAATTCCAGCACTGGGCTCAGACACACTACTGGTGAACAACCAGAAAGGTTTAAAAAGAAATGCTGACTAAATTGAGTGAATCAAGCCAGCAGATGTGCTCTTCAGAAGAGCACAGCTGTCTTTTAAATGTCTCTCCCACTGAAATTACATTCTCAAGAGATTTTGTCCTTTGCATTTTCTTCAGGATCATCCATGAGGATGGCTTCTCTGGAGAAGACGTGAAGCAGTACAAGCCAGTGGTGTACAGCAACACTATACAGTCACTGGCAGCCATTGTCCGTGCCATGGATACCTTGGGCATTGAGTACGGTGATAAGGAACGACGGGTAAGTTAAAATCACCACTGCTTGCATAGAGACAGCTGAGCACCCAGAGACTCCAGAGCATGAACAGGAGGCATTTGCACAATCTCAGTACCTTGGAGGGATAAGGAGGGAGAGGAGAAGATTTACATCACTGTTGTATGCCTGTTGCACATGCAGTCTGTGCAACAGATGCAATTGCAGCAATGTGCCATTTGTACACTTACACTGGGAAGTGTAGCCCTGGGGACCACTGTGTCACAACAGCCACAATCTCTCATGCCCTGGCAGTAGTCAGGCCAGGGCAGAAAAATAATCTGTTGTCTAGGGACAGCCTAGACAGAGGTACTGATAGATTTGAGGAAACAGTGAGAACATGTGTCCTGTCTCCTGTGCATGTGTTGGACACACAGGCTGCATGGACGGATGAATCAGGGAGAAGTCTTGCTGCTGTTCAAAGCCCTTCCACCAGCTTGCTAATGTAGGCAAACTTTTAGGATTAATGTGATTGGGGCCTGACTGGCTTCTACTCACACATCCCCCATTTAAGTGTACCCAAACAGTGACTTCGGTTGCAAAGGGATGTATTATTTCAGTGAGGTTGGTATGGACAGGCTCTTAGGCAGCAGCATTGGCATCTGTCTTATCAGAACAGCTATGTGATGCCTGGCAGCCTTGTGCCACACACCTAGGCCAGCCTGTCCTTTTACAGTTGCTACTCTGTGATTACTTTCACCAGCTCCCTATTTTTAAACAGTGGCTCCTCTGTGAGGTGCCCCTGCCAGCCTCTGCCTTGCCTTATTGCATTTCTGGCTCAGACCAAACCCACACAGAGGAACTCAGAACCCTGGAGTAAAGTCAAAACCACCCTTTTTGCATGCAGCAATCCCAGAGAAAGTAAAACTACTTAATTTTACTGGAAATAAAATAATTTCAGATTAAAGACCTGGTAAAGGCAAAGTCCTATATGCCAGTGAGTTGGTCATGACTATTTTTAGATAGCTATCAAATGACAGATGTACAACATACTCCAAACTCCTTATCTGAGTGTTGATAATAAAAGCATTCACTAGAATGGATGCCAAAATCCTGCTGTGGTGTTTCTGTATGAAGAGCTACCTTATTTCTCCCAATTGCAAAGAGGTACTTTGATTTCT
The DNA here is from genome assembly GCF_041296385.1 of Aphelocoma coerulescens. Taxonomy (NCBI): domain Eukaryota; kingdom Metazoa; phylum Chordata; class Aves; order Passeriformes; family Corvidae; genus Aphelocoma; species Aphelocoma coerulescens. The sequence continues at coordinate 8,613,260 of NC_091025.1, read as the reverse complement.
TTGCATCTAGGGATTTTCCCGTAGGAACTCTAAATCCTGGAGACATTTCCATCCCAAACATGGAGATGATACCATAATGGAGTTCTTGTGAGCTTGCCGAGGACTAATGGTGATGGCTTTCAAATTGAATACATTAATCTGTTGATTACTTGGTGACTCAGCTCTCAGCAAGGCAACGCATCTCGTTCAGCTAAAAACCTATGCCTGGGAAAACAGAAACAAATCATTCTCCATGTCTGATAAATAGTCTGTGGCAGACAGCTTTAAAATATAAAATTCTTTTTTTTTTTTAAATGCCTAAATTCCTAATTTGAGGAGGGAAAATTCATCACTGCTTTAGTGCCAGGCCTGGCACAGTACAGGGTGTGGAGGAGGAGAGCTGTTATCAGGACTGCCAGGAATGAGAGGTGGAGTACTGGGCTGAACAGAATGTTGTGTCCGTTCATATTCCCATGGAAAAGATGCCAAATATTCCTAGGGTTGTACAGTAACTCAGGAGGTGTCAAGCCCAACCCGTGCTCAGGTACAGTCTGAGGTCAAACCGGGTTGCTCAGGGCTCTATCCAGTTGGGTCTGAAATCATTAAAGGATGGAGACTGCACACCCTCTTTGGGCAACCTGCTCCACTGCTCTTACGTTCCTCATGATGAAAAGGTTTCTCCTTATGTCTAGTGTGAACCACTGTTGTTTCAATTTATGCTTTATGGCAGTAGGGATCTTGTGTTATGCTTTGCAAAGTAAAAAGCAGGGTAGATTAAGTTCTCCCCAGCCTGGTTTCCCCTAAGATAAGTAGTTCTGGAGGAATAACTCCTGTCTTACGATGGTGTCATGGTGACTGTGTCAGACAAGCCCGCCACAAACCACTATAAACCAAACCACTGTCTGGGAGGGTGATTCAGGGTATCTGTTCCCTTCATAGCTGGCAGGAATATTTCTTCATCCAGTAGCAGACAAAGGCGAAGGAAACCAACTCTCTCAGGCTGTGATCTTCCACTTGCTCCTTTCTCTTAGGCACAGAAAGTTGCTGGTATTAGTATGAAATAGTATTTATTTTAATCTTACAAAGAAGCACATGGCTTCTGCTGCCCTGCTTTTGTTATTAATACACAGCTGCTATAAAGAGAGGCCATTAAACAGGCGATTTGTTGAGTATTATGCTGCGTGGTTCATCCTTTTCAGGCAAAGCTTTTCTATTTTAAAAGTCATTCCTCAGCCAAGGGTTTCCAATGCAAATCTTTTAGTGGGGGATTTTCCCCTACTCATCACTTAAGCCCCCAAGAGAAGGGAGCTCAGGAAGGGGAGCCAGGGCTGTGGCTGCTCCAGCCTGATTCAGCAGCAAGGAAGGAGAGAACTTGGACCTGGGACAGGTTTTCCCCAGAGACCACTTGGCTGTTACTGCTTTGCCCATCCCATTTTCTGGAAGATGGATCTGCACCCATATCCCTTCCAAATGGCACCCTGACCAAGCGAAAAAACCTTCCCCTACTTAATAAATGCATGTTGTTATTGAGAGAAAAAAAACAAATCCTCTCACTGTTCTCATTTTTCTCCTGCCCACAATTGTACTTCCAGTATTTAGTCTAACAGAAGTGAAAAGACTGGGGGAAGACTAAACCCTGTTGCTTTTGGCGGTCAAAGCGAGATCAATGTAGGAAATAGGACCTAAAAAGACAAAATAAATCACAAAAACCATATGCTCCAGGTCTTGCTGACCCTCTCTGCTGATAAGGACTTGTCCCCAGGTTGAGAACAAAACAGTCTGGATTTCACTTTTATGTGTGCTTCTCATCCAGGGCAGCGGGTTTTCTTGCAGCTGTGCCCGGCTCACGAAAGGTTCATGGCCTGTGGGCAGCACCAAGGTCCTTGTTTTGTGTCCTTCAGCACGGGAGGCAGGAGCACATCCTGCCAGCTCCCGGCACGTTATCACTGCACACAGCATGGAAGGTCAGGCTGAAACTCCAGAAAAGCTGTGCAAGTGCAAAGTCAAATCCCTCATGTGTTACAGGAGGGCAGGCGGAAAAGGAGCCGTCAGTGAGGAGACAGGAGCCAGCTACAGGAGAAGTGGCATCCGTGGGTGTTGCTCATCTCCAGGGCCACCCCTGCCCTGGGTCAGGATCCCTGACAAGCCAAGGGGTTACACGCAGGAAGAGAGGCAGAGGCTTAGTCCTGCCTGCCTACTCAGGACTCTCCAGCTGGTCTGTAGGGCACTACTCAGTCCTTACCTTGATAATCAGATTAATGGGCAGGAAAGAGTCAGGCTGTAACATGTAGCCTGTGGATTAAATGGTCCTCTAAAGTGCAAATGTATTAATAAAACAAGCTCCTCACTGATTCCATTTCAGTGTACTCAGGCAGAGCAAATGGGAAATGGAGGTTGGAAACCAGGAATCTAAAAGTCAGTCCAAGTGTTTGAAAAGGATCAAACAGGAAGGGCAGGGTAAAGATGGATTTTCATATCTCTATTTGAAGATCTGTTTCTGAAGTCTGGCTTCAGAAACCCCAGCCAGAAGAAGCATAAAGTCTCTTCCTCTGTGGGTCAATGCTGACCCCAGAAGCTGCTTGGAAATACAGACTTGCAATCCCCTTTAGATGGAATGCCAGAGCTGCAGCCAGGCTGGGAGGCCTGGGGCATGTCTTCGAGTTGGATTTGTCCCAGGCTGCAATGGGCATCCTGCCCTGTGCAGGCTGGTATGAAAGCAGCTGTGGAGCATGCTCATATTTTCATAAACCAGACAGAAACAGGCTGAAATTGTTCAGAAAGTACTCAACAGAGAATCCAAATATCAGTTGCATGGCTCAGATCCAAGTGTCTGAGGCAACAGGTCACAGGTTTAGCACTTGGGGTCCAGAGGTGGCAGGCAGTGACCTTCACACTGAACTTTTTCCCAGTGTGAGTCTGGACGTGTCTCTGCTTCAGCTATGAAAGGGAAAACTAAAAAGCTGCTAAAGTGTTAAAATATTTTGATAGGGGCTTTTTTTCTTTTGGACTTTGTAGCAATATGTGTCTGTGGTGACCTTCTGCTGTGTACAGTATGCAACTCCTGAAACGTGAGCCAAACAAAGATGTGCCGGGACATTTTAAAATACTGGCTAGTATCCTTAAAAAAACCCTTCTGTAGTGTAATTGAACAGCCCACCCAGGGTGGCTGGCAAAGAGGTCCACATTAAATCTGCTTCTGAACAGAGAGGTGCCTGTAGTAACCTGGTGCCTTCAGCCCCTTCCCCTCTGCACATGCCAAAAGGGGATTTTAGGGGCTGCCGTCTTCCTCTCATTCTTGCTTGGCAGTGGCAGGAGCAAAGTCACAGCTGCTGTCACCTGCTGCCTTCCAGGCGCTGGAGGGGAGTAGTGTGGGGGAGGATCTCTCTTTCGTAAGATCTGCTCCTGTGTAACTGGTTTTTTGTACTCGTCAGCTCAAGATACTGTGCTACTTCATTTGAGTCAGGTATCTGTTTAGACCAGCTGGCTCCTACTGTGTGTCCCTAACCCAAGCTCTCTCAGAAATGCAAAAAGGCTGCTAATAACTTCGGGGAGGGCAGGTGAGGTTAATCAGGCATGGCTGTGCTGGTAGGAAGCCTCTGTTAGCTACCTGGGTGATCTGGGGGATGGACACAGGATTCCTGGGCTTGTGCTGCTTCACTGAGGATGCAGCCAGTCCTTGCTGATCTGCTGTTTTGAGTGATGGGAACTTAGGGCTGCTTTGTAGAAGAGCAGGATGGAGTGGAAGAAAAGGGAAAATGGAATAAAGAGGTGGCACTAGACGTGCCATTTGTACCTGGTGTCAGCATTCGTCCGGATATCCAGCTGCAGACAATGTCTACTTGCAATAGTCACAGCTCACATATAATCATATTTACTGTACTGTATTACAAATACCAAGTAACAGTCCAGGACAAATACTTCAGCCTGCCCTTCATAAAGGTCTGTCACTTTACCATTGAGGCTGAAGCCTCCCTCTTGGTCCTTCCACAAGGTGCATTTCAGTTGCCATCATTCATATTTCTGAGCAGTAGGGAACAACTAAAGGGCAGGGTATTTCTTGAGAGGGGGGAAACATGAAACAGAGAGGAAAGCACTTGTTATTGTCACAGCCTGCCTTGTTGCCAGGGAGATGGTTGGCTCATTCAAGAAACACTTGTGGTTGCTGGCCAAGATGGCCAATGTATTTGAAATCTTTGCTGAAAAACGAGGGTGTGGGAGAAAGAGGGAGACAGCAAAGAACAAGGGAAAGCCCAGAGTAAGCTCTGCCTGCGTGGTCACAGGGCATGACCCACATGCCCCACAGCACCACTTCTGGAGTCTCTCTAACCAAAGCAGCAGTTTCTACATTCCACTAATGTATTTCCCTCCTTTGGAAATCCCTTGAGCCCCTGAAAATACAAGATCTTTCCTCATAAATGATAGCAGTAAATTAACAGCAGAGCACAAAGGCAGTTTATGATAGCCCTTTGTGCCAACTGAAAGAGCTTGGAACGGTCTACTTCCATGCCTTTGCTCTGCCTCTTAGGGAGAATGAAACTCCTTCATCACCAGGAGGGATCCCAGCCAAGTCAGCTGAGACCCATGGATGGACCTGGGAGACTTTGCTTTGCAGCAGCAGCACAGCCTGGCCCCGTGCTCCTGCAGAGCTGAAGTCGTGATCATCAAGTCTGTAACATACAATGATCTTCACATAGCAAAAAAATTCCCTCAGAACTGGTGTCTGCTTTGCTGTACTCATGCTGCTAATAAAGATAGTGATCAGAAGAGAGACAAAAGCAGCTGGAGTCATGGCTATTAACACATCATGGCCAGAAAATGTAGTGGTAGTAGTAGTAGTAGTAGAAACAGCTGGATGCTCTAGGCAAGTGACTGAACCGCATGGCCAGTGCTGCACCAGAGGCTATACCAGTAACCTTTCTTTCAGCAGAAGACTGTCAATCACTCACAAGAGCTCTAAAATCCCAAACTTCCCCAGGGTGGCCCAGTATACCAGTTTTAGTTAAAATTCCTGAAGAATGAAAAAAGATGCTTGAAATGGATCCAAAAGGAGGCAGGGCAGCGTGGGCGGCAGTCGCGTAGCACGTAGGAAACACGTGTCATGTGGAAGGCAGCTCGCTGGAAGCTGCCACCTTGCTGAGCATTGATGTGCCAGCATGATGTTTTTCACATTGGTCCTGTTTCAGGATGATAGCCATAGTGTTGGCATGGCAACCCTCACTCTAAAGTAAACACTGGGTCTGCTTTTTGCGTTCTCCTGGACACCAGTTGTGAATGGGCAGCAGTCAGGGGACAGAGTGGGATAGAATTTCACCTGGTCTTCCAGTGCCTCTGTGCAGTTAGAAGTCCGCTCCCAAGAAACACATTTCTAGGGAAGAAAAGTATTGTGAAGCACTTCAGTATCATTTCTAAGTGAGCCAGATGAGAATAAGAGATGCGGTCACACCTTAAAATGCCACCAGATCTGTTTCTTTGGTGAACACCTGGCATCAGCCAGGAACTGTAGGTTGATGATACTTGCTGTCCATGCTGCCTTCCCAATTCTGAGATGAGTTTTGTAGCTAAATGTCCTACAAAAGCACTGACCAGAACAGACACCATCAATTAAAACTAGCCTTTTCATTTTCTTTTGAAGAAAAACAGAAGATAAAGAGAGGTCTCAGGGGATCATTGATTAGAGAGAGACCACAGTCATATCTTTCCAACTCCAAGCTCCAGACTGAGTCTAATCCCATCTTTCACCACCTAAAGAAGGCTTTAAAGAAGATGGTGCCTGAGTATTCCCAGAGAGACACAATGAGGGGACAAGGCAGTGGCCACTGGTGCCAGGAAAGGGAATTACAGTCAGAGGTGAGCTTGGGCTCGTAGTGCTTTCCCTCTTCTCTCCATGACATCAGGAAAGAGCAGGGCAATCTGCACTTGAAGGACTACCCATCCTTATGGGTATTAGATGAGTGGAGGGATAAGAGGGTCTGAGGATGTTTGTTTATGGGAGGATCAGTGAAAATAGAAAATACCCAAAAGTTTTTAATTTATGGGTATTGCCTTCCTCTTCAGCCAACCACCAGCAGAAAAGCATCTCTGATGAGTTCTCCTGGCATTGTCTTCTCCCTGGATAGTGGAAAACACAGCCTCTTCAGGTGCAAATCCATCTTTAGAGATGTTGGTTTTTTCGTGGTGCTTCTGCCGTCAGCTGCCATTTCAGGCTTGATTTCTGAGGAATTAACAACACTGGTCCTCCAAAGCATCCTCGAAAAGGATCCTCACTTCCCCTGAAACTGTCCAACACCCTGTTCACCTGTGAAAATGCAGACCCTGTGCCACAGCAAGGTTAGGCTTTCCTCCTCCTCCTTGTGTGCAAGCTCTCTCTTTTCACTGAGAGAGTGATGTATTTTTCCTCCATGATCTTTATGTGTTTGATACTGATTTTTTGGATGATACAAGGAATATTTTTAGCTTGAAAAGAAGAAAAAAACCCCACCCATCCCTGTTCTTTGGAAGAAGGGCTGCCTGTCTTCCCCTGTGAGATTTATTATTCAAATGCAGCCGCAGTTAGGGCTGCCAGAGCCATGGTGTGACAGGGAAGAGGCACAGAGGGGATGGTGAAGCAGACACGGGACTGTAACATTTGCAGGGAATTAATGGGAGGTGGAGTGCTGCTTTCCATTCCCACAAGATACTGATGGAAGACGGCTTCTCCGGGAGCCCCTGGAAAGCACCAGAGTGGGACAGCACAAAAGACAAAGTGTTCAAAAATACTTGGCAGCTAGAGCAGAGCCCTGAGAAGGTGAAAACCTTGTTGCTTGAAAAGGGGCTTCCGGACAGCTCCTGGATCCAGGGTCAGGAGAGACCTGGCTGCACACTCCATTCACTCCTTCTTGGTGGATGGCACAGCCAAGCCAAGGCAGATTCCATCCTATCCAAAGGGGCTCAGCACAGCCACTCCCCACAGAGCAGGTGGTAGTGGTCTTGCCCTGGGTGGCATCTGGTGTTGGTGAGCACAGGCAGATACTGTCTGTCCTTCACTAGAGCCTTTCTGTCCAGAAAGGGATTGAAGGGCCTGTAAGTCAGGACAAAAAAATACATCTAGGTATGTGAGGTACTTGCAACAGAGGCACTGAAGTTAAACACTGACATGGCAGAGGCTTCAAAGATGCCTATACACGTTTCTGACTGTATGGCTGATCAGGCACTCGCTGAAGTCCTTCCAGAAAGTCACCACCATGTTTGAGACTGAAGTTCAGGTTGCATCTGGCCACAGCCTTGTGCAGGCAGGATGTTGCCTTTAGGTATGATTGCAAGTCAGCTCTCCAAGCAGCAATTGCAGATAACTACTAACTACTCAGTGCATTTCAAATACATGTCAGTTATTAAGCAGATTTATTTCCATCTCTTCTGGGAAATGTTGGGAAGCACTGCTGAGTCATGCTGCTTACTCACCAGTTTTAAGAATGCCATTAAAAATATCTATTTTCCACATGCCTTCTACGATGCTCCTATTATTTGAATGTCTCCAGATGTAAAACGAAAACATTTGTATAGGGTATTCCTGGCCTTAAAGAGATCTCTGATGCATAACTCACAAAAAGGCATAAAACGTATCCCTTGGCTCTGCTGTATGATGCTTGTTCAGGGATGGTGGTGAGGGGTAGTCTTTGCTCCAAAACGGCAGGAGCACAGGCAGGCTGGGCTTGACACAGCTTGGAGTGGAGGAAGGAGAGAGTGAGCAGCTGCTTTGCTGTGTCCAGGCACATGGGAGAGGACGGACACGGGACATGGAACATGTTCCTTGCTTACAGCAGATGCTCATAAACTCAGGACACAGTATTCTGCTGTGGTCTGCTCTGGGCACAGACCCCAAAGCAATTGATCCCCCAAGGAACACGATGCCAGGTGCCCTCACAGGAGTGCCAGGTCCAAGAGCCCACTGAACCCGGGTGCTCAGCTGCCTCCCGCTCTGTGAGAGCAGGTTTCACTGTCAGCTTCAGCAGGGAGGTGTGTGAAGGCGTCCCTGACAGCCCACTCCCTTCACACCCTGGAATTAACCCAGACAAAGGAACACACTGGAGCAGAGGAGCCATTTCATGGCCTATGGCTGTGAAATCCCATCCTTCCAAAAGGGGAATTTTGCTGAGCTGGTGAGGCAAGGATACAGAGCTCCCAGCTGATCACTGCCCTTAAGGAAGCTAAAATGTGCCATTGCCATATCCAAGCTCCACACCACCCAAGGGTCACCCTGTCCCTGCAAAGTGAATAGCTGCTTCTCGTAGGCTGGGAGAGAGTGCAGCGGCTGCCTTCCCTCACACAGAGGCACAGTGAGATGGTGGCACCTCAAAACGTGTCCCTTGCACTGAATCAATCATGGGGATGGCAGAATGTCTGCCACACACGAAGACTTTATTACCCGAATACAGGTTTTACTGAGGCTATTAATCAGTATTGTGTACCTTGGTAATAATTGATTAAAGATATCACAAGGGAACTCATTTAACAGCTACAATTACTGCTTTGACCTCAGCGTCACCCACTGAGTTGGATGTGAGGGTGCCTGGCAGCGCAGCAGGGAGCAGCCTCACCCTGGGCTGCAGGAGCTCAAAGATGCCATTCACCCAGGTCAGAATTGCTGGGGCAGGTGACTGGGCAGGAGTTCCTGGTGTTTCATTGAAAGGAAGGAAAGAATCAAGCTCCAGATGAAGGTTAGAAAAAACAAAGCCTCAAGATCTGCTGTGAAACAGTATCATTTTGCACCATGGCAATGTTTAGCCTTGTCGTCAGAGAGAGAAAATGTGGAGGAAAAAAGTGCAGGATACATGAATTAACCTGTGTTTGGTGTAGGGTTTTTGATAGTTGCTGGGGGCCCCAGGATGCCTCATCCTTCTCCAGCAGAGACCCACATCTGCGTCACATCACCCCGGAATCGCTCCAGGCAGCACAGCACATCCCTTCCCAGTGTCAAAACCCACTCAAGAGCCAAAGAAATTCTCACCCACAGGCTTTGAACACATTTACTCCTTTTTGCTGTGCTATTCCCTTTCCAGGGCTGTAGGAGTTTCTAGTTTGCAAGACATTGTATCTGTGTTGATGGTGTGACTGTTGCTAGATACTTTTCCCTTAGGAAGAAATAATTCCCCTAGGTTGCCTATGTATAATTAAGTCCTCATTTTCCTACAGGTTGGTTTAAGACTAGATTAACTGCACTGATTAGAGGGGAATTACTCTTGATTTACACGGAGATTGTGGGAATGGAGAATCAAGTGACACACAGGAGCAATCCTACAGTAAATGCTCAGGGTAGCTACATGGTTGTCACCCACCTTTCTGTATTTGGAACCTCCCTGGGCAGATGTTTGTTCCTTTACGTGAAGGGGGATACTAAGTCATTCTCAACTGCTGAATACACCTTACAGATGTTCAGTTGGGTATCCAGGTTGTTGTGTCATGTGTTGAACACGAGTTATTCCTTAGTTAGTCTGACAGTAAAACTGGAGCAAGACTGTCCTCCAGAGAAATTGCTTCTGGTTTGATGAGGTTTTACCAGTAGGGATGGGAGGGGACTGTACTGCGCAGAGGAAGAGGAGCATCCAGGAACGAGAGAAGATACAAACAGGCTTACATTTCCAAAATAACCCTTTACATGTTTGGGAAGGAAAAAGGGTCCTATCCTGCTCCCTCCTAACTGCCAGCATCTGCTGTCCTCCAGAGGAGAAACCTCCTTGCCCAGTCCTCCTCAGGAAAGGCACAGCAGGGCACAGCCATGCTCACTCCATTTGGATCACAGCTCGGCCCTGCTCCCACCCATGTCTCTATCCATGCCATCAAAGCCAAGCAAAAGGAGGCAATGGCAGAGAAGCAGAGTTTCCTGAGTCCAGGAGGGTGTTTGGCTTGCCAATTTTACTAAGTTTTTATTTAAAATTGTGAGAGCTTTTAGTGCTGGTAGATGATATTACAGGCAATAAAAGATCTTTTTTTTTTCTGAGAAGAAAGAGGTGCCAGTAGCCATCATCCAGTGAGTTTGAGTTAGTTCTGTAAAGTTACAAATTAGTTTCTTCCAAGCGAGGAGCAGGTCTCACCTCTGTTTCTCCCTTCTACATGTCATCGCATTTGTGTCATTTTTTTCTTTTCTGCAGGTTTGCAACACAGCCTATCTGGAGGTGCGGTGTGACATTGTGGGTGCCAAAGACAGGGGAATTTTAGGCTAGTTTTTCCTCACCACCTCACTAGCACCTTAGCCATAGGTCTCACAGCCATTTTTCTTCTAGCTTTTATTCTTTGTAATTGCTGTTATTGGTCCTATAAGCTTCAGAAAGCTTTTCTCTTGCCAAGCTCCCCTGCCATGGGCATGTTTCTAACTGGTGACATCTGTGCTGTCCTTATTTGAGTCCCTTGGTTTTAAATAGGCTTTTGTCTTACTCCAGCTGCCCTCAATGCACATGGCAGGCACCCCTAGCAAGATGGACACCTTTTGCTAGCGAGCTCAAGTTCTGCATCTCATAGCTGCTGTGGCTTTTGAGTCCTCCCACGCTCATTTCCAGTGGTGAGGTCCTTCACCTAGGAAATGGCACAAGGTTAAATCTGCTGTCTGCAGGTGGGGTGTGCATGCTGCTGTTGCAGCCTTCTTTATTTCATTTGCTCCAGAGGCAAAAGTCGTACCAAGGCTGAAAAGACAATATTCAGCATTACAGTGGATTGTGAGCCAAGTTCAGACAGGTCTTGTGACCAGTGAGTAGGCAAAAATCCTTATTTTCTCAACTTTCTTTTCAAGAACACAACCTCAGGGAGGGCTGTAGGACAATTTGTAGCAGCATGTACGGCTCTGCAGGGCTGAGCTTTTGGGTCAGAGGATCTTTATGTTGTTGCAGACCAAGTGTTGACCATCTTCTATTTCTTGTTGGTGATGCAAGCAAAACATTTACACCTTTAAAACAATCCCAACCCTAAAGCCCTGCACAGTGTACCAGGAGGAGGAAGTCTGTCCTCCAGCTTGAGGACTCTGAGCAATTTCAGCATCAAGGCTCCCTGGGCCATGAGGTTTCAGAAACCAAGAGGCACCAGACCCAAACCACAGCTGTGCTTATTTCAGTCATGAGTTGTATGCACAGACATTGAATGAGCTTAAAAGCCACCTCTTGGGGTGACACCCCTTTTCTGGCTCTCTTCTTCCCATTCCTGAAGGAGCTGTAGGGTGCAAAGCCTGGCCCCAATCAGGCAGTGTCTGGGCTCAGTGTCCCACAGCTGCCTTTGACCACAAGCCAGCCGCGCCACCACGCAGACACCTCTGGCTGTCCTGCCCTGGGCATTGCTGCGTGGCACGGCCAAGGAGCAAGCCATGCCCACCACATTTAAATTTCCAGAAAGCATGATCAACTGATACATTTGTAAAAAGAAGAAAGATGATGAGGAGAGAGCTGCTAATAGTAATTCACACAGGCAGCAGCAGCTCTGAGCTACCTTTTCACCACTAATCATCTGTCCCCTGAAATCCTGAGCAGGTGAGACCCCAGTTCGGGGGTCACTCTGCTTGCCAGCCTGCATTTTCAGCTTCATATCTCCAAGCCGATCCAAGAGCACAAAGGATGGAGAGTGAACAGGCTATTGTACTGTGTCCCTTTCCCCTTTGCCATCAACTTTGCAAAGAAAGAGTGGACAGCAAATAAACAGCAAAGGCTGATGAGGAGGGGAAGCCTATCAGTTCACACTATCATTATCTGACTTGCCTTGAAATCTTCCAAGAGACTGCCAGAAATTAGTTCCAGTGCTCAAGAGTCTTCAGTGACCCTTTAGGGAGAGAACTGAGCTCAGGAGTCAAGTCCACCACAAAGCACCAGCTTTCTGCAAGCTAAATTCCAGGTGTAAACAGATGTTCTCCCCAGCAACCCTTACAAACCCTATTATACACGTCAGGCAGCATCAGCACACCGTGCAGTTCTAAGCCCTTTTCCATAAGAAGCTGGAGGGCATTGCCTGGGATCAGAAAGAGTGAGTCCAGCAAGTTCCTCAAGCCAGAAAAATCAGATTTCGCTTCATACTGATTATGCAGCTCCTAGTTCAGACCATGAGTTACTGATCAATTTGCTACACTCAGACCACAAAGGAGGTTTAATAACGCCAGGGTAGTTTCCAGTTTGTCCCTGATCCTCCCCACCAGCATTGAATTGCATTCTTCTCTTGACCGTTCTGGAGAGGAGTGATCATCTATGGGCTAAAGAGTGGGGTCTTATCAGGTGGGCAGAAGCAATGCTGGATCCACTCTGATCTTCCTCGCTGAACCAGATGACTCCTCTCCTTTAGGGCAGGGGCTGGGGTAAGTATCAAGGCAATGCTTCCTCCCAAGACAAATGGCAGGATTCAGGTGTGCTTTGCTCAAGTACCCTTTGCAAATGGCAGCCTGAGTCCAGGCATGCTACAGGGAGACTCCAACTTCATTTCTGTTTCCTCTCAGCTGGTCTGGAAAGGGAGACTGCTGATGAAAAGTGCCCATTGATGCCTGTGATAAAGGTGGTAGCACTGAGAGATTAAATTGTTCCAGAGCCACAGAGACTTGAGGGTTACTGCAGTTCTGGGCTTGAACCAGACATCACCATGTTGTGTGAACCAATTTGCTGAACCACCAGCACCTTGGTGCAGACACAGAAAATTATAGCTGTAAATCCAGGGCAGCTGAAGCAGCAACCAGCACCTAAATATGGATGGACATATGCTAGAAGCAGTCATAAATAAAGGGCTTGAGATGTGTGGAAGGAAAGGAGATCCAATTTCATGTGCAGGACCACCAGCAAAGATCCTTAGATGGTTGTTTCCAGCTCTTACAGGAAAGAAAGGGGCAGTAGATTCTAGCTGAATGCTGAATAGAATAGCAAGTAGTGGAGTGATAAACGTAGCATCTCTGTAACTGCAAAAGGTTGTTCTAAAGGTCAGATCTGCATGTACTCTCCTAGTTCTGTGAACAGCTATTCCTTTTATCCACAAGTTGAGCTTTTGGCTGGGACAGGCTGAAATAAACAGGGCTAAAGCTGTCCCATCCGTTATCGCTGGGAATGGCTTGGCTCCAAGAGCAGGCTCTGCCTCTGCAGATACAACACACAACATGGCAGGGAGCAACCCAAGAGGGCAGATGGCTCACGTGGACCATCCTCACCACCAAGCCTTCGTCCCTGGGCTTAAAAATGCTGCAGTGCCCCTCTGCGGAGAGAGAGCAACGCTGTTGTGCTCACTGCCAACACACCCTGAGCACAGCCCTGCTGGTCAGCATCCCTTTGAAAGCACAGGCAGAGGCCAGAAACCTTTCATTCCATACACACTTCCCAGGGCTGTTTGTCTGGAGTTAGGCTTCATTTTCCACTCTCTAAGGTGAGATGTCAGGAAAGAAACACTGGAAGGCCTGCCTGTGTGTTTTCTCTCTCTCATACCAAGTCAAAACCAAAGTGCCCCACAGTCCTGGTGGCACAGTCATACAGATTGACAGCCACTCTGCACAGAATAGCCACACAAGGCTGGAGGTAATCCAACCCTGCTCTTCCCATGCTTTTATGGATGTCCTTGTGTTGTGGTGGCAATAAGGCACTTTATTGGCAACTAAGAAACAAAACTGAAACCAAATCAGTTTATTAAATGTCAAAAGGAGTTGGTGTGTCTCACAGAAATGATCCCAGGACACTGAGACGGCAGCGCAGGGACTCTCTGAGCGTTCATTCAGGACTAGAGGTCCTGTAGCAAACACGCAGTGCCAGAGGGGAAGGAGACATGGGTCTGCACATTGCCATCATCTCCGAAGCAGCCATCCTGCCTTCTTCACACATCAGGCCAGGGATGCTGGAGCCAGCCAGCTCTGAGGCATCTGTCTCAGCAAAGCCGTTTCTATCTTAATGTGTAGGTGGAGGAAGGCAGATACATTTGCAGGCTGTGCTAAACCCCAGCAGCCTACATAGTGAGGTTCTGCTGCCACCACCATCTCGAGGTGCTCCAGAGGGAAAGCCCTCAAACGGGTAATAAGAGCCATGCCCATTATGAACACAGCATTGGGTCCAGGAACCCTCGGTATCAACAGCCCTCTCTATCTGCTAGGCCAATACAGGTGCAGTAGGTTGAGAGATGATTTCTCAGTGAAAGCAGCTCGTCTTCAAACAAAAACTTTTAAAATGTTGTCAATGACCCCTTAGTCTCTACCCAGAAGAAAGCATAAGCTGAAATACTTAATTTCGGCATGTGGAACCAGAGAAACTAATCTTTGCTATCCTGTGAATCAGCTATCCGGGGCTTGAGCCAGGAAGACCATCAAGTGCTCAGGTGAAAGAGCTGATCCTATAATACTCTTTTGCATTGCAGGTTTCAAGAAGCAGCTTTTACTTGGTCCATCTTGCTGCTGTATTTATAACCAGCTTACATAGAATAAAAAGTGTATAATTTACAGTGCTTTCTAATTAGATGTTGAAACTACAATCCTATTTCACGCCACTCTAATTTGCTCAATCGCAGTATTTTTGAGTTTTGTATTAACTATATCATGCAGGTCAAACTCTTCAAGGGTTTGAAGCCAGCAATTATGCACCACTTTGATTTGTACATAAAGCTGATGTGAGTCCCCATGGCAACATCCCATCATGACGTCTGAAATACCAGGGTTAAAAGACACTGTTGAAATTCTGTCCGAAGTCAGGACTCACTTAGTCCAAACCATGGCAACTCAGAGCAAGCTTGCCAGGCTAGAGGAGATTTTGCAATCCCAGTCACTTCTGACCTCTCTGAAAGGACTGAATTTTGAAGAGTCCATATTTGGTAGATCTCCAGAGCAATCTACATCTAAGTTTGTGTCTGACCTTTAAATCTCTAAAAATGGAAATGGGCCTTTGCCACTTGAGGTTCAAGATTATTCACAGTAGAGGGAAAGATCTTGGGAGTAAGTGGACTAGTGTAGTTAAGCAAACATGATGGGATTAGCACAGGGCAGGATTAGACATTCCCCATTAACACACTGGCACTTGGAAGAGCAGAAGAGGTGTGGACTGATTCTCTATGTACTGTAAGTGACTCTGTTGTACAACTGTTCACCGTGTCTGTGGAGATCTGATAACCACTTTGGATCATTAAGAAACTCCTTAGTAGGTGTGAACACCAAAGACTTGTTAAATGCAGTGGCAAAATTATCCATAGGAGGTTTTTCCATGCTTGTTTTAACCTTGGACCTCTGGTTTGCTATTTGCAAGTGTTTATTAAAAAAAAAAAAAAAAAAAAAAACACCAAACACATTTTCCTGGTATTCATCAAGTGAAAAAACACAGTAAGACTGTAGAGTCCCTGTGATATTTTCAGATGTTCTCAGCTATTTGTTTAGCGTAAGAGTTCCAACTTCAGAAAAACAATGATTTCTAAAAGTGCCCTATATCTGCCTTTGCCTCCACCTCTTTCTTAGAGACTGAAACCTTTGAAATCCTGCAGATGTGTGTTAACACAGCAAAATTGGTCTTGCCAAGCTTCTACATTAAGGAGAGCAGCAGCTCCAGGTTAGGGCTTTCCTTAGCTGAGCTGTTGGAAGAAAACAGCAGGAAGGTGCCAAAGGAGTGTCTCTCCCTTTTCCCCCTCTTCTCCCAGCCCTCCCTGCCCCAGCCACACCAAGCATGAACATCCCCATGCACAGGGCCAATCCTTAGCCTGAGCACATCCAGCTCCCTTGGAGTCAATCTGGCCCCAGGGCTTGTTTTGGTATGTTACAGCAGAACAAATAGAGCAACATTTCATAACGTTCTAATGAGGCACATTGTGGAATGCCCAGGAGACAGAGACAATATCAGTGTTCCTTGGCACACAGAGAAAATCAAAGGCATTTGTTTGTTATCTGAAATGTTGATCTGTGTTCCTTTCCATGGTGGGCAGACATTTTTATAGTGTAGGTTCCT
The DNA here is from genome assembly GCF_041296385.1 of Aphelocoma coerulescens. NCBI lineage: Eukaryota > Metazoa > Chordata > Aves > Passeriformes > Corvidae > Aphelocoma > Aphelocoma coerulescens. The sequence goes on along the minus strand of NC_091025.1, from coordinate 8,597,394 downwards.
GGAAATACTCAGATGTCACTGTCTGTGCGTTCTAGGAGCAGTATTTATTTGCAGATGTACCTAAACATTAAAACTGAGACTGAAGCACGGAAATATTCAAAGCCATTACAGGATTATTAGGTTTTGAGTAGTGGTTTGCACTCTGTATGGCCCCAAAAGACCTAACATTTGTGGGCCCGTTCTTCTTTCATTGAATAGGAATTTTATCATTGACTTGAGAAAGCTCTACTGAGAAAGGAGTCAGGAGTCTTTGCTCAAGAAATTGCCCAGGTTGGAGCCACCCAGCAGAGATCAAACAGAAAAGACACCAACTACATCTGGCTGAGGCATTGAGGAAGCACCATCTCTCCTGTTAGAGTTAAAATTTGGGAGCAGCTGGTTTGGATCTCTGCTTGATATATCAGAATTTAAACCAGTGCCATTAAGAGGCATCACTACTGCACATGCTACTGTGTTACAGTACAGCCCAGTACATGAGCATGGGATCTACCAGTGTCCCAGTATCAGTCCCGTCCTGGGAGCTGGCAGGGCCCACATCTGACAGCTAAGGACACCTCTCTGAGCACTATCATCACCCTCCTGCCTGTCCTCTGTGTCATGACATTTGCTAAAGTTTCATTTACATTCCTGACAGTGCCTTTAGAGGATCAGAGAATCACAGAGTATCAGCTGGAAGGGACCCATAAGGCTCATCATATCCAACATCCTGCTCCTCACAGGGCAACCTAAAACTAAATTATATGACTAAGAATATGCTGTCCATTCTGTCAAGCTTGGTAATTTTTTTAAAAGTTTGGACCCTCATTAAACATTTCCCACTTCTCTAGCCTTGGTAGTCAGAGACATACCCCAAAGACAGAATACTGATGACAGGGGATTGTCTCTTCCTTTTCCACCTTTTCCTCTTTGGAGTCTATCTCAGGCTCACGCTGGGACAGGAACTGGGACTAGTACTGGACGCATTTGCCCTGAGGAGCTGACAGCAGGTGACCTCAGATGAGTCACTTCAGCTTTAGGCTCAGAAGGCTCTTGAGATCTGCCCCTCAAGAAAGTGGCAGAGACAGCCTGAGCTCCATCTCTTCACCCTCCCTGGCAGAGAGGTATTTGCCAGTCTGGGGTAGCTGCTGTTACAGGGGAAATGGGAGCATTTGCTGCCATCTGCATCTCAGAGGGACAGGCTGCAGGATGGGCATATCCAGGTTGCCTGATCAGAGAGAGGGAAGACTTGAAGCCCAGGGAGGCTGAGCTGAGCTAACCTATTCTTCAGTACAACTGAAAACATCCTCTTTAAACCCTTGGACAGCAAATGCTGCTGTATTATTAAGAAGCCAGGCAACTGGAAGGTATTACCCCATTAAAGGAAGTACATCTCCTGCAAAAAATGTTCCTGAGCAAGTAATGCCATTCTGCTAAGGTTGGCCTCGACAGAGATTTTTTCCATTCTCATTTGGATCTGGGAAGCAAATATGTTGATAAACTCACTACTGAGAAACTTAATGTTATCCTATACATTCTACTCACTCTGGAAGCCCAATTAAGCATAAGAGAACAAGGATATTTCTTCTTTTTAATAACATTTTTTTCTGATTGTCACTATTTAAGAAAAAAACAGAGATTAAATAGCCCCTCCCCCTTCTCCCCCCCTCACCAAAGCCAAAATGATCTCAATTAGGTCAGATATGTTCATTGTGGTTTCTCCAATTAAAAAGCTATCATTCATCAGGATTGTGATTATCCATCCATCAGGACTCTATCAGCCAAAAAGCTTGTAAAGGCGAACACTCTGTTATTTTTGAGGACATGCAGGCTGTTCCACAAGATCAGCTCATGCCCACTATTTCAGAATGCCTCTGCAAGAGATTGAAAAAAAGGAAAAAAGTGGTTAAAAAAAGCAATTCAGACATTAACAATGTCATGGCAACAGCAAATTAGAGCCTCAAAAGCAGAGCTCAGCTTGAGAAGGTTTAGGGAGTCACTGCACTGCAGGACTGAATGAAATATTCAGCACATAAAAGACATCCCCAAATGTTTTTTTGTATTTGGGATAATGACACCAAGCTGACTGCTATTTATGTATACTTTTGCCCAACCATCGATTTTTTTTCCCGCAAGAGATTTTAAAATAGTATACTTGTCAGGTAATCGCAGGTCTGTTTTGTTTCTTGGGGAACTTTGGCATTTGGAAGTGTAATCATAAACATCAGCTTTTCCTCAAGCGGGAAGTTACTGTTGTAGGAAAAAGTGATAGAAGGAAAACCTGAGCATTTGGGGAAAAGTTACCCAGCAAGAGATTCTGCTTGTTGGGTAAGATGATTTAATGTGAGGTGACAGCCTGACCCGTAACCAATAGTGAGGTATGCGGTCTCAGTTTCTGTGTTTTCACCTAATGCTGTGCATGTGTGCAAGCAGACAATAAACCTCCTTTGCTATTTCTTTTCCTGTAACACCCTATAGCTTCTCTTCTAAGTTTTTCTTCCCTGTGAGGTCAATCATGTCAAGCTGTCCAAGTATCCAGTGACTATTCCTACATCCCATAACCTTTGCTTTCCTGATCTTTACTCCAAGCTTCACTCTAGTGCTTACTTTCTTGATTATATTAGCTATCCATGTCCAATACCAGTAATGGTATGAGATCAGTGGGAAAAAGCCTGCACTCTGAAAAATATCCTTTAGTTTTAATTTGGGCTTATGCCAGGCTGGCAGGGAAAGAAAAAGTCCAACAGAGTATGCTCTGTACATTGAAGAAAACTCAGAAGTGAGACAGTACTCAATATTTATTTATCTTGGGTTTGTATCCTTCTCTCTGCCTTTTGTCCTCCACATCTCTCAACTTTACCACTTCCTTTTTCTTTTGCTGTACTAGCCCAGGAACTTGAAATGAGGTTTGAAGCACCTCAGGGATTTCTGTCCCTGTAAGTGGTGTCCCACAGAACACTCCATTTTGGTGGTCTAGAGGTCACTGCTAATGTTTCCAAACTCATCTGCTGGTAGTGGGTGGGAAAATCTCTAAGTATCTGAGGCTGTTGAAATATTTGCCCATTCAGTTGCCACATCCTGAGATTCTCCTGCCTGCAAAGATGCTGGGTGTCTTTTAGCCAAGTCTCTACTTCCTGTTAGTCCTCTAAACTCTTGCAAGTTTCTCCTCCAAACTTGTTCAAGTTATTTCTCACAGTGCTGGAATCTTAAGGTTTTGAACCTGACCTTAAAGTTACATTTCATATAGTGCTTACACAGCATCCCCTGAGTCGTAGGGGTCAGGTCAGTTGGGAGCTGTGAACTTTCCCAGTGTTTCAGTCCAAGTTCTGCATCCCAGTGACTCAGTACCAACAAGTAATAAGCCTCACACCCTTCATACACAGGCATTGAAAGAGAGTAGCCTACTAGACTTTAAAAGTTCCAAGCTTTTATGTTTTGCCAGCTGGGAACTTCCGATACCTGAATCCAAATCCACTGTCCTCTATATCACTGGAAGGGCTGGGGAGCACTTAGGGTTTGGATCAGTCAGTTCCAGAGCTGCCACTGAGCAACGGTGGAAGCTTTTATGGTTTGTGCAATTAAGCTTAAGTGAGTAAAAAGGGCTTTCAGACTGTACAATGCCTGAAGTTAGGGCACAGCAAGATTGAAATCTGCTGTTCCTGCACGCTCCCTGTGGCACTTACTATTGGCACACTGGGCACCACCATGGGGTTGTCTGATGGAGAGGTTTTGTGGCTGGAGCTGACCAGTGGGTTGCTGAACAGCCTTAGGGTGGCAAGTCAGTTTCCCATTTCCAGAAGATGAGCAGGGAAACAGCACATACACAAAGCAGGGTCTGAATAGTACAAATCAGAGTAAAAACAAGCTGCAAAGAGGTAAAAATGTATCTAGAAGTCAAAGTCAGAGGAGTTCCCAAGGGTCAAACTTCCAAGTTTATGGTACAGTTTTCTATTTTCCACTTCTTTAGGAACTTTTTAAAAAGAAATACGAGATCTTAGATTTCACACTCCTTGGGTTTCCCTCTCCTCCATGGCTGAGCTCCTGACTCCTCTCAGTTGCAGGAACCCTAAAACCAGAAGTTCCTCCTACACTGCTGCAACACTCAAGCAGTTGAGCCAGAGCCTAGAAAAGCCTTTATTGTGAAGGTGATAGAGCTTATTTCTCTCCCAAAGAAAAGTGTGTAAAACTTCGATTCTTGGTCTCAAAGCCATGACTTGGGTCCTTCTGTGTTCAGAGGACAGAAAGCTGCTTCCAGACAAACAGGTGGCTGGAGACGAGCAGTCAGGTTCCAGACAGAATTGACCAGGGGCAGGTAACTTGGGTAAACCTTTAAAAATGGGCAGTTTTTTCCTCTCCACATTTAGAGAGGTGACTGTTTTAGAGCCTCTAGTTAAAGGCTAAAAGGGTTAGAAGACAAGGATGATAGCAAAGGGAAAGAGAAGACATCAGCGGTATCTTGCCAACTTGTAACTTGGTTGCCTATCAACAGCTTCACCTTAAAGAGAACAAGTCTGCTGTCACGAGCTTCAGAGCCCCTCTGTACTCTGCTAATCTCCTGTTATTGCTTGTCAGAAGTCCCTTAAAGCAGAGTATGGATTTTCTAACAGAAGCCCTAATTGCTACATTTGAACATGATGTATCCTCTCCAGTGCATAGAGCCCTTGACTTATCTTAGACAACAACAGAGAGGTGCTTTCCTTGCATCTGCTCAGCCCTTCAGAATCTTGCACTCCTCAGTCCCTCAGCACAAAAGCCCTTTTGGTACAGCAGTCTCTCCATTTATGTGACTCTGCTAACCATCATTAGCAGATGAGAAGTACTGGCTGTGTAATCACCTGACAAAGAGTTTCTCCACAGACTGGGCCCAAAATAGTGGACAGACGTCTTCAGGCTGAGCCTTGCTGTAGCTGCTAGTGGTTGTGAGCACAGGGTCTGCTACCCAGCCCACCTGACTCTGATGTGTGCTCGCCCACAGACACGATTCCTGGATACCACACCTCTCTGTCCAACTTGCTGCTACTGGAAACATCTGTCAGTTTGTTGACGCTTCTTCATCTGCCTTTGCCACTGCTATTCCTTCAGTGAGCCTGCAGGGTTCTGGAAGGTGGGCTCAGTACTTTGGCTTCGTGTGAGGTGTGTTTGCGTGGCAGCCACTGAGCCTGCTGCCCCACGGAAGTGCAGAGTGCTCCCCTGTGTATGTGCTGACCACCAACTTAGGAGGACTTATCTTTACCAGGCTCCCCAGGAATGTATGAGGAATGAATGCAACTTAGGCCATCACAGCAGGATCTTCCCCTGACATTTTCTTGGAAAAGCATGGTTGCTGTGTGAAGTGCATGGGGGAAGAGCTGGCTCTGGGTACAGACACATCCCTGGTGCTGCCCAGGGTGTGATCATACACATACGACTCTGGAAAGTAATTTACTGTTGAGAGCACCCTTTCCCTCCACCACTTCTTCATCACTGCTTGCAAACCACCCACTTCTCCCTAGCTTTACCTACCTTTTGAAAATTCCTCTCAGGCTAGATTTTCATCAGCATCTTTGAAGAGAAGGGGCTGCCAATCTCACAGTCACCCCATGTATGTCTCAGAGCCACACAACCACCCTTTCTTTTCCTCCCACAATGCCTGGTACCAGCAGTGACCAGGGAACCTGAGCAGCCTCAGAGCTCTCCTGGCCCTACAGTGTGGCTGTCACCCTTTGAGGATGCTGTGAACTGTTAAACTACTACAGAGCCCCTTCTCTTTGCCCATCTCACACTTGAAATGTAGTAGACGGACCATGTTTTCTTCCCAGTAACATGTAGGTAACATCACCAATGTAATGCTGAAGGATGAAGCCAGGGATTGCTTCCTATCCCCACAGCAAAACCACACAGTGCTACTTGGATGTTCACCATCAGGGCGAGAGCACTTTTGCTACTTAAATGCTGTCAGCAAAACCTGCCTGATGGATCAGTTAGCACAGAATTCCTGGTCTTCACAGCAGTAGGAGCTATTAATAAGGAATTACTTACAGATTTCTGTGTCTGCAGATGAATGTGTTCACAAGTATGTAAGCCTTTAACCTTGACATAGTGGTTGGTTGTAATGTGGAAATGACCACCAAGGCCAGCAGTGGCAAGTGGCCCTTGGCAGCTGGAGGTAGCCAGTTTCTTGGTCTTCAATTACTGTTCAAGGATAAACTTTCCTTCATCTTGCTGTCTGACATAAACACGCTCTGAATGATGGACAGGAAACTGATATTTTTGGACATTTAATCATCAAAACAAATCAGAGCCTTTTTTTCCTGCACATCCAAGTGATTGAATTTTAAAACAACTCCCCTTCCCTGAGATGGAAGGAGCTGAGCTAATGCTAGTACATGTACTCTATCCAATTTTATTTATTTCCCTGAAGTAATTTTGTGTCTAAAAATGCAGATTTTTCAAAATCCACCATTTTCAGGGAAGGTGGTTCTGCTGGAATATTTGACAATGAAAAGCTGAGCAGAACAGTTTGAATATCTTAATTTTTGCTACATAGCAATAGCAATGCTTAGCTGATAAATGGAAGTGAGAGGAAAATTAAAATTTAAGGAATAAAACTTTAACAAGAGGATATTTTGCCATTACTCTGGTGCAGACATTTGATACTGCTGAAGTGAGAGAACCTAATACTATCTAAACAGGGCATAGGAAGAACCACCTGCTGAAATCTATTGGCACATTCGTTTTGCAAAAACCAGTGTAAGTTCTTGTCATGGCACTCAGGAGAAACCCCAGCATCCAGCTGGCTCTGACGGACATAGGATTGGCAAAGCCATATAAGACATCTCATGTCAAAAAAAGAAAAAAAAATTAAGCCTGAATTAGTGTGAACATCATCTCTCCCTCCACACCTAAGCTGATGAGAGCGATGAGTGATCACCCTCTTCTCAAGTGTTGACTGCAGTTCCTTGAAGAGGCTGGTGGCACCCATGTAGGCAGTGTGAGAACAGCCCCTGCTCCCCTCCTCTGCAGGGGAGAGTCCTGGATGCAGCATGTGCTTGGCACTGCCTGTTCCTCCCAGGAAAGCAGATCCTTCATCTGGCACCTGAGCCTCTCGGAGCGGGCTGCAGCCGTGCTTCCCACCCAGCATCTGTCTCCTACCCCTGCGGATGGGCACGCTCCAGCCTTCATCTCACACATCCCCATAGCCTTGACTTGATGGAAGAAGGTGTCACACAGACTCAGCAGGAGTGGGTTCATGGGCTCTCATTCTCCTCTCCTGTATTTTAGTGTGAGCAGAAGCAATTTCACCAAAGCACAAAGGCACAAACTGGGAGAGAGAGGAAACAGGACCCCTCCATCTATATCTTTTTCAGGGTTGGAGATGGTCACCTTGAATTTGGGAGATGGTGAACTAGAGGAGAAGGTGCAAAGTGTCAGTGAAGCAACAAGAAACATGTTTGGGAGAAAAGAAAGAATAATTAAACAAGGGCTGAAAGCAGGCATTTATTGTACTCTGGAAATGCTTCCAAGCTTGAAAGCGTCTGAAGTACGGGAAAAACTGAGTGTTGCCATCATGGTCCCAGGAGAGAGGGACACAAAGTATGTGAACTTCAGAGAAATACAGGCATGTGTTATGTCAATGAAGCCTATATTTTATTTTCTTTTTAATTGAAAAGATGTTTTGAATTTTTCTCACTAGCTGTTTCATTTATTCTCCAATCTAGTTAGAAATCAGCTCCTACTAAGGAATGGACCTCGAGAATAACTTAATGGGAAAACAGTAATGAATCTCTGAAATTAAGCTCTCCATCAGAAACATGGAACACAATGCAGCACACAGGGACTTCAGTGCAGAGGAGATATACCCGGTGGGGCACAAGGCATCTCTCCATGGGCACATTATTCCCCACTCTCTGCCTAGGTACTTGGAAGATACCCTGAGTGTGTCTTCCAGGAGGGAAAAGCCTGGCATTTCTCTTCTGCCTGAAATGCCGCCTGGTCCATGGGGCCCTCTGGGACCAGTGTGCCTGTGCTGAGACGTCAGTAGCTTTCCACGTCAGCTCCATGAGCACAATTCCTGTGCATAACTGTCTGAGCATCTTTAGTCTCTGAAGATCTCTGTGATTTCTGCCGCTTCCTTTGGCGATATAAATAATATGGTCTATTCTTAGCTCCACAGCAGTATATTCAAATCTTTATCTAAATTCTGCAGAATTTTCCATTTCAGATGTTTGGGCTTCCAGAGGCAGACTGCTACTTATCCCATGCATGCCATTATTCCTTTGACACATGATCTGAAAATTCAATTATCAGACCAATTACTGATTTTACTGAAATTTACAAGGAAAACATTCAAGTTTGATTAAGTGAGAATTCCCACTGGACTTATCAGCAGAGAGACCAAAATTAAATTGTATTTTTAATAGCTTCATCCTGTTGCAATGCATGAGGAGTATCTGACTGTGAAAGCCCGTTGCCAGAAAACAAAATTCTGAACTCTGAGCAGCTCAGCAGAACTTTCAGAAGAACTCTTGAAAGACATTTTTCACTCGTCATAAAAATGAGTACATTCTATTCAAGTGCCAGAGTGGGCCAGGCCAGTGGTGTCAGAGGTGCCTTTCCAGCAGCAGCACTGGGAGTGAGCACTTCATATGAATTATACATGCAGCTGAACCTAAGTAGAAACAAGATGGGGTCCTAACCTTTGCTGTTGGAAAGGCCTGAACAGCATCATGTGGAGGAGCAAAGGAAAACAACCACTTATCTGGAGCTGGATCAACAGCAAAATAAAATGGCATTGTCATCCCATGGTAACCTAAGAGGCCTGGGCTGCTCAAGGCATCAGTCTTAGATGACTGCAAGTCTTAGATGCCTTGCACCAGAACCAGGAGAATGATGGCTGTGATGGACCAAAATGCTAATGGGGGTTCCTGTTTGTGAGGCACATGCTCCCAAAGGATACTCTTGCAGGGTAGAAAGGCTTTTATCCCTTACAGCTACCTGTGATATGCACCCAGCTTGTTATGGACAGATAAACATCCGCCTAATTGTGCCCTCTGAAAGACTGGACTCACATCTTAAAATACAACACTTGCAACTTGCAGATGTAAAAAAGCAAATTCATTTTAAACATTTGCTTGAGGAACAGATGAATCCGTAAAAAGTAAAGGACGGAGATGTAGAGATCTACAGTTGCATCATCAATTAAATGACTGAAATCAGCTTAGAAACTCTGACATCTGCCAGCTGCTGGTTTACAAGCTTAGGAATGTGCAAGGTCTCTGTTTGGACCTTGTGCCTTCTCCATGTTCTTGCAGTACCCAGAACTATATTTCTTAACAGGGCTGAAGGTGAGGATTTGGGTGGGTTTGTGTACTGATAACACAAAACTGTTCAGAGAAAGTAGGGACTTTCTAGGGGGTGGAAATGTTTGAATTTGGTAAGAGACATTAACATCAGGGGAACACATGTCCTTCAGCAACTGTGAAGCTCTTCCCATCTGCGCTGTGGCACCCAGTGTCAGGGTACAGGGGCTCTCACTCCCCCAATTTTCCCCACCTCCACAATATCTCTCCATCTTCCAGCATGACAATGAGGAGCAAGGAAAAGCACAGAAATACCTTTTAACTTTCAGTCTCCATCAAATCAGAATTTCCCGATGATGCATAATGCATAAGCACTTAGTGTGTTCCTTGTGAGGAGGGGTTAATGAGTGAAATGAATTGTATCGTGCCAGGGCCTGATTCCTTTGGAAACCTCTCCTCCCCTTCCAGAGCATCTGGATTTATCTTTCTTAAATAAACACACTTCAGAAATCTTTTGGAGTGTAAATAAGTCAGGGCAGCAGCAAGAAAGCAATTGCCAGTGAATAATTTGTAGAGCTGCTTGCAGCTGGCCCATCCTCCTGGGGCCGGACCTGCTGGTTGGCAATGCCCTGCTCATACCTTGATGATCTCGGTACATAAGCTCCTTCATTTAACGAGGTTTCCATGATCCCCACTCATTCTTTTCCTCCACCCTCCCTCCCTTTTTGAGCTGTAATCACCAAGACACCATTGACTGCAAGCACTTCAAATAATAACCTTCTGAATGATTTAGCAATGCAGCTCCTTCAATAACAGGTTCCTCTTGCATGAAATACATTCATATTTATGTAGGACAGAGGTTTTGGAATGCTATGAAATTTACATGGTGAGCTGGCAGAGCAGCCATCTTCATCTGATATGAAGAAAGGGAAAAACAGCCTCTTCACAGTAGCCGGGAAATATTTACGAACACAGAAAATTTCTGCCAGTGTTCATTACCCCAGCTGGGGGATGAGGACCATTCACATTAAAATGGAAAAGCTTGTGAGGTTATGAGTCCATCAAGCTAGCCTGAAGCAGTGGGACGGGAAGTTTGGTGGGGTAGGTGGTGCATGGGTGTTACTCACTTGTTTGACAAGGTCCTAATGCTGGAGCAGGCTTTGTACAGCTTCTCATAGAAATGGAGAAGAGAAAGAAAACTTGCTGGGGTGCAGTGAAAGCAGGTAAGATACCACATCACACAAACTCTGGTTTGGTTATAGATGGGCAGGTAAAGGTAGCATGGCCAAAGATGAGGAGAAGGCAATTAGCACTCCCATGGAGCAAGCAAAGTTTTGTCCAGGGCACAGGTGTCAGACAGAGAAGGGCACCAGCACCTGACACCACAGCTTAGAAGGATGGATGTTGCTATGACCCAGCCCACTGCGGGGCTGGGGCAGCCAGATGCCAATCAATCCCAGCCCTCAACCCATCCTCCGAGTCCATGTCTTGGGGAAACTCGATCCAGAGGAGGGCTTGGGATTGATTGGCATCTGGCTGCCCCAGCCCTGCAGTGGGCTGGGTCATAGCAACAGGGATCATGGGCTGTGATGGAAGGGAGCGTGGGCCCACAAGTGGCATGTCCCCAACTTCACCTCCCATGTCGAGGCTGGGAGCAGAGCTGCTGGAAAGCTCCTGTGCCACCTTCACATCACAGCAGGGCAAGGTCATCAAAGACCCAGCACCTCGGTGCTGCAGATGAGTGACATACAGGGTAGCCATGAGACTGGGTTCAGCATGAGCAGCCAAAGGTCCATCAGGAGTGGCTTTGCTGACCCCTCTGTGATATGGCACCAGCACCATTGCTGACACTGACCAGCCCTGTGTGTATTTGCCGTGTCTGGGTTTGGGGAGCACTGTGCTGCTCACCAGCTCAGCCCCATGGCATTGTTCCCTGTCTCATGAGCACTATGTCAGTGACATCATCAGTCTGGGATTGTTTGGAATGGCAGTGCTAAGGCTGCCCCTACCTCCAGCAACTCTGGCCAAGCCAGGATCAGTACACCCAAGGATAGATTGCTCAGGCAGGCTTTCCAGTGAGGGAGAAGAGCGTCAGAGGAGGGATGCAGGGCTGCCGAGCATACCACATCCTTCTCCACCTCAGAGCTGGCCTGCTTCTCTCTTTCATGTAAGGGGCCCCATGTTGGCAGGAGAGATGTGACCCCGAGCAGCTGAGCGCCTGTGACCTTTGAAGGGCCTGTAGCATTTTTTACAAGAGCAGAGAGTCATTTACAGCGACACTGTGGCCAACCTCCAAAGCATGCAGATTACTTTTTGTCTCCTTAAATATTCTTTGTGGTGTCCATCAGCTCTAGAAATGCCAAAAGCGCTGGAGCAGCTCCAGCTGAAACAGATAACTTGGTGTTATTCATTTGGCAAAGCAGTATTTTCACCTTTCATCCTAAACTGTTGTGTGTGGTAAGCAGGCTGTTCAGTAACCTCTACATTTAACCTCAGCAGCAGCTGCCCCCCAGCCATTGTCACAGTGGTGGCTCTGTGGTAAATAAGCAGTTGGAAGGAAGAAGTAGTATGGAAACGTATGATCCCTTTATAAAACTCACTGGGCTGTAGGTGGCAAATAACTTCAGCGATTCCCAAATGGCCTCAAAACATAGCGGCTGCAGAGGCAAATTAGTCATTTTATGCTCTAAATACTTAATGTCAGTGCTAAAAATGAAGAGATGGAAGAATGTTGTGGAGAAGCAGATCAGGATGCGGCCAAAAACAAACCCCATCCTCATCTGGTGTAACTCGATGTGGAGCAGCAGCAGAACCAACACAGCGGTGCCAGCTGACAGCCACTTGCCCAGCCAGTTCCGTGAGCATCACTGACCAAGCAGCACTATGGGAGAATGACCCATATGATGCTTCAAATACTGATACTGAAAACCAACAATCTCCTCCCACTTCTTACAGAGAAAGTGTTTGAGTTGCAGAGTTCGAAACAGAGGCCAAAAAGATGATTTCAAAGCTGCTGTCCACTGACAGGCTGAGGGACATGAAAGGCACAGCATGAGGCTTTTCTCCTTATGTGGGAAATGAGGAGGGGAGAGATAGGAGGCTGGCATTGCAGAACAGAATTTTAAAAAAATAAAGGACTAACAAGTACAGGCTGTGGTGTGCCTTGAGAGGGATCAGTGCAGCAGCTTTCTGACGCAGGCTAACTGAGGCAGCAGTAATGTGGACTGGGAGCAGCAGAGCCCACAGCTCTCACCCCAGGACGGGCAGAACAGGAGCTGCTCAGAGCTGACCGGTCCAGCTGGTGGTATTGTATCCACGGGCTTTGAGCTGGGAATGGAGCCTGGTACTTGAGCTCTTTTCCTCGTTTGATGAGCTCCTTTTCCTTTGGCAGCTGAAAGGATACTTGGCAGCACCAGGGCCTCACATCTTGTTGAGTTGTATAGGAGGGAGCAGGGTTTTGGCAGGGACAAAAGAACATACCACTGCTCCATCAATGGCCTCATTACTGAGTGCTGTGGCTCACAAGGAGCAGCAGCAAGGAGTGAAGGAGAGCTTGGTTCTGGTAGGCAGACTCGGGTTGGAAATGCATTTCCAGTTTGACCTATTACTCTGAAGATACCAGATCAAAGGCAAGTTGAAAGCTTGACAGTTTTTATTTATGGGGGAGATGTAAGCCTGTATTGTCTATCCCTGGCTGAGGGTCTGGAAGCCAGCCTGAGTGCGTGTCTGTTGAGCCCAAGTCAGTGAGCTAAGCCACCTAAAGCAGAAGGGTGGCACAGAAAATGAAGGGGCAGGCAGGTTTTTAGGAGGGGGTTGGAGTGCCCTGACTGCTCAGCAGATGCTTATCACCTGGTCATGTTAGGACCAAGGGTAACAGGTGTGTTGTCTCCTGTTCAGGCCTCTTGAAAAACTAAAACATGAGACATTTGCCAGCAAATACTCCAAAGAAGGATAATACAGCCACACAGTTGGCTGTATTTTATCTCTTATTTATTCTATAGATTTATTATAGTATAAATAAATACTATTTATTCATTCAGACATAATGACAAGACTGTCCATGCAAATGCCATTAACAACCTGAGCAGATGCATTTTTAAAGACATCTAGGTGAGAATTTTTAACAAGCCAATAATAATGTATCCTGCAAAGTCTATTTTCTCTATCATCATGTCCAAGCAATGGGATTTTCAGGAACATTCATTGTTTCCTGTTGCTAACAATTTACAGTCAAGCCCACTGTGAATCAGATTAGGTCAATATCAAGTACCTGGGAAAATCCCCACTCCTGTATTAATATTTTGAACTATTTTGACAGCCAGTTGTACAGAGAGTACCACACAATTCATGTCATGGTTAAGTGGGGGTGAGTCCTTTGAAAGTGGTCCAAGAGAGGGTATTTGCAGGTGAAAACTCAATGTGATCTGTAGGAATCATTTCATGTAGAAGTGAAGTTCAGCCATGTAGGAATGAAAGTTATGGCAGTGGAAGGTGATCCAGGAACACAGCAAAGGAGTTTAGGATAGAAAATTATCAAGTGCACAATACTCTCGATGGGTACTTGCAAGAAGGATGCAATGGGGATGAGAAGGTAAAATGGCTGTGGTGGTTTTGGTACAAACATCCAAGTCCCATGCTCTCCCGATTCTTAAGTCTCATCCCTACTGGTCCATCCTCCAGCCCCAGGAGCTCCCTGTTGCCCAGGTTTCCCGCCACTGAATATCCCCTGGGAAGAGGGGAACAGAGTGACTGGTCAGACTGGTTGTCCTCTGCTTTTCCAGCAGCCCGTGCCTCCCAGCACTGTGCTGCATGTACCCGACTGCTCTGCACGAGTCAGGGAGGGTGACACACCCACACTGCCCGTCGGGAGTGGTGGTGGCAGCAGACAGGCCAGCTCTGCTTCCCTGCGGGCTTTCCATGGCAGCCCTCCAGCTCTGGGCAGAGCTATAGGGACCAAATTCCAGCCTTGCTTCTCCAGGGCAATTTCAGAGGAATTCCCTGAACTTAAGCTAAATTTAAAACCATTTCAAGGAGGAGGAGTGAGAAGCAAACCTCATCATCTCAAGACTTGCTCAGACAGAGGCTCTGCTCGGCATACCAAGATGAATAATAAATAGTAGTCATCCATCCATGTGGATGGATTGGCTCTGCCCACAGCAGAGGGTGTGAAAAAAAAAGTGTGAGGTGAGCATTTCACATCAGCTTTCCCTCTGGAAATCTCTTGCTCACATGGTATTGATTGAGAGAAGGTACAAAGAAAAGACATTAGTTAAATAAAATGTTTTAACATCAGGCAGGACATCAGTAGTTGAGTTGTTCATCATCCCAAAGAGTCTCTGAGGAAAAGGAGAGGGAGAGCTTGAGCCTGAGGCTGACTCCCGTCCAGGGCAGAGATCAGCACCAGCACACCCCAATGTCCTCAATCTCTCCTGGCCACCCCAGGGAAATGCCCAGGTTCCCTCCTCCTCCCCTCCTTGTGTTGGGAGCCCGTTTCAGGCATGGTGGAGCTCTGTGTAGGTTGTGCTGCTGAGGAGCTGAGAGCCAGCTCATAGGAGCTCCTGACCCAATGCCTCTTGTTCCCAGGGCATCCGTGCCACCTCCTGGGACACAAAGGAAAAGCTCTGGCAGCTCACTTGGCATCATGATGCTCAGCTTTTAGGCATTCCCATGAGACACAAGGGAGAGGAAAGACAGGAGCAGTGCATCTGCAGGCAGGCGTCTCGGCTGGCGCTGGAGAGCCTCTCCCCTCCCTGTCTGATACCAATCCTATAAATGATCCCGGGGGCATTTGACTGCAGCAGTCACTTACGTAAGGGCAGCTTGCACATTAGATGCACCATGGTGGAGCCCCACACCTGCCTGCCTGCCTGCCTGGCCTGTTCAAGGGAGGGTGCTGTCAGACAGGGGCCATGGGTGTCATGGGTGGGACACAGGGGGCAGAAGGGTCTGTGCTTTCCCCATGTCTGATGCTCCAAGTCTGCTATCCAGGCAGTTGGCTTAAAAGGCTGTAAGAGCAAAGCCATCCTTGCAGCTGTAGTGAAAGAACTGACTGCAGCTTGGACTGCACACAGATGTTAACACACAGCACAGCTCTGGAAACCTTGGAAAATGGGTGAAAACATGTTTCATTCCTGGAAGAGCTGGAGGGATGCTCTGGTGCTCTGGCACCTCCCGCCTGCCTCACTGCCCTGGGCTGTGGAGGGAGGAGGCAGGTCTGGCAGTGGGAAACTGGGGTGGCCAAAATCAATAGTGAGCTGCAGCCCTGGCTGGGGAGCTCCTGGGACCGGGGAAGTCTCTGCCTTGGACAATAGATTATTTTTAACCAGCTCCAATCTTCAAACACTGTAGCTTAAAAAAGGGGGGAAAGAAAAGAATAGCTGATTTGTGCAAGCTCCCCTGCTCCCATTAAGTCTGTGGAAGTGGTGCTCTGCATTTCAATGGCGGCAGGACTGAGCTTCTCATGAGATAAATTGCACCCTGTCCCTTTGCATGCTCTGTGCAGCTACTCTTGGCTTGCTCAGCTTCACTCTTTATTGGCCCCCCTACAAACACCCCTCCCTCTCTGAAACACTCCCCATCAGATTTTTTTGTTGTTGTTGTCATTTAGCTATTCATTTTCCATAGGCTGCCTTCATTCCCGTGGCCTTTTGCAGCTAGGAGACAAGATGTTGCCTTGGAAACAAAGCCCCTTAGATGTTTGGAGTCTCTGGGATTGCTCTGTCTGCTCCCGAGTACTTTTAGGTTATTTTTATTAACCACACAAAGATGCAGCAGGCTCGTAGCCAAGGCAGAAAGTAGCCCTGGGAGGTGGAGGGAAGGCAAGAGTCTTACTGACATCATTCACTCTGCTGGGGATATTTTTTTGTGATGCACCATGGGCTGAACGCCTGCGAGAGAAATGGCATCTCCAGAGAGCACTGCACAGGCAGGGCTGTTCCTGGGGCTGGGATGGCTGCAGGCAGGCAGCACTGCAGCAGTGCCGGGGAGAGAGGCTTGCCAGGAGAGAAAAAGCCAAAGTAACCAAGAAGGGAATATAGAGAGGAGCTAGGAATCACAGACATTTGGATTTCTTGGGGTTTCTCTCTTTCCAGCTAACTGGCTGTGCCATGGAGAGACCCACTGTGCACTCTGCTGCCGAGATGTACATGGTGACTATAGGCCTGGGCTGCTTATTTTAGAAAAAATCAGATTTTTAGATCCATTAGGCAGCTGTGAAAATCTCTGCTCCAAGGTTTTATTGGTGATTCTGCTCTGTGCCACTGGGTGAGTCCAGGGCAGCACAAACAGACCCAAGCCTGAGCTTTGCTCCCAGCTGGGTGGCTGGAGACTGCTGGTTACTTCTGCCCCAAATCTGTCTGCGGGAGAAGTCTGACCCCTTCTGCAAAGGGGCTCTGGGAGGTAGTCAGGCTGTGCTGTTCTCACATCCCATTATTCACTGGCATCACTGCATGACACTGCCAAATTCCACTCCCTCCATGGAGGACATTTTGGAGTAGGCTTTTACTCCTTTTTCTGCAAAGATGTAAAAAAAGAAACAAAACAAAAGCAGATTAAAAGAAGCTCCCTAATCCCCAAATGGTACTTGAAATATTTCCAGTTCAGCCAAAGTATTCCAGAAAAAAGTGAATATATTTAATTTTCCAAGAAATAATCAGTGCAGTATTAAGCTCGTGCCTTGCTACTCATGTCAGCACAGTCCTCTGCTCTGTACAGCCACCAGGGAGGGCTTCCCACTGCAGCAGCTGCAGACCCAGGAAGGGTGGCACAAAGAGAGAGGGAGCACAGAGGGGAAGGAAGGAATGCACTGAAATAGGATGAACCTGAGAGATGGAGGGTGAGGACTGGCAGTGCCACACCCCCAGAGATGAACACCAGCACAGTCACAGTCACGGAGAGCCTCGACCATGGTGCTGAGATGGTGCAGCCATTTCCGCTCTTGGCTACAGGCAAGCACTGGCACCATGCCCACTGTTCTGTTGGGCTTGAGGTGACCTGTAATGGCAGCAAGTGTTTTAGGGGGGGATCCACCCTCAATCCTCTATATGTATCACACAGGCTTGCACCCAAGGGAGCAATTCCATTGTTTGTGGCATTTTCCACCACAGCTGAGCCTCACAGATGCCCAGGCTAGCAAGATGCTCCCAGATTTTCTTATCCCTTCTGGTGCATCCTCACCAGAGCGAGGAAGTCTGCCTCACCCTCACAAGTGTTATAAATGCTGGGTGCTTTTTTCCCATTGTTGCTGATTTTCCTTGTCATTACTACATGATGCCATGGTTACAGAGATGTAGGACTAATCCAGTGACAGCAGTTTATGGGCTTTTATGATTTTGATATTCTTTGATGCTATATTTGTGCCAGAAGAATAAATAATAAATACACACAGCAGCATCAAAGATTTCTGGCCCCCCAGCCTATTTCTGCCTACCCTTGTTAAGCTGTTAGAAAGGTAGTTCTCTGCCAGCCACTTATTTTACGAGCTGTCCTCTCATCTAATGATGCACCTGAGGTCCCATTTATCCATTTCCTCTGAAAAGAGCAGTTAATAAAAATAAAGTTGCTCTTAATATCCCTGAGAACAGCTTCCCCTGGAACAGCAATGCTCACACTCAACCCAACAGATTCCTTGCCCTCCCTCTTCTTTCCCTTTCCCTCTTCATCCTCTCCCACCCTCCCCCTATCAAAGGGTTGGGGAACTTTCTTGATGCTCTTGTAAGAAAAATACAGGACATTTTTTCTCTGCAGTAACCTGAAACAATGCATGAGCAAATCTGTTGTTCTGTGATGTGCCTCAGCTACGGAAAGGAGGAACTTGCTGGAGGTTAGTCTCTGTAATCCCTGCTGATCAAAGGAAGAACTCCTCCAAGCCTGTTACAAGCACCCAAGTCTTGATTTTGCTGAAAATAAAGCAGCAGGGACATTTAACTAAAAATTTGTCTTTCTTCTGCTATGAACTCTGGGGCTCCTTTTAAGCAGCCACAGACACCTCAACCAGCCACTGCTCAACCTCAGCCCCATCAGATGCAGCTTCCACTCACAGCAGAACCTCAGCCAAATGCTCCTCTACCCCCATCTCTTGGAAATTCTGGTCCTCCCTGCAGAGAAGGGTTCATAGTCACCTGAAAATTAAGAGGGAGAGAATTTAAACAAAGACTGTAGTAGTAAGAAGTCATAGACAAAATTTTGCTGACTAGTCACTCAGTGAATTACATCTTGTTTCAGTCTATCGCCTTCACAATGTTAATATCATAGAATCCTAGAATGGTTTAGGTTGGAAGGGACCTTGAAAATCATCTTGTTCCAACCTCTCTGCCATGGGACAGACACCTCCCACTAGATCATATTGCCTAAAGCCCCATCCAACCTGCCTTGAACACTCAGGGATGGGGCATCCACAGCTTCTCTGGGCAATCTGTGCCAGTGCCTCATCACCCTCACAGGGAAGAATTTCTTTCTAATATCTAATCTAAACCTGCCATGTGTCAGTGTGAAGTCCTTCCCTCTTGTCTGGGGTCACCCTGCATCTCCATTGCTGGTTGTGTTTCAGCCATAGACCAAAAACCAGGAAGTTACCACACCAGCAAAGACAGGAAGCACGTGCTTTATTCACGACTTCTCTTGGGTATTTGCTTTGGGAACTGCTGCCAGTGGCAATGCTAAAACAACTGCAGGTTTGCACACTTCCATCTGCACACTTCCATTGTCTCTTTCTGTAGAGGTTCCCCAGAAAATACCAATGTGCATTAGGGTAAGCTGGGCAAAACAAAGCACTGCTATCTTTTCTGAGATCCCTCTTCCCAGAGTACTTAAGCTTTAAACAAACAAGGAAAAGTTTGCAGAAGGAACTCCGTTCCTGCCTGTCGCAAGGCCCCATTAAATAATTATTTATCCAGATGCTGGGACAGCTCTTAAACCCCAGCGCCGGCATAGCCCCAGGTGTCCTGGTGGGCAGGTGCCAGACTTTACACACCTCATTTTGTGCCTGTGAAATGCAGGTCAAACCTAAGGAAAACCCCTTCATTGAAAGGAAAACGCAGCAGTGATCATCTTGTAGGACATTTGGTGAAAGAGCACAGGACCTAAAACCAGAAAATTTGAGGCAGTGACAATTGAAATTAAAATAGAAAATAAGCTGTGAATGAAGGACTCCTGGTAAGAAAGTTCTTGTTGTACTTATTAATTGACCTGGACAGAAATGTTTGATGAAACTGCTAAAAAACAGTCTGAAATAAACCAAAAAAATTAGTAAAATTAGGTCAAAATCTAGAAATCCAGTTAAAATCTACAAATCCAGTTAAAATCTACATGTAGTCATGTACAAGAGGAAATTATGTGAGAATTTTTCGAAAGGATTTTGCATTCCTGAAAGGACAAAGTAATTTGTTTTCATTTTTCCAACTTTTCATTCAAAACCAAAATTTTTGTTTGAAAATTGACATACTTCTAAAAAATAATACTGAGCACATATGTAACTCAAAATATTTTGATAGGGCTTAAGGTGAGTACTTTGGCTGGATGTGAAATTAAATTTTTCAGAGGATTTTGGGTTCACAGGAGAATCCATGTTTCCTCCAAGATGATTTCTTACACCACCTAATTTTTCAGTTCTCCTGCCAAGTAGAAGAATCAGTATTCTTTGGCTGCTGTGATGCCTAATGTCACATCAGCAATGCAAGAAATAATTTTGAGACCGTCCCCACATCAGGCACAAAGCTTGAGTATGTACAGCAACCCCACTGACTGCTCTAGCTGTTTCAGTGGAGAGCAGTAAGAAATCCCTACCCAGATATCCCAATTATGGGTTACAGAGAAGAAAAGAGGCAACAGGGAGATGAAATTTAACAGGGTTGGGGCGAAGGGATTTTTCCTCTCCCTGTTGTCTTTTAAGTATATATCTTCAACAGAGATCACCAAGTAAAAAAAGACCATAAAACAAAATAGGGGTCTTTCTGATTGAAACACCGTCTCTTTCTTCAGGGACAGATGAATGTAACCCACAGACTTAGTGCTTCATCACAGAGGCACTGATAAATCTGCAAGATTAATTGTAGAGTGGAGATTAGCACCCACCGTTCAGCATCAAGCTCTGAGAATTAAACTAATTACTAGGTTCCAGTACTGCACGACTTCCCAGCAGGAAGGCGCTGCCCTATAAATCATCATACACAAGTGGCATTTAGCCAGAGATGTTAAAAAAATCTTTCTCCTGGGGATGCACCCACCCTAGGAGCTGGTTTCCCTTTCTGTTCCAAAGACAAAGCCTGTTTTCCCCCTTTGTGGTGGGAAAGCTTGGAATGAAACTGTGTCTCCTCTGCCCTGCCACCCTTAACACAGTCGCCTGGAGGGATGTTGGTGTGGAAAATCTTAAAGACATTTGAAGAGTGGAAGATGTGCAGGCTAAAGCCATCAGGAATTCCCAAACCCAGAGTGGGTTCCCAGAGAATCACCATCAGTCCCACTCTGTTCATCCTCAGCCTCAGTGTTGCAATGAATGGAAAATAGCCATTTCTTTTACAAATGCCAGGGGCCAATGCAGCTTCCCCACCTGCGTTCTCACTGTGGCATCTCAGGCATTTCCCTGCTGTTTACTGCAGCACAAATACTCCAGTGCTGTTACATTTTATGGACTTTAACCCAGCAGAGGATATTAGAGAGAGGAGAAGGGCAGTAAGCTGCAAGGATTTTGCTCTCTCATCTTTACATGTTTCCAGCCTGCTCCTCAGCACTGCGGCACAGCACTTCCCTGCGGAGCATGAAGCCATGCGGCTAATGTCCCCCATCTGTGACTCTCTCTCTCATCCCCTCCCTGGTGGGCAGTGCTGTCTGTGCCTGCATGGCCTGAAAGTCCTCAGTGAGGGATGACGTTTGGGCTTTCAGGTCCTGTACCCAGCCCCTTTGCTCAGTGCTTGTAGGGCAGAGGACCCATCAAAGCGTCCTGCTCTGGGAGTGATGCCGATGGAGCGTGCAGGGGTTCTCGGTCTCATGGGGATGCCCTCTTCTTGAAATAGAAGGGACTGGAATGGACAGAGTGCTGTTTTCCCTCCTTCCCTTGCAGGTAGTGGGTCAGAACCTGTTTTGAGACCGTTTAACACATGCTTTCTGTCTTTCCCATCCTTGCTTGGAAAAATCAGGTCAGCTACGCACTGTGTTTGTCTCGCCCAGCTCTGGAGCGTCTCTGAGCTCCTCAAGAACAGGGGAGGACCCTGCATTTCCTGGAAAAAAGCAAATTCAGGAAATGACTTGTCCTTCTTGCAGGTCGAGTTCTGTGTTGTTGGGTGGTGGGTTTTCCCCCAGTAGTGAACGAACCCCTATTTTCTACAGGATGTGGAGCTATAGGAATTCTTACTATGGTGGTGGCCAGCTGGCAGCCCATGAGCTAGTCCATGCATTATCCAGTCCCTGGATTGCCAGATAGTCATCAGTCCAAGTAAACCAGGAACATTATTTTATATGTGTTGTAGAAAGGGAAAAGAGGGCACATAAGGGCTGGCAAATTTTATTTGATCAACCGCATTATCATGCAGAATGGGAATGAAGGTAGTACTGAACATAGAGCCGTTGGCCTGCTGTAAGAAACATTATAATCTATGATATCAGTCCTGTTCAATGTCTCCTCAAACAGGAAGCAGCAGACAGAAAAAAACAGCTGTAACAAGGTTTCAGGCTAGAGATCCTAGACCACTTCCCAGACACACAGAGCCATTTGTCCAAGACAGTCAGAGGTGATGGTGCCATCTTGGCTCCAGAAGGATATGAAAACCAGGGCTATCCTAATTGCCAGCTGGACAGCACAAACTCAGGAGAAGATCTGGACGTCACCGTGGCTGTTGGGTTATGTACAGAAGAGTCTGTCTGCTCCCAGACAGACGGCAGCCCTTTGGCATTGTATCCAAGTCAGCCAACCTTTTTGTGAGACTTTTTACACAAGGGTAGATTAATACTGTCCCTGCCCGGCTCCGTGGGGTCCCGTGTGCCCCCACAGAAGCACGGGTGGGTTCAGTAACGCAGTCGATAGCAAAGAGTCAAGAAAAGCATTTACGTGCTTTCCTGCAGGAGCATTTATTGCTGCTGCACTGTCGAAGGTTGCAGAGGGAAATATGAACATGAGCCCAAAACTCACAGTTTTATCCGGGGGTGGGGAAAAGGCAGGACTATGGAACAGGGACCAATGGGGAAGCTCTGGGGGAATGATGAGGGGTAGAGGCCAACAGCCAACCGGGGAATCCAAACTGGGATAGATTAACGTAACAGAACAATGCATCCTGGCAGAAGCCTTTCTGGTCACCTTACCATAAAGTGGTTCCTGTGGTACTGGGGACTTGTCTTACTGAAAACTCTCTGTCCCTTGTAATGTATGTTCACCAGCCACCACAGTAGATGGCTACTGTGACTCTGTGGAAAGCCAGCCACCTCTAACTTAACTTTTTAGGCTTAGCTTTGTTGTGTGATACAAACTGCTAGAGAGTGCTATGCTGAGCTTTTGCGTAAACCCCTTTCCCAGACCACTGGGATCTGTGTCCAGAGTTTTGCATTTCCACCTCCAGCTAACAAGAGTGAAGAAGGGATGTATTTTGGGTGCTCACCTCAAGGTAATTGCCAAAGGGATAGATATTAATAAGCCACTGGATAGATTCTTACCTGCTCGGTGCCTTCCAGGATCTCTCAGCAAGCCAAATGCCAAGCCGAGGTGGGAGGCCTCAATTAAATGTTCTGAGGGTAGATGGAAGGGTGCAGGAGGAAGGTGTCTCTCCCACGATGCACAGCAGCTGCTTAAGGCCAGACAGATTTCCACAGATTGAGAGGTCAGCTCTGAAACACAGATGTGTGAGAAAGAGAGGGAGAGTGAGGGCAAGAGTCATACATGTAGCTATTTATTCGGTGTCTACAAAAACTTCTATGGTCTTGGAGCCGGGCCCTGGATGTCTCTGGAAAAGGCATATTCACCAGCCATGCTTTGTTTTCAGGATTTATTCAGGCTGAAATGCTGTGAAAATCACTGGCTTTTGCTGCAATGCAACCACACTTTGGCTGGGAAGTGGGGTCCGTATTTCTGAGACACTCTTTAAGGAGAAGAGGGAGGTTTTCAGTTTATGAGAGACATTCTGCCGCAAAGTTACAGGACATCATTTCTCACTGGAGTAGCAAAGGCACATACTGCTGTGCCCTGAGGTCAGGATCTGAGTCCCCCACAAAGGTTCCCTTCCAAGGATGTCCTTTTTGGATGCTGGATGGCCTCAAGACATCAGTTTGATTACCCCCAGGTTCATGATTCATGATGGTCACTACTATTTTCATGAGATTGCTTGCTGATGACTAATACTGTGCTGATTTGCCTTGCACCACCAGCCAAATTGCAGTGCTTATCTTTTCCCCCACTGCATGGATTTTCCGAAATGTTCTGAGAAGCAGCTCCTGATACAACCAGCCACCAGAGAAAATTGCCCCAGCGTTAACCTTTGAGATAGGCTACATGACAAGCATCATTAATCAGAGTAAATAACAGCAAAAATATGGTATTTACTGGGATTTAGTTCACCAAAAGGAAAGGACAGTACAGTGTGCCACACCAGCTCATCTCTCCAGTGGCTGTAACACAGCACAGCTCTATAGGGTTTAGCAGATTTGTACCACAGAGTTTCACACAAGGTTTTGCCTCTCCTTTAAATTTCCCCTTCCAGAAGACTATTCCTTTTGGAAAAAAAGGAGAAAAAAGAAAAAAGAAAGTCTCCTAGTCAGTGTCCAGGCAACTTCAAAGGATCAGAGCCAGGATATACCCTGGGATAGTCAGAGATGGGGACCTGGGTCCTACTCCAGTGCGACTCTACAGCAGCCAGGGCAGCAGCAGCTTTGCTGGTACCTTCATAGTGCAGCTCTGCTGGTATCTTCATGGGCACCATGGTGGTGAGGGGCAAGTAATTAGGGGTGGTCTGTATTGGTGAGATTGAAAATGACTTGCTTGCAGCGACGAACACGACTGCTGATAGTGTCAGACTGCTGGGAGGGGCCCCTCTCCCTTCCAGCCAGGTAACACATTAATTGGGCTGTGTGGCTGTTGCAAGCGAAGTCACAAGTACGCATGCTGAGCACAGGCTGTGAGCTTGGTGACAGTGACATATGGGAGACAATTAAATAACTGCAGTTATGTCCAGGTTAGGGAGAGAACTTTTGAACTGGATTTATACTGAAAGTCTGGTGCACAGGTAGGCCCACAACCCGGGGTTAGGAATGACACACGCCGACTTCCCTCTGTGTTTACAAGCTTATTGTTCACATCTGCCTGTGGATTTCAGACCCTGCCCTGGCCTTACAGAGCCCTCTCCATTCCCCGGCCAGAGCGGAGGTTTGTTCTTCAGTAAAGAGTTATTTGGTCTTTTGGCTTGATGTCTAAAGCCTGGATGTATAATTTCACCTCACCACGGTTTCTAAGCTCAGCTGTCTCCCTGGGCCATGCCCAGCTAGCTTTAATTCTCCGGCTGTAGGTGGATGGAATCAGCGTTCAGGAATGATACAAAGTGACAAATCCAACTCTCCGTAATGAACAGCCCAAAGGCAATCAGCTCAGGTGTTAGAGTTTCACCTACTATGGAAAATGCAAGCTATTAGGGAGTGGCAGCAGGACATCTGGGAATGCTGCAGTGATAGACTAGGATGCTCCTGCCAGATAAGAACCAGCCTGACCTCTTATCCTCCTCCCAGACATCTTGTTCTGAAGAGATGGGAGCCAGAGCAGCTGGGAAAGGCAGAGGCTGCAGTGGTGGAAGGAGCCCTGCACCATTTTGTAGCTCCTTCCAGCAGTCCCAGGGGCCAAGCACTGCCTATTTTTAGTTCCCGAAGTAGCTGAAATACCACCGTGATGTTCATTAACAACAACCCTGTCGGATGGGAACTGCAAGGCAGGGGAGTGGGGGGGCTGGTTGGCCTGTTTTGTTTTGCTTTATTTAATTGCTGGCTGCAGTACAGAGGCAGAGCGTGGCAGGAGGCTCAGCTCCTCTCACCTCAGGAAAAGCAGGAGCAGCAGACCCGGGGGAGGCAGGCAGGCAAAAGTCAATCAGGCAGTATTTAAAAATCTACCTGCTGGGCCCAGGGGGAGTTGGAGATTTTAATGTCATTCCCAGCTTGAGACACAGCCTGGAGAGTGAGAAAAGAAAGGGATATCTTCCTTTCTTGGATCCTTAATTGCTCGTTAAATCATCTAACAAATGCCTGAACTCCTGGATGGCCCCACGATCCTTGACAGAGGAACTTCAACCTTGGCAGGGGGAAGGAGTATTTTTAAAAGTACTCATTTCACCTGCTTTTTCTGGGTCTGTAAAACCAAGAGTTTGGTGGTTCACTCTGCAAAATAAAACTAAGTCTGGAATATTTTTATTACCATTCAGCAGGAGCAATAAACTTTCCTTCGAGTTCTTCCCCTGTTTCAGCCTGCTAACTCTCAGTCTGCCCTGCAGGCAGGTGTCCATGCTGTGGGAGGGCAGCCTCTCCTGTCCCCAAAAGGGACCTCCAGGGACTGCAAAAAGAGCATGTACCAAAATAATCCCCTGCCCTACATGCTCAACCCCACTTCTGGCCCAAGCAGACTGGGAGATAACCACAGCCAGAGATGTCTGTGGTTGAGCACTCCCATTCTGCCCTGTCATTGCTGTTCATCTCTGTCTTCTGCTCAAACCCTCCTGTTCTGGGTCTTACTCACAGGGAACTGCCACAAGTCTCAGTAGTTGAAAAGGTGATGCAGCTGTTTCCCAGCACAGAAAATATGACGACTGTGCCATTCCCTCTGATGCTTTGCAGAAAGCAGCCTGCAGGTAAATCCACAAAACTCAGAAGAAGCCCAGACCCTGCCCATGACAGCTGGAGAGCTTAAAATGTGCTTTGCCATCACAGACAGATGGGCAGATCTGTGACTTATACCTATAACCTCCCCAGTAGCCAACATAACATAGAAAGACATCCTTCTACCTGACTGGAAGCATGGATGCTTTTCCTGCATCACCCATGCACAAATAATGGGGCCAAGGCAGACCGCAGCCATTAGCAGGTTTTATGTCATTTAGAGTCTGTGAATAGAGCAGAACTGCAGCTCCAGCAGGGCAGGCAAACCATACAGATGATTTATGAATATTCACTCAGCTCACAAAGCACTGCAGGGCAGAAAACAAGCTTTTGAAATTAACTGAACTCTTCAAGGTTCTTCGTTTGTCTTGGCTTTGAGGTGTGAGTCACCAATACTTTTTCTCCAAAATGAGCAGAGTCTGTACAGAGGGCCGGGAGGATTCCTGGGTACTAAAATATGAAGTTAAGTGCTCTGTGAGAAAGATTTTATGTTCATAAAGCCTTCAAAGCATAGAGTCCACCCCATTAAGTTTTATGGGATACAGTACTGATACATACAGTACTGAGACTTCTTCAGCCCATAAAGGCT
This sequence comes from Aphelocoma coerulescens, assembly GCF_041296385.1. Lineage (NCBI taxonomy): Eukaryota > Metazoa > Chordata > Aves > Passeriformes > Corvidae > Aphelocoma > Aphelocoma coerulescens. The sequence continues at coordinate 8,570,721 of NC_091025.1, read as the reverse complement.
GGATATTCAGGAGACCTGACGCTTTCATTGTGCACTGAAATCTCCAGCAGCTTCAGTCTCCAGTGCTTTCGGTTTGGTGCCCTGCAATTTTTCCACAATTTCAGTGTTCAGCAAAGAGGCTACAGAGTTTTGATCCTGACCATGCAGACCCTGTCATACACTTGTCATTCCCATCCATACAATAAGGTTATTGTGGTGTTCCTCAATGATGGCACTTCTAATTGTACCCAGCAAAGCATGGGCAGAGCCTGCACTCCCTTCTCAAGATTTGTGTTTCTGGTCTGCACTTGGTGGTTTAGATCAAACACCCTGGAAGGCAAAGATTTCCACCTGCATTTGGCCTAGAATGGGTTCGGTCTAGCATGCAAGAGACAAGGTAGTAAAGCAAGGAGGTTGTCTTCACAAGTTTGCTGCACATACACAAGGAACAAGAGCTCCTCTTTTCCAATTAATTATAGCAATAGTAATTGGGTTTGTTTCAGCTCGTAGAAATATGAGACATTTTCAAAGCAATGAAAGATAAACTCTGCGGATTAGCCAACATCCCACGGGTTTCAGTCTGTGGGTGGTGTGGGACATCCACTTCTTGCAAAGCAAGCAGAGGGGGTCATGAATTTGAGTGTCCTGCTTCACAGATGAGTGAAGCATCAGCCACTGCGGACTATTACTGTAGGGCTGAATTCAGCTATTCAAAGGCTGTCTAGACGTTCCCATCCTAAATCTGAGACACATTCTGGACCCAAGTTGTGTCAGAGCACTATCCTCCAGGAAAAGTTGCTGCTGCAGTGAATCTCATTTCTCACCAAAAAAGATTCCATCTGAAAATGGCCACCTGTCCCTGCCCTCCCTGCCATGCTCCGTAACTGTGTGAGATTTCTCTTCCTCTGAGTCACAGAGCACCACAGCCATCCAAGGTGGTCTGCATTAACATGAATTAGCCCTCATAGCAGGGGCTCATAGCAAAGAACAAGAATTCGGGAAAAGCAATAAACCAGCATCTGGAAAAAATTGTTTCTGGAGTCTTTCTGCTGTTTTTTCTCATACAAAGCCCCCACTTCAGCAAGGTTCCACACTCAGTTAAAGCAGGCGTTGTTGCTAACAATTTTAAATATCCTTGTACATGTATGAATTTCTTTCTGTTCCTATGAAACTCCACACATGTGCAGTGCAGACTGCTTTGTCTGCTGAATAGAAATACTTGTTGATGTGAGACAGATTGCACAAACAACCTTTTTCCTTGTGATTTCCTTCCTCCATCCTCCTTTTGCCCTTTCAGCTGGATCACACAGTGTGGATGCTAAAGCCCCATCCCAAGAAACACAGCTTCTTTACTCCTGATGGTTTGGTGAACTGTTTCTGAAATCTCTGGCTCCAGATTCTGCCTTGAGCATCTCTGTGACCTCTCGTTTCTTTCTTCTGCAGGCTGATGCCAAGATGGTCTGCGATGTCGTAAGTCGGATGGAGGACACAGAGCCCTTCTCTCCAGAGCTGCTGTCAGCTATGATGAGGCTCTGGGCAGACTCTGGGATCCAAGAATGCTTCAACCGGTCCCGGGAATACCAACTTAATGACTCAGCCCAATAGTGAGTATCCCTGTCCATAGTATTTCATGTTAACAAGCTGCATTTGGTTCTGTTAAAGTTTTAACTGGAGTGAATGACCTCATAGCAGTGGAACTGAATGTGTCTCTGCTTGCAGTCTGGGATGTATGTTATGTCACAGGATGCTGCAGGGCACAAAGGATCAGGCAGGACATTCATGTCCCCTCTTGGCCAGTCTCGGGTCAGGTCTGTGACCCCAAGGCCAGGTTCCCAAACTGCTCCCGAATGGCTCAAGGTAGGTTTTTGCAAACATGGAGCGAATATAGGCAGATCAACCTGCAGGCACAGCTGGTGGCTTCTTTGTCTATCTGACTGAGAACAGAAGGGTGCAATCGCCTCCTTTGTACAGCAGTACAGCTCTTGGGTTTGCTTTTCAGGTAGTTGTACAGTGTACTGATAGGTCAGCTGGGTTACAACCAAAGGTTGGTTTTTTTCACTTTTCCAGGGGCATTGAGTTAGTTTTGTAATACAGTCAGTGGCTTCTCCACCATTAAGGCCCATATCCAGATGTCATTCAATGGTGATTGTCTGAATCCATAGCTTTGGTTCACACTGTCATGAGGACAGGACATCTATGCATAAATGGCTGCTGTGGCTCTGAAGAGACGTTGAGTGTCTCCCCAGTTTCAGTTCAGACCCCTTTGCAATGATAATTGATCCAAGTAATTTGCATCCACCTAGGCCAGGAGACAAAAGGTTTTCATCCCATAATTTCAATCACAGCATCTGTTGCAAGTCAGGCAAATGTCCCCTGGCCCTGGACTGTGTCTTGGGCAAGAGTCAGTCAAAGGTGGTTAAGTATAAGTGTAAGGAAGAAGCAGACACAGAGCAATCATTTCCCCAGTTGTACCCTTGAACCTTTTGGTAGTCAGGGAAACAGAGACTTCCCAATGGTGTCAGAGCAATGCTATGTCCATGCTTTTGGCTTTCACAATATCCCATATCAACAAGTTCACCAGCTGTTTCACGCAATTCTGGAGCTGCCTTTGCGTGTTTGGAGTGTTTGGCATCTCTGCTTAAGGTGTTCCTGGATATCTCTCAAAGCACGAACCCAGGCACTGGTGTGGCTGCTGGTTTTGTTCTGTGTGGTGGGTCTGGTGCTCCCAGCTGCACCAGCTGCTCCCATCCAAGCTGGCAGGGCAGCTGGGGAGTGCAGCTCTTGAGGTGCTGCAGCAGAAGGCAAGTGGTGACACACCACTTGGCATTGATGGAAAACTGAATGGGAAACCTGCAGATGTGTGGTTGGTGACACAGCATCCTACCCAACCATGATCACACCTCAGAGATGATCCTGGCATTCTGCTGCCTTTTAATCAGTACTAGGTAGATGATGCTTTAATCTATATTTCATTGCCTGTACTAGCAAAATCAGCTTTCTCTCACCAGCAGATTTTTCTTTTTTCTTTTTTCTTTTTTTCTTTTTTTTCCCACAAAATAGGAGTATGATGGCATAAACATACCTTTAGAGATATAAATTATCTAAAATGCCAGTCCTAATTGCATTACAACCTTGTGGAAAATTCTTCAATTGTTTTAGAGCCAATTACCTTGAGGAAAGTATTTTGATTTTCCTTCCATGCAAGATAGCAGTTGAAAATAATAAGCAGAGCCCTCCCAATATGACCAGCTGCTGGGCAATTCATCAGCAAGAGCTCTGAAACCAACAAGCAGTTTCTAGACATCAGCTGAAGAGGCTCTGTGCTGTAGTATTCACAGCAATTTCAATCTGGGGTTGCAGCCCAGCCAAATGAATTCTGGTGTCTCTGACAAAATCTCTTGCATCCAGATGAGAATGGATGACCCTCCTTGCTAGGGGAGTGCTGTGCTGCCTCTCTCCTTAGCTGCACTGTGAGTCGTGCTGTGGCTGAACACGATTTTTCTCTTGGCTGGGTTGGATGGGGATCTGAAGGTAACAAAGTCCTTCTCATTTACAGCCCTGCTGGTGTTTATGAGCCTCTGGTGGTTCCACCACTGGGAGCAGAGATGCTGTCACATGGCAGGGCACCATAACACATCCTGCTGCACCTCTAGGCCCTGGTGCTATCATAGGAGATGGTGGTGCAAGTGAGAGCTCAGTTGGCACTTATTCATGCCCAGTGAAAAGAGGCATATATTTTATTTAATCCTTCAATGCTTTGGGGTTGTTTACTTTTGCATGAGTGAAAGATTTGAGACAGTTTTAGATTTTTTTTCCCACCCTGGGAAATGGCTTATCTTTATTGACACTGATATTCGATTTAAAATACTAACAGCTACAAAATGTGTTTTCATTAGGGCTGAGAAAAATAAATTCCAGACAAGAACTGAATTCTAAGTTCCCCAAAGTCTGAAAAACAGTGACGGGCAGTGCGCTGGACTAGCTTTTCACTTTAGGCTTCTTTTGGTGTTAAGCCGTAGGGACTGGCGTTTTGCTGGCAGGAGGGAAGTTTGCTGCAGGAGTTGGAGATTGTGCTCCATGGCTTCTCAGCATGTCACAAAGCCTGAAGGCACCAAGTGACCAGGTTATGTTGTGGCCAGCACAGGTGAATCCTTCGGGAGTGCTCCTGGCACTTGCCTTCACCCCAGAAACCACCCACCAAATGCCCTGAATGCTTTTCAGAACCTCCCCCCACTGCTTGGCTATTTCTAAGGAACCACCACCTGGGCTTCTCTTCTTCAGTGCTGCTGTTGTCCTTAATTGCTCTTCCAGTGCTTTACCTTGAGTTTTTTTAAATAGCTGGAACAACAGGCCTTCTGTTGCAGCCCCTGGGAGACCAAGTCACAGGTTAATCAACAGCCTGCAAGGGTCGACAGCATGGCTCTTACTAGTCTGTCATCAATTTCACTGAAAATAAGTTCAATCTTTTGTGTTAGACTAAACAAGAAGTGAGTAGTAGCTCCCTTCTACCAAAGATAGGCCAGAGCACATAGCTTTCTAGCCTCTGATACATGCAAATGGTGTGGACTTCCTGCAAAGCTTTGTTTCTTTTAGGCTCTAAAGTCAGCCTGTCCTTAGCAAGGATTTCGTAGCTACTGCAAAGGAGTAGTAGAAAAGAGCACTTTTGCAAAGAAAAAACATAATTGAGGAAAAGAAAGGGTTCTGTAATGGACCCCCTGTGTCTTGGACTGCAAAAAGCAAAACTGTAAGGAAGGCAAGACAAGAGTAAGATGTAGCAATTGGTTTCTTTTTTTTTTTGTTACTGCATTTTTTTGTAGTTCCCTAAGGCAAATTTACGGGTGGGTTGCGTTCCACATTCCTAATATCTTGATTATGTTTTTATTCCTACTTCGTCTCCTCTTCCTTTCTTGTCTTTATGCCTAGGAGCTAAATCTACCTCTGATCATCAAAGAGTCTGGGCATTGCTGATGTCTTTTTCTTCTCCAGCCAGTTTTTGTCTGTGGAAGCACATCTGTGACCCACATTTTGCTTTCAAAATCAGCAAAATAGAGGTTTCCAGCTGGTTTCCTTAATCTCCTACTTTTGTTCAGATTTTAAAATTGTCTTGTGTTTCCTAGCCTCAAGTTCCTAACTAGGCTGGTCAGTGGAGTGGAGCACATAGGGCAAGTCTGATCTTAACCACCCAGGGATGGGGACCTGCTTTGAGCAGCCTCCAAACTTCAGGGGGGAAATGGAGCAGACAGAGCATCCACACAAGCACTGATTTTCCGTGTGCATCTCCAAACAGGAACAGGCCCTGCAAGATGTGTAGGCAGAAACAGTTTGCAAGTACACAGACACAAAAAAGCCAGAATCTATCTCAAGTTCTTCTCCTCCTGCTTCCAAGTACTTTGAAAGATCGTTTGATAATGCCAGGGCTGTGAAACTACCGTGAAAATGTAAAATATTTTAGGCCTGCATCCAACCCATCCATCTTCACACATATCAGAGGTGTCAGGGCTAGGAAGCCTGTTGCCTTTGGCTCCCTCCATCAGGAGCCAAGGGAGAGAGAGATGCCTCTGAAGAGGGATACAGACCTCACTGCTCAGTGGAGAAAGAGAGATGCAATAGTGTTTGTTGCTCTACCACAGCTAACCACAGCACTGACATCTCAAGTCTGTGCCAAATACCAAACCCAAGCTGGACAACATTTTGGTTATTCCATCTTCAAGAACCGGTCTGGCAGTGCCTTACAGAAAAAAGCACCAGACTCAGAATAAAATACTGCAGTGCCTTTCTTCTCCCCCCATCTTGTGTGGGACTGTTTTCTGATCTATTTTCCTTGCAAAAGAATTGTCTTTGCATGATGCTATCACCTTCCCTACTGATACTTACTGCATCCCACGTGCCAACACACACTTTGCATCAAAAAAGCAGTTAAGAAAGTAGAGCCAGATGTTGTTGTGATGTGGTGAATGGCTTCCAGATTGAGCCCTGACAAGGCAGCATTGGAACAGAGTGCCCAGAGATGCTGTAAAATCTCCATCCTTGGAAGTGCTCAACACTGAGCCACCTGAGCTAACTTTCAAACTGAATTTAACTTTGAAGTTGGTCCTGCTTTGAACAGGGGGATGGGCCAGATGAACTCCAGAGGTCCAACCCACACTGGCACTCTTGGGTTTGTTTTTTTTTTCCCTTCACTCTTTCTCTGATAACACTGGTTTTAAAAGAGAGAAAGGGTCTTCAAGGTTTGCTGCAGTTTCCTGTGTCTAGTCATGCAGGACCATGCAGCTCTATGATAATGTCCATGTCCCACAAGTCCCATGGTCTAAACATTTACCTTGCTGGCTTCACCAGCAAGGCAAACATTTAGACCATGGGACTTGTGGGACTTGGGTATTATGCACAACGGTCAGGATATGATCCATTTTAATGAGCTGCAATTGTTTCTGGTGCGCTAAGACTGAAGAAAGAAAAATTATAGGTCAAGGTTTTGCATTAATATTCCCATCAGGTGGGTAGATTCCATTTTCTCATCACAGCTTTTGCATTAGAATATGGTTTTCTGCACACCCATCTTACTCGCGCCTGTCACTTGCGCTCCTTTGCATTTAATTGGAGGCAGCAGCAGCATAAATGGAACCATCCAATTAATTGGGATGACTTGCATTGCACTGTTTATTGAACAATCCACCTTTGTGTCTTGGAGCCCAATAAAGCAGAAAGGAAAAATACATCACAAGTGTAGAGGTAGGTACATTTGTCTGAATTTATGGTTTAATTTACCCCAGTAAGTAAATATGCCCGCCAACTCTGAATAATCAAGTTCCCCCTACGACAAACAAAACAAAGCAGTCCATAAAGGCCAGAGCTGGTTGACTGGAATGAGCAACCTTGCTCCATTCCCACAAATGAGATGCAAATCTATTTCCAGGGAGGAGCAGCTCTGCAACATCTGCTGGTACTGGCTCTGGAGTGGGGCTGTTTTTTGTCAATGCAAGATGAGGGAGACACAGGCAATCTGAGCTTCAGCCTGTTATAGTCTAGCAGGGCTTGGGCTTGGGAGAGGTCTTAGGTTTCATTATTATCATCATAAATTAAGGAATTGCTATTGTTGTATGGCTTCACCTAGGGCTGAGTGTGAGATGGAGGAAAAGCACAATAGGAAAGACACTGTTTTTTAAATCAGCTGGATGTTTTCCAGGATCTCCCCATCAGTCTTCATCCACCTGGAACGCCCAATTTCACCAAAATTGGGTACAAACTCTCCAGGGGCTCTGTTGGCCCAAAGCAGAGTGATGCTCACCTTCTTATCCCACCAAATGCTGACAGGAGAGCTTCTTTGCCTGAAAACTCACAGGCAGAGGTCTGCAGGGCTCTGCATAACACAGCCTCATCATAAGACATTGGAACTCATTATAGTGCCCATCCCACTTGGGCCCTCTCAGACCCCAGGGCAGAGGGAGAGCTCCACCAGACCCACTTTCTTTTGGGCTCTGAAGAGACCAGGAGATACAGACTGCCCTGCAAGGAGGAGCAGAGAAGCTACTCTGTAGTAGCTCATTCCTTGATAGGTACTTCATTCCTTGAGGACAAAGGCGTAGCAGTACCTGCCACCTCCCTGCCATTTTTCATTCTGTGTTGCATCGTAACAGTGTTGTCTTTGGCCTGGGATTAGTAAAATCTTGACATCTTGACTAAATAAATTGGTATTTAATGAGACACAATTAAATGGGCTCATCATATCAGGGCTGTCCCCATTTTGGCAAAGCTCACACCCAAAAGGGTAGGAGCTGAGGTAGTTCACACTGCCTGGAGGAGGAGACACTGCAAGAACTTGGAAACTATTTCTTCTCCTTTCACATTTTGCTTAGTGACAAGGAGCAGCCAGCACCATCTATAAACACAGCACAGGGCATCCCCCCAAGGAAACCTGCTGAACTGTAGTCCTGCACCCCAGATAATCTGTTCTCATCTCTGACTGACAGACCCAACAGGAATTTCTTCCTGCCTTGTGAAGGGCTGTGGGTGACAGATTCGGCGCAGAAAGATTTGACTTTTTTTGGCTCAGTATTTGTGTATTTTTAGGCTGAAATGTCCTTATGAAACCAGCTGGAGCTGGCAGGCTGCCACCAAGGGTTGGGGTTGTTTTTTTTGTTCCGTTCAGTTTGTTTTTTCACTGCTGCCCCTATTGCTGGCTGCAGCCCCCTTCTCCCACCAGCTCCGCCCGTCCACAGGCAGCACTCACACCCTGCAGTGAGCCCCTCACTGTGTCTCCCACCTTTCACCCCAGCCTCCTCCTCACACCAGGGCATGGCAGTGCTGGGATGCAGCTTCACAGCCAGGGAGTCCAGACTCTCCTGGGAACCTGCAGTCCCTGCTCCTCCTCCCCTGCAGCCAAGGAACCCAAGCTTCCCTCTCCCTTTCTGCACCTTGAGGTTTGATGTACCATGCACCCCCAGCTCCACCATCACAGCCTGCCCTGCGAGACAAACAGCATCACTCACACAGGCTGAGGGCAGGAGATGGGGTATCTCCTACAAGGTGCACCAGAGAGGCTCTCGGGGCATCCTATTACTCCTAGAAGATCCTTAGGGAACTGGATAGCTCTGGCAAAGCATATGTCCCCCCCCCATGTGTGATTCCTGCTTTATGCCAGCTAGTCAGCACCCAGGTCTGTGCACTGGGGGCTCTGAGCCCTGTCCCCCAGCAACGTGTGTGACCACGTGGGGGACATCCGGCTGCTCTCAGCCCCCTGATTCTGCAGTGTGTCTGCAGGAAAATCTGTCAGGAGACCACCATGCTGAGGCTCTTCACACGGCTGGCGTCAGGTCTGGCACCATCTGTGATGCTGGGAGGTGAGCATGTCGGTGGCGTGTGGTTTCCTGATGTATTTGCTATCCGTTTGAAATCCTTAAATGGCAAAGAATGGCAGGAACGCAGGAATTTCTTTGTAGCCAGGCTCCAGGATGAAGCAAGCTGTCTTCCACACAGGTCTGCAGGCACCAGTGGTGGTGGTATGAGGGGGAGATGCTGCACAGCTGCCTGTGCCCCACCCCCCCCAATTCTATTCCAGAAAGCATCCCAGTTTGGAAGGAAAACTTGAAAAAGGACTTTACTGCAGTCCAGGGAGCATGTAGCAGCACATTGGGAGCTCTGGGGCAGAGCTGCCTGCACCAGCTGTGGTGTGAACAGCCCAGGAGGAGCCACTCCAGGCCAGGACAAGCCCTACCAAGCAGGACAGATCAGCTCTGTGTGCTCAGGATGCAGTTATCTTTCTTTCCCCCTCCTTCACAGTTTCCACTTCCTCCACGGATCATCCCATTCCCCATCCTGCCCCTGCTCAGGGCACACCCTGTGCAGGAGTGGTGCAATTCATCAGGCCCCACGGTGCAGGAGAGCTCCAAAAGCTTTTGAGTGACTGCTAGAGGTGTGCAGCTGCTGCCACTCATTGCCCCCACCCCCTCTTGGGGACCAGACAGTGCACACACATGCACCCTTCCCACTAGAAGAATGCAGCATTCCCATGCTCAGGTTAGGAGTTTATCCAAAATCCATCTTTAAGGTTAGGAGATAAAACCAAAACCAATCACAAGTTTAGCTAAAACTCCCCGTTTTTCAGGATTATATATTAAGACAACCATTGTAAAATTGCTTTTATCTGCTGCTTCCTAAACCCTCTGGCTTGTACTTTAAAGCCTTTTGTCTGTGAACAGGAGAGCTGGAAAGCCCTTTTTTATTTCCTTAAGCAAATAGCCCATCTAATATCCAGCCTTGAGGGGCTTGAGAGAACAAAAATGAAGGGGAAAAAAAAAGGATGTAGCAAACATTGTGACACAACGTAAGAACACAAGATCACAGGACTCAGCAATGATGGGTTTGAAGCACCAGATCTGTGCCCATGAAGCCTCTGCTAGGAAGGCAGAGCTCCCCAGGCTGCCTGGGAGCCCATGGTGCCTGTCAGCCAGCAGGCCAAAGCTCCTTGCCCTGGGTCCCCAGTGGGGATAATAACACGCTGCTGTTTATGAGCTGCTGACGTCCACGGTGGTGAGAGCAGCAGAGGCAGCAGCAGAGCAAGGCAGGAGCTGGTGGGGCTGGGCAGGCAGAGCATGGCAGTGGGGCTGGGAGAGCCCCATGGGAGCAGAGTCCCAGCACCTGGCCAGGATGGTTCTGTGGCTGGGATTCGCTCTGTGGAGCTCAGGGCACTGATTCTTTCACAGACTAATTGATACAATAGCTCTAATTAGCCCTGGAGCGAACAGCACTTCGTGTCTTGCTTATCCAGGCCCTGTGCTGAGCCAACATTCAACCCCAAGCCATCAAGCTGCATTTTCGATGGGAAGAGGGGAAATACAGGGTCCTTTCTCCAGGACTCAGCAGCATGGCCACATGTTTGGACATGGCCAGTGCCATGTGTGTGGCGTGTAAAGGGAGTGTCTTGGGAGAAAGCTGGTACCGGGGGCATTTAGGTGCAAGTGGTGAGGGGGCTGTGCTTTTCCTTGGGATTTCAGTGCAGCCCTTTGGAGACTGGCACTCCAGGGCTGGTTCAGTGCCAGGGGTGGCCTTCCTGCCTCCTCTCTCTCTTGGAAACCTGACAAGGGGTTTGTTTGTACCTGTTTTTCCCCAGAGCACACACAGATGAGACTACGATTGATTTGGGCAGAGGAACCGAAGGCAGACAAACGTGATGCTGCCACAGCACTGCTCGTGTGCCACTCTACCATACAACACTAAAAACTACCCCCATCAGCATAGGAGGCCTAATACGCTGCAGATAGATTTTTGACCTTTTCCTGTAATTTTTTCCTAAAAAACACACTAGTTGGGACTAGCTAGTGCTAGATTCATATCAGTCCATTCATCTGCACCTTTTACACTATTATAGTAAAAATAACAGAGACTGTCTATGAACTATTGTTTCACCTTCCCCGTATATGTTCTTGCCTTCAGACCACTGACATATTGCACAGATCCAAACCCAAAGCTCCTGTATTGTCAGTCCACCCAGAAAACCCTGTAAGTCCCCCACCTGCTTCTCCCCCTGCCCAGCTCAGGCTCTCAGGGTATTTCTGCAGGGGCTGTCAGGGACAGGCACACACTCACTCTGCTTTGTGGGCACAGGCTCTGGGCAGGGTTGCTTAGTTTGCTCATGACAGCAGAAGGAGGCTGGAGAACACTAGAGTGAACACCCATCCTTGTGCCAAAATCCTCATGCTTACAACCTTCTCCACCTCCAATATTTTTAGTGCATTTGAATGCTTGAGTGCCTGGAGAAGGGTCCTCCTCAAAAGTCCCTGGGCACCCTGAGACTCTCCTGAGACTGAATTTATTGGGGAAAAAAGAGGATAAATGGTTCTGAGCCTAGATTTTAGGCAGCACCTACTCCATGCTGCTGAGAGGGGAAGGAAGAAATACAAGGGAGAGGGAAGCCAGGCACAAACCACACCATGAAGCCATGCCAAGGAAGTGTCAGCTCTGGTTTTGGTGGTTAGTCCAAGTCTTTTGCTGGGGATTTACAATGCACTTTGTGTCATGGTAACCCCTTCTTTGCTGGGCTACATTGCCACCCCAATGCTGAGCAGCACATTTGCTGGGAACACCAGCACTGAAAAGAAATTTAGTGCTCTAAAATTGCAAGCCTGGTCCATGAAACACCCTGTGAGCCATCACTGTAGCTCTGAAGTTTTTACAGCACTTTCAATGGTATAAATCAGAATTTCCCAATCCCTCAATATTGCTGTTGGTATGTAAGGTTTGGCAATAGCATAAGAACCATTTCCAAATCCTCCTTCAGGAAAACACCACCCAGTACATCCTACTGAGCATCATTAATGTCAGTTTAAACATTTGCAGTTAAACAGATCCACAGTGTTGCAGTCCCCAACATGAGAAATACTGCACCAGCGTGCTGAGCAGTGAGGCCAAATCTGCCATGGGCAGGAATAGGAGAAAGAAAGAGACAAGAGGTGGCTGATGCTAGTTAGCAGATGCTGAGAGCTGGGAATCCATAATGGGAGTCCAGGCAAAAGCCTTTGTTCAAATTAAACTAATGTTAAAGTAGCAACTTCACATGAAGAAATCCTTAGGGGACCTTCTCATTGAAAAAAAATGCATAAACAAAGAAATGAAACAAATGCACAAGTTACAAACAAATTCAGGAAAAAAAGCTGCACATTTCTGCCCAGGAGCTCAACTACCTATACCCGGGCCAGGGGACCACACTTGGGGATGGAAGAGCCTCTTTCCCACACGTGATAAAGAGCTGCATCTCCTGATCCACACTCTCGATCCAGTCCCACCTGCATGCAGGGCTGGCAGTGCAAGGTGTAGGATTAGCACCCTCTGTGAAGTCCCTGGCTTGTCAGGGCTTCCTGTGGTGACAGTGGGAAGCAAGCAGCTTTGCTCCATGGAAGGGGAGACCTCCTATATGAACATGTAACTCACATCAACAGGGAAAGCCTGAAGAAACATTGGACAAAATCCAGTTTCTTTCTTTACACATGCTACCTTGCCTCTGCTGCCACATGTTCCCATAACAACAGTGCCACATTACGCACCTCCGTGGTTTGGGCTGCAGTCCCCCAGCTGCTCCCTTTGTACCACGGGGTGACACGTCATGCTGGCTCCCTGCCTGTGCACGCCAGGCCTGGGCACATGGGATATGCCTGCTCCGTGGCCCCTTTCTCTGCAATGCTTCTTCTTCTTTTTCCTTACTTATGCCTTAAATCCCGTCAATCCAGTCCTCAGCTCTAGGGACAGCTGGGTCATGCAGTGAGCATATGAAGAAGACCCCACAAGAAAAATATTTATGCGGATGCAGAGGAAAGGAGACAAGCAACAGTGTAGATATGACCCAGATCCATCCTGCAGCCTCACCCTGTATGGACCTAAGGAGACATTCCTGGGATTCAGGAGGTTATTTCTATTTTCACTTTGCAGCGGGAGCCAAAAAACCTCTGTATTTTGAGAAGCTTCAAACATTGATTGGATACGGCTGATCCTTCCATCAGCTGGTGCAGTGCCACCAGATGAATAAATCTTGCATGCATCTGTAATTACTGCTTAGCTTGTGTTTAAGTGCTGTGTCATTGATCTGCAGAACTCATCAAAATCCATAAAGGAATGCATGAAATTACATTGGATGGAGCAGAAAGGTACATGACAACATCCATTTTCAGCCTTGTTTGTTCACCAAAAAAAAAGAAGAAAGCATTTATTTATCTCCATTCAAATTCTTGGGTTAACTTGTGATTTAATCATCAATTGTAACACCATTTTATCAGCTCTTTTTGTAGGGAATATATTTCTTTCTTATAGTAGGCCTTAATATAATACGTTCAGTTTCTACCAGCCTTGCAGTACCTGCCCCTAAGTGGGCAAAATCTCTATTAAAAGCATGGAAGAATACTGCTTGAGGGTTATAAAACTCAGTATGGAAAGGTCTTGTGGTCAAAGCTTCTGACTGCGTTTTAGGGAACCCATAGTGACTTCCAAGTCCCACCACAGACTTCCCATCATGTCCTCAGGAAAACCATCTACCCCCTTAATACTTCTATTCCTCCTAAAGCAAGTCTGATTAATAGTATTTCCCTGCTCCAGTGGGAGGCTGGGAGGACACATCAGTTGGCTCAGAAAGAGCTGAGGTGCTCCAGCAGCCGGGAGCAGGGGCAGTGCTTTGCTAACCAGCCATCTGCTCGAGGTGCTCTCCTCCCCTCCTGCAGCCAAGAGGAAGCACACCAAAGGCATTTATTGGCAATAAAGCCCACGACTTCTGGAAGAACTCCTGATGTTTTTCAGACCTAATGTCTCTCTGGCCCAGCTCCATCCTCCCACTGGAATTGAAGTGCTCCTGGGTCAATTCAAACTTCTCCCACAAGCAGGGAGGAACTCCTGGTCCGCCCACCTTGTTTACTGCAGCACCTTGGCCTATGGCGTGCCATAAGCATGTGTCATGAGCACAGGGATAGCCCACTCCTGCAGACACCTGAGAGCGACCCAAACCTCTGTCTGGAGGACTGCAGGAGCCTAACCCCAGGGGTGGGTGTGTGGTGACAGGGGACTATGGTAATAGACCTCTGAGGTTGCTTGTGCCAGTAGAAGAGGGAGAAAGGAAAATGGGGGGCCAGCAGGTGACAGCCTTTCCTGGTGAGAACAATCAAGCTATTTTGGTATATGATAAACAAATCCTCTCCTGACAATGATTCGGTTGAACATTTTCTGAAGGGATGAGAAACTCCATGAATTTTCCCTTACGTGTCTCTGCTTCTGGATCCGGCCTGGACTAAAACCAAAATGCTGCAATACCACAAGCAAAGCTGTTCTCAAAGGAGCCTCAGCGTGACAGCTGCTGAGAAGGACCAGAAAGTCCATTTGCGTAGCACAGATTTTACACGCCCAAGAGATCCACCTCTGTCTGGGATAACTAAGATATTTTTAGTGTGCAGCCAAGGGTAAAATTTCCAGGTTTTGCTTTTGCTACCTATGAATCACATTTGTCCATGGCAGAGCACTGGCTAATTTTGGTACCCAGGGTTTTTGGCAGGGATGCTTAAATGACATTTGAAAGCAGAAATCCTCATAGCTTGCTAATAGATCAAGAAAATGGACAAATGAGAAAATCCAGAGATACGATTCCCACTCCATCACCAGCAATGCATCTTCCTCAGCAGGGTGAGTGGATAAATGAGGCCCCTGATTGAAGTCAGCTCCCGACAGACCTATCCCACTCCTCATAATTGCACCGTCATCCAGCCATGGGCATCCTCCAGCTTCTTGATACAAGAACACAGATCTCATTAAGTGATGCTTTCCTTCGCAGCGTTAGGTCTAAATCCCTCACCAGTGCTATCCCTGCTGCCAACAGACTCCGAGCACTACAAAACACTGCAGCTATATCTAATTTTTTTCTCCCAGCTTAGAAACGGAGATATTAATGCTGCTTCACCAACAAGTGTGTAAATAGATGTCCCAGGCTTTTGTGTACACTCTGATGAATATCTCTGGCCAGCGGCTCATCAAAAGGTTAAAGTCTGTGGGACTGGTTTCATCTGTGGTCCCAGCTGTCTGCTTTCCAGGGCTGGAGTAATTCTGAGTAATTAGCTCATTTGTCCTTGGGGCCAAATTGAATCGTCTGCTGTGCAATGCAAGGAGCACTGGGGTGAGCGATCCTTCGTGCCTGTGCTGGTGTGCTCACTGGGGGCTGTGCATGCAGCAAAGTGGGTTCGTTGATTTGTCTCCCTTGTTAGGGCTCAGCAGATGCTTGTGAATGCATCAGGGGCCCTGCTGCAGCACGGGGCCTGCATTCTGTGAGCAAGACTCCTTCCCAGAACAAGCCCTTCATTATCCCAAACTCCCCGGGGCTTATTTTTAGCCCCTCCTTTTCTTTCCTTCCTTCTTTTTACAGTATAGAAAACCATCAGTTCCACTGTCAGCAGGCTTATAACAGCAGTCCTGGAGCAAAGAAAAAAAGCTTCAAACCCACTAACTCTTGCATAAAGGTTTAGGCACAGATCCTGCTCATTTCCAGGGTTCCAAGTCCCACCATTCCTCATCCCTTTCCCAGCTCAGCTACTGTCCTTCAGAGCTGGGTGTCAAAAAGAAGCAGAGACATGAAGCAGAGGCAAGGCTGGAGCTTTGAGCTTTCCTGTGCTTCAGCCGAAGTTCGATCAGTGCCTGCGTCTGCCCTGCTGTGCAGAGGACACCTGCGTGCAGGGCCACCAGGAGCAAAGACCTTGCACAGCCTGAGCCATGCGTCATCCCGGGCTTATGCAGAGCCACTGGACAGACACAGCCAGCCCCTGTAAAAATCCTTTGCATATAAAACAAAGGCAAGGTTGCCTTGTGGTCAGCAGCTCTGCGCTAAACAACAATTTAAATCACAGACTTTATATAAAACAGTGGCATTGCCCAGATGAGGACACTGCTAAAAGGGATCTCAGCACTGTTGGTGGACTGTGGTCACCAAATGTGCCCCATGTAGCAGCCCCGGGGATGTGGCATTATGCTGCCTGGTTCTCCAAGTAGCATCGGATTCAGTGACTGTAAAATAGATGGTCACTTGTAGAACAAGGCAGCTATGGCTCTCTCCTTTCTCCATCTCAGGTAGGATTTGGGAGATGAGGAAAACCCCTTCCTATGTGACAAAAGGCTCCAAAGTGCTTCTGTGCAGTAATGTCTTGGTAGCAGAGTAAAGATGCTCCACATCAGATGTTGCGGAGGTCTCAGAGATGTCTACAGGGAAACAAGTGGAGGATAGAGCGGAGAGAGGACAGCTGTTCCCATTCAAAGATTAACAAAGTTAAACTCTAACATGGCAGTTTAAAAACCAGAAAGAGCCGGTTTGTTCACAGACAGGGTAGCTGAGCTTGGAAATTCCTTGCTGCAGATGTGGTTGTTAGAAGTTTAAATCGCTGCAAAAATTGCCTAGACAAATTTCTGGAAGAAAAATCATTGAGGGGTAATAAATATAAAGATATCACACTTCTCTTTGAAACTCTGTTATCCATATGAAGTAGTGGAGGCTGGGAAATCTGAATACTGCATACTTGCTCTGTATTCATACTTTTCTCTTAACATCTGCTCTTGGACACTAGCTAAGCTAGGTGAGTCATTGATCTGACCCAGACGCATTGTTTTTCTATTTTGTAAGGGCTCCTATATGTTAAAAAAAAAACCCTTTATCATCCCCTCTTGCATCCCATCCAGTTTTCAAGCTTCAATGCAGAAAGATGAGTCCACATCTCCTCTCCCAGGGCCCCTCCAAAATCCTTTCTGGGTGAGTTGCTCATGCTTGCTTTTCCTCCAAAACCCGCCTCACCCCCAGCCAGAGCTCTGTGGTCACAAACTCAGACCATAACACAGTGGCCTTTAATTCCAGCTGTAAGGAATTGGCCAAACTGCCACCTGCAAGCAAAGCCAGCCAGCACTTAGACCTGGAGACCCCTCATGTCCTCAAGTACCTTTGTTACACAGCTGGTATTTAGTGACTCTGCTCATCCACATGTGATGCTAAAAATTATTCTGGATCCAGTCATGCCTTGGAAAACTGCAAGTCTAACTAGGACAGCTAAACTCCAACCTGCTTTTATTCACTCCTCCTGCCTATCATTAGTATTAGTATCAACTTGTCAAGTTGATCTTGATGTACAAGCCCTGTACAGCCTTGCTTCAGTGCAGGGCCAAAAAAATAAAAAATGCATCTCAACTCAGCATCTTTTTTGTCAAGATTTGGCACCTTCCTTTAATGGCAGGGACCATCCTCCTCACTCCCCAGGGAAGAGTGATGAAAACCCATGGGATCCAGCAAGGTTCTTTCAGGAGAGTAACCCCAGTAATCCCTGAGCCTGGTGACCATCACTCCAGCTGTTAGCAGCCTACAAAGAAGCAGGCACCAGAAGTGACCTGTCACGGGTTGGATTTAGTTAGGGGAAGGAAGTTGGGAAGATTTCATGCTGGTGTCTCACCTGGTTGGACCTGAGATGAGATGTATCATTAGGAGCAGCAGCAAGACAGCAGAGCTTTCCATGTAATTCATGTGATTGCCATGGAGGCAGGGCTGGCTGATGGAGGAACACAGCCAGAAACACCAAACGCATAACCCAAAGTCCAGGAGCAAATTCCCAAGACCTTCCTTCTCTAGGCTGGACTGAGAAAACACCAGATAATGTTCTTGCCCTCTTAGCTGAGTTACTTATCGCCTAAGGTCTTTTCCCTGCTTGCCATAACCCACCTGGAAATGCCTCAGGAGCAGTGTGTACCACCTTCTGGCTTTTCTTAGGAGGAGAGGAGGGTTCTGCACAGTCTCTCCCCTTAGACAGGTTTGATTCCTGAAGGGACACGATGCCACTGCTTGGCAACATTTCAAGCCTTTCATAACTGATGATTATTTAAGACACCTGTGACATCACCTCTATGTGTGCTGGATGGATGCCAGATTCTGAGAGTGGGCTGTGCTTGATTTTCCCCTTTCCCTCAAATATAACAGCAGATATGACTGTACATAGTGTCTGCAGAAAAAAAATGGGGTGCCATGACCTCTGGGTACTTGCCCAGCACCAGCTGCCCTGGGCAGCCAAACCAACCTGTATCACACCTTCAGGCAGCAGTGCCCACATGGTTTTGCTCTCTGGTAGGAGATACTACAGGAGTTTACTCTGCTGTTTTAGAGCCACTACTGACACTCCCTTAAACCCAGTGCTTATCCTCTGAACGCTTACTCTACGGTCACTAAATATTAAATGGTTTTAATGCTAAATATACATTGAATTGTGTGTTCATCATTGAAAGAAAGGAGGAAGATGAGGTGGAAGATAAGATCAGATACAGGTAGCCTTCCGTCCATGTGCAAGGAAGGAGTGCTCAGGTAGAGCCATCTTTACCTAAGCATTTAGATTTAGATTTAGATTTAGATTTAGATTTAGATTTAGATTTAGATTTAGATTTAGATTTGGTGGATCCTACTTGTGACAACCTTGATTAAAAACTCAGCGTTTGCCAGGACACAGTGTTGGAGCTGCCCCTTGAGTGCCTCAGTACACAGAGTCCAAAATAACCCAGCAGTGACTCAGCTGCATGTGTTGACAAATGGGGATCTGCTTCCTCATCAAATACAACGCAAGCCAACAAATCGAGGCTGGGGTATCCCACACACACATGGCCTTTCCTTCACGGAGGAGACATGGCCAGAACTCAGGACAGCCGAGGTGGAGGAGCCACTGGGAAGATGCTGCTGTCTCCAGGCTTGCTGTCTTGAAGCTCCAACTCCCACTCCCTGTAGACCTGCCCCAGACCAAGACCCAGCTGTGGCTGCTGCTGCACCGCAGCTCATTGAGCACTGAGGATGTGAGCGTGGCATCAGCACAGTGTGACCACCTTGGGTGTGCACGGGGGGAGCTGGATGATGCAGAAAGACTGCAAAGGTGTCATGCTCAAGGCAAGGAAAAATCCAACAGACATTTGACCATCCTATTGCCATGAAGCTCAACAGACATGAATGTCTGTCTGTGTAAGCTTTGCCGCAGGTATCCAGCCTTGACCACAGCCTCCAACCTCAGCTGCACTTCTTCATCCAAGAAAGCAGCCAGTGGAGCTTTTGGCATAGGCAGCACAGTCCTGGGAGAAGGTTCCCATAGCTGAGAGCCTGGGGAGGGGTCCCTGTGCACACACTGCACGAAGGCTGCTGCCGCTGAGCTGTTCTCATGGGACACGTGGACAAAAGTTCCTTTTCTCCATGCAGTGTCTCTGGCAACAACAGTGCTGCTACCAGATGCTTTTGGAAACAGCAAACGAAGGGGCAATACAACTGTGTGTAGCTATTCACTATCAGCTAGCCTGTATAGAGCTCCTGCCTTTCTTAGCCTCTGTTCAATGATCTCTCCCTGTATTTGTGAATTGCTATTTCCTCTGCATTTTGCTTTTAGCAGCATAACATAGTTGGGCTTCACCTTCCTAGGCATGGTAAACTGAGTGACTCAGAAACCTGCAATCTGCTTCAAAACAAAGCATTTAAAATAAGATATAAGCAGTAATGGAGCTACGCGGCTCAGGAGCAGAAATGCTAGAGGTTTACTCATGTACTCACAAACCTTCTAACCTTCCTTCAGCTTTTTTTAACCCCTGCAAACCCAGGGCAAAGCAAGCTGCAAGTAAGAGCTGATGTGTCATTTCAGATATGCTTCCACTCCAGCGTGCAAACCCTGGAGCTGGGAAATGGAAGAGCTCTGATGCCAGCACCGATGACATGGAAGGGGGAGCCAAGCTCTCACTCCGCGGCCTCCAAAGTGCTCTTATTTCTGCTGGTTAAACAGATGCCAGCTTCTGAGGGGATTATGTGTCATAGAGCCTGTTGGCTGTGACAACTAATTATCTCCCACAACAGTTTGGCCTTGAGATTTTCAGCTCAAAGGGCATACCAGGAGTGCTGCATTCAGCACCATGTGTAGCAATTTGTCCCCACTTGGGTTTCCCTGTTCCCAAAGAGGTGGCACACCCGAAGTACACCATTCTCCCCCAGCTCAGGCTCACACCAGCAGGTCCTTCCAAGCAGCATGGACAGGGAGCACCAGCACTCTCTGAGATGACATCTCAGAGATACCTCCAGCAGGAACCCAGGAAAACAAGCAGCAGCTAAAATCAGCTCAGCATCCAAACAGCAGCCTGACTGATCCTTCCATTCCCACAGCTGGGTGTTAGTGTGGCAGCCATGACATGGCACACTCCTCCAAATGAGCTTCACAGGCTGCACTCACCGACAGGGTCCAGCTCAGCTGCAGCCGAGTGCAGGGGAAGAAATACCTGCTGCAGCCGGAGTCTCTGTCTAGGAGAGAGCAGCCAAAGATTTAAACAGTTTTGGAATGCAGCCTCAAAACCAGCACTGAAAATGTTTTATAACTTCATATAAATTGATGGCTGACCCCCATCGAGACTCCCAGGAACAGATGAGAAACAGACCCAGGCAACTGAAAGAATTTAAGTCATTGAGAAATACACAGAGTGCTGGAAAAGACTAGAGATAAGGAAAGAGATGAAGAGAGGAGTTAATAGAAAAGGCAAAGGGTGTATTGGCAAGCAGGTATTGGAGCTGGAGTGCCCAGCAGCCAGGCTGGAGGCATTGGTGGGGGAGTGACATCAAGGTTCTAGACTTGCAGAGCTCAGCTCACCTGCAGCCAGAAAAGGTTGAGTACTGGGGGTACTGAGTATTCTTGTGCCAGAGCACCAGTTAAGCACTGGGAAGCAGGTGCTAGAGGGCCCCCAGCTGAGGTTCCTATGGAGATATCCCAGCTGGGATCAGAAACTAGATGCTGTCACGTAGGAGAGGGTAGATGGGATGGATCCTGCTTGGCTCTCCCCTCTCTCTGTCACTATCATCCTGCCCTCTCAAGAGGCTGGCAGGCTGCACCAGCTTCCCCAAACCTCTGATCCCCCAGAGAACTTGGGTGGAACCAGGCACAAGAGGCTGCATCACAAGGGAAGGGAGGCAGAGCTTTCCAAGCCTCAGAGCCAGGTTGAATGCAGGATCAAATCAATCTGGAGCTGCCTTGCTGTCAGGCAGCCACAGGGAATGCTGTGTGGAAGAGCCATGGACTGGGCATTCTGTAGTGTGAGTAAGAATGCCCTGAAATCCCAGCACACAGCCCAGAGTTTAGGTGATGCTGCCATTCACCAGCAAATCATTGTGGGTCAAAGGCAGCAATCACAGTAACAAGCTTCTCCATCACTGCGCTGCTGAGAACCTGTGTCCTTTGGGTGCTTTGCAGTAGATTTCTTCATTTGCTGCACTCCCAGCATAAAAGGAGGATCTCAAAAGCAAGAATAATTAATGGGGAATGTTAAATTGAAGAGAGTTGGGTCATCAGAAAATGCAGAAAATGAAGATGGAGGAAGTGATAAAGGACTTCAGGGTACTGCTAAGAGCTGCAAGAGGAAAAGAACCCCCCCCCCTTACACCTCCACTTTTTAACATCACCTTGAAGTACTCTGTTCCTGAGGACAGAGGAGAGCCTGGGTCTCTGAATACCAGCACTGCAGAACTGCCTCAGTCTGCGGGGCCCTGTGAAGAGATGCAGCTGTCTCTTAAATAACAGGAGTTGACACCAGTTGTGAATAGATGAGTGATCATGGCTTCAGCCGTCACAGCCAAGGATCTGATTTCAAATGAAGCCCCATTCATCCATCCAGTGCCCATCATAGGGTTATTAAAGGAGCATCTGTCACAAAACCACAATGCCTTTAAATGCTTGAAAAAGGGCACAACAAAAATAAGCCTGGTTAGCTTATATACTTTTCTCTGGGTGATGTGATTCTTGGAATTGTTTAGCAAAAATAAATTATAAATGTGATGAGTAGGGAAAAATATGTGATACGAGCAGGGTGAGGTTTGTATTTGACCTCAGTGTAGAGTTTGGCTGTCTGTTTGTTGTTCCAGACTTGTGGGGTAGGCATGAGAGACAGTGGCAGGGAGTTTTGTTGGGTAGCAGAGTGCACAGCCCCAGCTCACCGGGTGTCCTGCTCCAGAGCCCTGGCTCAGAGCACTCTGTCCAGGACACAAATGGAAAGCTACTCCTGGTTTTGGATGCAGCAGGGATATCATCTCCAGCAGCAGGTCAGGGCCAAGTTCAGGCCAAAGGGGATGTGCTGTGGCAAGGCATGTGAGCTGAGGGGGGGTGGTTTAGTTACTCATCAGGACTAGATCCACACTCTGTGTTAAAAAGAAATTGCATTTAGTTAAACTGAAAGTCAAGCATAGACATCATGACTGTCTTGAGTGAATAGCTCCAGCTCATATCATCTCACACTCACCAGCAAAATCTTACCTGAGACAACAAAATCTTTTCCTTCTCTGCAGCTGTGCAGCTCCTCTTACTACTCTTTATTCTCTGCCTGTTGCATTGGGCAGAGCTGCCATCCTCTGCCACCTAAATAGGTACCCTCCTGTCCTGCCACCAGCAGGTCACCTCCTGCCCCACTGCCTCTCTGGGTGACATCCAGGAATGGGGATCAAAGGAAAAGATCACTGTTCATGCACAGACGTGCTCTATTATATCCACAGTATATTGAAAGCATCTCAGTGCATTAGATTGATGCTCCTGGGGCTAGAGGTGGGCATTTATGCCCTGTAATGCACATCAAAACCCTTTTAAGAGAAACTGGAGTGTCTGCGTGCAGGCTTAATGGTGGTGAGAAAGACTGCTGTGTGATGCAGCTCTGTGTTTATAATTTGTATTAAATTGTAATCCCAATTCCTCTTTTCTTTATAAATTGTTTTTTAAAATTGTCTTGAATGTGGATGGAAAACTGGGCTGTGGTCATATGTGCAAAGCTGTTGGGTTCCTCTACACAAACATTTCATGCCAAAAGATGGAACTTCCTACCACAAGTTTCAGCCTAGCGAGGCATTGCCTGTGTTCATAGATTTTAAGCCTAAAGCAGAATGAAGTTACATGTTTTAAACTGTCCAAGTGCTTTAGAAAGCTAAATCTCCCCTCTGCTCCCCCAAAACCCCAGTTTATACTCCCAGATTATCACCATTTAGGTGGGGTCCTGGATTCTTTCCAAGATCTGCTTCTCCTGCAGCCCCAGCCCCATGCTGGATTTCAAACTGAAGCAGTGACTCACTTGTGCAGATTCATCTCCCTTCATCTGAGCTGACTGAAAGCAAGGCACGGCATATCCTCCCTTCCCAGCACAGAGAGAGGTGTTTCCAAAGGGGACTCGACCTGTATGTTCTGGGAGCAAGACCTGTATGCTCCAACCTCTCATCTGAATAAACTCTTGCAGAAAAAGGTGTGTGTACAGGATCCAGTACAATGGACCGATTTGGACCCTTGTTCCTCAGGGGATAAAAATAGCAAGTTAATATTAAAACTGTGTATTTTCACAGATTGCAGTCGGGACTCACAACACACCACACTTAATTTCCTGCTTTCAGTTCCCTATCAGATTTTATGATTAGCTTACTGAGGTTTGTTTTTCCCTAGAATAGGATTTTTTTTTCCTTTAGCTACAATATATTCAGCCATGAAAAATGAGATTGGAAAAGATTAATAGGAAGCTGAAGGATTCATCTGAGATTGACAAAGATTAATGTGTGTCTTATTCTTAGCTGTTTTCTTTTCTTTTCCCTTCTTCTCATAGCTACCTAGACAGCTTAGATCGAATTGGAGCTGCAGACTACCAGCCCACGGAGCAGGATATCCTCCGAACCAGGGTCAAAACAACTGGCATCGTAGAAACCCATTTCACATTCAAAAACCTCCACTTCAGGTTAGTCTAAAACTGTACAGTAAATTTTTAGAACAACTATTTATCACAGGGTTTCCCCATACTTCCTAAAGAAGAAGTTGTTAAATTGCTGGTTAATGCATGGATAGCTCCCGCTGCAGAAGACACAGCATTTTGGAGGGTCAACAAAATGAAATGTTTGGCAATCCTGTCTTGAAAGTCACTGCCTGTAAGATAGAAGCTCATGGCAGCTTCTTCTAACCCAAACACCTCTTTGTTGGAATGTATAATACAAGACTGACCCCCAAATCTGATCAAGCCTCATAAATGTGAAAGTATTTGGCTAGATCTTTTCTCTTAAGTGGGTCAGTCACATGTAGTTAACACAATACATTGACCTTCATGATGCCATCCAGTAGAGAGAAGAGGGCACAAAGACAGAAAGCCACACAAAACAGTATTTAGAGCATATAAAAGTCAAGAATATGTGGTCTCCACCTCCACAGACCCTTTGGGACCCAGCACGCTGTTAAGGCTCTCCCACAAGTCCCCACATCCCTGTCTGTAACTGCTCCTTCTGGTCCTCCTCAGCTGCAGGCTCTGGAGGAGAAGACCAAACTAGGAGTGAAAGACCCACTGCTTTGTATTTGGAGCCTCCCAGGGCCCATGTGGTCAGAAAATGCCAAGAATGCTAAAGTTCCCTGCTAACTAGAGAGGAGTGGGTGGTGATGGTCCTCTCCTGTGCTGCAGGCTCTTCGATGTCGGGGGCCAGCGATCAGAACGCAAGAAGTGGATTCACTGCTTTGAGGATGTCACAGCAATCATCTTCTGTGTCGCGCTGAGTGGCTACGACCAGGTGCTCCATGAAGACGAAACCACGGTGAGTCTAACTGGGTCTTGGAGGCCCCAACACCTCTTTATGGGATTCTGCATAGCCAGCAGCTCCTCAGAGATCGCCGAATGCTCCCTGAGGTGCTACAGTAATGTGCTTTTGTCCGTCGCTCCCCCTTGACTCTGAAATCCTGGGGAGATCTGTCCTCCTCCACATTTTTTGATATGAAGTCTGCGTGCCCAGGTAATGCTTCCTTACGCTGGTAAAGTCGTAGTGGTTTGCTTCTCCTTTCTAGTCAACTTGTGTTTTCAAAATGCATTACAGGACCCTATATCCAGCGAGAGGATACAGCTGGGTGGGCTTTAAAACAGGGATGCAGTCAGGCTGTTGTGCAGAGGTGCAGGACAGCAGTGCACACCTGGGGCTCAGCCTAGGAATATAACCTATTTCTTCAGGCTACAGAAATTCATTTTCCTTAGTGAGAATGGAACTGTTTGATTCCTCAGGTAATTTGCTCTAGGAGAGATTTTATGACTTCCCACTGTGACATTAGGCTCAAAATACCATCTGGAAATAAAGCTGGTGAGGACCTGTGTTCTCCCTGGCATTAGAGTGCAATTAATACAAGTGAATTGAATACACAGAAAGGATATGGTAAGACTCAGTAGTTTATTCTGACCATTCATTCAGTATGATGGGGATACACGATTTTGGGACTAAAGACAACTGTTGTGGGCACTCAGTTATATTTGTCTAATGAAAAGGAATTGAAGGCCATACTCAGTAATGATTTCATCGATGCCCAATCTGCAGCAGCAGCAGCACAGAGGGCTCACTCCTGCCAGCTCTGTCTCTCTGAGGCTTTTTATTCTCCTGCTGGTAAAGATGTCAGGCTTGCAGAAATCTGTGGATGAGGATGGGATCAAGGGAAAGATTGTTGTTAGGTGATGCTTGTCTTGTCCCAAAAAGACGAGGGGGACTTTGGTTTCTAGTCTCTGAGCCAGGTGTATGAGCTCTAGCAAATTCTTTGATGAAATCACCTGGTTGTTTGAATCATATCGATGCCAGAATTCTGGGTGATATTAATATTACCAGTCACAGGACTGGTAACGGCATGAAGCTGTGTCAAGGAGAAGTTTAGGCTGGAAATTAGGAAAAGGTTCTTCACCCAGAGTGTGATCAGGCACTGAAACAGGCTCACCAGGGAAGTGGTCGCAGCACCAAGCCTGACAGAGTTCAAGAAGCATTTTGATAATGCTCTCAGGCATGTCTTGGGGTTGTTCTGTGCAGGACCAGGAGTTGGACTTGATGGTCCTTGTGATTCTGTGACCATGACTGTGTCCTTCCAGATTGATTGAGACACTCTACATCCTCTCATGTCCACTTATTTATCCCCAGTTGTCTCCTCCCTCTGACCCTGGCCTTGATATGCTCAAGGATGCTCAGCCTTGTAGGATTTACTGGTAAGGAACCAAAATCTCCTGATATGATTTGAAAAATCCAGCCATTAGCTCAACACTATAGAGCTCTGCAGCTGGGCAGCAAAATCAGCCAGGAGACACAGAAGAACACACAGGGAGAGGGCAGGTCCAGGAGACAGGGAGCAAAGCTGTGATATGAGCAGAGAGCAAGGTGCTCTGTAGGTATAACTTGGACTGTGAGACCCAAATTGTGAAGCCAAAGGCAGCTTTTAATACAGGTCACCTTTGGGTGACCATCTACACAAGTCAGAGCCTGTGATTCAAAGCTATAGAGCACAAAATGGAATGGCCTGAATGTCAGTGCCATTTTTTAAATGTCAGCCTTAACTCTGCTCCTCTGAACTGGAGGTGAGAGCATCTCTCCTGGGGAGAGCCCTGCCAGTGATTGTCCCTCACCCAGCACCACCCCGGAGCCAGCTCAGCCTCCCCCCTGAAGTGCTGCGCTGCAGAAACTGGGATTTATGCATCTCCAACTTTCCTTTTGCAGCAGGAGAGCAGCCTGGTGCAGCTCTGGCACAGCACTGACATTTGCTTGCTATTTCAGTCCCTGTTCACCACACATTTCAGGAGATGCTGAGCAACAGGAGGGCAGAGGCAGCTGCTGCTCATTTACACATTCGGCGTAAATGGGGAAAGGATTCGGCATCGCCACCACCACGCCGGCAGGACGCCCCTGCCTAACCCAAATAAACAACCCTGAGCAAGGCCAGTGCAATCAGGAAAAAACAGTGGTGTTGGATCTTGCCTGTCCTATTATATCCCCATCACAAATGGCAGGTGGAAAACGTGGCGCCCACAGACCCTGGCCCCTCCCAGGTGAACCCCCAAGCATTTGGTCCCCTCCTTGGTAATGTGGTGCCTTTCCAAAAACCCAGCAGTAAAACAGCATCTCATCAGTCAGCTGATTTGCTGTCTGCATCCGTCACATCTGCCGGCTTTAATGACGTCAATCAGCTTTTATTGCTTCTCACTTGGAAAACACAAAGAGGAGGCAGCTGAGAAAGTGAGCTGGATGCTGCTCCTCTAGCTTCATTTTTTAGAGTTACTTACTACAGTCCAGGCGCTTCCAGCTGCGTGGATCTGCTGAAGGTTTGGGGGCTGTACAGACGTCTCCATGAATATGAAAGGACTTGTAGAGAGCTTTCATTGCTGGCATGGAGCCATGAGAGGGAAAGAGCCCTACTGCATATCAAGGTCCAAAAAAACTCTTCTGAAGCTGGGTGCACATAGAGAATGGCTTTTCCTCCTGCACTCAGCACCCTGTTGTCAATGGGCACAGGATTTCACAGGTGCTTTTTGCACTTCTCTAAGTCAAACCACACTTCAGGTGGAGGAAACTGCAGTTGAGATGCAGTCAGCTTCACGTGGACCAGAGACAGGCTCACCTTGGTAAGCTCCAGGTGGGACAAGTATAGGGTCAGTTTGTCTCACTGAAAAAAGCTCACAAACAGGTTTATTTTGAATCCTTTCCAAAGAGCTGGTTAAACAAAGCTAGGTGAAACACTCTCTGACCTGTCCCTGCCCTTAAAATTCAAACACAGCTCTATGCTTGTAAAGTTGTTTTGTGGGTTATTGTGCTCTTTGTTTTAAAAGATGGAGCACCCATCCTCCTGCAGCAGCTAAAACAAGACTGTTGTGTTTGAAGCTGTCCCTGCTCCTTAAGGGCAGGCAGTCTTTTATAAGGGATGTGTTTTCTCTCTAATTCCCTGTCACAAAGAGCCACATAGCAGGAGTCAAGGAAAGCAAGTACTTCCCTATGTCCGGATCAGAAAGATATAAAGAAAATAAAGAAAACTTCCTGTATCTGTGATTTTTAGGCCCATACACCCGTAAAGATCACACTTTTCACAGAAACTCCCAGTACTGCTGAATCCAACTTCTCCCATTGCTTCCAACACCTTATGCTGCTGTTGGCAGATCTAAACTGTGTCCCTGTGTGCCCAGCTTCCAGGGGAGAGGAACAAGGCATGAGAGAGATTCAAGCAGTGCCTTCATCAGTCCCATTGCTGCCAGCCACAGCCCAAGCCAGAGCTCGTGGCAAAATGGTATCCTCTGCCCAGCCCATCCAATGCACAAGCCACTGTCCTCAAGGTATTACACCTGCCTGTGCCTTTACAAAGTGCTTCACAAGGAGCTGCCCAGCTCTCTGCCATATTTGTACACAGTGGGAACATCCTGCTTTAACTGGCAGAACATCTCCCTGGATTATGTCTTTGCATAACAAGGCTATTTTGTTTCATTTGTGACTTTATCTTTTTGTTTCATAAATTGAGGTTACAGAAGGAAAAGCCCCAGCTCTGTAATCTGGGAAGAGAGAGGGGCAGTCATATCACTCAGTAAAACTAGAGAAGATGATTCACACAGGTAGATTTCCATTGTTCCTTCTAAATAGAATTCCTAATGATATTTTTTAAAAAACAGCAATGGAATGGGATCTGCTCTGGGAACTAAGACTGTCCTCTGGTTTTTACCTCGCAAATTCAAAGGAGTAATGGCAAGAGAGGGAGGTGTTGATGCTACACATAGCTGCCTTTGAAGCTAAGATATTTAGGTCAACCATATCTAGCCAAGGCATCCAAGTATTGTTTGTGTCCCTGCTGCTGAGGATGGGACAGGTTAAAGGCTCTGTGCTGGTAACCCTTGGTGTGCATTAGTGTTGGCCTGTTGGTTCATACTGCACTGTGTGACCTGGTTAGCGTGCTCTCTCTGCTGTCATTGGGCAAGCAAAATGGAATTGCAGTGCTCAGGAATTGCCTCAGGAGTGACAAAGCAACCAAAGTGGCTTGGGCATCTTAGGAAATACAAGCAGGAGGGGCAATATGGAGTTGGCTGTGTATTGGATAACCATCAGTGTCCTTATAGTTTGCGTGACAGCAAGCACTTAATCACCAAGGAAAACAGAAAACATTGAATCAACTGTGTGTTGCAGAAATCACTAAGTCTCCTCCCATGCTCTGGTGAAAAAAAGATGGTTTTTATGAGTGTGTTTCTGCCTGGACAGAGTCTTGACCGCAGCATCCTTTCTCCCTCATGCCAAGTGAAAAGCTGTTTGCTCTTCACATCAGTGACAGGAACACAGTTGTGCAATGACATCTGAACTCAGCTATGAGCAATTCTGTCTCTTGTTCTGTGCAGGAAAAGTTAACTGGACTTTGAATATGCATGGACAAGTGGTTATTCCTCTGTAACATACCCATGTTGGGTGGGGCTGCTTTTCTTGTTGGGGTACAAAGTATTTGCAGACTTAAGGATTTAAAATACCAATTTTGAAATAGGAAGTGACATTAAGAAATTCATGTCTGAAGAGCTCTTCCCTTAATGATAGACCCAACATAAAGTGAGAAAAAGCAGCATGATAGGTCCAAAAGCAGGTGAAGTTCTTTGTGTCACTTCATCTGAAAGTATGAGGAGCAAAACTGTTAGTGCCTCCTAGCAGAGTAGGTACATCTGCCCCATCACAGCAGCACAGGTGCTCCTGAAAGGGGCCCCAGGCAAGTTCTAAGGGACTAAATTGGTCTTCCACTGTGGCTTTACTGGGAGGAGGGGGATTATTTGGGGGATTTAACTTCTCACTCCTCCTTTGGCAGCAGCCTGTCCTTTTACATATGGTACCCAGACACTGCTGCCTCATCCTCGCCTCTGCACCTGGGTCTGCCTGAGCTGTTGGAGGGCTCCTACAAACATCTATTGAACTAGTAACAGTTGGGAATGGAAAGAAAAGGGAGATAGTGAGGATTCCTGATGCTAGCCAGCACCAGGACGGCTTGTGTCTGTGCATGGGCTCCCAGAAGCCCTCCTGGGAGGCAACAGCATTTCCCATATGGCA
Source organism: Aphelocoma coerulescens (assembly GCF_041296385.1). Lineage (NCBI taxonomy): Eukaryota > Metazoa > Chordata > Aves > Passeriformes > Corvidae > Aphelocoma > Aphelocoma coerulescens. The sequence goes on along the minus strand of NC_091025.1, from coordinate 8,540,906 downwards.
TCCCAGTATGACAACAGAAGCATCCATGCCTGCTCACCAGAATATTGCTCTGCACCTTTGCCAGACACAGAAAGCAATTTCTGGCTTTTGAATAATGTCATCTTCTCTTTGGTGGTGGGGAAGGAAAAGGTGGATTTTAAGACCGAAACATTTCCCACGTAAATAAGGATGAGTGGGCAGAGTAGTTCATTATGTTTACTTGTCTAACTGGCAAAGCTGGAGGAAAAATCAACCGGTAGAGATCAGAAAGCCAGGTCAGACAGCATTAGGAAGCTTTGAAACTTGTTTCTGGAATCTGAAAGGAATAGAGGACATTTCATGTAACCCTCATGTTTTAGAGGGATGTTTTAGAGGTTTGTGCTGTGTGTATATGATTCTGTAATCCTATATTCTGGTTACAACTGAACACTACGAGTCATTATTTCTTGGGAAAACAGTCTCATCTCCTAACATGCATTAATGCAAATTGATCAAACTGTGTAAGAGAAGTAGGAGGACTTCTGTAGGATCCTTACACAGTCTTAGAACTGAAGAAAAGTTGGCTTCACCTAAGCATGAAGCCCAGCTGAGAAGTACTCAGTTTCTGTTTCTTAGACAAACCCAATGTCGCCTATGGTGTTCCCCATGCCATGAAGAGCAGTTTCACCCCTCTGCTCTCCTCCAGGACTGTGCAGTGTGGCAGCTGTGGCACGAGGCTGCCTAGATGGCTGTTGTCTGCTGCAGATGAGCTGTGGGTTTAGCCTGCAAGCAGCATTCACGTGTTTCTCCATGCTTTTATTTTAAATCAGCAAGGATGATAAAAATGTCATTTAAAATGTTCTGTGAGGGACCCTGCTTTAAAAAATGGTTAATTGTATTTGCTTTATGTTCCCCTGACCACCCTCCACTTCATTCTCTCCTCCCAAAGGCTTTGGGTACCCAAGGATCTCCTGTAAAAAACCTTTGTACACCAGGTTTCTGTGTGGTTACAATTTTGGTACCACAAGTAGGAGCATTGCTCCAGGGGCTCCCACACCAGCCAGTACCAAATGGGTTAGCAAAAAACCGCCCACAGACACAGGATGATCCAGATAAGCAACGTGTTGCAACTGAGACCCGATGAGCAAATGCATTTTACGTTTGTATGTGATTGCATTGTCCCTGTGTGTCGATACAAACAGCGGGGAAATGCGCGGTCATTCAAGACAGAGCACAGCAAATCACACGTGTCCTGTTTCACTCTGGGCTGGATCAGATGTTTCTTTCATCCACGGAGCCTCTTCTGTCTGTATAAAACATTCAGTAGATGCTAAAGTGTATCAATGAAAAGCAACGTGTTAATCAATGAAGTGCTGGGCTAAACTGTGCTGCCAGCACAGGTGTGAAATGGAGTGGGAGCAGGTGAAGGCCCCTGGCTGACTCACGTACCACTCCACATTCCCAAATCCAGGGCTGGGGGCAACAGGACATGCTGCACCCACCCCAAAAAACCCTCCAGTAACAAGCCCGTGCAGCCCTGTTCTCTTCAGTATCTCTGTGGTGATAGCTGTAACCGGTTTCTTCCGTGCGCTGGCGGGTTTGGGGAGTGCTATCCCAAGGAGATCCCGCTGGGAAAAGCCGAGGAGCCGGTCTGGTCTGTACCATGCTTTGCCTTTGATAACCCCCTGACTCTTGGGTGTGCTTCGTCCTCACCGCGCCTGCTCTCTGCACTACCCGGCTCCCGGCTGAGAGATGGCCACGCGACCGGCGTGCGCACTCCGGCGTCGGCCTCGGCGCCAAACGTCGCCAGCCTCGGCACCACCACAGCTTTTCCTCGGCCGTCTGACCTTATCTAGCCAAACAAAGGCCAAAAAATGAGCATTTGAGAGACCAACCAAATTTGGCAGGTATGAAGCTTCTCTTGAACCGAGAAAAAAAAAAGAAAAACCGAATTGAGAGTTGAAAGCAGCGGGGAACATGACACTTGGTTGACTTTGCCGTGAGCTCTTTCCACCACCATAAACCCATGTGGCGGACTTTGCAACTCTCTAACTGGTCTGGTTTTTTCATTCCTCTTATCTCCCTCCTTTTCTGTGTCTTTTTTTGCATGACCTATAACCAAAAAGCTGACTTCTCGCTGTGCGTGCATTTGGATGTATGGCTCTTCTGCTGGCGAGTGGCTAATCTTCTTCTAGAGGCATGAGCTAACACGAGTGGTAGCTGCCTGACTTCTAGTCTGGTTGTTCTTAGATGTTCTTTGTTATGTTTTCCTTTTTATACTATTTCTTCTTCCCTTTTCACTTTTTTTCCTCTCTGCAAGACACTTTCTGTTGAGCCATCTTCCAAGAGAACTAAAAAAAAAAAAAAATTAAAAAATTAAAAGCCCAACAGACAACACTAAACAAAATAACAAAACCAGGCAAAGGTCACGGCAAGGTCATTTCCAAAATTATGTCACCTTGATGTCTGCTTCCAACTCTAGATTAATTCAAGGATCTACCAGTCCTTGGTTAATGTATCCAACCAGTTGTGTGCCGCACACATTTGAGAAAGTGGAAAAAGCATTTTAGAAAAATTATTGAAAACATTTTAGAAAATCTGCATGAGCTACACCGACACATAAATCTGATCAAAGGGCAAAAATAATTCTCCATCCATGCATGGTGCATGATGATTTCTATGAGCTGGGATCCTGTAAATTAATGTTATGCAAAATCAAAACAGCTCTGTATTGTTAAATGCCCTTAAGTTACTAATTGTATGTCAGATGTTACAGGGATTGCATCTGTGTATGTATATGTTCAGCTGTATGTATACATAAATTTATTATGTATATTGTAGATTTTATTTTTTGTTGCTTTCCTCCTTAATTTAGTTGTTTTAGATTTCCCTACATGTTGAACATCCCTGGGTTACTAGCTTTGGCCTGATGTGATCTTTCCTTTCTATTGCAGAACCGCATGCACGAATCTCTGAAGCTTTTTGACAGCATCTGCAACAACAAATGGTTCACAGATACATCTATCATCCTGTTTCTAAACAAGAAGGACATATTTGAGGAGAAAATTAAGAAATCTCCACTGAGTATCTGCTTTCCTGAGTACACAGGTAATGAGAAATGTGGCTGTACAGGAGTGCTTAGCAAAGGGACCACAGAGCACTCCCCAGCCAGGCTGATGCTGTAGTGTATCGCAGGCAACGAGGCTAAAGATGCAGAGATAGAGCTCGCACTGGCTTTACTACAGGTTTTATTTCAGTAAGTGTCACAGGATCACCCCCACCATGGTCCACTTAAAGCAGGAGGATGACTTGACCCAAGTTCTTTGCTGGCCCTTTGGCCACCACCACTGAGCAGGGTGTCCGATTTCTACCTCACTGATGGGTTTGATGCCAAACCAGCACCTGCAGGTGTGGGGCTGCTGTGCACTCCCCAAACCCATGGTTCCCTGTGTCACATAGGATCATGAACCTTCTTGCAGGTCTCTCAGAAAGGTGCAGTGAGCATAAGCATTGTAGATGGGTGACTGGTCTCCAAGAGACCAACACATGGGTTTGTTAGGCTGTCCTCGGCTGGAGTACAGCTTTGTTCTTTCATACCCGACCATGTTCCCTTATGGCCACAACAAGAATCCTTCTGCAGATCCTGGCCACTTTCCTCACTGTGGGGCTGTAGAATCATCATGATCCTGGAAACATTAATGTCCGTGCTAGATAGGGCTCTTAGCAACCTGACCTGCTCGAAGATGTCCCTGATCACTCCAAGGGCGTTTTAGATGACCTTTAAAGATCGCTTCCAACCCAAACCATCCTATGATTCCATGATCAGCCCTCCAGTGTGCAGACAGCAGGTCTCACAGCTTGGCTGCTTCAGCTCAAGCAATAAATTTTCATCACATTAGTTGAGGAGTCCCCAGTTTTGCTCTCAGATTTGCCGACATCAAGTGTCTGTACGTGGAAACACTTCCAGTTAAATGCCGGGAGAAAACAAGGTGTTTCATTTTCTGGTCTACCCACACCTCCTAACCCACAGTGCAGGCAGAGGAGAGCCACAGTGAGCTATGCCCTGAGCTTGGCTGGGGAGAAGGAGGCCTTGGTGATCTGTGGAGGTGAGAGCAGGAGCTCTGGGATGGGCAGTGTGCAAGAAGCCCCCGCTTGTGCTGCCTGCCTGGCATCTGACCCGCTAATGATGGGAATACATCACCCATGCAAAGGCTGCAGCTGCACCCCGCTGCTTCCCTCTGCATCTCGCCGGCTTCCACACACCCTCATTACCATTCCGAGATGGCACAAAAATAAACTTTTATCGTCATGAATTATTTAAACTCACCGGAGACATCCAGATGAATCAAGCCAACAGACAGAGAAGCCAATCTCTTTGTCAGGAAACACAGTTGTGAACCAGGAGCACCAAGAGTGTCACATTTCTGGGGAGGCCAACAAATTATTAACCAGAGCTTCTTATCTTTGAGCACTTGATTTTTCACTGTGAATAGACAAAAGTGATTCCTCATTGCTGCTTTGGGCTGAATGGTCTGTGGCCATGGAGCTGAATGACTCCAGCTGAATTCAGAACATCTGCAGGCTTCCTCTCTGGGGAAGATTTTGGTGTTTGTTACTACCAGCACATTTCAGCCATCTACTCATCTGCTTGGTCCAGACAGAACCAACATAGTCCCGACACATTTGTCTGAAAAGATCTAATCATGGAAATTTCAGTCTTTACAGCTGAAAGCTCACAATAATGCCTACCCCAAATTTTCCTGGTTGCAAATTAGATTGCTGCTTTTGGATGGCTTGTAGGGAAGCTCATCACCATCTTCTTTACAGCAGTGCTTCTGTATGCTGGATGGCTTCTGTCATGTCCTCTTCCCTTTTCTCAGTGAAGCAAACCTTCACCTCTCACTCCTTCCTGATCACATTTTGTGCACCCGGTTTTGTGGATCTTCACTGTTGTCTCCCAGAAACCTCACTCTGAAATACCATTCTTACAGAAGCCCTGATGTCAGAGAGACTAGAACAAGAAGGAATGTGATTTTAGATATTCCTTCCCAAGCTATCCCAGCCCAAGAGAGTTCAGTGGGGGAGGCAGACCCTCGTACATATGTAGCTAAGCTCTTGGCTGATTAAACAGAGGAAAACAAAGCGTCTGTCTGGAGCACTTCAGCCACAAGTGAACCAAACCAATCTTCCCCAAGTTTCAAGGGACCTTAAAGGTGCTCTAAATTCCTTCAAGATGCTTTTCTGGAAGCTGGGAGTTCTCACAATACCAGAGACCCTCAACAGATCTCCTGTCTCTCTTGTGCCATCAGAGAGGGCAGGAAGTCTGACTGCTGAAAGTCGTTTAAATGATCCAACAGGGATCTGAGGTAAGGAGTATCTCACCCCCAGGTATTCAGCAATGCTCTTACAAGTTAGCTGTGCTAACATTCAGCCCAGGCTTTAGACCCAAGCACACACTTCAGCCTGCTTGCCCCTGCTTTGCTGGCCACAGCCCACAGGATGAAGCCCTCGTGGCCTCATGAAAAAGCAACATTATTAGAATGTTGCCCTGGAGTTAAAAATAATTATTTGATAAAAGCCTATAAACTGAACAAGCAGACTTTCAACATCACAAGTAGGTTCCACAAAATGCTTTTAATGAAATGAAATTTCTGATGTCCATTAGTTCTGCTGACAGGGAATTATTAGAAGACTGCATCCACAAATTTGCCTGCTGTTTGCTGGAGCACTGTTTCCATCCCCTTAATTCACTCATGCTTTTAACTAATCCACAATACTTAGTAAAGCAGCAGCAGAATCCACGGCTTTTTTTAAACCAAGCTGGCATTAGTGATTCCCTGCTCTCCTAAAGAGAATCGAGCATCTAAATCCTCATGTCTCTGAACAACCAACTTCCTGTTCATAAAATACCCTCCTGGTTGTGCTTGGCATGTGGAACTGTTCACAGATTCTTTACACAGCTCTTCATGCAAGAATCTGCTCCCAGAACAAACTTTGCTTCTCTTACTTCAGGCATGTTTTCAAGTCCCATGGTCTTCATGAACTTGTGTCTTCAACTAGCAGTGCATGTGTGTGCACATGGGATTTCCCCGAGCAGCTGCCTTCCACCACAGCACATCTCCAGTAAGCCTCTCTCTAGCAAATAACAGCATTTCCCATCAGTAAAGCATCATGGAAGGAAAGGGACCCAAAAGCAGTAGCAGTGTTACTGTTGTGGAGCCTTTTGGGGGTCAGGCAGTGCCTGGCAGTGCTGGGAGCTTCACTCCAGGCCAGCCAGAGTGCCATCAGCCTTAAGCAGGTGCCCAAGTGGAGCCATGTGTGTGAGCAGGGTCAGAGCTGGCCAGAGGAGAAAGGATCTACTCATTTTCATGACTCATTCTAAACTTTTTTTAACACAAAATTTGAGGGTTAATGAGGTTTGGCACAGATATCTCTATATATCAAAAGAAGAAACTCCTCACAGTGTGATTTTAGCCATGGCTCTAGCAAAGAGTACTGCAATCCTAATTCCTAAAAAAAAAGGACATTCTTTATCAGCCTTTTTTTGGGTTTGGTTGGGGTTTTTTTTGAGAAAAGTCCACTTTGCCCTGTAAGAGAGGTTGGATCTTTTCATGTCTCTTTCTCTTAATGATTTAGGGAAAGAAGGGCACAGCTACCAATACTGCCCTCAATTCTTGTTAACTCTTCTTTTCTATCAAAAACTGAAGCTTTAATAAAAAAAATCTAAAAATGGAAAAAATATAAGCCTTTTCCCTAGGTCAAGCATTTACTGCATTCCTGGCAGTTTTCTTCTCTTTTTTGTCACCATGATGTGGAATTTCTTCCATCATAGCCTGTTTAACACTCAGCTCCCTCATCCATTTCATCTCTATAGACTATAAACAGCAACTCAGAATAAAAATACAGCTGAGCTGACAGTCAGGGAGCATCTCCTGCTTGGCAGCAATCCTGGCTGGTAACAGTGCCCATCCCTGAGACGGAGATGGGGCGCCCGCACGAGCTCCCCACATCCCCACAACAGGGTGTTTGCAGGCACCCTGTGGATTTCAAGTCATGGGGTTGCTTTAACCCGCTCTTTTTCCTTTCCTCTCGGCTCTCTTGCAGGTCCCAACGCTTTCACAGAGGCGGTGGCCTACATCCAGACTCAGTATGAGAGCAAGAACAAGTCAGCCAACAAGGAGATCTACACTCACATCACCTGCGCCACCGACACCAACAACATCCAGTTCGTCTTCGACGCTGTCACGGATGTCATCATCGCCAACAACCTGCGGGGATGTGGACTCTACTAAAGCACCCTCCTCCCTCCGCTCCCGGCACCCGCCCGGAGTATCCTCCAGTCCCGCGGACAGGTCCTCCCTTTCCTTGTTTTTTCCTCCTCAGAAGATAACAAGGAAGAAATACATAAATCCCTCCTCCTGTCCCAGACAACTCTGCAGCAAGTTCTGATTTCCCCAGACCCATTTTATTTTACTTCGGTTCATTTTTGGTTCATTCCCTTGCTGCCCCGTTCTACTCCTCCGTTCCAATTCACAGTGTTGCGCAGGGAGCTAACGCATTTCCCACAAAGTGCATTTCAACTGCCAAAAGACAAAAATACTTCAGTTTTAAAGAGAGGAAAAAAAATCAAAGCCTTAACATACTGGTCAGGAACAGTGTAGTTTGGAACCAAAACTTTTTTTTTGCCTTGAAAATTAAGGGATATTGTTCATTCTCGTGGTTATCTGCCTTTTTTTAAACACTGTTCCTTTGGGAAGTGCTAGATACAACCTGATCATTTTGAGGGTACCTTACAGCTCCAGTTCTGACCCCAAAGCTGGAGGGTTTGGTGTTGAATGCAGCCACCATAGCTTGGATTTGTACATTCTCCTTTTTTCCAGACAGCTATTTGAACAAGTAAGACAGCCATATCAAGTTCTGCTGGTGTCTGAGTAACAGGGACACAGTAACAAAGCCTACTAAGCCTTGTCTAAAAGCATTCATTACTGTTAGCAGTTTCACCTCAAGTTTTTCAGAATTAATGATAAAATTTATCTAGTGATTGCTGTAACCCATTTCTGAGGCACTTCCATGGAGGCCATGGGGCCGCTGGGCTGGGACCCCTGGAGCGTAGGCAGTGAAGATGCCACGGGAATGGTGTCCTGATGGGGACCTCACACTCAGTGGCATCCTGACAAGGAATCCAGCCTGGGGACATTTCCCACAGCACCTCCCAGCCTTAGTGATTTCAGCAGAGGTGATGCTCCTGCAAACATGCAGCATCACTTTCAAGCTTCAGCCCTGAAACGCTGGGGTGAATGAAAAATACTTAGCCCTGGCTTCTTGTAGGCAGAATCTGACCTTCAAGTGCCTGAGCTGGGGAGAGGTGCTTTGGGAAACCTCCCCATGCTTGGGTGGCAGCAAAGTGTGCAAGAGCCTCAAAGCCCTTCATTGCCCCTTGGGCATCCAAACCCCTTGGAAAGCTCAGCCTTGTGCTCTGAGCCTCCTTGGCTGAGCAGAAGCCGGTGGCTTTCCTGTGTCAGCTCCTGCCTGAGCATCCCAGAGAGACAGCTCCAGGGTTGGTGTCTCCAGTCAGGGCATCTCTTTACCAGTATCTGTAGCAAGATGGATGGTTAACAATGGCAAAGGAGAGCTCAGGGAGCTGACCTGAGTCAAGTGATGGAGTAGGAAGGAAAAGTGCAAGGAAAGGAGGAAGCAAGGGCAGGGGAGAGGAGTGGGAAGGGTGGGGGTAGCACCCAGCACAGCAAAAGTGGGGGCTCAGAGATAAGGACAAATACAGGTGGGCTGAGGTACATGTGAGGTACACTCGCTTGCCATCACCAAGAGCTCTGGATGCTGCTGGGTCAAAGGCAGAAGGGAACGTGAGAGGTGGGGTGTCACTTCTGTGGACATGGAGGTACTCTACAAAGTCCACCCCAACAGCTGGTTTGTTCTCTGGGTGAGACAACCACCTCTGAGGTCCCACTCAGGGCCCACCTCACCTGGAGGCAGGCAGGCAATGGTGATCCCTGCCTCTTTTCTGCCTCTCTTAGAAGTCCATTATCTTGGAAAACACAAATCTTTCCAGGCTGGCCACAAGTTCAACTGTCCTCTCTTGGGAGCCTGATCTAGGAGTGGCTTTCAGGTCTCAGGAGGTCTCTCCAGGGCTGTGTTGGTGAGGGACAATATCTCTTCTCTCACTGCCCATTTAGGAGAGATGGTGTGAGAGCAGCCCAGAGCAGCACAGCCCAAGGGGAGGTGCCAGGTGAGCATCAGTGTGCAGGAGGCAGTGACAGGAACACGTATGGTGGCACAGGAGGGAGAGAGCAGTCAGAGAGGTTTAGCGAATGGTTTGGGACAGAAGTTGCAGAAGGGAGATGAGCCAGATTGAGAGCAGGGAAGATGGGAAGAGAAGGGCACCTGTGAGCCAGAGGAGAGTCCCTATCAGAGGCTGTGCTCTGCCAGGACATTGTTTGTGGGACATCTGTGACAAATCCCCAGCCAGGGATATGAGCAGGAGCACCCCAGGGAAAGCCAGGAAGGCCTGCAGAGGAAAACAAGGTGTATGTCACCCATCCAGCCAGCTCACAGCCCAGCATGGCTGGTAACTGTCAGTAACCCCTAAACAGCATTAAAGGAAGCATTTGCTATTGTACAGCAAGGACCTGCTGCTGCTCTGCTGGGCACTAACAGCAATAACACAACTCCTGCCTCCCCTGCTCTGGCACAAGCCAGTACCCATCTTTCTCTTCACCATCTCAGTCTTAAAATGCCTCCCATGACATCAGCTCTGGCGAAGAGCTGGCCAGCAAAACCAGGAGCTCCTCTCTGCTCCTCATTCCACAGCCCACCCACACATCTTGTCTGAGCCCCAGCAGTAACACCCATCATCCACGGGTGTTGTGTCAAATCCAGGGCAGAAAAACCACAAGCTGGTTATGTTTGGTATGTAAAGCGTGTAACCACCGGACCCAGAGTGCTGATGGCTGGTGCTGGCAGGGATGCAGGCCTTTTACTAAGCTCTGTAAGAAGAGTTTGATCAGAAGCACTGGAGTTTCGGAGATTTTCTGTTCCCACCCCTTGAATGTGAATGATGTTTTATCCAAGCAAATAAGTAACAGAATCTGTTCCCAGGGAAGGCAGCACCACACCAAGGCTTTGTGAGCTCCAGCGTAAAGCACGCAGAAATATTTTGGTAAAGACAATTCAAATTAACTCAATCCCAAACTCTGCCATATGCAGTCAAGTGACCAGTGCTGGCTCAGTGCACTTTTACCGCTCTCCAGCCTGGATTCAGGTAACCCATTCCCAGCTTTGCCAGCTGGGAGGTCCTAACCCCCTCTTGCAGCTCCAGCAGGTTCCTAGCATGTTGGTGATAACCAGCAGCTGGTGCCCCATGGGGAAAAAAGGGAGAAAAAGCAGAGGAAATGTTGCCACACAGAGCCTCTTCTTTCATTTTCTTTGGCATATTGTGTGTCTAAAGCTTCATCTCAGCTGCTGTTGCTGACATTCCCTCCCTCACACGAGTGCCATGAGGATTCACTGACAAATGCTGGAAAGAGCCTTTGGAAGATGAAATACTTCCAGTGTTAAACACTACTATTTCTCCCGCTTGATGGCCGCATATAGATTTTGTCTCCAGAACGCCTGCCAGATCATTACTCACTGCTGGCTTCTGCATCCTCCAAAGCCTTTCCTGACAGATGTGCCTTCCGCAGGCAATCTTTTGCCCCATGCTTTTTCTAAACACCAGCAATTCTTGCAGCAGTTGCCTAAAAAGTACCTTGAAATACATCGCCTGCTTTCAAAAGCCTTTTCTTAACAGCCCCTTGTGCTTTGCAATTGCCATGCTCTGAATCCAGACCCTTGGAGACCTAGAGCTGTGTTTCATTAGCAGTCACCACACAGCAGGGATGTTGCAACTGGCACAACTGCATCAGAAATCATACCAGGGCATGGAGGATAGATTTTAAAAGCACAAAGTTGAAACAGCTATGTATAAACCCTGCTGCCCTTCAAAGCTAATGTGGGAATTTGCAAAAAAAAAAAGCTCTTTTTGGGATGCAGAAGGTTTTTAATGACTCAGGTCTCGCATCCGAGGGGTGTCAGCATTGAAAATAGCATTAGCAACTCATGATGAGCTTCAGACAGCAGCAAAAAGAAAGAAGGAAGCTCCCCCTTGGCTTGCTCTGTAGTGAATGAGAGGGTTGGGTATGGAGCCATGAGACCACAAAAATGCAAACAGCTTCTTTATTTAAACAATAATTTCAACGAAATAGAGAAACCCATACAAGGGAAGTCTTGCAGAGCTGCAGGGCTGAGCTGCAGAGCTCCTTAGGAGGATGCAGTAGCTGGGCTGGTTGGGAGAACGAGCAATAACCACGCACTGGGAAAGCACACACTAAAATACAGCCCCAGACTGCCACGGGCACTTTTTAATCTTGCCTACAGAACTCGCACACACTCTGGTTGTCACAGGGGGCCGGAGGAGCCCAGCGGAGCGGCAGGACAGCAGGAATGCTCAGCGTGGCCATCTGGCCCTGCCGTCTGCGAGCGCAGAGTGTCCCTGCTGCCCCCGCCCTCCTGCCGGGTCTGGATGGTCACATTCCCACTGCCTGCCCAGAAACACTTCCAACTACATCTCTCTCAGGAGTTTTGTACCGGAATTAGCTTCTTGCCTTCAGCCAGCTTTCCTGGATGGCCAGCCAGCCTGGCCCTCTGTGGAGGGGAGAGCATCCTCAGGAGGAGCCTGCCATGCCTCCTCTATTGATGTGACTTTGTTTCACGGGACACTAAAAGTATTAATGAGGGCAGTCTTTAATGTATATTAAAATGTATCTGGCATGTTTAATCTATCATGGCATGAGCCCAGTGCTTGCCTGCAAGGGAACAGACCTTGTTCTCAGTCCAGGAGTGCAATCTCCAAGAGGTCAGGGTGTGACATAGAAGATGTCCTTTTGCCAGAAGGTCCCCGTGTGCCCAGCCTCACCGTGCAGCTCAACAAGGCAGACATCGCCCCTGGGGGATTTTGCAGTCAATGCTAGGAAAGAGACCAACCCTGCACTGTTAGTTTGTCTGACATATCCCAAGCTTTTTGTGGTCACTAAGTCTCCTGGAGCCAGGGAGAGATGCTGAGTTCCTGGGAAGAAGGCTGACCATCTGTCAGGTCAATTAGAGAAGCTTAGTGCTAGTGTGCTTGGGTGTTTCCGTGGGCCAGGGTTGTCTTCAGGCTTACCACCAAAAACTCCACAACCATTTCCAAGGAGACTAAAACACTCATTAGTGATCTGACACTGGACACGTCAAGGTCAGTAGAGATGGTGCTACTGAGCATCACCCTGAGCACCCAGACACATCACTCGCAGCCCCAGTGCACACATGAGAAAGCAGAGACATGGTCCAAGTGGCACAAAATTGCAGACCACGGTCTTGCCTCTACCTCCCTGCAGGAAAGAGCAGGCAAACACACCCCAAGGCTCCCTGAGACTTGAGGGTACTGTGTCATTTCTGAGCTCCAGCACTGACACAAGGTAATTGATGCTGACAGATATAGGTACATGACCTATATAGTTATACTGAGAATGTGGCTGTGGGAAGGGACTTTGCACAGGACCACTCATGCCCCAACCAGCAGACCATGAGATCTTTTTTTGTGCAAACACAAGCAAATGTGACCCTTAAACACCAATGCCTTAGTGAGAGGAGGACCAAAGCCTCCAGCTGGCACCCTGCAGGCAGACAGAAAGGGAGCTGGATTGAAGAAATAGCCCCATCTCCCCAAAAGGGCAGCTCTGTTCATGGACACTGAGTGCAGAGTAAGCACAGGGAGGAGAGACCAGGAGAAGGGGTAGAGGAGCTGGGAGCCAGCTGGATGCTCACTGCCCCAGGCCTTCTTCTACCCAGTGTCTTGGAAATTAATGTCAAGACCCAGTCCTGACTGTAGTGGGGGCAAGCAGCTCCAGAGCTAAAGCCCCTGCTCCAGGTGGGGAGAAGAGATCATGGCAGGTAAAACACCATTTTCAGCAGTGCCTGAGTCTCACCAGCGTTTCCAGTGCTGGATGAACCTGGTGGTGCTGGGCAAGCAAATAGGGTTGTTTAAAACACCAGCTATTGCCCTGTTAAATAGCCTAGGTCCCTAATTGTGCTCCTCAGCCCTATTCCCCCACCTCCTTTTTCCCACTTCATCTTGACAAGGGAAGAGTGACCATCACCCTGTCTCTGGGCTCCCCACCACATTTCCCAGAGGATCACCGGAGGCCGTCACCATTTTCCTTTTGCTGGTTTCCCGCTGAATCATTTCTCCTGCATGTTTGATGGCCCAAACTGTATTAACTGTAATTTTGTACGAAGAGTGACTGTCCATTGGTTTAATAGAGCATTAGTTATTGTAATAATTTATTGGCTGTTGGTAATGTATTTATTAGTTACAAAATGTTAATAAAGTGCCAGCTCTTTTCTAGTGTGAGAGTGGTTTTATTGTGTCTCCCTTAAGCGCATCCAGCTTCTCAAACTTGTTATTTAACCCTATGGCTCCTCCACAAACACTTGCACAAGACACAGCAGCAGCTGTCTGCCATAGCCTCATCCACCTGGAAAAAAGGAATTGGAAAAGGATATAACCAAAAGATATTTCATTTTATGTAAGTATTTGGCAGGAATTTTTTTTTCTTTGCTCACCAGAGGCAGCAGCAGGGCAGAGCATCCTTGCTGCCCCATTGCTTCCTCCATCACTTTGGTTACAAATCCTTTACAAGTCACAAGCTTTGCTTTTCCACTGTCTCTTTGTGTGAGCACGGAGTCATAAGACCCATTGCTGGTTCAGTTCAGTAAATGGTGTGTTCTACTCCTTGCTTTAGCACAGAACATGGAGCATCCCTCCCTCCCTTTAAAATAATGCTTGAGCCGGTCTCTGTTCTTTTATGTTTAAACTAAAGATCTTCCATTATTTGGGGCATAAAAATAGAAGTAAGGAACTTGAAGAAACCAAGAGAAAATTTTCTATAAACCTCAGCAAAGGAAAATGAACCATTGCTCCTACTGACTTCACCAACTTCCAGTGATGTGGCTTCAGCTGGACTCATCCTCAAACACAAAATTCCCACATGGCCCATCCTATGAATCCAACAGAAATACAGGCCAGCCTTGAAAACAGCACATGGCTGAGAGGGAAAGGATTTTGCTTTGTGTATTGCTATCAGGGATTTTTTAAACTTCCTCCAGGACACCATCCTGCTCGGATCTTCTGCACAGCTGTCCAGGACCCAGAAGTCATCGGGGTTATTTGGCCTGAATGGGGATTCCTGTTTCCCTGGGCAGAAGCTTTATTTCAGCTGCTCTTCCACCAATAGAATCACTTCTTTATTTAAATATAATACATATTATAGGGCAACACCTGAGATGAACAAGGAAAAGCCCATCCTGATACTCCCCATGAAAATCTCAAGACCCAGCAAATTTTGCAACAACAAGTCAAGAAGAACCACATCCTTTTGTGGCAGTTTCTGGTTTCCCTGTGAATAAGGCCTTTTTTTAATTTCAAGATAAGGATCAAATTGAAGTCCCAAGGCTTTGGAAAGCGCCTGCTTGGCATCCCCAGCTACTCTTTGTCAAGGAACCGACAGTGCAATCGCAAAGCCTTTCAAGATGAAATCAGACAGCTGCTAAATTTTGCATGCAAAAGCTACCGTTGAAGTGGAGCTAATAAAATGACTCACTAATAAAACATTCATGGAAAACTCCAAAATGTGTAATTGGGTCATCATTTCATTAGCAAACACGTGTTCTTGTGAATCTTTGGCGAGTCCAGAGCCCCCTTTGCTGCGCCTCCAGAAAAGGGGGCTGTGGGAGGATGTTGTGGGGGGATGTTTGCCGCAGGAGCATTCCCCACTGGCTGCTGAGCCCCCAGAGCACAGCTTTCTGTGAGATTTCCACAAGGCTTTTGTGAACAGCTGTGTCCCCACATGAGCTTCAGGCAGTCGAACCAGAACTGGGGGGCTCAGCCCCCAGAGGGGCTTACAGAGAGGGGCAGCAACTTCAGACTTCACCAAGCCCTGGGTTTGCACCAAAAGCTTTGCAAGTTCAAGTAGAAACAAGGTGGGTACAAACAATGAAAGGGACTCATGGACTTCCTGAAACACCCCCCAAAGCTGTCAGTGAACTAGCAGGGAGTGACTTTCTGGTGATTCTAAGAGCAAGTTAATGATGGAGAAGATGTCTGGGAGCTCCTGGAGAGCCAGATCTGTCCTGTCCTGTGGCATCTTCACACAGTGCATGCACCTGCATGGGAACACCCTGCTCTGTGGGGCCCTGTGGCAGCCAATGGGGCACAGGACAACCTCACCTCACCTCCTCCTGTTCTGCTGTCTGCTCTCCACTTCTTAAAAAACTTAAGTAGCATAGGGGGAAAATGGCTTTTTATGGGTTTTGGCCACATGTAAATGGGAAAAAAAAAAAAAAAAAAAAAAGGAAAAAAACCCCAACAAAACTACAGCTTTTAGAAATTTACCCTTATGCTCCTACCAAAGCCTTTCCAAACTTAAAATCTCCCTGGAGCAGTCTGCAAGCCCAGAACACTCACAAGAGCTGGCAGAGGCACCTGTACTGGTTACCTCCATGGGAGTTCTTAGGAGCAACCCCATCACCACTGGTATTTAAAGCTGTGCTGAAGATTTTTCCAGGGACAGGACCTGCTCCTACCTCTGGGCAATTCCTTGGCATTGGTCTTGCTACAGTGGCACCACTCAGTGCCAAGTACCCTTCCAGGCAGGTCCATAGGACCACCCTGGGATGGCCAAAGCCCCCTCCATCCCAGTCCCTATGCCCAGTGTGGCCAAGCTGCTGGCTGATGCTGTCTGTCCACCCTTTATGTGGGCTCTCCAAAGGATTCTTCAGGGGCACCCAGTCCCTGAAGAGAGACTGAGACCCTTCCCTACTCCTTTGGTGAGGCAGGAGAGGAGCAAATTAACTTCTTCCTGTTCTTCCTTGAGGTTGCAAGTGTCTGCCCTGCCAGACTGGCCCCACAGGGATGTGGGGGAGAATCAGCTGCAGCCCCCCACCTGCCCTGGCCTCCAGCCCAAGAGGAGGGCAATACCCCATTTCCCCCACTTTTGTAACCAACTCACATTTACCACTGTCTTACTATAGAGATTTTGTTTTGCTTTCTAACTTTCAATTCACAGAAATATTCTCCTCTCCTCTAACTCTGTCTTTGCCTTCCTCTCTCCCCTCTCCTCCCTCTGTGCTCCCCTTTGCAGAACCGCATGCACGAATCTCTCATGCTCTTCGACTCCATCTGTAACAACAAATTCTTCATCGATACCTCCATCATTCTCTTCCTCAACAAGAAAGACCTATTTGCTGAGAAGATCAAGAAGTCACCTCTGACCATCTGCTTCCCAGAGTACACAGGTAGGTGCCAGGGCCGACACGGCACAGCCACAGGCCCACCCTGCGCCACCGGGGCTGGGGGGACAGAGGGGACAGGGTGCCTTTAGAAGGGGGCAAAAGCACTGCCCACCTTCACGAGCTGTGATGCAGCTCCAGCACCCCACTCATGGGCTGGGGCTGTGTCCTGGGTGGGGCAGTTCTTGAGGCAAAGGTGCACAAGCAGCTGGTGGGACAGAGAGGGGGTCCCAACAAATGGAGATGAGCTGAAATGAGCCTGGGCACAGGGAGCTGTGGAAAGAAGCCTTGGCAGGAGCTGAGTGGCCACCACTGGAGCCATCCTGTTTGCTGGTGGTCCCTGAGAAGCTCCTGCAAGAGGAGCCAAGACACGTGGTCCTCCAGGCTGCATCCTCCCAGGAGTGCCTTCACGCTGGGTGTGGCTGGAGGAGAAAAGAGCCCCTTTACAGCAGGAATCTGTGGAACCACAAGAGAATCGTACATTTTGTAGTGAAATCAACATGGCCTAGAGAAAAGGATAAATAACGAAGAAGATGGGCAAGGATAGATACTCTGGATTTCTCTAAGGGAAAGGAAAAAGCCCATATAAATTCAGACTCCAGCATCCCCTACAGATACTGAGATACCTCTGAACTATTCCACCTATGCTGGATGCCAAACTCTGGGGACAAGGGAGTCCCCCAGCAAGATGGCACCCATTCCCCTACAGCATAAGTGCACCACTATTTCCACCAGAGGCATTTAGGCTTCTCCACCATGAAGGCACCAGCACTTTTCTCACAACCACCCGGTAGAGCAAACCAGGCTATCCCATGTGCAGCTGTATGGCACATCCAGGCTACCCTGTGGAGAGGCACAGCCCGGTGGCACCTGCCCACTTTCCCTCTCCTTCGGCCACCCACTGCATCAGGAACAAGGGGAACCAGCAAGCTGGAAAAGGAAAATAAATCTCCAGATAATAGCAGCTCTTGCAAAGGCGATTTCAGGGGCATAACTCAGCTTTGTGGCTTCCCACGAGGGGCCAGCACAGCCTCTCTCTCTGCCCTAAGCAGCTTAATGCAGTAACGCACATTTTTCGGCTTGAGCATCTGGCGCCTCTCCAGCCCACCTTCCCAAAGCAAACCTCCCTGTCACCGAGCCCGCAGGCAGCACGTGTGTCCCCAGACGGCTCCTAGAACACCACCACCCCTCGCCCACTCCAGTGCCCAGGGCAAGACCCCCACCCACCCCAGGTGGGGCACAGAGGAGCTCAGCCCCACCAAGGGGGTACAGCCAGCGTCCGTGGGTGATGCTGAGGTGGCCACCAACTCTCTCGGCCATCCCTCCCCCTGCCTGCCTGGCCGGGGGGCCACCAGGCCCCCCGGCCTTCTTCCCCCCCCGGCGATGGGCGCTGTCGGGGCGCGCCGCGGGGACTCACCGGTGCTGCCGCGGGGACATCCCTCAGGCACAGCCCGGCCGGGCGCAGCTGGGGAACCCTGCCCTTCCTGCAGGGAAAAAGGGGAGAGTGCGGAGCGGGCAAAGCAGCAACACCTGGGGAAGGAGGAGCCCTCGACTGGGCCCAGGTGTGATGTGTTTTAGGGAGAAATGGGGCAGAGGGGGAGCAAAAGGGTAGTGGGGGTGGAAAGGAGGGAGATGGGAGGGAAAAGGGTTAAATGGACCCTGAAGGGGGCGGTTAAAATAAATAGGTTTGCCTGTTTCTGTTATAATTAAAGCACTTCGCAAGCAGCACGGGGCCGGGTGTGGCGGGGGGTGGTGGCCCTCAGCCCTGACAGCCCCGCTCTGCCCCCCCGCCTGTGCCCGCAGGTCCCAACACCTACGAGGACGCTGCCGCCTACATCCAAGCACAATTCGAGAGCAAAAACCGCTCCCCCAACAAGGAGATTTACTGCCACATGACGTGTGCCACAGACACGAACAACATCCAGGTGGTTTTTGACGCCGTCACCGACATCATCATTGCCAACAACCTGCGGGGCTGCGGCTTGTACTGACCCCCCCCGGCGCACAGCGACTGCTTGGGTGGCGATCCCGGCGCCAGGAGAGAAAAGAAACATAAAAATAACAAAAAAAAAAAAAAAAAACAAAAAACACCAAACAAAAAAAAAACAACAACAACCCCAACGCAACCACACACAGACACACACAGACACACACACGCGCGGGGGAAAAAAAAAAAAAAAAGAAACGAAAAAAACAGATTGATGGAGAGAAAAAAAATTGTCATCATAATCATGCGAGTTGGTAAATAAAAAGGCATAAGGAAAAATTATATATATACGTATATATATATATAAAAAAAATCCACACCCACCTTTTTAGTTTGTTTTTTTGAACCCCCTTTCCCCATCAGGCTCCTCACTCCGGCCCCCAGTGTCCCAGCCTGGGGACACCCCGGGGGCCAGGGGGGCTCTGCCCGACCCCACCATCCCAACAGCTCCCCCGGTACCAGGCATGGAGAGGGGGGAAAGGGCAGCGCCCGGGGTCACCCTGGGCAGGGGCTTCTCTTCCCGGCAGTTATTTGACCATGGGCTACTATTTTCTAATTATGATTATTAAAATCCATTATTGTGGGTTGGCTTTTTAAAATTATTATTATTTTGGTTAATTTTTTTTTTTTCCAGCATGGGCAAGGCCGGGCTGCCCCTGCCTGCTCCCGGCCACACTGCCGCTTTCAGAAACAAAAAGGATTTTTGGGGTTTTTTTTTGGTTGGGTTTTTTTTAAAGAAGGAGGGAAAAAATTGAAAACTGCCCCCGGCCACATGTCACAGCTAAAAAGGGAAACAACGACATCAACAAGCAGGTCTCCTCCCATTTCCCACCCTGGCTGTTTGGGGGGAAGGCTGCAGTGGGGCATCCTCCTCCTGCTCTCTTCCCAGGGTTTCAGCGGGGTTAGGTCAGATTTTTTGAATTCCCACACCAGTTCGGGCCAAAGCCCTCACCAGACAGAGCCGGTGGGTTTTTCCCATTTTTTCCCTCCCTCCTGGTTTAACAACTCCCTGCTCCTGGTCACTGCTCACTCTCCAGGTCCGTATCCAAAAGCACAGCTTGGCCCCCCCAACCAGAGTTCCCCCCCCACCTCCCCTTCAGGGCCGACCAGGGACATCAGGGAGGGCTATACAGATATATATATTTTATTTTATTTTATTTTTTGTTTAGAGTATTTTTTTGTTTTCGTTTTGTTTTTATTAATTATTTTTAACTCTTTCCAGTGAATGCTTTTTTGTGCTGCTTTTCTCTTCCCCTCTCCTGCCCCAGTCCTCTCTCCCTTTTAGTGAATGGTGTTTTCTCTCTCATGTGGGGATGTTTGTGCTGCAAAATAAGTAAAAAGGAAAAAAAAAAGAAAAAAAACTTTAAAAAGCAAACTTAAAAAAAAGCAAGAATGAAAATAATTTAAAAATTTTAAAAAACACACACAAAACCACAAAAAATAATTTAAAAAAATAAAAAAAAACAACAACAAAAATCGAATGTAGTGTTTACATGGAAGCCACCGTTTTCATGACCAATCCCTCGTCATTTCTATTTTGATTAGTAACCAGACGTCTTCACAGTTTCACTTTTACGAGTTACCTTTGCTGAAGAAGAGCAGTCACACCTGTTCAAAAGAAAATGAGTAAATAAAGAGGAAACTTAAAAAAAGATATTATATATATATATATATAAAAAGCGCCAGGTCTTTCTAAGCCTTTCTATTACCAATCAGTGAGGTTTCTGTGATATATTACACACTGCCAATCTCTTTCTCTGACTAATGGAAAAATTCATGTGTAGCTCAATAAAGAGAATGTTTGTCTGTACCCTGGGCTCTCCCCTCCCACGCCTCCGCCTCCTTCTTTCCCCCCGCGCCTGCCTGCCTCCTTCCAAAGGGAGGAAGAAAAAATACCAAAAATCGCATTTGGGGGGGATTTGCTGCTGGTAGCAGAGGAAGAAGGGAACTACGGATTGGTGTAACTACTGATTGTAAATTCTGGGAAAGCAGTGCTTGGAAGGGCTTTGGTGCTTCAGAACATCACTGTGAGCAAAGGGCCCCCCCAAAGACCTCCCCAGGCAAGAAAATATTTTTATTTCTTTGGGGAGTGCAAAGCTAATCACCAGGATGAGTCCTTCATTTATGGCAACATCACAAATCTCACAATATTAAAGTTTTTCCCCTTAAGATATAGAGGAAGGTTCTTCAAGAAAGTTGAGGTTTTCTCCCTGCTGCTCAAGCGATTCTGGGTTTGTTTGGATTTTTTGGGGATTGGGGGTTTTCTCCACAGTTTGGGTTTTTCCTGCATTCTCCTTCATCCCAGGTTCCCAGCTCCTGTGCATGCCAGTTCTGGGCACCATGACCACAGGTGGGACACTTGGAGAGACCCCGGCCCTGGGCACAGCGCCGGCACTGCCGGGCACGGGGCTGGGGCTGGGCACCACATTTGACATCCCCTCCCGTACCACGGGAATGCTTCCAAACCCCGCGGCACCGCCCGGGGATGGAGCCATAGAGAAGGTGACCCAAGCCTCCAGGACCCCCCTGTGCCACCCCTGGTATGTCCCCTGCCCAGCCCCGAGGAGGGAAGGGTGGGTGGCAGAGACTCCAGCATGCAGCAGCAGCTCCTGACCAACACGGCCTTTCCAAGGTTCCTGCTGTTTACAGCGACCAGAAGCGTATGCTGGCACTGGGAAAGTCGATCAGGCCTCTCCTCAGATGACCTCCCTTTCCAGGGAGGCAGAGCCAGCCAAGAGGCCACCGCTGGTCCTGTGCTCCTCTGCACAAACCAGCCTTTCATGGCTCAAGTAGGTCATCGTGCAGCGGTGCCGCAGGCAAAGGTGCCATCCAGCGGCTGGCCAGGGTCCACTCCTCAGGGAGCTGCCGGGAAAAGTCAGGAGCGCAACAGAAGTCCGGAAAGAATAGCCCCAGTCTCTGAAACACCCCCACCCTCCCTGGTGGAGCTCCAGGAACCTTCCTCTTCTCACGGACACCGGGAAGCTCCTTCTCTCATCTCTGCTGCAGCCCGAGGAACTGCAGGACCTCTGGCAGGGACAGGCTCGTGGCACCTTCTCCTTCCCCACGGATCTGCTGCTGGCAGAAGAACTGGATTCCACAGCAGGGTCCTGCAGCAGACAGGGAGGGCTGGGGAGAGCTGCTTTGCCGGTATCTTCCCAGGCACCTTTTTTGCAGCAGTGAAATTGAGGGGGGCAGGATGTCACAGCTCCCAGAGCACCAGGAGGAGGAGGAGGTGGCTCATGCACCGCTGGTGCTGCCAGCCAAGCCCTGGGGAACCAGGGACTCCTCAGCTTCTGTGTTCAGGAAACTGCTCCAGGGCAGAGCACTCCTGCCCTGAAGGTGGGTGGGCTGGGAGAGAACAGGCCAAAGTGGTGGACATTGCCCACAGACAGGTCAAAACCCATCCTGGCTGCAGGCAGCCCCTCTGCCGAGAGGGAGCTGGGATCATTCTGCCTCATCATGTACAAAGTGCATCATCAGGTAAAACATCTCCCAGAAATGCAGCAAGGAGGAGGAACTCATGGATACCCAGAGCCCTCGAGGATTTCTGTGCTGTTTTCTGCACTCCCAGAGGAACATCGACTCTGCTGCCTGGATCACAACCCAAACTCTGCATTGCTCACACGAACAATAGCTCTCATCCATCCACACACTGCCAGACAGCTCAAAACCCACCTGATTTTCAGTCCCTTGAGACACTGTTTCTCTGTCATTTCCCTGTTCACAACACAGCCAAATTCCAGTAGCAATTACTACCCTGCAACCAGAGGCTTGGGAGAATGTTCCCAAACCCAGTGTCAGGTGCTTGTGCTCCCTCTCATCAGATGAAAGGGGGAACCGACAGGGACCAAAGTGCAGATGCCCCATTTACAGACCAAACACGCACCAGGTACATGAGAAATCACACTACAGAAATTTACAATTTCCAACACTGATCAAGGTTTTATTTTTGTTTGGTTGGGGTTTAACAATAAAAACAAAACAGCTATGTTCTAGGCAAAACCAAAGATCTCAAAAAAAATTTTTGAGGTTTACTAATAGCATTGCAAGGTAAGGCTTCCCAAAGAGTTTTATTGAAATAAATTATTTTCACCTAAACATTGATGCAATTCCTCTCATTAAATTCACCTTCACCTAAAAACCAACAGTAAAAAAAGTTACCAACAATTCTAGATAATACTGGGCTCCTTCTAAAGGACGGTGAAACTAGAACTCATTCTTCAGAAGTTTAAAAATTAAGTCACTGCCATGTAAAATTCAACTATGTAAGCTAGCGGCGGCAGCGCCAAGGGGATCTCAAAAGTTCTTAAGAAAATCCAGGTTAGCAGGTTGGGCTGCAGCCAGCAAAGGTCCAGCTGCCCCCATTCCTCCAGTCTTTCATGGTGAGGTTGTGGGGTTAAAAATGAAATAAAAAGCAAGATATTGGAGCAATCTCCGCACCATCTCATCAGTGTTGCACTGGAGTCCAGGACAGGAAGGTTTTACTTTCAACTCCCCCAGCTCATGGCAACAACATAACCTCACCTTAGGTCCCTCTTCACTCCATCCCCCTCTGTCCCTCGCTTGTTTCTGGACATAAAAGGCAAAGGAAAAGTGCAGCCTTGGGGATGAACAGAGCCAGACCTCTGCCAGTGCAGAAGAGCCCAGCAACAGTGAACTATTTCATGCTGGAATCGGCGTGAATCAGCGCTTTGCTGCACAATTCATGAATTCAGGTTTTCCTGTGTTGTGTAGCCAGACAACTTCATCCAGTGTAAGAACCTCCCAGCAATGCTACCCCAGCCCTTCAAGCCGCCCTACATAACACCCTTGGCTGCTGTAGGAACAGGGACTGAGCAGCCTGCTCGTCTAACACAGGGCTTGCTGCAAGCTTCTAAGCTTCCTTCCCTCGGAGTAACTGCCCCTGATTGCGAGCAGAACATACCCGTGCGCTCCGTGACCTGCACCCACAGCTACCTCAGAACACACTTCCCCCAGCCTCTGCTGTGCAGTCAGCCCCATAGCTCATGCCAGCTGCAGAAATCATGCCCGTGGTTTAGAAATTGCATTTTGTTGTGGAGAGGATCAACGTCACATAGAAAATATTACAAAAAAGGTTAATTTGTCAGCTGTCCAAACATTATTAGACCACATGCTTTATACAGCAGAGAGGCAGCCAGCTCACTCGGCAGCACAGCCAGCTGAACTCTGAAGAGACACTTTCCTGCTGGTATAGAAAGCGCAGGGTTTTTTGTATTTAATTAATTTATTCAACGTTGCTCACGAGGAGGAGGAAGGAGGGGCAGCAAGTGCTAAGAGTTTTGCTGCATCTGAAGTCTCCGTTCAGCGGCGGCAGCGAGGGTCCTGCGGCGCAGGGTGACGGCGTCGGCCGTCGCTCCCTCGGGCAAAGGCTTCTCTGTGCTCAGCTCCTCATCGGAGGTTTTGTTTAAGTAACGCCTGAGGGGGAAAAAAGGAAAAGATGAGTGAGCAGAACCCACCTCATTCTGGCTCTGAAAAATGCATCCCCGCAGTCAGGGAGGGCTGGAAGGCAAACTAGCAGGAAAATGCCTTAATAAACGTGCACATGAGCTATGTGCTCCTAAAAAAAGCCCACATCACCTACAATAGGCTCTGCAGAGTTGGCAGGAGCTCTTAGGTTTTGTGCAAGATCCTTGTGCCTGTGGGAAGGAGCCAGTTCTGAAGGTCAGGCCTGTCCTCTCAACTCGGAGCCATTCACAGCAGGTGAGTTACAACTCCCTCTGTTCCTGTTACTCCACTCCTCAGTCTCTGGCTTTGCCTACCACAAGAAGGCAGTCCCTGATGACAGGGGGTAAGCCTGTGACAGAAGGGGCACTAGGGGCTGCACAGTGCAAGGTAAGGCCAGAGGACAAGGAAGTTGCTGCCAGAGTTAAAAATCCCAGTGAATTTTTTACACTTTAATGGGAAAAAACGGTAGTTTGAAATTCAACAGCTCTTCAAACTAGTAAACCAGAAAGTCAAAAATACTCTGTCTCCCTAAAAGACATTTTTTCAAACATCAAGGAAAAATTTAGTCTAGGAGCAAGTCTGTTTACAGACTTATAAAAGGTGTCACGGCCCCAGGTATTTATAAGGCATTTCAGTATGGAAAAGAACAGGAGCAGCAGTAGCCTGACAACACCAAAGGACCCGGAACTCCGTGGCGTTGTTGTAGGCCCTCTCAGCAGTATCCCTGTGATACAAAGGAAGGGAAAACACTTGTTAAAAACACTATGAAGTGTTTTCTGCATCACTAAAGTGCTTTTCCTTCTCTGCTTAATCAGCAACTGGGTGCTAGTAGAGTCCACCAACATAACTGGAATACCAGTAAAAAAGTTGAATTCTACCTGTAACAGCTGTTACTGCTTGGGCTAAAAGAAACAGTTCAAGTTGGTCCCTCTCTCTTCAACAGTGCTGACTGGCTGGTGCTGAGCTCCTCTGGTGAGGTCTAGACAGGGTCACCTGTCAGATCTGTGCTGCTCTGGGCTCTGTATTTGGAAAAAGTGGTGCCTGACAGGAATTTCAGCTGTAAGAGCACAGGCAGTGAGGGCTGACACCTGTGCCAGGAGCCGAACTAAAGATTACTAAAGGACTCAGCCCAAGTAACCTGTTCTCAGTAAATGCTCAGACCAAAGCCCACTGAAGCTGGAAAAATCAGCCTTTGATTTCAAAGAGCTTTGGATCAACTGCACAGGAAGCTGTGTGTGTGCTGGTACACACGACACTATTTCAGAGTTGGGTTTAGTTAGCAGTGTCAAACAGCATCCTGAGCCTGCTGTGGCAGATGTATTCATTCCTCTCACTGCTTTTCCCATCAACCCAGGCTCTCAGTGGTCTTAATCCATTTGAAACCCATTCTGGGGGACTCCACCTGAGTGGCCAGGCTGGTGTTTCAGGAAGGAACATACTTTCGAGCTTGTTGCAACAAGTCCTCCTTCCGCTGAACCAACATACGCTGCCTTTCGTCAGCTGACTTGGAAAAGCGACTTCCCCTGGCCTCAAAATCTTCTGCTTCATTAGGTTCTGCATCCATTTCACTGAATTCCACCATTTCTTCCAGTCTGGAGTTCAGTTCAAGTGGCACTCTCTCCGTCTAAGAGAAAAGGAAATAAGAAATAAGTCTTTGCAAAATTTGGGCTCTTTGCATCAAAACAACAAACTACAAAGAACTGTCATTTTCTGAGGCACTGGAAGAAACCAGAGTCTCACCTGCTGTACCCAATTCCCTTGGGTTCCTTTGAAAAGCCCAGCCAAAAAACAGAACAAAGATATTTCAAACCATGCTCAAAGATCCTGTATCCTATAATGCTGTATCTTTTATGCCATGTTTGAAAGTAATGTCAAAGACAAACATTAATTACTCATAATTAATGCTCTCTGAAAATGGGGCATTTGAAAGTCAGATTCTGCAGCTGACTTGACAAGTGATGCAACAGTAAAGAGTTGAAAAAGCAGAAATCCACGTACTAAGGAAAGAATAACAAATGTATTTGCAAAGATCATTTGTGCTCAAGAATGGAATTTATGAGGCTTTGGTTCACTGGGTTCTGCAGCACCCAAATTATCCTGTTTTAGACTGCTGGAGCAAGGCTGGCAACTGTCCCAAGCACGGTGTGCCAAGAGAGAAGCTGGCAGGCCCCACATGGTACCTCTCCCCCCTGACAGCCAGCTGATAACACTAACCTGAAAACTGAGCTGATGGATGATGGCTCTGGGTACAGCAGCTGAGGTGAAACAGCACATCCTGATCACACCCTGTCAGACAGGATCAGATCAGCCCCGCGATGCAGAGCCACGGCAATAACCAAGCGTGGTGGCATCACGAAACAAATCACCTCAGCAAAGGGCTGAAGGGTGTAGCCATCATTTGGTACCCCAGAAGATGACTCAAGCAAGTGGGATGCTCCAGAGAAGTACTGGCCAAGTCAGCCCCTGCTGCCTGGTTTTGGGCCTTTGGCAGAGCTGCTGAGGAGCTGCGATGGCCGGTTCCATGGGATTGCTGCTCCAGCCCCAACAGGCCGGCCGCAGCAGCATCACAGTACAACACACAGGCTTAGGCAGCTGATGTGCAAAACAAGTTGAGTCATCCCAAAGCCCTAGAGACAGGCCAGTAACGCCATCTCCCCGACACAACGCCTTCAGAGAGCAAACACCAAGACAAATGTCACTTCCCATTAGGTAGGTGACCCAAGCAGGAATCCCAGAGCCCAAGTCAGCACATTATGGACACTGCAACCTCAAACACAAGTACGGGTGTTCAGCATCTCTCAGCAAAACCCCAGTGCTGGAATTTACCAAACGGCTCCAGCACCACACACAGGAATGCACTGGGATAACGTGGGTGTTGGGGTCTCTTCTGTAACACGTGGGGGCACCACTGGACTGCCTCAAAGCACTGCCACATCCCTAAGGAGGGAGGGATAGCCCTGCAGAATGATCCCATGGACTGTACTTGGGGCCAAGATGACCTTGGCAGACCCCGTGGAACAGGTATGGAGCAACTCAACTGCTGCTTCTGATTACCACACAGGTGGGCAGGGAAAAGGGAAGCTCTGCTGTGGGAAGCAGTGAGGAGCCCACTCATTGTAGTCAATGTTCAGACAGTGATCTTCACTTGTTTTTCCCCTGGGCCATTAGTATCAGAAGATACAAGTTGTCTCACCTAAGGTTTGGGGGTTTTTCATAAGGTTACAAAGATTCAAAAATCAATACCCAGAGCCCAATCCTCTATCTGAGCACAAGGAACAGTTACCAAGGAGGTTTTAGAGACAAAACTATCACAGCTAATTGCAGTAAAGGTTATGACAAGCCTCAGGAATGCAGCAGATCACAGATGCAGAAGCCCATATACTACAAAACTATTCCTCTTTCAGGCTCCAAAAGTTTCATGAAAGCCATGGGATGCCTCAGAAGTGTTTCTAAATAGCCACCAAGTACTTAAGCAAAGGAGGGCATATAGCATAGGAATGGAGAGAAGGCAGAGCATTATGCACATCACTGGAAGCATCAGCATTCCAATGCACAGCTGGAGAGAAGCACATGCACAGTGTCCCACTAACGGTACAGGCCAGGACTGATAGAGGCTGTCAGTATTTAGAGCATTATCTCCAAACCTGTAACATGATTTATACCATGATGGTGCTCAGAGATGCCTCTCAACTGCCATTACATTATATCAGCACTTACACCCCAAAACCACAAGCTACAATTGGGGAAAAAAAATCAGCCATTATCTCTATCTTAAGACCTTTGAACTCCAAGTAGAATGAAGCCATAATATGACATAAGGCACTAGGAAAACCAACACTACTCGTGAAGAAGGGTTCTTTTATTTGAGTGTCTCAGCTGCCCTAAGAAGTGTTGTTTCCAACAAGCAGAACTGATGGTTTTTGATCTCCACTTGCTGTTGGAGATTTACAAAGATTCCCAGTGGGTATGCTGATTAAAAAAAAAAAAACAGAACAGGTAGAATGCTTATAAGACGTACCCTAAGGCTGCAGCACAAGGGAACTGGGGTTTTCACGGTCTCTCTCAGAGACTGTGTCATAAGGTGTCAAGGTCTATCTATCCATAATTTAGAAATTCAAGTCACACTCAGAGGAGATGATGGCAACTTATGTCCCTTCCCATTTGCCTTTAAAAAGATTCTCAAAACTCCAGTGCACCCTGCTGAAGTAGCTTGTTTGCTGTTTGCCCTTTTCTCACAGACAAGCCTTTGACTGACTACAGCAACAGATTCTTCTGGCAAGCAGAAAGAGATACACCAGGCTTTTGGTTACAAATTAAAATCAAAATCAAGGGGACACCAAAGTGACAGGAGGTTCCTAGAGCAGGAGGCTCCCAAGGCTCCTCTCCACGACAGAAATACTCTCAATAGCAAGGAGTTAAGTAAGACTCCTTGGTAGAACTCTGAGCTCTGTAACAAGGGTGTGCAGCTTGTCCCAAGGCAGCCTAAGCTAACACTAAATGCACAAAGCATTTCTGAGGCAGGAAGAGGACAGCAGCACCTTCCAGCTTCCACAACACTACCCAGCAGCACGTTTCTCTCTATGCATAGCAGTCTCAGTCTCCCACTTCAGCTCATGCCTGTGATTCCCATTTGGTACAGCACATATCCATCCAGGAAAACCCACACAGGGGCCACCAGTTCATCCTACACAAGCAGCCAGCAGCAGCCCGACTAAACTGTGGGGTATTCACAACTGTTCCACTGTCTCTAGGCCATCTCTGTGCTATCCTACACGGTAAAAACAGGTTCTCCATCCAAACCACCATTCACTCCAGCCCAAACATACCACCTGAGCAGTGCTCAGCAGCACTGCAAAGCAAAAAGGCATCTCTGTTAGAGAGCACATGCTCAGTGCTGTGATGTATGAATACCAGACCCAGGTTTTTCAGGTTTGGTAGTGCCAGGCAGGAGAGAAGAAAGATGAACAGCAACACAATCATTCAAAGCGGGATTTGAAACCAGAACCAAGCTAAGGATAACTAGTTAGATACCATTTGTACCAAGAGAGGTTTCTCTCATTAAAGAGCAGGGCAAATGCCTCTAAAACCTTCAAAGAAACCCAAAAATGCTTGATCCAGACCAAGATTTTCATTCCTGCAGTTCTGTAGCTGCTACCCCAGGCTCTTACCAAATATCTGTACCATCACTACCACCTCTTCCTCAGCCTCAACTGCATAATTAAACCAAATCAAAGGTTTTTTGTCTTGCAACCTGCTAACAAGGGAACTGCCACAGTTGAATTCCAGGTAGTAACAGGAATCTCTGAACATCATCATGGTATAAATCATGGGTATTCAGGTCACTAAAGGCTGCAGAGAAAGTCATATGCCTCACAAATTCACTCAGCCAGAAGAAAGGGAGATTTTTAAAACAGAAACCCTCAGGATGTCACTATTACAGTCAGAGAAAACAAAAGTGAAATGAGATCTTACTCTACTCGCAGGGTAATTTTTTTCCCTGCCACACTTTTGCTAGCACATGCTGCTTAGTAAAGCCCTTAGTGAAGAACAGCAAAACCCATTATTGTGCTTTGTATATAGAAGGGCTGTTATCTCTTGGTCTGTTTATATCTCACTCCATTTCCACCAAAGCTCCCCGTGTCTTAAAGTGCTTCCTCCAGAACACAAAAAGAATTCTTATACCCAGAAAAGAAATACTCCTCTTTTTAATGGAAGTGTTTGGAGATGTACAGAATGGGAATGAGAAGAGAAAGGGGAAGAGCAAAGCAGCCTGCTCTTCATATTCCACAGATGGGCATGGGCTGATCAGACATGAAAAGAGACATGATGATCTTCTGTTCTTTGTACCATTTGAGAGCACTTTCCTTCAAGGAAGAAAAAGAAAAGCACACAACTAATCCTCTACAGAGGCACCATACTCATATCTGATTTATCCACCTGACCGTGTTAGCTCTGATGTGAAATGCAAGGAAGGGCTGCCACCAACCTGACCTGGGGTACAGAACCACAGGCACCTACCAGTCCATGCAGCTTCTAATTGTGCTTTTTGCCTCTTTTTATGCCAAATTACCTGTGTGACAGTTCCAGTATCCTCCTGATCAGTACTGTGCCTTTCCACAGAGTTGTTCAATGCAGGTCTAATGCTATCTGCACGCTGAAATGCAAACATCATGGGTTTAAAACACTGTGGGAAATGGCAAAAAAACCCGAGTTCTTTGAACACATTCAAACTCTGCCCTCTGCAATGTCAGGCGTTGTGTTCAATTTAGAAACAGATAAGTTAGCAATAAACAGAATGCTCTGTGTTGAGAGAGAATTCTCTCTGTTTCCCCACACGCAGACTCCAAATAACAGTGCTATCTGATGTGCACAGAACTTGAATTCAATATTCTTATTAACAGAAACATTGTCCCCAGACTGCTTTACTGAAATCTGCTGGCACTAATTAAGAACAAGGCATCATTTTGCCGACTTTCTTTGCAAAAAATCTTCTTAAGTGGTACAATTCAATTATCTGTCAGCAGAGAAATCAACTGGAAATGTTCTAAAAGCTCTGCACAAGAGAGACCAGGAAGAGCTGCATTAACTGAGCAAATATTTGTCTCTTGTCTAGCTAGGATATTTTCAATATATTTTTGGTACATGACTGAATACACTGCATTTACAGAGATTTAAACAAAGGGAAAAACAAATCCCAGATTCACCAGCGCTTCAACTTGCTTCATTCTCCTCACTCATTATTAACAGGCTCAGTGCTGTGATAAGAAAGAAAGTAATTTTATGTGCACAGTCTTATAACTCACCTGTGTGGGGAAAGGCACCTGGATGCGCCCTTCTAGGATGTTGTCAGTGGTGATCTCTACAGAACGAGTTAGCTGCAGATCCTGCAGAACTAAATGATAAGGAACCTGAGGGAACATCTCCTGAATCTGATGGGCCTGGAGAAAGCAATACAGTCAGTATCAGCAGTAAATAGAAGTTAGCTGATAAGTATGTCAACAGAAAGAGATTAAAAATATTATCAGCTCTAAGATGCTGCTCATGATATGCAAACCCACACACACAAGCAAGAGAGAAAGAAAACCCATGCTGGCATTGACTTCCAGGGCAACATGCTGCCTCCACTGAAGTCAACAGCAAAACTGCAGCTCCTAGGGAGACACCACATGGCCCTGAACAGTGCCTGTAGATGCACAAAGGCTTCAAAGGCTTCCCAACCCTCTTCTTATGACAGCCTTTTAAATAAAGCTCTATGCAAAACTCATGGCTGACTGAAAGTTAGATCAACACTGGGAAGAAAAAACCAATTTTGCTTTTTGACAGATTGGTTCCAAAATGGTACCGATAAGGACAAATGGAGCAAGTTTTAATAAGCCACTCCCTCCAGCCATCCTGCCTACAAACCAGTTTAATAGGGTCTGAAAATTCAAGTAAATTAAACTGAGTTGTCAGGGAACAACTGACACTGAATTATTATTGAATTTCAAGTAAGTTAAATAATATCCAAATTAAATAAGTAAAGGTAAGAGGGAAGACAAATAATATGCTTTTAGAGACCAACAACTAGATTTCATTTAATATTAAAATGTCTATTTTCACTAATGCCCAAAGTCATGGGGGTCAGGGGGGAATGAGAACAGCAATAAGAAAAGAAAGGTGGAGGAGTTCTGAGAGCAAAGCAAAAACTACACACCAATTGACAGTGAGTTCCAACACAAGCAACTACTGCAAACCTAACTCTCCATTGTACTAACTTGTGATCAAACCAACTGATTTAGCATTTCAGCCTCTGGCTTTCCCCTCAGAATACTTCCCTAGGTTTTTGTTCAGTAACACAAGGGAGAATTTCACTTACTTTCTATTAAAAATGTGTAACACTTTAATAATTTGCTAACCTGAGCCTTTCCATTAAAGTAGACATTTTAATATAAGTTGCTACTGTACTTTTGATAATACACAATCCTAAAAAACCATTACTCATCCTTAACAAAAGCCCATTTGTGTCACTATGTCCAGTAAAAGAAAAATTAAACTGACCTCAGATGGAGAGTTCCTGCATATTTAACTAATAAATCATCTGCCAACACCTTATTGCTCCCTCCCTGCTTCAAACACCCTAAAAATAGTGGCCTTACCCTGCTGATGTTTAAACAGAAGTAAAGGCTATGGGAAAGACCTAATATTATGAAAACTCCATCACTTTCATAAGACACCTCACTGAACATTTATTAACATGGTACAGAATACAGTAGCTTGAAGAACTCAAAGGAAATAGTACTTCTCAAAAAAAAAGAAGTGTCTCATGAGGCCTTTCCTTTTTGTACATTAGAGTGTTTATGGATGAATTCAACAAATCTGGAATTTCATCCTCTACACTTCTACCATCATCATGAATCAGCAAAAGCTGAGGGTGCTAGAGAGACCACCTCACACTTCTAAGACACTGGAACTGCTATCTTGAAGCTTAGTGCTATTAAAGATTAAAAAAACAAACCAAAAGCTATAGAATGAGTTTGATCAGTTACTATTCGACCAACAGCTAAATTCTCTTTACACACCCTTTGGTGCTGCAAGTTGTCACAGAAGTAATGAAAAAGAGCTAAAGAAGTTGAACTAAGCAAGCTGACAAAAAGTCTGCCTATCTACACAGAAGAACATGTCATTTTTCTTCCTCATTCACCTACCTCCAGAACTGTTCTTTTATGCTGGCACATTTGAACCCAAATATAGCCCTAACTTCACTAAAATAAAGCTTTTCTCACTCAGAAGAACAGCTTTCATCTAGTGTCTAACCACTGTTTTACTTCCTTCCCCTTTCTGTTCTCCATCTCCATGTAACCCCTTCCCCTACACAACACAAATGGGAAGGCTGAGGTGCAGTCTTACCATAACATTGAGCTGGGAATTGCTGGCTTGTGCAATTCCGAGGATGTTGGTGGTGTGCATCACTTCCACGGAAAAACTGGGCAGCCAGCTGGCAATTCGGGAGCCTGGAAGTAAGAAATGGTAAAAACCAAGAAAGTCAAGAAAGCACATGAGGATCTGAGCAGGCCAAGTACTTCTACGTGTATTTAATGTAAGTCTTCATATTCCACAAGGTACATGCAGGGAGTTCTGCAGTGCAATCTATCCCTAAGGGGTCCCAAACATGGAGATGGTTGGAGTGAATCAGTAACTGCCAGTACTCTCTTCAAACACACTGTCACATAGTGGTTTAACAATGTGGGGGCTGGAAAAGGATCAAGGAAACAACATACCCTTACTTTCTTCTTTTAATGTTCCTATTAAATTGAAAATTAAAATAATCCAGAGTCAAATCCAGTTCTGGAATATATTAATAAATCCAGCAATTTTACAAAAAACGGGACAGCTTCTAAGCAATCTGAATCCAGGCCCAAAATGGGTAATCACTGAGAAATATTACTTCAAAGGGACACAGACTAACTGAAGAAAGTGACTGCTGCAATCATGTGCTTCAGCTCAACAGAGTAGGGCACATGGGTGGCTCCCTCCTCCTTCTATGCTGCCACTTAAATAAACACAGGCTTTGCTCTATGCCACTTCTCCTTCTATCTCCATGGTAATTCTGCAGGTCTCCAAGTCACCAGAAAGCACTGGGGAGGGACAGCCATCAAAAATACAATGTTATTCTAAACATAAATGTCCTTTGGAGACCTAAAGTACCTCAGAAGTGGAAGCCATGCAGAAGCTATCAGCCAGTCGCCATGTACCTAGAAATTGTCTAACCCTTCTCTGCCCATTATTCTCCCCCCACAATCTCCAAAGATTTCAAAACAAGCACAGATGAGGAAAGGTCACTATGTAAGTTTGCAGCACCTCAACTGCCTCATGGGAGCTCCACAAGGCCAGAGCCCAAAGTTGAATATTTGCAGTAATGAAATCTACTGAGAAACACCAAGACTGCCATCAAAACCTGGGAAATTGTGAAAGACAAGCACACACCAATGCCAAAATTCTAAAAAAATCTGGAAGACAAACAACATAAATTGCCTTTTTCAAAACAAGTTGTCTCCATACACAGAACCTACCATGGCCTGGAATTACATCTGCTTTGTGAGTACTTGTAACACACTACTAAAAACCCCCCAACATGTAAAACTGTTGTGGTTACATGATTCCTTCTGAAACTAATCTTCTACACCTAACCAGGAACTGCAAGTGTCTTGTAAATTGAGTAGCAAATGGACTTTTGACAACCACACAGTAGCTAGGGGATAGGGGAAAGACTGACTTTTAGACTGCACCACAGAGGGCTTTTATTCCCCCTCTTTGACTGTCCTTGATTAACTACCACATGGTAACAAAAAAAGACACAGACACTTCCCATTCTGCTTGTCAACACGGCACACAATGAATAAATGCCAGTAACTGAAGCTGCTGACCACAACAAATCCAGAAAAAGGGAGCACTTGTACAAAATCTTTCAAGGAATCTCCACAGCTCTGGGAAACCTCAGAGATGCATCTGAGCTCTTGCAAAAGAACCATCAGAAACACAAAGGTGTTTGACAAACACAAGCAGAGCATGGTTTGAGTTTCAGCTGAAGCACAGGCAGAATTCCCTTCTACACAAGGCTGCTCCCCCTGTTTATTTGGGCAACAGCAGCAGATGTCAAATGTGCTCAGCTCACCGTCAAAGTGGAAGAAGTGATTGTGCTGGTTCAGGCGTGGTCTGCCTTCTGCTGCTGCCACAGGAACCAGGTTCTCATCCAGATTTTCCCTTTGGTGATCCTCCCTCACGTGATGACTGTCAGTGATATTAAGAGACATTCTGCAGGTGGGGCAAGATGTGTCTTGTTCCAGCCAGGAACGCAGGCACGAGCTGACAGGAAAACAGTAACACTGTGGTGAGTTTGCAGTGTTTTTCCAAGACACCACTATCACAAAGTACATCAAGCAGCTGTAGCACATTCTGTACACAACGTGGACTGCTCAGAGATACCTTTAATGAGCTCCTGATGACTCTGGCATAGGTTTCTTATTTCTTTCAACTAAAAATACTCAAGTGTTCACTTTTTATAAACATGCATGCAGATTTATCGCAAGCTTAAAACACTCTTCAAGCTTGCTGTCCCTCAGAACAAGCAAGTTTTGCCTGGAAAGGAAAAGAAAGCATTTCTTTTCTCTCACCATTCCCAAATGAAAAAGGCAAAAACCAACTGGACACATTGTTAATGTATCCTGACACATTTTCATAGAAGTTCTGTCTGTGATGAGGCAATGGCACCTCCAGTGTTTTCAAACAGCTTTTCAAAATACCAATACCCAAACCACAAAAGTCAGTACCACTCCAGGAACTCTCTAAACAGATTTATTGATACTAGCAATTCTGTGCCATTACAATCCTTACTTAATTCTGAACATTTTCTGTTCTGCAGAAAGTGAGAAGTGTTTGAAATGCAGGTTGAAACACTCAAAGCTGTGCATGCTTTTTTATTCATGCTGATATGACCCACTTGCAGTATTTGCTCAAGTTAAACCTAATTTTCAGTGTGGAAGAACTGAATTTCACAGAGCTGAACACTTCCCAATAGTATAACACATACTTCAGATTTGCAGGGTGTGTTTTTTTCCCAGAAGTTCTCAAAACACTTTAGAAAGGTAAAGACATACAAAAAGATCAAAGAACGAAGGCACAGATTACAGGTTTGGGTTGACAGGGCAAGGGAAAAGCCCTAATTGCAGGACTGTAGTGAAGTAAAGGATACAAGGATTCTGTCCAATTGCTGAAACTTTGCCACAGTGTTTTCCATCATATTGCATGGAGGGATATACAGTGATGGGTATCCCAGAAACAACCAAAGCACCACAGTAAAAATCTGCCACCTTCCACCACCTTGGTCACCAGCACAACCAGCATGCTGGCGCTGGCACTGCTGTCCAACATCACCTCCCTGACCACAGGAAAACCACCCTGCCCACAGCGAACTCAAACCTCTGCTAGAGTTGTACTCCAGAGGTCACTTGGGAAACACCCGGAGTTTCCCAAGCTGCCACCATGCTGCTGCTGCTGCTGCTGCTGCTCAACAGCTCAACAACCGAGATGGTGGAATGGGCACAACCCCGTGTCAGCTGCATCAGCACCAGGCCCTAAAAGCCAGATGTGGTCACACCCATTGTGTACCACACAGGCAGAAGAGCTTGGTCACCCACAGCACCTCAGTAGGAGGAGGGCCAGCAGGTCAAGGCTGGCAGCCTTTCAGAGCAACAACTCTTGAAACTGCCTGCTTTCTAGAAGGTAAAGGAGAGAGTTTCAACATGCCTAAAAGATTCAGACACCTATTCCCATACATTTCCTTAATATTTAGGCACAGGGTTGACCTCAGCAACGCAAATCTTCCCTGCCACCTTCTCTTCCACTCCAAATAACTGATGGTGGAAAAAAAATCCCACGTAATTGAGAATGGACACAGTGTTCAGCCTGTTGACAAAATCACCAGGCTTTTATGAGGAGAGAAACCACTCTCAGGTTGTAAATAGGGTTATTAGTTACATCTGGTTTTATATGCTAGCCATCCACTGTAACATGTTCCCTTCCTAAAAGCACCACGGAGTGTAACTTGCTTCAGGACTGTAATTGCTTCAGAAAAAAATACAAAGGGATCCTTTTAAATACAGAGAAAATGCCTTTCTGAAGAGAAGACCCTGGGCTTCTCAAGTGCTCAGCAGGTGATTAAATATTCACATGATTCAGTAGCACTGGAAGAGGAGTTTCTGCTATGGAGGCACATTATCTCATTAGAGACTTATTGGAACACAGATAAATATTTATGGCAAGGTTTGTCATAAATGACAACAAATTAGCACACAGATTACAACCTCTGGTTTGACAGTTACCAGAAGAGTAAAAAGCTATTTACAGAAAGTAATGCCACAGGGACAATTTAACTGACCTGCATATTCATCACATGGCCCTCCAGAGATGCCTGATTCAATCCCTGTATCTCCTTTCATATTTAAGCACAGGTATGGAAGTGTAAGCACTGCTACAAAAGAGCCAAGGAAAGTCACATCCAGCTCAGCACACTGTGTCCACAAGCATCTACCACTGTTCACTACTGAATGAGTGTAAGAAGCAGTGTATGGGAAGATCCTTTGGCCCAAAGTCTCCCCATTCTAACTACCAGCTGCTTAGGGACCATTTCTGCTGATTTGGTTAACCTCTTTTACAGCCCTGATGGACTCATTGCCCCTTGAAACACAAATTCAGACCCGGCCTCCTCAACTGTCCTGGGTGACTCACCACCATGTGAGGATGCACTATAGAAAAATATTCCCTGTTTTCTCCCTAAAGTTGATATCTGGAAGGTACTTAAGGATTCGGCTCCCGTTTTTCTTCTTCACCTGAAAATCAACACAACCTCCACACAACAAACCTACTGACCCGTGTTTGAGAAACTCAACACTAGTTACCCACTAGATGACAAGGGGCACACTCTTAGTTTGGGAGAAAAGAAGTGCACCAAGTGGAACAACTCAAACATGAAAATGACTGGAGTGAACAGGACTTGTACTTTGTTGTCAGAAGAAGACCAAGACAATCCAGGCACCAAGCACCCAACAGCTCTGCTAGTAGTTTGTCACTTGCCATCCCACAGTAAATTTCAGCCATGCCCATCTATCCCTTCCCTTCTCAGCTGGGTGCACCCTCCCCATCCTGGACACGTACTTGTGGAAGAGGTGGCCGCAAGGGAGTTTACGTGCAGATTGCATGGAGTCCCAGCAAATGGCACAGTCGTCATTGTTCACTGCCAGCTCCTCTGGTGTTGCAACTGCAAATCTGGGAAGAACAAACAGGAAGAGACAAAAGGAATGACTACACAATCTCAGCATGGCCTCCTCTCTAGAGAATCCAGTGCTGAGAAAACCTTACCCTTTGTGTTAACATTTCATTAAGAGAGCTATGCCAACAGATTTGTTATTTTTTTGATAACTCAAGCTACACTGCACTGTGCTTTGGCTTAGTACTTTCCAAGAGACAATTATATGATCATTTTGTTGAGATCCTTAAATTATAAACTGTATAGATTTGGTTTATGTCATTTTTCTAAATGAGTTTTAATAGCTGTACCCATTAAGCTGTCTCTTTGGGATCATAAGCATTTATGGACTGACTACTTTTGGCCTCAGATCTTGCCATTCCCATTTGTCTTGACTTTTTTCCCTTTTTTTAAGCTACAGTGCCATGTAAGCAGTTACTACACAGTATCCAAACACAGACAATATAGAGATGAGTGATGTAACAACATTTCACAGCAGTGCTGGTGTGGAATATACCTGAAGAACAACCACAAAAAGGCAGCTGCCAATGGCAGCTTCAGAAAGAAGTTAGAATGTGGTTCTTCCAGCACAATCAGAATGACCAAAACACACTAAGTCGCTCAGACAAGATGTCTGTGGCACAGGCAACCCAAACAGCTTTGTGAGCAGCTCCAAGGGGATCAGTGGCTGCATCTTACTGAAAGGAAGCAATGCACTGTGGATGAACTTTATTACATAGCTCTTAACCTGGTATCACAGCCATTAAATGACTTTCCAGAAAGAAAACCTCATGAATTTCTAGACAAGCTAGCCTTCTCCACCTGGACTACAGCAGCAGGAATGAGAATTAATCAAACCCACAGAGGCCCAAAATTGAAACAGTACAGTGATGTACAGAAAGAATAAAACTCCCTGTGGCTCTTAAAATTTTTAAGAACATAGCTGAATGTTGAAAACATTGGATCAGAGATGCAGTACTATCTGGTATAATATTAGGTTTTGGCAGGCCTCCCAATTTCTCCGTATCACCTCACTAAAAGGGAATGAACTAAAGTACTGCCAAGGTGCTCTCA
This sequence comes from Aphelocoma coerulescens, assembly GCF_041296385.1. Classification (NCBI taxonomy): domain Eukaryota; kingdom Metazoa; phylum Chordata; class Aves; order Passeriformes; family Corvidae; genus Aphelocoma; species Aphelocoma coerulescens. Next base: position 8,502,261 of record NC_091025.1, on the reverse strand, counting down.
GCTCCACTTCAGGTACAGAGAGCTGGCTTTAGGTTTAGTAAAAACACAGTTAAAGCTAGGCAGGTTTTCATTAATATTTTGATTTCATTTCAGTCAGTAACTGAATACTATGGTCTGATGAAATTAAGAGCATTGATTTCTATCCCAGCCAAGCAAGCATTTGACAGCTGAAATAGGCAGAGCTCTGCAGAGCTTCTGTCACCTCACTAAGGTAGTATGTGTGAGAATACAGGAGAAGAAATACTGGACAGGGGAGTTCACTTTTTGTCACTTAATATGTTACCAGTAATACTGCCATTCTACAAGTCAATCCTACGTATCTTAAAACCAGAAAGAGTGTCCTCTCTACCAGATCTACATCAAAATTACAGAGCAAGTAAGAGGCTCACCTGGCTTCCATGTTTCCAACCACACGCAGGTAGTTCTTGTGCCGCCGAATTCGCCGCTGCACCTCGTGGAACAGGTAGCGCAGCTGCATGAAAATCACCAGACTCGCCATTGACAACCAGATATTGCCAAACAGCTTGGGAAAAAAACAGAGCAGGGATTAGAAACAAGCACCATGGCAAACAGGAAGCTGCATCAGGTCTTAAGAGACAAAGAAATCGAGAAACCAGCCCTGAAGAATTTCACTTTTGTTGGGTCCATTCACACCAACCGTGCATATTCAAAGATACTACCACTTATTACTTCTTCAGATACAACTTTGGCAGCACAGCATTTATAATAAGGATAAACTGTATTCAGTACTGTCCAGCTTAGCATCCCCTGCTGCCAATGAAAATAACTCACTCTGATATTACTCAATAAAAAAGCTAATTAAACACCTACTAAACAGATAATTACACACAGTAGTTAATACTCCTTAACGAAGTTATTTGTGATTACTCCAACTACACAGGAGGAAATAATGCCAGAATCCCCCCTCTATATTTTCATCTCTATTTAAGTTACTTCTTTGTAATATCTGGTTTCTAAAATAGGCAAAGTAAAAATATATATATAAAATACGTATACCCAATACCCTTTAAGGCCAGTCTATTCATTCAGCATTATGTCCAGTATTTCATACCAGCATATGAATATGATGCATCAAGTCCAGGGAAAGCAAGGTTAGCTCCATGACAAAATCTGTGTAGTAGACGTAAGTGCCTTTGCCCTCCCACGTTCCCTCATGGTTGAGATCCCAGAGATGAACTACATATCTGCAAGAGTGAGGAAATGAACATTATTCTTATTTTTTCTGTCAAATAGCATCTCTATAACTCAAACTATCTTGTCCATTTTTCAAACAACTTCTGAATATGGATTCTTTGCCCTTCCTAGGCCCTGTGCCCACAGTCTGTGCTCTCTCCAGGGGGACTTCTTTTAATGTTACTGGTTTCAAACAGCAACATTTTTAAAAAGTGAAAAGCAGTCAATGCTTAGCCTACATTGACACTACAGACATTACCAGCTAACAAAAAAGATGCAGCATTCACTAAAAACTACTTCATGTACTAAAAGTCAGAATTATAGTAACTACAGAACCACACTTTTCAGCACATGAGGTGTTTCTCAGGTGAGTCATTACAGCTCAGTGTCAGACCTGAAATGCTGAGTGACCTGCACAAAGAGGCTCCTGAGTCACACACCATGTCCTACCTATGCACTCACAGGCGTGTAACAGGTACACATGCACGTGACTTTTTCAAAGCAAAACTTCGAAAGACCAAGACCTTAAAACAAACCCTGTAGAATGACATTAAGTAGCATCTATCAATCCTCATCCAGCAGCACCCATCCACTTTAATCCAAGCTTCAAGCTATCACCACCCGCTAAAGTTATCCATGCATTTCAACCCCCATCTGTAAAAAGCACTCTTAAAATGCATTTCCATCTGTAAAAATCATTCTTAAAATGCTTCTACATGTATTTAATCCTTTGTACTATCCAACATACCTGCCAACTGTTTACTAGCTGGCTTTAAAATAAATGTTCCTGTAACTACTTAAACACCAGTACAATCTTTTATTCAAATAAAGGCTTCAGGATAAGACACACACATCACTCAAATAAAACAAAAAAAGTCAGTTGCAAAACTTGTGCTTAAGAAACAGCACAGGCTAAAGTTAACCACCTTTACTCATCTCATCAACCTGAAATGGTTTGGGTTGGAAGGGATCTTGAAGATCCTCTCTTTCCAGTCCCTTTGGCTGCCTCATCCAATCAGGCAGTGACCAGTTCCAGGACAGGGCATCCACAGCTTCTCTGGGCAACCACTCACTATGCCAGTGACTCACCAATCTCACAGGGAAGATTATTTTACCTCGTATCAAATCTAACTCTGCCTTCTGTCAGTTTGAAGTCATTCCCTCACTCCATGCCCTTGTCCAAAGTCCCTCTCCAGCTCTCTTGGAGCCCCTTTAGGTACTGGGTGAGGCTCTAAGGTTTTACCAGAGCCTTCTCTTCTCCAGGCTGAACACCACCAGCTCTCTCAGCCTGTCTCCATGGCAGGTGCTCCATTCCTCTGAAAATCTCTAAGGACTTTTCCAGACTCACTCCAGCAGGTTCACATCCTTCATAATGGGGGCCCCAGAGTTGGATGCAGCACTCCAGGTGGGGTCTCAGCAGAACAGAGCAGAGGGGCAGATCCCCTCCCTGGACCTGCTGCCCACACTGTGGGGATGCAGACCACAATGTGGTTGAGCTTTCTGGGCTGCAAGCACACAGTACTGGGTCATGTCAAGATTCTCATCCACCAACACCCCCAAGTCTCTCCTCAGGACCGCTCTCAATCTCCAAACACGTATTTGCAATTCAATGAGGTAATTACATACACCTCTTACATCAACATGCTGTATGCACTACTGTCCTGAGCAACCATCCTGTGAAACATAAGCTACTCACCGTAAAATCACATGAGCAGTTCTGACTGTCACCAGCAGAGACTGCAAAAGAGGAAGAAAAAAACCATACACGTTAACATTCTGGCAGGGACAGTGGTTCAGATGCAGGAGCTCAAGGGCTAAAACACAAAACGTATTTATTGCAGCTTAACAAGTTCCTGTGAACCAATGGTCACTATAGGTGACTGTGTGCACAATATACCTGAGACAACCATGAAGCTTATAAATAAATATGGAAGAAATTGTTCCCAAAGACACAATGCTATTAAAGCAGCCACTAGTGCTACTGCTGTTACGTGCCATTTTTTCCTGAGTACACAGAACGTATTGCCTTTTTCAATTATTATCACTCAGCAAGTGTTGAGACCACAGTCCCACCAACTAACTCTCCTAATCCCACTTCTTAAAAAAAAAACTGGAAGAACTGAATAATAACAGAAATTTGAGGAAGTTAACTTTAAATAATTCCCCACTTTGCTGAGATGTAAATGCTGCTAAAGTAACTTCTCTCTTTAATCATACTTACATTTCTAGGCTAAGTACAGAGCAAAAAACCTGAGTATATCAGAAAGTGTAAGATCAGAGGTGTAAAGACAAGTCACCAAAAAAGTAATTACATTTCCATGGGCTCTTATCATCTAAGAGACAGTGGCCCCATCACCTCTCTGTAATCCATCAAGCCCACAGTGCTCCATCTCTTCATTCTATCCTCACAGTGAAAAAAAGCAGACATGCTTCCCCCAGAGACTGCCCACACCACCCTGTAGTTAGCAGGGGCCAAGTGACACTGAGATCCAGGGGATTTACAATGAGCAACTGAAACCACTTCTGTGAAACTGGTCTGATGGCATGCCTTCAGCATAAGTACTACAAACAGGACAGAAGAACTATCAAAACCACTAACTTCCCAAAGCAGCAATAAGCTGGTTTGTTTGAATAATTTTTTCCATCTGTAAAAAGCATTCTCAAAATACTTCTATGCATATTTAACCCTTTGCAACACCCTACATATCTGCCAACTGTTTACTAGCTGTCTTTAAAAAAAAAAAGATGCAATGACAGACAGACTGGACACTGCTTGCTGTACTATAATTCTTAAACACCATATATTAAGGCAAAAAAAATTAATGTTTACTCAGAAATACAGACAAGTCCTTACTCAACTTTCTCTGGGCATTTGCACATTTCACATCCACCCTCTGCAGTAAAGAAAATGCTGACAAGCAGCAGAGAACATGGGGAAGTCTACCTAAAACACAAGAAAAACATCTATATTGCTTTATTGAAAACCCTGAGCTAAATCAATGTTTGCAGAAAATAAATTAATAGCTTAATGTAACTTAATGTAATTCATTCATACTAATGGAATACACTTGGCAGGGTCCCTCTCAAGGAGCATCACACAAGCCACCACCAGAAAATCATTTCAGTCTGAGAGATTTAATGTTTTTTACTAAGAGCTTCAAGTCTGCTATGAGGTGTCACTGCCAGTACCTGTACAGAAAGAACCCTAAATGTTTTATTCTACTCACATGAGTGCTGGGTATTAAAATCAAGGAGATTACTCATGGTTGCCTAAACCATACAGGAAATATTTAAAATGTTCAAAAATGGCAAGATATTAGACAATCTCCTATGAGGAAAAATTAAACAGACTAGAATTCTTTTGCTTAGAAGGAAATGCAACAAAACAACAGGCAAAAGAGGATGATAAAATCACAAATTCTATGAAAAATATTAAACAGGGAATGATTCTTTGCTTATTTTCATCGTAAATGTATTTGATGATAGCTAAGGACATTATTCCCTGCCCATGGCAGGGGGGTTGGATAGATGATCTTTAAGGTCCCTTCCAACCCAAATCATTCTGTGATTATTAAACAGAAGATTCAGAACAACTCAAAGAGCTCTTTCGTTTACATAGAGCCAAGTAAATGTGGAATTTGTTGCCTTTGGATATTACAGAAGCTGACACACCAACAAGTTCAATGAATGATCAGACAACTTTCCATAGTACATCTGGGACTATCAAACCAAATGGGCTTGTGCAGCCCTCAGCTCAGGAATGTTCTCAAACACCAGTGGCTGCAAGCAAAGCTAGGAGATCCTTTCTTCGGCATTCCCCACAAAGTTCCTTGCTGCCCTGGAGCAGCACAGCAGGGGATCCATGGCTCGGCTGGAGACCCCATACTTACATTGACTGAGCACTCCTTTGTTAATCAGCACACAGAACAGCTCCCACCGAAATGAACAGCTGGGCCCCATCCTGCAACCCTAAACATTCACACACAGCACAGCGCTAAAGAGGCAACACAGGCACCACAACACTCCCTGATAAACCTACCCCGAGCTGGTGCAATGCTGATAATCCTTCTCCAAGCCAAGATAACAGACATGACACCAACGAGACCCCACTTTTTAGAGACACTGTTAAATCTTCCAATACCCTTCCACTGTTTAATTACAAATCTGGTCTTGCATATTCTCGTGTTCAGGGAAAAATAAAGCGATGTAATAAATAACTGACCTGTGGTGTGACAAGCATCATATTCTCCTACTATCAGTTGTTTTCCTTCCTGCTCCCTAACTCCAAGTATGAATTCAAGATAAGAGAAGAAAAATAAATTGTACATGTTACTTGTTATCTGAACTAAGGATGTGCTAACACAACATACTTGCAATTATACTGGATTCCTTTTGTTTGTTTAAGATTATCACTTCCTCAGGCAGAGTGAAACAACCCATCACAATATCAAAAACACACTGATGTTCACTCCACAAACATACTGATGTTTACCCCACAGTGCAAAGTGTTCAGGAGCACACAAAAATGCCTTGCTCATCTCAGCTGAGACAGAACTCGTTACACAAACATAAGCTAATCCCTTAAGTATGCCTTAAGGAAAGGATGTTAGTCTCACTCCTTTTGGAGAGAAATGAAATAGAAAATACAACCTCAGAGAAAGAGGCTGAAGTGCACATTATACTTTCATACACACTCTCTCCCTCTCTCAAGCGCTGTTTCACCAACCCTTCTTGCAATGCTCATGAAGCACAATCATTACTTTTTCATAAGCTGTCATTTGATTTCAGCATCATCTTACAGGTCTATCCTCTCATTCTCTTCTTCAGACCAAGATTTTTTTCAGGGAGTTAAAGGCTAAAGACAGAAAGCATGCCAATCTGGCAACTTCTGGAAAACAGGAGGATTTGTTTGTGTCTTCGAAGTTTCTTTCTTATGGGAATTAAAAGTAAATCCATTGTGTACCAGGACACCCCCAAGTAAGGGGTCAAAGGCAAAGCAGAAACCACAACACATATGAAGAAAGTCTCACCTCTGCTGCCATGAAAGCCAACGTGTGCATGCCATGGGTGTAGCCAACAACTCCACAGACAACTGCTAATCCACAGCAAGACAGGAGCATGGCTATGAGCAGGGCCAGCACTCTGATGTGGCTGCTCATGGGTGTGGTGGGAGAAAAGGAAAGCTGCAACACAAATACATAAATACATGACAGGTTTAAAGGATTACTTCATCCACCCTGCCTTCTATTGACACCTCACCAAACAGGACCTCATTCAGGAAAATCTTTTGCTTTCTAGCATAAAATCAATTTCACAATGCAATGTAGTAATAAATAAAGAAGAATAAAGCTAAACCCACACACCATCCCAAAGCCTCATTCGTATTACTGTCATTTACATTCACTTTTTAACAATCAGTTACAATTTTTTTATTTACAATTAATTATTTGAGCTAATGTTTAAATCACCTGTGCAAGAAAACCAGACACAGTAGTTTCCATATCAAACCCACAGCATCTGCTTAGGATGAATAGGGACTTTAGAAAGACACCTAACCTAACACGGAGTCTTCGAGCAATGTTTTGCCAATTTTTCACCTGATAGCTGATCTGAATTTCTCCAGCTTGGTCTTCCATCCCCTAGTTCTTCCATTGTCATTTTCTTCTGGAAGAAAGAGACTTCTACCCAAAAAAATATTTAAGCTGCAGCTAGAGACTGCTGGACAGACTCTACTGAAAACAGCTGTCTCATTCAATAGCATGCAAAGTGAGTTAAATCTCTAAACTACCTTAACAGAGGGTTACTACACCTAGTCTGTCTGAATCAAAGGCAATCCAAGGGGATGTTGGTCCATCCTCTTTTTTCCAGGGCTGGATGAGAAAGAACAGGACAAGGAAAGAAGGAGTTGCCCAAAGCTTCACTCTGGTTTGATTAACAAAGTCGATTCCCATTTTTTGTTTTCAAATGGGTTCTTTCTTATGTCTTTGTATCTGGTTCAGCTCCACATGCCCCTGTCTTTGCAAGGCAAATCACAAAACTATCATTTATCCAAGCAAAAACTGACTATGCATGCTTTGAATGTAAAAGGAATATAACAAGGATTTCTTCCCACATGACCTTTGTTCTTTCACAGCTTTCTGAACAACACTAAAAATACCAGATGACTGCCTTGTTTCAATGCTGTCTCAATTTTCCTAAGCCCAGCCAATAGAGTTTCAAATTTAAGTGCTCAGCTACCTGTGAACTAACAGGCCTTACTGGACATTATTAAAAAAAAACCTGCAAAGCCCAGATCTACCTAAAAGAAATTAATGGATTCAATTTAGGTCAAACTTCTATTCCAGGAGAGAGGAGCCTAGGAAAATGCAGGCCCATTATAGTTTAAAGGCCAAGATTTACTGTTTAAATTGCAGTTTCTTCTTCCTTGCCTAGCCTTCACTTTCTGCATCTCTACAGAATTTATTCCTGGTATTAACAGAAAGTGGAATGTAGCTTAGAGAGAAAATTGCACAGTATATTGTAAAGACACTGGCAGTCAAAATTCAGCATATCTAAGTGAGTGTGAAACCTGAGCACAGAAGCTGCAGAAACAGGCTCCATGGGCCAATCCTAAAGGGCATCAATCTAAGGAATGTTCTGTTGCTAAGATGTCTTTACTAAGGAGAGCTATGAAGCCATCTCATGCAGTTATGTAAAAGTAATTACAGGGCACATATAAGGAGCAATTTATTAAAGAAAATAAGTATCTTCAGCTCCATTTGTCTCTTGGGAAAACTGAAGGAGTAAGATTGACATTGTACTTTAAAGCAAGTATTTGAAGCTACTGGGAAGTGCACATGTTCAGTACCGCAGAGTGGGGAAACGGTTTAAATGATCTGTTTGTACCTTATCACAAGCCAGTGCTTGAACCAGAAACAGAATTTGTGTGTCCCAAAAGACAGCCCTTAATCAAAACTTACATATTCAAAGCGATCCTTGCAGAGCTGAACCATCAGATGGAGAAACACAAGTCCAGAGAACCAGAGGCACCACATCACTACTTCTTCCACTGTCTGAACATTCAGCACACCAAAAATGAAGATGAACTTGTAGAAAATGAAATTCCAGAATTTATCCTTAAGGTGCTGTAATGAAGGACAATTGGTTACTGTAGTGAAAGCACTGAACAATCCACACACAGGGAAGAGAAGGAGGGGAAAAGAGAAGAAGAAAAAGGGAAATTTAAGAAAAAATGGAAGTAGAAATGCAACAATACAGTAGCTAAAGTCTGCTGCATACACATCTTCAATAGTATTTGTTATTACCCTTACTGAATTAAGTAATGTATTAAAAATATTAGTAGATCTTAGTATCTATCTAGTCTTTTATACCATAGCACCGTAACTGTGCTACACAGCACACGATGCAGTTTCCTGCTATACTCCTAAAACAGTGCTCAGCACAAAGCAAGTCTGATCTCACTTTGATTCTTCATGCTCACACAACTCAGCTACCAGGCTGCAAACACACAGTCCTCTCTGAAGGTAGAGCTGCCACAGTTAGTTATTCAAGATGCCCAAATTGCCTAGCACCTTGGTTACAAAAACCTGCCAAAAAATACGGATGATTAAGAAAAGATGACAAAGTCTGTTCTTAAGAATCACAGTGCCTACAGTGGAGAATGAGATGGATGAGCAATGAAAATAAAATGATTCCCACACACACGCAGTATGAAAGAAACAATATGATGTTCTCAAGCAGCAGACAGCAAGCCAGCTTGGAGGGGATAAAAAAAAATTTATGAAACAAAATGTTTTGTTAAAGTACATGATGAAGTCACCAGGAGTTTAGTTAAGACAGGCCCTGAATTCCTTAATGATGCTGCCATTTTGGGCTTGCCAGTATTAATAAGCAGCTTTCCTTTACATGACAACTGAGGCAAACTCCCACTGTCCAAACACAAATGGATCCATCCCGCTACTGCTTTTCACTTCAGTTTTTAAGAGGGTAGAGAACATCCTGGAAACTATCACCAGTTAGAATTCTACATCCTTATAGTCAACATGGACTGGGTAGAAAATCTGGCCCACTGCAGTTTGATAGTGCCTTGGTTTTAACAAACCACTCAGAGACACTATAGGGGATGAATTACAAATACAATAGGCTTTGAGAGATCCACAGTTATTAATGAGGCTTTGTGTACGTTAGTTCTGCATGTCAAAAATCATCACGACCTGATTCCTAAAGAACTGCATTTAAAGACTTTTTTTTAATATGTGAACACACTCCAAACCAGTGCTACTGCATTTACACAAGCAACTTATGCATTTGCCTTACCGGTTTTTAAAAAAATACTATTAAAAAGATACTATTCAAGGTCCTGCTGCTGCTTTCATCTTCTGCAGGATCCTGTTTTTAAAAACCCTGGGCTTTCATAGTTCCCTTGCTGAATTTTTACATTCTCACACAGCCCAGAGCCAGACTAAACAGCCTCAGTTTTCAGTCCTGCTCACCTCCTTTCTCTGGGGATTTTCTCGCCTACTCCCTCTTAAACCTGCAGGCTGGCAAACCGTCCACTCAGTGAATGAGGATGGAAAGCACTTCTCCAGCAGTCAAGGTACAAAAGAAGAGGGAACTCAAGACTGCCAGTGCTGACAACTACAAAACGCCATGGAGAAACACTGCCAGGTGCAGACAGGATAGAGAAGAACATGCTACAAGTATTTTGAAGTGAGGTGCACTTGTAAAAAATCTGACAGAGTTCATTAAGAAACAGGATTTTCAAGTTGACTGTGGGCTTATGAAATACAACAGGAAAAATTCCCTTAAATAAACCGGAAGCTTGTGGCTGTGGATATAGTAGCTAACCAAATGGTAAGACCTATATTGTAAAATTTACTTTCCTTGTGCAGTTTCAGCAGTTCTATATAGAAAATCACAACATTTGCCATGTTTCACGGTTTCCTTGTTTGCTGTCTCACCTGCCTCTCGCTGACACGAAGAGGACCAAACACCATACACTGGATTAGCTTAGCAACCAGCATCAGAAAACAGCAAGCAGTGTTCACTAGCACCTGGAAAGAAAGACAGCAGTCAGCAACAAATACTTTTGCTCTATTTAGAAAGAGGGAGAGAAGGGGAATGAACGAGTCTAACAAAACCTGCTGTTGTTCACAGAACAGTATTAGTTCCTCTTTTTTTTGTGAAATTTAAGCCTGGCCTCTTCCAAGATACATTAAGTAGCTGATAAGTCACTTAGCTTTTTTTTTTCTTATAAATACTAACACAGTTAGTTTGATACAGCAGTACAGCCAACAAACTGATCTACCTCTTCACAATACAGATTAGCAAATTTCAAGAAGGAACACCGGGACAAAACTTCGAGATCACCAAGATGCTAATTTAGTTTAACACATGGCAGATAAGAAAACTCCAGTTTGAATCTTTGTTACAGTAAGAGGATTCAGAGGTTGCCTCAAAACATGCTGAATAGTACACACCTTCAGTAACAACACTGCTTGAGGCTTTCTTGGGAAACTGCTTTACAGCAAAGGAGAAAGAAGCACAACGCATGGGCCTGGGAAAACTGCTATCTCACATTTGGCAAAGGCACTTGTAATTAACTTTTGACCTAGGCAGGACTTTAAAAAGGCGAGAAGGTGGATGATGAAGAAGCCTCGCCCTGCCATTTCCAAAGGACATAGAAAAAACTTTTCCAGGACCCTTAACTTAAGGTCCAGAGACCACGTTTCAACAGAATGAATGTGTTTGGTATATTAAAAAATCAGCATCTCAGTCAAGCAAGCATGTTGTGAAGCAGATGTCCAACTACTGCCACCTTTGAGTGACAGACAGATGAAAAGTTTAACAGCAACAACTCAGCAAGGTTTCGATATCCCCTTGTTGAGCCTTTATTTCAACTACAAATCAGTGAGCCAAAATTCATAAACCATTATGAGGTTTGGGTTTTAAAAGATACAGACAATTATTTTCTTTTTTCCTTATATGGTGAGAATGTTTCCTCTTACCTACAAGACTTTAAGTCCTATATTTAAAAAAAAAAAAAAAAAAAAAAACCACGAAAAAAAACAAAGACGTGTAAAGCTTGGGCTCGAATGCCTGACAGTCCCTTACTCAGATTTCTGGGAGAGCAGGTCGGGCAGTGCTTGGCGAAGCTTAAGCCCAGCACCCGCCTGGGACAGCGGCAAACGTTCCCAACAGCTTCTCCCAAACGCCCCGGCCAGGACGAGCGAGAGGCGCTCGGGGAGAGAAGCACAAGCCGCGGGCTGAACTCTCGGGGCGCTCGGCTCTAACACTGCCCCACTGCCCCGGCCAGGCAGGAAGGGAAGTGACTGCGGAGGCGGCCCGGGGCGGGCAGGGGGAAGCCAGCCGAGCCCCGTCTTTATTCCGCGAGCAGTTTCCAAACAACAATAACGAAACACCCCCCGGACCCGCCCGCCTCCCCCCGGCCGCAGGGAGGTGCTGGCAGAGGCCGATCCCGATCCCAGCCCCGCAGGCCGCGGGCCCGCAGGCCCCGCCGCCGCCCCGGGCTCACCCAGACGCAGAGGCTATCGGAGAGCAGGTAGTAGGCGACGTCCAGGGCCCGGGGGCCGGCGCAGCGCTGGGGCTCGGCCGGCTCGGTGTCCGCCGCCCCGCCGGGCGCCTGGCTGAGGGCGCGGTAGGCGCTGAGGCCGGCGCCCAGCAGCGCCAGGGCGCTGAGTGCCGTGTAGGTGCGGAGGCTGGGCCAGGGGAAGCGCTCCAGGAACAGCAGCGGCATCGCGGAGCCCTCACCGCCGCCCGGCCCCGGCCCCGGCCCGCCGCGCTCCCCCGGCTCAACGCCCGCCCCGCCGCCCCTCCCCGGGGCCGGGCGAGCCGCCCCCGCTGGAGAAAGGAAAGAAACCGGGCCCGAACCGCCCGCCCCAGCTCCGGGCGCCGCGTCCGCCCGTCACCCCGCGCGCTGAGTCACGGCCGGGGCGGCGCTTCCACCGGCCCGGCCCTGCCCCGCACCCCCCCGCGCCCGGGACAGCGGCCGCACCGCCGGAGCCGCGCGTGGGGGAATTAGAGGGGCCTTCGGGAGGCCCCAAACCCACAGGCAGGGTGGCAGAGGAGAGCGCGTAGAGACTGCAGGAGCAGCGCCCTTCCACAGGCAGCCTGGAAGAATTAGTCTCCCTAACTACCGTGTGGTAAGTAAGGTGAGATGTGCTCTTAAGTGCCAGGGCTCAAAAGCTGCACTCTGCTCCTTGTTCTTGCAGCACCTGACTTCCAAACTTCCACCTGCCCTTCCTTACTTCCACGGGCAAAAAGGGTTCTCTTTTCCACTCCCCTGCTAGCTTTATTTCCCCCAGGTGGCAGCTAAGAAACCATACATTCTACTCACCATCTGTCTGGGCCTTCCATCCATAGGACCGAAGAGAACAGCCCTTCCACTACCTTTGATGCATTTGTCAGTACATTTCCCATACTGCACAGCTTCAATTTGACCAAAGCACCAAGCTGTCAGGATTGTTCTGTACATTGCTTACCAGTGCAGATGGCAGCAGAGCCAAGCACTTTGGCAAGATTCAGTTCTCTTGGCAGCAGGCATTCTCCAACCCTGCCTTCATATGAGAGGACAGTGCACAAGCAACAATGCATCTTCTGATCAGAGGCAGAACTTGGAAACAAATCTTTTAAAGGCTCATTAAGCAAAATAAAGGCATTGGGAAGTGTCACATCCAACTGGACTTTACTTTTTGCCAAGCATGTAAAAACCCCAGAATTAGGAAGATTGGTATTTGCCACCTACAAGAGACTGAAATGTTGAGGAGAAAAAGCAGAAGCGTGGGTATCCCTTGCAGGACAAGACAGCACAGGTCAGCACAACATGGAACCACTTGCATGGGGCACTGGCAAAGCATTTCAGCATGACCCTGATTCTGTCCCATAGCTGAGGAAAAATATACAAAATTAACTTCACTTTCCCTATTTTAACTGTATCTCAGACCAGTCCAACAGAATTTTTTGGGTTGTTACTGTCTTAAGACAGGGCACTGAAGGAACAGATGCATGTTGCATCTCCTCCAAGCCCTGTACAAACAGATCAGTTCTGGTAAAAAAAGGTAAAGGCTACACTTGCCATTAAGTACTCATGCTCCCTCAAAACAGCAGTTCCGGTCTCCTAGTTAATTAAGTCTCAAAACAATATTGCACCCACTTATACTGTTTCATTTCTCCCGGATCCTAGGGAAATTCCCTGCTCAGGGATAGAGATTGCAGCATCTGAATGGGCTCTGAATGGCTTAGCTCCTCCTCATTTCCAAGGTCATCTGTATTCCTGAAGAAAAGTAATAATGTTTAAAATATGGACCTAAAAGAGACAATTAAAGAAAAATAAAACAACTAAAAACAGAAGGAAAAAAAAACACTAAAAAAAAACCTCCCAACAACAAAAACCAAACCAAACCCAACACAAACAGAATCTTAACCATATTGTTTAATGTTGTACAAAACAATAAACTGGTGAGTATTACAGTGAAAAGGGATTGAAACACTGGTAGCCCATTGCCATCTCTCTAGCTAAACAGTTGAGATTCACTTCTCTGTTCATACCATAGAATGTTTAGTGGCCTTCAGGAACAGAATGACTTAAAAAAATTCTTGTGTCACACATATTCATTTCTCTACAGTTTAAAGCTGTGCTCACAGAGACGGCTTCTTCTACTGGAGTCTTCAGGTATATAGGAATTCAGTTGTAAATAAAGTTGAACCTAAAATTAAGAGCATTATACCAAGTGAGGAATTTTCATTCTTTTTTTAAGGGCATTTTTGAATGAATAAGCAAATGTTTTGTTTCTGTTCTGAACAGAACTCTTCCACCTGACAGGGCAAAAGTGCATTTTTTAATAAGACAGCTTTACAGTGTAGCAGGAAGCATCATTTTTAACAGCCAATCCTACACCAGCATTGCACAACTGTCTCTTAAGGTTGCAGAAGAACTAATTATTAACATTTCATCTCCTAGAACAGGTTCATAGATACAAAAATCACAGTGAGAGTTATATTCCTCCATCAGCTACTCTTTTGCAGCATTTCTGCTGCCAGGCCAACCTTACATATTCCGAGGGGAACATACAGACATACTCAAAAGAGAATTTTTCCCAACTAAGTTTCATAAATAACAGTAGAAGCAAGCATCCATCTCAGCTTCCAGATGCCCAGCCTTTGGGTGTGTCTGTTGCATCACCACCCAACCTGCATAACAGATAGTGTTTTGCTGGTACCCAAGAGCAAGTACCTGCTGTCTTTAGAGGAGGAGAAGCCAAAACTGGGGCTAGAGAGAAAAAAACTCAGCAGGAAACAAGAATATTATGGGCAATACCAGTGCTAACATTCTGCTAACATACTTTTTTCATCATAGTAGGTGGGTGACAGAACTACTTCCCTGAGGAAGAGCTGGCAGGCTGTGGGACACCTGGGATGTCTGAACATTCTCTAAAGTAAGAGACCAGTGAAACTAGTGAGCTCTGGAGGGACGAGTCACAAGCCATTTCCAGGTAAGAAAGTCAAAGCATGTACACATTGGAAGAGGAAGGAAAAAATATAGCTACAGATATTTGTGTCATAAAGATGCTACACTTCATTAACTCTACTACAGAGTGTAAAAAACCCACCACATTTAACCAGCACAAAGCTGTATTCGTCCACACCTAACTCAGTGCTTCAAGCTCACATCCTGGCTTCAACTCTCTAGTGGTCCACAGTAGCTACAAGAAGCTGTTCCTCAGCCTCTGCACAGCCTCATCCTCACTATCTTCCACATCTTCCTTAGCTACAACTGCCAGGCAGGACTTTGGTGCTAGCTAGTTGTGATCAGTGCCTCGAAAGTGTCCATCACACTGCATCTGAGGCAGAATCTTTGGGATAGATGCAACCTTTTCAAGTTGGTTTCTGTAGCGCATTGCCTTGCTCTGGAGTCCCACAGCAAACGTATTCCCAAGAACCACTATACAAATACAACATACCTGCTCAAAAGTTGAGGAAGGCTGGAAATAATGGGTCCATATCCTGGCGCATTGTCATAGAGCTCAAACAATGGTGCTGCAACCAGCTTGTAATTTTTGGGGACTGCAAACAAAGCTAAAAACAAATACAAGCTGACGAATCAGAAAAACCAGCACACATTCAGCCAAGGTATCATCGCTCCATGTAGACCTCAAAACAAGTTTACTACATGGAGCACTCAAGCAGGTTTTTTTCCTTCTCTAGTTAAATGTGGGATTCACATGGTGTACACAGACCGATGCAGGAGCACGAATGAAAATTTACTAGGAACTCGTGTTCAAAGGATCTACCTTCAAAACAAATACCAACATTTAACTTTATTAGTGATCAACTACAAACAACTGCAAGCATACAATCACAATGCTACTACATTCCCTTGTGTGAAATACAAGCATTTAAACGCTGTAACAAATACAGCACTTTGATGTAAACACTTACCCTTTTCTTGAAGCTGGACCAAAAAAAGCTTTTTGTGTTCTTTAGGCTTTGTAATATGAGCTGGGATATAGGGATACTAGAAGAAAAATGGTAAAAAACAGTTGTACAGAGCTTTGAAAACTGTGCAGTCTTAAGTGCTACTTTATAAATTATCAACCCCTGTACAGGCTTTCAATGTGTCATATATTGTTCTTTTGTGGCATAAAATAAACCATTTTCCTAAGAAAGTACTCGAGAAAGGAATGCTCTTGCTGTCACAACTATTGACAGAATCTAAAGCGGCACCAATACTCACAAGCCGTTAAAACAACCCAATTAAACAGAAATGCATAGAAGCAAACTGAGCAAGGATTTTCATTAAAGCTCTAAGAAATAGGGTAGTGAGGCTAATTTATTCACAGGGTATCTGTTCCATAAGCAGCAGTGCAAGAGTTTCCATTGTGGCTACAAAAGGAATTTAAATGGTGCATCTATCTCAGCATAGAACTGGAAGCTATTACATCCAGTGCTTTCTCGTCCATCACATGGGTGTGAGGAGGGAGACAGCAGTGTCCATTTCAAAAAGGGCTGTGGTTTCTCTTCAGTCATAGAAACGAGATGAAATAGATAAAACCCAGAAAAACTAATTGCTCATGCAGCAGGTACTGAAGAAGCCCATCTGGCAGGTTGAAGGCTTTTAGAAGTACAAACAGAACTTGACCAAAGAAGATGGAAGCCCACAGAAGTACTCACCTGTGGAGGTTCGAAGTTTGGTCTCCACCAGTTGCCAATGCAGTCATCAATCACCCAGTCTTGCTGAACACCATCCTGACGACCCAGTATCTATCAAAAATCCAGTAATAGTCAGACCTTGAACTACCTCAAGGAAATTTTTTTAGTAAACACATATTGGAAGCACAAAGACTTGCTGTAATATATGTCTGATGTAGTTCATAACTGCTCTGAGACAGCTTTCAATAGAATTGTAGAGTATTTTTGTATAAAGTGAGATTTTTTACTAAAAGCCTCCGCACGTGGTAGGACAAGGGCGCTCTAGAAAGCATTTCAAAATCTATGCTGTACTCAGTTGGACTGAGTCCTATCAGACCAATGGGAAGAATGAAATACACTGTCACACTATCTGGCAGAATTAGTTACTTGGAGAAAATGGTGCATTGGGAGGACTATCTCAAAGGCAAGTCCCCATCAGTTGTCCTCCACAACATATTTTATTGCTCATCTCTACACACACTTGCCTGAAGCCAGTCAGAAAGCAAAGCTGCAAATGAACACAGGACTTGAACAGCAGGTAGGAGTCAGCCACACTCATGATGCAGATAAATGAAAACTTGACTGCTTTATTTGTTAACTACCTGAGAACATCACAAAAGCAACAAAATAACAACAGTGGTAAGAAGACTACTCTAATGCTTTAGCTTATTCTGGCAATTCTAAAATAATGCAACATTCTGCTAAAGAACATAATGAAAGAAAACAGACCTCTGTCATTAAGCGTTTGAGCCCTTCTACCTCATCTTCTCCTGGATTGAGTTCACCACCAGGTCTGTTAAAATAATCAATGATGAAAGCTAAAGTTATTTTATTGCATTTACCAATCTTCACAGGCAAGTTCCAGTGTGCTTCCAGGCAGGGAGTTACAAATTCACTTATGGCTCTTAAGTCAGAAGTTCCAAATCTAGCTTTGCTGAATTTGAAGACAGCAGGACAGCTTTCACCAAAACTGAAACTAGTACGTTTATGTCTCTTATAAAAATAACCATTGCATAAAATACTTCCAGTTTAGCAGGACAAAGCATAACAATACACACAATGATAATTGGGACACTCAAAGGGTAAAGTTTTAACAATAATAACCAGAAGCTGAAGGGCTGTAAATACTGCCTGTATTTGTTCTTATCACAAAAACAGCATTCACTGAAGCATACAGAAAGCAGAAAATAAAACTCGTGGGAAAATGATGCAGGATTACTCATTTTCATCATTACAGCATTTTGCAAATCATTTACAGTCTTGCCTGGTTTGTCCACAAAAACCCTTCAAATCAAGATGTCAAAAACGAATCTAGACGTAAAATTAGACTTAACACATACAAAATTGAGAACAATATAAAATGTTAAAACAGAATAATAAGAAGACAAACACGGTAACATAAGACAAGCCAAGGCTATCTAGTTTGAAAAATAATATCACCACCATCACTACAAACATCATCAAACACTAAAATTTCACTCTGGCTGTGATAACTATGAGATGAACTGGAGCAATTTTCTCAAATTTAGATGCCTACCCTTCTTGCTATCCCAGCTCAACCATTAGTTTGTAAACAGGTATCATTCTGCATTTACAGGGGGTTAGTCCTTGACCTCCACTTGCTCATTTTTGTGGGCATAGCATAAGCTACTGAAGCCTAACTGCTTTCACAATGCAAGTACAACACACCACCAACTGCTGCTAATGAGTTTTAAACAAGATTTTACTGTAGTGATGCACTGTAACTAAGATTCCCAGTCAGTTCCAAACTCAATCACCCCCCTCACAAGCAGAGTCAAACAAATGCACTTTAGATGAAAACCCCACCATTCAAAAAATACTTTTGAGACTTAAGTCTTTACAAGCAATGAATCCCATTCAAAACATTGAGCAGTTGGACACAGTTTAACCCCGAGCCTGCATGTTTAGTGGTCTGTGACAAAAAACTGAAGTTACACTTAAGAAACAGACACTTACAGCTTGAAAAAAGTTGTACCCAGCTGCAGTAACAGCACGTGGGGCAGCCTGTGCTCATGCACAATCAGAACCCCTTCCACTGTCCGCCTCATGCCAATCTTGTCAAACTCTTCTCTCATGCGCTGAAACCGAGCTGCCACAGAACTGTCCTTCTCATACAGAGGCTCCTTTGTGCCAAACGTGTAGTTGGTCAGAGGATACCTATAAGGAGGAGAAAATATGTTGCTGCATAACAAGAAATCTAACTTTAAATCACCATGACACAGCACATAGCCTGAGGCAGACCCTTCACTGCTTGACGGGTAAGTCATAGTGCAGGGCTAAAATCATTGTTGGTGGCTTATGAGTCCCCTGTCCCAGGGAGATTGGCACTATGGAACACACAAGCACAGACAGTCCTGTTGAGCTACACTCCAGCCTGGTGCTAGCTCAAAAGAAGGAAAAGAAGCACAGAACCAACTGTCATTCAACAGACACCCTCTGTGATCTCCACACTGCAGGGAAAAGGCAGCTGAAGCTCTGAAAGGAGCTGGAAAAGAGACTGGAGATAAAGCTCTGCTGGGAAGGAAGGAAGGAAGCTGCACAGG
The DNA here is from genome assembly GCF_041296385.1 of Aphelocoma coerulescens. Lineage (NCBI taxonomy): Eukaryota > Metazoa > Chordata > Aves > Passeriformes > Corvidae > Aphelocoma > Aphelocoma coerulescens. The sequence goes on along the minus strand of NC_091025.1, from coordinate 8,483,296 downwards.
ACTGCAATTTTTTTCTCCAGATGTAATGAGAGCCTGAGAACTAAACTGTTAGAAGTGTTTTGTTTTGAAGTGGGAAATCAGACATGTGGATCACAGAAGAGGAGAAATATTGAGTTTCTGAGTGTAGGGTTGGGAGCCTGGGATAAGATCAAGAGGGTGAGCAGATCCCTCTGTTGGGCTGATGCTGGACCCCTGCACTCTTGTCACAGTGTAGCAGAAACTCAGCGATTTCTCCAGGCAAGAGGGAATGAACACAGAAAAGAAAAGAAAAGTTAGTCAAGAAACTGGTCAGTGCAACACAGCACAGAGGGCAACAGGGGAGTATTATTATGCAATTAAATCCATGTAACATAGAGGTCTGATGGCAGGAGACCTGGAGGAAAGACAGAATCACCCAGCTAAGTCAAAAGGGAGAAGAAAATGGTTCTGGACAGAGCAGTGATGAGTTATCACCATGGTTTTACTGAGTTGTGGCACACAGCAACTGAATTAACAGAGTGAACGACTGATCTTATATTTTCCTTGAAATGCATCTTGTCATGGATTCTTTCCGCAAATATGTCAAACTTCTGTAGCATACACTCTTCCCCCCTCCAATTCCAGCACCCCTCCTCCTCCAATTTTCCTCATGTTTTACAGTGGTGAAATCACATGCCAGTTGCCATTGTTAGAGTTTTTTCTCATGTAGACAAGTGAGCCAAAACAGTTTCCAAACCACAGATTCATTTACTAACAAGCTTCTCCACTTTCACTTATAGTTTAAAACCATCTATGTTTCTTTTTCCTTTTCCATTTTTAGATACACAAATGGCTTATTAATAACCTACTATGCTAACCCATACTATACTAAAGTGAGTGCATTAGTCTGTACATCAAAATCCTTAGCTTCGACTTAATAAAAATACTGCTGGTAACACAGCTTCCTGATAAATCTTTGCTTCAGAAACCCAGTAGAAATATTCTAATTTCTGAAGTTGGTATTTGAACTTTCACAAGACTCTGAATAAACTCAGCTACACTAAAAAAAACACAAAAGTGTCAGTGATTAATAGCTAAAATTGAATATCCACTGTTGCAGTTAACATTTGCTGGTTTTTGCAACTTGACAGATGCACTTAGCAAAGAACACATCCCACATCCACCAGAGTCTACTGGAAGAAAGAAAAAAATATATTATTTCCTCATTAAAAAATACATAAATACTTATTAGTAACACAGTGACATTAGTAACATTAGTGACAATTTTCTCTGGTAGCAAACGCTCTGATTTTAACTCCAACATCTGCACCAGACAAACCACAAACACCAGGCACATCTAGCCACATCTTACTGACTGCCCAGGGTCAGCCCAAATCCCAGCGCGGCCAAGAAAAAGCCCTTCTCTTTCTGCCGCTTTTCTGGATGCCTGTGAGAGTGCGAAAACCACTGTGATGCTCAACACACCTAAACCCTCCCTGTGTTACTTAGGGTTCGCACCTCCCGAGCCAGACACTGTTTCTAAGCACTACAGCGTTGACACCAAATACTCCACACTCCCCCGGAGGCTAGCAAGCCCTCGGTACCCACAGCGCGGCTCAGCAGCCCCTGTGAGGCGGGCGGGTCCCCACCGGCACCCGGGCTCTGCCACCGCTGAGCCCTCAGCCCCCCGAAGGGCCGAGACCCTCGGGACCTCGCACGGCGGGCACTGAGGGAAAACCCGCCGAGCCTGCTGACAGAGCGGGGACGAGCTCGCCAGCGGGGCGGGACGGGAGGGGGCAGAGCCAGGCAGGCCCGAGGCGGCGCTCACAGGTTGATGGTCCTTTCGAGCGTGAGCGGCTTCGTCTGCTGGATGTATTTGTTCCCAAACTGGTTCACCCCGCGGGGCCAGCCGGTCTGCGAGCGGTTAGGCGGCACCACGGACATGGCGAGAAGCGGCGGGAAGAGGCGGCGGGAGCGGTAGGTCAGTGCTGGGCGGCAGGAGCGGCGTCCGCCATTAACACCCGCCAAGCCCTCGGCGCCGCGCGCCGCCTGCCGGGACCCGCTGCGCTCCGCCCCCGCCTCTCACCCATTGGCCAACGGCATTCCGCCCCGCCCCCGTGCGATCCGATTGGCCACCGCGGGCGGAGCGCGGGGACCGCAGGGAGTTGTAGTCCGACCGGACGGTGCTATGGCCACCAAGCGTCACGGAGCGGCAGCGCCGGCGGCGGCGAAGCGCGGGAGGCGCGAGGCGCGCGCAGAGCTCTGCGCGGCCCTCGGGGACGCGGCGCTGCGGGAGCGCGCGGGGGCGGCCTGGGCCCGCGGGGAGCGGCTCCGGCACGGTACGGCCCGGCCGGGCCCGCGGGGAGCGGCTCCGGCACGGTACGGCGTGGCCCGGCTCCCCGCCCCGCACTGACGGCCCTTCCCTTGCAGAAGCGGTGGTGCTGGAGTCGGCCCCGTTCCGGCACGCTGTCATTCCCGGTTTCCTGGCAGGCCCGGCTTTCGCGGAGGCGCTGCGGGATGAACTGCTGGGCCTCAGCTTCCGCGGGCGGCGCAACGACCTCCTCTCGCTGTGGCAGGTGGGCCCAGGGCCGAGCTGAGCCGGGCCGGGCAGAGCTCGGCCGAGCCGAGCCGCCCTAACCTCCGTCCCTTCTTCTCTTCCATGGGCCGCCGCAGTCCGAGGAGCTGGGGGCAAGCCCGGAGCCCCACGTCGCCGCCCTGAGGTAAAGCGTGGGCTCGGGGCTTTGCCCGCTCAGGGTGGGAAAGAGCCGTGGTGGCTCCCCAGAGAAGGCGACTGCGGGGTGGGCCCACGGCGTGGCCGCCTGCTGCCCCCGTACTCGGGCCAGAAAACGGCCCTGGAGAGCTGAATCTGCTCTGTGCTTGTCATGGCACTGAAGTCTGTTCAGCTTTCCTTGATACTCAGCCCTTCTGCATCTGTCACCTCTGAAACGCTTCCCCGTGCACCTTCTGACTGGTTGCATGCTTCCTGCTGGTTATTCCCTTACTCTTAACCCTAACCCAAACCTTAACCCTCATCCTAACCCTAACACTTACTGTGTACTTATCTTCTCAGGCATGCTCTGTGTGAAGAATTCCGAGTGTGGCTTTCTGCTGTGACCCAGATAGAGCTGGAGCCAACTATTGACATATCCTGTGCTAAATATGAATATACTGGTCAGTCTATAAGTGATCCTTTCCCTAAAGCTTCTATGCACATGTAGGGAACAAAATGTGTATAGAATACCTCATTTTATTCTAGTTCCAGAGGGTCCCAGAAGCTGCCAGCAGTAAAATAGTGTCTGAAATGAATTACAAATGATGAAAAAACTGTTGCTGTTGTGTAACTGCCTGTACCTTCAGAGTGGCCTGATCTGCCAATTGCGGTGCAGTCCCACAGAAGTGAATCTTGCAGGTGTCAGGCTGGTGATGCTGATGAGTGAAAATGCAGTTCTTGGAAACAACATGTGTTTTCTTGTTATATCCTTGTGGGAACAAAGCTGGGTAGCAGCTGTTGGAATGAATCGTGCATGTACTGGAAAGATGCTACAGCAGCAAAACGTGTGTAATTGCAGATGTGTTGCTGTGCCATGATGATGAACTGGAAGGTCGGAGAATCGCTTTCATCCTCTACCTCGTCCCACCCTGGGAGAAAAGTGATGGAGGAACATTGGATCTGTACAGCACAGATGGTAAAAGCTCCAAACTCAGCCTCAGGTGGATGAAAAAGATGAAGCTTATGTGCCCCTTTGCAGCAACTCTCACCTCAAACAGTAGAAGGGAGTTAAAGAGTCCTCCTTTGTTCAGAGAAGCTGATGTAGAAGTAAAATGTGCACCTTAGGGATGGGCTGTAGCAGGCTTTGCAGACAGTGCTCAGAGGCAACAGCAGACAAAGAAACTTTTGGAAGGGCCAAGAGTAGGGGCAAGATGGAAGTAATGCCAGTAACTGTGCTTGGAACTCCAGACTGATGACAGTAACTTCCCTTTCCAGCAACAGAACCACAGAATGGTTTGGGTTGAAAGGGATCGTAAAGCTCATCCTGCTGTAGGCAGGGACACCTTCTGCTAGACCAGGTTGCTGCAAACCCCATTGAGCATTTCCAGCCTTCTCTTCTCCAGGTTGAACAGCCCCAACTCTGCCTGTCTGCACCTCTGCATGGATTCCTCACCAAGCCCTTGCTCTGAGCTCTGTCCCTTACACCCAGATGTCCCACCAGTCAGTGTCATGAAGTCAGAGAGAAATGGCACTTTCTTGCAAGTTCCAGTTCATATCTTAACCAGGGTATGTTTTCTTCCTCAGAACACTTTCAGCCACAGCAAATCACCAAGTCATTAGTGCCTTCGTGGAACACGCTGGTTTTCTTTGAAGTGTCTCCAGTTTCTTTCCACCAGGCAAGGAGCTGTCTCTTGTTAATTTTTTGATCCTCATTGTTGTGGTTATTTACTCTGTGTGTTATTACAATCCTGGTGGGGAGGGGGAAGAACTGTGGGTAGAGTGGATACTCATGCTAAGTGCTGTGTGTTAAAGAGAGGGCTTCAAGGACTTTAAGGAGGACAAGAACCAACAAAGCCAACTTTAAACCATCAGTCTAGCTGCATCATCCTGGGAAAGAAAAATTTCCATTTCTATTTTGCATTACTATCCTGGCAAGCCACTGCTGTGAATTTGGCTCTCACTTCTGTTTGCTGGCTTGTTTTAAACTCGCTCACATTTTTGATGTGGCAGTTGTTACTTTGCTCCAGAAGAGCTCCTTGAGCCATCCATCATCTTGCCAACAGTGCAAGGGCACTGTGCAGATCTTGCTGTACCCCCTCAGTGATCCAGACATGGTGCAGTGCCCTGCAGCAGAAATGCTGATCCAGTTAAGGAGTACTCTGTGATACTTGTCAGGAAAATGCCTGGGAACAGGATGAATAATTTGTGGAACTGCGTGACACAAACACCTTACTGAAATCTGAAACTCCTGTGTATTTGAGAGTACCAGGGACTGTATCAAACAGGGCCAGAGAGCAGAAGGCTGGAGAGAAAGATGATCGGTGATAGAGGTTGGGTATATCCTGACCTAGGCTGCTTAGGGGGTTATTTTTGTGTCATTTATGTCTTAATTTTGTCTTAAAAATCCATGACTCAAAGCTCTCAAAGGGAGAGAGAGAATGGATTCTCTGTGAGCTCGGAGTAAAATCTTCTACTGGAATTCTGGAAACCTGCAGTGGACTTCAGGACAATAGGCCTCTGTCTGATGATCTATCCTGGTCTAGCCCTGTCTGACATTTCTGTGTATGCAGTGGGCTCTCTGGAGCCAAGTCCATTTCCCATCATGAGTTGGCATGGTACCTGTGACACCTGGTCCTTGTCTAACCAGGCGTGCTGCCCAATGTTGTTGCAGGTGTCCGAAGTTGTGTCGCAGAAGTGCCGCCTGTCAGTGAGCGGTTGGTTCCACGGCCCGTCTGTGGCCAGACCTGCACGGCACATTGAAGCGCCCTGGGCCAGGAGCCCACACATCCCCTATGATGTGAGTAACAAGCCTGTATCTTTATATCTGCATTTCTGTACCTGTCCCGTTCCTATAATACCAGTTAGGGAATGCACTGATGCACTGGGGATGCTTTAATCTTTATCCCATTCTCCTTTTTGTTTCCTGTCCATAAATTTGTATCCTGTTTCTTTCTTATGCATCTTAGTATGTTTTGCTTACCTGCAGTAGTTCAGAGAAAGTGGTGAATACCTGTGGTGCAATGAAATAAGGGAATGGAGTGTGTGCATGTAGGAATGTGGCCTGCTTGGTAGGGGGAATTGGGGAATCTTACTCACTTTTGAAAATTCAGTGTTCTAATCCATTTCCCTTCCAGCATGAAATATTATATGAGTGGATCAATCTAGTTTATTTGGACATGGACTCCCAAGCTCAAATCCAGGAGGAATTTGAGGAGCAATCAGAAATTCTCCTGAAAGACTTTCTTAAGGTGAGCCCAGTGGTTCAATTTGATGTGATCTGCCAGAACATGGTCAGAGGGCTGGCAGGTACCACATGGCATGGAGGTTGGGAAGGGGCTTGCTTGCACATCTGTTAAAACAAAACACCTTCTGGCTTCACACCTAAAGGGGAATGGACCAGGCAGCCTCCAGAGTCCTTTCCAATGTCAACCACTCTGATTCTATGGAATGATCCCCTCTGACTGCCTGTACACTGCTGCATAGGGACTCAGCAAAAATAAAACACTTGTCATCAACCTTCTTTTCCTGGGAGCTAAATATTAACATTTCTGTGTCTCTTTCTCCTAGAAAGAGAAATACCAACTACTCTGTGAAGCATTGGAGAACAAAGAGATCCGGTGGAGTAGTCAGGGGCCAGCCAATAAAAGGTGGGAACAACAGCACGCTGCACCTGGTGATCAGGCTGAGCAGGAGCTGCCATGAGGCTACACTGGTCAGTGCTGTCCCTCTGGACATGGTCATTGTTGGCTCTCCAGCAAGGAGATACATCTGCTGTCTTTCAGACTCTATGAGGCAGCAGAGGAAGACAGCCTCCCTGACACTCTGAAGAAATTCCTGCAGCTGTTGCGCTCTGAGGCCTTGTTTTTACTGCTTTCCAACTTCACTGGCCTAAAGCTGCACTTCCTGGCTCCTTCTGATGAGGATGAAGATGCTGGGGAGGGACAAGCAGCAGACACCACAGGGCACAGCAGTCCCAAACCTAAGCAGGAAGAGACTGAACAACCTGCTAATGGCAATCCCCATCAGCCATGCCAGTCTGACAACACTCCTGAAGCACAAGACAGTGAGACACAGAGCGGTGAGTAGAACAGCAGCAGTGTGAAAGGTTTCCAACAAAGTTCCCAGTGATTTTCATGGAACTAGTGTTTCACTTTGTACTGCAGCCAGCACAAGGCCCCAGCACAAACATGGGACTTGAAGCATGTTAGATTGCTTATTTGAAATCAGTGACCATTGCAAAAGAATTCGGAGTAAATCAATGACTAATTTGAAGATACCATTTTGAACAGACCTAAGTCTTAAGGGTGGGATTTTTGGGGGCTGTTAATCTTTTGTCAGTTGTTACGTGGTTTCTATATCCACATAGCCCTGCTTCATATAAAGCATATTCTTGTATGAGATAATAAATCCAAAAGAGAAAGGTGAACAGGTCAGAAGTAAGACAATTTTAGAATTAGAAAATTGATACCTAAAACTAGGATTCAACCTTTCAGAAAACACTGTCAGCCTAAACAACCACTTAGTTGTCAGCAGTGACAACTATCAAAGATTAGATTAATTTTGAATTTGGATTGGTGATGTTTATTTAAAACAGTGGCTCTGAAGTTTAAGTGAAAATGCTCATCCTTCACTGAGTCAGGCAAGTTTAGTGGACACTGGAATAAAAGGTAATATAAAACCAAGTCCTACTGAAAAAAATCCCACCAGAACACTTACCAGGAGCAAAGGCTTTGTTTTTCTGATTTCCACAACTAGTCATTTGGCTTGCTATTTGCCCTGTTCCCACTGTTTGATTTTAAACTCCTCTATGAGGAGGGCATATTTTGGGGCTGCGTGGATTGAAAACTGAGATAGACCCATGAGAAAATAAAGGTTTCCCTAAAATGACATACCTCCTGGGATACTCCCATGTAGAGTGAGTTTGGAGCAATATCCTTCTTTCCTGAGGCTTCTGGTAGTTCCAGGGTACTTCCAGAACAGATAGGTTGCTGGCTCTTGAGGTCCGAAGCTCTACTGTAAATCCAGGGGAAACATAACAAAAAAAAAGAAAATGAAGAACTGGTTAAACCAAAGCATGTTTTAGCTTGGAGCTGTATGGAGCAAATCTTGGTCCCACTCCTACACATTGTCTGGAGTACCTAACCTAGAGCCACCTCTAAGAAAGATATTGACATGTGATCTATGGTTTTACTTTGTTTTCACTGGGGCCAGCAGACAATTTCACAGTGGTGTGAGATCACTGGGCTCCTCACATGCTTTGAGTTCAGCTGATGTGGCTTCATGGCTCTCCCTGTGTGTTTGTGCCCTCTCCTAGGCTCGGGCACCCCTGTGTGTGCGGGGGAGCTGCGGCGCTGGACCCACGGGCACTACACTCTTGTCCACGACTCTCAAGCTACAGAATTTGCTCTTGACCTGCTCTTCTTCTGTGGCTGTGAAGGTAAGTGGATGAGAGAGAGATGATGTCAGACACTCCTTTTAAAAGGTTTGCATAAAGGAATGACTTCTGAGTTCTCAGCAGTGCTAAAACAGCCAAAATTTCCCTGCTTTTTTCCTACATAGAAGGTCTCAGTAGACTTTGTCCTAGTCCTCACTCCAGCATAAACCCTGGTTTCAGTAGTCCTTATGCAAAGGTTTGGGATTGCGGCCTTGGAATCATCTTTGACCCTTCCCGCTTGCGCCAGGAGGTGGCGCTTGGGCAGAGGGAAAGGCTGAGCCTCCCAGACCGTTCCTCTCCTAAGCAATGGCTCACAATGGCTCTGGGCACGCTGCAGAGTCAGGTGGCCACAATACCCGTCAGAAGTGTTCCATGGCTTTCCTCATCAGAATTATCACTGCACCTCCAATTCACAAAGCCCAGGGTTATCAAAAGTTACTTTAGGCATGTCTAGGCATTTCGGGTTGATTGCTAGTTAAGATAGTTGTAAAAAAAAAAAAAGTCTCAACACAAGCATTTTAGACCAGATGAAGCCAGAATGTACAGCTGAAACTGGCACGTGCTGGTGATGATACTGAAATCTGCTAAGGCAGAACTGTTCTACAGGCAAGGAGCAGTGCATCAAACAACTTTAAATAGCCCATCTACCGTAAAAGGCAAATCCACTACATTTGCTTCAAGTTGTTTCTGAGCAGAAGAAAAAAAATAGACTGGAGTTTACAGGAGGTAAACTGGGGCTTATCCTGTATGTAGTAACTTTGTGGAGCAGGGTGAAAAAATGGCATCTCCTGGAAGGCTGTATGGAGACTGGACAGCATTGAGGTTTCTAAGAATTTTTCTTTTCTATTTTAAGACTGGGATCCTGAATATGGTGGCTTTACTTCCTACATTGCTAAAGGTGAAGATGAAGAGGTAAGGACCTCAGTTGCTAGCTGCAGATCAGATAAAGTTGTTTAGGGTGGAGAGACACAATTACGCTTTGTCATAATGCCAGCATAATGCTGAGGGTGCTCAGTAGTGCACTGGAGTCTCCTTGCCCTAGACACTGCTCGTGGGTGTAGCTCTGGCCTCAGCTTCAAGAGGCTGCTGTTCACCTGAAGCATGAGACCTGGGCCCTGAGAGTGCCTCATAGCACCCGGACCCAGGGCCACTTGGGAAGCCTGCCTTGAAGGGACATAAGGCTATAGCAGAGATAACACTTTTCCAGGGAAGTGCTGTTCCCTGGGGTCACATTCAGTATCAGTACTAGTGACAGTACTGAGCAGTCATGCTAGTAAGAAGTCCAGAAGCCCTTAATGTATAATAATGCTTCAGGTAAGGGGTATTAAGATGAAAATGGTGTCACAGTTCATTTTCTAACACCAGACCTTTATTCTCACTTTTGAAACTGTTTTAGTTTTTCTTAAGGATTTTATCAAAGCTATTTTTGTGAAACTGATTCCTTCCTTATTTTTGTGTCCTCTAGCTGTTGACAGTGAATCCAGAGGACAACTGCTTGGCCTTAGTTTATAGAGACAAAGAAACTATGAAGTTTGTGAAATACATCAACCATCGAAGCTTGGCACGCCTGAACAAGCATCCAAACAGAACAGGATTTTGGGACTTTTCCTTTGTCTATTATGAGTGATGGTGCAGCGTGACCACTGTAACAGAGAACAGTGGTGGGTGGTGGGCAGGTTCCTACTCAGACGTTCAGCTCTGACCTAAGCACAGACAAACTTTGCTCATGCAACTCCATCACACTGTATAATGTGGGGGCAGGTGGTTTTTTTAACTGCAAAAACGGAAATTAACTCTTCTCTTGAGTCCATTGTAACACACACTCTCAACTGCTTTTAATGTGGGTGGGGTGGTCACACAACTGTCAGCTTTCCAGCTGTTCTCTCATGGGAGCAGCACAGTGGCATCTCTGACCTGTCGGGGTGAGAATTACAACTGTACATTGCCCCAAGCTGATGACAGATTTTATTAAAAAAAAAAAAGGAAATGAGTCAGTTAAATGTTTCATCCACTGGTGGGGCAAGTTTTGTTACAAAATGTCCAAAACATTTTCTGGGGCTTAACTGTGTTCCTGTTTGTAGAGAGAAAAATAAAGGAGCTGCCATGGGAAATATGAGGTTTTTCCAGCTGCACAACTCTGTGGAGTTGGGAAGGAAGACAGTGAGGCTGTAAAGGCATTGGGAAGGACTTGGCACCATAACAAGGAGCAGGACTTTATTATGCTAAATGCTGTGCAGACAGACCTAGATGCAGCCCTTTTTCCAAGGAATTTCCAAGCTTAACAGCCAAGAAGAAACCTGTTCCTGCACACTCTCCTTAGGTGGGTGTGCAGACAGCTCCCACCTCCAGCCTCAGAACAGGGGCCAGGGACTAGCAGCAGGAATGAGGCAACTTACCTTTTAGTGGCTTGGCATCCACAGGTACTAGGGAGGTCACCAACAGCATGGCCTCATGCCCTTTTCGTTATGTCCTGGGATCTGCTGGGTCTTAAGATGGCTTCTGTCACTGGAGATCAGCTCAGATGTTTCAAGGCAGCAGCCAGCCAAGTCCTGTGGTAAACACGGCAAGAAAGGCAGTGAGCATGGCCTTGGTGCAACACCTCCCTGCACGTTTTTGATACTGTTTACCTGCCCCACATTCACTGCAAGCAGGACTGCCAGCCTGACCTCTGAGGTGTCCAGCCCACCAAGAGGTGCAGCAAAGCTGTACTGATGCTTCAGGAGACAGCCAGAGTGCAGAACACCCTGCTGGAGGCTTGGCCCTGGCCTGCACCTGCTTGCCTGAAACTTTTTTTTGGCACTGAGGCACAGGTGTTCTTTCAGCTCATCCAAGCCCAACAGTGCAGGCCACAGGCTTGCAGTAAGCTGGGGAGTGTGCATGTTTCATCCCTCCTGTCTCTCCTGGGTGGGGAGAGGGTAGCTTTGGATTAAAGTCTGCTCCTTCTCCCATTACAGACCTGTTGTTGGAGGCCACCACAGTGGTGTAAGACCACAGCTGGCAGCAGAGGAGCAGTAAGTTCAAAAGCAAGGCTCACTGCTGACATGAGTACTCTGCACCCTTTCCCGAGCAGGTGGGATGTCCTGTGGGCATGTCTTCATGAAGATACAGGAGCAACAGCCTTCAGCTTCAATCCCAATACACAAAGTTCAAAAAAGGAATCCCTGAGGCAGTTGGCAGGAACCCATACCATTGCTTCCAAACTGAAAGGTATCTCAGCCCCCCCAGCTACCAGAGCAAGGGGCCAACACTGCTGTTAGAGAGCTCTGTGCAGGACTCTCTAGCTCTAGTGTCAGTTCCATCCCAGATGATAAGCAGCTGCTCAGTTCTAGCTACTCCCTCGTGCTCTTTTGGGCAGGAAGGACAGCTGGGAGGTGGTTGCCCCGAGCTGCTGTTGCAAGATCTTGTTAATATTCTGACTTGTTTCCCTAAGCCAGCATCTCTGTGCATTGCCAAAACTCTCTTGCTCAGTTTTAATCTGCCTTTGCTACTTAAAAAGACAAGGGGATGAAGCTAGAAACAAGTCCTGAAGTGAGGACAGAACTTGTGAATCATGGCTTCTGAGGCACTCTGCTGCCTCTTGGGGCAGTAGCTCTTCCTGGGAAGAAAGTAGTTCTTATTCTGAACTCTCCACTACAATGAGACATGTAACAGAGGTTTCGAAGAAAAAGAAACAAAATTATTTGGGTAGTTTGGAACAAAAGCAACAGACACCACAGCTATTCACAGCATAGTCTGCTAGGCAAAGTTGGGAGCAAAGTCATTAACAAAACAGAATTACTTCTTTGACTGCATTGTGAGCCTAAGAATGTGCTTGGTAGATCTTGGAACATCCTTCCAGGAGACTGGGAAGAAGCTAGGCTCTCTAGAGCTTGCTGCTTTTTAATACTAAGTATTACACTAGAGGGCATACCAGCCTCTGCTTGAACAAGCCCCTATCTACTTGATCATACAAGGAACCACCCCTTCTTCCTCTGGTGAGTCAGATGAAGTAATTTAAGAAGCCAAATTTGCAGTTAGCTTTAAAGGTTTAAAAATGAGTATGTCTCTGCTCTCCCACCCTTCTTGTTAGGTCCTAAAGCCACAGGCAGCCCCAGGCATGACTGGTGCTGCAGGTACAGAAGAAAGACTTCACTCACTGAAATTTCAAATAACATGACCTACTGGAGGAAGAGGGGCCTTCATTTATACAGTGCCAGCAACGGGAGCTTTATGGATGCTCTTCCTGGATACCAATCTGTATTTACAATTAGGTGTAGCTCCTTGCAAAGTATGTGCATTTTTCATTTGGCGAAGGTAAAAGTTGGTTTTACAGGAAAATTAATGACAAATTTGCTGTCAGAAACTTAGGGGAAATCAGCCTTACCAGAGGTCTGCACAGTGAGTGAAGGTCTGACATCACCGCCAGGAGCAAACCAGAGCTGGCACTGGCAGTGCCTGGTGCGTAGTCCTGAAAATCAGGCTGATGGGAAAGCTGCTTTCTGATCAGAGCCACTCTCTTACCATTAAATGGAGTACATAAATGTAAGCAAGCAAGCATTAGGATTTTGAACATAAAGAACAAAAGGTGGAAACAGTGGGAACAGGTACAGCAAGTGGCAGAAAGCCCAGAACTTATGCCAGGAGACTGTTCCATAATCAAGTCTCTGAGCTCACTCGCTTAGAACAGCATGGGTGGCTCACCACCCTTCTAGCAAGCAGCTGGATTTGACTAACAACCAGTTTCTTAAAAAGATTCAAATGAGCTCCTGCTGCAGATTCTAACTGACAGAGGTCTGCTTTCAGCAGCACAGTTTTCCATAGGGAAGAGGCCAAAGCAGTGACAAGGGGAAGTTTTGGGGATTAAAACATGTTGCAAAAATTACATTCCCCATTCAACTGGTCACAGGCTCACCAGTGGCTCTGTAACACAGGGTGGGTTACTGGTTTTAATTCAGTAGTGGCTCGTAAGAGCAACCAGTTAGAGGATTATGACTCCTTCTGACAGCCCCAAGAAGCCATCCAAGAACTTCGACGTGGGCCAACTCCTCCCTGCCCACATTGCAAACACCATTGTACAGTGGCAAGGGTGATGCTGGTGCAGGAGCACTGGGGCCCAATCTCCATCCTGTGCAGGTTATTTTTAGCTTCTAAAAGAAATTTGCTTTGGCAAAGGTTCTAAAATACCTTTAGATCTGAGATAGAGCCTTACTGTAATATTTTAATCCAATTCTAAGAGATCACACAATTAAACAGGTTTGAGCCAGGAGCCAAGTCATTTTCCAATACCTTCTTCTTTTGATCCCATTAAGTACTACCAGCTCTTCATGATTATGCACCAAGCTTGGGTGTGTAGTTTGTTTTTGTTTTTCCTGAAATGCACCCTTGCCCCCCTCAGGATCTGTAGTTTTTCCAGCAGTAGCACAGAACCACTAGGTGGAAGCAAAACTTTCTGCAATCCAGGTGTGGGGAGAGTGTTGGATACTAAACTGACCACTTCCTACCTCTGCACAGATCATGGAACTGGATGCCTATCAAAGATCTTCTGGCTTACAAGCCAGAAAGACATTATCCCTTTGGTGGTTTTCATGCACTGCACTACAGTTTACCTAAAGCCACATATCCCTGCAGCGAAATCCAGGATTCTCCAGCATAGGAAGTTCAAGTATAAAGCAACTACACAGCAGAAACCGGAGAAGTTATTTGGGTCAGGTTTTTTCAACAAATAAACTTAGCAGTGCACATCTCCCCAGCTAAATCAGAACAAAATCAGTCAAGCTTTTAATCTATGTTTTAATGGAAAAGATCGATGCCTTAACTACAAAATATTTTTAAATACATAAATAAGTTACTGTAATAAAAAACAACTGTTTGAACTTCTGTCTTGCATAAATACCACATCTGCACTTAAACTCTGATGCTCTCTTCATGGAGCTTTGGTCTGCATAGTATTTCTCACCTGACAGCTTAACTACAGCACTACTTTTGGAATTACTTCACTCTGCAGTGGAGTAGGGGTCTGAATTAACTGCTTTTCATCCATTCTCTGCCCACTGCATAGAAACACTGCCTCTGCACAGCTGCTGAAGAAGAGGCTCTTAAGAAGAGGCTGTTCCCACACGCATTATCCTGAACAGTGTGTTGAAGTTGTTGCTTCTTATTGCATCCCGACAAGCACTGATCACTTGTGTCTTCGGTTTGCCAACTGCAAAAAGGAAAAAAAGGAAAGAACAGAAAAAAACCCTCAGTTACAGAGTAAGAAACTGGTAAAAATACTTATTTGATCCAGTCTGAAAATTTAGGGGTTTCTTTCCAATGCTTTTTAAACACATGATGAAACACCACCTTTTTTCTAGTACGTAAGTAAAATCCTTTCTTTAAAGAAGAATTGCCTGTAGCTCTGTTTTATGAGAGCTTGTTGGAAGGGGAATGCTATAAACATACAAAAAAGTACCTCCCTCCCCAAAGACCTACAGGCCTAATAATGCAGATAAAACAGCCCTGCTTAAGTTGGTAATTGCTTTTTTTAAAGCAGAATTATAAATTAAGAATTGAAGTGATTCTAAAAGCATTTTAAAAGTAGTATGTTCAACAAAACTATCAATTTCTGCCTCGTTTAGAAATCTGGAAACTATTTCAAGTTGTTCTAAAATTCTGATCCCAGATTATACTGGACACAGTTGACTATCACATGTAATTGGCTATGACTGAAGAACAAAAGATTATTTATACTGAGTTTCAGGCCAAAAAGCCTGAAGCCATTTAACTAACCCAGCTGACCTCTGGGACACATCTGCCTCACTGGGGTCTGAGATGCCCCATTCCTTTCAAAAACACAGACTTACCACGTAACCGCCCAGCCCTCTGGATTGCCTGATTCACAGCTTTCAGATTATTCAACAGCTCTGTGTGATTGTTGCAACGAATTTTGTACTGATTTATTAAATCTCTGTTCAGGTCATATAGCTCACTGTACCGTGTCTTCATGTTTTTCCTGGGGAACAATCAGTCCAGTTATTTGCATCTCTGAGGACAAGGATGTCATTCCCGGTTTGTCAATACAAAGGTGCAGCAATACATTGTTGTGTTGGCTACCACAGTCACCTGCATGTCTGCCAGCTACAAGACAACAGACTTGTCTAGACATGTTGGTTAAACTCATTATTTTACTAAAAAAACCTGAACAGTGTATTTTTGCAGTTACTTTATCCAGCAAGACAAAGTGGAGACACCACTTTCCCCAGTGAAAGTACCACTGCCCTGCAGTAGCTTGGGCCTCTTTACTGCTGCTCTTCAGAGTAAAGCTCAGCATAGTAGGAACTGCAAATCAGAGTGAAAACCTGACACCTAAAATTTCCTTCTTGGTGTTCTCAAAAGTTCACACACCACAGATAGCTTTCCCTGCCCTCTTCCCATAATATATCTTTCCTAACATATCTCAATATCTTGAAGTAGATTCACCTCCCCTGCTCTACACTAAGCCCCTAGTCTTGCCCTCTTGCCTTCGCCTGACTGGTTTCCCACCTAAAGAACATGACAAGGTTCAAGAAGAGCTCATGGTGAGATCATCAAAGGTACAATTATACATCAAAAATTGTAACTAGGCAACTCTTGTATCACGCCAATGTTTTTCTGTGCTCTTTTCTGCCTGAAAAGCAAAGACTGGCCATTCTAAACCCCAAACACATAAGCCAGGCAGCAATTGCTCACATGTCTCCCAGGAGCCGGGCATCTTCTGCCTGGACCAGCATGCTGCGGATGAGGTTGGAGTGTTCAGCCATGTCAGCAGTGAGCCTCTGATTCACTGCGTGGTGCTCATCCACCTGTCCAAGGTAAACAAGTTGTGAGCAAGGGTCCTTGACACCCTGGGCACACAGGGTTCAGGCTAAACCTCAGCCCAGTGCAATAGGAAGTAACATCCCAGCCTAACCAACCAGCATCCCTGACATTGTTCTTCCCCTCACCCCCCACTGCAGGAGCCATACCTTGGCCCCCAGAAAGGGTGAGCAGACTGAGATACACATCTCACATGCTGACCCAGATCCACAGCTCAGTCTCCCAGACAACACATTTACTTTATCCTAAACAACCAATTGATGGGAACCAAGGGCCTGTTCTACAGAACAAAAATAGAGAGAAAGTTGAGGGTGTCCCACAGAATGTACAGCAAGCCATTGTGGCCTGATTCCCACAACAAAGATAAAGCAGTTTAGAGATCCTCTCATAAAAAGCCCCCAGTGACTGCTTATCTGCTTACTTAGAAATGCCCAAAGCCTCCTCACCTTCACCAACACTTTCCGCAGCTCCTCAAAGTATGCAGGAAAATCTGCTTCCACCTGCAAATCTTCAATGGCCAGGAAAGAGGCCATTGACTGGATAATATCACCAGCTAGATCAATATCATCTGTGTTGATGGAAATCTGTCAGAAAGGGAAAAAAGCACTTTAGCACTCTTCCACGCCAGAACATCTCCTGGAAGTTCCCAGCAGTACTGCCTGCCCAACAGTTACCCAAGCTCAAACAAAGGGGCTTTTATTCAGGTTTGGGATAGAGAATCATCTGTGCACACAGGACCAGTGCAGAAGTTACAGGCAGCCTTTGTGCCTCACATTATGGCTCCCTGAAACCACTCTGTGAGGAAACAAATTCCCTCCCTCCTGCAGATCTGCAGGCTAAGCAGTTTACTTCACTAACTGGCCATGGAATTTTACCCACTGACAGTAAACAGACACGGAAGTTTCCAAAAGCATGAGTACTTAGCCTGTTCCGTCATTCTTCACTTTTACTGCCTCATACTGGGCAGGATGAGTATACTGGTTTCACTGGAGTATCATTAAAGGGCTGCTCTCCTTGTCCATGGAGGTACTCACCTCTCCACCAGGCTTGATTTTGATGCAGAGCTGACCTGCATTACGAAGGGAAGTGAAGCAAACCTGAAAGGGAGCGCTCTGAAACTCTGCATCCTCTGGCAGCAAGAAGCTCTGATTCAGCCACATAACAATCTTGCAAAAGTAAAATTAAGAGAATCAGCCATCCCTTGTGTGGAAAGCGTCAGGAACCGCACAATGTCCCTGCACATGATGTGCACCAGAACACTCTGCTCAGGGTACCCCAGAAATTTAATTTACTAAGTTTCATCCCATAACCCCATGTCATGAACTTGTTAGAATGAGGACAATTGAATCCTTGCACCAAAGCTAAATATTCCTAAAAAAATCAAATCCAACAATCAGAGACTGCTATGAAACTGAGCCACTACCTGAGCACTGTGCTGCCTTTTTCTTGTTCTCTGGTCATTTACAAAATTCAACACTCACTACAGGTCTCCTGCTATCAGCAGGCCTACAGCAAACAAGATAGTATCTGAAACACCTTCTGATCTCAGGCCTTTAGTTCCTGCAGGAATTCCTAATGCTTGGAATGCCTCAACTGAGTCATCTTTTAAAGACAGAAAAAAGCAGGGTTGAGTCGAAATACACAGATTCCAAAGGCCAGTAGTGCAGTTCACTACATAATTTTTCCTTTGCTATTGGAAATCTCAAGCTGACTGCAAATGCTCCACCTGTGTAAGACTTGAAACCAGGAAGAAGAGCAGAAACTCACCCTTTGTGGCCTCTCATTCGTGGTACAGTTAACAAAGCTCAGGGGCTCTGTGGCTGAGTCTGGGCTGCTCAGGGCATACATGGAAAAGCGGGGAAGCTGTCTTGTCAACTCAAATACGTGGAACTGTGTACTGGAAGCAATCCAATGGAAAAACAGAGAGTTACTAACATACCTGAGATTCACCTATTGCAATAGTTCCTGGTTCTTTTTTAGCTGGGGACTGAGATTCACAGTTTCCAGTTATACAATCAGCTGCTTACTGCTACCCCAGAAGAAACACTGGAACTTGGAAATGCCGGGCTTATCGCATCATGAGGTTGTATGATTCCTCCCCATTGCTGTCATTTTCAATAATCCTTCCACTAACTATACTCTCTAGGCTAATACATTTACAATTTTACTATATGATTGGATATTTTCTTTACAAGTTCAGTGAAGTCTTATTAAAAGCAATAATAAAGGCAAATAGAGAAAACAGAAAGGGAATTCAGTCCCATACAGTCTTCCTGCAGTGGGTGGCTAGCTCTCTAAAACATGCCTCCCTGTTCCAGGAAAGAATGCTGCCTCCTCAGGCACCAACAGCTCTGGCAGATGTGAGCAGGAAAAAAGCTGTTTTCAAGGGTATATGAAGAGACATTTTATTTTCTATGAAGAGATATTTCTAGGGGAGACTGGAAAAATGTTGTCTTGAAATCAAGCATGTGCTACTTTCTATTTGCCCTGAAGCCAAATGGGTCCAGGGTTACTTTATAGCTTGAGAGACACAGCTGTGTCTCCAGGCTTGCTCAAGGTTCTCCATCCAGAGCAGTCACCACCCACGGCCCAGCCCCCTAGGGATGACAGGATAGAGTCTCTGCATCTCTTGATTCCCTCCACACACCTACAGTAAGACATCTCCTGGACAAATGTGCATTCCTTCCCTAAAGGCAGAACCAGAACACTACAGATCACAGTGATTCCAGAGGATTTAGAATTTGTCTGAAAAAGAACTCAGTGCCACAGGTACATCAATGTTTTAAAGAAAGCATCCCAGCTCTCCTTTCAGTAACAGAGAGAAGTGGGGCACCCAGGAATTAACGGTGCACTCCCCATAGGACAAGCATGAAGCCACATTATTGCTGTTTCCTGGTCCCACAGCTCTGGAGACCAGCAGATACAACACCACAAAACTCACCTGTTTCGGTAACCCACAAAGGCTTTGATGTGCAAATCCACAGGGACATCTTTGGGTGGAGTAAGGGGAACACGAACACAGCCTGAGAGGTTCTGGAGACTGGGGTGGACCACATGGCTCTCTCCTTCAAATATACCCTCAGCAAAGATCAGCACAGCACGGATGATTGTGTCTTAGCAACAGGAAGAAAAAGCAGTTCCTAAATTTAAAGCTGTCCTCTGGGAACAATCCACCACTGTTTTCAGAATTAAGCATGGTGAACTCTTTATACCCCCCCTATGAATTGTTAAAATATCCAGGTGACCAGGACTACCACATCTGGACTTGACTGCATCCTCAGCATGCCTGTTGCAAGGTGAATTTGCTGTCTCGGGGTAGTTCCAGTTTTGCATGAAAAGCCAGCTGAGGTCCAGCTGCATTCATGCAACACCCTCACTAATGCAGCTGTGGGTTGGTGCTTACAGCCAACACAAGAAGTGCTGCAGGAATCACCAAGGCTGGTTTCATCCAAGTTAATTGCCTCAAAAAATAACACATAATAAGAAACAAATTCCACCAAACTCCTCTCCCCTAAGACCCATCTAAGGAACACAGCTTGATTCAAAACTCTGTGAAACGAAAGAAACCACAAAAGGGACATTACAGACAATAAAGGGGAGACATTCAAATCACCAGCTAAATATAACTAAAAATTTGCATGATTTTACATGAAGTGAATATCAATGGTTGCAGGTTACCACTCACCATTTGTGGTGGAAATACACAGCTCCACATGGGCAGACTGGCTGTCAGAGCCCAGATTAACTGACAGGGCTGTCTGGAGTTGGGTGTTTGCTGGAATCACACCTCTCTGCCCATCAGCTTCCTTCAACTGAGTGTTCAATTCAGCCTGTTGCAAAACACATACCCTTCAGTATCAGAATTTCAAGATTTTCATTCAAAAAACCTAGAAAACATACACACAAAACAGTTCTCTTTTCTTTCAGAAGAAGGTTGCATTACAGCAATTCCCAGACACTTCCAACTAGCTATGAGTGGGGGCTGGATTAGGCATGAAGCTGTGGACAGTTGGGCTACAAAGTGTTTGAGTGCCTTACCATGGACAAACCTCAGCTGTGTCACAGTGGTCATTTGCTGTTCAAATATGAGTTTGCTCTTTCCTCAGACTATTTTTTGAAATGTTCACCATCAAGCCACAAGTGCAATTCCTAAATCCTGGCAGTGCTCCCAGCCCTCACCCAGTGACATGATCCTCTCACACAATCCCCTCTGACTCCCAAGATGCATTGAAAATTACACTTTGCAGTCATAAGCCAAAGCACAAGGCTGAAGGGAATCCAGCTCCAAACACAACTGCTCTGGCGAGAGGAAGGAGCAAAGAAAGCATTATTAAAATACAAAAAGCAAGTTCTGAACTTGCACAAGGAGCAAGCCAAATGCAGAGGCAGGAACCCCCAGCAGACAATCTCACTGCATCCTGACAAGCTACAGTTCTGACTTGTCTGGACTGCCCCACAACCGCCTCCCAGGTTACTCCGGATTTATACCAACAGGAAAGTGTGTTTTGGCCCTACACATTATTTAAACAGTACCTTTGCATTTTCCTCATAATTTTTCAATTCCAGCAGCAGATTTTGTTTCTTTTGACTAAGTTCTCGGATAAGATCCTGCTCAGCACTTGTATCCATTAGGTTCCCTTTCATGTCCTCACCTCCTGGCAGATAGCCTCGGACTGTACAGAAACAAAACAGCCTATTTCAGCAAAGACTTCAACAGCCTCCCCAGAACTTCAGTTTCTGTGACATGACTCCCTTGTACCACTTCTGCAGCAGATACTAGTTCTGGTCTTCAGCTAGTACTATCCAGCTGAAAACCTGAGCATTGATTTAGACCCACAGAGGCTCTCACTTTCTTGGTGACTGGGGCAAGAGAACTGCACATTAAAAAAAAAAAAAAAAGAAAAGAAAAAAGGTGCATTTCCAACCTGTCTTTAAGCTGTACTCACCTGACCAGACAAGTGCAACACCCAGTCCTTTTGCAAGAGGATTCCCACTGCAATCATTCTTTCAGGTGCTCAGGCAAGCTTACAATTATGCAAAATTAATAAAACGTGTACCTGGATTTCTAGAGCTGGTCAGAGGAGTTGTTGCTGTCTAGAAGTGACTGTAAGTCACTGTTAATCAGCCAGTAAACAAGATTTACCCACATCAGTTTTTCCCCAAATCAAGGGATACTTCACTTCAAGGGGTAAGACTTGTTTCCCAGTAGCACAGTGGAGCACAGCATTATGGAAATACCTCTAACTGTCTGTGGAGACAGAGGACCTGAACAGGTGATGAGACAACTTCCATTGTGCTCTAAGGCTGTGTGTTCTGATTGCAGCTGACAATGAAAGCCAGGGACAAAAATCTTTTACCTGGGAAGAATATGCTGCCTGATTGCATATGACTGCTGCCCTGTAAAAAGTTGCATGGAACTTGAAATCATTCAGCTTGCACAGTGTCCTCCGATGAAAGGACCCACTTTATTATTTCTGAGTGAGTAATTCATTTAAAATGACACAGAATGCAACACAGAACAACACCTCATGTGAAAGGATGCTGGTCCCAAATAGAACTCTAATAACATTCTCTATATTACCCCAGCCACACTAATTACTAAGGCCTAAAGGGATCCCCATCATGCCAAGGCTTGTTTACAATGGACCCACCAGAAAAAGATGATTGCATTCAAGGATACCAACCTACACAGCTCTGCTAGGACAAGGTTCTCCAAAACTGCTTACAATGCTCCCCTTCTGTAAGCTTGGGAAAAAGCTTTATAAGCTGAAGCCCAAGTGCAGCAAATCCCCACAGCCTGTGATTAAGACAGACAGCAAAACATTCTGCTATTTAACAAGGACAGGCTTTTGTTTCAAATGGGTTGTGCCAGACCTGCTTGTCTCAGGCCACTGACGCCAAGGAGTCGGATAATCACACCAGTGTCTTTCCTGGAGCCATCCCTGTAAATTCATACTGAGCTTATTTAAATAATCTGTGATCATATTTGTTTCCACTCACAATAACCAGGTCTGACTTCTTGAATGAATGGTGGGATAAATCCACCACTTCTCCAATCTCAGGATAGCATTTTCCAGGAAACAAAGCACTGTTAACATCTAATAAAAACTTCATCTGCAGAAGAAAACCAAAACACACACACCCTTAGTTCTTTAAACACCTTTACCTACTGAAAAGCAGCCAAAGAACTAAAACACAGGAAAAAAAGATTTCCTATACATTCATCTATTATAATGTAGCCTGAAGAACCAGAGTCTGTACTGAACATCACTATCTTTGCATTAGGATGGGGTTTCTTCCATTAGACAAATGAATTTTGATGGTTTCTTGGATCATAATGAAACACATTCTGATTCTCACAGAGAAGGCAATATTCAAAATCCTGTTTGCAGATAGCATAACTCAAAATTCCCTTAACTGCACATAAAGCAAAGGGAATTTGGCACACAAAATGTTGGAACCAAAACAATGTTTAGCTAATATGAGATGATGTGATGTGCCTGATATTACTGTATATTGCATTAATATCCTGAACAATGCTTTTACCTTCACCATCAATTGAGCAGCAGATTAACTGGGTGCTCCCATCCATTCTGTAATCCCCCTCCACCAGTCCTGCAATCGAGGAAGCAAAGTTGTCCTTAAAGATGACCTCCCCAGTCCGGTCACTGCGTGCATCAACCTGGAACAACAAAAAGTTCTAAGTCTCAGCACGAAGAGAAAAGCCAACTCCAAAACACATGTCAAGCCACAGTCTGAGCTGTTAACTGAAATCCAGCTCTGCTCACAGAACTGCAGGTAAAGTTGCAGCTCTGCTCATCCAAACATCATACATGAAAAGAAATACTACCAAGAAATGACCTCTAGGCAGGCTCTAGAAGGAGCTAGAAGGAATTTCTCTTCTGAGATGCTTCCCTAAATTACAAAACTAAAAAAAGGAAGGCAATAAAAGGGACTGCAAGTCTGCACTGGAAAGGTTATGCACATATGATGCAGCAATGATGGGACTAAACCAGAAATAACCTTAATGCAGTACTTGCAACCTCTCCTCTTAGCTGGAGCCCTTGTGTGGTGAATTATTTTTACACACAAATACCACAACCTTCAATTATCTTTCATTGGATAAGAAGGGTGAGGTGGGCTCAGTTCCATACACCGTGAATTTTCCAAAGCACAGGTCACAGCATTACTCTTTCTAGGAGCTATGGACTGTTTCAGACCAACAAGTAGGGTAGAGACTGCCAGTGGAAAACAACAGGAGTAAAGCAAGGAGAGGTTCCCTCTTTAACAATGTTGCACATCTAATCCAACTTAAGTTACAACACATCTGGGCTCCAGACTGTCAGCTTGATATTGAAGCTCTTAAAGTGCCGCAGGCTAATGAGAGTAATAAGAGGTGTGAAGAAAAAAGCACAGCTTTACAGAAAAACCTGGCAAGCTGCATCCAGGAGAGATGTGGCAGTTAAAACAGTCATTTCTTGCAAAGGGGAATACCAAGGAACAGGCTTAAAAGACTGAGCTGTATAGAACGCCTTTACATAAAATGAAATAATGCTTGATTAATCCTGCCACAGTCAAGACTGACGCTGCTCTCCTGTTACATAACTGCTTTGTCTTCCCTGGAGTTTGGGAACAGTCAGGAAACACTGCAGAGGATTATTAGCGTGTCCTCAAGACACACCTGAATAGAGACACCCAAGAACTCTAAGATGCAGCATATGATCTCTGCTGCCATGGAAACAATTTGCCACACCTTAGCAATTGACTCTGAGCTAAGCAGGGGAAGCAGTTTTCCTCTGATCATGCACTTGGCACAGGACTCACCAGCCAAACTAGGTTTATTGCAACAGATCTGCAGTGCTCAGGTTTCTCAGTCTTTTTCATTTTTTGGCTGTTGTTCTTCAGATAACTTAACAGCCTTGTTCAAACACAGCCCCCATATCTACAGCTCCTCATTTTCCCCCTGTATAAACTCACCTTCCCATTAGACCAGCCAGTGATCAACTCACACACTCCATCAGAGTTCAGGTCAAACGCATGTATGCTCATGGCTTGGTTTTTTGACTGAGGACAGAAAAGAGAGAACAAATTAAGCTTGGGTATGTTTTCTAAACTGCACATGCTTGGCACATGCAAAACACTGGACTACAAGACTACAGAGAGTACAGAAAGAAATACAACTATTTCTCTGAACAGGAAGTTTGAGCATTACTATTTCTAAGGTCACACACACATGTGACACCTTAGCCCTTGCACTACTAATCTAGTACAGTGCTTTCAGAGGACCTGATCATTGCTTTGAATACATTTCCATCCAAGCAAATGATTAGAACTCACAAAAACAAAGTGTAAAAAACAAAATCCTCTAGGAAAAAAAAATATCAGGGCTTCAACGCTGTCATATAATGAGACCACTGAGGACAGCCATGAGCCTCTTCCTGCCACCTCTTGAGGAATCTTCTTATTACTATTAAATATACTACTCTGTGTTATATTAAAATGAGCATCAGGAAAGGATCTTGCCGAACTGGTTTGCTGGAGCAGGAAATTGCTATTGATGAGAAAAATTACCCTTGAACACAGACAATGCAAGATTTCAGTCTCTGAAAAACAGTTTATTGATCCAACCAGAGGATCCCCTAACATGAACTCCAATGTCTCTGTTGTTAAGCTGAAGAATCCCTAGTTGTATGGTTGTACCCCTGTAGTTTAAACCATGACCAACAGCCCAAAAGTACTGCAGGAACTGACCTGGTATTTTATATGAACCTATAAAAACAGGTAGATTTTGTAAGAACAAAATTACATTCAATTCTCTGCTCAGCAAAGTTCACTTAAGGGTAACATCAGAATGACCTGAAATTAGATACCAAGTCTCCTGGCAGCCTTCAAGCTTCCAGCAATGATACTCCAACAATGGACTAACCTTAATCCTCCAGTACCGCGCTGTCTTGTTATAAACTCCGACGGTGCCATTAGCAAGAGCATAGCCAAAACGACTGCCATACATGGGGCTAAGTGCAGTGACAGTCTGGGGGGGAAAGGAGGGACAGAGAGGATACAGAACTGAAAACTTGTGCAACTTCCAGTAACAGGGAACAGGCTATAGATCTATCATATGAAGCCTACAGCTCTTAAATGGTAAGTAAGTCTGTTGTAGGAAGCATTGAATACTGAAGTAACTACTTCTAAGAATCAGTCTGAAATCACTGAAGGCCTTGTAGGATTTCCTCACACAAGCTGTATTGCCAGTGTTAGGACACACTTCAGCAAGGATTGCAGAACTGCCCTCAAACTGCGTACTTTGACCAACTATTTCCTACCACAGGCAGCAAAACAACTGCTCATAGGATTCCTGTGGTCATCAGTGCTAACACACTATCATTGAGAAACTACACACAACATTCCTTAAGCTTAAGGAGCTGATGATGCCAAAGGTTCAACTTGGCTCGGTTGGGAGAGCCCCAGAGATACTACTGGTAGAAAAATCTTTGCCCAGTACTAGTAAGATAGATTAAAAACTCCCACAGTTGGACTTCTTTGGAACACAACTGGAACACCAGGCTAGGTGCCCTACCTGAATAAGCTCTGGGGAAAGACCTGAGAGTTGTAACTTGGCCTGTTTCTCACTCCTTTTAAGACCCATTCCTCATTGAGGTTCTCATTGGAAATGCAGGTTTTTCCATGCACTGAGACTAGAGATTTTAATGTCAGGAGGAACAATTGCAATCATCTGTCTGGTCTTCTGTACAACGTAGCACAGGAGACTTCCTTCAATTAAATTCTTCCCCAACTTCTTATTTAAACTCATCTGACTGTGGTCCTTGGATGTTTTTACCACAAAACTTTGTTTCCAAACCCTTTATCCTTTCCTCTCACAATCTTCTGCAGAGTCTTTCCTAAGTATCGAACTAAATTACAAGCACCCAGTAAGGACAGAAGACCACAGCAACAGTCAGAAACTCAAATGTAACGATACTACCTAAATTTATACCTGATTGTCCATTTACAAGAATCACAACAGCCTACAGCTTCAGTTTCACTAGAGTGATTAAATACAGAAAATGAAAACTATCCAAGACTTCCAAACCAAACATAATGTATAAAGACATTGTTCCCTGAATTTACCTTCCAAAAAAGAAAGGTTTAGGTTCAGCTGTGTCCTTTTATATCAGAACAGTAGAATTGTAACAGGCCTCCTATGACTGCAGGTGTGAATTTAAAACAATTCTACTGAGGATCTGGAAATAAATCACACTTGAGAGTGACGGACCTTTCTTTTAACTAGAAATATCTACATGACCAGACTGACTACTGCACAGAGAGCAGAACATATTACAGGTCCAGTTCTAATTGTAGTGATAGCAACAGCCTCCTTTTCCAGAACAGTGCCTGGATTTGTCTTTTATAGCTCTTCATAAGTGGTTTATTAGCAAAGCCTTTTAGCCCTGTCTTGGGCAGCAGGGAGACCTCAGATCATTAAGGACAAAGGTCTGTGGCCTTACTCTGCCTTGGGTCTAGAAGGGCCATGACAAGACTGAGAACACTTCTAAAAGCAGTGATAACGGTATTTTACTCCTTTCCAAGAAACCAGAATCAGTGGGGATCTTCTCTCAATTCTTAAGCTAAACAGCAACTCCTACACCTTTTATTTACCCCTCTGTAAACCTTTCTGCCCCATACCTTACTTTAGTCACCACAGCTCTTTTTATATAGCTAGTGTGTAACTCCAATTGCAATATAAACTTCCAGTTTTGCCTGGGCATCCCCTTTCCACCATGCCATGCACTGTCTGGATATACACACAGGGATAAGTTACATCACCCTGATTGCATCAAAAACATTTGAGGAAAACTGTAGAAGACATCCTTTTACTCAGAGGACACTAAGAGCTTCCATCACAATCCAGCAACCTTAATCACCCTTGCACAGGGTCCTGACTGTCAGCCAAGAATAGTCACTTTTCTTAATGGGGCGAAAGGTTTGTAAATAAACAAAGCAAAAAGCCCCCTGCATAATGAAAGATATTATTAAACTTGAACTTTTGCTGTTCTAGCAGAATAGATAGTGTGCCAAATAGTTAAGTAACTACTTAACTACACAGTAAATCTGAACCAGAGAAGCTTTGGAGTACACAACACTTTCAGCTCTGTCAGCAACTATAATAAACATTAGCCAGAAATAGTTTACCTCAGTCTCTGACATTTCTGCCACAATCTCATCTTCTTTAAACACACGGATGTCAAAATCTTCAGAGCCAACAAGAAGCTGAAAAAAAATAGTGCTCCTTAAAAATAATTATTCAACCTAAGGAAGCAAGCACCAGGATCCAGAGGAAAAATTAATATTTCACGTCCAGCAATGAAGAGACTTCAACAGATCTATGAAACGTTGCCAGTGTTGCACTGAAGATCCCTTATTAAGCAAACAAACAAACACACACAAAATCCCCCAAAACAAACAAACAAAAACCAATGAATCCAAGAATCAACCCTCTCTGCTCCTCCAACCTAAGTGGTGGCTGCCACTACTGCAAAGTAGGAGCAAAATGGGCTTTATCTTGATATAAAGCACTGGATTGGGTCTTCTGCCTCCTCATTCCTTAATGTTTCCCACATTTTCCTGTTTCTTAGCATTCTTTTCCTGTTTCCTAGAAGGTGTTAACTGAAAAGGAGCCCAGTGGAAAAGCTCATACTGAAGAAGGTGACAATGCTCAGGTTCTCTTTTGCAAATTGAGAAACCAAGGAGCAGATGTGCTCAGTCCATAAAGTCATTTGTCAAATCAATGACAAACAGACAAAAGTCTAAAACCTGGTAGTACTTTTCCCCACTAGAACCCATGAGCCTTTCATCTTTACTTGGCAAAGGAGATACAAATCCGTAACAAAGTTGGATTTTTAAAAAGATTAGAGGCCTTTTTACTTCCCAAGTAAAAATGCTTCAGATTATGTCAACCTAAATCACACCAAGTTAAGTCTACTGCAGCTATTGAAATAATTTACAACAATTTACATATTTAAGAAGCACAGATTTCTTGACCAAGTTGCAACCACCAGAAAAAGGCAACCAGCTAAAAGCACACAATCTTGAAACAATTACTGGTGATGCTGTATTTTCCCAAGGTGCATAGATTTTTTCATTTGTTTGATTTACTACATCCACCTCAGTGACTTTCATTCCACTGGACAGAAATTTGAAAGAGCAAGTCAAAGTTCTGCCCCACAAGTGTTTTGCAAGATGGGAGAAAGTAACCTTCATCAATCTAAAAATCCTGAGGAAGGCACTGACAAGTTAGGTCTGTTAGCTACTAAAAGGATATTCATGTAGTTTTAGAATCAGTCAATTTTAAATGTAAACATGTTTTTACTAGGGCAGAAAGAACAGAAATTAAGCTAGCACAGTCATTTACCAGGTAAGACACAAAGTGATAATTTATGAAGCTGCTTCTGTGCATTTTCTCAGAACTTCAGTTTTAAACCAGAGGCAGTTTCACAAAAGCCACAAATAAAAGTAAATAAATAAGTAAAAACTCTTTAAAATTACCTAGATAATTAAGATCAAAAAGAACTCTAAAAAATTTCAGTAAACGCATGTTGGGGTAACTGGTCCAACAAGTTAGTTGGATAGTGCATCCAGCTCTACTCAGCTCAAAGTAGCACCACATTACACCAACTGCCGAGAATGAACCTTGATCAAGCAGAAAAATATAGCAAAACCCACTTAAAAGCACAAGAGTAAACCATTTACAATTAGTGCCATAAATCACTTTCCTGTTTTCTGAATCCCTGTACACTATCTCCACTTTCTATAAACGCCTCTCAGCACATTAAAAAAATACAAAGAGGAGCTGTGCAGAAATTGATTTGAAAACTTGAAATCGTTTCACTTCCTGAAGATCCCAATGATGCAGTGTCTGTATCAGTTTTGTGCTTATAAAAAACATGTGAAAAGTGTTGAGGCCATTTACACGTCACTATTACATAGCCCAACTCACTATTCCAAACGAGGATTTTTCAGGAACTAAACCAACAAGCTTAAGTAATTATGCTTAAAATTCTACGGCAGATGACAAAAGTAAGTATTTTTAGCATAATGATATAACTTCATATCGATTTGCATCTGATGTATACTAGGAAATCATTACTCTTCTTAAAGATTCATATTTAGAAGCACAATTGTTCCTCTGGGATGAAGGAACATTTCCAAAAGAGAATGCCATACAAATTCAATTTCACCCATCTCTTGCAACCTGCATGATCAGAATGGCAGCTGTTTCCTATTGTTTGTCTCACATCATATTAGCAAGATGTCTGTTACAAGTTACTGTCATTTTAAATCAGCAAAGCAAAGACTATTTCATTTCCCCACTCACTATTTGGAAACAGGAGGGCTGAATGTGAAGACAGATTTCTTAATTTTTACCAAGTGTAAGTGAAGCTTTTCAAAAGGACAGCTTTTTAAAAGTTCACTTTTACATATAAGATGCTTGCAAGTTGTTCCTCTGAAATTTAAGAGTTTATAACTACATTCAAGAAATACCACTAAAATAGATGCCTTGCCAAGTGATGACCGCAGGCATTTCATTGTGTTGTTACTGGCGTAAAGAAAAATGAGAAACTTTAACTGGTAATATAAGTCAGTTGTATTTGATAACCGAAGGGGTTTTTTTTATCATCTCACTTACAAGACCACAAGAACAGCTGAATTTGTGTGTAAATGGTTACAAACCTCAGCTTTCCCATCACCATCAAAGTCACACAGTGCTAAGGAACGAACGTTGTCTCCAGTAACCTGCAAAGAGAAGGACAGTACTCAGTGATGGTCACAGCTGTCAGAAGCTGAATTATTTTTATTATCTCAACTGCAACAGAACAATTGACACAATCAGTGTTCAAGCAACTTCTGAGTGCACTGAATACATGGCCAAAACACAAGGCCTGAGATAAACTAAGAACAATCAACAACTAAATTAATACTTATAATATTAAAAATATATATATCAAGATGAATTACTGCCATTGAAAGAATCTTCTAATAACATTAAAACTATTATGCCTGGCCTTACCGTCCAAAAACGGTCATTTCCTTCATAATCAAAGCCCTGCAGGGCACAGTTTCCACCAATAATAGCAAGTGGAGGTGAAATATCTCCCAGCTTTCCAAGAACTATTGCATTGGCTCCATCTGAAACCTACAGAGAAGCATTAAAAGAAAAAGAAACAGCAGACAATTGTACATCAGAGTACACAAATCAAGAAGAGAGCTTCCAACATTATCACTGTCAGTTTAGCTGAGCTCTGAATGCCTACTATTTTTTTTCAATTTGGTCTTGCTAGGTGATGTGACATATGAATGCGATGTATATCTGTATGTGTGAGAATAAATTTTCATATATTAATTTTGAAATACTGCACATATTCTAGAGACAAAACGTTCTGAATATAGTAGTGGAAATAATACATAGCACAGACAATTGACAAAGTAATGTAAAAACTGCAATCTTTACAATTAAAAGCAACAGAAAATGATGGAGATAGTAAAAAAAGCAGACAGTTACATCAACTTGCCTCTCTGTAAAACAAATCCGAGTTGTTATACACATCATAAGCCAATAAATTAGTCTGTGTTCCAACCAGAAGACAATCATAACCCAGCTGAGGGTTCAGCACTCCTGAAGTCAAACAAGTGATCCCTTGATTAATGTTCAGAAGAGAGATGTCTGAATCTTGGTTACTTTGCACCATTCGGTTTGTGTTTGTTCTCTGTCCTCGGGCATGAGGATTGTGAATAAAAACCTGTAGAAACCAAGATATAAATATTAATACAACACATGTATCTGTTTGTATACGAACACTAAAGACTATTGTTTGGATAATAACTGCGATGGGGAAGAAGGCATTCACTCAACCTAAATGAGGACAAAAGACTGGGGGTTACTGACAATAGTATTTCTCACAGTTATTCTTTAAACTATACTAGAAAAAGGGAAATGGCAGGAAAAACAGTGCTCTAGCCAGTGGAGTTGCAACACCATTGTTTTGTTGGTTTCTGAAAATGACAACTGATAACCCTTCAGAGTGAGGCAAAAACAGGAAACCAAAGGAGCAACAACAAACTAAACAAATTACCCCCAGCTGGTAGCAGTGTTTGCAAAACACCCCAAACATTCAGGACAATTTACCTGGTACATATCTGTAACCTCCATCTGTAGGTGAACGTGGTTAATTTAAAAAGGAAGAATAATAAATATGGTTTCACTCTCACTGACCAATGCTCTTTAATTGTTTGGAGCCAAATAAGAGCATCACAGGCTCAATAGTTTGCTTTCTGGCTGTGCAGTCTGTCCCTCGGACAAGCCCTTGTTCTGTGCTGTTCCTAAAGGCACCAAATAAAATGAATAATGCTGGGAAACATCACAGATGAACCCTGTTTGTATTTACAGCCTAAGTGCCTCTGTGGGTTTATGCTTCAATCTATGCTTTATTAGTCAGGTTGTACTAAACTCTGTTTTGTTTACGTTTCTAACTCAATCATAGCACACAGGATGCTCTCTGTTCCCGTCAGGCTGTTTGTGCATCACCCACAGAAACCTCAGCCCCGTTATCAGCAGGGAGCTTGGTCTGTACCAGTGCCAAGTCTCACTGCTCTGAGAACTGCATGATAAAACCCACGGCTTCAAAAAGTCCCGTTGTCTGCTAGAAAACGTGAACGTTTCCTTGGCGACTTGGGTTTGTAAAGTGGTTCCGGCTGGAAGAAGTCACAGAAGTCCCCTAGTCCAACCTCCTGCTCCAACAGGGTCCCCTAGAGCGTGTTACTCCAGATTGTGTCCAGACGGCTTTTGAATATCCCCAGGGCTGAAGACTCCAGAGCCTCTCTGGGCAGCTCTGCCACTGCTCAGCCTCGTCACCTGCTATTAATGTTTGTAAGCTCCCTGCTACCGCAGAGAGAGGTTTCGAGCATCGCGTCCCCGCACGCAGCTCGGGCGCCTCGGCCGCGGGCCGGGGGCAAGGGACATAAGCCTCCAGCTCCGAGCTCTGCTCAGCCCTGGCGCAGGGGAGCTGGCGGGGGTTAGCGGGGGTTAGCGCGGCTTCCGCGGCGGCCGCCCGGGCTGCTCGGCCGGGGCAGGCCGGGCCAGGCCGCGCCGCAGCCACCGAGGCTACTCCTGCCCCGTTACCTTGCCCGCCTGCGTGGCGGCCGCCAGGCAGGGGTGTGTCCCGTCGTACCGGCCCAGCGCCACCATACGGGGCAGGATCTTATGGTTGAGCTTCAGCGTGAACACGGGCACCAACATGATGGGCGAGAGGCCGCGGGGCGGGGCGCGCCGGGGAGGGCCGGGCCGGGCCGGGCCTCAGGGGCCGCCGCCGGACGCGGATCCGCCGGTACCGGCACCGGCACCGCCCGCGCGCACGCGCAGGAACCGCGTCAGAGGGAGGGGCGCGGCCCGAGGGGCGGCCGCGGGGGGGCGCTGTGGGGCCGGGGTGGGGGGGCGCTGTGGGCTGAGGGGAACCGGGGGCAATGGGGGAGATGGGACTGGGGGAGCAGGGCAGAGGGACTGGGGGCAATGGGGGAGATGGGACTGGGGGAGCAGGGCAGAGGGACTGGGGGCAATGGGGGAGATGGGACTGGGGGAGCAGGGCAGAGGGACGGGGGGCAATGGGGGAGATGGGACTGGGGGAGCAGGGCAGAGGGACTGGGGGCAATGGGGGAGATGGGACTGGGGGAGCAGGGCAGAGGGACTGGGGGCAATGGGGGAGATGGGACTGGGGGAGCAGGGCAGAGGGACTGGGGGCAATGGGGGAGATGGGACTGGGGGAGCAGGGCAGAGGGACGGGGGGCAATGGGGGAGATGGGACTGGGGGAGCAGGGCAGAGGGACTGGAGGAGCAGTTGGTGGAGCTGGGAGGCAGCTGGGGGAGATGGGGTGGGACGGGGGGGCAGTTGCAAAGGTCAGGGGATCTGGGGGGTCAGCTGAAGTGTAGGATTAGAGGAGGTGGGGGTCACTTACAGAGGTCAGGGGAGGCAAGGGAGGAGCAACTAGAGATATTAGGGTGCACCTTAGAGAGTTGGGGTGTGGGATTAGGAGGCCAGGAAGGCAAATGCAGAAGTCAGAGCTGAGAGGTAGTTGGGGAAACTGGGGGCGGTTAGGGGAGCTGGGGGCCAGTTGGAGCTGTGGGTCTAGGGGAGGCATTTGCAGAGGTCAGGAGAACTGGGGGAGAAACTGGAGGTACTGGGGGGCAGCTAGGGGCAGGAGGTTAGAGGCAATTGCCCCCCTGGGCAGCCACAGTGGCCCCCAACACCCCCAACATTGCCATCTCAGTCCCAGCTTCTCTGCAGGGTCAGCACCCAGCTGGGGCCAAGGACTGTCCCTTCTCTGTCCCCAGTGCCCTTGCCTCACCCTTTGCTGCCTGCCAGCTGCCACACACATCCTTACTCACACCTTGCCAGGAGTGTCTTCAAGTGAGAGATCTCCAAGCCAATAAAACCTAACCCAGAGTCACAATGTCCCGTGAAGATAAAAGCACAGCCTCAGAACATCATTACTGCTGCTTTGTGGGATTATGCACTGTATCCTACAGAATCCAGCCATTGGTGCATTGGGAGTAGGTTGGAGATGGAGGGAACAGAGGCCAAACCCCCACAGAACCACAGTGTAAACACTGATGCTGGTCTCCATCCCAGTTTCGATTTTGGTATACAGATCCTCGTGGGTCTCCCTGCAGTGCCCACTCCCTGCCCAGACACAGGCTGGATATGGAAACCCTGGCTCAAGGTCATACTTTAGAAATTATTAAATTATTTTAAGTTTAAGAAATATTTTAACGTGGTAACCCTCATGGGTGCTGCAAATAGACAGTGCTCTCTGACAGTGCCTGAATCCATCACCTGCACTGGGACATTATCACCCCCAAACCAGCAAGAAGCAGATTTGGAAGAGGATGCACTGGAAAAACAGCTCTTTCTTCCCTGTAAAGGCCACTGTTTTGAGGCACAGATTCATTAATTTCTAGGAGAGCTGGCAGACACATCCCAGTTGGCATTTCCTTGTGCGTTGGCTGGGCCCTGGCCGGCAGCAGCGTCCCTGCCCTGCATGTGAAGGAGGGCTCTCAAAAGCAGCACTCGAGCAGGGATCATGCGATTCTGATGTGACAACCTCCTTTTTCTCCTTTTTAAATTGTTTTTACCAAGTTTCTCTGGCAGCTCTATCAATGTGCCATTATACTTGTGGGTAACGAGGCAGCAATTGCGTGCGGCATATTAAGGAGGGTGTTTTTTCCCCTTTGTGGCTCTGTTTGGGGTGAGCGTGAGTGTCAGTGCCAGCCGTGCAGAGCGTCCCCCCTCCCTCACGCTGGTTTGGGTACCAGAGCACAAAGGCAAAGCACTGGCATGAGCTCAGGCACGCAACGGGGTGTTGCTCTAGGCCAGCAAGCACTCCTGTCCTCGCAGGGAAAATCGCAAAATTCTAGAAAGGTTTGGCTTGGAAAGGGCATTAAAGATCATCTAGTTCCAACCCCCCTGCTATGGGCAGGGACAAAGTCCCCAGCTCCCCTCCCAGCAGTGCTGAGCATTGCTCTGCCAGGCTCTTCAAACCCAACCAAGAAAAATGGGGGAAAACTAGCTTACAGACATTTTTAAGCTGGTAAAATTGTAAATAGATGGAAATTTCAACTTTTTGCTAAATATGTATGATTTGAGCTGTAAATATTATTTTGAATCACTAATTATGGTATTGGGTTTGGCACGTCTGCAACACAGTTAAATTACAGCTGCCACTTTGAATCAGCTGGCTCTGAAACTTAATATTGAAATCGTGGCTTTTAACACTCATTTCCCCTCATTTGAAAATAAATATATAATATATTTATTATATAATATATATATTTAATATATTAAATAATAATAATGTAATTAATATAATAATACAATATTTAATATAATAATATATTTAATATATTATATATATAATTAAATTTATTTATTTTATAAATAAAATAATAAAACATAGTAAAATTTATTTACATCCAAAGGTACAGCATCCAGTCCTGGGTCCTTCCATTTTGCCACTTTTACAAGGGGGGAAATCCCATAAAATCCTCACTAAGCCCCTGGGTTTCACTGCTGCACAGACTGGGGCTGCTTTGCGGCCAGGATTAGTGTGACTGTAGTTAAGGGATTATTCAGCTTCTTCACTAGAACAGGGGTCTTAAAATCCAGCAAGAGATCATCACCATCCTCCTTCCTGACTACTCTGCACAGACTTGGCAAGGCAATGCCCTGTGACCAGTGTTTGGTCTTTTCCAGCTCCTACTAACATAACTGATAGACTATAATAATTTAATGTCATATTGTTTAAGCCAATACAATTTAATATAATAAATATAATATAATAACAGATCATATAATAAATTAGAAATAGATACAGATATAGAGATAGATTATATAATCAAACATGCTTGGCACGGGGCGCTGGCTTTCTAGGCAGGTTGCATGGAGAAGCTGGACATGACAGCACAACAGGTACGAGGATTGTCATACACCCAGAAGCTGTTTCTTGGAAAAGACTTCAAATCTAACCAAAAATGCACTCTGCCTTTATCTGCTTGGCAGAGGAATGCTGAGGAGTGCTCACATACTGAGTTTGGGAAAATGTTGGCAAAAATAACCATCCCCATCCTTCGAGGAGGGTGATAATATGGCTGGAGGGAGTGGGGAGGGATGAGCAATGGCATCAGCACACTTAAGCACTCCTTAAAATGAAGAATGCACCTGTCTGCAGGGGCTTTTCTCTTTCCCCATCCTAGGTTTGCTGCCCCAGCTGGAGCAGCATTTCTCCCCCCCATCCCATGCCCATTCCTGGGATGGGAGACACTTTTGGATAGGGATGGAAAAGCTGTTACGCCAGATCCTGCCTCTACAGCTACGCTGCTCTCGGAGGAGGCAGGATCCGGCACAGCAGCTGCGTGAATCATTCCCAGGATAGACAACAAGGATCTCTGGATCTCAGGAGCAAGGCTATAAAGACATCAAGGAAAATATCACATCCTTTTATTTCACACCTTTATACTGAGGGGGGTTGATGTTTTCTTTGCAAGCTCAGGCAAGTGTCTACTTGACATCCCAGGGAATTATTCATCCCTCTACTCTTGGCTTCTAATTAGCAACTAAAGGGGAATATAATAATTAAATATGCCCAAGGTAACGATACTTGGAAACTCTGGGTCACGTTTCAGCCAGGGGAGGCGGCGAGTAGTTGGAGCAGGTGAGTTTGAAGTCTGTGGGAACCTGAAAAATACAAAAGCAAAGGAAAGATGTAAGGAAAAAAAAAAAACAAAACCAAAGAAAAAGAAGAATATCCAAACTGTACACTGGGAAAGCATTAGATTGGTGAATTAAAATGATGCCTAGAGTTAAGGTGATGCTTAAAGCCTGTCATGCATTTGCCAGCAATGTTAGGCAAAGCAGGGGACACCTGGGGAACCCCTATCCCAGAAGAGTGTGCAGGGATGCTAGGCAGCCCCTGACCCACTGGTTTTCTGCTCTCACAGGTAGGGAACAAGGTAAATTCAAGCATTTTTATTTCCCAGCCAAAGCTTGGTTGGTCCTCACCCCCTTCCTTCCCTTGGGGGCTGCAATTCAACCCTTGTTAGACCTCGAAGTAATTCCCATTAACATTTATGAGAATTTCATGATCAAAAGAAGAATCAGCCCTTTCATCTTCCAGACATGCCCCAACACACATTACCTGGCCCCAAAAGCCTGTACTGTCAGGCAGGAGCTCCCACCCTGTGATGGGGTCTCTCAAGATGCACACCCCAAAACTGGCGGGAACTTTGCAAGGTCAGTTCACTCTCCTGGACCCAGTTCATGGCATCAATTCAGCATTTCTTCCTTTCCCTTCTCCCTAAAAATCAGTAATTAGCAAATCCCCACCCTCTCCACACTGATGTTTCAAGGGGAAGGTAATGCTGATAGCTCCGTTCCAGATAAGAAATAAGGAGTAAGGGCCAAACCCTTGCCTGGAGCCACAGGATGAGCCGGCAGCTGAGCCCAACTCATAATCCCGGTTTTGGGAGTCCCAGCCCTAGCGCAGCCGGCTGGGTCACAAGGCGGCTCCCAAAGAGCCCACATCAAAGAGTGCTGCCGGCTTGTGAAAGCGTCCCAGGATTGCACGCCGTGCAATTCCTGCTAAATGGAAATCTCCCCATCCCCTTCCCACTGCCAGCGGGCCGTCGCTGAAGGTGCCTTCCTATGGTTACAGACATGATGTGGGCCAGCAAGTCCCCAAGGAGGGCATTTCCCCAGGAAAATGGGGACATGCCACGTCTTTGCTGATGGCTGGTATCTGGAAAAGCACTAGCTGGGATTTATTTTCCTAAAACTGCAATCAAGGTGCAGGCAGGGAAGCAGGCAGCTTCCCAGGAAGATGCAAGGAGGGAAAACAGACAATGGGTTTAGCTAATGTCTGCCACTGAGAGCAGAACAAGTCCTTGCTTCCAATTTTCTGGGAAAGAAGTCTCCACCGCCTGAGGTCACTCCACTGATCCGGTTTCACTCCCAAATGCTTCCAAGGCTTTGCCTATGCACATGGGGAGTAGTTGGGAATGGCTTCCCAGGGCAGACAAGGGGTGATTCACCCTCTTCCTCCTCTGCCAAAGGGCTGGCAAGCTCCGGCAAAATAAAACGACGTCAGCACCTATTTCCCGTGTTTCAAACACTTGTTTATCATCAGCAAACAATAACCTGAGATTCGGATCAAAGCCGAGCCTGCTTTCTAAGCAGCAATCACTCCTAGGGCTTCCTGCTGGCTTTCAGCACTTGCGTGTGCTGGATGTTTGCTGGGTGATAGAATAGTTTTTATTTTCTCTATTTGGGTTTGAAAGACTGGTCCCAGGTGGCCTGTGGTCCCAGGCACCTCTGGCAGCTGAACCGTGGCCAGCTGTGGCTCTCCTGCCCAGAGTCCCACACAAAGAGGCAGCTGGAGCAGGCAGAGCTGAGCTGCCCTTGCTGCTGCAGCGTCAGGGACACCTCTGGGTACTCTGCATCACCACCCTGCCTGGCAAGCAATAGGCAATGGTGAGGGGCAGGGTACTCCCAGGGACTGTCCCCCAGGGTCTCAGTGCTGTGCCCACACGGGGTTCATAGCTCCCTGCATCCCTGCCCACAGTCTGTACCCACTGAGCCATGGTGCTTTGCCAGCGGAGCCCCCTGACTGCCTGGGATATGTATCTGGGTGAAGGAGGGGTCACAGAGCTGGTCACTGCTCTGGAGGGGTAGTGAGCCCAGAGCAAGCACTTTGGGGGAACACATGCCATGAGAGGGGGACCTGTAGTGGTCTGCAGGGTCTCCTGAAGGCAATGTGCTAGGTGGCTGCACCGTGGGCAGCTGGAGGCTGATGCTGGTCCATTATGCACCTCTGCATGCCCACAGGTGACTGGAGCCATGTGTCCTTCAACAGAGAGCCAGGGCAGACCTGTGCCAGCTCACCTCCACAGGAGCTGGCTGCTGTGCCTCCCTCCTCGCCTGCCTGGCACCAGCCTTGAGTCACTGCCAATCACCGGCACCAGCCCTGGCACCGTCCTGTGGCTTTCAGCAATAGGCTGTAGGCACCCCAGGTGTCACAGGAACAAGTGCTTCCGCCACATTGTCCTGAAAGCTGTCAGCTTCCTTCACTCCTTTCCAGGGAACCCTGTCCCTGACATGCCCATGGTGATGCTTAGCCATCATCATCCCCGTGGTGAACATCATCTCCAGCTCTGCCTAGAGCACTGAGGCATCTCACTGACTCACCCTGTTAATCTGCCCGGCAATCTCAGGGTAATTGCCACGGACATGCCTGGGGACAGAGCCAGGAATCCCACGAAGGGGACATGAGAGCCAAGGGGTACAGCTCTGGCATAGCAAGGGCTGGTGAATAAATGCTGTGCAGGGATCCTGCCTGTTTTGCTCGGCTCTGGGAAGCAGCATCAGGCCCATTTAAATGATGGAGAGCCCTCAGGCAAACGGAGGGCAGGGGCCAGAAGGCAAACTGAGGCTGTCAGGACCTTGTCACGGGGGTATTTAAACAGCAGGAAGGTGTCCCCAGCTTATCACCTCAATCACAGGTTGTTTCTGGAGGCAGCCTGATTTGTGTGTCTGCCTGACAACTCATACTCCAGTCCTATGCCAAATTAATCATAGAATGTATCCCAAATCAATTACAGAATAGACCAGGAGCAACGCAAGATCTACCAGAGCCGTGGCTCCCAGTCTTACATCATCTAGAAGATGCTTTTTCCTTTGTGCAGAAAGGGGGGAAAGAGGTAAAAAGGGCTGGGGTCTGACTGAGAACAGATGCTGGAGAGCTTTTCTTGCACCCTGTCCTTTCATGGCAGAGATTGTTCTTTCCCCATTTTGTGGGCTTCACCTTCCTCCCCCCAGGCTGGAGGAGAGGGACCACTTTGGAGAAGCTACCTGTCCCTGTATCCCTGGGCCACCACCAGCTGGAGACAGGGGCAATTTTTGCCTGTGTGGCCAAGGGTGCCAGGCAGTGGGGGAAGATACAACAGATGCAACAGTGATATTGCTGTTCCCCATGTATCCATCATGACAGGGCAGGAAGCGTTTCCCTGGGCATATTACTGTACCACAGGAGTGCTTGGCTGACTATTTCAGCTAAGAAGCAGAGCAAATGCAAGATCCCAAGGAGATGCGGCCCCTTTGCTATGACAGTACAGGGGGCCATAGCCAGGGAGGCAGGTGACCCTTTGCACGTGTGTTTCCCATGTTTGTGCTTCCCTGCTCCCACAGGAACAATAACACTCTTGGCACGCGCCTGGTCCCTGGCACTGTCCCCTGCCATCACGCCCCAGTGCATCAGCAGCAGTGTGACATTCACACGACCGCAGGGCTGGCATGTCGGGGCACCGACAAGCTGCTCCAGGCTGGAGGAGTTGAGGAAGGGGCTCATTGGCTCTGCCTTCCTCAGGCTTTTCCATATTGATTTCCCACACTGGCCTGGAGAGGCTGGAGGAGACACTGAGTTGGGGCGCTGGCAATGCTCCCCATCATGTCACCCAACGAGCTCCCAACAAGCCCAGACAGACGAGTGGTAAAAATACTCCCTGAGCTGCTGTTTCAACTGGATTAGCATCAACAAACTGCCTCAGCCAGGTACCTCTGGCAAAAGTCCAGCTGGGATAAAACCCCAAGGCGAAGGAGTCTCAAAGCAGGGGGCAGCTGGGATGGGGTATCACTGACACCAAAGAGCACACAAAAACACAGGGATGAGGAGGAAGGATGTTCCACAGCTGACAATGCCTCCTGCACACAAAGTAGACTGTCCCCACACCAAAAATCTCAGCAAGCCTAATTTTTTTTTTTGTGCCTTCCACCCCAAACACTCACTGTGCTTTCGAGTGCGTGGGTAAAACCTGCCAGAGGAGTTGACCAGGGTGATGGCAGCTTGCCTGCCACCCTCCTCCACTGCACACCCGGCTAATGGTGCACGGAAATTAATTCAGAGGAGTGGGATGGAGCACCACAGCCGAGAAGGAGACAGGCCCCGAGGTGCCATTCACGGCGTCGAGGGGACGTGGGTGCTGCTCTCCTGGGGCACTGGGAGGGCATGGCAGGCTCCGGCCAGGCCAGTCCAGCTTGTTGCTGCTCCCGCTTGCGGGGAGGGTGTAGGAACCACAGGACAGGGTCTCAAGCAGAGACTGCATCCCTGTTGCCTCATGGTGCCAGGTCCTCCTCACCCCACTGTGCTAGCTTTGAGAGGAGGGGACTGAGATTTCCCAGCAGTGGTGGCACTCCTTGGATTAATGTA
The DNA here is from genome assembly GCF_041296385.1 of Aphelocoma coerulescens. Classification (NCBI taxonomy): domain Eukaryota; kingdom Metazoa; phylum Chordata; class Aves; order Passeriformes; family Corvidae; genus Aphelocoma; species Aphelocoma coerulescens. The sequence continues at coordinate 8,442,581 of NC_091025.1, read as the reverse complement.
CCCCCCCCAGTCAGATTGGCAGCTTGATTTTGGCATCAGTCAATCAATCAATCAAGGGCTGGACTGTGGGGGCTCCCTGGGTGCACCCCCTCAGTCCCCAGCCCTGTCGAGTGCAGCAACACTTCCGAGACTGGTGTCATCTGTGTGATGAAATCTGGCCGTTCTCTGCACCCCTCCCAACACCTCAGCGGAGACGGGTGGTCACCCCGGCAGCCATCCCTGCTGCCACAGCACCCCGCGGAGGGGGCGCGGGGGGATGAGGGAGCCCCAGGTCACGCTGAGCCGCCCGGGGAGTGAATCAGCAGCGCCCGGGGCAGGAGCCGGGCTGAGCCGTGCGCAGGCTGCAGGGGCGGAGGTTTTGCACTCGCTCTCGCCTGGCCAAGGATAAATAGGAGGCGGCTGCGAGTCCTGCCAAAGCTTCTTCCCGTCGCCCAACGCGTCCAACAGCAGGCACCCAGCCCAGCCAAACATGGACTCTCAGGATTGCCCTTGTGCCACAGGTAAGGCAGCGCTTCCTTCCGTCCCGGGGGGCAGCGGGAGCCCCGGCATCCCAGCGGGAACACTGACACTCCCGCCCGCCGGCCTCCTCCGCCGTTCCCGATGTTCCTTCTCGTACGGGCTGGGGCCAGCAACTGAAGTCCTTTCCCAGCACTGCGGTGTCACACTGGGAGCATCTCACGAAGCGGCTGGGAATGACCTCCCCTCTGAGAGAGGCTGAATCATCAGTGGATGCTCGGAGGGGAAGCAATGCTCTCCCCCGCGGATCTCTGAGTTGTGGGTATTCCCTCCTACCACCTCTTCTCAACCTCTTTTTCTCCTTTTCTCTATGTTTTAGGTGGCACCTGCACCTGCGGGGACAACTGCAAATGCAAAAACTGCAAATGCACATCGTGCAAAAAAGGTAAGAGGGATCCCTGAGCCCCCGGGGGGGGGGGGGGCAGAAACACTCGGGGGGTTTTCACTACACGTCCGTGTATGCAGTGAATCAAATCAGTCCCAGCATTGCCAGAGGCGAGTTTATTCCTCACATATGGTTTTTTTCCCCCCAAAGGAGCACTGTGTGAATCCCACCCCCTCTCCAGGCAATACAAGTCACTCAGTACCACCTAAACCTGAGCATTCCCCTCAACAGCACCTCAGGCTTAGCACAGGGGGATGCTGGGGAAGAAGCAGCACTGAGATTTCTTCTGGGTGCTCCCAATGCTGTCACTCCCAGCAGAGCAAGGTGCCATGAGGGTTTGCAAAGAGAGGGACTGGGGGAATCCTGGTGAACCCCCGGAGTTCCACACTCTCCCCCTGCCTCTCCAGTGCCAGCCCCGACTGCACAAACACCCTGGGAGACACTGCCAAGGATGGGGATGCTGCTAAAAGGGAACGACATGGATACATGGGAGGTCTCCAAAACAGTGAGACCCCCCCAAGTCCCAGCCTGAGACCTCACAAGAATGTCCTTAATATTTTTTTGTCCTTCCCACAGGCTGCTGCTCCTGCTGCCCAGCTGGATGTGCCAAGTGTGCACAGGGCTGCGTCTGCAAGGGGCCTCCCTCTGCCAAGTGCAGCTGCTGCAAATAGGGGACCCCTGGCTGCACATCTAGGGGTGATGCACATCTGGGGGGGCCAAAGAAGAATAACCTTATTGTGTATGTTGGTTGTCTTTTTTTATATATGTGTTCAGATTTCTTTAGTGTTTGTCACTTTGACATGTAATAAGCTACCTAAATAAAGTGATATGTATATAAAGGTCCATAAGGAACTTGGCACTTCTGTTGGATGCGGCGGTTCCCCTGAGGAGTGGGAGGACAGTGCATGTGGGGGATCATGGCAAAGAGCCTGCGTCTTATTTTTGCTCCTGTCTTCCATTCTTGGCTCTGCTCTACCTACCAGGAGCTCTGATTCTTGTTTTAACAGTTTCCCTACACAACAAGGGATTTCCCCCCCCATCCTCTTGTTACCCAGAGGCAAATCCCATGCTGTCTCCTCCAACAGAGATCCTCGGGGCTAATGAGCAGCTCATTATTACAAGCTTTCACTGTAATAACCACCCCAGCCCTGCCCATTTCCAGGGGGAATGTTTCCACGGCAGGTGGGGCAGCAGAGAAACAGGTTTAGTTTTCCTCCTGGCAATTTAGTTGAAATGGCTGGCAGAACCACACTGCTTATTCCCCTGCCACCTCTGCCAGCCTAGCTGGATGCTTCTGGGGAGCCTCAGGTGACCTGGTTCCCCACCAAGGGGTGCAGTGCCCACAAAGGGGCGTGATCCCCACAGCCGGGTGCCCTGCTTGCAATAGGGTTCAGTGCCTGTGATGGGACGTGATGCCCAGACCATATTGTGATGCCCACTATGGTTTGCAATGCCCATACCAGGATCCTTGTGATGGGATGTGATGGGGTGCAATGCCTGTGATGGGGCAGAATGCCCACGATGGGATGTGATGCCTATGCCAGGGTGCAAAGCTCACAATGAGGTGTGATGCCTGCAATGCCAATGTCAGGGTGTGATGTTCACCCTGCCTCAGCACAGCCATGTTGCTGCGAGAATGCTGCACTCCAGGTGCCACATGCCACCCTGCTGCTTCCCAGGAACATGACAGGTTCTGCCTGTCCCCGCACTCCTCAAATGCAACCATTCATGGCCTCTTTTTAGGTTAAAAACCTTTCCTGACCCACCCACTCACCACCGCCAGGACTCAGCCAGGGATTTGGCACAGCCTACAGCACAGCACCCCTGCCCACGGGCTGCTCACGGTGCCAATCCCTAGGGGTTACCCCTTTGCTCCAGGAGGGCTCCTCCCTCAGGGTGTCCCCTGAGATGTCACCATCACCCCACACTTCTAACAGGTGCAAAGGACACCCCTACATCACCAAATGTAGGGCAGGGCAGGCATGCGGCAGGCATGGAGCAATCACACTGAACTCCGCTCTGCAAAGAGCAGGGTTACCTTTATTCTTTCCAACCCAGAGAGATGTAAGTGCCCACTATACAAAAACATCACTGGTGGGTGTTGGGGTTTCAGTTTAGTCCTAGTTTTTTTTCTGTTAAAGGAATTTTTTCCCATAGCATGTTGCTAGGAGATAAATGGCCATACTTGAGAGGAGATAGCCATACTTAAGAAAGACAAAAAGGGCCCGGCCAGGCTTTTGTTCTCCCCTGGCGGGCAGTTCAGTTCGCTCTCAGCGTCTGGAGAGAGAAGCCGCGGAGAGAAGAGCTGCTGGTTCCCGTTTTCGGCGTCTTTCCTTTCTGCTGGGAACAACACCGGGGATCCCAAAGCTGCTTTCCCTGCCCTGCTGGAGGCTGGGCTGTGGCCGCCCGCCCCGCTGCTGCTTCGAGCCTTCGCTACGCTGTAGCCGTGCTTACCCTGCCTGCCTGGAGCCCCGGGGGGGTTCCCCTTTTGGATACATCTCGTCTGCCACCCGGGATTTGTGTTTGTGCCTGCCGCTCCAGCCTACCAGTCCAGCCGGCTGTTTCCGAGACTCCGGGACCAGCTGCCCACCGGTTTGTGAAGCTCCTTTGTTCCATCCTTCCCCGGGATCCCAGGGCGCCAGAGCAGCCGCGTGCTCCCCGAGCTCGCTCCGGAGCGCCCCCTGCAGCCGCGGGGGAACCATCGCACCTGCCCTGCTCACCGGGAGCCGCCAGCGATCCCTGCCGGCTGCGAGCGGAACTGCACCCGAGGGGAAATAGCCTGACAGCCGAGAAGGCTGGGACTGGGTTTGTGTTTGCTGTTACTGCCACAGTTGTTGTTGTTTTGTTTGACTAGTTATATATATATATATATATATATATATAGTAAAGAACTGTTATTCCTATTTTCCCACATCTTTGCCTAAAGACCCTTGATTTCAAAATTATAACTCAGAGGGAAAGGGGTTACATCTGCCACTCCAAGGGAGGCTTCTGCCTTCCTTAGCAGACACCTGTCTTTCAAACCGAGACAGATCTTGGCGCCCAACGTGGGGCCTGAGGGCATTAAGAGAGAGAGGTGAAAAAGGAATAACAGTTCCTGGATAACTTAATTTGGTGTGTTGGATATAGGAACCTTGGTAGGCAGCACTATGTGGTCTACTTTGCCCTGGTTCGGGTGGCATGTGGCCGTGGCTATATTCTTCCCCTTTGCAGCTCCCTACTTGAATATGGGTCCTCTGACTAAGGCTACCATTGCTGTTATCCAGCTTGTGCTATGGGTCGAGAAGGTGAGGAATTCATGGGTTTTTAACTTCCTCCGGAATGTGGGCACGTGGATAAACAGCTATCACACACTGAGCGCATGTTTTTGGGGTTATGTTAACAATGGTACCTTCTGTGAGGAAATGACACCAGGGGAAGTTTTCCCCCAACCCCTCAACCAGTTATTTGGACCCACCCCATCAATTTTTGAAGGGTTTAGATTCCTTCTGAATACTAACCACCTGCTGCTGGTAGGCCTACTCTATTTAGCATTCAAGGATAAGTTGAGATTGGCTTGGATAACTACCCAGACACCAGCCCCAGAGACTAGAGATCCTGCCCCAGAGCCTGACCCTGCCCCAGAACCTGACATGGCCCCAGAGAGTAGAGTTCCTACCCCAGAGCCTGATCCTGCCCCGGAACCTGACACAGCCCCAGACACTAGAGATCCTACCCCAGAGCCTGATTCAGCCCCAGAGCCTGACACAGCCCCAGACACTAGAGACCCTGCCCCACAGCCTGATACCGCCCAACAGCCCACCTCAGAAATGGACTACCCGAAATGGGTGGGGGTACTGGCGAAAGGGATGCAGGAGATGTGCCAGGAGATGGGCCAGGTGCGCAAGGAGCTATGCCAGGAGATGGGCCAGGTGCGCCAGGAGATGGGCCAGGTGCACCAGGGGATATGCCAATTACTAAGGGAATACACCTCCTCAGCTAGTGAAAAAACCTCTCCCTGCCCCAAAGAGGGTGAGTCCGACGGTGCAGCAGTGGAGCCCACGGATGTTACAACCGCCCAGGCTTCAGCTGAACCCCAAGGACAAGTACAGCCAGCAGCAGTCGCCCCTGTGCAAAGGAGGAAGTGTAAGACCAAATCAGTACGACCAGTTAATGATGATGGGGAACCAGGGCCCTCACAACCAGCAGGGGAGCCAGAGCCAGAAATCATCATTGAGTCCCTGTCGTACGACAGTCTCCGTGGTATGCGAGACGACATTGTGCGAAGGGGACGTGAGCCTTATACCACCTGGCTGCTTCGGGTTTGGGACCTCATGGGCACAAGTGTGCAACTGGATAGTGGTGAGGCAAGGTATCTGGGATCGTTGACCCAGGACCCAGGTGTGAACCAGGTATTTGTGAGGGAGCCAGGACCCCTTTCTCTCTGGGACCGGCTCTTAATGAGTGTGAGAGAAAGGTTCATTCACAAAGAGAGAATGCAGGAGTACCATCATAGAATGCAGTGGAAGACACTTGAGGAAGGGATCCAACAGCTAAGAGAGGTGGCAGTATTAGAGGTACTCTTTGGGAGGGATGGACAGCACGGTAATGACCCCGATAAGGTCAGGTGCACAGGACAGATGATGTGGAACCTGGCAAGACTAGGGCCATCGCAATACACCACCTTCATTGCAACCATTGATGCTGACAATAACCGAGAAACAGTGGGCTCTGTTGCCAACAAGCTCAGGAATTATGACAGCATGGTCAATGGTCCACTGAAAGCTCATGTCTCTGCTGTGGTCCAGGACCTCAAAGAGGAGATGAAGGAGATGAGGAAGGAAATGAGGGAGGAGATGGAGGAGATGAGGAAGGTCAGTGTGGCACCAGTGCGAGTCACAGGCCCCCAGGTCAGAGCCCGTCGTCCCCCTGCGAGAGAGAGAGGGTACACCCCACGAGCTGAGCTGTGGTTTTTCCTGTGTGAGCATGGGGAAGACATGAGAAGGTGGGATGGGAAACCCACTTCTGTCCTGGCAGCGCGGGTGCGTGAACTCAAGGAGGGAGGCACTAACCGAGGGGGTTCCGCTAAGGTGAAAGTAGCCTCAGCCTCCCGTGACCGAGCTGCCAGGTATTACAGACAGGAGGATGATATGTCAGATCCCCTCGAAGGTACCTCTAGTATGTATGCCCAGGGAAAGAATGATAACCAGGGCTAGAGGGGCCCTGCCTCTAGCCAGGAAGAGGCACGGGAGAACCGGGTTTTCTGGACGGTGTGGATCCGATGGCCTGGCACATCAGAGCCACAAAAATATGATGCATTGGTTGATACTGGGGCACAGTGTACTTTAATGCCATCGGGACATGTGGGGGCAGAACCTGTATCCATTGCTGGGGTGACTGGGGGATCACAGCAGTTGACCCTTTTGGAAGCTGAGGTGAGCCTGACTGGGAAGGAGTGGCAAAAGCATCCAATTGTGACCGGTCCAGAGGCCCCATGTATTCTGGGCATAGACTTCCTCCGGAATGGTTATTACAAAGACCCAAAGGGACTCAGGTGGGCATTTGGGATTGCTGCTGTGGAGGCAGAGGGCATTAGGCAGTTGAACACCCTGTCCGGACTGTCTGAGAATCCTTCTGCAGTTGGGCTCCTGAAAGTGGAAGAGCAACGAGTGCCAATTGCCACCTCAACAGTGCACCGCCGGCAGTACCGGACGAATCGAGATGCTGTGATTCCCATCCACAAGATGATCCGTGAGCTAGAGAGCCAAGGGGTGGTCAGCAAGACCCACTCACCCTTCAACAGCCCCATCTGGCCTGTGCGCAAGTCTGATGGGGAATGGAGATTGACTGTGGACTATCGTGGCTTGAATGAAGTGACTCCACCACTCAGCGCTGCTGTGCCGGACATGTTGGAGCTCCAGTATGAGCTGGAGTCCAAAGCAGCAAAGTGGTATGCCACCATTGACATTGCCAATGCATTTTTCTCCATTCCTCTGGCAGCAGAGTGCAGGCCTCAGTTTGCTTTCACCTGGAGGGGTGTGCAGTACACCTGGAACCGACTGCCCCAGGGGTGGAAGCACAGTCCCACCATCTGCCATGGGCTGATCCAGGCTGCACTGGAAAAGGGTGAGGCCCCAGAACATCTGCAGTACATTGATGACATCATTGTGTGGGGGAACACCGCAACAGAAGTGTTTGAGAAGGGAGAGAGAATAATCCAAATTCTCCTGGAAGCTGGTTTCGCCATCAAGAAGAGCAAAGTCAAGGGGCCTGCCCGAGAGATCCAGTTCCTGGGAGTGAAGTGGCAAGATGGACGACGTCAGATTCCCACTGAGGTCATCAATAAGATCACTGCGATGTCTCCACCGACCAACAAGAAGGAAACACAAGCTTTCCTAGGCGCCATAGGTTTCTGGAGGATGCACATTCCTGAGTACAGCCAGATCGTGAGCCCTCTCTACCTGGTTACCCGCAAGAAGAACGATTTCCACTGGGGCCCTGAACAACAGCAAGCCTTTGCCCAGATCAAGCAGGAAATCGCTCACGCCGTAGCCCTTGGCCCAGTCAGGACAGGACCAGAGGTGAAGAACGTGCTCTACTCTGCAGCCGGGAACAATGGCCTGTCCTGGAGCCTCTGGCAGAAGGTGCCTGGTGAGACTCGGGGCCGACCGCTGGGATTCTGGAGCCGAAGCTACAGAGGGTCCGAAGCCAACTACACTCCCACAGAGAAAGAAATCTTGGCAGCCTATGAAGGAGTCCAAGCTGCCTCAGAGGTAATTGGAACTGAGGCACAACTCCTCCTGGCACCCCGACTACCGGTGCTGGGGTGGATGTTCAAAGGAAAGGTTCCCTCCACGCATCACGCCACCGATGCTACTTGGAGCAAATGGATCGCCCTCATCACGCAGCGCGCCCGAATTGGAAACCCAAGTCGCCCTGGGATCTTGGAAATAATTACGAACTGGCCAGAAGGTGAGACTTTTGGGTTATCTTCTGAAGAAGAAGAGGAGCAGGTGACGCGTGCCGAAGAAGCCCCACCATACAACGAGCTACCAGAGAGTGAAAGACAATATGCCCTCTTCACTGATGGTTCCTGCCGAATTGTAGGCGCTAGCCGGAAATGGAAAGCCGCTGTATGGAGCCCCACACGACAAGTTGCACAGGCTACTGAAGGAGAAGGTGGATCGAGCCAATTTGCTGAACTCAAAGCCGTTCAATTAGCTCTGGACATTGCTGAAAGAGAGAAGTGGCCAAAGCTCTACCTTTACACTGATTCATGGATGGTAGCCAATGCTCTGTGGGGTTGGCTGGAAAGGTGGAATAAGGCAAAATGGCAGCGCAGAGGAAAACCAATCTGGGCTGCTGAGGAGTGGAAAGACATTGCCACTCGAGTAGAGAAGCTATCTGTGAAGGCCCGTCATGTAGATGCTCACATTCCCAAGAGCCGGGCTAATGAAGAACATCGTAATAACAAGCAGGTAGATCAGGCTGCGAAAATAGAGGTGTCCCAGATAGACCTGGATTGGCAACATAAAGGAGAGTTGTTTCTAGCTCGATGGGCCCATGATGCCTCAGGCCATCAGGGCAGAGATGCCACCTATAAGTGGGCACGAGACCGAGGGGTGGATCTGACCATGGACAGTATCTCCCAGGTCATCCATGACTGTGAGACATGCGCTGCGATCAAGCAGGCCAAGCGGGTGAAGCCCCTGTGGTATGGTGGGCGGTGGTCCAAATACAAGTATGGGGAGGCCTGGCAGGTTGATTACATCACACTGCCTCAAACCCGCCAAGGCAAGCACCATGTGCTCACAATGGTAGAAGCCACCACAGGATGGCTGGAGACCTACCCTGTGCCTCACGCTACTGCCCGGAACACCATCCTGGGCCTTGAAAAGCAAGTCCTTTGGAGGCATGGCACCCCTGAGAGGATTGAATCTGACAATGGGACTCACTTCAAGAACAGCCTTATAAACACCTGGGCTAGAGAACATGGCATTGAGTGGGTGTACCACATCCCTTACCATGCACCAGCAGCTGGGAAGGTTGAGCGGTGTAATGGACTGCTTAAAACCACCTTGAAGGCACTGGGTGGGGGGAGTTTCAAAAACTGGGAGGTGCATTTAGCAAAAGCCACCTGGTTAGTTAACACCCGAGGCTCCACCAGCCGAGCCGGCCCTGCCCAATCCGAACCCCTACAAACAACAGATGGGGATAAGGTTCCAGTGGTGCACATGAGAGGTATGCTTGGAAAAACTGTTTGGGTAAAGTCTGCCTTGAGCAAAGACAAACCCATCCGTGGGGTTGTTTTTGCTCAGGGACCAGGTTGTACCTGGTGGGTGATGCAAAGGGATGGAGAGACCCGATGCATACCGCAAGGGGACCTTGTTTTAGGGTGAACTACCCATGGCTCTGTACTTGTATCAGTATCAGCATGTACATATGTATATAATTTAGGTGATGCTTGTATTTATATGGTTAAAAAGTTAAGTTTCATGTAACATGTTAGTATGGAAAAAAATTCGGGGTGGATAATGTTGGGGTTTCAGTTTAGTCCTAGTTTTTTTTCTGTTAAAGGAATTTTTTCCCATAGCATGTTGCTAGGAGATAAATGGCCATACTTGAGAGGAGATAGCCATACTTAAGAAAGACAAAAAGGGCCCGGCCAGGCTTTTGTTCTCCCCTGGCGGGCAGTTCAGTTCGCTCTCAGCGTCTGGAGAGAGAAGCCGCGGAGAGAAGAGCTGCTGGTTCCCGTTTTCGGCGTCTTTCCTTTCTGCTGGGAACAACACCGGGGATCCCAAAGCTGCTTTCCCTGCCCTGCTGGAGGCTGGGCTGTGGCCGCCCGCCCCGCTGCTGCTTCGAGCCTTCGCTACGCTGTAGCCGTGCTTACCCTGCCTGCCTGGAGCCCCGGGGGGGTTCCCCTTTTGGATACATCTCGTCTGCCACCCGGGATTTGTGTTTGTGCCTGCCGCTCCAGCCTACCAGTCCAGCCGGCTGTTTCCGAGACTCCGGGACCAGCTGCCCACCGGTTTGTGAAGCTCCTTTGTTCCATCCTTCCCCGGGATCCCAGGGCGCCAGAGCAGCCGCGTGCTCCCCGAGCTCGCTCCGGAGCGCCCCCTGCAGCCGCGGGGGAACCATCGCACCTGCCCTGCTCACCGGGAGCCGCCAGCGATCCCTGCCGGCTGCGAGCGGAACTGCACCCGAGGGGAAATAGCCTGACAGCCGAGAAGGCTGGGACTGGGTTTGTGTTTGCTGTTACTGCCACAGTTGTTGTTGTTTTGTTTGACTAGTTATATATATATATATATATATATATATAGTAAAGAACTGTTATTCCTATTTTCCCACATCTTTGCCTAAAGACCCTTGATTTCAAAATTATAACTCAGAGGGAAAGGGGTTACATCTGCCACTCCAAGGGAGGCTTCTGCCTTCCTTAGCAGACACCTGTCTTTCAAACCGAGACAGGTGGGCCACAACAAGAGTGAAGGAGAGGTTGCTAACGGGATTTATCACCAAACATGTGGTTTAACCAGCAAAGCTCATGGCATCCCTCTGGCTTTGCTGGCCCCTGTGGATATGCACTGGTCCTGCCCCATGGCTCTGTGCTGTGCCCATCCCTGTGCCCCATGGCAGTGTGATGGAGAGCAGCTGTTGGATGCTGTCCCCTGCCTTCAGGGGAGTGGTGGGCGGGGGGGGGGGGGGGGGAGGAGGGGAGAAAATGGGGGTTCCAGCATCCCAGCTCTGAGCCCTGAGATCTGTGCTGGGCAGCTGCGGCTCTGCTGCTCACTTTATGGCTGCTACAAAATCAGAGTTGGACCTGGCACTCCTCTTACATAGGAACAGACTTGGGTTTAACTACTCTGTGCCCTGGGAAATTGGAATACCAGCAGTAATACAGGAGACCCCTCTGAGCTCTCCTCTCCCCATTGATGTCTGGCATGGTCTTTCAGCAAGCCCATGGCTCAGGGGATACTCATTCATTCCTCCCTGTTCTGCTTGCAGGATGACCTCCTTATTTAGTAGAAATGCTCAAATTGGGAAATCAGGCATTTTCCAGGCTCTTTTCCCATCCTAGCTTCACATACAGTTCTGTGGGGATGCTGTGCTGCCTCTTCCCGCTCACAGTGATGTGGGCCCGGAACAATGTGTCCCGGCATTCAGCACAGCCCCTCCATTTATGACATGCAGGAATCTGGGAATTCCCCTGCTTTCCCTGCAGCTTTGGCCCTGCACAGTCACCCCCACACTATCCCATTTTGGGTGATCGGGGCTCTCCTTTCCTCGAACACGGGTGCAGCAGAACCCGCCCCGCTGGCGGGGGGGCCCGCGGGGACAGCACATTCCCGAAGCACGGCGCTGGGGGTGTCCGGGAGGGAAGTGATTTCACAACCCGTATTTATTTGAAGTGACAGCACACGTGCTCGGTTATTCCACCTCTCCTCCTTCCCGCTCAGCCAGTGGCGTGTGCAATGCTTGCTGGCTTCGCCTCGCTGCTACCGGCAAACACTGCCAGGGAAAAACAACCCCGTGCTTTTGCAAACAAGCACGAGCCGTTCCCTGGCACAGTCTCCTTGGGTCACTGAACCTCTCCTGGTCCTAGAGCCCGCTGGTCCGGGCTCCGCGGGGGTGAGTCCTGTCTACAGCACCGGCTCTGAGCCCAGGCTTGCCCCATCTGTGACACCACCAAGAGCAGGGGCTGCAGGCACGGGGACGGCGTGGCCCTGGCCCAGCCACTGTTTTCCACGCTGGATGTTGAACTAGCCACGGGCACGTGCGAGGTGGTGGAAGCCAGTTGGCACATAAACCCTGTGACAAGGTGAAAAACTCACGGGAATGAGAAAGTAATTCCCAGCAGCTCAGAGCTGGCAATGCCAAACTACCACACTGCATCCCCATGCTCACCCGAGGGAACTGCATGAAACTTAAGGGAGATTTAGGCCGGGTACTAGGAAAAGGTTCTTTACCCAGAAGGTAGTCGGGCACTGGAACAGACTCCCCAGGGAAGTGGTCACTGCACCAAGCCTGACGGTGCTTAGGAAGTGTTTGGACAACAGTCTCAGGCACATAGTATGCTTTTTGGGGATGTCCTGCGCAGGCTCAGGAGTTGGATTCGATGATCCTTATGGGTCTCTTCCAACTCATAGTATTCTATGTTCTATGATCCACCCCTCCTGGGAGGCCATCTGAGCACTCCAGCCCCACGGGGGCTGCCCAGGGCCATCCCACTCTCCAGTGGGGTGCTGAAATAGTCAATCTCATCCTCAGGGACAGCCCCATGCACCCCATAGCCACCCCTGGGGTGGGGGGGCACCACTGCACCACAGCGCTGGGCACATGGGGAAGCATCACGGGGCTGTCCCGGGGGTGTGCAGGACCTGGTGGCAGTGCCATGCCAGCGTTGTCACCCCCACAACCCGCGCATTTCAGCGGCTCGGTCCCCCGGGGTGCAGCACCCTGCCTGGGACGGGCGTGCAGGTGAGACACCCCGGCCTCCCCGCAGGGGGCTGGGAGCAGGGGTGGGCGGGCAGGTCCGTGACCAGGCACGGCCCCGGGGGTGAGCACGGCCCCGGGGGTGAGCACGGCACGGCACGGCCCCCAGTGAGCACGGCCCCCGGGGTGAGCACGGCCCCCGGGTGAGCACGGCCCCGGGGGTGAGCACGGCCCCCGGGTGAGCACGGCACGGCACGGCACCGCCCCCGGTGAGCACGGCCCCGGGGTGAGCACGGCACGGCACGGCACCGCCCCCGGTGAGCACGGCCCTGGTGCTGGCGGCCCCGCTGCACCGTGCGCAGCGCCAGCACCGCCCCGCGTCGTGCCCCATAAATAGCGGGCGGCCGGCACTCGTCCGCACCGCTGCCCGCCCCGCCGGACCGAGGTGATCCGAGCTAAGCTAGACTGAGCTAAGCCGAGCCGAGCCGAGCCGAGCCGAGCCGAGCCATGGACCCCCAGGACTGCACGTGTGCCGCCGGTAAGTGCCCCGTCCTGTCCCGACTGACTCCCGCCTAACTCCCGGCTGCCTGACTCCCGGCTGCCTGACTCCCGGCTGACTCCGCTCTCCTTCGCTCACTCCCCAGGTGACTCCTGCTCCTGCGCCGGGTCCTGCAAGTGCAAGAACTGCCGCTGCCGGAGCTGCCGCAAGAGTGAGTGGGGGGCTCAGGGAGGGGGGACTCAGCCTTGTCCTTGGAGGGAGCTGCCACTGCCCTGTGGGACATCCATGGGCACCTCTCTGCTCAATAGGGGAACTTCTTGTACTGTGGGACTCCCTGGGCGCCTCGCTGCTCCATAGGGGAACCCCTCCTTGCCCTGTGGGACCCCATGGACACCTTCCTGCCCCTCAAGGGAGCTCTTTCTTGCTCTGTCGGACCCCCATGGGGACCTCCCAAGTCTTGCCCTGTAGACAACCCCTCTTGCCCTGTTGGACCCCGTATGGAGACCCCACCACTCCTCTCTTGCCCTGTAGGACCCTAATGGGATCCTTCCCTCTTCCCCATGCCCACTGAGACAACCCCCCCACCCCAGTTCCCCTCTGGGGGTCTGCCCCTGCCCTACAGGGAGAACTCCAACCCTTTGGTATCATCAGCCCTGCTCATGCAGAGGTGGCGTTCCCCACTCTCCACTGGGTCCCCCTGCCCCATGGAACACCAATCCCTTCCACCTACCTCCTAACTCTTGTGTCACCCCCAGGCTGCTGCTCCTGCTGCCCCGCAAGCTGCAGCAACTGCGCCAAGGGCTGCGTGTGCAAGGAGCCGACCAGCAGCAAGTGCAGCTGCTGCCACTGAGCCACTCGCCTCTGCCTGTAAATAGCCGGCACGCTTTAGGGATGGGGGGTGGGGGGCACAAAAAAGCCTATTTTTTTTGGTTTTTCATGTTTTGTATGATCTGTACCAGTGGTGAAATTGGATGGAAATAAAGGAGTTTGTCTGGAGGTACGAGTGCTGCTGTTGGGGCTGGGTTGGAGGCTGAGCATTTTCGCCACTTGGGATACCTGTGTGGGAATTGTTGCTGCGGGATGGGAGAGGGCTGCTCACAAACTTCCTAAGTGGGCTCTTCACCTCCTTGGGGGAAAAAAGGAGATTCACAGGGCACGGGATGGACCTCATCCTGCATTTCGGGTTGCTCTGGGCATCTCCAAGGTGCTGGTCTCCCAGGGAGGACAGGTGAGATACCCAGGGGTGTGGGCAAGCAAGGGAAGAAGGGGCTCCAGTCCCGTCCAGCCTTCCTTTGGCTTCATGGCAGGTGCCTCTGCACCACGCTTGGGGCTTCCGGGTGAAAGCTTGTGGGAGTAAGCATGTTGGGTGGGAGGGTGATGTGTGCTGGCAACATGCACACCCTGAGCTGCTGCTGGAGAGCACTTGGACAAATTCTAGTGGGGACAAACCCCCCTTCCTCAAGAGCTTGTACTTTGCAAACCCCAATTTTTTCAGAGCAGATCCATCCCCAAAGGGACACTTTCCCTACAGCCTCCCCATGCCAAATACTTGCAACTACAGTGCCTGGCTCCTGCTATAGGCATAACCTCCAAGCAGTTTTTTCCAGCTTGTTTTTGGGAAGCACCTTGCTTAAAGTTGCAATGACCTCTAGATGCAGGAGAGCAGGTAATCATAGCCATGAATGCAGTTCTCGGCTGCCTAGATGAGGGGTGGCTGCTGGGATGGGGGAGGGAGGGCAGTGGGAAGACGCATGGGATGTATTTTGCTTCCTAAAGTCTCTGCCAAGGGAAAGAGTCACCTTTTTAGGCACCTGCTTGCCCCTACATGTCTCCTGGGTGTGCCCCACCACAGATGTAGGTTCCCAGCCCTGCTGCCCTCACCCCCTTTGTGCTTCTTCGGGCAATGGGACAGCTCTACCTGGCAGGAAAGTCTCCTACAGACCGTGGTGACAAGGCACCAGGGACAAGGGAAAAGACAAATTTAAAGGACAAAATTTGCCACTTGGGTAGTCCTTTCTGCTAGGCTGGGTGGCACAAGGTGGGGTGTCTGCACGGGGGGAGCATGGCAATACCAGTTTCCAGAGATGTTTCAGGCATCTGGGATGATTCAGACTTGCCATTTCCCCAAAGTCTGCCCAGCTTCAGCACATGGCCCTGCAGGGGGTGCCCAGACTGCTCAGCACCCAACTTTGCCAGTGAGAAAAGCAACACCCAGCTCAGCACCCATTTGCCTTTTAAATGTGTTGCTTTATTGCATTAGTGTGTCTTTGCCTAAGCAGCCTCCCAGCACTGCTTGTCGCAACGGAGGTGTAGTGCTGGAAATGGGTTTTAAGGGTCTGCCCTGCCCTAAATGCATTTAAGAAACAACAAATCCCATGGGAAGACGTTTTGCTGGAAAAGAAGACTGGCACGGCTCTGCTGCTGGAGCCATGTGAAACAGGGCTGCGACCCCGGCCACTGCAGCGGAGGGGCTGCAGACTGAGCCCCGGGGCCATGCGCCCGCATGCTGCACCAGAAACAAAGCCGGGCGCGGATGGGGTTTGCCCTCACAGGAAGCGCCCCAGGCAGCAACCGCTCCCCGTTCCCAGCAGCGTGCCAGGGTGGGACGTGGGCACACACCTCTGCACCCTTCCGGTGCCAGCCTGCCCTGCCTGCACGCCCATCTGGCAGAGGTGGGGACTCCCAGCCTTGGTGCCCTTTCCAGCCTCCCCAGGAGGGATTTGGGGTGAGGAGAGCCACAGGACCAGCGGAACGGGTGCAGGCACCCATGTGAGGAGCTGGCCTGGGATGTACGCGGTGCCTGCCCTTGCCGGTAGCTGCTCTCAGTGAGGTGGGTAGGGGCTTTCTGGTTCCCTCAGGAGTATTTTCTATTAAAAAAAAAAAGAAAAAAAAAAAGTAAAAAAGTACTTTTTGATGAAGCCGGAAGAGCACTCAGCCTGTGGACAGCTCTATATAGTGGGAGGGTGAGGGGACCCTTTGCTTGACGCAAGTAGATGCTGATGTGCTTTTTCCAGCCCCGCGAAGAAAAGCCCAGCTCAGTTTGCAGAGGTGGTTTGAGGTGACCATGCAGCCCCCTGAGCACCCAGGGGAGCCAGGGCAGGGGGTTCCTGGGTGCACACCCAGAGGATCAGCCTGCAGCTGCCCATGGGGCTGCATTCAGTTCCGCTTTTTCTGGCTCTGTGTGAATCCCGGAGGGATGATGGGTGTCCGTGACCCTGCGTGGCGCTGGCATACAGCATGTGCCGGAGGGACACGTGCCCTGTGCGGGCAGGATGTGCGCTCCGTGCGGAGCGGTGATGCACTGTGTGCAGAGGAGACGAGCACCCTGCGCACACGCGACAGGAACCTCTGTGCCGAGGGGACATCGTCCTGTGCCGAGGGGACAAGCGCTGTGTGCAGACGAGACATGCACCCCGTGCAGCGAGTAAACACACCTTGTGCAGAGGTGACGGGCGCGTGTGTACAGGGGAAATAACACCCTGCCCTCAGGGGACGTGCATTCAAGGCAAAGGGAAAATGTACCCAGTGCGGAGGGGACATTACAGAGTCATAGAATTGTTGGAAAATGCCTCTGAGGTAATCAAGTTCAGCTGCTATCCCAGCATTGCCAAGCCCACTCCTAAATCAAGTGACACATCTACATGTCTTTTCAATCATTCCAGGGGTGGTGACTCCACTGCTTTCCTGGGCAGCCTGATCCAGTGCTTGACAACACTTTCAGTGAAGTATTTTTACTGATACCCAGTCTAAACCCCCCCGGCACAGAGAGCAGAAGCACTCTATGCTCAGGGGATGGGCACCGAGTATGGAGAGTACAGCCATCTGATGTAGAGGGGACACCATCCTGTGCATTTTGTGCAAGGGAACAGGCGCCCTGTGCGCCCAGTGTAGAGGGACAGGCACCCACAGAGGGGACAGCACCCCCTCCCCCCCGTGCAGAGGTCCCGGGTCCCGCCACAGGAACGGCTCTCCCGGGCGGCTCCGCTCCCGGTGCTGCCGAGCCCTTCCACAGGGATCTGCTGCCACCTGCCTGCCCGCAGCACCGCCGCCCGCCCGGCCCCGGCTTCCTGCCTGTCCCCGCTTCCCTCGGTCCCCGCCTGTCTGCTCTTTCCTGGTCCCAGCTCCTCAGGGTGGTTGTTTCCCCATCCCGCCCCGGAGGGCACCAGCACCGGTCGCCGGGCGGACCAGGACTCTCCTCCTCGCTCTGGAAAGGTGCCCCGGGAGCCTGGAAGGGGTCAGGGAGAGCTGGGCTGGCACGACCACCCTGCCGGGGCACCCATCTCATCAGGACACCCATCACACCAGGACAACCGTCCCACCAAGGCATCTTTCCTCCCAGGGCATCCGTTCCACCAGGGCATCCTGCCGGGGACAAGTGCTCCCCTCAAACTGAAGCCAGAGGCAAGAATGTACCCTGACCCCCTGCATGCACTTTGCAATTGTGGGGAGCGACTGCGGCTGGTGCCAGCGCTGCCTCTGGAACTCCTTTTTACGTGGGAACTTTTGGAAATAGAGGCTGTATTAATGGGGAAATCTGTTCAGCTTTGAAGGTTTGATAGATGATGTTTTGGAACAGTGGCAAGGTCCAGACATCATCTCTTACACAAGCAGGCTGTTGGATGTACTCTTGTGGGTCCATGAAATTCCCAGTTCCCGGATTTTGCCCGACAAATCCTGTGACATTGGCAGTATCTGGTTTAAGGGTATTATGTGTGTGTGCCCAACAGGGGACCAAACACAGGACCCTCAGGACACCATTGTACAGGTGATGCTGAGAGTACCTGCTGGCTGTGAGTTTGTTTGTTGGTGTATTTAGCCATTGGAGGCAAAATCGGGATGAATTCGTTATCCTCATTTTACCTCCCAAGGAATCAGCTCGCAGACGGGGTTTGCCAGCAAGAGTTAGCGGTGACTAAGAGGGGAGGGGGAGAATAGAGAGGAATAACTCCATGCACTTTATTTCTGTCTGATAATCTCTTCTTTCAGTGATTTCGCCGCGGCGCGGCCCGCGCAGCGCGGGGAGGCGGGAGGCAGCCTCGAACCCGTGGCCTCCGGCGGCAGCCGCCCCCCGCCCCCCCAACATTCGGTCCGCACCCGCCTCCGAGCGCCCCAATGAAGTTGTTCTCGCGAGGGGGCGGGAACCGGCGCGCGGCGGACGGCAGCGGCTGAGCCAATAGAAGCGCGCGGCGCGGGGAAGCGCGGCAGCTCGGCCAATGGGAGCGCGGGGAAGGGCCAGAGGGCAGCCAATGGGGGCGCGCGGCGCGGGCACGGCGGGCGCGGCGGGCGGCGCGGAGCGCAGGTGAGGTGAGGGCGCCGTGCGGGCGGGCGGGCCGGGGCTCAGCGTCACTCCGCCTCTTTCCCTTGCTTCTTCCCCGCCTCCGGTGATCGTTGCCCGCTACCCCTCGGGTTCGGAGCTCCCGGTAGCCGCCCCCTACCCATGGCTCCCTCTCTGGCCCGTGCAGGCCGCTGCGGCGGGAGGCTGGCTGGGAGCGTTCGCAGGCCTCCTCGTGGGCCCTCCTGGGGCTCCCCGGAAGCTGCTCCTGTCAATAACCCGCGCTAACGCAGCGGGGCCGGCTGTGGATGCGCGAGGAGGGGTCTCCTTCCGAGCGGGTTTGTGCTGGTCGGCAGTGCCAAGCCCGACTGTAAAGGGGAATTTAGTGTTTAAACGAAGTGCCATGCTGGTGCTTCAGGAAGCAGAAGTTCGTTGTCTGGGAAGGTTTCAGGAGAACGGGTTTGTGTTTGTGTTTGTGTGTGGTGTTTGGTTTCTTTTTCAAGTTCTGTGCATGGGGGTCGTTCTTCACCACTGTGGGTTTACTGGTTGGTTCCTAGGAGTTCATAGAATGTTAAGGGGTTGGAAGGGACTTTAAAGCTTATCTAGTTCCAACCCCCCCCCCCCCCCCCCCCCCCCCCCCATGGGCAGGGACACCTTCTGCTAGACCAGATTGCTCAAAGCATTATCCAACCTGGTCTTGGAGACTGCCAGGGATGGGACAGCCACAACCTCCCGGGACAACCTGTGCTAGTGCCTCACCACCCTCACAGTAAAGAATTTTGCACTAAATCTAAATTTCCCCTCTCTCAATGTTTGTCTATTACTCCTTGTCCTCGCACTACAGTTCCTGACAAAGAGTCCCTCTCTGGCTTTGCTGTAGGGCCCCTTCAGATACTGGAAGGTTTATATGAAGGAAATGTTGCCTGCTGTCAGGTGTGCGGTGGTGGTAACTCATGAAAAGCACAGTGCTTGCAGCCCTGCCCCTGGCTCAACTGCTGTTTCACGGCAGGTTTTGGTAAGCTTGTGTGCCCTTGCAGTTCATAGAATCAGAATATCCTGGGTTGGAAGGGATCCACAAGGATCATCGGGTCCAGCTCCTGTCCCTGCACTTGACAGTCCCAAGAATCATACCATAAAACAACCACAGAGTTGCCAAGCATTGCTTTCATACGTGCCTGGCAGGGTCCAGGAGGTAAACCATTCATGATATTTGGGGCTTTGGTCCTTTTCAGATCAGCAAGTTTGATGCAGGAGAGGATAGGTGTCTTTAATCACTTACATGGACTGTTCAGCCTTTCCTTGAATGAGCTTATGAATAGGCCTTGCCCAGTACCCCGGGTCACAAGTCCTTTCTACCAACAGCGATACTGACTTCTGCAAAACGGTGAGAATGACTATAAGGATTTCTTACAGCACACCTTGGCTGCAGAATTCTATTCCTGAACCTAAAGAATGCTGTTTGTTTATGGTTTTCCCAGAGTCATTACAGAGTGTACAGAGTAACTTCCTTTTGCTATTTGGTCCTAGCTGCAGACAACAGCCAGATTTCTGTGAAGTGGTGTTGAACTGCCTTTGTGTTAAACCTTGAGCTGTGGATGCACTGAGTATTTGGTATCTGATGAGGAACTGCTGTGGAGTATCAGGTGCCATCTGTATTCCAATGTTATTCTAACCCAGAATATATGAACAGTGAGTGGGAGGGCTTGAATTAAAGTCCAGGTGCAAAGAAGGGCTGCTTCTCTTCTGCAATTTGGTCGTGTTGTTTTAGAGACAGTAGTTATGGAGAGCCAAGGTGATGGTGACAAAGGAACACCAGCTCCTGTGTGCTTTACTGCTGTTTCACTTACATTGTGTCTTAAAAAGTTTTCCTACTCCTTGTGAAAACTTACAAATAGAAAAAGCTTAAAATTGCTTGGGAGAATGTATGTGATTCTGTCATCTTAATCCATAATGTTTCTGTGGTGCTGCTGTGACAGGAAATTTGGTGAGGAGGAAGGTTATGAGTTTTCATGTATGGAACTTAAAATACTAAACCAATCTCTAATGGAATCTCTATCTAATGAGGGTCAGTTTGCCCCACTGTGGAAGTTAGTGCCCTGCTGAGTTGGGTGCTTAAAATAAAGACTTAAGTGTTTGGAAAGTGGTAAGATTGCAAAACTGCCAGCAGAGTCAGTCACTCAGAACAGTGGGGACTTGAGACTGCTATGAGGAGTTTATGGCAGGTAAAAGGAAGTGATGACAAATGTGTGATAGTGTGTGTTGGTAGAAATCACTTCAAATCCTATTCTTCAGGTCCAGTTTAAATAATGAACAATGTAGAGAAGCGTTGTGTGCCCTCTCTTGTCCTTTCTCACAGTGCAAGTAACTCAATGTTACTGCCTTTAAAACTTTGAAAAAACCCATTTTTGTTCAACATACCTACTGTAAGGGCTCTCTGGGGTCATAAGAAGATTGGACTTTAGCATATCTACCTACAGATGAGATGAAGAAGAAAATAGGCAGGACTGAAAGCCTTTTTATAGGAGGCAGAGGAGCATTAATTGATCGGTGGTAGAAGAAATAATAGGTTTGGAAGGTTGTTGTGTGGTCTATGCAGGATTTTCCTGCATCTGCCTTTTGTTGTGGGGGAACAGGCTGTTGTGCCAGATGGGGTACCAAATATAGATTGAAGCTTTAAGGTATTTGTTTTTAAGCTGGCCAATTGTGATTTTATCTGGGTTTGGTGTAATTAGGGTGTGGTAGTTTTCCATCTGTTAGGTTTGATAAATGTTATTGTGTTTTACAGACAAGAGGATGGTGTGCTGAAAATGTGCAGCAGATACTTAGGTTGTACATTTGTCCACCTGCTCTTTGATTTTCATCTCTGTGTTTCTTAATCAGTTCCCCTGTCCGTAACACAGGGATTATGTTGTTGACTTCTCTGAAATGTCTGATGTCTGCTTATGCCAAGTGCCATGCAAGAGCTGGGTATTATTGCTGCTTCTCAAACAGAATTCCCCAGGCCTGCAAAATGGATCTTTTAATTATTCATGTTTAGCTTAGTAGACAGAAGCTGCTCCACTCTCTATAGCAGCCCAGGCTTGGAACCTGTCAAAGAAGCAGTTTTACATCAGATCTTGACTGTAGGAAGTAGAGCATTGCTGGCTTGCTCTTACCACTTGTGCTCTTATATTTTCTTTCCACAAGAAGCTGATTCTGACTCATCAGACTGGGTCTCTTGAGCACTTTGAGGTGGGAGCCTCTTCGAGAGGCCAACACGGGATTTCTTCCTTTTTGTTTCCTATTTTGAAGAATCTTTCTGCAACTTGTGGAACTCTTGGTTCATCAGCTACTCTGAATGGAGTGGGTGATGCTTTCTTTCTCCTTCTCCCCTGTGACATCTTCCTTTCCTTTTCCCAGAGCACTGGAAAAATCTAATTTTTTTACTGTTTCTCAAAGTTAATTGGTTAGTTGACACAAACCCTGTCAGTGTGTGAAGTACAACAGACACTTCCACATGCATTGAAGTATTTCAGCTTTGTGTCTTTCTGAATCCAGTACAGTAAAATGTTAATGATGGCCATATTTGGAGTAGAATAGCTACAGTTTTCTTCCTTGGGTAGCATTGTAGTACTCTTGAGGAGTTTTTAAATGTTTTTTAGGTAAGAAATCATCAATTATAATCAGTCTGAATAGACTTAAGAAACTTGTAATCTTTTGTGGTTTCTTTCTGGCTTAAACTTAGTCATCTTGTACAATATATAGTGCTTATGTGTGGTTTTAAATGTTGGGGAAATTAAACTGGGGTTTAATGGAATCGTAGTCTAATGCAGCAGCTTCTATTGATAAGTCATCAAAGTTGTTTTATAGAAGAGCCTTTTCAGTCCTGGCTTTTAGCCCAAGGTCAATCTGGTTTCACCGAAGTTAATTTAATTTCTGATGTATTTTCTTTCCGTTAGGTGTCAGTTGTTGCTCCTTCCCCAGCCAGACATGAAAATCTGCCATCACACTGCTCGTTACTGTGGTAGCAGTTTCTACCTTGCACAGCAGCTTGAAGAGTCAGACTGCAGTCTCTTGAATGCAGTAAATTCTGTCAGGGTGGAGACAAAGTTGTTTGTGCTATTATGAGTATACGAATATTCAGTCTAAATGTTTGAATTCTGTCACTTAGAAAAATCTGTTTAGTGTTGGCTCTCTAAGCTTTGAGATGTTGCTTCCAGTGCTTGGTTATAATCACAGATACTTTAACTTGCTCCAAAGTAACCAGTTTATTCCATGTTTGCTGAATTGGGTTCAGTCTCACAGAGTTGTTGCAATTGTCCTACACAGGCAAGCTTATGTGACAGACCTTACATGGTATTAACGTGGTGTCTGCAGCTAAAAAGTGCAGGTCTGGGTGCAATTCTGTAGCACTGATTTTTCACTCTTTTGGTTTTAGCACTCTGAGAAGTTGGTGCTTCTTATACTCACAGCTTTTTTATCTTGGTAATGAAAAGAGGAAGTGGACCAGATCGCATCAAATCAAGCTGATGTCTGTGTTGTTCTCGCAGTCACTGCTCCTGGAGGATCCGATCAGTTCTTAAATGTACGGGGGTGTGGCTGTTCTGGTCAGTGTCTGCCAACAGAGGCTGTTCCTGGCAGGGGTGCATGTGAGTTATTGCAAGTAAACACTGGAAAGATGTTCTGTACTGCATTGCAGGGCATGAAATTGCTGATTTCCACCCTCCTCCTCCCTGTTCCCCCTGTCTCAGTTGCAGGCTAATCTGTTCAAACAGATCCGGTCTCTGCTATCTCACCTGATTAAAAAGTCATTGCAAATACGATCATTCCCTCCCCCAGCTTTCCAGAAGTGTGTGGGGTGTGCTTGTGCAATTCTGCATTCCTGGATGCTGCTGTAAGGGTTTGTCCTGGCACCCAGGCAGGAGGGATCGGTTTCTCTCTCAAACTGCATATGTCTGAATGAATCATCATGCAGTGCTTTTAAATCATTTGTCCAGACAGAGGAAAGCACTGCTACTGCTGCTGGGTAGTTGTACTTGGAAATGGTGGTGAGACTGAGAACGTGAGGAATGTTCAAATTCTACTGTAAAATTGCTTTGGTATGGTTGAGGGATACCAAGAAATACTTGAATTGCAGGCTATTGTTGATTAGTAAAAATCCCTGTTTTCTTCTTTGGAGGCTCCCTTGAACAAGATAGTCTCCACTGATTTTACTTTTGAGTAAATGATAAACAGCTGGAGTTAATGCTTGAGAACCCTAACCCAGGCCCTCTGGGCTTGGGTGCAAAAGCTAGGAGAGAGGGGTTGTACTGAAGATTTCCATCTCTGTAGCACCATTCAGCACCACAGATTTGTCATCATTTGTGGCTTTACAGAGGTGCCTGATGCTTATTGTTTGTAGCTGGTTTAGCTGCAAATCATGATTTGGTGTGTGAAACTGAGGCTTTGGGTTTCATATATCATTAATGTGGACACCATTGCAGCTGCATGTCTTTTTCCGTAGTGATCCCAAGCACGAATGCTTTTGTCCTTTGTAAAAACAACATGCTCCATTCTGAATTTAGAACTGCACAATGCGTTTAATGCCTCTTCTGTTACAGCCCTTGCCTTGTGCTTTAATTTCTTTAATTATTCTGTCATTGAGTCAATGCAAGGAATTCTCACACTGGTAAAACTTTCTGCAGGCATTGAATTTAGACACTGGAACAACATGCACTTTTTTCTTTTGTCTGGGGGTTAATGACATATGGAGTAGCACATTTTAATAGATAGCTAGTTATGGCTGGCTGTGTGCATCTATAGCTCAACTGTTTTGCTGTTAATTTAATTTCATGTTTATTTGTGTTTTCAGCCCTCATCTATTCTTATGCATGCACATGTATGCATCTATCTTTATAATATATAAAAATATGGAATCATAGAATGGGAAGGGACCCATAAGGATCATGGAGTCCAGGTCTCCAAGCACTGTATTTATGTGTGTATGCAAGTAGTTTTTAGCTAAAGTAATACCAAATTCTTCACAGGGACTTCTCTGCTTTCACCCTCCTCTCTATCAAGGCAAAATATGAACTGTGATACGGCATCTGTGTCCCACTTCTGACAGATCCATAGACTAGTCCTGCAAGGGAAAGCTCTCTTGAAGGACCACTTGAAAGGATTTGATGTTTAATGCCTGGGGAGGATAGACAGTGTATCCTGTTCTAGAAGACCTGCTCTTGCTGGTCTGTCTGTGACCCTACAAGTGTAGAAACTGTCTAGAGCTGAGCAAGAATTTTCCCTTTTTCTCTGAAGGTTTCTGTGAGTCTTGAGCGAAGCCTGCAGCAGAGATGGACACGGAAGGCTTTGGAGAGCTGCTGCAGCAGGCAGAGCAGCTGGCAGCCGAGACAGAAGGGATCTCCGAGCTCCCGCACGTAGAACGCAACCTGCAGGAGATCCAGCAGGCCGGGGAGCGGCTGCGGTCCCGCACCCTGACCCGCACCTCCCAGGAGACTGCGGATGTGAAGGCGTAAGTACAGAGCCCTGACACTGGAGACTCTGCACACAGGGTGGAAGCTGTTTATGGGTTTGGTTTCCAGCGTGGGGGGAGTCCTCCTGGGAGATATTGAATGACTGCAAAGCTGTTTTTCAGAATGACTGCAAAGCTTGTGTTCTGGTTTATTTCCTCCAACCTTTCTCCTTCTTCCAAAAAACAATAGGATAATTGAAGGATTTATCTGAGGAGCTACTGTTCTTGATTTTGGACACTAGAGCCAGAAAGTGCAGTACCTTGTTCTGGCTGCTGCTGAAGATGTTTACCAACATGGTGTACATTTTCTTTCTGTTTGGAAGGACTTGGCAGTTGTGCAGCACTGCAGTGGAACAGCAGAAAGAGTTCAGCAGGGCTGAGGTGTTTACACAGACACATAGGGCTGTTCATAGTTTGGTTCTGTGCAGTTTTTGTAACACATCTGGGAGCACTGTCTGTACTGACCTAAATATTGCCAATGAGTCTGGGTTTAAGGTTCTGTCTGTTCAATACTAATTTCATATCTGTACAATTTCTTCCTTATAGATCAGTTCTTCTTGGGTCTAGAGGGCTTGATATATCCCACATTTCTCAGCGACTCGAGAGTCTAAGTGCAGTCACTACATTTGAGCCTCTCGAACCTGTGAAGGACACTGACATCCAGGTAGGGACGTTTCTGACATGTGAATTACACTGCCCTTGCCAGTGCCATTCCTGTTTTGTGATTCAGAGCTATTATAAGGCTTCTGTGGAGATGGTCTTGCTCTCTGTTTAATTCACTGGCTAGAGGAGAGATGCTGCTTTCAATGCTGAAAGATGTTTGAGTTAGCCATGAGAAGCAGCACTAAGTACCAAGGTAACAGAAGTACTTTAAGTTCCAAATTTTTGCTGAAGTCAAGAGGAACTAGGTACATATACTTACTCCCTTCGTGGACCTCTTTGTTGGCTTTGCAAGCCTAAATTGCCCAGGGATACCTGTCTCATAGTTTTGAAACCTTTTTTTATGTCTAATTGGAAAAACACATGTGGAACCACTTTTGAGGCAATTTTGAAGTGTTGGAATAGTGGGCATTTAAGTCAACAAGCAAAAGAGGTGAGTATAGCTTTTTTCTTTCACTATATCTCAGATTTCATAACCTTGTCTTGGTGGTAGACTGAATTTGCTATGGTTCAAATGCTTTACCAGATGATTTTATCTTGTAAAGTTTCCTGTAAATTTTCCCTGGGTGTCTTAGAAATTATTGTGACCCATCTAGTTTTGCTTTCTGATCGTTGCCTGCCCTCATAGAATATCTTCATGATGAAACCTGCAATATTCATTACTCGGTTAAGAGCTGGTAATGGAGTTGGTGTTGTGGGTTGCGTTGAAGGTAACAGTCTGGATTACTGGTTAATCATTTTGAAGCTTGTTTTTTCTCTCCTTTCTGGCAGATGGCTCACCTAGGAGGGTCAAAAGAGTTGTAAGCTCTTCTTTCTTGTTTTGCCAAACTACTTAAGTTCAGGAGGGGAAGGGAGGCACGTGAAATTACCCCATTTTATCTAATGTACATTTTATTTTAGCATTTGGTACCATCCGTTTTGGGTGGAGGGCTCTTAGTTTAATCTCATGCTAGTGTTAGGAGCCCTGTGGTCTCCTGTCTTCAGGCAGACTTATTTAACCCCAGTTTTCTAAGGCCTCTCTTTTACTAAAGATTAGTGCTCTCTGGAGACTTTATCTATTGCCTGATCATAGAGTGAGAGCTTTAAACCACTGGCATTGTTCACTTTCTGTCATTTCTCATTTTATCCCTTTGTTCTAATTTCTGATGTTGTTGCCTTTCTAATCGGTGATGTTAAACTTGGTACATGTCTTTCTTGACCTCATTCTGTCGAGATTTTTTTTTTTCAGCAACTCTTGCCTCTTTTTCCTTTTTTTCCTTTTTTTTTTCTCCTTAGGTTTATTACTGCTGTTAATTCTTTGATTTCTACTGTTTTTCCTTTCTGCTGTAAGAAGAATCTTAGTGTAGATTCTCAAGCCCAGAAGCAGTAGAGCGCTTGACTCTTTGGAGCTGAGATTTGTGGCATATGAGAAAATGAATATGATTGCATAATAATCACATTTTATATTATTGCTGGTTACCTAACTAAAGTGTGGAGATTTTCTTCTTTCTTAATTATACCAGATCTCATTTGAAATGGTGATTCTGGTATAATCTGGTGGTGATCTTGGTATGTTTTCTTATCTCCAGTACCTTTTTTAAATCACTTGTCAATATTTGAATGTATCCTCCTGTTCAGGAAAAGCTCCAAATATAACGTAAAACCAGTGGTTAATTGCAAATCAATGTGTTTAAATGGCCAGTTCAGCCAGTGAGATTCAGCCCTTTCTTCAGGAAAACAGCTAAAAAGTACAAATGAGAAACAGGATTAAAATCAATCATTTAAATCAAAGTTCCCCGTTTGCTGTTTTTAATCATGATTAACACTAGTGATTTAATCACTGATCATTTTAACAACTCATCTCTGAGGCCTAGTACTTGTGTGCTTTGAATCTTAGTTTTGTTTCAGGCCATGTGCAGAAAACATTCATAGTCAGTTGCTAAAAGTGATTTGCAGGGGGAAGCATGGCAAGGGACTCCACTTTAGATCATCTTGGAGGCAGGTGAGCAAAGTGTCAGTTTTAAATGCTTTGTCTCTGCTTGTTTTTGCAGTTAATAGGGTGCAAGGATTTTATGTTGTCTTGCAGAACATCATCCTCTGCTCTGAGGATATTTGCAGTCACATCTCAAGCTGTCTGGCTGGTGTCAGCTGTGGTCTGTACCTGAAAGTTACTTGCTTAGAATATGGACAAGTCTCTGTACCCATCTGTAGGTTCTGGTATGCAGTCATCAACACTTTTAGAATAGTTTTTATTAAGTTTTTGTTAGTTATGTAAGAGGACCTTTGTGTTAGACACTGCTGATAGCCCTCTAATTACCTCTATTAATCAGGAAGGTCTTAAAATTATTTGATGCCTTAGATAAAGATGTGCTACAAAAGTTTCTTTCTATGTTACTTTTTTTTATACCTCCTGATGATTGTTGGGATTTGTTTTCCTTGTTCCTAGATAGATTCATAAGGCTTTTTCAGATGTGTTGTGTTTGTTTTGGGCCAGGTGAAGCTGTCCCTGTGCACTGTAGAATCCTTCCTCCATAAGCTATTCCCATTTTATCTGGAAGGCAGTGTGCAGAGTTATATGAGGGAGGGGTCTGTTTTATTTCTTTACAGGACTTTACTGTTCCTCTGCTGCTACTCTGTATTTATGCAGGCATACTGTTAAACTTTAGTTCTGTGGATTGGGAAGGCCTGTTCTGTTCTGCATCAAGCCTTCAGCCTGTGCCTTCTGATATTACCATTACTCCTTAATGAGCAAAAACTTCTTCACGTATTCTTAATGGACTTGGTTCACACTTTATCACCAGTGTTGTAGACTCAACTATCCTTTCTCAGACCTGTCTTTTCCTGATGCTCAACACAGACTCACAACCCTGTGGTTTGCAGCAAGTTTATTTAGCCTTAAATGCCATCTGAAACTTAATTGTCATTTGTTGATTCTTTAACACTTTAATTATTCTTGTCTGTGTGCTTCCTCATGTGTGTCCCTTAAGCTTCAGTTTGAGCACGTATCTGTTCATAAATACTTTACAGCATCATTTGCCAAAGATACTGAAACTTTTTTGAGGTAAGCACCTGAGACTGCAGCGCTGTGCCCTTTTCCCTCTGAAGCGGCGGTGGGACTGCATTGGCGCAGCCTCTGTGCACCACAACACAGGAGAAGGTGGTGAATATGGGCACTTGTGCCAGAGGCACAGACCTAATGCACAGCTTTGCTGACTGTTGCAGTTGTGTGAAGGCTACAAATATGATTAAATCTTTATTGTATGAATTTTAGGGTTCTGCTGACTTTTAAATTCTATCAAAGCTCTTACAGCATGAAAATACTCATGACTTCCTGCCATGTGTTCCCACATCATTCCTTTGCATCTAGAGATTTCTCTGGCAGTTCGCTTAAGCTCTTCCTGCATTCTTACTTCAAGCATTTATTTATTGTCTCTGTTCCTTCTTCCAGTGCAGTCTGTTCTAGCAGCCTGTGGGAGGCCAGCACAGAGAGATATGCTGGAATCTAATCTCTCAAATGATGGCAATCAGCACTGCAAAAGGAGAATGCCAGGAAATGTCCTATTTCTTATATAGAGAGTAAAACACAGCAAGAAAAATCAGAGGGGAGCATCCTAGGGCATGAAGTTCCAGGATGCTGGTGTGAGACATTCAGAAAGTGTTAAGACAATCTAGGAATTCACCTTAATAGAAGTTTCAGCTTGGGTTAATAAGCAGGAGGGATTTTTTTGTACAGAACCTCTTTAAATGGTACTCTATAGTGCTGACTAAAAAGTGCACCAAATTGCAGCTCAATTAATTATTTGAATTATTTATCAGTTGTAAAATGTAGATTGCTTGCACATAAAAGGGTTGTGAGTCCAGGAAATGTCTCCCACTAGAGCAGTAGGCTGGGAAGATTATGTAAAAGATTCTAGGCTTGCCATTAAATTATAGGAATTTGTATTTTTCCTCTCTCATTTCAAAGTTTGTGTTATTAAATTGCATGCAGAACAGCAAACGCTTCTTGCAGTAAGTCCATTTTATAATAATTCTTACGTCAGGAAAAATCAAGAATTTTCTAAATTGTCAAAATCCCCTATTTTGTAAAAATCTTTTTGAAATTGAATGTGTTAGTCAAGTGATTCTTGATCTCACATTTAGCATGTATTTATGTGCTTGGGTCTTTTTGTTTGTTTCTTTTTGGCTTTTAAAAATCCAAGGTAAGGCTTGATCATACAAATCTGCATCCCAAAGATGGGGTACGTGCATGTAAACATAACATTGACATTGTGTTCAGAAAAGGTATTTCTTCACTCTTCCAAAGATGTAAGCTATGATGTCCTCTTCTAATGAGCACTGTCATAGCAGATCCTCTCTCAGGTCACAGTAATGGCAGCCAGAGGAGGAATTATTCCAAGACTGTGGGACGGCTGTGCTATTGTAACGTGTGAGGTGGGACCTGGCCCCTGCACTTGTGCTGTTTGGTTTATGTATGGAGGTCAGAGAGAGATTCAGTGCTGCTCTGTCAAACTGATTTTTGGGGTACCAGGTAGGAGTTAGTTGCCAGATCAAGGCCTGATTTATTCCTGCTAAAATTGTTTGACTGGTTACAGTGTTATGTTATGTTTTACTGTGGGCTTTGTGTTTTGAACGTGTCACTTGGCTTGATCCTAGATTTAGTCCCCTGTATGCTTGTTTTGAAAAAATCTAAGCCCAAAGACATGGTGGTAATTTAAAAAAATGGTTTTGCTCTCATTTTTCAGGCTTAGTCCAGCTCTGTGCAGATTTGTGCAATGAATGCTAGAAGCAGGCACAAGCTCTTTGTGTGCATTGCATATCTGTTTAGAAAGTTCGAGGTGAAGGCCCAGCTTCATTACACTGAAGAAAAATTTTGTTGAATTATCTCATTTGTACAGGTTTCACCTTGGCCTTCTGATTCGGGCATAACTGAAATGAAAGGTTGCGTACTAGGGCTTGGTTTTGATTCCTGGGTATGGATATTCAGAGTATTGACTGAGTGGCTCTCTGGAGGTCCAGATACAGAAATAAGACCTTTTATCTAAATGAGGGCAGAGGGTTAGACTGAAATCTCTCCAAGTGGCAAGAGAGACAGACTGAAATTAAGTATCTGGGATATTTTGAAGCTTTTCAAAGTGCTGTAAATAGGTTTTGTATCAAAGGTAGCTTTGACTTCTAGTTTAGTGTTGGTAGAATCTGGGTCCCAGGATGCTGTCCCCAGCCCTGTACATTCTGTGTGTGTGTATTTATGTGTATGACTCGTAATTTAAAAATTCTTACTCTGACATCAGGTGCTGGAAGAGTGCATTATTCAACAATTGAGCTCTTATTGCTATTTTATGTTACCATTTGTGATATACTTTGTGGTATCTGCTAGAATAATACCAAAGCCTGTGGTAATCTACTAGAGTGTAACTAAAATCAGAGTTTATAAATGGAAATGCTGACACAACCTTAAAGGGCCAACCTCAAGTGCTGTTCACCATCCATTGTTTGCATTAGCTTAGCCTGAAAATGCGTTTTTCCTTTTGCAGATTTTGTCCTTTCTCATTTGCCAAACATTGATTTCTCCCCCCGCCCCCAAGTCCTTCAGTTCTAATGGAGCTTGAAATTAAGGTGGCTTTATTTTTCTGTCGCTTCCTTGTTCACCCTAATCGATGATGCCAGCACAGCTGTGGGGACCTTTTAACCATTGCAGAGCCATGATGCTGAATGCAAGAGGACAACCTTTGACCTTGGTTTTTTTGGGGTTGGCCATTAGCTGTTGGTTTCTTTGCATTGCTGCAGTCCAAATGAAAAATACCATTTGTAGTCGTAGTTGGGAATTTTTTCAAAAACTGTAGAAATGTTTGGCTGCAGAAATACCACTCTTCAAAGGTTCTTAGAAGTTGTTTTTTTGTCCTCCCTTTACTAGTGCATGCTAATATCAAACCCTGCTGTCTTCTTTGCCTAGGTTGTCTCGCTGATTGCATTCAGGATTTGAGCCTTAATGTACACATTCAGGCATGTAAATCAAGAATATAAATATCCTGGTAATTAAATGTGGCCAGAGGCAGTTTGCACACAATTGAAGAAAGCAGTGGTGGGGAATGAATTAGTATTTCGACATGCAGCAAATGGAGCTAAGGGACGTGGACCTTGGAAATATAAATTACAGAAACTTCCTCAGCTCATCTCTGATGTGTTTGATGTCTCCTTCTTCTAAGTAATGTGTAACAATTTTGCATAAACTGCAGCCTGCCTGTGCTCTCTCCTGGGTGATGAGGCTTGCAGGGCCTTGGGCAGCTTACAGTCCTGGCAAAGCAGCCAAGGGATCAGTGGCCTGTCTGCCACCTTCCTGACACTGACAGTCTCCCAGGGCCCCTCTGAACGGACAGGCTGGCCCAGAGCCTCCCAAGGCCTGTGCTGATTAAAGGATGCCCTGGGAAGTACCAGGGTGTGTATAGATTGGGATGTGACTAGGATTTAAGAGTGTAGGCTTCTCTGTTTCATAGCCAGCATGGGGTTTTGGGGTCTGTTTTGGTTTTAAGTTAAAAGAAATAAAACCCAACAAAACCAAAACGCCCCCTTCTTTTTGGTATCAGGTAGGTGAGTGAATAACTATAGAAAAAAAAAAGGAGCAAAGGAAGAAAAAAAAAGCCCAAAATCTTGGGAATTTTTTTTTTGCTTCTCACTTTTTCCTTCCTGTTTGTAATTTACATCTGACCAGCAATTTTCTCTAGTTTTCATTACTGCTTTAGTGGCATGGTTTCGTGCAGTTTTAAATTACCCTGGCCTTATTAACCTTAAAAACAAACATGCACACCCCCAAAAAACCGTCACTGTGGTACCTTTAATGTAGAATACTCAGGTGTTTCATTAGTTGGCCATATTACAGTCATTCACTAAATCCTCTGATACTGAATTATTTTAAATTTCATTTGTTTGCTTGGTTGAATGCTAATTGGAGTAATTATGTGGTGATTTTCCAGTTCATCGTGGTTCTGATCATGGATTCCTAACCCTAAGGGTTGGGAACAGGGAGAGAAGATACCTGATCTGCCTTTCTCTTTCATCATGGGTAAATAAGAGGGTATGAAAGATATTTCAGAACTTTATGCTAATACAAGGTCATGAGATGGAAAATTTGGGAGCCCTTGTTCTAGTAGCTGTATTTATTGATCTATTTAAATTCTGCTATGTCCTGGCACATTTCACATTTCCTGTCTGCTTAATCCAGATATGTTCTTTGCATCTCAAATCAGGACAAGTGTAGACTTCTAATAAATGTTTTTGTGATAGATATTTCAAACATCTTAAAACATACCAGATGTTGAATCACAATTCTTGACTTCGTTCCCCCTCCCCTGTTTTTCTTCTTTTGCTATGTAGCTCTGTCCTTGTTTGAAAATGGTTCCAATTTCTAGTTGAATGTTAACTCGTATTCCTATGAAGGAGCAAATACAGAATAAAAGGCAGTTTGGAAATCACATATCCAAAATGCAGCCTCTCCTGTGCTGAGGTGTAGACATCTCTGCTTCTCTTGGTAGCAGTGCAGGATCCTTTCATAGCTGAAACTCAGGAGCAAACCTGGATGTGAGGATCTGAGCCAGAATTTCCCCAATACCCTGCTTGTAGCAATGTTACTATTGCAAGAAGTACTGTGGGATCATTAATGACTTTCAGGATCTGTGTTGCATCTGACCAGGAGGACATAATTTCTGGCAATGTGGTACCTCTTAGTGTCACACTGTCCCATTAATTTAGTGCTCGCTGAGGTCTTGTATTGACTACTGACCTAGACAGTGTGTGCTCAGCATGTGCAAATGAACTGTTGGAATTGGTGTTTTCATGGTGCTGGAAAAATTTAGTAGAATGGTTTCATCTCTGCATTTATACAGATCGGTGAGAAGAAACAATGCTGAGATGCAACCTGGCAATTTGCCTCCTCCACATACCATGTGATAGAGCACTTACTTGGATTAAAGAAATTGTTTTATTTATTTATTTGAGGCACAAATGTAGCTTTTGCAAAGCACAACTCCTGTTTTGTTTTGTAACATTTTTTTAACCATTACAGATAAAGCACAGACCTTATAGGAGAGGATTTGGAGTTTTCCAGTAGCTTGATTATAGCTCTGAAATAAGTTTGCAGGCCTGTGCTGGAATTTGACAGTAGAACTGATTATACACAGAAGTAAACCCAGTTTATCTATGTTGCATTTAAGGGGGAAAATATTTGTCAAAAATGAACAAGAAGGTAAATGAGATTTCTAATAAATGAACAGCATTTTGTATAGTAGCTGTATAAGACCATAATTTGGAGGGGAGGCTATTATTTTTTACATATTTATTTTTAAAGCAATCCAGTTTTCTCAGTGGACCTTGGAATGACCTTCTAGTGCCTCTGGAAATTGGAAATGGAAGCTCTTGGCTTTGGGAAGCCCTTCTCACAGCCATTCAGAGGTGTTGTTGAGAGGACTACTCACAGATGGCAGAAACTTTCAGTCCCAGTGTTGCAGTGGGTTAATGGAGCTAAGCCATAGGTGTGGGATCAAAAAATTAACATTTACCTATTTAAATCACTATGGCTCTTTAGCTCTTCTGAAAAAGAGGAGTAAAGAAATTTTCCCAACTACAGTAGGAAAAAAGAATTCTGATCTTCAGCAAACTTGTCTGAAATGAGACAGCGGGGCTTGGAGCTGATCTGTAAGAGAGGTGAATTTGTTACCTTTCTCCTGAGCTATTGTTTTTGTGGGGTTTTTTGCTAGTCTTTATTACATCAGCATTGTCTTGACCATTTTTCTTGACTAATCCCTCATGGTGCTGTGAGCAAATCACTCTTCCACAAGGGAAATCTGTAATGTGAGTAGGCCAGACTCTCTTGCTGAACTCCTGTGGTCACAAACAGCATAAAACTGGACGCTGTTTTCAGTGAGGCAGTTCATCAAATTTATTAAGAAAAGCAGCTGCTGCTGCAGCTCTCAACTCCCTCCCCTCCTCTCAAGCACCCTCATTTACTCAAGCCTCTTGAAAGTGTTACTCGGCTGATGAATTCCACTGGGGTTTATTACTAAACCATTTGCGTAATTTAGCACTCTGGGAAAGGCCACAGGTGTATTGTTGTGCATGCCCTCCTCTTCCCCATTGTAATTAGTCAGTTTGACTCCACATCCAAAATCTTAATCCTAGGCATTATTAAGCTTTGGTTTAAAACAGTCACTAACTAAGAAGTGTGTCAACTGTTTATCAATGACTGGGCATCAAATTGTGGATGTACTTAAGCTTCCCCATGCAAAACGGCAGCCTGAAAATTTGGCAGTTTGTGGAAGAAGTGTTTGGGTTGTGTGCAGGGATGTTTTTTAACTTTCCTTTTTGAAGTCAAAATGAAATTCTTATTCCTGCCAAGATACGTTCCTGAAACAAAGTTGCAGCCTTCTGAGGTAGAACTAAGGATACATGCATTTGTTTCGCTCATTTAGATTTTTGGCACAACTTCTGTTCTGTCTCCTGTTTTCTTTCCTATCCTTTACTTCTCATCTTTCTTCCACTCTCTTTTTTTTTTTTTCTGACTCCAGTTGTATTAATTCCCTTTGCTTTTCTGCTCTTCATGTATTACCTCCTCCCCACACTTTACTCAAGTCTGCTTTGACACTATTTTGGGTGCAAAAGAGTTTTTTGTTTACTTTGAGCTAAAAAATTAAACTGTTCAAACAAAAAGCAGTTACTGTGAGATGTCTCACTGGTTTTCCACACATGTGGAAATGACTGAAAGAAGCTTAGGGAGATGAGTTGGAAATTTTCTATACTATTCCATTATTTGTATTGCAGTAAGCATGCAAGATGCATGGTACTTCCACCAGAAGTACCAAAATGTTTATGCAGCATTATGAGCCACAGTTAACAGATCATTTTTTAACTTAATTGGAACAGCATGCTTAATTGTTGCCTGATAAAAATGGCTTGAGAAGGTTGGAGAGATTTAGTTTTAAAATAACTTTATAGAGGAATGAAACATCGTGTTGCTAGGTGGTGTGACTGCAGTGGAAGTCTCTGGACTATACTTTACAAGCACCAATTTTTGGATTATGTGTTATCTTCAGTGTCTACTGTGGGATGGAGGTGGGAAAGGGGAGAGAGGTTTTGTCACATGTGGTATTTTTGAGGGAGCAAAGGGAAGGTTTGCCAGTGTCACACAAGTGCTGTTCAAAGGCTGATGAATGAGGAAAGGCAGTGGTAAACACCTCAGTGCTTATTTTCAGTTTCAGCAGCTTTATTAAACCTTTCTGAATCCTTCAGTTGGCTATCCTAGGCTTGATTCAGGGATATGGGATTAGCTGATACTAAAGTTGTCATAGTTGATTTCTTAGATTGCATTTGGGACACGTGTTTGGTTGCCTTTACATGCTTACAGTCAGCACCGATAACTCGGAGGAGAAACACAGCAGTGTTCATGAGGATATCTACTTGCTTTATTAGGCTTCACCTTGTTCCCTAATGGTTAGAGACTGGTTATCCTGAAGCATGAGAATAATATTTCTTTCCACAATTTCAGTGTTAAGCTCTGCTCTAGGTACTGTCAATATCCATATACATACTGAGTCGGTTTTTAATCCCATTATGGTTTTGGCCTTGCCATCTTCCTGTGGCAGTAAATTCCACAATCCAATTACAGATTATGTTAAAATTTATTTCCTTTTATTGGTTTTGAGCTTGGCATCATTTTTACAGACATTGTTTCCTTTTTGCTCAGACCTGTATGAACTGGATTTCAAGATCTGCCCTTTCTAGAACACTCGTTTCACTTAAAGTACCAGCTCTTACTTGGTTCCTTTTTTTAATGTTATTCATCCCAAAAGTGTTCCCAGACCATGTCACATGCTTTTGACAATTCCCCAAGTGTGTCCTGCAGTTTCTCTTTTGAGGATGTCTGTCCAGCTTACACAATGTTGTTGATAACAGCAGTTTGTTTGGTTTTTCTGATAATGTTTGGTGTAGCCAAACTCAGTGTGAAAGGCAGAAGTAGTAATCTGTGAAGGATTTGATTTTAATCTCAGATAAATAGGAGTGTATAGGTGGGAATACTGTACAGTATCATGACAAATCCGTATCTGTAAACACAAGTCAGTAGGATTCTTTGGGCCAGATTCTAATGTATGAGAAAAGAATTTTCTGAAGAGAATGGGGAGGAAATGCAGAGGGGGAAAAAACCAAACCACATTTCAAATAGATGATAAAACCTGTGTGTTATCTCC
Source organism: Aphelocoma coerulescens (assembly GCF_041296385.1). Lineage (NCBI taxonomy): Eukaryota > Metazoa > Chordata > Aves > Passeriformes > Corvidae > Aphelocoma > Aphelocoma coerulescens. The sequence continues at coordinate 8,406,140 of NC_091025.1, read as the reverse complement.
AGATTCTCTGAGCAGTAATTGATTTTGCCTGCTATGGTTACCATACAGTAACTCTGAAACATTCATTATTTCGTTCCTGCCCCAAGGCTTGTAGCAGAAAATGGCATATTTAAATCCTTTTACTCTGTCTGTTAAGTAGATACAAAAACTTGAAGGTTTTAATGAATGTGAAATAAGTGCTAATGCAGTAGTCAAAAGACTCGCCATTGTTTTGACTAAATGAGACTGTGACCATCTTTAGGTCCCAGTGAAAGCTATGCTGGAAGCTGTATGCAGTGATCCATCTCACTGTGGAAATTACACATTTGGTTTGTTTGTTTTAATTTGTTTCTCGTAGATCTAACCTTGCTGTATTTCTTTTAGTCCCCCTCTATCTTGATTTAATTTTTCCAAGGTTGAAAATGGCTTATCCAGAAAATTTGCAGCTCATTGCTAATGGTAAGAATCTTGATTACTCAACAGAGACAGTGAATCAATATCACTTCTCTTATTTTTGTTTTGCTGTTTGACTTGAGGTTAATGTTTTGGCTTCATATTTCCCAGTAAGATGAAGTGCATGACATTGCTGTGCATAATTAGTTAAAGTTATGCTAAATGTTTTGTTGTTTGAGGTTTCGTACTCTTAGATGCCTTATTATCTACTTTTTCTAATGCCCTCCTGTTTTTTTGTTTTCCTCTTCTGAGGAAAACTATGGTTTTGTTTTTTGGGTTTTTTTTAAGTGAATTATGAAAATAAGCACTCAAAGTGGACACCTCCTCTGGCTTGTTGCTGGAGGCGGGGGGAGGGAATCTGAGCTGGGAATGATTCCCATCTAGTAGTGTGAAATCTTTGGCTGAGAGTTGATGGTAAGTTGTCACTCAGTTATATCCCTGTTAGTCACTACAGCAGAATTGTTAGCTCTTTCTCTTCCTTTTCCCTTATTTCCTCGGAGTTACTGTATTTCCTTTTGCCTTGCTTGGCGTTTTCTCTCAGAGGAGTCTCTCCAGCGGGTAAGGGGTGTTACACTGTGTCTCTTGAAAGCTGTCTGAAGGCAGCTGGCAATCTCCAGGCCTTCCTTCCCCTTGGTGTATGCTGGGTCCACCAGTCAGCGGGACAATCCTCTGTGTGAAAAGAGTCTGGGGCTTGTTTTTGAAGGCTGGATAGTTCTTGCTGATGTTTAGGGATGCTGGATTTGGGGAGGAAACATTATTTAGGAGTCCGTCTATCCCCCGGAATGCCAGAAATTGAATGCCTTTTGCAAAGCATCAGCAGGAAAAGAGAAGCAAGTCTTGCTCATCAGTCAGAAGTTATTCCTATAATAAATACCCAAAGCTAAACTTTGAGAAATAACATTCTTCTGCAGCAGAATAGCAGAACAGATCTCCTTCCTGCAGGGGGTTGAATCTGCAGTGTGTCTTAAAGGGCAGGATTTAGTTGTTTGTCTCAACTAGATCTATCTTCTCTTGGTTGTAAGTTTGCTCTGTTTCTCTTAAAAAATTTCTTCCTCAAACTCTTCAATATGCATTGCCCCTGAAGAAGTGCCTGTAACATTTTGTCTGTCTGAAATGAAATACTAATTTCCAGCCAATATATTATGTATTAGCAATGCATCCTGGCAACAAATGTTGCTTGAAACCACATATTCCGAGAGGAAGGTGGGAAGCGCAATTCAAAGACTCATGTTGCAGAGACAGCTCAGCAGAACATGTTGCATGTGGGAAGTGCCCCTGTGGATCCAGAGAAGGTTCATCTTGCCATCTTGGAGGAGTTTCTAAATCTTGTGATTTTATGCAGATCTCTGAGGTGGATCCTTTTGCCTTCAGCACCCCTGGTTGGTGTCATCTACAGAAAGGAACACACCTTGGTACTGGGCATTTGCAAACCAGTGTTTGTCTTGTGGCAAGCATGCTGGATGGTTATGCTCATCCAGAAAAAACAGGGTTTTTTCTGATACTTTACGTGAACCTTACCATGGAAACTTTGAAACTGGAAGGTCAGATGCTGAAGGAGGAGAAGGATGGCCGCTGCTTAAAATGCAAATGATTTTTGCTGGAGCTCTTTTATATGCTGATTAATTGACTTTAAGCACTTTATATGGGCAAAGACTCACTGTTGCACTGCTCCTGGTGCAGGAGTTATGATCTGGTTGCCCATGCCACTGCAGGCTGTGCCTTCCCATTAGTGAGGCTCTTTCTAGTGTCAAAGGCAATGGCTTGCTGATCTTATCCTCTTCCTAACTGAAGTTCCACAATGATAAACTGAAAACTATCATGACCAGTATCCTGTACCTCTGCTTTATGGAAAATGCATGCAGTAGACATGAAAATTGAGTATCTACCACGTGCGACTAAAGAAAAGGTCTTTTTGTGCCTTTCACAATTTATTTTTCAGAGAGTGTTGCCATTTGTTTTTGTAAGCTGGATGTGTAGTTAATGCACTTCATTGAGAAGCTAAGGAGTACTGTTAAAATATGGGAATTTGTGCAGGGAGAGTAGGTAGGCAGGACCTCAGAGTTTAAACAACTCCCAAGCTTATTGATTTATTTTACTCAATATTTTTACGTCTTGCAACAACCCTTTGCTAGAGTTATAGCACTGAATCATTTGTCTTGCTGTGCAGTATTGACTAATTACTTTTTTTTAAAATGAACTTGCAGCTTCCAGAGCAAATCAGGAGTGACACCATATCAGCACCACAGGTGGCTCTTCCTCCAACAGAGAGGCTCCAGGTAGTCAGACAGTAATGCTGCTTAGTGTAAGGCTGCTGGCCTTGGGAAGTGCCAGATCTGAAAGGCTGAAGTCCTGGCCTTTCTAATACCGTTTGTGAAATCCGTGCCGTGAGTTAATGAACGTAGCTTTCATTGATGAGCACAGCTTCACAGACTAAACCTTGCTTATTCAGACTGACAGCCTTAAAGCTAATTCCTTTGGACTTTTCCAGGGCCATAGTGAGTGTAAATAATTTAAGTATAGCGCTATCTTTTGAAGTGTATGAATTCAGAGCCTTTTGGTACACTGTGGTACATTGCATCAGAGTAATCTTACCTGTGGGATCATCAGAGCTTCCTTTTGCATTAATACCAAAGATTTAGTTAATTGTTACTTTTGATAGCCCGACAAAACTGAAAGAGGAAGAGCTGTCTTTTGTCCCTTGATTTTTGGGTATGGTTTGGGTCTGGATTTTTATTTGTTTGTTTTTGCTATTAATCTCTGAACAACTTGCCTAGGTGCTACTAGAAGCATCTGCTGAACAAGCTGTTGCTACCAGCAGTAGAAGCAAAACTCTGCAGGTGTCAGATGTAATGTCAGATTTCTGTGGTCGGTAGTTAATGTGTTTATTACAAAAAAACCTTAGTGATTCTTAGGATGTGTTATTGAAATATCTTTTAAAAGATTTTTTAACTTTATTTTCAAGGGAAACTTCATCTACTTTGGAGCTTAGGTACATTGACAGACCTAGGACATAGAAGCAAAGGGAAATGAAGGCCGAGATAGGAGCAAGTTCATGCGAATCAGTATTGAGTGTAACTGTGGAGATCTCAGGATGGGAATCTCCAGCAGAGCTGCAATTCAATGTATTGAATTGTTAGAGTGTGCAGCCAGGTGCACATATTGGCAGTGCACATCTGCTTGGCTTCTACATCCAGTTGCAGCAACTTCCAGCTCATTGAATGCTGGGTGGTTTAAAAGTAGGAGCTGGGTTGGGCAGCACCGGTAGTGACTGACAGTAGGGAAATGTTGCCCTACAAGATCATAACTTATATTAATGACTGGCTAAACCAATTGGGAGGTTCAACTGCACGTGGAATATCAAAAGCATTTGTCCCTGGCCTTTGACTTCTTGCGATCTATACTGGGATCTAAATAAATGTGTGTCTTCCATAGTTTGTAAGTGTCTAATGACAAATTGCATCTTACATTGTTTTATAGCACACTTTGTGAAAAAAACTGAAATGGAGCCCAAGCAATTAGCTTTTGAAGACAGAGGTTATAAATGAGATGTAAAAATGGAGAGCGTTCTGGAGTTTCAAGTTTTGGTATTTTATTTGGGTTTTTTAGGGAAACTGAGGGCAGATTTAGAACAAGAGCTCATGAAGAGCCAAGGATATAGGATTTCAGCACTTGGGATTTATCTATTTGTACTTGCTGACTGAAAGCAGCACATTCAAATCAAACCAGCAAACGGCTGTCAGATGTGTTGTGGATGAACAGGGAATGGATTTTTTTTCAGAGGTTCTCCACAGGGCAGTAGGGAGAAGGGAATGTCAGTTATAAACTTTGAAAGCAAGTGGCTGAAATATGTTCCAAGAGTATTTTGGAGCAGGAGTGCCAGTTTAAATATTTATGCAGTGTTTTATTGTACTGATTCAAATATTGAATAGCACCTGACCCTTGAATTTTTGGATCCTTGCCCAACTGGCACCCCCTGATCCATATATTTGCTTAGAAAATGGCCTTCTGTGGCAGCTGCTTTTCATTGCAGGAAATTGGGAAAGCTGGATTTTGATCCAGTTTTTGTCATGATTTTTATGCTTGACTTTTGAGTTCAAGATATGTCTTCCTATGCATCAGTTTCGACAGCTGAGAATTAAAAGTTGCATTTGCCACTGGCCCTCATAAGACTGTGAGATTCTGTAGTGGAAGCTTATATGGATGTTTTCCTTTTTGCTATTTTCTCAGACCTCTTTATTGTTCACAGTCCTGATCAGTATTGGACAACATTTAACTGGCCTCTGACTTCCGTCTCTCAGATACCACCAGACCTTGTAAAAAAAATAAGGTTGTTTTCTTTCCATCAGTAGTTCGCTAGTTTGGCAGTGCTGAGCAGCACAGTCCTTGGCTGCCCCTGTGGTACAGACTGTCAGCAGAGCTCCTTTCCCCACATGAAACAAGAAACTGAAGCTGTGCTACAAACACCCGTCCACTGGCAGCTCTGCTGAAACCACCCTTTTGTCATTAAGACAGCCGCAATGGCTGTCACCAGTCTGATCTGGAGATCTTCAGCTTCTCTGAGCTGAAATTGTGCAAAGACTGCTATTAGTTGCTGCTCTGAGGTGGAATTGTGGCCACACAAAAACCCTTTAATCTGGCGCTTCAGAGTTGGAGGCTAAAACTTTGGTCCATACAGCTATTGCCTGCAACCCAATATAATCATTTTATGCAGCAGTATTTAGTAGTGTGGTGATTATCACTTGAGATGGATTATTTAGAATGTGCCTGATGTAGAGAGAGTGAGCTGAAGTAGCAAAACCTAATGGTCAGAGGTCTGGCCTAGGCTACTGCTGGGCGCATACCCTGCTCCTGAACTTGGATTGTGCACTGGCAAACTGCTCCATGATCTGTGAGAACTTGAGTATTCCTGCCCCTTCCCTGCCGGACTTGCAGTGTTGGCTGCTTTTGCTGAGCTCAACCTCAAGATGCAGATGTCCTGACTTCAAAATACCAGCAAAAAGTCTTTCCAAATTCCCAATCATGCTCTGTGCTTGTTTATAGCTGAAACTCCAGGGATGCAAGACGGTTTTAGCAAAGGGATCTGTGGAGGGATTTCTGAAACAATCATGCTCTGTTTCCCTCTGTGTATTTGTGGGCACAGAGAAGAAAATGGAGAATTCAGTTGGCTTATTTACCCAAGCTATTAGGCTGGCTTAGCCATTCCGTGATAAAGTTCCATTTCAGTACTGAGCTTACTAGGCTGTGGAGATAAAAATGATCAATTTGATTGGTTTTGTCTTCCTGTTTTTACATTCAGGTTTCACAGGGTTGGATCAATGTCTGCCACCATTTCTTCCTGTAAAGCATACCCTGAACCTTTCTGCAGACATACACAGCTGCTCCAAGCATCCAAAAACTGGGGGGTTTTTCCACTGTCAAGAAATACAATGGTGGCTCAGCATTATGGCCATGGCTCTGACTGGGAAGCCAGAGTTAACTAAATTTAAAGCATTTGTTCTGTTGCAGAGCAGTATGGCCTGATGGTCACGCTTTCCAGAGGGTGTACAAACTTGTGCTCTGCAGAGGTTGCCTTTGGCTTCATTTGATGAAACTGATAGGATGGATATGTTGAGGGATTGTGCAGGACTGATGTTGTGCAGGCAATTAAAATCTATGAATTGGATTAAAACCCAAACATTAGTATGCTTTGATGGATTTTTTTTGTTGTTGTTTTCTTTTGACTGAGATGCTTTTTGGAGATAAAGTAGGAACCAGCTCCTAATTTGCAGTTGCTTGGGGCTTTGCTGTTTGAGGTTTCTTTATTTTGCTGCTCTTACCTATTGACCTGCTTGATTAATTTTGTGTCTGAACTTCTGTCCTTTTTTATTCCTGACTCCTCTGCCCTGTCAGAACACAGTTGAAAAACAAAAATCTGTACAGTTCAGAGGACCAATTAGGTCTAGACTTTAAGATAAATGCTTAATGGCTGTGAAATAGTATGTGCTTCATTTCTTGCTTCAAGACTTTTATTTTTTTATTAGGAGCTGAGCTTGACAAAGAAGGATGAGGCCAGCGGCAGTTATAAAGGGTGCATTGTATTTTTACTGCAATACTGAAGTATTGATTGTTGACTTATTGATAGGCTTAATGCACAACCATTTCCTTAGTTAGCGTTTGAACATCCATTAAAATGTGGCTTGGTGCCAGAATATTGAAATTCTACATTTATAATATAATTTGTCTATCCAAAAGTACTAATGTGGTTTGGATTTAAAAAAAAAGATAAATAGGCAAGTTTCGAGTTTCCTTGTTTTGTATTTGTTAACCTTCACATACTGAATTGAACCTCTGAAGCAGGAGACACTGAAATACTAAATACTTCACTGTGGCTAGAAGTACTGGAAATTAAGGGAGACCAGAAAGGTTTCTGCTCTTCCAAATGTGAGGGGAAACACTTGACAAAAGGTGAGGAGCCAAGAGTTTGCCCTGTGGCTACTGTCCTGAGTGTTATTTAATCTCTCTTGCTTAGACTTGTAGCCAGGACTTGATGCAGTCCCTTACCTGTCATTTCAGCTTCCCATTAAATAATAAAGTTTTGTAAGGTAAAGTTGTTGCCTGTTAAGAGTCCACCATTTTAAAAGAAATTATTATGATAGTATTGGAAGGAAAGAAAAAAAAAGTTTTTCTCTTACTGGGAAGTAGTGGAAATTGCTCCATCTCTGAGCAAATACCAGCGTGCATGGTAAAATTACCAAGATGAAGCTTGTGCTGGTATTTGTGTTAAAACTGACTTTTTCTGCCATGGAATATCTTGGGCTTAGTGTTTGTTTCCCCAGTGATATGACCTCCATTCCCCTGTTTCAATAGTCTGCCAGATCTGATAGTTCTGTGCAGAGGTGGCCATCACCATTGTTCACCATCTTCCCAAAACGTACAAAGATGATGGAAAAAAACTTTCCGAAAAAACTTTTTTTTACTTTTCCCCCCCCCCCTATGCAGTTCATATCCATTCAATTACTGTGGCTGGTTTGTGAAATTTTATGATGATTTTTCAAAATGTTGAGTTTGGGTGACAGATGATAAAGCAGTTTGGAAATTAGTCTCTTTTCTTTCATACCAAGTGGGAAAGAGAGAACATTATAAGCTACTTCAGATTTTCAGCTCATCTTTGTGTGGAGTACAATACAATGTCTAAGCATTTGTACTCGCTTTCCATGGACTCTTACATGGCATGGTCCCAGCCTACCTGCCTTATTCAGAGTTTAGCTTTAAAAGGTAGAAAAGAAAGGACATTACCATATAGCAATTTAATTAACACTATGGCAACAACTATTTATAGACTTTAAATAATTGCAATGCCAATTGAAGTTGCTCCGTTCCACTTTTTTAGATCATAGCAATAGGAAGAGATGATAAACTCCCTCTCTACAGGAGGGTGAATTAATAGGTGCCCCAGACGGCCTGGAAGGGGCAGGATTTGATTGCATTCCTCGAATGCCGAATACCTGTGTCTCCCAAATTAGGTAGCAAAGAAAATCTCTTGAAAGATTTGACTTGCAAAGAAGGCCCTTGCTGATAATAGAGGACCCTAGGGAAAACAGATTTTGGGTGGTATTAAACTTCAGCAGCTGGAGGATCTTGTTTGGAACAAATATTAATAAAAGTTTTCTTTAAAAAGGAAATCAAGTCTTCTATATCTTGGCCTCCACCAGGTCCTTACTTCCAATAAATACACACAGGATTTAATGTTATTTGCAGGATCCTAGTTCAGTAATAGTACATGAATAATATGCTATCATAATTGAGTAGCAAGAGATACTTTTATATAAAAGTATGCATTGATGTGTGTAATGACTGTGCTACTGAACTGCAGGTCTACAAGGACGTGTTTGCATAATAGTAGGTGAAGAGTGGTTTGACGTAAACCCCCCTGTAAATACATCTGCAACCTATATTACAGTGCCCAATAATAGTGAGAAGGATAATGCTTCACTGGATGTCTGTGTTTTACAGCATGATGTGGTATTAGAGCTGTGATTCCCTGTGAAGATAGATGAGAGACACCCAAGTTGTGCTTGATGACCAAAGTTAAAGCAGCTGCATTACTGGATGTATCTCCTGAGTGGTAAACATTGTGTGTTTACTGCTTTTCATTACTGAAATGTATGTTTTGGAATCCTGTCTGCCCTCTTTGGATGTCCTCTGGAAGGATGTTCTGCAGCAAGGTTTCTCACAATGTACATCTGAGTCTGCAGTGCTGCAAGATCTCTAGGGATAACTGGAGCCTCTTCTGATCTGTGTTGGGGGAAAGGATAAATGACATTTGGTGGTCTGTTTTTCATGAATATATAAGTTGTATGACACTAGTGAATCAGCAAAGTAATTTCACAGGGAAATTCTCTGACAAAATAATACCAGAAACCTTCAGTGTGATCTTAATGCTTGTTTATAGATGCTAAGTGGGTGTTGTTCAGTGCGGTATCTGATAATATGTATCCAGCAACAAACATGTGAGCACACTGTGGTAGAGTATCATAACCAGAAGGAACTTAGCCGTTTTAGGCAAATGGAGCAGTGCGTCTGTCTCGCTTCTGCATTGACTGGGGACAGGCACTTGGTGTCTGGGTACCCACCTAAGCCCTGGCTGTTCCTCTGGGGCTGGACAGAAAGTAAATTCTGCATTGCTATCTGCATGGATCTTGCAGTATGGGCTCCTGTGTAGCAGGAGCTCAAGGAGGATTAACAACACATTTTTGTTTACACCACTACTAATCAGTCTTCAGATGCTTTAGTCTTGGCCACTACTAATCTAGTTCATGTTTGAACTAGTGACCTCTATTTGAAAGTCACTTTGTCCTTTTAATAGTTTTCTGAGTCAGCCTCTGTCCCTTCCTGAGAGTCTCTTTATCTACACACTTGAAAAGGTTGTTCTTTTTTTGTGAAAGACTAATCCCCATTTTGTATGGCTATGCACATTGCATTAAATGAAAGCTCTGTGTATTCCCCCTCACTCGCCTGGAATGAGTCCTTGCTTTTCTTCTAATCTAACAGCTGGTAACTCAGTTTCAGTGGGCTTCTGTTACCTTCAGTTTTGAAGGTTTGGCTGGACAAATGAGGAGAAGGTGGTGGTGAGAGTCTCATCCCCTGCAGCCCATTGTTTCCCAATCTCTACCAAGTTTATGTTCTTGAGTTTGACCTTTCTCTAGGCATTCGCTTTTCTAGAAGCATCTGCCTAACCCCAGCTATCTGACCTTAAGACATGTAGCATGGCTAATCCTTCATCATCTTGATTGAGTCTAAAATTTGATCCCTTCCAGTTCTTTTCCTTCTAGCTCTTCCCATTCTCCAGCTCAGTGTTCTCACAATGTCTTTGCAAAGAATTGCTGGGTGATAACTCAGAAGAAATGGTGACATAAGTACTTTTCAATATCAGAAGGATAGAGATATATAGAGGGATAATCATTTGGAAAGGTGAAAGGCACGTGAGCATAAAAGAAGTAATTACTGACTTCAGTCTTCTAGTTTTGATATCCCGGTGAAACCTCTGTATCTTTAAGCTGTGTGTTTTGTGAGGGATTTAAGGGCAGGATAAGCTGCTCATACCTTTGTTGTCCTTTTTAGTCAAATTCAACAGATGGATGCTTTTATTTCCTCTGCTGGAAGTTGTATCCTCAGTATTATCTAATGTAAGATGACAAGGCAAGGAGATTCAGGCAGAGAAATGAACTGATAAAACTCCAAATTACTTAATTTGGTCCACAAAGGACAGATTTTTGTTTGTCTTTTAATCATGGCAGTCCTGGATGGAAATGCTGCTGGGAGGAGACCTGGTGCTTTTAATATGTGTAGCTGCTTAATCATTCTGCTGATGACTATGGTATAAAACCATTAACCAAGCAGACATGGCTATGCTCTGTGTGAGCCAGGGCTGGAGGAATCTCCCTTCCCAGTTGCTGGGTGTTCCATGATCTGCTTGAACACCGTGTTTCCACTCCTCCAGGAAACGGAGAAGAGAACAAACAACATTGACAGATGTTAGTCATGTCACTTAATGCAGGACTGGAAGGCACTTGGATATTAATGTAATGAGCACAGTATAAAGACCTGAATAGAGTAGACCTGACTTCTAATTAAGCCCGCTGAGATGCCAATACTGATTTCAGTTGTATTTTCACTGTGAGAAATACAAGGATGCTTTGACAAAGCAGCCATGCACTGCTGTTGTTCACTTTAACCAGTGTGCTTGTGGGTGTTCATTTCTCATGCTGGCCAGCAGTTCTAGTGCCACTTTCTTCAGAGCTGGCAGCTGTAATTAAAGGAAAAGCACAAATTTAGCTTCTAATCTAAGAAAAACTTAAAATGCTGTCTTCATCCTAGATTTTCACTGCTAATTTCAGAACGGCATGGCATCCCATCCCAAGAAAACATCCTTGTGCGTTTTGGGATTCAGCAGATCTTTTTAGGTCCATCACTAGTGTTTGTTGCCTCTTGGCACCTTGTGGTTTCATATGGGGAGCTGTCTGGATTCCTTTGGCAGAGAATTGAGCAAGTTGTTCTTCTTGAATGTTGGGATGCTGCTAGAGGCCCATATCTTACATCCAACTTGCAGGGTGGGCCCATGCCTTTCAGAGGGAGGCTGGGGACACCCTTTTCAGCAGCACTCATTGTCATAACGGATGAATGCATCTATCTTCATCTGTCCACTGCCGGTGAGCAAGCTGAGAGCCACAGCTTCTTCTATGTGCCCAGTCAGGCCCTGGGCTAGAAAGAGCTTGCTCTACATGATGTAACATGGCCAAGGATGGTTCTGAATCTGCAGGCAAGTTTCTGTGACTGTGTGGATTGAATTGCTGTGGAAATCAAAAATATGGAGTTGGTTCTGCATATGTGACTCTTTGTTAGTGTTGCAAGTCCATTTATAATTGCTGTAATGCAGGTGGCAAGGCAGAGCTTTCTTCTTTCAGACAACTCACAGGTGATAATATAACCCTGAAGAAACAAAGGTAAAAGCACAGAATTGTTTCTGCTTTCATACATGTGGATGTGTGTGCATTTCTGTGTAGTGCCTTTTGGGCTTCATATGAAGGAGAATTTGGAGACATTTTGTGAGAAGGAGGAGCATTGATAATTGCGTTCTGGTTAATCATCATAGAAGGCTCATGTATGCTCCTAGCTGACACTTTGCGGCTTCCACCAGTTAATAATTCATTGCTGGACTGTGTCAAAGCATGCTCAGGTTCCTCCATGGATTGCCGGCATCAGTAGGAATCAGAAGAGATGCAAGATGGGCTTAGTGTTTGATTGCCACTAACTTGATGTGGGCCTCTAGGCAGTGTTGGGTTAACTTCCTCATCCTGTGCTTCCCTGTGTTTGGGAATATGAGGGACATGGGAATTCAGCTTCCTGTGAAGCTGTGTTAGAATTTCAGTAGCCAGACAGAAGAATGCTGAAATAAGGTGTGAATATCAGTGGCTATATGGTTCTGGTTTAATAGGCTGTGGGTCGAGAGGATTTGCTTGCCACGATGCTGAGGTGACAGTTTTATGAAAGAGCTGTTTCACTACGAGGTTGAGTTGCTTTCCAGTGCCAAACCTCCCAGGGAGAGTGTGCTTTTACCACCGAGAGTTGAATTTGGTCATGTCGGTGCTTACAGTCATCTGCAAGAGGGATTGACATGCAGGGTTTGTACATAAAAAAGGGGTTAGCAATCTGAATTAAAAATTAACACATTCTCCTCATAATTACAGACTTACAGCAGGCTAATGCTGTACAAAAGAGGGCTTTCCAGACAGAGTTTAATGGCCCCAAAGCAGAGCCATCACTTCTCTCCCCCCTCCTTTTAAATTAGCATTGGCATGTTTGAAACACTCCTCAAATTTTGCTGCTAAATTACTGTTTGGCTTTCAGTTGTGGTTTTTGATGGTTTGGGTTTTTTTAAAGGTGATTATTCTTTTCAATGCTAAAGATGGAAAGTGGTTTGCATATTCATGGCACATTATAATTTTGAAAATAATCTCCTAGTGGATATTTAACAATGGCTTTGGGTAAATGGACACTTGTTGCGCTTTGTTTAAACGATTACATCTCAATTATCACTTGATGGTGAGAGCATGGGTAATACCCTCGGTTCTTTGTCAAACAGGCTCTAATTAAAACTGGTTCCTGCACTTGCCTCTTGGATAAATATGGACGTGAGGTAGTTCAGTGACACTCTGTCAAATTGTCGAATTGAGTGCAAGTTCCCCATTCATCCTGACAAATGATACCACTAATTGGGGTGTGGATGGCAGTAACAGCACTGCCAGTGTTGGTGCTAATCCCCTCTGCTTGTCTGGGCTCCCCCCACCTCTCCCCTGCTTGGGACTGGCACTCTTCTGATTTTACAGGATTTGTGTTTCACTTCCCCCTGTATCTGCCTGGTCACACAAAGCACTGGTTCTCAGTCGGTTCTCTCAGGGGTGTTTCCCACCCTCTGCTTTTACATCCTGCCTCTTGTTTGGTACAAATTTAGTTCCAAAGCTGTGTTGTAACTCAGGTCTCCTTTGAGCTCTGTAACAAGCCAGCAACTCCCAGTGTGAGTGTGTTGGTGGTTTTTCCCCTGCAGGAGGATGGCTCTCTGTGATGATGATACTGGATGTTACTAGAGCTGGTCACTTCTCAGTTCTCGTTTTTGTTTTGACTCTGAATGGCTCATTTGTCTTAGTCCATGAAAGTTAGCCCATCACAACAAAGCCTGAATTCCCTGCTAGACAGGCCAGTAGTGTCATAATACACTCAACCTGACTTTTTGCTCTGCTCTGCTTGTGTGTGAGTATAACTGTATTGATGTTAAAATGTTAGCCTTGGTTTTCTTCCTCTTCACCACAACCGGCTTGGATTGGACTCCTGAACTCTCTTGCAGTTCTTTCTGCATCCCTCTGGAGAGGTAGGATGAGTGCGCAGAGCTGAAGGGAGAGGAAGAGACCTCGCCTGTCATTAATGCTGGATAATCACTCTGTTGGCCTTGCAGAGAGAACCAACTAATGCTTTAAGGCTTTCTCTGGAGCCAGTATGACAGTGCAGTATTTACTGCTGCTGCTACATGCTGGATTAAGAAGAGAAGAAATTTGGGAACGAGCTACCTATCACTGTTAAAACTCACTGCCAGCAATGTCTCTCAATTTTGCTGGCTAATGCTCACTGGCAATGGCAGACATTGAAACTGTAGAACTTCAAAAAGGAGCTAATAAAGGAGCAGATCCAGGGATGCCATTCCTATTCAACCGTTATTCCTGTCCAGTGCAAGACTGAAAGAAAAGGAGACGATGATTGCAGACTACCATGTTTTATGGTTTATTAGTGTTTTTTTAATAAGGTAAGGGTGATTGCACCTTTTGATTTTTGTAGTCATGATGAAGGAATCTCCTTCACTCCAGAGATGAAGCTTTACCTGACAAGGCAGGAGGTCATTGTGGACACCCAGAGATGGAGTGAGGCAATGATCCTGACCCAGAGGAGGATATTTTTACTCCAACGGCTTCTGCATTCTCTTTGCATTGTCATTCTCTTAGTGATATGATGCTTTCTACTCAGAAGGAGGACTTTTACAGTTTTCCTTAGCTGTGGCCCAGCAGCCTTGAGTGGTAGTTTTCCCTCTTCTCCTCCCACAGTCACATCAGAGTGCAGAAGTGATTGATGCGTGAGCTGACTGAACGCTCCACTAAATTGATTGCCAGTGAAACAGATAGCAGTTCCGACATCTTAGCTGGGTTAGCATTCACAGTTGTTTACACCAACAGCCATTTGGGGTAGGTAGTTTCTGTTCATATCCCTCAAAGCTGTTGCTTTGCTTTAAGAAATCCATAGGTAAGGGGAGACGGTGCCGTACTGAGCTACCCCAGGAAGGCTTTCCCTGGCAATGTAGTGTGTAAAACAATGTACAGATATATAATTGTGCGGATTGTAATGCACAGATCTGCAGTTGCAAGTAGCTTCTGCAGTAGCTTTACATGGCCAGAAAAATAACAGAGAATGTCTGTTGATAAAAGCAGCACATTAAAGTTGTGGCTAGCAGCTCCAGATGGATGATTGTGCTCCTGAAGCCCCTGGGAGGCTGCAGTCTGTCCTAAAGAGTCAACTGTCTCTCCAGGTACATTTAGCTGTTTAAAGGTTTGGCTAGAAAGCAAAAGCTCTGTGTATCCGCTGTGCTTCTGTCTCTGCACCACTAGTGGGTTATGCAAACTAGGCGTGAGTAGGGGGAGAAGCCATCCAAAACCAGAGCAGTGTGTGCGAGGTGAGTGGCAAGTTACTGAGGCAAGCACAGCAGCAGGGATAGTGCCAGACATGGATGCTCAGAAATGCAGGAGGAATGCCAGAGTTAAATTATCCTGCAAATGTATTAACCTTCCTCTCCCAAAAGGGACTTTGCCTGCACTGTGGGGTGTAGCTGGTTGTGATCAATAATTTTCCCAGCAATGCAACTGACTGCAGTTTTCCACTAAGAATTTTGGACTTGGACCTGTCTTCTCCACTCATGAAATGCCTGGTAGGAGGATTCAGATATTCGGTGTTCATTTGGTCACAAGCAGGGAGGGATTGCTCCTTGCAGTCATTTGAGGAAAATCACCTTTAGGATAAAGTTTGCTAGTTTCAAAGCCAAAAACACACTGTAAGAGATCACTCTGCCACCTGTGAAACTCTGAATTGTGCAAGGTGCAGTGATGCCTTGGAGGTAGGTGAGCCTGAGCCACAGAGCACCTTCTGCAGACATAACCCTGTTAACGTGAATTGCTCCCACACCAGAGAGTGCAATGTTATTCAGACTGCTGTTTTTTCCATATAAAATGTCCTGCACCATGTTTTCTGAAATTTCATGTCCAACATACACATTGCAGTGTTGTTTTAATTTAAACAGAGGTGGAAATAATGAATTGGTGGTGTTGGTGATGATTCTGCAGATACATCAGTGTTCATGCACAGTAAAACACTCTCCTGGTAGCTTTTTGTTGTAAACGTAGACATCCAAAGTCTGGATTTTTTTGCCTCTGTGTGTTTGCATATCCAAGATGTGCATTTGTGAGCAGAATTACTGAACTGTGAAATGAAGTAATGTGGCAGCAAGGCTGTTGTTCTGGAATTTAAAAAGAACGAACTTTGAATTTGGGAGTGTCAAAGTGAATTTGGGAGCTGGGTTGGCACTGTGGGTTAAATGTGCACTTGGGACCTGTGACAGTAACTTCCCAAAAGTGTTACACACACATTCTGTGAAACGCTTCTTCATGGTTGTACATTTGGCATATTAGCAAATGCATTCTTTATTCCTTTGGCGCTTCTAATTTTTTTTCTTTAAGATGGGGGTGGTCTGTTTCTCGATTTTTCTATGGCTTTCTGCACTGTAATGATGGCACCATCACCTGACTGCTGGAATACACTGGCCTGACTTTAATCATCGGGTGACTGGCTCTTAGCATGGTTTAATCTCTGCCGTTTTACATCTCCTCTTGTAATTGCATGATTGCTTGCAGCATTGTTTTTCTATTGGTGACAGTGAAAGGCGAGTATTTATGTAACTTTATACTTTGCCATTTGATGTTTAAAGTGTAGGTGAAGAAGTGGTACTTTGCAAATAAAATTCTCTTTATTTGATTGTAAGCAGCATATTTTCACCCCTCACATGCAGTCATTTGTAAGACAAGGTTATATATACACACTCTTATGTATCATATGGAGGAAGAAGTAGGTTGAGCCTGTATGAATAACAAGGCTGCATTTCTGTAGTGCTGACAGTTTCATTGATGTATATATGCTTACAATTAAATAACCTGTGTAAAGCTACAAAAAAGAGTGATGTTTAATGTAAATAGTATCTCCGTCTTTTAACTGCTAAATAACCAAACGCAGCAAAACAATAGAGAATCAAAGCTCCCCTTTAAAGAGCATTGACACCAATTAATATGCAGTAAAATTATCTGGCTGTACAAGTTGTACCAACAGCTCTGCAGGTCTAAAATGGCAGAAGCTTTTTGTTGCTGTATAAAAATCAAACTACCATTTATTTCAGCCTCATGGTATGTGCAAATTCATGCAGCTCAGTTAAGGGAATAGCTTCACAACTGGTGTTACAATCTGTGACTGGAGTGCTGCATCACAATGCAGCAAATGCATTTTCCACATTAACCAAACATGACAGCTGAAACGATTATTAACCATGCAATATGTCGGAAGTCATCAAAAATTCACATCAGAGTAATTGCAGTGGCTCAGGGAAAAAAAATACTAGCATCTCTCTCCTCTTGCCTGCCTGCTGCCTCACCCCCTCCTAATTCCTACATGGTACGGTCCGTTAACAATAAAATATCCTTCTGTAACCTATAAACTGTTACTCCCATCAGTTACTGGTTTCAGACTGATGCTTTCCCTAGAATTTGAATAAAGCACCACTGGAAAAAAAAATATAGATGCTTTATAGGCAGTGGTGTTCAGCCGTGCAAAGCAGCTGCTTTCTTATTGTCTTGCTGGACTCTTGACTGTCTCAGCCATTTCAGGACTTGCAGGTTTGATTTATATATATATTTTTTTAAAGATGAGAAAACTTGAACATTAATAGAGGTAGATGTAGCTGTGTAAGCCTAAATACCAGGCAACTGAAGTGTGGCAGTTACAGCCAGCATTAACAGGTTTGTAACTCCTCAGTACTGAGATCTACAGGTAGGAATGTCTATCTTTTAAAATGTATAGAATGAGGGCAAAAAGCTTGCTTTGATAAGAGAGTTTTCCTTCAGATATCTTGTATGGCGGTTTTTCTTTGTACTGTTGCTGCGGGTTGTTTTAATTTGTAGGTGAGTAATTAAAGAGAACAGGTGTGTAGTTTTGGAGAAAAGCTCCTTTGCTCACAGAAAAGAAACGGGAAGGTCTGTGCCTTTACCTTCCAACATTCTTCGCTAGAACAGCTGTTGGGTGGGGCAGTCCAGCGTCTGCTTTGGGTTTCATTTCTGTTGCCTTTTTAAAGACCCTCTTGACATTGCTGACTTTGCTTTTCATTTAAGCAGAATACAGTAGCATAACTTTCAGAATGCCTTTATTCCTGTTTTCCCTAGACTATGAAAAGTCTGTGGAAGTATTTTAAACAAAAAATAAAGATGCTACTTGATTATGATTTTTTTTTTCCTCTCCTGGTTTTCATTGTGATGCAAAGATATTGGTCCACTCTGTTTCCCCTGTTCTTGTAGATGCACTTATGATTTATTTAGAAGACATGTTAAACTTTCTTTAATTTTCTTTTGAAATAAGGATTTCAAATGTGGGACAAAAATAAGAGAGAAGATATTTCTCTTTCAAAGCAAATTAAGCTACTTGGAGATTTGCTTTTTTTGTTAATTTCTTAAATGAAGTGGTAAAGCATATTTGCTTAGTCAACTAGAGTTGGCAGCCTAGATCCCACCTCTCTTTCAACTGAATAGGAAACATTATGAAAAGGGTTAATCCAGTAAAATCATAGTAAAGGGAAGCAGTCAGGGAATTAACATTTATATAAATGTGGTGGCCGTGACTAGCTGGGTGGGTGGCAGCTGATTTAGTACTCTCAGATCTGGGGACTTAGAGGCTGCATGAAACTGGGAGCTCTGCCTGGCTTTGGTATGGGGACAAAAGTACAGGGTGAGTTGCTTTTTCTCCTTTTCTTTCAGTTCTATTTTTGTATATGAAAGAAAGCAGTTTAATAAAACATACTGTGCTGGGGATGGCACCTGGACTCTTGCAGTGGAGAGTGACTTGGGGCTCCCTCCCCAAATATTAAGGTGCCTGTGTGCCATGTTCTGCACTCTTCCTTTTGTCAACTGAGAAATGCTCAGAGGGAAGACATGGAACAGTGGCATAGCATGACCAAAAAGTTGCCTCTCTCCAACCAGATTACCTGAGCAAAGGGGAGGTCTTGCCACAAAAGCAGCTCAGCAAAAGATCAAGTAAAGGACAATGAAATGTATGGTTTGCCTGTGTAAAAATATGGAGGAAACCATCCCATCCCCACTGACCCCATAGGGGAGACGGCTCAGTTATCGTTGCAGTTGGTACAGTGTGGCAAATTATTTTCCTTTGTTTGAAGTGGGTGGGAGACAGAGTTCAACTAAGCTCCATAAATTAATGTATGAAAAAAATGACTGAGCCACTGTAATGAATAATTAGCTGTAGGTCTCTTGTAGCAGGGTTTTCTGTGATATCTGTTGGCAGCATCTGGACTTGACATTTAATTTACATTAAAGTCCGAAAGCTTGTGTGCCTTGTTAATGCAAAGCGCAAATAAAGGCATGCACTGCTAGACAGTTCCTTAGCCAGGGTGGAGTACAGCCGGAGGAGAAAAATGGAAACCTATTGTCTCTGGTGTATCCTCAGCACACTGGCCTCATGCTCCAAGTCTGGAAAGTTTAAACCTTAGGTTTATTACACAGTAGGAGAAATAAGCTGAAAAAGGATAAAGTGTTTATTGTAACATATTTATTGCAGCAGAGAATGCTGATGTATGCTTTTCTCTCTGAGCCCTATAATGTCTAACATTTTAAAATATAAATTGTATAATTATAACGGGCGTATTCCAGACTTGTGTTTCTTAGTTTAATGATCTGCAATTAATAATTCATATGTAATTTGAATAATTAACTTTGGGAAATGTATCAGTAATGTAGTAAAGAAAAACCATTTCTAAAGACCATAGCATGTTTAAATTGAGGATTTGAAGATATCATGACATGTATGAACTCCAAATTGCTTTATTTCACTGTCAGTAAAATATTTATATTTATTCCAGGGGATAAGGTGTCATGTTGAAAATAGCTATTATGTGAACAAAATAGCTATGATTTATTTACAAATATTGCAGAAGAATGGGGTAGCTAACTTGGGCTTATATTTTTAATTCAGGAGGATGATTTTGCCAAATCATCTCACGTTATTTAAGAGTGCTGAACTTCAAATTTGCACATTTTCTTGACGTTCCAGTGTGTATTTAGAAAAAAAAAAAGAGCTTACATTCTTCACACTGCAGTGAATGTAATCTTGTCTCTTTCTTTGTCGTGTTAGCCACTATCAGCGAAATAAAGTAAATTTAACTTGGGAAAGGTTTTCTTTCCCTGTGTGGGTTTTTCTGAGAGACTTCAAATTGCAGTAGAAATGCTAGAGGAACCCCCTTTGTGGAGGTACAGCACTGGGGAAAGCCACCTATGCTGGTTTAGGATTTGCATCCTGGTGTAACTTGGTTGTCGCATTTTCAGCGCTGACAGGATTTTGATGTCTGAACCAGGCGTTGTCCCTTCAAGGCAATGAGCGTTTGCTGCCTGCATCGCTTTCTGTCTGAAATGCAGATGGAGGCTGGAAGATGCTGCTTGGCTATTCTTTTAATGAAGCAGAAAGATAACTCGTGCTCCTAAGGAACGTTCAGGAAGACAGTACGCAGGCTTTCAGCTGTGGGATGGGGGCACAGCAGCCGAAATCTCTCCTCTTGAGTCAGCCGGAGAACAGGGAGAGTGTCAGACTCAGTGCTGCCAGGCTCACTACTTGAATCCAGAGGAGGTAAAGAGAACCAATTTTTTTCATTACTGTTATTTTACCTACAGTTTCAGACTAACTTGAAGGCATTTAACTGTTCCTACACATTTGAAATTGTGAAGGAAAAGATGGGGAAATATCAATCATGTTTTGGTTTTCAAAAAATCCTGAGACCATCCCTGTTTCTCGCAAACAGCAAGGTTGCATGTTCCCAGTCTGACAAGCAGAAGGATAAAGCACTTAAAAAGGAGTGGGGGAGACTGAAGGACTTCACTAAAATTTTTAGAAGTGAGTTAGAGGAGGCTGGGTGTTAATGAGTAGCAGGTTTGTTTAATAATTTGCCCCTCTTGCTGGTGATCCATCAGAAATGACATTTTGGGATAGCGAATACTTCATTGATTGATTGGGCTGGCAGTTTGGCTTTTGAGTGTGATCCTGAGAAATGAATTTTCTGCTGCCAGGTTAAGTGGGTTTTTGTGGTTGCCTATATGCTAATGTACAATTAGTCCAGCAGCAGACACTGCAAGCTTGTCTCTGTGCCTCCTTTATGCCTTTTGCGTCTCTTTTCAAACTGCTCCCTAACTAACCAGTGTTTTCTGTGGGGTTCAGAGAGATATCTCCTGTAACAGGGCTGGACACTCCTCTTTCCTCAGTTGTATCAATTTTTCATGTGGTGCCCACGGATTTCCAGTGGCTGGTTTCTCAGCTTGCACCATCTCGGGAGACTCCTCGCCAGCTCTCGGGTACAGGGAATTGAGGTGTGGTCTGCAATGGCAACTGTGCTTCGTCCCTGCCCCTACCATGCAGGGACGTGACACGGGTAGAAATTCAACATACAGGTTTCATTTGTCACTGTGTTATTTGAGCGTGGTTTCCTCTTAGAGCAGGGAGAATGCACAGCTACTTCTCAAGGAAATGTGGAGTAACCACGATGCTAAAATGGCAGCGAAAGAAATAAGAAAATGGCGTCATCAGTGAGATTGGTTTCGATGGCTTGATTTGAGGGCGTCCTGCCTGATGAGAGGATGTTTCCAGCAAGAGGTATTACATTACAGCCTTAGCTATGACTGTACAATGAAGGTATTAAATCATTTAAATCTGTAGGTTTTTTCACAGTATTCCCTTAAAAAGCATGATACCGGAGAGGCGGGTATAACAGCTTATTCTAGTGGATGATCAGAAATTATTTTTGTTTGCATGCTATAAATATTTTTACTATGGGGTTGCATTGTAGATCTCAAGCCCACTGGAATTCTCATAATTTTTTAAAATAAATTCCAAAAAAGAGGCAAAGCTTTGAGTTTTGTTTTGATTGTGGATCTCTTGATGCGTTTCTGATTTTTGTAGGGTTGTATTTTTTAATCACAGTGCCAATGCGAGGACTCTTATAATGCAGGAGAGAGGCTCCAGCTACTCATCATAGTGCTGAGCAAAGGCCCACACTAAGGTCATCCTTCTGCATTTAAAAATGCTGAGAAAAACAGGTAGCCATGTACTGGGAAACTTGATGAATGAGCTCAAGTTTCAGACTGTGTGGTCTGTTCGCTCTGTGCTGATGCTGTTGCTGAAGGTGGAGTGCTGGTGCCACAGATGGGCTTCCCGTGGGTCCTGCTGCTGGTCCTGCTGGCCTGGTTGTGTGGAGAGCTTCGCTCACTCAGGAAGTTGTATTCCAAGTGAGATAGCATTGTGTTTAATTGCCTTTGTGACATTTTGGTTTCTTTGTCTTGATTAAGACAAACAGAAACACTATCTGAGCATGTTTTCAGGTGTAATGTACCAGGGTTAGCCAGCTGAATAAGCTCCTTCTTGAGTAACATCTCTACTTGCCACAGTTGGCTGGCAAGAGTCTGTCTACCTTCTTTCTAGTTTTCCATTTTTATGTTTATTCATTTAGTAGAACACAGAGATGCTTATATTTCTGAGACAAATCTCTATATTACATTCAGTAATATTCAGGAATACAAATATGGTAATAGCCTCCTCATTCTAGATACATTTTTTTCATTATTACTCCTCCTATTCTTTGCACAATGTCTCAGCAGGTAAGGGCTATTCTAGACTTTGTTTTGTTATTGCACAGATCTCCTTGGTGCTTTGTACCTTGATAGGACCTGGGATTCTTGTTGAACCACTCCCAGTTATATCATAGGGAGAAGGAAAAATATGAGTATATGCCTGGGGAGAAAGACAGGATCACTAGAGAAAGTAGCACTGTTGTTTACACTACTTTTGTGTTACATTAACAATTGCTGTCAAAAATTATCTGTGCAGTGGAGGCTGGTAATTGTATGTGAAAGAGAACCTCATTCTAATCAACTTTGCTGCAAAATTCTGGATTAAAAAATGTATTATCTTAGTTTTATGCCATTAAAATCTTTGTGACTTTGAAAAACACCTACTAAGCTGCCTTTTGACAGCATTCCCATGCACTGTGCAGCCCAACATTACACAGCAACGGATTTTTGGAGTCTGAGAATGAGAAACTAACTTAGGTAATTGAAGTTATTTTGGTTTCACTCTGATGGAGGGAAAGACAGAAGAAATAGTACGGATAATTACTAATATTTTAATGATTAGGTACACTGTGTAAGTAGTATATAAATTATGTGTTGCGATGGTTGATATATTGTGTGGTTATTTTTAAAGTGTCCTACTTAACTCATTTTAATTGCACTTGGATTTGTTAAATCTTGTCAATGTCTTTGACATATTTTGTAAAATCTGAAATACACAGGAACACTGCAATGAATTTTCATGTACTTTTAGGAGTTAAGCCACTTATAAGTACGGTTTTAAATGAAACACTGAAATCTCATAGTGCATGAACTCAGTGAGCATCCTGTGTTGAATTAGAAGAAACTAAAATTGAGCAGAGTCATGTTTCTTGCCAGCAGTGATGATCTCCATTTATACACGGAACAAGCAGTGCCACATAGCAGAGAGTTCGATTTTGGCGCTGCTGAGTGCCTGGCAGAATATTTCTGCAGGAAATCTGAGCAGTGGTATTTTTCTAGACATTTCCAGTGTGATAAAGCTGGGCTCCCTATATGTTTCACAGTAAATTTTGCTTCTATTCACTGCAGATATCTTGTGCTGTCCTTACTGGCCACATGCTGCAGATGTGTTTCAGAGGGCTGCAGTTGGGTGTGGGATGTGGTGGTGCCTCTCAGTGCTGGGCATGGTTTGATATTAACTGATGGTTTGATATGAGCCTTTTGTGCTTAGTGGATGGTGTCCTGGCTGAAGTGAGCTCTAGGAGGTGTTTGTATTTCTTCCCTTCAAGCCCGTATGTCTGAGGAACACATTTTCAGTTTTCACTTGCCAGATTCAAACAGGCCCAGCAAGAGTCAAAGAGCATGCACCATCTGCCCCTGCTTATGTTAGAGCTGATCTGTGATTTCCCAATGAATGCTTCTTTCGGCAGTTTGAGTTTCTCCTGTCACGGCTAGGAAGAATAATGATATTTATCCAACACAGCAAAATCCAATGTTCCTGGATACTGTCTTAAGATTACTGTGAAAACTGCATGAGTTTCACAGATCAAACAGTCTAAACCAGTAAAAAAATACAAAAAAAGTACTCGATCTTTGCATTGCGGGCACTAACCTGCGGCAGAGAGCTCTTTGTAAATATTTGCTTAAGGCTCACTCTGTAACACAGATTAAAGACTGTTTTTGAACCTGGGCACTGCATCAACGCGGACCGATGGTGGGGTAGGGGAGCCCTGTTCCTGCCCCAGGGCTTGTCTCTGGCAAAAGGTGCTGCTGTGCATCTTCCATGGTGCACACAGCCCCAGAGAGAGCCCTGTGGGCAAGTGGAGGTGTGCCTCTGGTTCTCCACTGCGTGTGGGCTCCAGCCTGGTGTGCACTGACTCCTGCTGCTGCTGGGGTGAGGCCCAGGTTGCTGCTTCTCCATCATGAAAGGAGACAGTATTGCGGCTCTGCAAATTTTGATTTTGCTGGAGCACTAAGCCACTTAAAAAACCCTGAAGTAATCTTTAAATTGTTGCTAGTCACGCAAGGAAGCAGAGATGAAGCCAGGCTTTGCATATTTTAATGACTTACTGCCACTCAAATGCTATCGGCTTGCAGGGTGGGGAAAAAGTCTCCTAGCTTGACTCTCAAACCAGCTGAGCATGAGTATCGGCTACACGTGTGGAGCACAGTTACTGTACACAGAGGGATGTGATTTGACACCTCTGTGAAGGCAGGTAGCAGAGCAGAAGGTCTTCCCCAAGCCCTGGGTTTGGTTGCATTAGCACAGTTTTTTGTTCTAGCTATTGCTACGTGCTTTTCCCTTTTCAGCTTCAACATGGCTGTTGCTTTGAAAGTCTCTGATGCAACAACCGACTCTTAGGTCTTATCAAACTGCAAAGCCTTCTGGTTTTTCCCTGCTTTTCCTGTTCAGTCAACAGGGAATTAAAAATGTTGCAGGATTTCCCACTCTAAACATGATGGTAAGGAAATTGAGAAATGTATGTTGTATTTTGACAAGTGCAGCTGTCTTAGGCTAGGGGAACTTGGTATTGCTAAATCCTTAAATTGAACAACATATACAGCTATGGGATGAGACTCATCAAACCATCCTTTCCAGTAGACCTTTGTGTCTGTGTACAGTGATGCATTCCTTGCCTCTCATGCAGCTTTGAAGTGATACTGACTGGTGAATCACCCTTTCTGGGGTTCTCTCCCTCTCTAAGGATTTTTGCACTTAGGCCCTCAGTCTGTTTCTGGCCTCATAGCAGTTTTGCCATCTGAAGCTCTCCAAGGAGGAAGCCAATTTCACAAATGCTCTTGGCTCGTTGTGCTTGGTAGCTGATCTTTGGGTATCTGCCTTGTTGCTTTGAAGGGCACAATATTGCACAGGCCAAGGTATGTAGTGAAGCTGCTTTTCTGCATGGCTTTAGCCCAAAAAACCTGATGCTTTCTGAAAAACAAATCATGGGAGACTTATGGAAGCTTCCAAGACATGTTGGTGTCACGCGTACAAAGGAAGAGTGAATAGACTGAGCTACTGCTCATGCTACACTGGTGTGTCCCCATCCTCAGGAATACAGTAGTTGGGCACCCCATGGCTCTTCACCCTTTGGCCTATCTATTTAAAGGCAGCCAGCAAGCACTGATGCTTGTGTCAGCACAAACAATAACTTAGATTTAAAAAGTGCCAGGTAGTTTTGCTTCATTTTCTCTTTTCAGAGACAATATGGCCAGGAGGGTTGTGCCAGGGTACAACACCTCAGGAGTGTACTCAGATGTGTCCATGTTTTCATTAGGATTGTATTTAGCAGAATTGCCAGTAGAAATAATAAATTCAGGTGCTTCACCTGGCGTTGCCAAAGAGTAATTTTTGTTAACTGTCCCTGCTGGATTCACTGGATCTACCGGAAATCCAGCACTTGGAAATATTTTAATCAAAGAGCAGTTGACTTGAAATGGTCCCAGATTGTTCATTTTCTTCTTTCTTTCTGTGCCAGTGAAAAAGTACCCATCGCTGTCAACATCCAAGGCCTCAATATACTATTTGGCAACATTCGCCTTCTCGTGACAGCTTGAATACTAAGATCAAGTATTAAAAGTATAGCCTGGCTGATGAAAGTAGTTAAGAGACTTCTCTCAGCCAGGAGAGTTTACTAACCTCATTTACTACAGTAAATGGAAGAGACTTTCAGTCTCCTGTCAAAAAGGGACCATCGGTGCGTGCACGTGTGCCCTTTTGTACCAATAATGAACTACTGGAACACTCTCTTGCTGGAATTCAGGCTGGAGCCAGGCAGGTGCTGATTGCTGTCAAATCAGCCTGTGTCAGCGATTGTCTGAGATGAGAGGTAATAGTAGAGCAAGCACAGGCTGCCAGGGGTCCTGTCCTGCCCTTAAGCAGGACACTTCTACAAACCATAGTTGAGTGAGGCTGGATTTCAGCAAAAAGAGGAGACTACGAGAAGATCAGGCTGAAATTCAAGGTGTAAGAGATCCAAGAGGATATGGAATGTGCTTGGGAAAGATGCTGAGAGTCAGTAGATGACATGTAAGTGTAAGCGGGACTGAGAAACGGGAACCTGAAGGTGTGAGAGTGGGTGTATTTCTATGCCTGTGTCCCTGTTTTGCAAACACCATCGCGTCGGATGTTGTACAAATGGTGTGTGGGAAACATTCAGCAGTGAGTGTTGCAGAGAACTGGTGATGGAGAAGAGTTATGCTGCTTCCCTTCCAAACTAGATGCAGGAAGGATGTGTGGGAGTCAGACAGTAACAGAGAGGAAAATCAAAAGCCACTCACTAAAGCAGGGCAGAGTGATGTGACATTAAGGCTCTGTGAGCTTTTTGCATAAACCTGCCTCAGGGAAGTAAGATTTTCATTTTCAAGCAAAATCCAGGCAACGCTGGGATCCTTCCACTGGCAGAGCTTGTGCACGGAGAGCTGCAAGGTGAGATTTTCACCTCTGAGATTATAGCAATCCTTGTGTTGGCTGTTCCTATCTTTGCCATCTGCCTCTGCAAAATAGCGTTTTGTCTCCTAACAATAATCTCTGTTCTCCTCCTGCTTTTGTCTTTGGATGCTGAATATGAAGCAGTGTCTCGTTACTCATTGTACACCCAGCAGCATCTCCCCTGAGAGGGCGGCTCCTGCTTTGTCGGTCGTGCACTCCCCGTGCATGCTGAGCGCTGCACCTCCGTATCCTTGTTACGGTCTGCCAGCGTTCATGGCAGTCAAACCTTACCTCTGGGACTGCGGAAAGCTTTTAGGGCAGATTAACTGGTGAGCACAACCAGCACTGTTCACAGCCCAGCCTTCTTAAGAGATGTGTCAACCCTTAAAGTTGTGACCTGGGATTTCTGAGAACAAAAATTCTCTAATGTAAAGTGCATCTCTTCCGTCTTTCTGCCCATCTTTGTTCCGGGGCTCTGGTTTTTCATGCAGTAGAGGTGCATTTGTGTGCATTTATGTGTGTCCATGAAATCGTGTCTGGTGATCAAAATGTACTGCACCACTAGGTGGCAATGCGATAAATCCATGGAACCAAGCAGCCAGCCCGACACACCTCACTTTCTTAACGAGTGGAATTCTGGCCACCAAAGCCTGGAGTGACACCCTCAGGAGCTCTTATTTGGCCTAACTAAGCAGAAGCAGTTCGCACAAGCAGCAACAGGAGCTCCAGCATCAGTTACTGAAACTCCCTCTTCTGAGGTTTAACAATTAGCCTGTAATTAACTGAAGCAGCAATTGTCGTGTTAGAGTCATAATGTTTAGCACAAGACATAGGGCAACCTTTTTAAAATGTACCTCTCCTCAGTGAGGCATTACAGATATTATTTGGCATGTGTGGGGATTTTCTTTTGCTAAAGGAGTAGTTTTTGATATTGGAAAAGGCAGTTATCATCCTCTAATTGGCATTCAGTGTAATGTGATCCCTTAAACGGACTTAGTAGAACTCTCTGGGAGCTGGGTGGTTTCATTAAGATACTCAGCCTGGATATACTGATGTCAAGGGATGTTCAAGCACATCTTAAATTATTGTGTTGATTACTATCATTGCTGTGTACATTTCTAGGCAGGTACCTGCTCAGCTCTGGGCCACACATTTCTGCAAGGAAGAGGGGAAGACCAAGGGCAGGAAAGGTAGGACTTGTATCTCTCGGGGTTTTCAGGAGCCTGGTGCTCACAGCAGGGAGCCAGGCATCCAGGACATCTGCAAGCTCACACCCTTCATCACATCCAGATAGCTGTAGGTCTGCATCTTTGAGACAGTGGGCTGGTTTTGCCTGTAAAATTAGCAGTGTTGTTAGAATACAGCTAACACACTGTTCTCTGCAGCATCAGATCTCTACCATCAGAAGCGGCTCTGTCTCTTCCACTCATGTATTGGTGTGTGCTTTGAAGGTCTAGAAGTACTGCTTGTTTTAATTCCAGATAATTTTTCTCCATTTTAGGCTGGAGGTGGTGAAATGAAAATAAAAAAGAACCCAGAAAGCTTGTTGCCCTCCCAAGGTCCTTCTACCCATGCAGGCAGGGACAAGACTTGCAAGGCACATCTCCATCCCTCTCCTGCACAGAGCCAAGGCTGGGTCTTGGCCCAGTTAGGTGACTGCGGCAACCCTTGCTCAGTGACAGCTGCTGTAATAGCTGGTCCCCAGACATGTGCAAGGATATGGATTTAGTTTCCTTTTTTTTTCAGGTTGTAACTGTGATTTCTCTGTGGGCATTGTCTAAAAATAAAGCAGGACCTGTCTGCTGGTGAAATGAGGAATAGGCTGGGTAGCAGTGACCGCTCTCTTCCATGTGTAATTCAAGGGCTGTTTCTGGGGAACTGCACCGCACGTCTCTCGGAGGATGGCGGCTAGTTCTCTCTCTGGTGTACAGAAAGGGGTCACGTTCTTGTTTCCAGCTGAAGGAGGTCACAGCCTGTCCCATGTACCTCAAATGCTTGTTCTATATATTTCAGAAGGAGAGGGTGCAATGCCCTTTATTTCACATGCTGGTGCTGAGGAGCAGGAGGGCAGGTAGCACACGTATGCGGCAGTTTCCTGGCAGATTGCTTCAGGCTGAGGAGATTTCAAATGCTCCTCACCTCCCAGAGCTGAGTATCACTCTGTGATACTTGTGGTTGTATGTATTACTGCTGCAGGGCTGTTTCTAAGACGTACCATAGATATATTTTTCCAACAGCCCAAATCTCCCTGTGTCACCACAGGAATTCTTTGCAGGAAGACGGGGAGACTAAAAGGCACAAAACCCGCCTGATTCCTGACAAATTCAGTTGGACACTGCTGCAATTGTGTTTTGTCTTTATAAAAGCATAAAGCACAGTCCATTAAGTTCCCACTCTGTGGGTTTGTTAGCAGCTTTTGGTTTTAAAGCTGTGAAGTGAGTGTACAGACTTTTAAGATATTAACACTTAATGGAGTTGATCATTTATAGTTGATTACTTCAGAGGGAGACAAAGGCTTCTTTTTCTTTTTTATGACCTGAATAATGATTAAGTTGAAGTCTGGGAGTAAAAATCAACTTGGTTTATTTAATTGGTGATGTAACAGTGAAAATGCAAAATAAAGGTATTCATGTTGAAATGTGATAGATGGGTCCTGATTGTTGTCTCTGTGTGTTACTGCAGTTTACCCCACAGCTACTTGTTTAAAGTTAAAACTATTTTGTATTTCCTAGTATAGGTCATAAAAGTAACCTTTGGGATAAGGAGGTAACAGCTCATCTAAATCAGTTTGTTCACGCACACCTGACCTCTCTGAGATTTACTGATATACTGAAAATTAAAAATACAGTTCTTCCTTTTTACCCACTCCAGCTGTATTCATGGTGAGAAGCTGTGTGGTAAACTTTCTCTGTATGCTTTCCAACTGTTTAGTTATTTCCATCCTTCCTCAACTGACTATTTTTAAGGCTCTTTTTCACAGTTCCTATCGGTCCTCCAAGAGCTCCACTTCTGCCTGAAGCTGCCAAATCAAAGACTTTTATTTTTTTCAGCATACTCAAGTCCAACAATCTTATCTTGGCTTATCGCTCCTACCAGCTTTCATCCTAGCTCCCTCAAATGGAGAGCAAGAGGAAGCAGATGCTGGGACACAGAGATAAAAGAGAATGGAAGCAGGACATTTCACTAGGATTTAATGCATATTAAAAGAGGGGATTAATGCATTTTCATTTTCACATTGCTCTGGGTGGGCATCTTACTGTACCTTTGGTGAAGTAAAGTGACCTTTAAACTTCTTGGGACTGAACTTTCTCTGCAGAGAGAGCTCTGAGCACTTCTCAGAGCTGAAAGAGCTGAGTACTACAATATGTGTCTGATGTTAGTGGAAGGCTGATTTTTTTGGCTGAAGCTCTGTTTCTCGTTTCCTGCAGGGATTCCTGAAGAATGAAAAAGATAATGCATTGCTGTCTGCCATTGAAGAGTCGAGGAGGAGGGTAAGTTGGAAGAAAGCACTGTCATTTTTTCCTAAAAACAAAAACAGGACAGGTTTGCGGACACCAGTTTTCTTCCCTTGAAAAGGGATCAGTACTCATCTGTAAGAAAACGACAGATTTAGCCTTTCCCTCTTCAACTCCTGTATCTTCACCTCTGAACAAATAGTTGTTTTGAAGATCATCTGAGTAACAACTTGTTTTCTGATAAGAAATTAATCTAATCCTGTTTCTGAATCTATTTGTGCTTTTGGTATCTGTCGTGTTCTGGGGCAGTGATTTTCACAATTGAATTATGCAGCATGGAAAAGTGCTTCCTGTTGTTTGTCTTAAAACTCCTTCTTGGAGTTGTTATTTCATACTTCCTAGTGCTCATGTTGTGATTGTTTCCCTCCATGTACATGGGTGGCATCAGGTTTAGAACTGAGCCTGTGTTTCTTTCAAATGACAAGAAATAGTACATATGCATTATTAAATTATTTCAATTACATAACATTATGCTGTAACTATTGAAGCATATTTAAAACCCTGTTGAAATTATTATAGTGAAGGTACGGGTGAGCCTATATCCTGCCATGAAAGTACAAAGTGAATTTATATAACGCAACAAAGAAACAGAAATCTTAGTTGCATGCATGCACTTAATTAAATGTTTGCCAAATGTCACCGTATCTTATCAATTCATTATTTCTGAGGAACATTTTGCCGATTAATTGACAATATCATAGCAGTGAACTGCAATGAAATGAAAAACTTAGTCAGCCAACCAAGACATATAGTTGTATGTTGCAGCATGGAGCTGTGTGAACAGGAAAGAAGACACAATATAGCTTATTCTCTGTGTAGAATTAGTGGAGATTCTCTTATTTCCTGTCTTGGTATCCCTGAGGCTGTTAGTCTCACCCCAACAATAACAGAAAAGGTAGTGAAGCATCTTCTCTATCCTAATGCTATTGCCAAAATGAGGGAATATTTTCCTTACTGAGGGAGAAGCTGTTTCCTCCCATATGTTCCCCAAGTGGATCTGAAGACAGTGTAGCACATCAGCCATTTTAAAGGTAAAGGTTGTTTTTTCTTGGGATATGATTTTCCTGTGTGCTTTCCCGAGTTTCGTCCCTCATGAAAAAGGCTTCCTGATTCTTTGGCATTGGCTAGTTTTCCCTTACTATTAGATTTTTATTTTATCCTGTTTCCCGTTTGAAAGAAAAACACACTGATAAAGACCTGAAAATGATTATGGGCAATAAACACACATCTTTGTTAAGAATGCAGCAAGTCAGACCTTTGTAGCCTCCAAGGAGGTGAAAAGGTAGTGGTCATTAGAGAAGTTAAGTCTCAACAAACCACAGAGATCAGTGATGACCTGGATATTGTGTGTGCTGCTAAGTTAAAGGAGGAAGCCTACCACCTGCTCAGATTCGTGTGCTGCAGTGCCATGGAAGAGACACAGTTTCCCTCTTTTACCAGCTGGGGGTATGTGAGAGTTGTCTTAATTCCACATACACCTGGTTTCTGAATCCCCTTGTACCTGAACAGGAAGCCTGTTAAAATAACATGCAGCACACCATTAGCTCTTGAGGCCTGACCTGGTTGATTTATGTAGTTGCTATTTTCTGTTTCATTTTTGGGCTTGTCTATTAATAGCAGAGTTAGGTTGATGGGTGTTTCTATATGTTCCTTAGCTCTTGTTCTTCTTCACCGACAGACTTTTGCCATGGCTGAGGAGTATCACCGAGAATCAATGCTGGTTGAATGGGAACAGGTGAAACAAAGGATTCTTCATTCTCTGCTTGCATCAGGGGAAGATGCTCTTGATTTCACCCAGGAAAATGAGGTAACTCTGTCTTTCTAAATGCTGTGCAGAGTCACGCACAGCACAGTACACAGCTGGCATTCCAGCACTGCTGAAACCACCTCTGAAATATTCTGTAACTACAACTATGTGAAAATGAGAAATATAAAATCCCTATTGAATTCTAGAATGGCTCTGACTAGCAGAATGCATTGTCTAGCAAAATATCAAACCTTTGTGATTATTTCTGTTTATTGACTGATGGGTGCAGGCAATGGAGCTGCTATTGCTGAAGCTGTTTTTTGAGCAACATATGTGCTGGCTGGAAACTTAGTCACAAATACATAGTAGGTCAATACACCCAGGGGAGCACACACATAGAGAAAACACACTGGGGCACCTCAGGAAATCTTTGCAATGTGACACCAGGGAGTTTCTCAGGTGCAGTTGTGCTTACACATAGATCTTAGAGTGTCTCTTTCCCTTATCACTATGTGCTAGCCTGGATTTATAGCTTTTCTTAGGAGGCTGATGAA
The DNA here is from genome assembly GCF_041296385.1 of Aphelocoma coerulescens. Classification (NCBI taxonomy): domain Eukaryota; kingdom Metazoa; phylum Chordata; class Aves; order Passeriformes; family Corvidae; genus Aphelocoma; species Aphelocoma coerulescens. The sequence goes on along the minus strand of NC_091025.1, from coordinate 8,373,972 downwards.
GTCTCTCAGGTTTCTTGGCAAAATCAAATGAATAAACATTTCAAAAAAAAGCTTTCCTTTTTATTTTACTGTCTCATTCAGAGCAGATTAGAATTTTGTGCTGCTAAGACCTCTAGTGTTCAGGTTAATCCAGCAGTGACCAAATCCTTTGGGCAAGACTGACCCCATGTTTAACAAAAGAGATATTGACTATCATCTTAGAACATAACTTATCTTCTGTTACAATTTAAAACTTTACAGTTTATTCTCTTAAAGAAAATGTTTCAGTTAAATGAGTAGCGCAAAGCAGAGTTACGTGCAGAGTGTTGGGAGCTCAGCCCCTCTGAGCTGGAAGCATCAGACAGCAGCTGTGATCCCTGGAGCACAAAGTTACATCACAGCTGCTGCACAGTGCTCCATGAAAATGCTCACCTTGAAAGGAGAGGGGTCAGGGAGTGGGGGGGATATAAGTTGCTGTGCTTTCAGGCTGAAAAAGAGACACATTTTTTATAGCCACGTTCTCCATCCATGAAAATTAATTCTTGTTCATTGGGATGACCTGCTAGTATATTAAAATAAAAAAAGCCCTTGGTGCAAGTGGGGTATGACCTGTATAGGGATTTGGAAATAATTAAAGTTGTTAATGAAATGTCTCTTTCTGATTACTGTTCTTTTAAATATAGGTTAATCCCAGTTAGCATACCTCTTTTTATAGAAGCTGTCTTTGCCAGAAAATATTGTACTGATACTTTACTGGGACTTCTCAAAGGTTGTCCAGCTTTCCAATATTAGAAATGCTAAATAATGCAGACTGAATTAATTTAAAACTAGGAACAGCTATCCCATTATTTTAGGATGTGAATCTGAAGACTTGGCAGTTACACTGATAGCTCCTGACATCTTTGATTTGTGTGCTAGTTACTGGTATGGGGTTTTCCTTTGAGAGTGTGGATATTAACTGCTAGCAGAAGTAATTTAATAACCTGCTCTGAGCAGGTAAAACCCCCATTCTGGTGTTTCAGTGTCAAATGGATGCTACCCCCAGTCCATGGCACTTGAGATGCCAAGCATCAAATTGGTGTGAGGGAGGAGGGGAGAAAACTCAGCTCCTAATGTTTTTCATGAATGAGTTTAAAGACTCAATGTACACTATCACTCAGTAATACTCCACTCTCTATTTCAAAGCTTTCATAGTAGCAGTATGTCATTTCGAGTGCATTTAAAATCCTTGATATATTCTAGTCTTAGCCTCGAGAAGTCAAAGGTCTGAGAGGTTTGAAGTGCATCTACTGTGTTAAAAGCCTGTTATCTAACCTCCCCACAGCAGGTTGTTCTTCTAAAGCCTTGTTCCAGTCAAATAAGTTTTTTGTGTGTATGTGACACAAACAGACACAGCCTGTAGAATATAGTAGAGGTTTAATTGATATCCTCTGGAGATGGAGAATCGGCTGAAAAGGCACAGATCCAAACACAGCAGGGGGCCAGTCTGCCTGCAAGCCAATTCTCAAGCTTTGGGCAAGCTAATTTGGGCAGAGTGAAATACCAACACATTATTCATGGAAATAAGACCAATTAACAGGCAAAGCTTATGATTCAAAGAACCTAGTGCAGGACTTGCCATAAGGTTTTCTGTTCCCCCTTGTCCTCCAGCCTGGCCGCCTTCTTGTCAGGGAAAACCAGAGCTGATAAAAAGGTGCTTCTTGAAGGTCTGGAAAGGGATGAAAGCCTGAGTTTTGTCTTCAAGGTATCAAACACCTATGGTCTGAAGGTGTTTGTTATGACTGTTGTGCCATGAGGTGCCAAAGCATTTCCTTTTTCCTTTTCCAAGTTTTTCCTTATTCCAAATTTTTCTTTCTTCCACCCTTGCCACAAGCTCTTCCACTCCTGCTGTCAAGTAGCACACTCCTGCAGTGATACAGAGACACTGGCACATCTTGGTTTCTGTTCTGCCCCTCGTATCACATCTTCATACCCCTTAAATCCCAAGGACTGCAAGATTCTTTCCAGTCCACAACAGTGTATTTTGATGGGGTTTCTCCAGCTTGGTCTCCTGCCTAGATACTCACTGCGTCTACTGGCCGAGCCATTTGGAGTGCTGACAAAATGTCTGCCCAGACTTCTGCTGAGGAATGTGCATATGCATATGAGGGTGATGAATAATGCATCTTTCCATGCACGGGGTTTGGTGTGCAAGTGAGGCTGAATGCTTGGCTGAGTGCAAATGAAGGAGGACTCCTTTGAAAAGCAGCATCGTTTGGTTATGTGAATTTAAAAGATAAAAATGTGATGGCAGTACAGCAAAACTGCAGCTTTGAGAAATGGATAATATTCAGAATAAATATTACAGTTCTGAATAATGTTTTGGAAAGACCAGAATTCAGGGCAGGGAAAAGCAAAGGTGGTTGAGAAAAACAGCACAAGCCATTTAAGCAATATCAGGTTAGAGATACAGCAAGATATGTGAGTGTGCACTTACACTTCTGCAGTCCTTTGTGCATTCCCCGCTTTTCTGCTTTTCCTTTTGCTGCTGCAGTTAAACTTCAGAACCTGACCTGAAACAAGATTCTTCTTGTATGCTCCTAGCAGCTGTTTTGAATACATCTTTCATTATCTTTTCCTTGTTTGAAATTTGGTAAGTTCTGACTTGCCAGCAAAGGATACCCTCCCTGCCCCCCACTTTCCTCCCGTTAATTTGTAGGGGATCTCCCTTTTTGGGAAGGATTGCCTGCGCAACTCCATTTCTGCAATTCAGGAGGAGCAGTGGAAGTGGCCTTCCCCATGCTGACTCACTGCTTTAGTTTTCCTTTTGAACTTTCCTTTTAGCATAGCCATGAGATAGTTCAGTGAGCTACTGCTTTCTTACAGTTTAATAATTCAAAAATGAAGCCAGAATGCATATACGAGATGGGAAAAAATAGGAAATAAGCTTGCTTCCCTGGCTTTTTTTCCATAGGAAAGAAAAATATAAGAAAATCAGGACAAATTCTAGACTTCCTGATTTTTTTTTCCGGAAGTGCCAAGTCAGTAGAATTTAAAGAATTTAATTTCAATGTGGCAGTTCTCAGCTGTGGCAGATAGTTAAGAAGTGTTTCTTAAAGCATAATGGTTAGGGTAAAACTAAAATTGGAGAAAGGAAAGGAAAACCCAACCCTCAGAGCAGTTACTTCTTAGTTTCAGGTGTGCACTTTTGAATTCTGATTCTTACCTGAATTGGTTTGAGCCTGGCAGTCACACACCACTCTCTGGAGTGGCAGCCACGTGGGTGTTCTTTGGTGCTTCAAAGCAGAAAAAGGAATAGATTCACAAAACAAAGCCCCAGTGCCTGTGTGTCTGGTGCTTGGGCACTGGCTGAAAAGTGACACTAAGTCACTATGTACTAGTGTTCACTTGCTTTAGGAGATGAAACCTCATCGGTAATTAATGACAACGTCCATAATTTAGCATTACTTTAAATAACTCTACATTTTATCTGGCACAGCACAAGGGAAGGCTGCAAAGCGCTATTTCTGCCATCATGTCTGTTTCCCAGGAAACCTGCTTTAACAGCTTCTTTGTTCTTTAGAACAAAGAATTTGTCGGGTTTTAGGTGGGTTTAAAGGAATTTGTGTCAGGTGATTTGGCACTGAAAGAAAAATGCAGATGCTTCTGAATATCAGTATCCATTAAGAGGGACTGTGAAGAATATTTTTAGTGTAAGTTCAGTTGCAGAATGAAAAAGTGGAATCACTTTTGAGTTTTTTGTAAGGCATTTTTATACAGCCTGAGGTCTAAATGCACCTGCCTGGTTTTGTAATCAGGTTGGACATTATTTAAATAGCATTATTAGTGAGGAATTAATGCAGTAATAAACTAATTTCAGCAATTTTAAGGGATTATTCAGGTTCATCCTTGGTACCTTCATTCATTTGTATTTAATTGTAGTAGGGAGAAACACTACTGAGTATTTTTTATTCTGTAATCAACTGTTGGGTGCTGCATAGAAAGCAGTAACCACAGATATCACAAATCTCTTACAATTTCTTGATAGAAGTCGGTGCCCTTATCTTCATGTATAAATTCCTAGCCAATGCAGAACAGCTTCTTGGCCATTGCAGTTGTGTAACTTTATTTGGTTTTAAATTTTAACTTGTGAACATTCTCCTGATCAAAACTCCTGGACTGGAACAGTGAGTAACCATTGTCTTTGCAATAACACATGCTCATGAGGGTAAGAAAGGTCTTACACAGTAGAAGATATTCCAGATTAAACTAATACCAAAATAAAATTAATTTGGGAATGACTGAGAGAATGTTCAGTGCAAAGCTGATAAGTAACATGTAAGTTCATATGTTTGTATTATTTCATTCTGAAGTTAGGATACAGTTTCCAAAAAAAGTGAGATTTTTTGGAAGACTCTGCCAGCATTTCATCCTCATTTGAAACAAGAAACTGAATAATGGCACCATCTAGAGAAAAGCTTTCCATTTCTGGATCTCTTCCTGAAATCCTCACAGGCCAGGTCATGGCAGGAACATTGCTCCTGCCATGCTGCAGTCTGACAGGTGTCAGCAAAGCTGAACTCTAAAGCTGATTAAACTGGAAGTGAAAACACTGATTTTCCTATTGCATTTGGGCTTTATGTTGTTTGTACAGGCAGCAAGTTGGTCACATTTAAGTGAGCTCTTCCAGGCAACATAGAGCACATCCTTAAGCAATCCTTGAAGGTGATCCTGTCTGCACTGTGAAGTACTGACATTCTGGGTTAAACAGTGTAGGAAGTAGTAAAGCCATTGGACAGTATTGCTAAGGTGCACTGTAACAGCTAGTGAGGATGTGCAGCCAGTTGTAACTGACTTTGATGGTAAAAAGCTTAATTTTTAAACTCTGCAGATGTACCTGCTCTTTCTCGGAAAAAGTTAATGATTCCTGTTTAGATGAATATAGACAGCCTTGAGTTATATGGTAACAAACCTGAAAACCTTGCTTTGCTGAAAGCTTGTCTGTTCCTTTTGCTTGCCCCAACTATGTCAATTGGCTTCATAATAAATATTGTGCTTCTGTACTGAGCTCATCTTGCTTTGATCTTCAGACTAGCATGGCTTCTGAAGCAACTGATATTAAAGGACTGTTTACCTCAAAGGGATCTGTCTTTAAAATGATTGTACTTTATTTTTAAACTCAAAACTTGCAATGCTGATGCTAAAATGAAGAATTACATTTTTTTAGAAGGCAGGAAATAGCAGAGAGCATTGTTGGGAATATTCTTTCCTCCAGAGCATTGAACATGTGTTCAGTGGTGGTTGTACTGAGAACATACTTGTGCCTTGTAGTGAACATTTGAAATTGCTTTATGCAGATTCAGACTATTATGGCATGTTGTATTTGGAGTTCTTTATAAGAGTATGAATTTTGTATGCCACAATTCCATTGGCTGTCTCTTCCTGCTCTACACTCAAAATGTCTCAATCTTGGCATAGTCTCTGTGGGTAAAAAGACTATTTTTTTTCAGGTCAGGATATTGCCAGCATGCTTCCTCCTGCAGCAGACCAGCAGTGGGGTAATTTTTAACATACAATTGAATGCTGCAGTCCTATTTTGTGTCCATCTCATCCATTGAAATTCTATGTCCTTGCTGTGATGGAGGCTCAGACTAGATGCCTCACAGCGAGACACTGACAAGAAGCAACCTTTCAAGAAACAAAAGCAAAGAATTAAAATTATAAGATGCTACCAAGAGACGCTGATGTCCTAATTCTAGAGAGCTAATGGTTGGTTTGTGCACTGAATAAGGAGGATTTATGTCACTTTGGAAAGTTTAAGCTATATTGGGAAGATAATGGGGTATTGCAGTGAGACTGCATTTTTCTCTGTAGATGGTTCAAAACCCTGTTTGTAGTTCTGTCAGGAACATGGTTCTGCTGTTTTTTAGGAGCAGATGTATTGGTAAAATGCATTGTGGTAATTCTATACTTTGTACCTTCCTATATGCTTCTCATTAAACAGCCCAGCTATGTTGGTGAGGTGGGTCCTCCAGGTCGCAGCTCTTTGGACAGTGTGGAGATGGCATATGCTCGTCAGGTGAGTGAAAGTGAAAAAACTTTGTTAAACACTCTTCTACATGGAGAGAGAGGGGGAAAATAAAGATTTGAGCTTAGTGTAAAGGAAGATATAGTAGGTAGAACATGAAAATATCTGCCTAGAGATAAAATACAATGGGCAAACACATAAATCTTGCATGATGTTCTTAGAAATATACTCACCTGTTTGCTATAGGATATTTTTGTCAAAAAGAGATCCTGAGCACCATATATGGCTGTAGAAAGCATTTATGCTTGTAAAGTAAACTGAAATTCTAAGTTTTCAAAAACAGTAATTCTTTTAGGATTTTCAATGCTTAATTGTATACATATGAAGGCTTTATATTCCCATTTTCTTCATATGTGGATGATAATTTTTCTTGTGTATGTGTATAGGAAAAATATGCTGAAGTGTTAATCCTGATGTTTGGCAAATTATATCCTATTTTAATGACATTGCTTGTGAGAAGCTTTAGTGCATCAGCTATGAATTATTATGCCTGGTAACATTAGACTCCCTCGGAAAATTTTCAGGGAAAACTGATAAACCTTTACATAACCAATTTGTTACTTTTGTTATTTGAGATTATCTGTTTACCAGCACTGTTGAGAACAAAATTATAGAAAAGGACTTGATTTTTCAAAATAGAATATGTGAAACGACATAGACAAAATGTTGCCTAATTTGCACACAATTACTGTTATTGTGTGCTTTGGCTCAGTCTGTGCTGAGGCAGAGAGCAGCTTGTGCATCTGTTTTCCTACATCTGCATTCAGTTATGGTAACTGGGAAGAAACTAATGGCAAAAGGTGCACGGTTGTGCTGATAAAGTGTACGTTTGATTTAGTGGCTGTAACGAACTAAATTAACAAACTATTATCTACTGTAATATACCCACGGTAAAGGTCTTCCTTAAAGCATAATTGCATCTGTGTTTTGAGGCCATCAGTGTTATTCTGTGCTGATTTTCTGAATACAGGAAGTCCATTCTCTCTAGCAGTCCTGGCTCTGGGGTAGCTGTGGGGTCACCATGGCCTATGGGCCCTTGTCAGGGTCACAGGCTGTGCACAGACTGCTGCGAAGTGCCCTGGAAATGTGGTGTTTGTGGCCAGCCTTCTGCTGCCAAAACACTTGGTGCAGTCACCATGTGCTCCCACCAAGGGCTCCAGAGAAACTCTGGCTGAGCTGTCCTTATGTCAGCCTGCCTCAGTTCAAGAATAACCAAGTGTCAGCAGTCTGTGTGAGGCTCCTGTGGCTTCACTGGGGAGTTGGGAGACCTGCAGGTCACGCAGGAGACCTGGAGATCCATGCTGCTTCAGTTTATCAGCAGCCGTGAAGTGTGTTTTAATTACACTGAAGTGATTAATTGTTCTTCGTGGATAGCTCAGACTGTCTCACAGGAACATGGTGACATCCACGGACGTGATTTCACTAATGCTGCATTCTCTTTGCAGTCCTAAGCTCCACATCTTGTTTGCACCCTGGGCATGTTGTAGTGGAGCATGCCAAAGGGAGTTAAAGTACAATGGCGTTGTTTTTCTAGCACTGAGAATTATTATTTTTGGACGTAGTGGAAGGTCTTTTGACTGAGAGTAGAATAAACAATAGTAGACGAAGCTCAGTTAAGATCAAGAGTTAAAACAGGGAGGTGTGTGTATATGTTTAAGGGCAGGCTCTGAAGGGTCAGATTTCTGTTCATTTGCCTATGTCAGATTTCCCTGAATACTGCCACAAACCAGCAAAATCCTGTTTCTTTCACATCAGCAGGTAGGAGGCTGCCATGCAGGGGAATATCACAGCCATCCACTTGTCAGGTCACTTCTGAATCTTTGTCCTCCAGCAATTAGCTGCAATTAGTCTAACAGGGCATTCAGCACAGTGCTCTGCCATGCGGAACCCCTGAACAGCTGGGCTGCTGCTGGCCTTCAGGCAGGCCTGGGGCTTTGAGGAGTTATGGAGGCTTGGGTGATGCTGATGCCTGTTCCTCTACCATTGGATTGGAAGCGGCTGATGTGGGAGGGAAGCAAAGGGACTTTCTGGGAACACTGTTTTTGAAGCCTGGTTCAGATTTTGCTGCTGTGGCTAGGGAGGGAACGGAGCATAATATGTATTGTTAAACATGCTTACTTTAATTATGTTTTAGATTTATATTTATAATGAGAAGATAGTGAATGGACATCTGCAGCCTAACCTGGTGGACCTTTGTGCTGCTACTGCAGGCCTGGATGATAAGGTACTGCCAGTGAGTTAATATAAGGAAATGCATTTAAGCTGTTTTCAGGCTGTGATTAACAGCATGCTTACGTTGGAGGAAAAAATACTGATATTGCCAAAAAAATTGCATGGCTCTACAGAAAACACAGAGGCAATACCAGAATTTTCTCCAGTACAGCAGGCCCCACCTGCGATGAAGTTGGTCATGGTGAAAATTTCTTAACACAGCGAAAAAGAAACGAACCTGGTGTCCCATCATAAGTGATAAGCTGTTGAGGGAAAAATTGCTTTTAATTTTAAATAGATTCTGTTGTGTTTGGCTTACAAAATGTGGTCTCTTAATGTCCTTTGAAGGTATTTAGTTGTAGGTAAAGGGTCCTCAATCAATCTCTGCTAGAGCTGAAATAGGCTCCCATAGCAAAGCATAAAACCCCTAGGATTGACTTTAAATTAATGATCTGTCTACTTTTCTTTTTTTCTATTCCTTTAATTGTGTTGCCTTGATCCACCCCAAAAAAGAAAACAAATGCACAAACCTTGGAGAAATGTCTGGAGGAGAATACTGCAGGAGGGTCAAGCTATGAAAAAACTTGTGCAAATGGGGAGAGCAAAAAACTGCTCAGAAGCTGAGGGGCAAATTCTTCAATCAGATCTGAATTACAGATGTGTGCATCTTTGCTCTGAACAGCTCTGTTTGTTTTGCAAGGGGCAGCATGGGGAGTTTCAGTGTTCTTACTGCTTTGAAGCACTGAGATCAAAGAGCTGCCCTTGCCCAAGTGAACATTGTTAGTTCTCAGTATTTTACCATTTCAGCAGGGACGCCCTAGTCCTGTAGACACTGATACGATCTTGTATCCTTGTAAACAAGCAGATCTGGATGGTTTTCAACCTTTATTTGTAACTGAGCCTTTGTCCAAGTGATCAATGTCCTTTTGATGCTTCTTATCTCAGCTGATCGCACAGCTTTCCAGCAGCAGCTAGAGCCATTGCTTACATGGAAAGCTGATGGTGCTGTGGTATTTATTAAGTGGGAAATGTGAACTAGAAATGAGCAAGAGACTGATTACCAAGTACCCAGCCTAGTTTTGGAAATAGCTGTCAATTCTTGGGAACAACTGCAGGTACAACATTTATAGCCATCTTCTTCCACAAGAATTATGCAAGAAAGCCTGTGAAATTTGAATTCCGCAGGACAGAAGCAGATTTCCTTCGTGACTGTGTCCACTATCTCCGTTACAAATCTATACTGACTTACTCTTGTGTTCTTACGCTTTTCTTAAGCATCAAAACACCATGTAGCTCAAAGCAGTGTTGCTTGTTCATCTCTGTACTAATCGCTGAGGCTTGGAATGACTTGTTTATAGAACATCTCCGAGATGTGGGCCATGGTGAAACAAATGACCGACGTCACTCTGGTTCCTGCCAGTGATGCCCTGAAAGTCCGGACCAACATGGAGGTGCGCATGGAGTTCGTGAGGCACGCTCTGCACTACCTGGAGGAAAGGTAAGGTGGGTGCTCTGGGTACAGTTTAATAGAGTTCCCTAATGATAAGCCAGAATGACTTTGTAATGCACATAAAGAGTCAGCTACCTCGTGCTGCTCACAGACATGTCTCTTGCATGTCTTTTTTACTGTGCAGGGCTTAGAGCAGCCACTTAAATATAAAACTGTTTTAGTTTAACAGTGTTCTAGTTAAAAAGGCCTTGAATCCGTGGGGAGGTTGTTTAGAAGATGCAAAGACTTCTATTCTTTCTTTTTTGTTGCTTATAAATATTCTATATATGCATGGTGATACGTGAAGGTTTTTCACTTGTGGAAAGTGAACTGTTTCCCTTCTGCAAAAGAATATCCTCTTTTCTATATGCTCGCTTTCTGATTGCTGGCTGCTGTCAGCCGCCCATGAGGACAGCATGGGGACAAACCTGGTGCAGTGACTCAAGTTCTGATCATGCCATTTCTACACTGAAAAGTTTTTGGAGAATGTGAAGAAGCTGAAGTTGAGACATGCAGCAGTGATTTCCAGACTGTATAAAGTGGTTTGCTGTGTGTATTAGCAGGTACCATGGGGACCTAAGCTCCTTGACCAGTAATGTTCTCAGAGAACTGCAAGCTGTGAAGCTGCCCAAAGCCAAATGCCCGTTAACTGCACACGTGGATATTGCAGTGTCTCTTTTCTAGCAGCTGCAATGTGATACCAGCAGGTTCTTCCAGCCCATGCAAGCAATAACTGCAGGGTAGTATGTGGGCATTTGTTAGGAACATAGAGATGCCATCGGAGCACAGAAAGCGCTGTGCTCTGACGCAGCACTCTGGGAAGAGATGCCTTCAACTCCTGGCACAGCCTCTTCTTGGCCGTGACAGTTGGTTGTCACACCTCATCAGCACTCAGTGTCACCGGGGGTGGTGGTGGCTGCTGCCTGTGCACAGAGGAACTGACACATCGGAAGGATCTTCTGTTCCCAGCTCCTCGGTCTCAGCAGAGTGCGATGAGCCAGTGACTCTTAGCCTGATTTGCCACATATCCAACTTGCTAAATTTTCACAGTGCCATTAACTGCTAACTGAAGTTAGGAATTAGTTATATGTAGTACTTCCCCAGTGCTCCCAGCTGGGGAGATTAGGGCCTCTTAGGCTTGATTTTTTTTTTTTTTTTAATTAAAAGCCTGCCCATACGCTGTGCCTTGCTTCATGGCTTTTCTTTCCTAGTGGGAATTGGCTAATACTGGAGTGTTTCCATGCCTTGCCAGCCCCTCACTCATATATGGAAGAGATGTAATGCCACTCACAGCTGTTCATGCATTAGTTCCTTTGGAGCAACTGTGATCTTAAGCCCTGAGGAGCATGCACTTGCCTCAGCTATAATTCTAGTTACCAAGATACTCTGATACTTGCTTACACAGTCTTTCAGATTTATACTCTGATGGTGCACAAGTCTAGCATGTGCTGCAGAGAAAGAAAAAGAACTTAATGTCATTTATTGATGCTGCTTACATAGGTCTTCCTTCAGTGTACAAATTTTTGAGACTCCGGCTTCAAAACATGAGTATTGGTTAAATTGATCTGCCTTGATTATATGCTCTGATGTGTAATTATAAAAGGTGTTCTTAAAGCTGCCATTATCAGTTATATTTCTCTAAATTCCCTTTTTCTCTGGGATTTCCTTCTGGTAAGTCCATAGCCTTAGGGCTGATATTTTTCCACAGGGCAGGGAGGAGGGACAAACACTTCTGTGGTATTTAATTGTTCTTTCATGATAGGATTGAGAGTTAAAGTATTAGGATGGAAAGGCTTTTTGCCAGTTATGTAATTGAGCTTAACTTTGTACTACAAGAATCTAATAAGAGGAACTTCATAATAGAGAGTTGAACTTGGAGTAGTCCAGCACAGACTCAAAACATGATATCTTCTGAGACTGCTAAATACAAGGATCTTCTTAAATTGACCGAAAATTTGGCTCATTTTGTTGTAATGATAACGTTTGAACATTGAGTTAATTTGCTTTAAATTGGTAATTCTGTCACATCTGAAAGTCAGTGGATGTTTTTGTGGCAGGTTTGTGGCAGGTTCATGTTTGTTTTGCTTGTGTTGTTTTTCAGTTACAAAAATTACACTTTTGTGACAGTGTTTGGGAACTTGCACCAGGCTCAGCTGGGTGGAGTCCCAGGGACCTACCAACTGGTCCGCAGCTTCTTGAACATCAAACTCCCGGCGTCTGTCCCTGGTCTCCAGGTATGTCCAGCCAGCACAGTCAGCAGCCGAGCTAAAATGATAACACAAATCTTGTTGCCCCAGTACAGAGGGAAACCAGTGCAGCCTCCAGTGGCTTTTTTATTGTTTAAGCTGCTTTTAGGGCAGCAGACTCTTACTCCTTCTTTAGAATTTTTCACTAGGAAAATGGGAGATGGCAGACAAAATCACTCCTGAGTTCAGACCTAGTCCCAAAGTATGGTTGGGTGCTCAGTAGCTTGAGTTCTAAATTCTAGAAATTATGGTGTCTTCTGGGGGGTCATCTTAGAAATCAACAAACAAAAATTAAGATGCATTATGAAGGTTCAAAAAAAGCAGTAACTTAATCTCCCTGTTTTGCTTTTTCTCTTTTTTTACATTTATTGTAAGATGGTGAAACCAGTTTTTTAATCACCAAATGTGTAATGAATTCATCTGAATGGTAGCCTGAGCCTTTTATTTAGGAATCTGGGTAAAACCCTTCTTACCTGCATGAAGTAGAAAGTGCATAGCTGTGCATCTACAGAATTATCAGATAGGCAGTCTGGGTTGAAAAATTAAATTTAAAAGTTAAATGAAGAAATAATAAATGATAACATTGGAGGGCACACAGCTAAGTCTAGCTGTCTCTTCCTTACCTGCTGAGATCAGCAATTAGTTTAATATCTTTCTGTTTCAGTAAAAATGTTTTTAATACCTCGATGGCCTAATCCAAATCCATCCCCTGTGGGTGGGGAGGATACCATACGCTGATTCTGGGATTCTCAGAACCTCCCTCCGAACTGAAATCTGGGCAAGCAGAAGAGAATCACACCTTTCATTGCTGAGATGTGCAGAGCTTTCCCAGGACTTAGCCCTCATGACCTCTGGCTTTTGTAACAAACAGAATTTTTTACCAAAATCAGAGTGGGGGTATAAGGGCAGAAATAATGAATAAGGCAAAGGATAAAGAAAAATCATTCAAATATGTTGCTTTTATGAAAAAATTAGGTATGTCCTACTTTCTTTTCAGGATGGTGAGGTGGAAGGACATCCTGTGTGGGCACTGATTTACTACTGCATGCGCTGTGGAGATCTGACTGCAGCCATGCACGTGGTGAAACGGGCACAGCACCAACTGGGAGAGTTCAAAACCTGGTTCCAAGAGTACATGCACAGTAAAGACAGAAGGTAATTGGGAACTAGGAATGATCTGCTACTGGGGAGTAGTGAAATAATCAGTGGCTTGGTACAAGAAGCTCAGGTCTCTTCTGGTGGTGATTGCTGCCTGATGTTTATATTACCTACCTAAATTACATGTAGAAGTTTGCATATTTAATTTGTGGCTTTGAAGTCAAGAAATCTCAACAGAGAAAGAGTTGTTTGAAAATATTCAAAAATTTACATTTCAAAAATAATACAGTGTGGTGTAGCTTTACTTTTTTACAAAAGGATAAGCCTGGTGTAACAGTGGGATATGGCATGTAGTAGATCAGATTTAATCTGCTTTCACGAGTCCTGTATCTTTTTATTTCCCCGGTTGCTTATTTTAGCTGAATTTCCTTTGGGGAACACTTTTTACTACACCTGTTTTCATAAGAATGCTACACAGGAAATGCAAGCTGTGTTTGTTAGAGGCCTTTAGAGGCCTCGCTCTCAAATCTTTCTTGTGTTTATTCTCCTCTTCCAGTTTTTGCTGTCCAGCACTAGACAGAGGCCATTGGCCGAACTGCTGCTGATGTGATTGCAAAGTGGTTGAGTTAGTGCCGTACTCTGAACTCTACAGTGGTTTTCTTTTCTATCTTTCCACTTGCAATGAATTAAAAAATAAAAATCAACAAAACCCCAACAAACAAACCAACAAAATATAACTAACCAAGCTAACAAAATAAACTGAAAGGATACAAATCCAAGTGCCATTTACCAAGTATTGTATGCCATGGTATTCTTCTATAAATCAACCTGTTTTGTAGAGAGTAGCTAGGAGTGCTCATTATATCAAGGTTGTTGCAGAAACCTCATTGAAGGTTCTGTCACTGTTTTCATTACAAACACTTTTATGAGATACAACATAATTGATTTATTTTGGTTTTGTTACAGCTCTGAAAAGGTGGTCTGCCTACGGATTTGACAAACAATGCCTTAGTCTAGGAGATTAAATTCTGTAAAATTCTCAACAAGAGGTCGCAAGAAAAAAAGAATGACAAAGAACATGATGACAGTGTTTAATAATGATGAAAGTCTCTCCTAAAAGATCTCATGGTACAATGACCTGCTCACTTGTTAGTTACTAACACAAAGTCTTCCAAAGATGTTGTGAGCTCTTTTTCTGAAGTGATGCAATAGCAGAGTCAGACAAAAATAGCTCATTGCCACAGTATTAATGTACCCCTAAAGAGACTGTCATATGTGTTTTCTTCCCCTGCAGTAAGCATTTGAAGATGATCCTTCATAACATTAATTATGGGTTTAAATTCATGTGTGCAAAATTTTTACCTACAGATATGAACAGGAAGTGCAAGAAATATTGGCCAGTGCTTACTGTCATTATGCCTTTGCTGTGGATATGGACCTATTTACATTGATTTGTATCCAGGTTTCCTCATACAGGGAAAATGGGTTTCATGTCTTTTCCTTCAATCTTTTCTTTTCCTTAGACTGTCTCCTGCCACAGAAAATAAACTGCGTCTTCATTACAGACGAGCTCTGAGAAATAACACTGACCCCTACAAAAGGGCTGTTTATTGTATTATTGGGCGTTGTGACATTACAGACAACCAGAGCGAAGTTGCTGATAAAACAGAAGATTATCTTTGGCTAAAAGTAAGTCTGGTGTTTGTTTTTTTTTTAAGAACAGTCTAAACGGTACCACATTTCTCCACTGCTTTGCTACCCTTCCTGCTTCTAGATCTGGTGTTTTGCATCAATGTAGTGCATGTGACTTGACCTTGAAGATAATGTAGGGCTGGGAACCTGAATCCCAGGGCTGTTCTGTAACCCTCTGTACTATCAGGTGTTAGTTTGGGTACAATTGTCTTTGGAACTGTCATGTTCTTCATTCGACACTGATCTTTGTCAGCTGTTTTTAGAAGTACTATTAGCTTGTTACAGTGAGGATTCCTTGAATTCTCCTTCCTGGGTGGATGGCTGAAATGTCAGTGTCAATTAACCAAAGACAATGGTGTCAGTGTCTCTGAAGTCCTTACAGGTTTGGTGAGGGCATGATAGATACTGGTTGGTACCTGTTTCTCTCCTTTATCAGAAAAAGGGTGGTAGAATGATGGATTTGTTAACATTGTAGTTGTGGCAAAAAATGCTGCTTGAGAGTATTCAGAGTCCCAGCATCAGAGTTTGCTGCCATGGACAGATATGGAACCCTGGGGTTATATCTGCAGAGAATTCAGCTGTTGCTGCATTAGGCATCTTTGCTTCCCAGCAGTGGATGGAGCTGATGTTGTGACTAGATGCAGTTTCTAGTCAGTTGGTCAAAGCCTAGGAGGGGCTCAGGTGGAATAAATATCTTCTAAGTGCATTGCTTGTGCAAGGGGAAATATCTGTGCTTCTCTTTTTTGGATGTGTTTTTTAGCTGAACCAGGTGTGTTTTGATGATGGTGGCACGAGCTCCCCACAGGACCGACTAACGTTATCACAGTTCCAGAAGCAGCTGCTGGAAGACTATGGTGAGAAACCACAGAGTGATGTCTTACTTGGGGCTCTGCTTTTGTGCTTAGGACACTTTCTAGCTGTTATTACACAAACCTCAGACTGCACAAAAACTCTACAGCTCTCCACTAGTGACAGGCACCTTTGGGGTGTCCATGGAAGCCTGCTTCCCCAGAGTCATGGCAGACTTCAGTAAGACATGATGAATGAGTCCCGTGTTTTCCCAGCAATCCAGAGGATTAATACTCATCTGTGAACAACACTGCTGCTGTTTCTCCTTTATCCATTAGTTGTGGATTGCTTTCTCTCATCATAAATATGCAAAAGTCATTTAGCAGAACTTCCAGCTTTAGGAATACAGAACAGTAAAGCAGTCACTACCTGATGTAGGCATGTATTTCCAAGCTTTTCCTCTGTGTGCATCTGATGTTCATTTTTTCCCTTAAATTAGTATTTCAAGCAAATTTCTGGGTACCCAAGTCACAGTTCCTTCCACTTCAGAAGGTTTTAAGAACATCTACAGAATACATTTTCCTGTAGTCTCCCAATCAATTAAAATTAAGTCACGTGTAACTGTCCAAAACATACCGAATTTGATTCTCCACAGCCTTCCAGTTTGTAATATCACTCAGATAAAAACGTGTGGTTAAAAAATAAAGTAAGCTACTGTTGGTGTCACTGAGTAGGAAAATCCAGGTTTTTAACATTATTTGTACCACTTGGCATAAGTATAACTGAAGACAAAAAGTTGTGGTCTTTAGAGAATCTGTTGCAGTCAATCAGAGTTGATGGTTTGTTGTCTGAAAACTTTTCTGAGTAACTGTTTATTCTGTTTCACTTTTTGAATATGTCTTTATGCTGTGGTCTTTCCTGATAAATTTGCAGTGGAACAGTTGTAGGTGAGCTGCTGATGTGTGGTTAGGAATTCAGTTTTGTGTACCGTGTTTATTTCGGCTGGCACCTAATAAACAGTAACAATGCACTGTGACAGGAAGCATCCACTGTCAGTCATCTTTGATTGCAAAATCATGAAAATGATGTAAAAATGCTACGTGTTGTGTTTTCTTTCAGGTGAATCACATTTTGCAGTGAACCAGCCACCTTTCCTCTACTTCCAAGTGTTGTTCTTGACAGCACAGTTTGAAGCTGCAATTGCTTTTCTTTTCCGGACAGAGCGCTTGCGCTGTCACGCTGTTCATGTTGCTTTGGTCCTGTTTGAGTTAAAATTGCTCCTGAAATCATCTGGGCAGAGTGCACAGCTATGTAAGTCCTATTTACTTTACAATAGGGGAACATTTTCTTAGCCCTCAGAGTACCCTGTAGAAACTGCAGGTTTATGTGATTGAACAAGTAACATTTATCAGAACAATCTCATAAAAGTTAATTGTTTTAGTTGCATTAGAGCTCTGGATCATGGTCCTGACTAATTTGAGATGAAGATCAGAGTTTTCCTGGCATTAGATTCTCTGACAGTGTTGTTTCTGACATTGCAGTAAGCCATGAAGCTGGTGACCCTCCTGGTGTCAGACGTCTAAATTTTGTGCGGCTTTTGATGCTTTACACCCGTAAGTTTGAGTCAACAGATCCAAGGGAAGCTCTGCAGTACTTTTACTTTCTCAGGTAGGAGCTAATACATGTCTTTAGATTTTCTCCTGGTTATTATTGCTTCATTATTCTTATCTGGAAAGTTCTCAGAAACAGGAATACCTTCCTCTTTCTCCTTCTTTTATAGGAACGAGAAGGACAGCCAAGGAGAGAATATGTTCTTGCGTTGCGTTAGTGAAATAGTAATTGAAAGCAGAGAGGTATGTTTTGCCTTCCTCGGTTAAACTGAAATTCATTTCTTCATTAAAATCTTTATTAGTCAGGACAGTCTTATAGTTGCTTACTCTTTCTGCCAGATGCAGACCTAGATGACAGAATGGCCTTATGTAATCGTGTCTTTTTGCCTGTTACTTAGTTACAAATGCTTTGGACATTGGTCACTGTTTTTCATTCCATGACTGCATCTTTGTACTTAATAAATGTTATTAAATATGTGCAATTCATCTCTATTTTTGTTTCCTTTTTTTTCTTACTTTGCATCTATGTGGATATAGTTTGATATGATTCTTGGAAAGCTGGAAAAAGATGGTAGTAGGAAGGTGAGTTCACAATTTACGTTTCTGTTTTACATAAAATACAACCTACGTATGATTCCCAAAGTAGTTATGAGTAGTCTTGCTTCTCTTTGTTTTTCACTAGCCAAGTTATTACTGTGTTTGAATACATTCAAGTTTTCCAGGTATGAGATCCTTTTACAAAATAATCTATGACCTGCCCTAACAAATGGCAGGTCAGGAACTGCAGGGCAGACTATGTCCCTCTAGACAATTGGTGTAACTGAAGAAGCAAATGGCATTGGGTAACTTGAGTGAGATCAGAATTTCATCTTCCCGCTAGGAAATGTAGTTTAATTTAAGTGGGTGTGTGAGAGTGTTCTGTTAACTGAGGTGTGCATGTGAAAACTGTCTATGACATCCTCATTCACCTCAGAAGAAAAGTATCGCAGCTCTTGAAAAGTCCTTATAACTAAAGGAGTAAGGGCTGTTGGACCACAACCATAGCCACAGCTGATCTGACCTTCTTATAGGTGAGGACAAGTATTGGATCAAAGTTCAGCCATTTTTAGATGTGATGGACCTTACTGCCACTGTAAAAGCAGTTACCTAAAAGTAAAATGTAAGATTACACAGTCAGAAGATAAAGGAAACCTCAAGGTTTTACCTGGAAAGAGGAGAGTGCATGCAAATGGTGAAAATTTTAGATAATCAATTAAGTTTTTCTGTTTGCTGTGACAACTTTGGAAGATTTCTCTGTAAATCAGACTGCAGAATCATTTACATCTTAATTTTAAGATTAGGGGTCTTGCTGCTGTCAAAAATAGGGGGAAATGTTATTTCTGGCAGGAATTTCTTTTAGATGTCTTTATTTTGTCATTTCAAAAGCAGTGAGATTGCATACAAAAGAGCAAGGTAACTTGATAATCTTTACAAATATTTTGTTGTTTTGTACCTTTTTTTGGTGAGAAACCAGCAATTTGAAGTTTAAAATAATTTCTTCTAGATTATATAGTCTTATTTTTGTATCCTCAACTACAGTAATTTCCAGATATTCTTGAGTCTTTCACCTCTTTTATTCTACATGTTTATTATTTGTTTTAAAATTCTTGTTGCCCTTTCATTTATCTGTGTGAGATTTCACTCACAACCTGTCATGCCAATATAAACAAACTGCATCCCTGGAGCCCCTGGAATGCAATATGCTGAAGTCTTTTGTGTTTTCTTCTCTGTAATGTGTCATCAGCAATTAACAGATCAAACTCTTGAGTTATTTTATCTGGGTCATTTGGAATGAATTAGAAACCAAGGATGTCTCAGTGCTGGCTCCATTTAGGAGACAGTCCCTCTTGCAAGAGCTCATTCTATTTTTAATGTCTCACTTTTGCACATTCCCATGGAAATGTACAGGCCATTCTAATCATAAGCCAACATGTGAAATATTCATTGCCTTGACAGAATATTCTGGAGTGTTTAAACCTTCTGATTCCTCTTTCTCTTTTCATTTTTGTCTCACCTCTTTAGCCTGGAGTGATAGACAAGTTTACAAGTGACACAAAATCCATTATTAACAAAGTGGCTTCTGCAGCAGAAAATAAAGGATTGTTTGAAGAAGCTGCAAAACTCTATGACCTTGCAAAGGTATATGTCTAGTGTGCTGCCTTAAGTATGTACTTGGTTCACCTTTTTACCTTCTAAACAATTCTCCCTGTGATTAGGAGGTTAAATTTCATCTTTGAGATTGAATTGCTGTTATTCAAGGAGCTTAGTTCTGCTGCTGGAAGAACAGAGCCATAGGCTGCATGAAGAGGTGTTTTAGTTAGGAAATCCAGATGGATTGTGCTCCAGGGATTCTGATTAAGGACACTGTGGCTCTTGATCAAGGTGCTCTTTTGAAGAGAGTGCTCCACGCTTGATTTAATTCTGTCTAGTGAAGTTATTTACCTGGAATGTACTCTTCCAATTTCATAGATGTCGAACTGAAGTCTAAAATAGTTGGGCATTATACTGAGTACTCTTGTTTCCTTTTGAAATAAAAGTGGATACAACCATAACCACTGTTTTAGAGAAAAACTAGGGGGAAATGCTTTTTCTCGTGAGCCAGCAGCGTTATGTTGCTAATATAATCTTGACTCTTTATGGGAGGGAAGTGGCTCTGGGCTTGCACTAGGCACCACTGCATGAGACTTTTCTGCTTCTTCAGTGAGATTAAACACCAAGTTCCATCATGCTCCTTTTATTTGTGTGCCTTTAATGCCAACAGAACCCTGACAAAGTTTTAGAACTGATGAACAAGCTCCTTAGTCCAGTTGTTCCCCAGATCAGCACTCCCCAGTCAAACAAGGAGCGGTTGAAGAACATGGCCCATTCCATTGCTGAGAGGTAAGACTCAGGTAAGGGCAGGACTGGGTGATTCACCTCGACCTGACCTGGGACTGACAGTGCTGTGGGTATTAGTTCCTGACATTGTTTCTGCAGGCTGGACTGAGGCATCCACAGCAGTATAATTAGAAAGACAAAGAAGAGGTCAGAATTTACCCTGTCCTGCTCATGATGGCTTGCAGTACTGAAACCAGAAATCTTCAGGGGCAGGTCAGGTAAATTTGGCAAGAAGTTTTATCTGTAGGTGAATCAGGATTGCCAGCTGGAGATAGTCTGTTAAGGAGCAATAAATACCATGAATTGTATGTTTTATATTATTTTTAGAGCAAAATATTGTAACAGTCGCAGAGCCGCGTGCAATTCACTTGTTCAAAATAGTATTGAGAGAGCTACAAACCCAGTAATTCTGAGTTGTAACAATAGCTCAGTAGCTGTCTGAAAACTGCTACTTTAATGAAAGCTAAAAAGGAAGTATTTAAGATGAACTGTGGATGGCTAATGCAAGCAGTGGACCTCATTTTCACAGCCTGTTATATTAGCCAAGTACTGTGTGGTGTCCAGAAAAGAAAAGAAGCAACTAAAAAGAATGTCCCCTGCCATGTCTGTATACTAAATAGGGTACGTGCTTGAGAGACACCAGTGCTCAAGATTCATTAGCAGCTAGAAGTTAGGAATAACCTGATTCTGAAAGGCTGGTTTTGCAAAATATGTCCATGATTTTTTAAAATTGTCACCTCTTGGTGCATCTTGTCACAGTGACTGCCAGGGACAATTCCTGTATTTTGCTAGAGCAAAATGTGGATCCACGTGAGAAATGCCTTACTAGTCTTTATCAACCATTGGGCTGCAGAGAGAATAAAAATAAACCAAGCCCACTTGCCAGCACTTTGAAATTGGGAAGACAAATACAGAAATGTATTGATTTCCATCAGAGGCCTTTGCTTTTCTTGTTTTGATAAGTGGCATTTGCCAGTCACTGCTTCTAGTCAGCCTTTCCTTCATTTAGCAAGGCTGGGATCAAGTGAAAATTGGTGCCGTATTGACTTAGTGAGAGACTGATTTGGTGGCAGACATTAAAGAGAATTAAATCTATGGCTTGAGTTAAAGCTTCAGCAAAGGCTGTAATGGGCTTTTTGGGTTTGCTACGTGGTTTGATCTGTCTGAAGGCACTAAATACTACTGCACAATAATGCCGCTTCACAGCTGCAAACCTCAGCGATTGCAAAGCCAGAGCAGCTCTGACTAGCACATCTTCTTGCCAGTTAAATGTAAGACAGGGCTTTTCCTTGTGTACTGTCCTGATGACAGTGCTGTGGGGATGTAGCATTTCTCCTTTGTGTTCTTGTGATGCTTTTGGAACAGGGGAGACACCCAACAAGAAGGCCAAGAGGCTATTTGGTTTCTTCATCTGCAGCACCACTCTTGCTGTTAAACCTTGAGGAAGGAGCTTCTTTGTGGCCTCATGCAGTTAGGAGTGAGAGCAGGCAGCCTTCCAATTCATCCCATAGCCAGTGTAGCTCCCAGGAGCATGCAGGAGCTCTTAATCCCTCTTTAAGTCCTAACTTCTTGCCTGAAGCAGGCAGTTGCGCTGGAGGATTGTCTGCTGTAAAACAGCGTGTTAAACATGCCTGGTACAGAGCTTGCCTTGCAGGTCTCTGCTGCCTGGCACTGTTTCCCCATGAATGTGGGAAATGTCAATGTTTTAAAGGAAACAAATGCTGGATTTGATGCAAAACTGGAAGTGATTTAACAGTGTTTTTAAAAAGCCACAACCTGTGAAAATTCTACCTCCTGGTTAAGGAAAATGAAAGCTGTCCTTTGTTAAATGCCCTCTGTCCTTGAGTTTGATGTCTCCACTTCCAAGGACTGGAAGGGCACAGTTATAAATGGTTGCCATTTTGCACAATAAAATTGTAACACAATTTCTTTCAGGTACAAAGCGCAGGGGATAAGTGCAAAGAAATCCATTGACTCCACATTCTACCTTCTGCTAGACTTAATCACGTTTTTTGATGAATATCACGCTGGTCACGTTGACAGGGCCTTTGATGTAAGTTTCAAGATTTCTGTTTGAAGTGTAGCCTTCCTAATGCCCTTGAAAGCCCAGAATGTCTCAAATAACATCACTTTAAAAATTGTATTTAATGAGTTAGAAGGGACTGCAATGTTTTAGGAATTTAGAAAGGTCTTTCTTCCCTGTTGTGTGATAAACAGGATGATCTTCCTGGAGCTATTTTGTAGACATTGAACAAAATATTCCTGTTGCTCAACAAAGTGAGGAGATAAACCGGTGAATGACAATGAAATTATTTCTCTTGAATGGAAACAGAACCATTTCATTAATACTTCAAAACCACCCTTTATTAGTATATGGTACATAGAACACTGATTATCTGTCCTGATTCCTGCTTTACTTTTTGAAGATTATTGAACGCCTGAAGCTCGTACCTCTTAGCCAAGATTGTGTCAAGGAGAGAGTTGCTGCCTTCCGGAATTTCAGCGATGAAGTAAGTCGTGTCTTGGGTTTAGCTTCCTAAAGCTTTTTGCTTTGTTAAAAGGATCTTAAAACCTTGTCATCTCATCATTTTTATTCTTTAGCAGAGAAAAAGGGTGAGATTATTTTGATTTCATACAAGTAGACTCTTTGCTTGCAACTTTTTCTCCTTAATGCTGCTCTTTTGAGCACTAGAATTCCCTACCCAGAAATCCTGTCGCCATTTTGAAGAAGGCATCTGCAGATCTGAGCCTCCCTGAACTTACTGAGTTTGATTCAAGAATTCAGAATATTGAAAACTTTTAACTTGCTGGTGACTTAGTTCTTCCATGCTCTTAATGCTAGCTAAGCATTTGTAGGGTGTTTGTTTCCTTCCCTCTAAATTACAGGAATTAATGGATTTGTGTATTATCAAATGAAGCACAGTGGAAAGCTGTTACTGCTCTTGAACTGTTTTAACTGGAGGGTGACACTTCTGTTTTAGGCAGTGGTTGTGTGTACTTGGGTGCTTTGCGTTTTATCTGACCTGCTGCTATCAAACATGAAGGTGCAGCCATTGGGCATGTCTGTCTCAAAGCTCTGGGTAGTGTTTCTGCTGGATGGAGCAGTCATAGCAGGGGTAACCATTACATGTATGACTGTTACAGGAACCTGTATAGTAAGGCTAATGGTTCTGCCAACCTCCTTTTGCTGCAATGTGTCTTTTTCTTTCTCCTCTTTTGTGTAGATCAAACACAATTTATCTGAGGTCCTGCTTGCAACCATGAATATTTTATTCACCAAATATAAGAGGATGAAAGGCACAAGCCCAACCACTCCTGCCAGACCCCAGCGGGTAATGGAAGACAGAGATTCGGTAAGAATATAATCCTCACTGTCTGACAAGTTTTCCTATATCCTATTCTGCTGGTTTCAAGAGATTGGGCCTCAAGTAACTGTGAATCTCTAATGGTCTTGGTTTTGGCTTGCTCAGTTACTTAGAGTCTTGGACTACTGAGCTTGTCCAGTTACTTAGTCTCAAGGCTAGTCTCTGATGCCTTCAGCTTTGTGTAAAGAAAGGTTGGAACTGGATGGTCTTTAGGGTCCCTTTCAGCCTAAGCTGTTCTGAGTCTATGATGTTGAATGACGTTGAGCTAATGGAGATACTGCACCTATATTCACCTCCTAGCAAGAGAAAACAAGTGTTCACTTTGTTTCTTAGTGGAATCTTTGATAGTAAAGCAGATGGGGCCAATGCAGTGTCTCTAGGATGGTTGATGTTGCTGCCTTGACAACTGAGTAGTTGTTTTTCAAGCACCTGATTGCCGCTCCTTTCATTTGAGTAAGTGCCCATTTCTGGTGGGACGGCCTTCCTTGACTCTTCCCCTCAGCTTGTGTTCTTGGGTGAAGCACCAAGATGTTCAAGCACATCCCCTTGATGAATGCCAGCATTGTTCTGCTGCCTCTGCAGAGGAGTGGGCACCTTGCAGCAGTGCTTGGTCTGGCTGCTGTTGAAATGCCTGACAACAGTGGGTCTGATTTCACTGCTTGAGCTGGTGTAGAGGCTTTTCCCCAAGCCACTGATGGGAGCCTCCACCTTCAGCAAGCTGCAGAATAGGTGGCATTTCAATGGCACAGCCAGATTTGTGAGCACCCACCTGTCAACATGTGGAATTGAGCAGAAGGGTTCACAGCTAAACTCCAGTCAGGTCTGGTCTTGTAACTCTTAAGCTAAAGCTGCTGCAGGCACTTGGAAACCAAGGCCAAACCATTCATCCTGTCTTAACAGATTAGAAAACAAATATCAACTCCTTTTGAGAGTGAAAACCAACTTGGGCCATAGCCAGCTCTATTCCAGGCTTTAGTCAGCTGCAGAAGTGCTTTGATCTGTAAATTGTAATATTTGTAAAAATCTTAGTAGCATTTTTAAATTACATAGAAAAATAAAAGGCTCAGGTGATGGTACAGCTTTTGCCTTTGGGGCACAGCCTGTGAGAGCTACAGGATCCTGCCTTAGAGTGGTGCTTATACTCTAGATCAGCAGCACTGGAGAAGGATACATGCTGCTTGGACTTCTCCCACCTTAAACTCTGCATGTGTGAAGAAGTCCCAGGCTAACACAATCTGTTACCTGCTGTGTGTCTTCACAAGTTTGGCACTGAGCAAGCAGTGCCTCAGCTCCTTGCTTTCCAAGTGAGCTGTTTATTTTGGTTTTGTGATTTTAGTCTTACGCCTCATGTAGAAGGATTTACCATCTCCATAGGGGTGGAGTGCTGTCAGGTGTCGGCTCAGGATGAATACCATGGGCTGATTGGGGATGGGATTAGCAGCTTTGCTGGCAGAGGTTTATGTGGAAGGAAGCCACCATGATGTTGTATCATATCCACAGCGTGCTCGGTGTCAACTCCGCTTCATAAATGTGCTCTGCACTCTCGTGCTGTCACAGTTGTGGAGATGAACTGATGATGTACCTTGCTAAAAGCCCTTGAAAGTTTTATTTTCCTCAGGCTTCAAGTTTTATTAATCAAGCTTCTGGCCTTGTGATGGGATCTCATGGCAGCAGGGTGTCAGTGATGTTGGGAGCACGGGATTTCTGAGTCATGGATCTCTGGCTGCCATGTGCAGTACAAGCTGTGCTTAGCCATCAGAGGAGACAAGTGTCCGCTGCACCTGCTGTCAGGGAGGGGATGAGAGATCAGCTATGTGACTGGAGTGTCACAAGGGAGCATAAATCTGCTAATATAGGATTAGCAAGAGAAAAAAATCTACCGTCCTGTAACTCCCATCTGCCTAAAGATTTGCATGTGCAAAAAAATACCAGACATGAGCATGGAAGGTAGGGTAAGAATGGCTTTAGCATGTGTTCCTCTTTTTTCTTACTCTGAGGAATTTCTTCCAAGACTGCAGGAGCAGGGAATCTAGATTGTTTCAGCTGGGAGGAAACTTAGGCAATTTTCATGGTGGGAAGAAATGAAGGCATTGCAGGTGAGAGGAGAGAAGTGTTTCTTTAGCAAAATCTCATTCACCTGGACAGAGATGGCAGACATGAGCTTCAGCAGGCTGTGTGTGACAAGAATTTTTCTTCTGAACTTCCCTGGGAGAAGGGCAGCTTTTCCATATTCTCTGGGGAAGCAAATTTTTGGGGAAATGAGGCCCTTTCAGAAGCTTTAATGATCTCAGCACATTTCCCAGTAGACAATGCAAGTGAAAATTTCCCTTTCTTTGAATAGGTCGTTGAAATCCCTGGCTTTTCTTTAGGTCCATCAGAACAGGCAGATTCAGATCCCTCTGATCATCAGAAGAAAAGATAGTTGCTGTTTGTAACTTTGAGGCTTATTCCACATAGCAGGGAATAGCGTCCCCCAGAGAGGAATGCAGAGCTCTTGAATTTGCCCTCTGGTGCCAAGTACTGCTCTGCAACCACCCTGCTGCCATGGGTGGGACTTTGGAAGGAACAGCATGGACCTGGCACCAAGGGCAGGATGGAGAGGAATAGTACTGCTGGAGCCCCCCCTGAACCCAGTAATGCTCTCTGCTAAACATCTCCTGTCTCACTTCAGAGATGGACTGGGCTTTATTTAGAAAAGATCACGTTTGGGGCCAGAGCTGGCATTTCTGCATTGTGTTTATTTCAGAATTAAATCACCCAAGCTGTGTTTCGAGTATTTTTTCCTTTATGTATATAATTAATTCATTTTGAGAATGAGGGAGCAAAGTCTTGTCCCACTTGGCCTGATTCATTTTGTCAGATTTCAGGCAGAGATTGCAGGGAGCCCAGCCTGCAGTGCTGGAAACCATGGCTGTGGTGACAGCCCTGACCCAGATGCTGTGAGTGCATGACAGCTATGTCATATGCTCCTTGCCCCAGTCAGGGGTGGTGAACTCTCTGGAGCAGCCCAAGGGCGTTATCTTGGCAAAATTAGGTCATGAATGGAATGGAATTATTTTTTTTTTTTATTATCTATGGTCTTATTTAAAATCGCAAGTAACTCGAACATTCATTAAGTAATTACAGCCAATAGAACATCTAGACCTCCAGGCTGCTCTTAACCTCTGCAAACCTCTGTTTGTTCTTCCCAAAGTATTGTTTTGATTTTTAAAAATAGGCCAGCTCTGGTATCATTGCAACTGTAAAGAAAGAGAACAGTAACTCACACTGCTCCTCAGCCCTTCTTAGTCATGCTGAGAGTTTTTGCCTCTTAATACTTTAACTCCAAAGAGTCAGACATTTTGACATGCTTTTTTTTTTCATCCACCACCTGGTTTGATCTCCACTGCAAAGCAGCAGCCTAGACAAAATTACATGGTCTCACTGTGTAATGCATTTGGGAGCAGAATGGGAGACTGTGAGTGGGACAGAATGAGTGATTTCCAGGCCACCTTGTCAAGTTGCCAGTGCATTGGTGGTAACTGACGGCTTGAGAGGGAAACTGTCCTGGGAGATGTTAGCAATTAGGTCAGTCTTGGGAAAACTCTCCCAGCTTTTCCATTATCAGCCTCCAAAACTGCTCTGTGGCTGTTGAATAACAGACTGATTTAATATCACCCTGAAAAAGGGGTGGAATTGCCCAAAGAGGGATCAGGGATGGTGTTTATAACAGTTCCCAACCGTGGAATGGGCTTTTCACTTCTCAGTTTGTAAGTTCCTGCTGTCAGTTTTACCATCCATGTGCCAACGGCAACCTAAAAACCTTTGGCTTTCCCTGCAGTCAGTAGGTGAAAGCAAGATTTGAACAGTGGGATCTTCTAGTACCGTAATTTTGAGATGCTTAATATTTAATTAGAAACACCTGTTAGCAATTAAAGCAGTCTGAACAGTTTTCTACAAAGATTTGGGTTTTCTGTATTCTCCTGACTCCTACCAGTTATCAGAATGATTTTCCTTTTACTTTAATAACAGTTTTAACAAATGAAACAAATTATTCCTGGATTCCTTCAGCTGTTCTGTAGTCTTCTGGTGTGCAAGAAGGGGTTTGGTTGCTTTGGGTGAGGTCTGAGTGGGCTTGGTGCCTCTGCTTTCATTGTGTTATTGGCCTGAGGAGCCTTTGAGGAGATTGGTATGTTTTAGGTAATGCTGGAGATCTCCAGGTGTGTGTACAACTCTGATTTACTTCTACTGCTGCTGCTTTGAGAACATTAATGCTGCATTTCAACAGGATCAACTTTATATTTTGCAAGGTGGGAAAGAATCCTGTTGCCCTGGGAAAGGCCACTTCATGCAGAAATTACAAGATTGTTGCAGTACAGCAATGCCCCACATTGCTGAAAATGTTTTTTCTTAGTTATTTTCAAA
This sequence comes from Aphelocoma coerulescens, assembly GCF_041296385.1. Lineage (NCBI taxonomy): Eukaryota > Metazoa > Chordata > Aves > Passeriformes > Corvidae > Aphelocoma > Aphelocoma coerulescens. The sequence continues at coordinate 8,346,106 of NC_091025.1, read as the reverse complement.
TAAATGGGATTATTTTTTAAGCAGAAGGGTAACTTGACATGCTTTTAATGCTTGGAAAAGGGAATAATTGGATTTTCTTTGAAATGCAGAGACTCATTTTCCAGAGTGCAGCTCTGAGAAATAAAGATTACATGTGCTTGTTTGAAGAGGCAAGTGTTTAACTCATGTCTAACTTAGCTTCCATTCTATTTTTTTTTTATACTAAGGTAACTGTACTTTGCTTTTCTGTTTTTTAGCAACTTCAGTCTCAAGCTCGTGCACTGATAATGTTTGCTGGGATGATCCCATACAGAACATCGGGAGACACAAACGCAAGACTGGTGCAAATGGAGATCCTTATGAATTAGCAGAGCAGCTTTGGCTGGGGTTGCAGCAGCCTGTGCCTGTCTTTAGTACGTTCAGAGGGCCCATGGGACCAGTGTCATTTTGTATTCTGTATTTTTGTTGACAGAAATAAATTTCTTTGGTTTTGATATTTGTTTTTGACATTTTCATTTTCACTGATTCTTGTGTTTTTATGTTTTTATTAATTTTATTTTCAATTGGTTTACATTTAGAAATTTATTCTCAATTAGTTAATAGGCTATGCAGAGAAAGAAGTCATAGCTCTGCAGTAGAGACCCAAATAAGGGATTTTATAGCAGAAGAGGAAATGGAGAAGAAGAGTTTGATTTACTGCTTAATGAGCATAAAGCTGGGAAACTTTAGGGGGTTTTGAATGCATGTTAAGTGTTGAAAATGTGTCTGATGCCCCACCCACCTGTGACACACTGCCATCAGTCCATCTTGTTGTCTTGTGTGGCACATGTGCTGCTGCGGTGCCCTGAGCTCTGTGTGCTGCACAGACCCCTCCATGCTGAACCAGGTGTTCACAGCCCTTGAGCTCTGCTGAAGCTTTTGCAGGAGCAGCTGGGTTAGAAACAGGTGTGTTTTGGTAGGAGAGTTTTTTGTGAGCAACATGTGAGTTTTTAGTCAGTTGGATTCCAAGTGGGCCCCTGTCAAGTTCACCAGAAGTGAGGAAGCTGAGCCAGAGAGGCCCAGGTGTGGGTGTGTTGGGCATGGGTGGATATTACTGTTGGTTTAGTGGGAAACCTGAGTCCTACAAAAGCCAGGGGCTTTAAAAATGGTTACCTTTAAATGTTTTGAGCTAAAATTAAATAATAGTGAAAGCTCAAGCAGCATGTTATAGTAGAAGCTTTTCTTTTAATATAACTTCCTATCTTTGAAACAAAATGGGAGGAATGTTGGTGGTTACTCTTGTTGCTCCTCTGCTGCTGTCTCACCCTCTTGTGTTACTGGGATATGAGAACATGTGGAGTTTGGAATGCATACCAGGCAGCAAAATGTAGGGGCTGACTTCAGCCTTTGTATGTTAATAGCTATCATGGGAGAGAATTCATCTCCATTTTGCAATGTCTAAGTTTAGTGGGATGGAAGAATATCTGACTGACTTGATGACAATTTCCTGATTACTTTTTTCACCAGAAATGTAGCATAAGTTTTGTCCACCTTTTGGACAGGAACCAAAGGGCTTGCCAGCCACCCCAGTCTATGTCTCTCAGCATTAGCAAACCATCTGCTGGGTTCCCAGTGGATAGAGCTAGGGACTGTGTGCGGCATGGAGTGCTCCTGTAGCATGGCCAGGATTGTCCCAACCGAAGGCTGAGAGACTCCTGGACAGCACCCTGCAAGTAAAGGGGAGTTGGTGAGTTACCAAGGAGTACTTGGGGCTGGGAGTGGGGTAGAATTGCTTAACAAACTTGTCAACCCGTGAGTGTGGAAAGCTGTATTGGCTGCTAACGTTTCTGGCGTGTTTGTGTGGAAATGCTTCTTGGCATGTCTCAGGTAACGATTGATCCCATTCCCTAGAGAACAGGCACCTTCCCTGTTGCTTGTGCACCATCAAGGTGGGGCCAGGGCTGCCCCACATGCAGTCCTGCAGGGTGACCCTGCTCCTGTGTTTTCCTTGCTGGTGCTCAGCCCCTGTCCCTGAGTTATTCCCAGCATCAAACCACGTCCCATACACAGAGTCTGGCAAGTCTGCACCTGTCCTCAGGCAACCACTGACCTGAGCAAGAGAGGGACAAGGTTTGCTGGAGTCTGTTTGGAAGGGTGAGGGCCACCTTCCCTGCTGTAATTAATTCCCTCTCCCTGATCTGTCATTCATGCAGGGACAGATTTTTGGGGCTCAGGTCTCACTGCTGCCATTTCAGGACCTTGTTCTCCTGTCTCTTGCCCATCAGGAGAGGGCAAGATAGGAGAGCTATTGTGCTGCCTCAGAACAATGTTCTGATGTCCAGTGTTGAACCTGGGGACCTTCTATAAGCAGTACATTGCCCTTTCTCCATCTGCCCTTCAGGGATGCTGTAGCAGGTGCTTTCTGGTGCTTCTCAGCCTTCATGGGTGTTGGTAAAAGGGAAGGTTGATGTCTGTATATAGTTTGCTCCCTTTGTGCCCAGTGGTTGTGACTCCAGCCTTTGGTCCCTTTTTAAGCTAATCAGAAACTGAATTATTTCATGCTTTCAAAATCTAAGATGATCCTTCTGTGATGGACAGATGGGAAATAAATGCCAGGGAGTCCAAGTCCCAAGACTAGCCCTGGAAAGGTAAGACCAGCCCCATTTCAGTCAAGATAAGAGATTGTGGGTATAACAGAAAGTGCCACGGATACTTGGAATTAATTCATTACTTGTTGATTGCCCTGTGATTTCTTCTTAGGTCTGTGCAGGTGGTGAATGTTACATCCCATCCATCTTCCCACATTCCCCAGAGTGGCAGGTTCCAGCTCAGTGCCTGGGCCTGGCTCTGGCAAACCTGACTCCTCTGGGCTTTAAGGGCTTTGCTGCTTTGAGGTGGATGCTGACGCACATACTGGTGCTTTGCTGAATAAGGCACCCCCATGGTTTTCCAGATGTCCCTGTTTTCCCCCCACCCCATGCTTATTCTGCTGGAGAGAACAACCAGCTTCTGCTCCCTCAGGTTTTGTACCATCATGCTTTGACTTTGCTAATTTACAAGCTTAGCCTTTTCTAAACAGCTTATGTGCTGGAAGGGTTTTTTGGGGTGTCACTAAACTCATGCCTTGTGTTTGGTATCGCCTGTTCAAAGGTGGTACCATCAAGCACTCCCTTTACAACAGGGAGTGTGCATAGGGTGCAGCAGAGCTGGGGATGTTCATCTGAGCTGAATTCATTCTGAGTAAAAACTGACAAATCTTCTCTAAGTCAGTGGAGCTCTTCTCTTTACACACGAAGTAAGCACAGATTAAATTTAGGATAGTTCATCTCCTTTTTCCTACTGTGACACTAATCCCTGGCATTAAAGATCCTCCAGGTAGGTGAGATGCATCTGAAGGGTGGCTCATTGGTTTGAGTCAAATACAGCTGAAGCTTTGTGCTGCTGCTGGAGGTTGGAGGAAAAAGTGAAAAGGTGCTTGCTGTGAGAGCACGTGCCATCCTGTTCTGGCGTGGATGCAGCAGAGGCAGGCAGGCTCCAGGCCTACTTCCCACAGTTTGTGTGGCTCTTTGGTTCTGAAACATCCACACGTGCTGCATTACCAGTGCAGCAGCTCCTAAAGCTTTACAGGCTGCACCTCCTCCAAGGAGCAAGGGCTGAGTGATGTGGTCTGGATTTACAGGGGAGTTGCAGAGAAATCTGGAAATACTCACTGTAACTTCTGCTCTATGTTACCTGTCCAGTTGGGAAAAAGGTAGTTAAAGCTCTGCCCAGGGTTAACCTGGTAAAAACTACACTGAGCTGAGGGAAGACAATCAGCTCCTGTGTGAACTGGCATTGCTGAAATGTGCCTCGAGGGCCTCCTAAACACTGTCAGAGAGCTGGTGTCAGTGGGCCCTGTCTTCTCAGCCATCTCTGTGAGGTTTTTCTAGTCCCCACAAGAAAATGAATCCTTCTAAGTATTTTCACCATTACCCCAAAGTATGCTGGTCATAGTCAGGGTACTGCCTACAGCCTGTGGGTTACATTCCTACTCTGCCTTTCCTTGGATTTCCCCACTGAATGCAGATTCTGCATCTCAATTTGATTTTTTGTTGTGTTTTCCAGATCCTCTGGCTGGAGTAGACCTGCTAAATGAGGTGTCTTCTCTGTTCACCTCCATTTCCTACTACTACTGCATTTGTCTAAAACAGTGCTTGGACGTTGTTCCTCACAGGAGCTGAAGAAATTGTGTTCAGAAAAAGTGAATTTAATGAACCTCTTTTGTTTTTGTTACTCTCCCAACCCTTGTCACCCCAGCCTCTCAAAGAAGCAAAATGTTTTCCTTCTGGCCTGGAAGAAGGAAGGGGATATTGTTAATTCCAGTTCTGTGTCCCTGGGGTGGGACAGCACTCAAATACTTCCACCGTTCATGTCCCTGTTTACCAGCATTTTTGTACTCTTTCTCTCTGGGTCTGAAGTTGGAAGGATGGAAATGGTGTCTGGAAGAGATGGGAGATGACCTCTATGTTCCCACTGGGAAAGGTTACTGGCAGTTGGCTGAATAACCATCTCTTTTTTCTTCCCAGGCTTCCTTTGCTGCCGTGCTGAGAAATTGAGTCTGCTCTGCTGGCGGGTTTGCAGTGCTGAGCCCCTGCATCGTTCATGTGTCCTGTGTCACTCAGGGTGGTAGGTTCCCTCTTCCACAGGGCTGGAAGCAGATCAATTAAAGCCTCGTTAAAGCCCGTTGGAATATAACACTTTGGCAGTCTTTAAAAGAAGCTGTATAAAGCACTGCACCATTCTCTGCTTAACTCGATTTTGGGTTCATTTGATGCATTTAATAGCCAGAACAAACTGGGGAATCGGCTGGAAGTGAGGGAAAGCCCTGCAGAAACTACTTGGCACCTCTTCCCAGTGAGTGGAGAGGCTGGAGGGAGGTGCTGCAGAGCTCCCCTCCCTGCCCGCAGCTCCCAGCGCCGCTCGGCCCCGGTATTGTTGCTGCAGCTGGTGTTGTGAATCAGGCCGACGACAAGCGCTTCCTACAATCCGGCTATTTCACTACACCAGGGTTGCATCATACCACTCGCTTCGCTCTTCGCCCGCCTCTGGAGCCCTCCTGTCTCTTCTGGAGCATCTCTGACTGTGCTGTGTTTAACAGGCCCCCCACTTAAGAGGCTGATTTGCGCTGGTTTGGACAAATCAGTGTTTTTGACGAAACAACGAGGTTCTAAAATAAAACCATTTCTGCTGGGTGTGAGTCTGCTGGCGCATCTGTTGTGAGAGGAAGCTGGTGTCCACTTTGTGGGGGGGGGTGTTGCATGAGGGGCTAGGGTGAGATACTTTCCTCGTCCCCACCTCGCCCTTGTCCTCGCTCTCCAGGCTCCGAGGTGCTCTGCAGTGCTGCGAGGGCTGAGCACACGGATGCAGACCAGGCTGCCTGTCCTCAGCTTCCCGGGTAAGCAGGTGCACAGGGCTTGGGTGATCACAGCCGTCTGCCCTCACACAAACAAGGGGGCTGGAGCAAGTCCTCAAAAATCAGGTCAGAATTTGTGTGTGAATGTAAAGACAGCCAGAGGCAGCAGGGCAGGCAGGCCCAATTTTCCATTAACTTGCAAAGCTACACGAGCTGAAATTCCAATGGGCTGCCCTCGAATTTTATTGCCGGCCTTGTTTGCTGTCTTTGCTGATCTTATCTGTAACTGCTTTCGGGGCACATGTGACAGGGGCTGCAGGGGTGTAACAGGCACCCATCCCTCCCCCTGTCCTCGGCTCTGTGGCTGTGGGGTGTACGGCCACACGGCCTCAGCTCCTGTTTTCTGTGATGTGAGCAGGGGTTCAAGTGGCTTATTAACTCAAGGATGGGGCTGGGGGGGAATTCTGAACCCTGGGTGCTCAGTGGTGCCCTGTCCCTGGGTCGGGAGGGGAAGGGGGCTGTGGGACCATGGGCATCTCTGCTGCCTGGTACTGAAAGCTGCCAGCTCCCAGCCCTGGACAAGCACAGACAGACTGCCACTGCTCTGTGTACCCTGGCTTCTCCAGCCCCCTGGAATTTGAGTCCCAGCAGGGGTATCTCTCACATTCCTTGATGTCACACTCCCCGTTTCCCCATGGTTTCACTGTGAGATAAAGGGGCCATTCCCCTCCCTGCATCCGGCCCAGCTCAATGCCACAGGCAGCATCTTGGAGACTAGCCAAGATGATTTACGAGATCTGACGGGTCTGGGGCAGTATCCCAGGGAAGGGTGAGGGTGCGTGGGAGTCTTGCTCCCTTTTTCCATAATAAATCCCTGTGGGAACTGAATGTTCCTGGGTTAGGGCCGGAGGCAAACTCAACGCTGCATTTCTCTGCTGATCTGTCCTTGGGACTTAATCTCAAATCTGTTATCGCTGCCCCCATCGAGCGCTGGGAGGCAGTGATGCACATTACTGCAGTTTTGGTATCCCTTCCAGCTATTTTTTTCCCCCTGACCAGCTCGGGGTGGTTCAAGCTGATTCCTTTCCTCTATTAGCAGCAGCGGTGGGTGTGTGCCAGTCGCCTCGCTCCAGTTTTGCAGGGTATAAAGCCGGCAAGCCCCTCTCCACCCCGTCCCCCACCTGGCAGGCACTTGGGCAGGGGCAATGGCCGAGCTGTCCATCCCAGATCTGCCCCCAGCCCACTGCAGTGGCCGCTTCACCATCAGTACCCTGCTGCCTCCTCTGCCCTGCATGGAGGAGGGGGACCGGGGTCCCTACGCACCCACCGAAGGGTCCAGCTGCGAGAGTGCCCAGCCCACCGACCTGTCCAGCAGCACCCTCTGCACCAGGACCTTCGGCTACAACACGGTGGACGTGGTGCCTGCCTACGAGCACTACGCCAACAGCAAGGGGGTAGGCGATCTCAGGAAGGGCAGGCCCTCACTGGCTGACCTGCACTCCATCCTCAAGGTAACGGGGCTTGGCTGTATCCATAGCATCTCCTGGCCATGCTGCTGATCCCTGCGATGTGTCTGTGGTGTGTCACTGTGTTTCCTGCCTCTTGGTGCCATGACTGGTGCTGTGCCGACTGCACATCCCCAAGAAGGCCCTGGGAGAAGTCGGAGAACCCAGCTGTTTCCAGCTGTGTGCTCAACCAGAGCATTGCCTCCAGGGATGGCTGCCTGCAGTCCACCCTCACCTGCCTTCCCCTCATCCCACAGCCTGACCCAGGCCGCTTCCGCACGCCAGTGTCTGACCTGCAGCAGAGCAATGGCCTGCCAGAGGCCGGGCCGGAGGCTGGGCTGGAGGAGGCAGAAGGGGAGCCTGGCAGAGCCTCCATGCCAGAACCTGTCCGCTTTGGATGGGTGAAGGGCGTCATGGTGAGTGTGACCCATCCCACACGGAGCATCCTCCTGCCCTCCCACCCCCGAAGCGTTTTACTCTTGTTGCATTTTTCCCAATATCTATATTTTTTCCAAGCACTTGTGCTCTGAGCAATTCCCTGCCCTCCTTGGTGGGGTGGTTTTCTCTGAGGAGCAGCAGAGCTGGCATGGTTTGGCCTGCGTGTCAATGCCCTGATGGCCAGTTCCCCTCTGTCCCCCCAGATTCGCTGCATGCTGAACATTTGGGGAGTCATCCTCTACTTGCGTTTGCCCTGGATCACCGCCCAGGCAGGAATCGGTGGGTGCTGCGGTTCACCGTGGGCTGGACAGTGGCACTGGGCCCATCATTGCCCAAACACCCTGGGGGGTGGTGGGACTTCTAGGGAAGGCTGGGAGATGCAGGAGTGAAGCAATGTCCGTTCCTCGCAGCCCTGACATGGCTCATCATCCTCATGTCCGTGACAGTGACCACCATAACCGGCTTGTCCATCTCTGCCATATCCACCAATGGCAAAGTGAAGTCAGGTAGCACGTTCCCTCCCGGCCGCTCCAGGCATCTCTTTATCCTGGGGCTGCCCCATGGATGTGAACTCCTGGCATGGGCTGTGAGGTGTGGGGGGACCCCAAAAACGTGGGGGAAGCAGTAATGCCATGAGGTGTTCCCTGCCTCAGGTGGCACCTACTTCCTCATCTCACGGAGCCTCGGGCCGGAGCTGGGCGGCTCCATCGGGCTGATCTTTGCCTTTGCAAACGCGGTGGCTGTGGCCATGCACACAGTGGGCTTTGCTGAAACTGTCCGGGACCTGCTGCAGGTAAGAAAGTGGCTCTGTGTCCCAACCCCGCCTACCCCTCCATCCCCACCTTCTCCTTGCAAAATCTGTGTTGATTACCAATATTTGTGATACCATTGGACCACTGATAATCAAACAGTGTCTGCTAAAACTCATGTTAAAAACAGTGGTTTGGTAAGGTAGAGAGATGTTTCCATGTTGTGAATCATTCCCCTTCCCCAGGAGCACAATTCCCTCATCGTGGACCCCACCAATGACATCCGAATCATTGGGGTCATCACTGTGACGGTGCTGCTGGGCATCTCCCTGGCTGGCATGGAGTGGGAGGCCAAGGTAACCCTCACTCCTGCTCACATTATTCCTCTGGGCTGCTAAGAGCTGTCCCTGCTGCCCACCAGGCATCTGAGGAGCAGAGGATGTCTGTAGCTCCCCCAAAATGGGCATGGGTTTCTCCTAATGTATTCTTCTTGCTCTGTGCCCAAACCCCCAAGTCCTCAGCTGGCTCTTTCCGGTCTGGCAGGCACAGATACTGTTCTTCCTGGTCATCTTGGTGTCATTCATTAACTACCTGGTGGGGACAGTGATCCCAGCCACTGCTGAGAAGCAAGCAAAGGGCTTCTTCAGCTACCGAGGTGGGTCCACCACAGGTTGGGATTGCACTCAGCAGGTCCAAGTGCATCTCTGGAGCCTGGCTCTTTGCTGTAGCTGGGGGAGATGTTGCTATGGGAAGGTGGTCCTTGCTGAGAGATGTCATTAAAAGCACAGTGTCCCCTCCCATGGGGTCCCTACCATCAGCACTATGCCTCCAGCCAATGCTGAGGTGCTTTAGCCACGAAAAAAAAGCAGACAGGAGGCCCCAAATTCTTCTCCTCTGCTTCCTCCCCAGCTGATATCTTTGCTCAGAACTTTGTGCCCAACTGGCGTGGACCTGAGGGCTCGTTCTTTGGCTTGTTTTCCATTTTCTTCCCATCAGCAACCGGCATCCTGGCTGGGGCCAACATTTCAGGTGACCTGAAGGTGGGTTGTGACCGTTGGTGCCTGAGCCAGTGTTTCTCAGGGCTCAAGCCCTATTTTCCCTGGGCCTATCATTTTGATCCAACCATTTGACTCTATTTTATTTCTTCTGGGAACTTTGGGGGAGGCTCACCCAGGAAATGCTCTGTGGCTTTGTGATACAGTGAATTAAAATTCTTCTTGTACAGCAGCCACAAATAAGCTGCCATGTTAGCAGTGCTGCTGGAGAATTGTCTTACATATCTCTGTAACTCCCTTGGGCAGGATCCTGCCGTGGCCATCCCCAAGGGCACATTGATGGCCATCTTCTGGACCACTGTGTCCTACCTGGTTCTTTCCGCTACCATCGGTAAGCAGCATGTCCTCAGGTGCAGTGGGTGAGTGGGCTGGGTGGGTGGGCTGCCTCTCGCCCAAAATGAGTGGCCTGGGAGGATGCAGGTGGGTGAGAGTCAGGAGCAAGCCGTGGACACTGGCACGGATATCCCGGTGTGAACGCCACAGGTGCCAGACATTGTCCCTGCCTCCACATGGGGCAAAGTCATCCAGATGGGTAGTGGAGCTCATGGCGTTGCTCAAAGCCATCGTGCAGTGGGGCAGCCCCATGGCAGGGACTTGGGAGTTGTTACAGGCAATGGAAAGTGGGGCTGGGCTTTGTGAAACCATGGAGAGATGCCAGCCCTGCTCTAGCCCTGTGTGGGCCCCCAGGTGCCTGTGTGGTCCGGGACGCCTCAGGCAGCCTGAACGACAGCGTGGCCGTGGGCTCACCGGGCTGTGAGGGACTGGCCTGCAGCTTCGGCTGGAACTTCACCGCCTGTGCCCAACAGCAGAGCTGCCGATACGGGCTCAGCAACTACTACCAGGTACTGCTCAACACCGTCACCAACCCCGGTTCCTGCTCCTGGCCAGGTTTGTGCTGCAGTGGGTGGGTTTCCCAGGGCAGCTGCATGTCTGGCACATCCCTGGCATCCTGGGGGGCACCCATGCTCTTAAAACAGCCATGTTTTAGCAGGGAGGCACCAGGGAATGCATCTTCTTTGGGCTTTTGGATGTGGCTGGACTTTGCTGCCTGGATAATGTTAAAGGAAATGCAGCAGGATGGGGCCTGGGGCTGGAAATCTCTTAGGGCTGGGGTGGAGCTTGGTGCACCAGAGACGCTGAGGTTCCTGATCCCCTGTTTTTCGTGCAGAGCATGAGCATGGTGTCTGGATTTGGCCCCCTCATTACAGCAGGGATCTTTGGCGCTACCCTCTCCTCGGCATTGGCCTGCCTTGTCTCAGCCCCCAAAGTCTTCCAGGTGAGGGGGTGGTGTGTCTGCACACCCCAGCTCCTCTCCCTGAGCTCAGCAGTGGGTGATGCTCCTTGGTGCAGGGCTCTGCATCCGTGAGCAGCCCTGAGGCAAGGAGAATGCTGCTGTCAACACAGGGCATGTGTCCAGTTCGGCCCTTGCTCTTAATGGATGCAAGAGCCACCATGCCACTGCCATCCCACGTCCCTGTCACAGCCTGCTGTCCCCACTGCGTCTCTCCTTGCAGTGTCTCTGCAAGGACCAGCTCTACCCTCTCATTGGCTTCTTCGGGAAGGGCTACGGGAGGAACAGCGAGCCCATCCGTGGCTACATGCTCACTTACGTCATTGCCATTGGCTTTATCCTCATCGGTAGGTGCTTGCTACCCCAGCACCCTCCTGGAGCTTGCCACCAGCAGGGTGGCTCAGTCTCTGCCACTGACAGCTCACTCTCCTCCCACAGCTGAGCTCAACGCCATCGCCCCCATCATCTCCAACTTCTTCCTCTGCTCTTACGCCCTCATCAACTTCAGCTGCTTCCACGCCTCCATCACCAACTCCCCAGGTGGGCTGTGCCATGCCACGCTGTGCCCTGTGGTGGCCAGCTCCCCGTCCGGCTCCCCATCCCGGCAGCGGCCGCTGTGTGTGTTTGCGTGCAGGCTGGCGACCCTCCTTTCGGTATTACAGCAAGTGGGCCGCGCTCTTTGGAGCCGCTGTCTCAGTGGTGATCATGTTCCTGCTGACCTGGTGGGCAGCCCTCATTGCCTTCGGCATCGTCATCTTCCTCCTGGGATATGTCCTCTACAAAAAGCCAGGTGTGTGGTGGTAACCTGGCACCAGCTTTGCCCCAGAAGGTGTCTGGCCCTGTTGCTAATCCATCTTCCCCATGCAGATGTCAACTGGGGCTCCTCCATGCAAGCCAGCTCCTACAACATGGCCCTCAACTACTCAGTGGGGCTGAGTGAAGTGGATGAGCACATCAAGAACTACAGGCAAGGGCAGCTCATTGCAGTGCAGGGCATGGAGGGGAGTGGGATGAAGAGCCAGCTCCTGCTTCCAGTAAACCCAGGAAGGCTTTGTGCCCATGGCTACATCCTTGCCACCACCCTCAGTAACCAGGAGCTACAGCAAAATGTGTCTGTTTCCAAAATCCTATGTCTGTGCCATGTCGGCAAAGGTAGGAAGCAGGGCAAACCCTGCCCTCCCTGTACCAGGCAGACACAGATACGTTGATCTCATCTGATATAAAAAGACCAAAGAGTAAGACTGGACCCTCAGGCCACATAACATTTTCTCATTCTAAAGATGTTCCCTGTAGTTGCTGGTGGCCAAGCATGGGAGAAGAGACACAGCTCATTCCAGAGAGGCTCTGTGCCTCCAAAGTACAATCCCTCACTCTCTTTTTCCCCTGCCTGCAGACCGCAGTGCCTGGTGCTGACTGGCCCACCCAACTTCCGCCCGGCACTGGTGGATTTTGTAGGGACCTTCACCAAGAACCTCAGCCTGATGCTCTGTGGCAACGTGCTGATTGTGAGTCACTGTCGAAGCCGGTGGGTTCCTTTTCCTGGGGGTTCTGGCCACCTGTGGGTGATGGGCTGGGAAATCCAGTTGTATCCTGGTGGGCTCACAGGGTGGAGATTGAAAAGCCCACTTGTGTGCTGCTGGATGATGAAATGTGTCAACTGGAAGCCTCTCTGTGTTGTTAAGCAATATTGGTGAAGCATCAGGATGTTCCTGTGGGCTTATGGCTTCCCTTTGCCAATTAATTGCAAAAGATTTGGAAGGATGAAATAGTTGCTCAGAGGACAGGGGGGTCCTGCAGCCCTGAAGTCTCCAAAGCAATTGGGTGCAGTAAGAACCAGCTAATCTGCACGCACAGGACTGTTGGGATTGTGCGCACCAGCTGTCAGCTCCCTGGATTCACTGGTTTTCTTGCTGTGATTGCAACCTCCCATATGTGCAGTGGTTACATCCACCTCTTGCCAATGATTTGGGAAGAGAGGAGCTAGAAGTCCTTGGTGGCAAGACCACCAGTTGGAAGGGGCTGCCTGAGCTCCTGCTCCCGATTCCTGCAGGGACCACGGAAGCAGAAGATGCCGGAGTCCCGGCTGATGGCAGACGGCCACACTAAGTGGCTAATGAAGAGGAAGATCAAGGCTTTCTACACGGATGTGGTGGCTGAGGATTTGAGAAGTGGTGTCCAAATGCTCATCCAGGTACAGTCATCACTGGCCTTCAACCAGCAGAGTCCCTCCTCTTTGTCACAGCTTGGAGGGGCTCTGACCCCCTCCACAACCTCCAGACAGCCCTCTTTGTGTTGCTCCCCCATGGATTGGACTGACACCACCTGTGTCCGTCTGTCCCTGCAGAGGGGTCTCATGGGGACATCTATCCATAGGCTGCTGGCCTCGGGAAGATGCGACCTAACATCTTAGTGCTGGGCTACAAGAGGAACTGGCGGACGGCGTCTCCACAGAGCCTGGAGGACTACGTGGGCATCCTGCAGTACGGCCACCCTGGCTCCTCCACCTCTCAGGGATACTGGGACCTGGTGGTGGCCCTATGGTTGCTGATGGCTGCAGCCACGTGTGCAGGGTCCAGCTGGGCTGACAGTGCCACCCTCCCATTAACTGCCTTCTTCTCCCTTCTTCCAGCGATGCTTTTGATTTCAAGTATGGTGTGTGCTTAATGCGGATGAAGGAAGGGCTGAATGTTTCCCGAGTGCTGCAGGCACATGGTAAGTGGTTTTGGGTGGCCAGGGATGCTCAGAGGCATGGAGCTGTGGGATGTGCCAGCTAGCACCATGTCCCCAGACAAAGGTCACAGTCCTGGCCAGGATATCACTCCTGTGCTGGGATCAAAGGGGATGGGGACAGTGAGGAACTGCTGCGGTTTCCATTGCTCTTCTCCTCTCTCCTCAGTTAACCCCACGTTCGAGGCAGCAGAGCACCCCAAGAATGGCACTGGCAGCAGAGCAGCCCCAGGCACAGGTAGGTTGATCCTGGCTTGTGGCTGCCCAGAGCATCCCCAGCTCTGAGGATTATTTTGCAGGCAAGGTGGGGGTTTCAAGCAGTGATGGGGAGCAGGGCTGGGACCAGGAGGAAGTGATACCTTTAATCCGTGGCCAGTGGTGCCCCTTGCTGACACCAGGACCCTCTTGCCCCAGCAGTGGACCCCACCACCTTGGCCAGTGAGCAGCAAGCGAGCACTATCTTCCAGAGCGAGCAGGGCAAGAAGACCATTGACATTTACTGGCTCTTTGATGATGGAGGTAACCTTCACCTTCCATCTGTCCAGATAATGCGAGCCCAGCACCTCCATTGTGGTGCCCAGGAGGGCTCAGTCCCTGCTGAATGGGGCCAGGGCATCCCTGGCCTTTGGCATCAAGCACTGGTGAGCCCGGGGGTCACTGCTGCATCTCCCATCGGGTGTTTTGGGGACAGGTCTCACGCTGCTCATCCCCTACCTCCTGGGGCGCAAGAAGCGGTGGGGAAAGTGCAAAATCCGGGTGTTTGTTGGCGGACAGATCAACAGGATGGATGAGGAGAGGAAGGCGTAAGTGCTGGTGGCCACTGCATCTCTTAGCCACTTGGCTACCACTACTGTCCCATGGGTAGTGACAGAAGCTGCTTCCCATCCTGCTGAGCGCTCCCAGCTTTGCCATAATGGGATCTGTGAGCTCTGACTTGGCTGCTTTGTCTCATTTCTCTGTAAATCAATGTGGCTTCAGAGTGGGAAAACCTGAAGTGCAAACTGAGGCCAGCAGCAGGGTTTTCTGCTGTGGCAGGTCCCTGTCAGAGCTACTGTTTCCTGCTAATTCGGGAAAAATGTGTCCTTTTCCCTCAATCAGGATTGTCTCTCTGCTGAGCAAGTTCCGCCTCGGCTTCCATGAGGTCCACATCCTCCCTGACATCAACCAGAAACCCCGGCCAGAGAAGTAACCAGCCCTCTCCCCTTCCCCCTGCCCCCCCAGCACCCCCAAACCTGCCCAGACCCTCTTCCTTGGCACTGTCTGCTTGTGTTGCAGCATCAAGAGGTTCGATGAACTCATCGCTCCCTTCAGGCTGAATGATGGCTTCAAAGATGAGGCCACAGTGAATGAGATGAGGCAGGGCTGTCCCTGGAAGATTTCTGATGAGGAGGTTGATAAAAACAGAGCCAAGGTAGCTCCAGTGCTGGGGGAGCTCCTGCAAAGGGTCTCCAGCTTTTTAGACAAAATTCAATCTTTCTGGAAACCATTAATTTGTGTTTCTCAATGCTCTTTGCTCTGCAGTCACTCCGACAAGTGAGGCTGAATGAGATTTTGCTGGATTACTCACGGGATGCAGCACTCATAGCCATGTAGGTGCCAGCAATGCCCTCATACCCATTTGTTGCCCCGTGGGAATGGTCCCTCTGGATGTTCACCCCTCCCTGGGCAGGGAGATCCTGTACAGACACCTTAATGCTGTGGTGGGACGGTGCCACACCACAGAGAAAAGCCCTTGGAAGACACCAAGGGCTCCAGCCTGCGTCCCGTCAGGGGGAGGATGTGGTGTTGCCCCTTTTTAGGGAAGTAGCCTGCACTGGACTGAGAAAGGGGCTGTGGCAGTGCTCTGTGCCGGCCCTGCCTCACGCCCCTCGCTGTGCTGCAGCACTCCGCCCATCGGCAGGAAGGGCCGCTGCCCCAGCTCCCTCTACATGGCCTGGCTCGAGACCCTCTCGCAGGACCTGAGACCCCCTGTCATCCTCACACGAGGAAACCAAGAGAATGTGTTAACGTTTTACTGCCAATAAAACCTCCTGGATCCCTGATGACTTGGGATGTGAATTTTTCAGGCCAGTTTTGATCCTGGAGCATGCTCCTCTAGGAGTCTGGGGGAGCATGGTGGTTACCAGCCCTCTGGAAATGCCCACCAGGCACAGCTGCCACCCTCTTACGAACACTTGTTTGGCCCACCTCAGGCTCTGTAGGTTGCATACTGATGAACAGCAATGCTGGCCCTGCGGTGCAGGCACTGCTCTGGCCTGGGGTTAGCCAGAGCCAGGCAGGTGAGTTGTGGGGTCCTGCACCTGCACCCCCAGGAGAGCACAAGTGGTGTGCAGGGACTGAATGCTGGCCCCACCCAAGCCACTGGCCCAGGGTGGGAACAGCCCCAGGGGCCGGGAGCAGGTCAGCACCAAGCGTAGGGGCTGCAGGGCCACAGCATGTCCCCTCAGGGATGGGAAAACAGCTGAGCCTGTCCCCACCAACTGAGCAGCAGTGAGATGTTACCTCACACTGTGGTGCCTGGTTGCAGGTGCAGGTCCAGCTCCTAATGGAGACAACATTAACCACCAGAACCAGGACATTTCTGGTGCAGATGGCCCCAAGCAAAGCAGGAGTGCAGCTCATTTCCAAAAGCACAACCCAGGCCCCCTTGTCGTGCTGCAGAAGAAACACAACACATTCATTCACCTTAAGAGTTACAGAATTTACTGATAATCACCACCAGGATTAGAAGTGTCAGTAGAAAAATAAAATGTACAGAATTTTCAATCATACAAAGATTTGTTCGTGACAGCCGCAGCTGTGAGCGAGAGGAAGCCAGGTGGGAGCAGGGGGGATGTCATACACAGGGAGCAGGACCACGAGCCTCAGCATAAGCAGGTGTTCCTCCAGGGCAGGCAGCTTCTCCAGAAGGTGTTTCCTTACCCAGTGCACTGGCTGGGCTCCCCAGCAGAGGCTCACAGCACTGCAGAGCTCCAGACCCCTCGGTGTTGATGCTTGTAGCAGCTCTGCAGTTTCTGGCAAGTCTGACTGAGCAAAGTCTACCAATACCTGCTGAAAACTGAAGGGATTCCTCCACGTGCCTCACTTGGAATAAAGGAATGGAAATGGAAGGCCAAACCAATGCGGGAAGAAAACTGCCACCAGTGCTTCAACTGCCATCTGGTGCTTCAACTCAAGGCTATTCCTCCTTCCCGTTCAGCTCTGGTTTTACTGGAGAGGGAGGTTGCCAGCAGCAGTCAGCAGAGTGGAGGATGCTCTGAGGCCACCAAGGTGACACAAAGAACTCGCCCCCTGTGCTAATATCTATCAAGACAAACCAGCTGATTGTTCACCTCTTATGCAAGAATCCCCTGAAAATTTCACAGCATCCAGGCATAGAGAGACATTGCCAGCTCCTAACAGGGTCAAGCTGCCATCTCTTCAAGTAAACCAGAAACCCCTCAAAACAGATTCTGGGAGATCCCGAGGGACAGAAAACAGGAGCTTTTCAGTTCACCCACCACTGAGTGATTTTACTGAGCAATTTTTCACTTGTTCTGAGCTCTGTAACAGCTCCATTTGTGTCCTGCATCTGTCAGCCCTGTTCCTGCAAGGAAACCTCCTCGTGCTGTAGCATGGGGCACATGGATAAAGTGCTTTCTCAGTTGCAATCAGCTTAATGGCTATTGAGCAGTGCCAGGCACCGGGGCAGGGTAAAGGAGAGCACAGCAGGTGCTCAGGACACGGGTTTCTGTCACCTGAAAGGTAAAGCCAGACCCACCCCATCCAAATTCCATGTGATACTTTTAATCCATCCAGGAAAACACAGGATAATTCCTGTAAATTAAACTGTGCACCCTGTACACATGCTGAAATACAAAGTGGGAAGGGGGAAAAGAGAGCAAGCTTATTCCTTCTTTTTCATTGTTTCTGCCCTGGCAGGAAGACTGGCTCTCTCCAAGCAGCATAGCACACAGGGCCCTCCACAGATCCTGGATTTAGTACATGTTACACCACTTGGACCTCACCCACCTAAGAAGAAGGATTCACATTAAATTATTTCCTAAACTGTGCATCTATATTCCCTGAATTAATATGGGCTAAAATTTAGAGTAATCTCAGTAAGTAGCTCCTCTCACCATACATAGAGAAACCCTTTTCCATGATAAACACAGTGCCCTGTTGAAGGATCACAGAATCAATTTAGTTTAGAAAAGCCCTCTAAGATTGAGACCAACCTTTGACTGATCACCACCTCATCATCTAGACCATGGCACTAAGTGCCACGCCCAGTCATTTCAGCACTGAGGGCATGGGCTCACGGCAGATAAATGGCCCTAGGAAATGCTGCAGGTACAAAAGGAGTTGATTTGGAAACCAGAGGAATTCAATGAAGACACAGATGGGAACTGTCCCCTGAAAGGCTGGACACAGACAGCGCTTTCCCTCTGCAGCCCACATGGTGTGAGCTGGCTACAAACACGGACCACAGCAAACTCCTAGGGGTGGCTACACTGCCCAGTCACATCCCCGGAATTCAACCTCAGCTTCCCCAAAGAACCAAGCCCCGGGAAGCACCCAGTTAGCTGCTCAAGTGCCCCAACCATGTGGCACAACTCCGGGCACAAGTGCAGAGCTACCAATTAGTTAAAAGTCACTTAAAACCAAACCAAACAAAAACAATTAATGAGACAGTACTGCCTGTGGATAAAGGTTGGTTTGGGGCTGTGTTCACATGGACACAGGAATCCCCCAGGCTCCTGCCAGGAGCCTTGCAGCTCTCCCAACCTCCGGCATGCTGTTGGCTGGATGCTGACAACACAGCGCACTCCTCGCACCGGGGATGCCCCGGGTCACAACCTAGCCTGGCCATGCAGCTCGCAGCAGCAGCATGAGGGATTTTATCCAAGCTGGCCAGTGCCATTTCCAGAGCAGTACAGACACCCAGCTGCACCACACCAACATGAACAGCATCAGCAAGTCAAAGGAGAATGGGGACGTCTGAAAACACGAGTCTCCTCCAAAGCCCGAGGAGAAGCTGTGCATGCCCACCTGCACACCCTGGGATTTCTGGAGCACCCATTCCACTGTGCTTTGTCTCTGGGCAGAATGTTCACAGGGCCAGAAGGGCTTTGCTGTAATAAAATTCACAAAAACAGCTATCTTTTTTACACCAGTCATTTCTCCTGCACAGCATAGACAGCCCAAGCTCCTAGACACAAATTTGCACTCTCATCCACCTGAAATGAGTTTTCCTTTTGCTGCTACCAAATCCACTATGGCTGTGATCTGCTATTAAGAAGTTTGGGCCAGGAAGAAAACAAATTATTTTTTTAATTTAAAAAAACTGACATTAAAAGAGCTTCAGGTTCACTGAAAACCAAGCAACAACAGGTCAAAGCGGTGAGTGAGCTCTGAGGACATGATGTCTCTGGTCCTGTTCCTACTCCAGCACAGCTGGTGTCACATCTTAGTCATGTCCCGTTACCACAATTCATCAGTGGTGAAAGGTACCTAGGTCTCCTCCTCTGGAAGTCATTTTCCTACTCTCCAGAGAAATAAAAGTTTTGCTTGGCACTTAATGTTACCAAAAAGTAACAAAATTCACAATTTTAAAATTTCAAGCCAGGCTGGAGGCAGGAGCAAGCCCTCCCAATTCCTTAAATCAGTGGAAGAAGCACATGGATGGAGCAGTGCTCCCTGTGATTTGTTCTGAGGCAGCAGGTCCTTCGCTCCCCCTCTGGTTTG
This sequence comes from Aphelocoma coerulescens, assembly GCF_041296385.1. Lineage (NCBI taxonomy): Eukaryota > Metazoa > Chordata > Aves > Passeriformes > Corvidae > Aphelocoma > Aphelocoma coerulescens. The sequence goes on along the minus strand of NC_091025.1, from coordinate 8,327,264 downwards.
TGTTCTCCAGCCTCTCCAGAGGAGCTATAGAGTGGCCAGAATGCGCAGGAACGAAACCACCACCACACAGAACGTCTGGCCCACGCCAAAAATGAGGGCCTCAAAGGGAATCATTTTTTTCCCTGCAGCTCTGTAAACTCCAGCAATGGCAGCACCTGTAGAGAGGGGGAAAAGCCGAGACGTGAATGTGAGCCAGCTGCCCTGCCACAGGGATGAAGGGGAAGCCTCAGGATGTGAGACTGGGGCAGAGAACAGTGGGGTCTGAAGCTCTCCCTGCACACCAGCAGGCAAGAATGCTGGGCTGGGGATGTGTGACAAACGTCAGCCAGTAACCCATGCATGCTGGTGGCAATAGGAGAACTGGTGCTGAAACGCTGCTGAGGCCTCCAGCAGCTGTGGAGGTTGGGGTGGTTTGGGACGTACCCTTGTCACAAGATCCCCCACCCACAGCCTGCAAACATTACCCAGTTCTGGGCACTGACACCAAACCTCTGAGAGATTTTCCTCCAGGTGCTCAGAAATCTGAAAGCCCCCTTGGCTCTACACCCGATGGGCACGTTTGGTATGCCCGACACAGGGCTCGAGATGGGCTATGGTCCAGCTCTGTTTGTAGGGCAAAGGGGGAAATAGAGCCAGAACGTTAATCTCCATCCCGGGAAACACCGCTATTCCACGCACTCCCGAAGGCAACGTCTGATCACCACAGAGCCCCCCGGCCGATACTGCCAGGCACTCGCCGTACTTGTGAGGGTGCCGGCGGTGATGGGTCCCACGATGCCCATCAGCAGGACGCTCACGGACATGAACCTGCCGTACTTGTGGTGTCGGAGCGTGAAGAGGGCAAGCAACGCGGCCGGGACGTGGAAGGCAAGGGAGGACACGAGCGCCCACAAGAAGACGCCGTACCACATCTCTGCGGAGAGAAGTGCTGTGAGGGAGGCCCGGGGCCCGCGAGCCTCCAGCGGCCCCGGCGGGCGGGCCCCGTTTCGAGCAGGGAGGTACCTGGGAAGGTGGAGAGCGGGCTGGAGTAGGTGGTGGTGCCATTGCCCACGCGGGGCACGAGACGAAGGCTGAGGATCTGCTGCAGGAGCCCACCGCCGCCCGCTTCGCCACCCTCCATCCCCACACCCGCCCCGCCGCCATTCGCCACCGCCTCTTCCGCTCGTCCCGTCCCGTTCCGCCCGCCGCAGCCAATGGGAAGCCTTGGGAGGTGACAGACAGGGCTCACAGCCAATCACTACCGGCCCCCGGGCGGCCGGGCCCCGCCCTGCCCCGCGCTGCCATGGGAACGGCTGTGGGCCGCAAGGAATGCTGGGAGTTCCCGGCGGGGCTGGCGGGACGCTCTGGCCCGCTGGCGGCCTCTCGTCGCTGCTCCCTGTCCGCGGCGCCGCCTCGGAGGCGCGGCTGTTCTTCCTGTCCGCCGGGGGGCGCCCGCGGGCGGCAGCGGCGCTCTGGGCGGCGGCGGCTGGCGGGAGGTGCAGCGAGGCGGCGGGGCCGGGCCGCACCATGTCGGGGTCGGAGTCGGAGCAATACTCCTCGGCCGAGGATGACGACTATGTGCCCTCAGGTGAGTGGTGGCGGGCGGGAGCCGGCGGTCCCGGCGGTCCCGGGGCTCACTGTTTATGCTTGCAGGTGCGGAGTACAGCGAGGATGATGAGAGCGAGCTGGTTCGGGAGGAGGAGCCGGCGGACAGCCCGCGGCCGCCCCGTGGCAGGAGGAGCCCCCGCCGTCCCGCCAGCAGGTACGGCAGCGGTGATCCGGCCTGGTGCCGCCGCTGGTGCGCTGAGGGGCGGAGGAACGGGAAATGCTGCGCTGCGTTCCGGTTGGTGGCAAGAGCAGAGAACCTCGGCCCCGACAGACATCGTGCCTGAAAACCCTCCCCAGCAGGAGTTGTTTATGTTAACCTTTTTAAGTGCAAAGTACGCATATACGGGGGTTTCTCCCCTTGATATAAGTATATATATATATACTTTAGTTGAGGTTGGTTTCTGTCTAGCCCAAGTTCTCCTCCCCTCTTGGTTCCTGCATTATCCCAGAACCACAGGACCCTGGAATGGTTTGGGTTGGAAGGGACTTTAAATACTACTTTGTTCCATCCCCCTGCCATGGGCAGGGACACCTCCCACTAGACCAGGTCGCTCAGAGCTCCATCCAACCTGGCCTTGAACACTTCCAGGGATGGAGCAGCCACAGCTTCCCTGGCCAACCGGTGCCAGTGTTTCAGCACATTATATACTCACAGAAACGCATGCAAACGGGCCAGTTCACGTCAGGGGCACTGTCTGCATCAGTCTCGTTGTATTTTCTGAGTAGCATCATCTCTTGATAAAATACATACACCCCCAGGGTTAAGAGAGAACCTCCCAGATTGAATGTGTTAGTAAAAATATGAAATATTGTGTTGCTTTGCCCAAGCTTACAGTTTGGCTCTGTTGCAGCAGTGTTGCAGCAGCTCCATATACATTTTTTCTTCTTTTTTGGCTTCTGCTTTCAGGAAGAGGAAGAAAGGCTGTCTCTTGCTAGAGCCAGATGAGAAAGAGGAAGAAAAGGCCCAGCAGAATGGAGATGAGCAGAAAGAGGAGGAAGTGGATAATGTAGAACAAGTAGAAAGAAGCAGAGAAGAAGAAGAAAAAAAGAAGGAGGATGCTCTTTGGGCCAGTTTCCTCAGTGATGTAGGACAGAAACCCAGAGCAGCAGCTGCCATGCAAGTGACACAAATCAAGAAGGTAACAGGGGCCTGGGCATGCACAGGGAGCATGGGAAGGGCCTGAAGATTTAGAGCATACAGCCTTGGTTTTGGCTAGTATCAGAGCTGGGAAGAGGCTGGGGTTGCCCCTGCCCACTCTGCTTTGTAAGACTAGCATCCCCTGATGGGCCAGACTGCAAGGTGCTGGTTTCCTTCCAGATGGGGAGGTCTGTGATCTGGTGGTGCTGCTTTTGGAGCTGTTTCATCAGCATCTCAGTGTCCCACACAGCCCTTTTGGTTTCCCTCGCTGGTCCTGGATTCCTCTTGTGACACAGGAATGATGAGCTTTGGTCTGAGTTGTGCTTGTGGGCACAGGTCTCCCCGAGGCTTGTGCCTTTCCTGAAGCTTAAAAGAAAAAAAAAGGGAGTCTGTGTGTGTGTGTTTGAATGGAGAAACGAGAGAGGTGTGTGCTGACATCTCCATGCCTCCATCCTCGAGCTGTGAGGGGGTCTGAAAGGTGCTGCATGTTGCATGTTTGTAGCAAGATTGAATCTGGCTTTCTTGTGTCCTCTGTAAGCCCCGGTAAGGTGCTCTCAGTGTGCAAAGGTTTTTCTGGAGAGAGAATTCCCTGTGTGGGAGCTGTTTAAAGGGATTTGGTTCTCTGTAAAACTAAGTGCACATATTTGCCTGGCAAAGCCTTTCACGCTTAAGGTGGTAGGAGTGAAGCAAGTACCACAGCTGAGCCTCTGTTGCTAGAATTTTCAGTTTGGGTTTTTTTAAATGGTCAGCCAAAAAAAAAAAGTTCAGTAACAGAAGTCTGGAGTCTGCCTGGTGAGTACAGCTCTGACTGTGTGAAGATTCTTTCTATGACTGTTGGAAGGCAGAGCAAGTATAGTTGTATAATATTTGATTGCAACTCTTGGAATAAGAGTCCTTTCATCTTAGCCCTCCTGCTTCTCCTTATTACTGACTGAGCAGCTGGGGTGGTTACTTGTAGAGTCAGAGGGAAGAAGAGAGTCAACATTTCTTCTGAGCAATCTACTTTTATGGGCAGGTTGCTGTAATGTGAGATGTCTTTGAAAGTTCCTTCATAGCCTGGAATAATTCATGGATATGTCCAGTTCATCTGTTCTCTTTGTGAATTTCTTAACTTGGGCTTGCATTGCCTGCTTGAAGATCTCTGTGGTCTGTGGTTGATTTAGAGCAAGAATTTGAGGGTTTTTTTGGTAACTTACAGACTTGGAGGTTTTTATGTATGCTTTTAGCAGCTGTAGCTGTGACTGAGTAAATTAAGAGACATTGTTGACAAATTGCTTAATAAAGATTTTTCCTTCTCATATAAGAGATGTTACTAACAAGTAGGGAGATCAGCATTTTTCTGCTGATGAGTTGTGTTCTTCTCTATTCTTGAGTAAAAATAAACATACTTTTGTGGAATTCACCTTGGCAGCTTTACTGCTTGGTGGTGCTTAGTTTGGGAGAACCAAGTCTCCAGGCTTTTGCTTGCTTTCTGAACCACTGCAGGGTATTCTTGTTCCTTCCTACATTTATTGCAATTTCACTTCTTGCTTTGAATTTGTTTTGATCCTAGAGTTTCAGTGACAGTCTGGAACCAAAATGGGGAATTTTATTCTGGTGGAAGGGGTATTTATTTCCTTTTTCTTGTCTGTGGGTGACTTGCTTTGAGCACCGTTCTAAACTGCAGTGCTATGCAAGATCTGTGTTGGGCCCTTGGCCCTTTGGAATGATAATTTGGCTTGGCTCCACAAATGCATTCTTTTGCTTTCTCCTTCATGTATTTTGTAGGCTGAAGAAGAGAAGAGTGGGAATAAGCCTCAGGAGAAGCCAAAAGATTCAGGAAAAGTGACAATCACCAAAACGTTCGATTTTGCTGGTGAGGAAGTCAAGTAAGTTGGCAGATGTGGTATGTCCATTGTGGGCACAGTGCAAACTGGGTACTGCAGTGCTGGGGGCAGGCTGGAGCTGGGCTATGGAGCACAGTGGGTCTTCTCTTTCCTTTACACTGTTTTTTTTCTTTTATTGTGAGCACATACAGACCGAAAATGAGGCCAAGATTTTCCTGCCTGAGCTGCAGAGTATCCTTATATGTAGACCTCAGGCTTTGTTCAAATTCAAAACATTTGTAAATGTAATTCAAATTCACTTAGGCTTCCCCATCTGGCCAGTGTTTATAATGGTTGGCAGAGCTCCCTGGTGGCACTGTCACTGGGAAGGTTGAGACAAGGAAGGAAGCAAGCACATCTCTGGTCCCACAGGGATGAGGGTAACACATTTTATTCCTTTAGGCTAGTCCAGGTTCTGTGCTGGGGGCAGGATATTGGCTGGCACTTTCCCTGGTGATGTTCACAATCCACGACAAAGATGTGCAGGCAGTAAGAAATGTTTGGTTGAGCAGACTAACAGCTGAATACTTTTGCCTCTGAAACGGCTGCAGCAAAGGGGATGGGCTGGGTAAAATCATGCTTTAGGCTGAGTTTGGCTTACAAGAGGCCTCTCAGGCTGTGCTGCAAGAAGGGCCGTGTCTTTTATAAATGTGTAGGATCAGAACTGAGGGGCCTTGGTGAACCCACTTGAAATCTGACTGCCCTGTGACCTGCTGGTTCTTATCATGTGGGATTTTATTTATATGTAGCAGAAAACCCGTTTTGTCAGACTAACTTGGCCTGTTTTGTGGGACAGCAGAGGGCAGCAGTTCCCAGCAGTAACACTCGCCCTGCCTAAATCTGGAGGAGGAGGCAGAGCTGGGGCTTCTGCTGCTCTTGCTTTTCATGTGAGCACTGCTGCCTGAGCTGTTCGAAAAATCTGAGGAGAGCTGTGAGCCATAGTAGGAACTTTGCTACTTCCCTGGGCAAGCCAGACTGTATGAATACCTTTCCTTCACTTCATTCACTGTCCTTTGAAACGTTGGTTACCTTATGTGAACAGAAGTTGTTCAGGGCTCCTAATACACTGATTTTATGCTTTTGACACCAGTATCTTATCTGTAGTTTCTTAAGAACGATAACTAAGAAAATGACGTTGTCTTGCACCAGTTGCTTTTTTAGTGTCCTTTGTACTGCTCAGTGCTTACTATTTCCCTTGGGCAACTGCAGAGGAATCACTAGAAATTTCTACCAAGTTTTGATGGAATAGGCAACAGCTGGACCCTGCATACACCAAGGCTAATGCATATTTTGTTTACAGCAGTTATTGTATCAATAGGTTACAGAGCCAGCAATAGAAGGTTTGCAGTGAGGTCTGGAGCACCATTTTCTGCTGGTACCAGAGTTACAACAAAGTTATGTTCCTTAGCTCTTTGATAACAGAAAAATCCTTCAATGTTTTTTGCCCCTTGATTTTTGTGATATGCAAAGCTGATGCTTTTGTGTTGTTTGCTACATCTTGCTTCTTTAAATGGGTTACACTGTTAGCTGTGTGTAGGGTACAAGGGGGTACTTGCTACTCACAGCTGCTGGTACTTTCCCCTAATGGCAGTAGGCGAGGCCCAGAGGGCTGCTTTTTCTTCAGAATAGCAGGAGGTTGTCTTTGCACCACTCCAACGTCTGCAAATGCTCTGAATACCAAACACTGTCTTCCTTGCCTGGGGAAGCAGCTGGCGAATCATTGGTTATAAAAGGCCAACACATGGTAGTTGTGTGTGCGTGCATTTCTGGACTGAAGGAACTGAAATGAGAGCTGTCTCTGTTGCTTTCCTTTCTAAATGGTTTGAGGCTACTGTTGAGTGTTGCTCTTTTGAAAGCTTGAGAAGAATTTAGATCAGTATTTAAGCAGTAAAAGATTCAGGGCACAAATTTTCACAGTCTGCTCACTGATGCTCTTAAAGAAGATCATTTAGCCCTGATCTCCTGTTGCAGAACAATTTATTTTCTCCTGTAAGAAGATGGTATGATTTTTCTTGCCTGATTGGAATAGCAAAAGTGGCTTGAAAGTGATCTCCAGCTACAGGGATATACTGGAATAGTAAAGGGCCTTCATGTTGTCAACCCCCCTGTAGGTTTTTGCTGCACTTAATGTCTGTTTTGATGAGTACGTTCTTGTATCAGTTGCTAATGCTGAACTTTAGCTTCGGAGTGTAAAAATTAACAATTACCAAATGAAGATTTTAATTTAGTGGCTCTGAATTTTAGAAAATACATTATATAGTTTTGCCCTGTGAAACTAAAGCTGTTGAATCCTGGAACTAGAAAGAATCTTAAACTGATTGCAGTGCTTTCTAGTTGGAACTTTTTTGTCTGCTTTTCCTGCCTCCCTCATGTTAAATAGATTAGGAGCAGCAGGTGACTGTCACCCAAATGGCTGTAATTGTGGGCAGCAAGAGCAATTTGCAAAGGCATTTCAGCATCTAAATGGAAGTTCAAGCCATTTCTCCCTGGCAGAAGAGATTGACTCTCCTTTGAAGCCTCTGGTTTATGAACTTGCCTCACAATGCAGGACGTGTGTTTGCATTAATAGGGCATTGCATCCCTAGTGCCAGGGTTTAACTGTTGCGATTTGTAATTGCTTGTTTTCTCTTTGGCACTCCAAAAGAATTTGGTCCTTGGCTTTCTTTAAATCTTTGTTGTGCTCAGTGCATCAAAATGGTTCTTCTGTGCTCTTTCCATGAAAGTGAACTTTGTGTCTAGCTGGGACTGCAGCAGAGTGGAGCTCACATGCATGGAGCTGGTCCAGCCCTGTGGTGTCAGTGTGACGACACATGAAGGAAGAGCAGAGTCAAGTTATTGATTGCTATCAAGAATCGATTTTACTTTGAAACATCTTCTCTACCTTAAATTGGCTTGTGGAAGGCAAAACTAAGTTCAAAGGAGTAATGGCTTGGGTGTTAGTTCAGGAATGGGAGGCCTGTGTTCAGCACCCTGCTTCATTCATACACTGCAGATTCCAGGTAAAGGACTCCAGACTAGAAGCCTTGTATTTCTGTGCACATGCTTTGTTTGTGTGGTTTAGAGCCAGAGCTTTACACAGGTTGTTCTCGTGGTCAGAATGCTCTCTTGGTACTGCAGGGTTGCTGTGCTGTACTGATGGTCCTGTATTGTGCTGGCAGAGCAGTGGCTTGTGCTGCTTCAGTGACTCGGCTGCTTCCTCGTGTGCGTGAACCAAGCAGCCAAAGCAAAGCCGTAGTAGGGCTCCATTCTCCATCTGTCAATGGGGAGAGCCCTGCTCTTTTCCTGAAATCTGGCAAGGTGTTCCTGTCACAGCTCTTTTTACTTTCTCACAAGAATAGGTGGGGTCCACACTGAGCTGGTGCATTGCATGGGGCAAATCAAAGTAGGAAGGGCCAGTGCCAAACAAGCAGTGTCACACTGAGTGTGTGACTTGCTGCTGGATACAAGGAGTACTTAAAGTTCATATGGTTCTGTAGAAAGTGATTGGCAAACTCATGTCAGAACAATTTGTTGAGCTGTTCTATGTGAGACATGAACTCCCAGCTCTGGATAAGGGCTCCCTGCTGTTGACTTGTGTAGGAGACCACATTTGTGACTTAGAATAGCCTCTGGGTTGCTGCTGTAGGACTGCTTTTATTTGTGTGACCACTGTGCTCTGAGGAAACAAGCTGTGCTGGTACACATGCTGAGCAGAGTTGAGTGGCAGCTTGTATTCCAGGTGAGGGAACATGATGGTTCACCGTGCAGCTATTACATCTTGAAAATCCTAAAGAAGTACATAAGGTATCTGATTTATAACCAAATAGTTCTAAGATTAAATCACTGTAGTAATTACTGGGGTTTGTACTGGCTGAAGTTGATACTTCATCTGCCGCAGTTAAAGTACGGGGTGAAAAAGAACCTGATTTTCACCTGTTACTGTTTGTAAGTGATTATCATGTAGGATGTGCCTGGAAAAAACCTCATTGTTCATTCTGTGTTGCTGCTTTTCAGCCTACATCAAGGGTTCAAGAAAGATTATTCAGAGGAGATTGTTTTCCAGTTGAAATTCAAGGACCTTAAACTGGACCTTAAGTTGAGGGGTTTAGTGGTGGAGTTCATGACTTTTTGAGCAGAAGAAGCAAAGGTGAAGGGAGGTGGCCGAGGGCAGGTTCTTGTCAGGAGGCTTGCCTGTGCTAATGAAAGCCCTTCCTTGGCCAGTACCCCAAGTCTCTGTACAAGAATGCCATTGACGATGGGAATTGTGCAGGCAGAGCTACAGGCCATGGACGGAGTTTCTTTTTTTTGTGTCCTGTGGAGTCATTGAGGTTTAACTTAGGCCTCATTGGGTGAGGTGGTGGGTCCTGAGCCCAGTTGGAGGTGTTGTCTGGGCAGCTGAGCTCTTCACCTTGGTGAACTCCTCAGTAGAGTTGCACAGAGCTGGTGAAGGACTGATTTATTCCCTTGCAGCAAGAAGTTCTGACCTCAGAGTGGAGGTGAGGTTATAATTCAGTTCTCTGCAGCTGTACAGTACTGCTGCTTTGGGATTTCTTGATGCTGCCTCTCCTTACTGAAATATTGACTTTGTGTTATTAATTTTAGCTCACCTGTGTGCTTGTTGAATGGACAGCTGTGTCCTAGACTGCTCACTGTTTTAACTCTGGATCTGCTGTCCTCTTCCAGAGCTTCAACTACTTGATCCCAGACCCTTTTTAGGAGATAGCATGTGGAAAGGGCTGCAGGAGAAACAGATCAGACATCTGAGAACAGCCTGAGCTTTCCACAGTCCTTGCTCAGGCTCTGATTCCTTATCAGTGGCTGTGATGTCCTCTCTGCTCCTTACATGACTAGTAAGACCAACCGAATGTGACAAAGTTGGCAAACAAAGGGTGTGTTAGCCAAGGAGTTTGGGAGACTGTCACCTGTTTTGTTGCTTTGCTTTGAAGGCAGTTAAGGTAGCTGTCTGAGCAATAGCAGCTGCTTCTGCTTCTTCCTGGAAAACAAGAAGAGTGGAAGAAAAATCCTGATGCTGATAATGTATTTCAAGGGGAATGGGTAAAAAGAGCAGGGAATCTACTCCCACAATTCTCAAGATTTAGAGCTGGCACAGAGAGCAATTTTGAAAACGTGTAATTGTCCATCTGTGTTCTTGCTCTGTGGTCTCAGCATGGCCCAGTCAGACTTGTCAGGCTAACGAGCAGTGAGAGAGCATGTAACACCATTAACTCTCTCCTTATCTTGTGATGCTTTTCAGGGATCTCGGTGGATGAATCAATGCAAGGGGTTGGCAGCATGATCACACTTCTTGCTGGGTGTGAATCTTGGTCATTTGTTTTGTGCTCATGGGGTTTTGAGCAATGCTGAGTGAAGCACAGTAGCTTTTAAAATCAGGAGAAAGATCAGGAGTTTGGGTGGGGATCTCTTGATGTTGTAGGTGGTGTGGTGCAGTGCACATCAGATCAAGGTTAATGTGCTTGACATCTCCCGTATGTGCTTTTTGGAAAAAGCTTTTGCTGTATTGCTTATACCTGTGACTGAGAAGGCAGGTGAGCGTTACCAGAATTTGTATCTTGAAACTTGATATTTGGAAAGCCCTGCCTTTTTTCCAGGTAGATAGCAAGTGCTACACAGCTTCCACCAGATGAGGTAGATGGGTGTTGCCAGGCTAGATATGGAAGACAATGAACTGAACTAATAGGAGCAGAGGAAAAAAACACTCATATTTTGATGTGCTTTTTGCAATGGCTTTGACTGCAGTAGCAAATAATTGTTAGAAAGACAAATTAATTTCAGTGGTCCTTTGAAAAGCCATTCCTTGAGGACTTCTGTTTTGTGTTGCTGACTGGTGGTGCCAGATGTCAGTACGGTTTTATCCTCAGTCCTCCTTGGCTAAGGTGTTCTAGAGAAATGTGTTCTAGTCGCTTTCTGGTGACATGCCACTTTCTGAAGGAGGCCTGCACAGTGCAAAAACCTTGGCTTTTAAGATTTTCCCAGAAATTTAATCTGAACAGTATAAGCATGGGGATGATGCTGTGGGACCATAAGACAAATCAAACCATCCAGAATTACATGAGATATCAACATGACCACTGTTTAGAGGTGGCAGACTAAAAAGTGGGTGGTTGCTTTTCTACTACCAAGCACCAAAATGCTGATCTTGGCATAATGGAGTGTAGGCAGCAGCCTGTTTCTGCCCTTATGCTGTTGTTTTTCTTAGAGGTCAAAGCATGTCTCAGCTATCCACAGTTTATATTGGCTTTTCCCAATTTAAAAAACAACTATTGATTTTTTTTTTTTTTTGGAAGCTAATAAATGAAAACACGTTACCTTTCAAGAATGACAGGGTCTCAGGGGCACGTTTTGATAACCTTTTCTCTGTGTGCATCCATTCCCTGATGCTTCAGAATTTCCTTGGGGAATACTAACATTGTACGATGCTGACTGGCACGACCTGCCCAGAGTTGAGGTCACTAAGTGTGAGCAGGAGCTGTGCTGTGTGCTGGTTCACTTGTGAGCCATTTGCCTTTCTCAGAGGCAGCTGCAGAAATTGTAACTTCATAAACATCAAACCTAGCCAGAGCACTTGGTTCTAAAGTGAATCTAAGCCAGAGCACTTGGTTCTAAAGTAAATCGTTTTATGGTTTGCTTAATGTTCTTGGAGAAGGGGAATGGCCTACTGAGCAGTGTCTAGTCAGGGTTTTTTCATTAGTAGATACGCAGGTGAGGCTTCTGCACAGAGGGACTGTAAGTTGCAAAGTGTTACACAGTAGTGCTACACTCACCAACATGCTCACCCCTGTTGTTTTCCTTTATCTCACCCTGCTTTTGAAACTCCCAAAGTGACTGAGCAGATGCCCACCTGAAGGTCATTTTCGGCTTCTAATGTGGCTTGCTAGTTTCAAGGAAATAATTTATGTGTGCTGGTTTCATTTGTGTGGTTTTTGCTGGTAATCACTGTGATAGAAAAGAAGGCTCAGCTGGGATCTCCAGAGTTAGGAGGAGTCTCAGAGCATCTCCAAAATGATGGATTGACCTCCAGGTATTTTTGGGCATTTCTAGGTCTTTCAGACCTGGGGTGTCTGGGTGCTGCGTTTGCGAACTGGATGACAAACTGTGTTCTCTCATCTCAGGTTCTTCCATGTGTGTTCTGCCTATGTTCTGTGTAAGTTACTGTGGAAGTAGTTCAGTAAAAATCACACCCTTCCCCAGCAGAAGACATTGTTTCTTTATCTGACTTTCAGGTAGTTTCCTTGGTTTAAAAATCTGAAAACAGAGCATGCTTAGTAACCTATTTAGGTCTCACAGTTTCAATAGCTCTTCTGCTACTAGTATGGGGATCTTTGGTCCCTCTGTTCATGCCTTCATCTCAGGGGCCTCAGATGCAGTCCCAGCATTTTGCTGCTTGGCCTGTTGCCCTTGCTTCCAAGCTGCTGCTCATTCCTGACAGCTCCAGGCTCAGAAAAGGGCTTTTGATGTCTGGTGAGGTGCTGGCAGAGGCTGCTTTGCAGGCAGTGGGCCTGGGGTTTCCCCTGCTGGAAAGTGCAGCTTGCAAGATGCATTTTTTTTTTTCCTTTAACTAAGAGATGGTGAAGCAAGAGGGTTTCTGTGTTAGCCTGAAGGGGAGGCAGAGCTGTTTGCTGCTGTACTATCTCATTAACACATTACAAACTGAGCCAAGCTTAGTCTGGCCTTTCCCCCATGGGGCTGCTTCTGCTTTGTAGTGTGTGTTGGCTCCTGTTATGATCTGTGTAACCTTTCTGTCTAGTATTCATAGCTCTAAGTGAATTTGGAACCCCTGGCTCTTGATACCTATGGTACTCCTTCCTTCAACAGGAGAGACGTCCATGACACAAGTGCTGCGCTACTTTGTGGGAGCTGGAGGGTTGCAGGGATCTGTCTGGCTTTCAGTGTATTTGGAGGTCTTGGTTAACAGGGTCAGGGGACTGTCACACTCACACATGCAGCAGCTCATCTGTTCACCTGGAATGCTCAACTCAGAGGTGTGTTCCCTAATGTGGAGTTAATCCTTTTGAGAGGTACAAATGAAAATATAGGGATGCCTCAAAGATGGACATGCTAATGCATGGTGGGGATTTTGAGGCAGTGCAGTGGAGCTGGCCAAGGGAATAGTTATCCAGAGAAGCAAGAAGAGACCTGGTACTTGGAGGTGCTTAAAACTGGGGTGAATAAAGCTCCAGTCAACATGATAACATGATGAAGGCTTGTGCCCTGGCTGCAGGTCAGCTTCTCCAGAGAGCCATGTTTGACATGCTCTACCTGTTGCAAGCCCCAGTGGAAGCTTTGTAACTGGAGCGCTACTTCCCTCTGGATTTAGGGAGCCTCTTGCAGAAGCTGCAAGCAGAGGTCCAAGAGGGGCCTGACAGCTTGGTCATCATCTCAAGAGGCAACACTGTCCATATGTTTTCTTTGCATCTGTCACGGAGTCTTTGTCATACAGGAGATGACAGAAAATCGGTCGTTTCCTTCAAGGCTTGCAAGGTTATGCATTATTGATGTTAAAATACCATTCACCTTTGCTTGTTTTCAGGTGAGTTGGTTTGAGATGCAGCCTGGGCTGACTGCTTGGATAGCAGCACACACCTGCTGTGAGGAGCAGCACCAGGCAGGCAGCTTGGCCCTTGCCTGACTCCAGGAGAGCTCTCATCACATTTGATTCTTTTTAGAAACCAGCCAGCTTCTCCTGCCTGTCTAGTCAGCCTACAAAATTATCAGTTATTCCAGCTTGGTCTTGTCTGTGTTGCTTCAGGGAATAGGCTCAGTTTCCCAGGAAACAGCTTCTCCCACCTGGTTTGAAGAGGAATTCTGTTTTTTTTCTGAAAGGGGGAAAACTAATGTTTTACTTGGAAATTAGAAAAGCGATGGGTGTGTACTAATTTTAGCTCTCTACACCAGGTAATTCAGCATAAAATACATGCATGTGCAGTGTGCAGGCAGATGTGGCCTGGAGGTTCACTTGTGTGAGGACTTAATTCCCTCCTGGAATGTGCTGAACCTGTGCTTTCCAGCATTTTCAGGGCCTTGCAGGCTGGAGGATCTGGCCGTCATGCAGTGCATCTGTCTGTGGAAGGCACATGGGACATTGCAGCTGGAGCACAAAAGTCCACCAAAAATATTCAGAAAAAATATTCTTTGGCTCAAAAGGGATTAGTTTTTTTAACAAACCCCTGTAGATGAGTATTACTTTCTCAAGTGATCATTCCAGAAGGCTGGAGGACTATTTATTGGGACTAAACACAGATGGGGAATATTGAAATAGGGTAATTAGCCTCGTTTTTGTCCCCCTTGGTCTGTGATTCCCCAGAGCTAACAACATTAAGATAGTGTGGAAAGTTTTATAACTGTGTCAGGTCTAAACTGGGGCAGGTTTCCCAAGTGAGGAGTGTGTCCTGAGTACAAGTGGTAAAGAGCTGGCATTTTCCACAGCTTCTACTCTTGTTTTCCTTTTCTCAGCAGGAAGATCAGTGGAGAGAGTAACTGTGCTGCTGTGAGTAAAGATTTTAACTGTCTTCTCTGCTCTAAGTCCCCTTATACCCAAATACCAACATGTTCTTTCTCAGCCGGATGTGCACCAGGTGTTTTGGTTAGGAGAATGTAGCTGTGTTGAGCCACCTGGGGGTAAATTGGAGGGATTTTGGCACTTGGGATGCATAAGGTTGCTATTACACAGCAGACTACAGATATTAGCCTGCAAGTCTTCTTGATATGCCTGTTTGTCTTTCGCAGCTTGTCCTTATCCTGCCTCCGTTTCCCTTTTGTTCAGAGATGAAGCTCTGCTGATGCACTTCTCCAAGGGCTTGCAGGGCACCTTGCTGCTTGCTGCTGAGCTGGGCACTTTGCTAACACACTGCAGCCTTGGCATCCCTTATGCAAATTCTGTTTCTGGCCAGCAGGACTGGATTCAGCTGTGCTGTAGTGGAGGCATCTGAGCACCACACTGGGGCAAGTCCTGGGCTCTGGGTGTTGTGTTGTGCCACGGTGTGGTGGATTGAGAACCTCCTCTTCACCCTGGTAACTCTACACCTGGTGTAAGGGTGCAGCAGACTGGTGTATTAGACTCACTCTGCCACTGAATTGAAGCATGAAAATTTGGGTTTAATCCCCTTCTGCAGATTAGCTGGAGCTGTCAGCATAATGCTCATTCCAGCATGTATTCCTCCTTCCTTGTAGCAGTTTATGTGGCTAAAGGCACTGCTGGAAAGCAGATCAAGCACTTGTTCTTAAATTAATCTGCTACATTTCAGTACTATAAGCACTCTGTGGAACCCCTTCTGGGGCAGCCTTGACAGCAGGTGTTGTCTTCATGTGGTTTGTGCCCAGTGTACATAACTGGGGCCTTTTCCATGCATGTAGGTTGCAGCATTTCAGTTGATAACTGTAAAAGGAAGGGTGATAAGTTCTTCAGTGGAAGTTGGAACTAACATACCCACCACTGGGCACCAAACCAGCAGGCTGGGTGGGTATGGCTATGCCTAAATGCTTGGGTACCACTTTCAGCTTGGTTCAGAGATGAAGGGTCTTAAGAAGGACATCTGTAAGTACTTGAGGCACTTAGTGACCCAGTTTCCAGTGTGTTTTCCTTATAATAACTTCTAAATATGGAAGACATTTCTATTTTACAGTTGCACAACACGTTGTACAGTAGCATCATCTGTGCTACCAGGCTCCGGCATGGTCCAAAAAATTAATAACTGTTCTGTGTTTTGTAAGTCTTATAATGCAATTTAATAGCATAGCAGTGTAATGAAATCTCTGTGTTAAAGTGATGAGAGTGAGCAGTTTTGTGTGTGAATTACAGGGGCTGCAAGTGGGCGAGACACTAGCTACTTGTTTTATTGCTGACAATATACTTATTTTCATGTTTATTCCTGGATTACAATGTCTGAATAGCATCCCAGTAAACAGTCATGCAAATAGTTATTTATCAAGTATTTAAAAGTGAGAGGTCTTGTAATTTTCCTTAGTAATGACTGTGATTTCTTCCGACTGGATTAATGACTCCCATTTCTCCCCATGAAGAACAAGAATTGTTTTGGTTTCTACATGGAGAGAGTTATTGTCTCCCATAATAATGCAGACCAGAGGATTTCTTTTTCCTTCCTGGCCTGAGATCTGGGAAAGGTTGAAATGTGCATAACCTGAATTAATACCTTGTAAAGCTCTTTAATACTCTTCCGTCACTCCTGTTGGAGTGGTGCAGGAGTTGCTGCTGGCATCAGCCTAGCAGCAGCCTGCCTCAGAGCAGCTTTTGTTTCAGTTTGAGGCAGTAAGTGGGTCTTGTGATGGAATTGCCTTGAAAGGTCACTTTTAATTACATTTCTGTCGCATTCCTCTGTCCCCAGCTGGGCAGTCCTGGTGGAACAGGTTGCATGCAGCTTTGCAGCTGAATTTCTGCAGCGGACAACTCCAAAAATATCTGTTAGAGCAGCTGCTGGCAGGCCAAAGAGAGCAAAGAAAATGGAACTAAGTGTTGTATTTTGTGCCCAGCCATTGTTACTGGTACCCTGAGGTGGAAGAGGGTGGGAGAATCAAAGCATAACTAAGCCCTTGGTAGCAACCTGTCTTGTACCCCTGGATAGCTGAAGTGTCTGTCATTGAAGGCCTGTGCCAGACTCTCCCTGTGCTTCATGATAAGGGTCCTCAGCAGGCAGACATTTCTGCTTTCTCGCCCTTTCTGGGATTGAGCATCTGCCTGTTCCAAGAGCTGTGGCTTGTAGTGCTGGTCCAACCAAGAGTGTGCTGTCTCTGTCGGAGTGAAGATCCCAAATTTATCATTTTAGCCTTGCGCCTTTCTTTTCCTCAGCTGGTAGGGGAGACATCAGTCAGTTTTATCCCTGTGTTGGAGAAGGCTGAAGATACTCAGGAGGTTCAGGCCAAAGACCCAGTGCTGTGATCCCAGCTCTTTCACTGGCTGTGAAGACTTGCTCGCCATTGTGTGTCCGGATCCTGTAAGCTACTTATCTGCCAGATTCTGTAGTTTTGTGGGAGCTGAGCTGGGCCATCGTCTCTTAGCAGAGCCTGTGGGAAGGCATGCTTTCAGTGACCTCTGCCTCCTTTCCCAGCCCCTGCCTCCTCTTGGTCCTACACTCTTCAAGGCCCAGAAACGTGCAGGGTTCAACAGCTGGGATCCAATCCAGGAGCAGGTCCCATGGCTGTAATGAGACCAGTGGAGAGTTGGGGGTTTTTTTCCAGGGCACGTGGTTACTATGCTACACTTCTTGGGTTCCTGCACACTCCAGGTTGCCTAATGTTTCTCTCTGTGGCCCATGTGCTCCCTTGCATGCCAGGGGTGCACTCTAATGGCACAGCAATGCAGGGGGTGACAAGAGGAGAGGGACCCTGCCAGGAGTGCACTTCAGAGTGCACAAGAGAGGATCCTGCTTCTCAGCTTGGCATGGGTCAGAGCTGGCTGTTCAGATGCTGCATTTGAAACGAGACTGTGTGATTGCATTGATCTGAACTCAGCCTCATGGCTGAGGGGAATTCTGTTTTATTACTGCATGAAGACACCAAGTTTATCCTGTCAAATGAAATCCATGGATTATGTCGGGTAACCTTTGGTGTATGACTGCTGCATGATGTGACCACTGTTGCCAAGGGCTGTGGCTGGATGGTGTGTTTGGGGTGTTCTAAATTGTGATGATGCTGTAGCAAGGCTTTTTTTTCTCCCTAAACTGCTTTTCCCTTTTTCCCACCCCTTCCCTTACCAGTCTGATCAGCAAACACTTCTAAATATTCATAGTGTGGGATTTGTCTCTATCCGCATGACTGCCATGGTTTGAAAGGCATGTGACAATGCAGGGGGGAAATGGGGTTAATCTCCTCCTGCGCTGGCAGAACAAGGCTGAGCGGTTGTACAGCACAGGCATTTATTCTTGTGCCTTTTCCACTGCACTTGCAGTCTGTGGAGAAGGAGGAAGGAAGTTTCAGATGTTGATTCAGTGTCAGGATGGAGACATGGATGCACTAGTTGTGTGCAAATGAGATTTCAGGACATCAGTGCCTCCAGGGTTAACAGATAACTCCGTGTCACTTTTGTGATGCCAGCCCAGCAGAACCCGTTTGGGGCTGCAGCTTCTGGGGTTTCTCCATGACTATTAGCCAGTTCTTACATGGAAGTTGTGGGGTCAGGTTGGTGGGTAGGAAGCAAGCAGTGATTAGCCTGACTTGTAGCTGGAGAAGATCCCATGACCAGCCAGGCTTTCAGCCTCTCATCAGCATATGCTCTAGACCAGGGATGAACCTGCACACCCTTGCTGGAGCAGATGTAACCAGAGGCCCAGGCTGCAGGAGGGTGAAATGGAGGATTGTTTCTTCTGTGCTGACTGAGCTGTGGGTCAGGCTCTGTGCCCAAAGAGCTGCAGGGCCCTGGAGAGGCTCACAGGCTTGTGCTCCATGGGAGCAAAATTGTTAGCTTGGCAAATCAGGGCAACCTCATTAAGAGCTACTGAGAGCGTGAAAAGTGTGTTGCTGGAGGCAGGTCATGGTAAATGAGAGGGCTAAAGTAGCTGGGGTTTTCTAACAATTAATTATTGAGTGGTTTTCTAGAGATTCTTCCTCATGTTTATAATTCATTCCCTGCTGTAGATGCCATATTGATTTATAATTTTTTGAAGTTTAATATTTTGCACCCTCGGGGCCTCAAACAAAAATTAACTAGAAAATGAGAGTAAACTTCTGCATTCTGCCTTGTCAGAGCTTTCTCTCCTGTTCCCCATTCCCAGAGCTGGTTTCCATGCTCTGGTTTGGGTTGCAGATGTTGCCAAGCCTGTGTGCCGTGGGCTGCAAGACGTGGGTGGCAGAAGAGCTGCCTCACTGACCAACAAATGAGAAAATCCAGAGCCCAATTAAGAGCCTGGAATTGCCCACAGTGACCTGAGGAGAGCATTTAGTAGCTGCTAGTGAGACAGGCCTATTTGAATGAATAAGCATTCCAGTTTGTTGGAAGGAAAAAAATCCCCTCCTCCCCCAGCTCTAATCAGCTACTCTTTTCCTTTTTCCTGCCATGAATATAGAGGGTTTGTCACTGGAATGAAATCTTAACAAGATGTCTGTTCTTCAGCTTGCAACTGGTGATCTCTGTGTGGGGGATGTGGGGACTCTTATACCTGTTCTCTGTGTTTCCTTGATGGATCTTTGATTTTACTGTTGAGTACAGCTCTTTCATACCCTCTGGTTTATCTCTTTTCCTCCAACAGAGTGACTAAAGAAGTGGACTCAAACTCAAAAGAAGCGAAATCTTTTCTGAAGCAGCAAGAGAAACTGCAGTCAGCAGCTCCAACTTCCTTGCCGACAGTCTCGGGGTGAGTGTGGGATTTCCATGCCCGGGTATGGGCCCTTAGTGAGAAAGATGGCACTCGAGCCAATAGTACAGGCTCTGAAGTATTTAATGGGTGTTTGTTTTCTGCAAGGTTTCAGTGGGAGCAAGACTAGGCCTGGAAGGTGTGATGATTTGGGCTGGAGGGAAGGAACTCGTGAGTTCCAGTGACTCACTTCATAGGTTCAGGCTCAAATTTCTTAATCCTCATAAATCATTCCTCCTAGTAAGGAAATAGTGATTTGAATGTCTTGAGCAGCCTGATGAAACTGCAGGTAGCCAAGGAACATGCCTAAGATTGCCTACATTCCTTTGACAGGTGCTTCTCAGGGCTGTAAAAAGCCATGTCAGGCTGGGCTGTGCCTTCTTAGAGCCTTTGGGTGAGCATTTAAATGAGAGATGGTTTTGCCTCTTTGATGTTCTCTAATATCATTTTGATGTGGATTTGTCACTTCCTGTTCAAGCTCTAACACCTAATTCTGAGATTATCATAATGCTTGTCAAAAGATACAAGGAGGTCGGGTCCCCTGTGCATCTGACATGCCACTCTGGTTCTTGATGAGCTTGGGAGATCACCAGCTTCTTAGGAATAGAGGAGATGCTTCTGTGTTCCAGTGATGATTTTTATTTAAGTCAGTTGTTTGCATTTATATTTGAAAGACATAAGCTGCGTATGATTTGATCACACAGAAACAATACCCATCAAATAAATACATTGTCCTTCCCATCTGCTTAGAGCAATTCTCCAGTGTGAGTTAAGGCTGCCTTTCCCAGAGATGCTGTTATTCAGTTGCTGCAGCTGGATTGTCACTCATTTTTCCAGCTAAGTGTTGCATAGCTTGTGCTTAGCTCAGGGTGGTGAAAGCACAGTATGTGTGTGTGTGCATGACCCTTGACAGCTGCTGTTCTCTGAGCTGAATGAAGGCATAGATGAGCATAGTCTTCATGCTCTTGTTCACCCTGCACAAGGGCTTGTCCCTGCAGAGCTCATTAATTAAGTAACCTAAGTGTTGTGTGTGCAGGGTTTTGTGCTGAAAAACTTGCCTTGGGTTGGGCTGGCATTCTTTGTACAGTTTTGGTGGCCAGAGTTTGTTCGAGTGGCAGCTGAAGCTGGGGCAGCTCCTCACCGTGCACACTGCTGGTGGTCCCATGTCTTCAAACCTGCCTGCCAGTTTCCCCAGCAGTTGCCCTGCTGCTCTGAGTGCAGGCAGGTTTGGCAGCCCACTGGGAAGGCTCCAGGGGCTATTCACCTTCCAGTTCTGCAGAGATCAGGCCCAGGGGAGGAGCTGGGTGGCCAGTGGGCCTGTGCAGCCTGGGCATTACCAAGGGGCATGGTTGCCTTTTCTGGAGCTTGGATTGCTCAGGAGTAATAGCCAGAGCCCAGTTTGAGTTAATGTTGCAGATACTGAAGAATTCACATCAAATACGGAAAAATATGGACTAAAAATTAATATAAGAAATAATGAGTTCAAGGACTTCTTTAACTTTCCTTCAGTGTGATTATTTTGGAAGCAGCTTAATTAGGTCATCGTTCAGCTTGCTGATGTGTGATGTCCTACTGACAGTTGCTTGCCCAGGACATGAGGTGACCTGGCTGTGGAGAAGGGTGGGGAAAAGGCTTGTATGTCTTGCCTTTCTTGAGAGCACCAAACCCCAATCCAGCACAGCCCCAAATGCCTTCCTTTTCACAACCTCCTGCAGTGCATCCTGGCTTTGCATGGGGATCCTATGGCAGAGGAACAGCAGTGGTGTTTGGGTAGATGTGTGGAACAGCCCAGTTCTTTTGAGGCTTTAGTAGGAGGTTCTCTGGGGCAATCTGGCCAGCATGGGCCCTCTGATCTGAGAGTGCTCCAGGGAGTCTTGGACTAGTATCCAAGAGTGATCCCTGAGACTGCCAGAAAACATGCTTGCCTTTGGGCTTAGGAAGATACTTCCAGCTGGGAAGCCAGCCAGGGCATTTTCAGGTGAGAAAATTACTAGCAGGCTTGTGGTATTCCTTAAAGCCAGAGGCAAGCCCCTTATGTTAAGCAAATTACAAAGATCAGATTTTAGACTTGAGCCAAGCTGTCCAGACCCTGCTGCTCTGGAGCAAAAAGCCACAAGCCTTGGGGGCATGCCAGAGCAGTGCTTGGGGACTGACAGAGCCTGGCATAGCCTGACAGTTCTTTGCAGGTACCTTTTGTCTACTTAAAATAGAAGTTTTTGGGGAGAGGGTACATTTTTCCCTTATGCATTATGGGAGAGCTCCAGTCTATTGCCACAAGGCAGTGAAAAATGTGATTTTGGGATCCTAGCTGTGCCTATGGACACCCACTGTGCTGTGAGCCATTGTCAGCCCCCAGGAGCTTTGTCAGCTCTTAAAAAAAAAAAAAGCCTTGCCCTCTGTGCAGGGAATTTGAGCAACTAAGAGCGGCCTCTCCATCTGGCTTTTCTTTCTTCACCTTGCAAGCAGCATGTATTATTTCTGAATGCAGCCAGCCTACCCTGCATTTATTTAATTTCCCTTCTCTAAACAGACAGAAGTAATCCAGAAAAGCAATGGGCACAAAACCAAACATCCGGCTCCACGTCTCCATGTTACAAACCCTTGCAAACTAACTGGTCCAGGGGAGGGGATGTTTGGGGCTGAAAGTGCATTTCCTGAATGTGTTTAACATCCATACCGGATGTGCTATAAAAAGCTAGATTTGTGCTTGTGAGGGACATGGGGGTGGTTGGAGGAGAATAACTTAAACACTTGGCTGTAATTAAAGCCAGGAGTACAAAACAACCCACCCAGTTCTCTCAGCAGGCTTTGCTAGAAAGGTCATAAGCCCTTGGTTCCCAGGGATGTGATGGTTTCCCAGCCTTCACATCATTCCCATCGTGTCCCCCTGTGACACACAGCTAGGCAGTGTTCTGTCAGCAGAGGATATCGGTTTGTTGGAGTGGTTTGGGGTTGTGATACTCTGTTCCAGTTGTTTCTGTTGTGCTCTTGGGTTCTGTTAGGCTCTTGCTGATGCTGTCAGAGGTATCAGATATGGTGAGGGTCCCACTGATCCCTTCTCACTTACTGCCCCAATAGATGGGTGGAAGGCTCCCAGCATCCAAAAAATGCCCTCCACCCACCCAGCTAAGCCTTCTTGTCTGTGTGTTTTAGGGTTCATTTCTTATCTTTAATCACTGCTTCAGGACCTTTTGGGGAAAGAGGAGCTCCTGGCTGTAAATGAAATGCATGACCTGATGGAGGGATCAGTGGTCATTCTGGTACTCCAAGAGATTTTTTTTGCCCTGTCGCCAGGCCAGGCAGGACCTGTGAGCAGGGCCCATCATCTCTGCACTAGTAATCCCATTGTACAACCAAGCATTTCATATTCAGAGGATGTTAAAGCAAATGAAATCCTCCAAGCAGCTTACTGCAAAATGGTTCTGTGCTGTGCTTGTACTTGTGAGACACGACACGGGGTTGAGCTCCAGGCTGGGAAAGCCCTGCACTGACCCAGCCCTGCAGTGGGAGCAGCTGCGATCTGCCCGTCGGTCCTTGGTGCTTGTCAAAGCACGGCGGCATTGCACGGGGAGCAGTGCTGCTGTAGCGGTCCTGACAATGGAAAAAATTTAGTTGGTGGATCTTATTTGAGATTCTCCTCTAGGCATCTGTTTCTACACAGCCTGAACAGGAGCCAGGAAGAAAAAGAGAGGTTTTTCACTGGCTTTGTTCTTGCTTTTGCTTATTACCGAAACCATTTGTAATTAAATGTGGACTTGCTCACTCAGCCCAGCTGTTGCTTTTCTGTTTGATCCTGCCTGAAATTACAGTGGTGGATGTGTGACCTCCTAGGCCTTTTCATGCCTTGTAGGCTGGTATAAACACAGGGGTACAGTTTGCCTTTGAAGCAAGCAGGCACTGCTCTCACAGAGTTCAGGAGGTGCTGTGCTTGCCGACCCCCGGGCTGCGTTGGGACTGCAAGGGTTTGGACCTCAGTACAAGACCCAGCAGGAAAAAGCACTGCAGGAAAGTTCTGACCCTGAGACACATACTTGCCCTGAACAAAGAAAGCCAGATAAACTCTAGCCTGTTCATGATGGATGCCTTCCTCCCAGAGCAGTGGGAGCAGTAGAGCAGTTCACATGGACTGACTATTAAATGGTGTGAAAAGCATGGTGGGAGAACCTGGTGCCTGTTTGCTGTAACATGGTAACATGTAACATGGTGACATGTTACTGTAATTTCTAAGCCAACCTACCACTCCAGCCTGGCCCCTCCTAGGAACTACTTTGTATCCAAAGCTTTTTCTTGCAAAAGATGCTCTTTCTGCATGAGTTGGCTGGATCACTTTGCTATCATGACCAAAACTAGTTACTTGAGATCATATGTGGACACTGGTGAGACAGGCACAGGCTCTCCGTTTCTGGAATCTTCAGATGATCCAGAGCAAGTGCTGCAGTACATGCATGCCTCCAGGGAGCAATTTCATTTCATAGCAAACCCATGGGCTTTTATTCCTCAGAAAGCAGGAATTTACAGTCTTCAGCTCAGCATCAACTGCAAACAATTATTTAGCTAAAACTCTTGGACATTATTCTTGTACAGGATGAGTTAGAATGCCAATAAAGCAGGTAATCAAGACCTTTGGGGGAGCTGGAGGTGGGGTTTTTTTCAGTAGTCACTTAAGCCCTTGAATAGTTCTGCTCTTCCTGGTGAATTCAAAGCTTCCCATCTTTCTCTTGCTCTTCCCTTACTGTGCTCCAGAGAGTGCTGTTCTCCCAGACAGAGAGATCCAGCCCCTTGCACCACAGCCAAACGTCTGGGTGTAGTAGCACACGACATACTTTTCTGTGAACATGATGAACCAGCTAGGGGCAATAATACTCTGTGCCCTAGAGCTAGTTTTACTTGTTTCCTATTCATATGGTTTGGTTGTGAAAGATTAAATGTGGCAATAGCTGTTCCAAGGGAATAATTTCTCTTCGGGTCTTAGATCCCATGTTGTTATTATCTTTAATTATTCATTGTTAGTGCCTGTCTACTGTTTTACATGTATCCACTCCTTGAGTCAATGTGGTAACAAGGTTAGGTGAGTTTTTGGAATATCTTGGTTTTATCTGCTAGTGGAACTGAAATTAATTCCTCTGTAGGGATGAGTGTGGAAAGGTGTTTGTATGTGTCAGGAAGGGGAAGTTTGTTTTTGGGAAGTGATCTGTTCAGTGTTGAAGTGTTTTCATCAGCCATAGTACATAAGATGGTGATTGCTGCACAGTTGTAAATCATGTGAAACACCTCATCCTCTGAGCATCTGCCTTCCCTCTTGAAGTTAGTGCCACATGAAATGAGAGCACAGCACTGAGGGTGTCCATCTTGGCCAGTGCACATTGGCAGCAGCGAGGGCACCCGCAGGGGTTGCACAGCCCGGCTGAGGAGCCAAGTGAGTCTGGCTGTCTGAGCTGTGAGCCATGGCCACACTGCCATTGGATCCTGTGCTAGGGACCTGACTGCTTCCTGCAGACAGGCTTATCCAGGGCTGCAGTCACCTCTGAGCTTTAGCTATGGGTGGGTGAGCTCTGCCATTTTGGGACTTTGCCCCTTTTCTGAAAAGTTCTTTCTTTTGAGCTTATGTTAAACATATTTTGATAAGAAACAGAGCTCTGAGTGTGGGAAGTTTCATACTCAGTCTCCCAGACTCAAAGCAAAACATGCACTAAACATCCTTGTTTTAAACTAGTCTCTCAGGAGCAGTTCTTTCTTTTTCTCAGGCCAAATGAGTCAATGCCTCCTACCCCAGCCTCTGTTGTGCAACAGAAATGAATGAGATTCTTTAGCTCTGTGCTGTGCTTTCCTGTGGCCGTGCTACCACGTGTGTGGTTGCCTTTCTTTGGGGCAATGGCATCTTATTGGAAAGAAGTTTAGCAGTGCCTATACAACTCTGTGCCTTACTCCAGTCCTCTGTCTTGATGTGGCTAAGCTGGATCCCTGGGCTGGACTAAGTGGGATCAGCTGTTTCTTTTTCTAGTCTTGTTGGAGGTTCAGCAGAATGGAATCTCAGCTATTTGAGGACTTACTTCTCTAAAGCATCTGTCTTATAAAATAAAAACAACCCCCCACTAGTCTGAGGCCTTTGATAATTCCCCAATGAAAGTTGTGGGGCAGTTTTCCCTTAGGGCAGTACAGGTTTTATGAGGCTTATTTTCATATGCTTTCATCTCTTGGATCGTGAGCATTTCTCTTTCTCCCTCTGTGAAAATGATTGAGGAAATTAACTGCTAATGGGGAATGAAGCCAGCTGTATTTTTATTCCATACCCCTTGCAAAGTTGTGAAGGGAAGCCCTTGGATCTTCCCATGTTGGACTTGCTCTGGTTGGAGTGAGAGGTGAGAAGGGCAGCCTTGCTTTATGGATAAAGCCTAGGATTGAAGGTGGATGCTAAGAGCTCCTGTTCCCAGCTGTTCCCAGCCTTGGGGGTGTGTCTACCAAGAAGATTTGTTTCCAATTCTGTTTTATTTTGCTTTTATAGTGCTTCCTTGCATATTAACTGAGCTGTACCATGTCCCTTGAGTGTCTCCCCCATACCAGATGCTTGTGTTACATCCTTTTGCTTTCCCACACTTGTGTTCCTCCCTTTTTCTCATGTCAAGGAGCAAGTTCAGCTGAATCATTCTTCATGAAATATGAACCAAGTAAGTAAGGCTGGAGTGGCAGTCAGAGTAGAGTGATGCTCCCTGCTCTCAGGCAGTCCTATTGCCCCAGGCTTTTCACACAGTAGTGGCTTCATTCATGGAAAATCTCATACTAGTGGCCTCATTCATGGAAAATCAGCACACCAGTATTTTCCAGCACATTTGTTAGCCAGAACTTTGATCTGTGTGCTGTGTTGTCAGCCTTGTGCAGGACTGTGAGTAGAAAATGAGCATGCTCAGGCTGGCTGGATTGATATCAAGATGTGAAGTCAAGCAATTAGGGTTGGTTACCAACTAAAATGCCAGCTTTCTCCCTTCCTGCCTGAAAGGAGGTGTTGGTGTGACTCTGAACTCTTGAAGGGTGCTTGGTCTGTCTTCAGAGCTGCAACCTCCTCAGCTGGCACCAGTCTCTGCCACTGCTCTTTTGTTTGATTCCAGAAAAAGACCAGGAGAGGCTGAGCAAGTGTCTGCCTGGCCCATGGGGATTTCCTCTGCCATGAGGATGGTTAGGATGTCTGGGATTCACTTCAGCTGTTGCTGTCCTGGTGTGCGGGTGGCAGAGCCCCCCATTTTTTGCACTGCTCATATTCCTGCAGATACGCTGAGCCTCAAGTGAACTGGTACACAGTCTGAGCTGAAAGGGCACCTTAAACATGCTCCAGTCTGTCTCAAGCTCTCCAGGGTGCTCTAATCCAGTCTGCCAAGCCATGGAGTACTTTGTTTCCCTATCCAAGGAGTTTCAAAGCCTTACTAATGTGTTGGGTTACAGCCCAGTTGTCTTTGCCCCGGAGCCCTCGCCGTTGTGCTTTTCAGAGCGCGAATGGTCCTTGAGGCAGTTGCTGTACAGAGGGACCCACTGCAGAGGCAGATAACCAGTGTTGTGTTGGCAGCAGATGTCCCTCAGGGTGTGCAAGGACATGTGTGACATGCTCTTGTACCCGCTGAGGCAGGGAGGGGAGGGAACAGATTTATTTGACATTTCTGTTGGAGACCACTCCTTTTTTCTGGGAATCCCAGGGGAAGATATATTTTGTGGCATCTCTTCTCATAGCATCTACTATTGAATCTTGCCCATGAGAGTGGTGAGGCCTTGGCACCAGCTGCCCAGGGAAGTTGTGGCTGCCCCAGCCCTGGGAGTGTTCATGGCCAGGTTCGATGGGGCTTGGAGCAACCTGGTCTAGTGGAAGGTGTCCCTGCCCATGGCAGGGTGGTGGAATGAGATGATCCTTTTAAGATCCCTTCCAACCCAAACCATTCTGGGATTCTACGATTATCAGCAAATAATAGAGGATATATATGAGTCTGATCTGACCTTGTGCAAAAGCCTTAATACCCTTTCAAGAGCTCATACCAGTGCTGTTACTAAAAGCCTCCAGGCAGCCAGTGGACAATAGTGACGCCTGTTCATCACCCAACTGCCTGGCTGGAGAACAATGATGGCATTTCTTGGAGTAACAAGTCCTGGGCATGTGCAGGGTTGGATTGTAACACTTTTTTTTTTTCCCCTTAAGCTGCAGGCTTGAGAGCAGCAGGTCTGGATGTAGCACCCATGAATGCAAGTAAGAGGAAACTTGCACCTCTTGGAAAATACTGAAAGAAAGCAAATGTCTGTTTTTTAGATGCTTGCCTGCTTTGCCTTGAGGTTGAGTATGTGTATTCTGTGTGTCACCAGTATGTGTTTGCTGTTCAGAGGTCAGTTCAGATGCTTGTTTAGCAGCAAGGAGGGGGTTAAAGAGAACCCGTGAAAGCTGGCTGATTGCTGCTCATGGCTTTCATAATGCAAAGCCTGTGGGAATTCAGCCGGCTTGGGCTTCATCTCCTCCCACCCCCTCCCCTCTGCTAGAGGCAGGATAACCTTCCTGACTCCTCTGGAGCTGTGTCCCTGCCAGTACGGCTTGCGCAGGGAAGCTCAGCAAAAACCCAGCAGAGGTGTAAGCGTGTGAAAGATGAGATTATTAAACTTTCTTGGGAGAACACTGAAAGAGTCATTTTCCAGCATGGTCGTTTGCTTATACTGTGACTGGGATGCAGCACGTCTGCCTCTTCATCTGTGACCTGCAGATTTCCCATTGCAGGGAGGCTGAGGAAGCAGCTGGTATATGAGATATCTCTGACTCTCTGGAGACTGGAATGCAGGGATGTCCTTGGCTTTGCTGTAGGTTCTGGATGATGCATAGCAAAGTTGTTTAGGCCAGAAAAATATGAAGGTGGTTCAAGCAGTGGTTTGTACAGCACTCTGCACACTGACCTGTGCTGCAGCCAGCACAGTGCTGCAATGTGCTCCCTGTGACAAGGGGTTCTTTCTAATGTTTGTTATTAGAGAAGTGCTAAACAGCCAGTGCAACCCAGGGCCTTCTGTGTAGCGTCTGATTTAAGGACAAGCACCATCGTGGTGTTTTTCCTAATGTGTGAAATCCCTTCTCCCTCCCTGCTGTTTGCAATAACCCTTTGCAAAGCTGGAAAGGCTCTCCGTTTCCTTTCCCACTCACACGCGTGCATTTTTGAGCCTCGCCAGCACTGTTTGGCTATTTGCATTGGGAGGGACTTTCTTCTACTTCCCCAAGTCAAAGAAGAGTGTGTAGCATTTATTTTAGAAATAAAAGCACTTCTCAAGAATTACATGGCCTCTGCAAACAGATGAGCACAAAACAGGTCATGTGCTTTGGGCTGACTTTGAAGACTGTACAGGATAGCTGTCTGCATCCTCACTTCTTGGCTTCATGGCTGTTGTGTTTAACAAGGATGCTTAAGAATCTTTTGAAGGAGTAGTATAGTGGCAGCTTTACAGGTCCTGTGGGACAGTCAGGGTGCTTAGCAACTTTCCCCTGGTCAGAGTTGTGATTGCAGGGCAAGGTTTGGATGTTTATGGGGATAGAATACCTGCCCTCAAACAAATGGGGGGGGGTTTTTCATCCTGACTTTTCTCAAACCCTTTGGAAATAAAAGTTTATTGGTGAATATTAGTGAGAGGTTGTTGGTCATATCTGCAGAGGGACACTACAGAACTGTCTGTCTTCTACTTCCTTTGTTACAAACAAATGTCTCCTGGAAAAAAAGTTTCCTACTGCCTCCTTTCTTTAGCACTAGGCAGGCTGGATGGGAATTAAGTAGCATTGCTGTTACAAGAAGTGCTTTCCTGTCTCTGCATGGCACAGGGATCCTCTGGTCAGCTTTGATACCTTCCTGCTCCACCTCCTGCCCTGCTCATGTTGTGCCAGGTCAGCAGGTATTTGTGCTGCTTTGTCCTTAGCTACTGAAGTAGTCTTTAACAAGCATGTGACTCAGTGGCAGGTGTCACACTAGATTATTTGGAGTCAGATCTGTTCTTGAAATAAAAGGAAGGCTTTGAGTGCCATCCAGTTTTGTCCACACTGGCAGACTAAACCATCACAAACATCTCAGCCTGAAGCAGCTTTGGGCAGCACGTACAGCTGTGTTGGAACACAGCACCTTTATGAGCCCACCCTGGCCTCTTGCTGCTGCTATTTTTTTTTGAGTAACAATGAGAAAATGCAAACCTTCAGTATTCTTTCTTTGTCAGGAGCGGTGCTTTGCAGGAGGGACTCTAGGTTTTAGCACCATTTTCTAGGCAATTTGAGTCAGAACCAGTGGGCTTGTGATGTGTGCTGAAGGTACCAAAACCTGGTGATTTAGAATGGGTGAAAATGTTTAATATCAACTGTCCTGTTAACGTACCCCCTGGAAATGCCCTTTGCCTGGTCCTCATCACTGTGCTGTGGTTATTGTCTTCATTCATCCTGGCTGTTAAAGGGAGAAGTGAAGGCAACCACAGGCTGGTGTGCCTGAGGTTATCTGGGAAGACGGACGGATGCAGTTTCCCAGATCTGAGGCTGGCCCTGAGCTTCTGGATTGCCTTTCTTGTAGCACCTGCTTCCCATGTTGCCTTTGTGACTGCCGGGCTAAATACTGCTGCTTTTAGGTGAAAAGTCTGATTGTGCATGAAAAAAAGGTTTCCAATAAGACCAGAAAAAGGACAAAAACTCCAAAACCCTCTCTGAACCGGGGCATACCTAACATGGCAGGCCTGCAAACTAGCTCCTTAGTCTACTGCCTAGAGCTGAAGGCCAGAAATGCTCAGGAGTTCATCTGCCTCAGCTCCTGCATGGCACACTTCTCCCCAGCCACCCCTGTGCCAAAGCAGTGGCCTTTGTCTGGCCTCTCTGGTAAAGAATTGTATCTAATTTTGAGTATAAGACCTCAAAAATTGAATAATCCTCCCTTTCTTTGAGCTTAATTAACAGTGGCAACTAATTGTTGAACAAATAATTTGAAACAGTTACAAATATGCCAGAACTTCCCAGAATACAGCAAATTTCTTGAGCTCTGCTTTTGTGCGTTTTATTTAGGTGTCACTAGGATTTGGTTGTGTTTATGCCTGTTTCATGTGGAAGAGATTGCTGCTGCCTCTCTTGCTCTCCAGGTCTCTCTAGGTGCCTGTCTCTGAATTTGAGGATGCACAGTGGCTGATTTATGTCATTTACTGGTTTGACCAAGGGCAAGCTCCTGAGCTGTATAGCTGTGAGTGATTCATCTTTCCTCATCCATGGAGATAAATGTCAGGATGGATGTCAGCTGTCTGGCTGATGCATGAGTGAATCTGCTTTCTTATGTGCACCTTGAGCCAAACGTACATGCATGAATTTTTTACTGTTTGTGATAAACCTGGAAATGCAGATTGTGTGGGAGGAAGAGGCCTCCTGGTTTTAAATATTGATACCAATATAACGGGGCTGTTGCTGTGACAATCTGGGAGCCTTGAAGCATTAGCTCAGAGATTATGCTGAATGCCGTGGGGAATTCAGTGGTGTGCAAAATAAAAGAAAGAGCTTTGCAAAGTGATAATATGCTTCAGATGGAGAAATAACGGATGGGGTCTGCTTGGGCCCACAGGCTATGGGGTTGAAAATGGGAGAGATTCAGGCTGAATCTTTGGAAGAGGTCCCTGACAGTTTTTTTATTTACTTTGATTTGTGATGTAACTAAAAAGAAAGCAGCTGCCCAGAAACATAGGTGCCTATGGATTGATTGCTGTGGAGGAAGAGGTGAAGACCCTGTTCCTGGGAAATGCTCAAGGCTTGCTGAGGTGGATGTGGTAGGTTGTCATCATCTCTAGAGCCTCAGTTCAGAGAGTATCAAGTACTTCTGCTGTGTGGTTCTTCATCAGCTAATCAAGTGGAACACTCATCCAGAAGGCATGCTGAGGGCTGAGAAACTTTTAAAAATAACTTTAAGTGTTGTTTTCATCCCTTCACTCCGTTTAGGACTTTGAGCCATGTGTGGAGCTAATACACAGACACGCTGGGGTTCTGGCGTGTGCAGTTGCCTCCTCCCCACCACAGCTTGTGAATAAATTGTAAGAGGCCTGGGGACTCCTGAGCTGGCTCCACACAGAGTGTACCTGCCAGTTCTCACAGGGCTTGCTAGCAAAGCGTAGCTTTGTGCAGGGTGATCTGTGCTGCTTTCAGATCTGAGCTGGCTTTGTGCTTTCCTGTGCGTGGTCTAATCAGCTCTCTCTGAGTGGGATTTGCTGGGCAGTGCCTGTTGAGGCTCCCGGCCTGGCTGCACAGCAGTGAGCAGAGGTCTGACACTTTGGGCACTGCAGCCCTGCTCCCTCCCCTGCTGCTGTGAAGGTGGGGAGCTGGCTGTAGGATATTTTCTGGCTTTCACATTAACTGGTTGTAGTAAGTATTGTCTACAACATAACTAGTAGTAACTCCTTATTTAATTTTTGCAGGCTGTTCCAATATAGAATGTAGCTCTTGCTACAATAAACCTTCAAAATAAAGGGATAGCTATTGATGAGGGGTAGCAGAGAGCATCCCAGCACAACTGGGACTCCTCTGGGCAAGGTAGGGCTGTGCAGGAGGGGACTCCCCTTTTGTACTGTGCCAGAGGGATCTCAGCACCTGATGCATCAGGGAGCATCCTGGGAGCACATTGTCGTGAGTTAGTGTGCATGGCAGTTGTGTACACTCTGCCCTGTAGAGTTTGAGCACCTCAGCATGGTTAGTTGGTAAAGGAAACGCAAGGTTATAAAAATTTAGGATAACTATCTTCATGAAAAAAGCAAACACTGCTGAGAGGTTACAGGGGACAGGGAGGGTAATAGCAACCCAGTCTCTTAATTCAACTGAAGTTTCACTCAATGTGGAGAGAGTAAATGAGAGGAAGTGATTTTTCTCTGCCAAGTCCTTTATTTAAATATAAAAGCTTTTCATGGCTACTTGCAAAAGATACTGTTAACAGTGTGGTCCTTTGCATGACACTTCTTTCAGGCTCAGGCTCCTGCCGCGTCAGCCAGATGATCTGGCCACTGGCTGTTGTGTTCCCCTATTTCTCTCACATCCATGGTCGTTGGATCTTTTTGCTGAGCTATTTCAGTGCACTTAGCTGAAACTAGGCCTGACTGCCAGCATCACATGCTGAAATAGCCCTGGAACAGCTGAGTGCTGGAGCCAGTGTCATGGAAGACATGGATAGATTTAAATGAAGGAACTTCATTCTTAGTTAAAGAACTTAATCTTTCCAAAAAGAGCTTGTTTTCTCAAGGCAGGAAACATGGACTAAGGAAGGACCATTTTATACTTTCTTCACTTAGGTGTGTGCTCTAGGGCAGTGGTAGAGGCAAAGTCCTGGATAAACCAGGCCCTTTGGACAACGGCTCACTTGCAGTATCTCCTGTTTTAAAAGCTGTTCTGTGTGTATGTGTGTTAAGGTTACTATTAGGATAACCTAATATTAGGTTATTAGGATTATCATGTGCTGTTGCATAGAGTTGCAAGAATAAATAGTTCGTGTACCAGCGCAGCATCTCTGGAGTCACATACATGCAGCTGCTGGTGCCTGTGGTCTTTGCAGTCAGAGCTCATTCAGAGACATAATGATACCATTTTCTTCAGCTTTTTAATTAAACAGAGACTTGAATTCCATATATTTCTTTCCACATTTCTTCAAAGCTCTTATGTTTGCCCTCTTCCCCCCACTTCAGCTTTCCCTAGTAGATTAGAGCCTGCTGGAAAACATAGAGCACATTGTAAAGTCCAAAGCAAAAGCTGACTCAGCGATCCTTCCCATTTAGGCTGCCACTGTTCATGGAACAGGAGGTTAGCCTTAAATTACTTCTGCCAAAAAATACTGCTGCCCATTTTATTAACTATTGCTGTGTCCTTTAACTTAGTTTTTTTAAAAATGTAATCCACTAGTGCCTTAACACTCTGGAAAAGAGGACTTTCTTTTCATATGCTGGAATAATTCTCATTTTTCTGTAAGAAGCATTTGGCATCTCTTCTCCAGATCTCTGGAGAAAAGCTCTCTCCTAGGCACAGACCATATCTCTACCAACAGTGGCTCCTGTCCTTGAAGGCTTTCAGCTTATCCTCTCTTGAGGAGAGGGGGCATGGTTGTGGTGCTGGGTGGGTCTCTTTAGAGCAGGCACAGGGCAGCACAGGAGTAAAAAGACTTCCTTGTCATTCCCATTATCCTTACTAGCTGGAGCAGATCCACTCGTGACCTCAGAGCAGATGGGTGTCAAAACCTGATCCCCACTCGTGACCTCAGAGCAGATGGGTGTCAAAACCTGACCCATGTGTCTGATCTGTGTCTGTGTGTGTGATCTCACTACTGCGTATGAAGCTGAATGCCAACATGGCAGCAATGCTGGAGGAGCCGGTACTGAGGTGCCACTACAAAGAGAAAAGCAAATCTCATCAAGTTCTTGTGTTCTCCATAAAGCAACCAGTAACAACTTGGGGTGATGTTCCAGGGAGAAAGTGGAGTTTGAGGAGGGAGCTGGCCAGAGAGCGGTGCTTCATGTGACAGTGGTGGGAATTTTGGATGCCTGTTGTTCTTGGAAATATGCCCCAAGTGCCCTTTTTCCACTGGGGTATTAAGAAGTTATGTAGACTCAACCTAATTTCATTAATGGATTTAAAACAGGTTTTGACACAAGGCAGCCAAGCACATCAGGAATGGAACAGAAAATATTCTTCCTTAGTCCAAGAGCCTGGAATCTGCCTCTCACACCAACTAAAGCAAGTGACAAATGCTGGTTTTGTTGTAATCTGAAATCTTTCTCTTTTCTCCCTCCCCCACATCCATCGTGTGCATGAGTGCATAGACTATTTATTAGCAAATTTAAAGCCACAGGCACAAAACTACTGTGGAGTCACCCTAAGGCTCCTGCACTAGAGGAGGAACTAGAATGTTGAATGCACTAGAATGTTGAATTAAAAGATACTTACCAAAGCAGCTGCATTCAGTCTCTTGATTGCCTTGACTCCAGCTCAAGGTACTTATTGATGCTTTTCCTTTTAACCCTTATTTCTTCTCCAGTCTGATCTGCATTTTTGACAGGTGATTATTATCCCTGAAAGAGCTGACAGCTCTGCTAGTCTCAAGTGCTGCAGAAGTCCTGATGATGGTTTTAATGCATGCAGGTTGTCTTTGAAAAATATTTGGAAGGAAAGGCTGTAGAAAACTTGTAGAAAACATATGAAGCTTGTCTGCATTGCTCTGTTGGGGCAGGACATATCCTGGTCCCAGAACAGCCCCTGAGATCACAGGGTGTCTTCAATGGGGGGCACTCCTAATTGTGAAACCTGGAACAAAGTGATACTGGTAACAACTAGACAACTTCTGTAGGTATTTTCAGCACTTTCCTGGCTCTGTCCTTAGAGGTGAGAACCTTTCTCAGCTCGTTCCTCTCAGCTGTACATCAGTGACCCCACTTCTGGGTTTGTTCTTCACAGCAGGTGCCTCTCACTGAATTAATCTTGTTAGTGGGCAATCTGTGACTTGTCTGAGTCCAGAGGAGAGGCTCGTTCGTGTCAGACCCAAACCCAGGCTGTCACTGTGCAAATACCTTCCTCCTGTGCTGGGAGACTGTAGGAACACCCAGATTTGTTGCTCAGGATGTCTCAATTAAGCCATATTCAAAGTTGAACTGTACTGCACAAATGCTTGTCATGCTTCAAGACCTGTTGATGGGAAGAAGAACATTCTTAGAATCCTAGAATGGTTTGAGTTGGAAGGGATCTTAAAAGGATCATCTCATTCCACCCCCCTGCCACCCCTCTTCTTCCACTAGCCCAGGTTCCTCCACGCCCCATCCAACCTGGCCTTGGACACTTTCAGAGATAGGACATCCACAATTTCTCAAGGCAAGCTGTGCCAATGCCTTTCCACCCTTACAGTGAGAGATTTCTTCTTAGAGACTAATCTAAACCTCCTTTCTTTCAGTTTAGAGCCATTTCCCCTTGTCCTATCACTACATGTCCATCCACCATGATGGATGATGAGTGTCCTGGTGCAAAGCCTCATGTGCAAGGGTTGAACAACTAACAAATGCTAGGATGAAATTAATTCTAGGAACGACCCTATTTTTAACTTCTTAACAAACAAAATTTTTGTAGCTGCAGTTTGGCAGGGTTCTGTCTCTTGCAACAGGGGTCACTGCTTCCATACAGTGCTAGAGTTGGTTTATCCTATTTTTACTAAGCTGCGAAAGTTGTTTTTCTAGTATGCTGTGACTCTGCTTGCTTCCCTACCCTTAGACTCCATCTGTACACTTCAAAATAGAAGGAGGAAGAGGGCAGAGAAAGAACAAAGGCTCATAATACGAATGGAAGGAAACTAGGGAAATTCAGGAGGAAACGGACAGTGAGAAATACAAAAAGATCCAGCTGCGCTGAATGCATGGGGTGTGAGTGCACAGGGATGCTTTCTACTTGTATTCAGAGCTCAAGACCTGCATTGTGGAGCTGAACTTTCCTTTGAGTCAGTGACCTATTCAGACACCTAACAATGTCCATTATGTACAGTCAGCTTGTTTATGCCCTGTGCAGGGCTTTCATACCTTTTTCCATGTACAATCAAACTACTTGACAAAGTGGCCACGCTGGGCTCGATTTTGCTGTGTGAGCTCTTGACCACCAGCTTTCAGCAAGCATCTTTTAAGTTCAGAAAGATTTAAGAGGACAAACCGTGATGACAAGATGCTCAAGGGGAACATCTGCTGATGAAAACATTGCTCTTAGCTGACTGATAGCAATGTCTCTTTCCTTTGAAGGACAGGGAGAGGGGAAGGAGGTAGCAAGAATTGGGTCCCTGCCCCTCATGGAGTTGTAATGATCAAATTGATACTGTGAGCAGCCTGAAGAGGCGAGTCCACAGCAATGCTTGATGGCAGTGTGGGACCAGCCTGGCAGCAATGTTTGTGCATCACTGTGGGGTTAGAATAGTGGAGAGGGGAAAGCCAGCAAGCTGGAGGAAAACATCTCTGCCATGGAGACCCAAGCAGTGCTGTTGCTGCCTTCATCCTTGCTGCAGAATAGGTGGGGCTGTCAGCCCATGGCAGAGTTATGCTTAGGTTTGTTCTACAGCTGCAGAGGAACCAGCTGGCCCATGTTTAACATATGAGGGGATCCCCCAGGAGGCTTTGTATGCTCTCCGTGGAGTTCAGGGCAGCAGCTGCAGAAGTGCCGAAGTGTGCTCCTCAGCAGAGATATCCTCTGTGACCTTGGGCAGCCCAAGGTTTTAGCCCTGTTGCTTGGAAACAGCTCCCACCTCCACTACAAAATATAACATGAGTTTTTGGATCACGTGATAGCTCTGATTAACCGGTTCAGCCTTTGGGGTAGGAGGAATCATGACTTGACCTTAGCCTGTAGTTTTCAGCACAAGGATGTAATTCTCAGTTGAAGGAGGTGCTCTTTAACCCAGCCCACCAAGAAGCAGCTGTAAGCAGTGGCTGAAAGCTGAAGCTAGAAATAAGGTACATATTCGTGGTGTGAGCAATTTGGGCGTTGGAGCAAGTCTGTGCAAGCACTGGTGCTTTCTCCTATTTAAAGAGAGAAAGCATTTTGGCAACTTGCTTGTTCTGTCTTATGCCCTTGTTTAACCACCACTCATTCAGTTAGAGCCACTTAGCAGCTTTTAAGGCATTTCTTTAGGGGAAAAAAATGAATTCTACACATTCAGGAAAACATCTGTCATGGCTGGGAGCAGAAACTGTAGCTAACGTGGTCCCTGGAGCATGTGGGAGAGCTCCAGTTCGTTACTGCCTCTCTGCAGTCACTTCTGAGAGAACAGAAATGGTTGTGAAGGTGAAGAAGGATTTGGCAACGTTGCCCAACATTTAGAAAAAGAAATCAAGGGGTGCCTCTTTGAAACCTCAAACGTGTGCACAGCACATGACACACAAGGAGTGTTTTTATTAATGTTTGTTCTCAGGAAATTGTGTTGCTTTGTAAGCTGAGCTCTTTTAAGTGTCTTAAGTTTGGCACACTACGAGCTGGGCTTTAGCAGGCACTTCTGGAAGTTGTCAGTCTGAGCTGTATTTTCCTGACTCAGATCCTTGCAGTACGAACTGAGGAATGGAGCATTTAAATGGAAAAAAAAGTAGAAGCTACAGTGCAGCTAGATAATGTCAATCTTGTCATTGCTTTTAATATTCATTGCCAGGCACAGCGATCACACTATGCCAGTTTTAAGTTAAGCAACCCTTAGTCCTAGTCATCTTCTGCCTACATACATGAAAGGGATGACTGAGCCCACAGCTGCTAAAGGCATCTCTCAATTACTTATATTTCACTGGGTATTTAAAGATTAGGTCGGGATGTAGAGGATGAAAGGGTTTTTCTTTATCTTTTAATAAGAAACTTGTATTTGCAGATATGAAAAAGACCAAAAACTGAAGTGTCCAATGTGCTCCTCTTTTCCCTGCTGCTTCCTCTAAATGGTGTGGGGGTAGGGAAGCATGTGGAGATCCTACAGGGAATAAAACAATGTTCCTCTCGGTCTACTGCTTACCACAGCCCAGCCCTTTTTCCCAAAATTGATGGGTAAGGATGTGCTGTGCTGCAGTTCTCATGACATAGCCTTGCTTGCAATGCAGGTCACCAAGCAATGTACAGGGAATTAAATATATGGGGCTTTGCACGCTTTAAATATGAACAACAAAGGGGAGGATGTAATGCGAGAAGCACCAAGAGATTCCTGTAGTCTCTTGCTTTTGCTTTCTCTGCTGACTATCAAACACTTTTTGGGAAAAGGACCTCTTTATTAGGCTTGTGATGCTCCAGCCCTTCAGTTAATAGTCATCCTTGGGATCTCCAGAAAATAATCTGGCAAAATCAGGGAGGACCAGATTAACCTTGTCCTAAACTCAAAGAAAGAAGCAAGGAAAAGAGTTTGGAGAAGGTCTTCCAGCTGTCTCTATTTAAAACTGTGGGAAGGGGCTGAAAGGCATGGGTCCCAGTGTAAAACAAAGCCAGCAGCTTTCATATCCCCTTTAAGGCAGATACATGTGGCAGGAACAAAGATGTTCCCCTTGCTGTAGCTGCATGATCTCAGAAATGAGTAGTACAGACTGCACTCGCCCCAGCGTGTGCTCAGGAGAGGGGTGTGAGCTGTTCCCACACAACCATCTCAAGAGCAGCCTGAAACCATGTTTAACGTCCTCCTGCCAGCCATTCATCATTATGTCAGCAGGTTGAAACAAGTGATGAAGTTGTTTGAAGAGGATTTGATGGTGAGCAGGTTGTGTGTGGCGTAACAGACTTACCCAGTGTCTCGGGACCCTTTCTTTTTTTAGTAGCTTAACTGGACACAGAAAACCCTGACTTCATGATCCATAGGCTTGGGGATGTGGGGGAGAGCTGGGCACACCAGACCCAGCACCCTTTGTATCACCAGGTGCACGATGTGGATGAGGAGGACGTGAGGCAAAGACAGCATGTCTGGAGAATAGTGGAGATGTTGAGCAGCCCAGGCACAATGCTGCTTTGGGGAAGCAGAGTAAATCTGTGCCTCCTGCTGCTGGTGTGCCCCAAACCAGCTTGGGTTTTCCATGTGGCTCTGGGCGCTGCTGCGCTGTGCAGGGTGAAGGCCTGGGGGAAACCCTGCAGCTAAAAGTGCCCTTTGTTATTTGTCTTATCTGGCCTTCAAGCCCTGAGGCTGTTACAACTGGATAAGCTAAAAAAGCAAAGGAATCATGGCACAACAAGGAAAATCCCTGATCTGGATTAGACACACAGCTGAGTTACCAGCACTTCCACAGCACAGCCAGGCTTTTTCAGCCAAGCTGCACACACAGGTAGTGTACAATCCAAAGGAAAGAAGTACAAGGTGAAGGGGAGGTGACCCTGGTAGCCAGGCATTGCTAGGAGCCAATACACATTGGCTCTGCCTCTGAGTTTGCTGTGTGACTTCATCTCTGTGTACTTCTGTTTTCTTCCCCAAGTTGCAGGGTGTGCCTCACACCCGCAGAGGACTGAGAGGTTGTGTCTGTCCTCTTCTGAAGTGCACCATCATTCCTTGTGGTGCTTTAACCCTGAGAGTTAATACCTCCAGGTCATCTTTCCTGTTACAAACCACCATCACCTGTAACTTTGGCCCCTCTGCTCATGTGCTCTTGCCTCAGCCATCCTTTGCTGTTCCTGAGTTTGAAAAAAGTGCTTGCTGCTTTCCACCTTCATCTCAACCAAATGTGCAAGGTCAGGAAGCGAGCAGGGAAGCCAGCCTTAACTCAAAGGAGAGGAAAGAGGTAAAACAAACACTTGCCTTCTGAAGTTGCTACTTGGGACTGTACCAATGCAGACTTTCCCATCTGCTCTGTTCTCTGTGGAGTTGAGCACAGCAGGGTCTGTTCAGGTAAGCATCACCCCACCTGGGAGATGCTCCTGTAGGATTTTGCTGTGAGGGAGAAGAAAACCAAAGGGGGTTTTTGTTCAGAAACTAAGAATCCCGCTTCTAAGTGGTGCCTTTAGGCATATATTTAAATGGCAAAAGCTGTCAGTTTTTCTTCCATCAGAATTTATTCCTGTTGCTGCATTCAGGCAAGGGTATACTTTGAAAAATGATCGTCTCTAGTGGCAACTTCAGAGTCTTTTGCCATTCAGAATTGGTCTTGTTTAAACTCTGCTGCTGAGAAAGGTCATTCAGGCAGTCTTGCTTTGTTTTTGTTCCCTCTGTACAGAGTCAGCATGGCAATGATAAGAGCAGAAAGTAAGCTTCAGTTTCTCTCTGCACATTGTCACCAGCCTGGCTATCAGGCTTTGGGCATCTTTGTGTTCTTCCTGTTCTTTAAAGCAGGAGAGTAAATTGGAGTCCCCAGGTTAGGTGTCAGCCTGCAGAGATGTTTGTGGTAACCCACAAGCAAGGAGGAACCCTAATTTGATGTGCCTTCATATTGACTCTTTCATATTGACTGTCTGCTATGTCTGTGAGTTTTTCACGTTGCATGAGAAGAGTGTTTTTCTGAAAATTCCATGGTTCTGGGCCAGTATGGACAGATTTCATACCCTGCTCTTGCTGCTGCCTGGAAGATTGCACTAGTAACTGTGTTTTTCTGTAGCATGATACTGTACTTCACCTTCTCCAGCACAGAGGATTTTAGAGGGTCATTCACATGGTCTGTGGCCACAACATGGTCATTCAGAGTCCATGAGCAGTTTAACCCTTCAGTCTTTCTGCTGAAACTCCTAAGAAAGGAACTCTGAAGAGCACTGATTTGGTGGCATAAACCTTTCCATCAGACTCTCCAGACTGGGTTCTAGATAACGGCTCTGCTCTACTCTTAACCAACCAGCCAAGGCTCTTGTTGCAAATTGAGTCACCCAGTGTCACATTTGACTGATTGTGGGAGGGGGTGATGCTCCCTTTGAATGAACTGCCAAGTCTGCAAATACTTGGCAAATTTTCCTTCTAAAGCTCAAGTCTTGAGGGAAAGTGATCAGGTGAGAATCTCTGCTTTGGAGCAAGGAAAAGAATGTTTCTGCCTCTAATGGCTGGAAGGAAAGGACAGTCACTCTGGCTGGCTTAAGCTAGGGTAGGAAATTAGGAGGCAAATTATTGCTGCTTCTGATTTTCTTCTTTTCTGCAATGCCTGGCTTCAAGCAAACGTCATCTGGAGGGGGTGTGGAGGCTGACTGCGCTTTTGAATGCTGGAGCTGGCAGCTCTAGAGAAGAGTTCCCATGTGCTCTTGGTTACACTGATGTCCATGTGCCTGTGGAACTTGGGTGTGTGCTCTGGTTTGCAGCACTTCTTGTTGCCAACATGTGGCTGGATGTAGGTGGCCTGCCCTTGCTGTAGTTTGGTGGGTACTAATAAATCAACACTATGCAAATCTGCCTTTAGTTAGGCCTTCCTCCTCCCAGATGTATGGCACTGCCATGTGGGGTTTAGGTATCTGGAGCTACAAGGGGAGTCACTGCTGGAGGATTGTATCTTGCCCTAGTTTAGTTACATGCTCAGAGACAAGACTTTGTATTGAAAAAGTTGGAGTTTTGCTATTGACTTCTCAGTCTATCCAGCCCCCCTTCTAGTCTAAAAAAGTTGTTGATTGTCAAGAATGTTACCATCCTGGTTGGACTAAAACTGCTGTGTGACTTCTAACTGCATCCCGGCCTTACCAGCTAAACAAAGAGCAGATCAGCTGGCTTGATTTAATAGCAGAAGTGGAGGAATAGCTGACGGTGGTGCATTTCTTTTTTTTTTTGTCTGCAGTGATCTTTAGCTCAGAAGAGCACATCTCTGCT
Organism: Aphelocoma coerulescens; assembly: GCF_041296385.1. Lineage (NCBI taxonomy): Eukaryota > Metazoa > Chordata > Aves > Passeriformes > Corvidae > Aphelocoma > Aphelocoma coerulescens. The sequence continues at coordinate 8,286,151 of NC_091025.1, read as the reverse complement.
AATTGACTATTAAACAAGATTGCTTGCTGAGGTGCGCTGGCTTGCCATTTCAATCCTTTAAGGAATAAGCCTCTGATCAGCTGCACATAGGGCTCTTAAATATAATCTGCCTAATGACTGGAGGGCTTTGACCTTCTGTTATTAAGGCACTGATGTTTTGGGTTACAAACTAAACCTTTGGGGTGGGGGGCTGAGCAGGGGTGGGGGTTTTTTTAATATGGTAATATTCCAAACAACAAAGGCTGCTTTTTAATCTCAAAGCAAGACTTGGAAGCAGCACAGAGTCAGTCTCGAGATAAGTCTCTTTTAGCTCAAGATTTCTAGGATTGCACACATGTTACCACATGCCTGGACCACCAGTTAGATACCTACCTGGCCACAGATCCTTTGTCCCAGCTGCTGTGCATGCAAATAATGTGTGTTTGCGTGTGTTTACCCAGTTTGGAAAAAATCTGAGCCCTGGGGGATTCGAGTTTCCTTTTGTGTTATGAAATGGGCCACGCTGAGAGCCAGCTGAAGCACTGCTTACTGCCTTTGCAGACACTGCAGGCTTCAGGAGGGTTCTGGAGCCCATGCACGCCGTGTTTGAGGAAGGATGGTTAGTCTGGTGTTTAGCAAGGATTCCAATTGCCATTTTAAAGAGCTCTGGTGACAGGCTCCAGAGGAAAGCCCAACCCAAGCCTGAAAGATAGCAGCAGCTTGGGGTCAGAGTCAGAAAGGGCTGGGCAAAAGGAGGGGCTAGCTGCAAACAGAGGCAGACTGGCTCTTTCCCTCTTCAAATCTGTTTTGTTCAGCTGGCACCATCCTCCTCCACAAGCATCAATGCAAGGGACGAATGTTCCTTGTCATGGCAGGCTTTGGGAACTCTCCCCAGGGTGTGTGGAGTGCACAGATTACTTGGATGCTTTCCGGTCCCGTTTCCCCCCACACCCCAGTTGGTTGATATACATCATCCTAAAGCCTTAACATTGTGTGGCAGCAGGCTAGAAATGGGAACGGGGACAACACTCACACTTGCTTTGCTGTTTTAGAGTAAATGCTTCAGGAACAGTTGGTATTTCATTGCTGATATTAAACCTGGATGTGGGGAGAGAAGGGAGAATGTGGCTAAGGCTGAACACCTGCTTCTGACAAATAATCCACTAGAGACCCTGCAGTAATTTTGTAAATCACAAGCACATTTTCAGCCTTCCCAGAAATATGTACTTCTAAATGCTAATCATCAAATAGCCTAAATTACCGATCCAGCAGATTAATCTATAAATTGAGGTAGGCTTAGAATAGCCACTGGAGAACGATATTTAGTAAGTGGTTAGTAAGTTCAGTGCTCTCCATCTCTTGTTGTTCTGACCTGACAAATAACGCAATCTCTTCTTTGTGTTATATTCAAATGTGTCATAGGAAGGCTGTTTAAATGGTTTCTTTTTGACCCGTCACACAGCATGTGTCTGTAGGAGAGAGGGCCCCTGCATGCAGCAATGCCACAAAGTGGGAGACTTTGGATGCCTAGAGCATCAAAATCCAGCCTGCCTGTTTTCCCTGCCTTTCCTTTTTTGCACTTGTAATCAGAGAATATTGGAGGTTTGTTGGATTACTCATAATAAAGCCTCAAAGGAAGGATCAGCAGTGGGAGCAATATATTTCATTTGTTGTAACCTGAAGTATAGCTGCTCCATGCATGTTCCACTAAGATGAGTCAGGTTGCCACCTCTTTCTAAGGTGACATTACAGGATGTCTGTCTGCAGACTTTGGCCTTTTATTTGGGAGGGGAGAGGAGGGAGTTGGTTTCCTTTGCAGCAGCAAGGGAAAAATAGGCTTTTAATAAAGCTTAAATTCTGCAGCTGCTGGCTGAGTTAATAAAAGAAGTGCTGGCACTCTGTCCTCCTGGAGATGAGCCTTTTCCAGCTCTCTGCCATGACCCAGGGATGTGAGCCATCCCTTCTGGTTTTTTTCCCTTTGTGCCACTTTCTTGGGTGAGAGTAATGGGAGAGCTTCTTCCCTTGGCAAGACTTTACCTTGCTTTGCCTTTTCTGCTCATGGAAGTGGTTTAAGTTTGTGAATGGAAGGAAAAGAGTCATAGAAGAAGTGCTGTAGCTTAGATATCATGGAGGAGGCTATGACTTCTTATTGGTTATAAATAAACTCAAATCCCTGATTATAGACCCTGAAGAGAACTAGAAACTCAAAAGCCAAGAGATAAGAAAAGGAGGAACTTTATGTATGGTAGAATAACACCTTCCACCAGGCTACATGTGGATCAGCTAAGTGTTGCTGGAGACCTGAGAACAGCCCTGCTGAAACACCAGATTACAGTCCAGATACAGGCAAGAACGCTTTGTCCAGATACTACTGTGATTGAGGCAGATAAGGGAGGGTTTTTTTTGTTCGTGCAGAAAGCTTCCTGCTTCTTACTGGTCTCCTGGGAGGTTCAGCATGACCTCCTTGTACCTGGCTATTTGAAGAGCCTCGTCCTGGTGCTAGAGAGCCCAGTAGCACAAAGTCTGGAGCAGGGCAAAGCATCTCCTTCTCCCCTCCCTTCAAATGTATTTTTCTCCCCTTTTGCTAACAGTAGCCTTTGAAGTGCATCAGAATTGTTCACAAGCAGATTCTCCACTGGAAACCACCAAATGTTTTGAGCAGCTTGAGGCATCTGGTTTGACAGGAGAGGACACAGAATACAGACATAACTGGGTGCTTAACATCAGTGAGCACACTGCAGTACCAGTGTCAGGGGATCCTGAGGCGGCTCCTAGGCAGAGTGCGACAGCCTTGGTACAGTTGTCACAGATGAAGTTAAAGAAAATGAGGAGTTACACTATGAGTGAGATTCAGTCTCTTCTCTCTCTTGCCAAGGACTGCTCTCCAGGAACTGAGAGTAGGCAGAATGGTGAGTGACCTGCCTCTAGCAGTGTGGGTCATTGGGTGCTGCATGCTGTGAAGGCTTTCACTAGTCCTTATCTTCAAGTTTTGCCAAGAAATTGGTGCTGGGGGAACAGAATCTCAAGCTATGAGACAGAAAAACTTTCACTAGGAGATCTGACTGTAATTGAAAAACAAGGAAATAAAACCAGCTTGAGAGGGTGACAAGGTTCAGAGGATTGCTCAGTAACTTGGGTTAAAGGAAATTTAGCTGTCCTGAAGCAGATCACAGAAACAGCTGAAAACTGGGCTGGACAGAGACATGGAAAAGGAGCATAGCCAAGAAAAGCCTTGAATTTCCATGGCACAGTGCAAAGGGCAGGAATCTTGTAGGTTAGTTGCTTGAGGGTTCAAAGTGCCTGCCCGGGTGCCCTTTCTGAGCCCCTGCCTGCTCTGGGCTCGTGGCATTTTCCTGAGAGCTCCCTGCAAGCACTTGTGGTTGAACTACAGTCTGCATTTCTGAAAGAGGCATCCACTCACAATGGAAAGACTTACAATTTGGGATCCACCACATCCTTTGGGAAGCTGTTACCATGGTTAATGCATTTACCACGTAACTGTTACAGTTCCCTGAAGGAGTTTGAGTCCTCAGCTGGCAACCTGCCTGCCTTGCTCAGTGCTGCTGCATAGCTCTCTGCCTCCTGAGGCAAAGGTCTTGCTAGAAGGGGACTAAAGGCCTTCCTGGGATCATGCAGGCTCCTCTAGGGAAGCCAGAGAGCTGAACCTGTTCCCTCCAACCAAGAGCGTGGAGCGAGTTTTGTGAAGCATTAGTCTGTTCATCAGCATTCATCAGCAGTCCCCTGATCTTGTCTCCTCTCTGGGTAACGTGTGCCTTGCTGGTTTGCCTCAACAGCTGGTAGGTCATGCAGGATTTGAGAAACAGCTCTGGCATTGTACCAAGCAGAGGCTGTGGGACACTCAAAGTGAATTCCAGAGATGATGTGTCATTGAAAGCCCTGGCCCTGCCAGCCCCTCTGCATGAGGCTGCTGGAGGTAGTGGGAGCCTTGCCGGGTTGCAGTCCCCATGCTCAAGGAGAGCTTTGGCTTTCTGAGCAGATTTTGGTAGGTGGATATTAGCTGCAAAATCTGTTTGGGAGCCCTCTGCCTGCCTCCAGCAGGAAGGTGACAACTGAGCTTGTGGCTGGGAGAAGTCAGCTGTTTCCATTTTCTTCCTCTGGGGACTTGAAATCTATTTCCAGTGAGGTGGGTCCCTGGGAAGAGGAAGGGCAGCTCTTCTAAGTGAGTGCTGCCAAATCTGAAAGGCACTGGGAGGTGGCCTTGCCAGCCTCAGACATGTAAAACACTTCAGCCAAGCCCTGGAAGAAAAACAGAGGATAATCTTAGTATCTCCTCTTACATACATTTTGGGCTCTGCACTGTCCTCTGGTTTGTTACTAAGCTTTTCTGTAGCCTTAGAAAGTTGTTGAAACAACTGAGGAAGTTGTTGTTGAGAAGAAGAGTACATTTCTTTCATCAATTGACTTTCTATTGTCTGTTCTCTCCTAGCTGGACACCATGTTTTATATGGCAAACATCTTTAAAGCTTTTAGGGTATTTCTCTTCTTTCCTTACCCCCGAAATACCCTCTTTGATCTGGATCATTGGGCCAGCTCTTAATCTGCGCTGGAACAGGAGAAAGTAATTGTGATGGATCCCCCAGTGATATTACCCTTCCCAAAAGCAATTAAATGTGATCAAACCCTCATTTTTGTTTTATGGCTGCTTGTAGCAGTGCCCAAACATTTATGGTTCCCCAAAGTCCCACATGCTGCCAGGCCAGGCTTTCCACTGGAAGATAATGTATTATATTTATCCTGTTGGTTAACTTGCACAACACTCCAAAGCAACCGCTCCACTGGGCTCTAGCTTGTTGCTCGTTGTAGTGGTGCATTTGTGGTATGCAGCCCTGATTCTCCTTCACCCTCACTTAATTTCCTGGGAACTTTCCCCTCTCCTAGGCTGCTGAGCCTTGTGAACATTTACCAGTGGAAGGCGGTGTATTTGTTTTAATCAGATCTATTCTTAAAGCTGTCAGATTAATTGCTGGGCTAGGAGGGGGGGGTCCCTCCCTGCCTCTGTCTTGCCATTCTCACCTCATTTTGATCAAAGGCTGACATTGATCTGATACAGTGGGAAGCTAACCAGGACTAAACACTAAGGCTGTCTAGGAGCCACAGGGACAGACCCAGGGGCTCTGCATTGCTGGGGGGACACTGGAGGTTGTTTTCTCAAGGGTGGTTAGGGTGTTGGATCTTCCTTGCATGGCACACTGCACTATAAAGAGCAACCTGGGAATTGCACCAGCTGCTCCGCCATCCACACTCATTCACTTTGAAATCCCTTTAGCAGTGGAACAATTCCATTAGCAGGACTTCTTAGGCCTGATTTGGAGTGGTTTCTCTGCCGATTGAAACTAAGTCTGTGCACCAGTGTGGAGAGCTCGTCATAACCAAGACATTCCCTGCGTACCTCGGGGCTGCTTGCAGCTGAAGTCTTGAACAAAAGATCTGCTGTTAGACAAAGGAGGAAGGAGTGAGCCTCTGAAGAGAGGAAGAATTTCTCCTCTGCTTGCCAGCAGTTTTTTTCTAGCTACTCTTTTTTTAAGGATTGGTCACCAATTAATCCATGTCATTTTGCAGACAAAGCTGTCAACATTTTTAAGGTTGCATGGTGAAATAACTTCAGTGCTGCTGGTTCTAGCAGCTCTGAATGTTCTCAAACAAATGCCTTTTAAGATAAAAATGGCCTGTGCTTGATCCCAGCCCAGAGTTGTGCTCGTTACTCTTTTATTTGAAACGTCTCAACTGAACCCAGTGAAGTCAGTGAGAGCTGCAAGTGTTTGAAAGTCAAGTCACACTTATTTCCATGGCTAAATATGGGCGTAATGCAGGGTGTTACTCTGAAATGCTCCAGCGTGTGACCCAAGTTGGAGCCCAGCAAGTGCACAGACACTGCCTGCAGTAGCTTCTGACATCTTTCAGGTCACCAACCTGTTGGGACCTGAGTGCCAAACACATCGTGCTCTCTCACTTTTATTTTTTGCTCTTACCTGCTGTTGGGGTGTGAGATGCCTCACAGCCACATAGGAGTGTAAGCTCACTGGCAGCTTGCATATGTGTGCATTTCTGCTGATTTCTGTCCATTGGGTCAGAAGTGAAAATGGTAGAAGCAGGACACCTTCCTCCCCCACCCCTGCACATTTCCCACACAGTGTGGCATTTCTTGCCACTCTCAGTGGCAGCACTAACATACAAGATTAAATCTAGCCCATCTCCTTGGAGTGGGGGAGGTGCACTGGTTCTGTGCTGGTGTAACAAAATCCATCTGAAACTGACACATTGATTATCCCTAAATGTTTGAAGAACTTTAAAACAGCATAACACATATATGAAGAGCATTCCTGAGATTTTTCAATAAAATTAATTAATACAAGCAGTGCTTTGCAAATACAATTTAGTCCATGTGGGAACAGTTTGGTGAGTTCTAGTGCATGTATGTAGGCCTTCAGTGGCAGGAGCAGGTCTGGTTTGTATTGCGTGGATGCCCTGGGTGGAGGAGAGCTCACATGAGGAGTGACTGCAGCTTCCAGCTGGGAAGGGGCAGCTCCATCAGCATTTGGCTGCAGTGGCAGTGCTGTGTGTAACAGGGGCGTAGCTTTGGCTGTAGACCAAGCCCAAGTAACAACAGGTCCTTACCCGTCAGCCGAGCATCAGACAGGGCTGGTTAGTGCTGGCCTGGAGTCCTTAACGTCTTCATAGTATCAGGAGTCATTTGAATGCTACAGCTCTTTCAGTTAAGCTCCCGTTGAACTCTATGCACAGATATTGTAATATAATTGGCTGGCCTGCTGCAAGTGTGTTAGCAGAGTCTGCTGCTGAAACAGCCTCTGTGCTTGAGGCTGGAGGGGAGCCAGAGCGAGCCCTGGGCTCCACACAATGCCATACTGATTAGGAGGGTGCGAGATTTTGTTTTTGCTAAAATAGTTCTGCCAGTACAGCCCGCAGGGCAGCTGCAGTTACACTGGTACAGAGGGGCCTTATGCTGCTCTGAATTGTCCCTGGCTCTGGGGCGGGCGGGGATGCTGCTGGGAGTACCTTTATCCTGCAGTAACAGCCTGTGCATGGCTGAGTGCTGCCCAGCTTCACAAGTGCAACTTTATTTTGTTGATATCCACCCCATAGCAACTTCATCTCAAAGGCCAAAGGGAAATATTTTGCTTCCTCTGGCTGTTAGGAAGTGGGTTCTCCATGGCAGCAATCCCTTCACAAAGGGTTTGGTCCTGAGCAGGAAACCCTGGTCCAATACCTAATGAGCCCTTCCTGCTGATAAGGGAACCTGCTGGTCAGGGGCTCTGCCTGAGCCAGTCAGCTCCCCAAGAACTGATGTGCTTTTTAATCACATCAGCACATCCTCCAGAGCCTGTAAAATGAGACTCCAGGCCCTCCGGAGAAGTGGATGCAGACCTGGGTGCCACAGAATGGGACCTGCCTGAGGAAAGGCCAGCTCTGGACAGCTCTGGCCAGCTCTGTGATACTGCTGCTGCTCTCTGACATTCCTGAGCTGGAACATCCCATCCCTTCCCTGCTCAGCAAGTTTGCCTCTTACTGTACATGGAGACCCAACACTGGTTTTATTTCTGGAATAATTGTATTGATGTGTGCAGTATTATGTCTGTTTACTGCTAGGTTGTCCCCCAGTTTGGGAAGTGGACTGGAGAATATGGTGCTGTCCTGTTTTGGAGCAAGGAAGCTCTTAGATATCTTTTTCCAGCTTTGCACTTTGGAAAGGCCTATCCAGTAAAGTCCATGACATGAAGATAGGATGAAGTATTTCTCTCTGCTGGCAGCCCATGGCATGGTGCTCTGCAAGCCCCCTCACCGACTGCTGTATCAATTTTGCTGTTCAAAAGCCAGTTCCATGACACTTATTTCCCTCCTCAAGGTGAAGTACACTCTGCCAGAGCAGCATTGCACAACTTCTGAAGTCACATTTAAACTCACCGTGCTGGATTAATAACAAATCCAACAATAAACCTGGAATACTGGAGCACTGCCCTTCAGCAGGCCATTGCATGCTGCTGTTGCTGGGAATTGGGAGTGACATGTTTTTTTCCCCTGTGACAAATCTTTGTTCCCCCACTGACTATATTTAGACACAAATATATCCAGAATCAACTGTGCCCATGGCAAGTTGTGCTACTGCCTGCAGCAGCCCTCACCAGGGCAACATCACGTGGGCTTTTATTCTGTTGTATCTGCCCTTGCGTCTCCATGCTGATGGAAAATGCATCATCTCAGCCAGGCTTCGATTGCTGGGGTGGAGTGGTCTGGCTGTCCTTGCCTGACTGTGCCTTTTATCCCCATCTTAAACTTTTCAACGTAGAACCTGGCTGTGTGAAGGAGAGCTATCACTCTCCCTTCTGGAGAGGTTGCACCTCCTGTCTCTCTGTCACACTGCTATTTGAACATTAGTGTGCTTTAGTTGTGATTCTCCTCAAGGATTACCTCCTTGACTCAATGGATCCAGTGTCAAAGACTTCCTATGAGTAGAAAGAAGCTGTGAACATCACTGTTCATGTAGAGGTCTCCACTGTGAGGCTGTCAGAGGTCTCAGGGAGAATGGGGTGACATTTGAAATCAGAAAGGACCTGGGGTTCGGCTTAGCTCTTGTGATTGGAAAAGCAGTGATGACAAAGCAGCTTGGGGTCAGCCTGGGTTGGCAAGCCTGAACAAAAGCCTGAGAAAAGTTAACTCACACTATCAACTCGAGTTAAAACCCCCATTTCCTTGTTCCTTATAAGTACTTGAGGCTGGTCCTGCTGCAGTCAGACCATCCTCCTTTTGCAGGGATGCAGTCAGAGCATTTTCACCAGGAACTGACTCCTGTCAGCAAAGCCCTCCATGCAGCAGAAGTCAGTCTGCCTTGGTCTGCTAGCAGGATCACAGGCGAGATAATTCCCATTTTCCTCCTGCACTTGCATCTCTTACTGCCTTTGGACACAGCTGCCTGCTTTGCTGTGGCCTGTAGCACCACGCAATGGGTTTTGTCCCAGCCGTAGCTGCTTTTCCACAGTGGTTTCATGCATGTTGCTCTTCAGAGTGCAGGAAGTTTGACAGACCTCACCACAACGATATAACCCTGCATCAAAAGTCCCCACTAGTAGAGCACTTCAGGCAGGTTCTTTGGCTCAGTTTGTGTGTGCTTCAGGGTGTGAATGCTGGGTACCTGCTACCAGCTCAGCAAGTGGAGCATATGGACAGGCACGACTGGGTTGGCAGTGATTTCTTTGGGCTGCACTGCCCTGGCTGGGTGGTGGGAATCCATCAGTCCTCTCTCCCTGAGAGTCTGCCTTGGGCAGTGCCCTCCAAACAGGATCATCGCCAATCCTCCAGCACCATCCACCCTGCTTTTATCTTCATTTCCTCCTTGCTTGCTTTTTTTTCCAGCTGGGATTTCAATGTTTGTTTGTTTGGTGTTAGGGAGGCTTTCTTGTTTGCTTTTTTAAATACCTGTTGTGACAGGCAGAGCTGAGAACAAGCCAGGCTGCTCTCTGCATCCACCTGAGAGCCTGTTTGGGAAACAATGCCAAGTAGGGGACAGGAGGGGAAAGTAGAAATGCAGCTGGGTTTTTCCTGAGAGACTTTCTGTCCTTGGCTGGTTATGTGGGGTGAGGGGTGAGAAGAGCTGGTCAGTTTTAGGTTCTGAAGAACAAGACCTGTTCTGGGGAAGGTTTCTGCAAGCTGGCAATACCAGGCACTGTCTTTCTGCTGCTGTCTGGTCCCTCTAGTCAGACCATCCTGACGTTCAGGAGCAGATGGCACCATGCTTGCCTTCCTGACATGTGCCACTCTTGTTCCATGCCAGTGTTTTCACTCTTCTGTTGAGGAAAATGGTCTGGGAGTGAACAGCAGAGCTGGCACATGGGCCAACCCCCCGGTCTCTGCATGCATCCTTCTTGTGCAGTGTCTCACATCCTTGCACGCAGAAGGAAGGGCAGCAGGGCGAATGATCCGTGGTGCTCTGGGCAGGAATCTTCCACTTTATTAAAATGAAAATATTTACTGGCTGCATCAGTTGCCCAGCTGTGGTTAGTTTGCATGAGAACCATTTCCTGCAGTTAAGGAAACTATTCAGCTTTACAGCAGATCGTGGAAGGAAGAGATACTACTATGTCCAAAATCCTCTCTTTGCTGAGTGGGCAAGCTTCTCACCTGAATCCCTGCCATCAAAGCACTTGGGGTGACAGGAACAGAGCTGCCATTGCTGTGCTGCAAGTAAGTATCACAAGTTCCAGTGAGGAAGGAAGGGCTGCAGGAGAGGAGCAGTGGGAGAGCCAGGGCTGGGTGGTCAGGATGGTGCTTTAAAGGCTGCAGGGCCTGAGATGCCATCTTTCTGCACTTGGTGACATTTACTTGCCAGCTCCCTGTCCTGATGGTGGGATCTGACATGCTGCTCAGCGCTGCAAGGAGCCAGCAGGGACGTGGTTGGTGTTGTAGTACATGTTTGAGTTGGGTTCTTCTGCTTGAAGCCACTGGAAAGCCATTCAGGCATACTGGAGTTCTGGGAATGGATGCCTCCTGCTTGTCGTCTTCAGCCAGACATCATAAATGCATTATCCCTTGCAGCAGTCTCATCATCTAACACACAACAAAAACTATCCATCTGAGTTCCGAACCTTGCTTGAAAGTGGATTTTTATAGGTTGTAGGTGTAACCTGCCTTTTTAAATGGTAATTGGTAAAGGTGATCTCTGATCATTTGCTTCCAAGGGCTGGAGCAGAAGGTACAGGGGCTTTCCTGACCTTTCAAGATTTCCTACTGATGAAATCATGTCATCTCTGTGAGTCCACGTTTATTTCTGCAGAAGGAAAGATTGCTCTTCAGTGCCTCCTGGAGAGTCACCAGATGTTTTGGATGGATGCTAGAATGTAATGGAGTGTCGAGCACTAAATTGTTGCTGCTCTGGGAGGTGCAAAACCCTGCAGTCAGGCCAGAGAAGTTGCCCCACTCTGTTGTCTTGTCTCCTCTACCCCATAGCTGCAAGGTGTGCAGGATGCCTTGGTGGAATCAGCATAATCTAAAAAAATACTTTTCTTGGTCCAAGTCTTGCAGCAGCTGCTTTGTCACAAGACCCTCATTGGCAGAACAGGTTATTTGCCACTGTTAATTGGGGCTGGGTTTCATTAGTGGGGGGAAAACAGGGAAAACAGGCAACTCATTTGTGATTTGCATACAACAGTGACTATCCTCTTCTGTGTGTTTGCTCACACTATTTCCCCAAAATGTGGCATAACAAGAAGAGGGGTGAGGGAGCACTGGAGTGTTAGCTAAGACTCAGTAATATCCTGTTTTGTGTTCAGTATTTTCTTCTTACAAATGGAGCACTTCTTAAAAATATTGATAGATTATAGAAGTAGGGCCTTCCTGCTACAGAAGCTGTTATCCACAACCAGGAGGATACCACAAGGTGGATGGAGAAGCAGCCCAGGGTCTGTGGTCTGTGGAGCCAGCAGAAACAGAGCAGCAGAGGGTTTGAGATCCTCAAGGGTGGAGGTCAGGCTAAAGCTGGGGACACTGCTGGCTCCTTGGCCAACATTAAGTGTCCTTTGGGCTCAGTTTGTTCATTGATGTTGGATGTGATCTGTCAGCTCCTGCAGTCAGACCCTGCTGGTCCCTGCCTGCTTCTGGCCAGTCACCTTGATCTTCTTTGGCCAACTGGTGCTGGTTCAGCTGCTAAATAGTCTCCATAGGTATGTCACAAAGACAGGAGGTGCTTTCCCTAGTGTGTTCTTCTTCAACAGCTGCAGCATGGCTATTGTGGATCAGAGAGGTTGATTTGCAAAGACATCCGAGATCTGCTGTGTCAAGGGAAATGTGAGGGCAAACAGGAGGAGCAGCACAGAGCTCTGCCTTTGGATAGCAGGAATGTTCTGCATGGATGGAGGAAGGAAGTGGCTTGGCACCAGTGGAGCAGACAGATATCTTGGTGAATCACAGGTTCAACATGAGTCACTGCTGTCACATGGTTGTGAAAAAGGCACACGTCATAGGGGCCATGTAAGGAGCTGCGTGCTTCCCAAGGCATCTGAAGCATTCCCCCGCTCCCGGTGCTGGTAAATCCGTCACTCGTGCTATTCCCATTTTGGATGCTGCCTTTTGAGGAATATATGGGCCAATGGCCGAGAGTCCATGGAGAGCAGTGAGAGCGGTCAGAGGGCTGGAAAGCATGAGGAATGAGAAAAGCTTGAAAGGACCTGGGATTGTTTAGTCTAGGAAAGAGCAAACTGGAGGGGGAGCAATATGAAAAGCTTTCAAAGACATAAAAGGCTGCTGCAAAAATGTGAGGGAATTATCTGTTCTTAAGTAGCTACTAGGAAGAAGATATCAAGTCATAGGCTGAGCAAGGAAATCTAGTCATTGGGGAAGACTTACGTAAGTGAAAGGCTGATGAACTACTGAAGCTTTGGTGCATGTGGGATTGGTGTCAGGAGACCTTCAGAGCACCCGTCTCTGGGTGAGTGGGAGAGGAAAGCCATCTTGCTTTGGCTGGTGGGATGCACTATGAGACCTTTGTAGCCGTGTTCCCAATTGCTGGAATGTTACTTTCTAAAGCTTGTGGTGAAGTCCACCTCTTTTAAGCAGGTATACATTTCCCAGACGCTGCTGACCTTTGTGTTACAAGCCATCAGGGATTACATGTGGCAGTGACACTTCATCACTGCTATAGCAGCAATTCTCCAAGCTCCTGGTCAGGCTACAGACTTGCACCAAAATGTGGGGGGAAGCCTCATTGTTAAGGACAGGGATACAGAGCATGTTCACCTGTTGTGGGACAGCACGGGAGCCCATGGCTTGCTGCTTGTCCCTGTGTATGACCACGCCAGATGAGGCATAGGCACAGTCCTTGTCCTGATGACATTAGACGGTGCAGGGGAATCCCCCCACCAAGGCAGAGCTCCCCAGCACTTTTTTTTTTGCTGGTTCAGGGGCAGACTTTGGCTGTGCTTTTTAATTGTGAAAATTCAGAGCATGTCTTTGTGTCCTAAATAGGCGATTGTCCTGATCCTCATCCCTGGAATCCATTATGTCTTAGCAAATTACTTTCTCTCTTTTAAATGCCTTAGTGATTAAAGATGCCACAGCAGATACCCTTAATGAGTACAAAAAGGGTAATAATTCCTCTTGTTGGCACTGAATGCAATTAATCAGGCCCCTTTACTTGCTTTTTAAACAGATGAGGCATTTAAGGCCAAGCAAGTTTTTAATTGGACTTTAATGTTTCTCATTTACTTCATTTTGGCACAAGCATAGGAATTCCCACCCCCAGGTTTGCTGGATTTATTCAGGGTGATAAAAGGCTCAGCATGGAGTGAAGACTCAGCAGCAGACTCAAACATGTCCTTCAGCCTGTGCCTGGCCCCATTGTTTGGCCCAAGCTTGGTCCTGCTGCAGCAGCACAGAATTGTCTGGACAGGAGCAGAACCAGGCTATCCAGCCCAGAGCCAGTTTCCAGCATGGGGCTGACATTGGATAATAATATTTCTGGAGTAGTCATCAACACAAGAGTGCAACATAGCCTGCCCTTTTTTGTGAGGTTCCCTTGACTTGAAGGAACTGTTGACTTGTGAGTATTCTTGTGATTATGTGGATGCCCTTGATGGAGGATCATATCATAGCCCAGACTCTGTAGCTTCAAACACAGGGTGAATTATATGTTTTAAGCTATATTCCTGAGATCCACGGCCAAGAGGATATACAGAGGCCTTGAGCACCATTACAGATGGATATGTGCCAGGAATTGCCATGGGAGAAAAGATACATGATGAGCAGCCCTCATCTGGTTTGCAGCTCCTGCTCCCTGAAGCCAGCACCACCTCTTCTTCCACCTCTGGCCATGAACTATCTTGCCTTTGGCTCCCTTCCCTCCCATCTATCCTCCACTGTGGTTTGGGGACAGCAGTGGCCTGTTAGCCCATCCCAGTCTGTGTTTCATGCAGAGACGTGTTCGGCAGCCCAGCTTGGCTGATTGAGCCCTGTCCCAGCTCAGCTCTTCCCCAGCAGCAGCCAACAGCTCAAGGTTCAGCCAAAAAGGCATCAGTCTCAGCATGTGTGAGCCTGCCCCTGAGCCTGCTTGTCACTCTGCAGGGCAGGGATTCCTCTAACACCCAGGAAAGATCCCAGAACTTTCATTTGGGTTTTTCCAGGGGTTTGCTGTGTCCTTTGCAGTCAGACCTGTCTGTATTTCAACTGGCAGTGGCTGTGGGCTTCCACCCACAGAAAGGTCAGTGGATGCAGATGAGTGTGGGTGCCCTTGGATAGGTGAGATGGCTCTTGGGTCATTGGCCAAAAAACTTTTTTTTTGCCCCAAAAAAATATTTAGCAGAAATCTAGGGACAAGGAACAACACCCTCCATTTCTACATCCCTGCTTTTCCCACTTCAAAGGTAGGAAAATCTTAAGCCCAAGTGTGTCTGGAAAGTTAAGTGTATTCAGAGAAATGTGTTATTGAATACCTTGTGTTAATTTAAGCACCTTCTGCCTGCCAGGCTTGGGGCAGAGGAGCTTTGCCAGCTGGATCAGCCACAGCACTTCCCTAGATCTGTTTCAGGGCATCTTTAAGGCCTCCCAGTGCAGCCTGAGGAACTGCTGTGCACGACCACCAGGCTCTGCTTTCCAGGCAGCTGCGCAGCAGGGAGTCCCATGGGGGATGCTTGTCCAACATTTTATTTGGTTTGTCCTTATTCTTTGTCATATCTCCTCTCCTCTGACTCCCTTACATCTTGAACACGCATCTGATACTGGGTTTGGTGGTTGAGCAAGGCTTGTATAGTCCTGGATAGCCAGATGTGGGAACCAAGTTTCTCCAATTTTATCTTGTGCTGAGAACATCTTTGCCCATTTTGCCCCCTTACACCACTTTCCTGCTACCTGCAGATAAGGATACCTAGAGCCATCATGCCTTGAAAAGTAAGGGAGAATTGGGGGCTGAGCAAGGATCAAGGTTTTATTGTGTGATCATGGTGTGAAGGGCTCTAGACATGTTGATGAGATGTTTGGGGATAAAGGTGAATCAGAGAGCATCCAGCTTGTTCTGTGTACCTGCAGAGTGAAAAACTGCTGGCTGTTGGCCTGTGCTCCAGCTGTGGGCAGGGACTGAAGGAAATAAAAGGGCCGGGTCCTAGGATGTTTCTGCTCCTCTGGCTAGTATTGAGGAGGGATAGGCAGCCTTGTCCAGTTGCTATGGAGCCTGCCAAGATATCCTTAATCCCAAATATATCTATGTCAGGAAGCTGCAACCCCAAGTGACTCTAGCCAGTCATTCTTTCACTGAGAGTCTTCTGGCTGAGGCTTACAGAGTTGTCGTTTTCTTTGATTTAATTCCATATAAACTGCAGAATTATTTTCCTTTAGAGGCTTGCAAATTACGGAAGCATAAACCATGCTAATGATCCGATAAGGACAACTTTGGATACGTTCCCAAGAATGGCTAACCCTGGGCAGGAGTGTGCTCAGAAAGCACTGATGGAGAGCAATTTGCCATGCTCACCTGGCTGCCTTCCTTGGGCCCCCCTTCCCAAATTCCTTCATCTCTCAGGAACGAGAATCATTTCCTCTCTGGCTTCTTGCAGAGGCAAAGGCCCTGCAGACCTGAAGTTATCTCTGGAATGTGTGTAAACACGAGTTCAATGGGATGCTGTTTGCCCCCCATTCCTGGGGGGGGGTTTAAGAAGGGTTAATACAAGTTTGTTTTACGGGTTCCTATCCCTGAGAATTGTCTTCCTTGGAGGGCAACCCCGCTGACCTGAGCCCCTGTGTATGCATTTCCCAGCATAAAGGGGAGATTAGGGGGCCCCACCACGCGGGTGGGATTTCACTCCTCTAAGAACAAGGAGATGAAAGACCAAGGGGTCTTCCTGCCAAACAGGGACCCGGGAGATGGTATGGGATCACAGTGCACATGCACTGGGATTCAGTGTGCAGCTAAGAGGATTTAGGTGATGCTTGGACAGAAACAGATCAGGAGAAGGGTGGGGGCTACAGGCAATTCTGTGCTACCATCTTCAGAGAGCACTGAAACACGAGCAGGGGGACTAAACCTTAGAAGTGACGTATGGTCTGGGACAAAATGCATTTCAATGAGAGGCATAAGGAGCTCTATCTGTTTGCATAAAAATAATTCAGATGTGGGTTCATTAGTGGTGGACAAGTACGTCACTAATGAGACTTGCCTGGAGACCAAAGCGTTCTTGGATTTAGAATAAGCAGCAGCAACCAGAACCTAAAGCTAGAGAAAATCAAGCATTAATACCAATGAAATGGTTAATTCCTAGATGTGTTGTCAGCAGTGGTGACGCACTGAGGCTGGATGCCTTCCAGAAAACAACACTTTAACTGAAGACAAAGAACCAGACTTAGCACAGAGGTGATCAGTGGAATGGCTTGGCCTGGTATATACAAGGGGTCAAACTAGATGATTTAATGCTCTCTTTTGGCCTGAAAGCTCTCTGTTCCCTTAAGAAGATAAATGAAAAAGCCCTTTCACAAAAACCAAGCACTTGAGATATGTGTGTAATGAACTCTGCTGCTTCCAGGGGAACGGCAGAGCAGGATCTGCAGGAAGCGTGACCTTGCCGCCTGCAGGCTGCCTGGGGTTGGTGGCCCCCTGTTTGGTGGCGGTGGCTCACCACCACCGAGGCCACCACTCTCACACATGACATTTCTCATCTCTGTTTTTTATTTCCATCTCGCTGAATTTAACCAACATTTGCTCCCTAATCTCCGTCAGGGTGAAGAGGCCAAGTGGTATGAGTAGCCTCCTGGGGAAGATTGGTGCCAAAAAGCAGAAGATGAGCACACTGGAGAAATCTAAACTGGACTGGGAGAACTTCAAGGAGGAGGAGGGAATTGTGGAGGAGCTGGCAATCCATAACCGAGGGAAAGACGGGTAAGAGGGACTTTACCTAATAGTAGTCCAGCAGTTTTCACCACTTCCTTTATATGTGGGAAGCCCATTGCTGGCTACAGAGTTCAAAAACCCATGGGATTTCTTAAGGATTTATTCTAGGGATACATAAAGCCAGTAGCTGCTGTAAGCATCACAGGGAGACAGGTAAGTCTGCAAACACCTATCACTCTCTGCTAACAACCTTGTGAGTTCTCTAAGTCCAGCCAATGTCTGGCTTTATCATCTCTTCTGCTTGTGGCACAGAGCATGAACCAGTCTAATGCAGCTGCCCCATGAGGAAACACTATTGCCTTTGTCCTGTTTTCTTTTTTGAATTTGGGAGGTTTTTATTCTGTTCTTCAAATGATGCATTTCAGCTGCATCTGTCCTCCCTCCTCCCGCATAAAGATTTATGTAAGCCCAGAACAGCTGGCAAGGTGCATTAAGGATTATGGCAGCGCTGGGCGTTGGTTGTGTGCATCAAGCAATGTTCACTCCAATGAAGTTAATGGAAGTATCATAAAAGTAAATGGCAATGCTGTAAATAAAAGAGAAAGTTAATAACATGCACTGCGGGGAGTGATAATGAGATCAGAAGTGGCATTTCCAGTACAAATGCTTTGCTAAGCTCTGGGAAAACATAACCAGCTTAGTGGACAGCTCGTAAAATGTATATTTTATTATAAGCTGTTCTTCTACTCCACAGGAAAAACTCAGAGCTTCTGCATTCCAACAGATTGGTTTTTCTATTTTAAACAGGTATTTTATAACTGTTAAATAGATATTTTCAGTTTGGTCTTGCACCCTTCCACAACACACCTTCTCTATCAGATCTCCCCTGTTGCTGGTTCCATGCCCTTGAACAAGTAGAGCAATTCAGTCGGAGTGCTGGAGAGGGGCAGCTGTTCCTCCAAGATCCCTGAAGTCCCAGGAGGTGAATGATTTACACCACATACAGGTGTGGCAGAGCAGTGTTTCATGTCATCTCTTGTGTGCCCAAACCCAGTATGTCGACTGCTCTTGGCCAGTGCTGTTTCCTTTCCCACCACATTCAAGCAGGACAGCTTGCTCTTCCTGCCTGGCAAACCTTTCTGCAGATTCACGTAATGGTCCTTGAAGGCTAAAGAAAGGATCAGCACATGGAAAAGATGAGCAAAGCAGAGCAGCAATTTTAAGAGCATCTTTAATCTTGGACAGCTTTGGGTTTTGCTGCCTGTCACATCCCAGGATAGAAAATCTGCTGAGCTCTTGGCAAGCAGTTTTTGTCATTAAACAAATGAGGAACATAATGCCAGGATAACTTCAGACGCTCCTTACAAATATGTTTATACTAGTCAGGCATGTAATGTGAGGGGATCAATGGAGTATCTCCTCACTAGGAATTACTTCCACCTTCAAGGTAAAGGGAGAAGGGAGGAGCACCAATGGAGGCACAGCCCATTGCATTTCTGCTTACAGGCCACCTCAGTGTTAAGGGTGCAGTATCGTCACGGAGCAGCCAGCCCGCCTGGGGGGCAGGTCACACAGACACAGCTGCTGCCAGCCTCAGGTCATTTCACAGGAGCCTGTTGTGCCTTCTGCAGCTGCCTCTTCTCCTTTAATAATGTCAACCGTGCTCACCCTTCAGTGGGCAATCATTTACACATCTCTATAAAAATTGTAATGAGCTGTTGTTAACCCTTCAACCCAGGCAGGCGAGAGCAGGGCACTGCCTTTAATCCCTGGTGCTGTTAGAAACCTCTGCTCCCCATGTGTTCTGCTGTGTGACTGTAAATGTCTGCCTGACAAGGAAAGCTACAGCCCACTCCTGGAGATGTTTGCTTGATGCCACACATCCTGTGCACTTACAGAGATGGTCCATGTGTGTCTCAAGGAAGGCAGGAAGCTTTATGCTTTGCTCAGGAGCGAAGACAGGCTAAACTTCTTTTTTGTGCGAACCCTGTAGAAGTTGCTGCAGCCCAGAGCTCCTCGTACCTCCCTGGCCCTTCTCCAGCAGCTGCACATGCTTGGCCAGAACACTGGCAATCAGTGGAGCAGTGGGGCTGTGGCATCTTTCTGCTGCCAGTGCTGGTTATCAGCCAGCCACAGCCTGGGCCTAGAATTTCCAAGACAGAGGGGACATGTGCCGCCCAATGGCTCTATCCTCCCTTGCCTGATTTTCCACCCCTTGTACCACCAGTCCCCATCTAGTGATTTGCATTTCCTTAGGAGTAGAATCTGGGCTTTTACAGCCTGGCTGTTCAGGTCCTGAGGGCCTGTCCTGGATTTGACAGGAGGGGCTGGAGTAAGGAGCAGAGGCAGCTATCCCCTTTGCTGTTCATCTCTCTGATGTGCTTTATAAATGGAAATGTGTAGTGGCCTCTTAATTGGGCCACCTTTGTAGGGCAGCCCCGTGGGGGAGCAGCCGGCCCCGTGCACTCCTGCACCGGGTGACTGATGGTGACTGACAGGGGACAGGCAGCACCACTGAGACCCTCCCCAGAGCAGCTTGCAGCTGCCCTTGTTAGCAGAGACAGCCTTGCTCCCAATGGACTTACTTTGCCATGGATCACAGCTGCCCTGTTTCCAGGCAGGTTGATAATTTACAGGAAGGTATTGATTCAGGTAGCAAAGGTTGTTTAGACAAGCTCAGGACGGATGTTTGTGCCTCGCTCACGCACTTTGCACCATGTTGGGTGGTGCCTTGCTGTCGGCTGCACAGAGCTGGCTGAGCACAAAGAGAGCTGCAGCTCCAGCACAGGCTTCAGAGCACAGAGGGGCTTGTGCCGACCCTGCAGCTTCCATCTGCACCTCCAGCCCCTGTGTGCCTGCAGCACAAGCCGGCCAGGCCCCACAAGCCCCAGTGTATGCACAGGTAGTGCCTGGGAGGTCTGCTCTGTCACCTACAGCTCTTTGCTGTGACCAGCCAAGGACAACGCCATGGGATGACGTCGCGGTTCCTCCTCCATGCAGCGCTGCTGGCTGCAGCTGTGAGACCGCATTCCTGGTTCATGATCCATATCGATCCCCCAGGAGCCAGGCCCTGCCCACCAGAGAGGCACAGCAGTCAGGGAGGAAGAGGAGGAGAAAGAGACTGACTCCTTGCTGGGGTTGATAGATGGGTGTCGCAGAGGGGCCAAAGGAGCTTCAGATTCAGTAGGTTGGGCTGTCACTGCCCAGGCCATTGGGGTGTTCCCAGATGAACATCAGTAACTCCTGTCCTTGTCTTCCCAGCTGGGGTTGTGGTTGGTGTTTAGCAGTGGAGGGGGAGAAAAGCCACACACCCAGCAATATGACACTGAGCACATACAGCATGACCCCTCAGCTTCCTTCCTGTGGCCTCTCTGAGCCCAGCCCTAGGAGCCGGTCGCCTCCCCGCTTGCAGGGATAAAGGGAAGCGACACTCCCCTGCCTGCCTTTCCTGAACCAGTGTGGGGAGGGGGCCTCTGCACAACCCTTCTCCAACGGTGAGGGGCAGGGGCCACAAAAATACCTCCTCCCAGCGAGCTCTTTGCTTGCATTGCGCCATGCTGGTCCCTGCCCCTCACAGTCAGCAGAGATGAGCTGACCCAGTTGTGTCAGCACGAGACAGGCTGGAGCTGCGATGGGAAGGGGGTGGCAGCAGGGATGCATAGGGCCATTCACTCGCTTGGGGGAATCACTCGCTGAAAAGAATCTGGATTAATTCATTTCCAATGATGACTGGATGGGCAGGAGTGTCAGGGCTGTCCCTTGCAGCAAGGGCAAATGCTCCCTACTGGGAACACATTCAGTACTGGTTCAGTAGTTGTAGCATAAAGAACTGCAGAATCACGGAATGGTTCATGTTGGAAGGGACTTTTAAGGGCCAACTAATCCAACCCCCAGCAGTGAGCAGAGATTCTTTATCTAGATCAGATTGCTTAGAGGCCCATCCAGCCTGACCTTGCAGGGACCTCATCACCAAATGTCCATCTGTCTCAGAGAGACCACTGATAGGAGAGGCCTTCAACCTTCCTGTGCAGTTCTTGGGCATCTTCATGCACACTGCCAGCCACCCAGCAGCCTGGAAAACCCGCAGAGCCTGAAACGCTCATCTTCCCTTAGGCTTTTGTCTTGCTGTCAAGCAGTGGGCTGCTCTGGTGAGCAGGAAAAGCAGCGACTGACAGAACAGCCAAATTCAGTGGTTCCCTGTGCATCTTGCACACGAGTTTAATGACCTTGTGATGGCAGTCCAGTGTTTGCCGCCTTGGAACAAATGCAGAACAATTGTGATGATTCAGTTACAGCTCCTGTTTTGAATTGCAATTTCACTCCCTCTGTAGGTTAATTAGTAGCACAGCCCCGGGCTGTCTGTGGCAAGGGTTTGCAGCAAAATACATTAAAATTCAGCTGCATGCCATTAATGAGCAGCAAGGTGCTTTTCCAGGCGCAGGCGTGCCTTCTTCCTCGCAGCACTCAGGTGCTGTGCTGAAGGGCAGCACTAAATACTCAGTGGTGGTTAGGAGCTGGTCTGTGGCTGGGAAGCCCCTGGCCTGCATCCCTGAGCTGCTGCAGGCTTGCTGGGTGATGCTTTTTGCATCCCTATTGCTCCATGTGTCTGTTCCTGGCTTTTATCATGGGCCTGTGAGCTTGTATTGAGGGTTGTGGTTGGGTTTGAGATGCTTTGCTGGGTGGTGCAAAGGCCTACTCTAATCCCCTTCAAGGTGTCTGTGGAGGACATTTCTCAGCTGTAGGAGAAGAGCTGGAACCAGAATCAGCCAGTTCAGTTCTCTAGCCTGTGGAACCACCAGACCTCTGGGAGTCCCTCAGATGACAGCCAGCAGGCCATAGAGCAGTTTTGGTGTCCATAGGAGATGTTCAGTGGAGTGATCAGTTCATGGAAAGAGAGGGAGGGAGGGAGATGGTGGTTTCCCTCTCTGCTCGTCCCTTCGGGTGGGGTTTGCCCCACGGTGGGAGCCACACAGGCTGCCACAGGCACTGCTCACAGCCTCTGCCTCTGCCTCCCTGCAGGTACATCGAGAGGAAAGCGTTCCTGGAGCGCGTGGATCACAGGCAGTTCGAAATCGAACGTGACATCAGACTGAGCAGGATGAAGCCCTGACGTGCCAGGGGTGGCCGTGGGGGATCCTGCTCCCTTCTGTGCCCCAGGGCTGGCTGGGGGCTGCCAGCCACCAACGACCACCAAGCACAGAAACTGTTCTCTACCCAAGACTCAGCCTGTATGTCTCAATATACAGGGTTTTCCTTTTACTGTAATAGTTTGGGGAGGGTATTTGTCAATGGGGGCGCTTTGAGGGTTAAATGGCCCAGCAGGTGATAGAAGACACTGGTGTAATTCTGGCAACAACTTTCCAAGGAGAAGAGGTGGTGGCACCCATCCTTTACCAATCCCAGGTGCCTCTGGCAGCAGGAGGAACCACCAAGGCTGGGAGAGTACTGGCATGTTTGGTGGTGAGAGTGGGGCTGCAGGAAGGTTTCATGGCTGCAGTGCATACGCAAGCTGTGGGCTGGAGCCCTTCTCCCTGCTCTGCCAGCCCCGCAGCACTCCCTGCCCCTCCGCCTTCTGCTCCTGTCCAGACAAAGCCAAACTGTCTGTACTTGTTTGTGGGGTCTGATGATGCTGGGGGGGTTAAGCAAGCTGGTGAAGAAATCCTTCCTTGTTCACCCTGTTAAGAAGATGGGAGCAGCTGCAGCAGGCAGGAAGGGCCAGGATCTGAGTGTTCACGTGAATAAAGTATTCCATCCCAACACTCTTGCATGCTGACAGTGTGGTTTGTGTGGGAAGCAGAGGACAAAGAAATTAAGGATCACATAGAGTAAGGAGTGTCTGACTGCAGTCATAAAAACCTCTCTCAGAGGTGCCCAGTGTGTGCCCTGATAGCAGCCTGGGGGTCAGAGTAAGTGCTTGAATCACTTTCCCTCCTCAGTACTGGGGCTGGAGGTGCAATGAAATCCAGAATTGAGGGTGACGAGGTCAGTGTAGTCCTGTAGCAGTGCTGCAGGAGTAAGGAAACCCATCCAAAGCATGGCCACGCAGGGACTAAGTGCAGCTGCCTGGAAGGGCAGGCCAAGGCACCTGGGTGTGGAACGAGCAGCCGGAGCTGGAGACCAGCAACGCACCATCATCCTGGCCATCCCTGCTGGCCTGGCTCTGGTGGAGTTGGGCAGCTCCCAATGTCTGGCCTGTGCACATCCTTGGAACAGAGGTACTCACCAGCATTTCCCCCCAGGATTCTCTGGGCTTGCTTGGTGGGGCAGCCCACGCTGGTGCTGTGCCAGGGGAGAGCAGCACAAGCCCCATCCTTCCTGCCCACCGGGCGAGCGATGCCGTTGCTGCCGATGGCCCCTTGCCTGCGGCTCTGAGCACGGTCTGAGCCTTGGGCTCATGTGTCCACTGCTGAGTCAGCCCCTGCTCTGTGGCCGTGCTGCAGGATAGACAAGAAAAAACACCACGTGCTATGGGGAGTTGCAGCCTTTGGCACCCTGTTCTGTACAGAATCAGCTGTAATGGACCTGCTTAAACAAGCCTGAAATTGGACAGAAACAAAACAACAGAGTGATGGCATGTTTTCATCTCCAAACACTTCCAAGCCAGTTGCTGCTCTGGCTTAGGTTGCAAAAACAACCAGAATCTCTGTGCAGGGTACTTTTGTGGGGGTATCTCAGCTTCCGGCTCCTGAGTGTCAGTGAGTGGCCCTGGCTGGACCTCAGTGGAGCGAGGCAGGTGCTGCTGCAGTAGCTGGGTTGCTCTCCTGCTCCGAATGGTAGTGCTGAACCATTTCCAGCACCTTCTCTCCTTATGTGCTGTCCTGCCCTCCTTACAGGGTCCCTCCCAACAGGGACCCCAAGGCAGCCCAGGCTTGTTTTGCTGCAGACCCCCGAAGATGGTGAGATGCCAAGGCAGCCACAAGCAGGGCTGGGAGGGCTGGCCCTGCTGTGAGTGCTGAGCAAGCAGCCAGGGAAATTATTTGCCTTTTGCTCTTCTGTTGCTCAGAGGAGAGGAGGGAATATTTGGGAACTTCTCTGCCCTGTGTCCCCCATGACCCTGATGCTGGACAGAGGCAGGAAGGGTCACCCCTGCAGAAGCTGTGGCATCTGGCTTCTGGGGGCTGACAACCAAAACCTTTGCCACAGAGTGCGTATCCCTGCTGCATTCTAGGGCCCTTTCTGCTCCAGCAGCTCGGCAGCACCAAGTAGGTAAGAAATGGAAAATAATCCTGTGCATTGTATTATGAGCAAGAGTAGAATGGAGATGCAACAAGTACCCTTGGAGATCCCAAAAGCCAGAGGCACCAAACCCAGCCTTGTTTTTGAAAGCATTAAAGAGCTCCAGGCTGTGTCCATAGTGAGTCCTGCAGCTGCATCGGGCTCTGGCTGGCTTAGGGGTGGCTTTGGATTCACATGCACGCTAACAGTGTGTTAGAGGGATGTGGCCAGCAAAACCTCCCCTAGCATGCTGGTGAACTGGGAGAATTGATGACCCCCAATTTATGGGATTCTGCCTGCCAGCCCTAGCTATGTTGTCCGCAAACCCTCCAGCCTCTCTTCTGGAGTTTTTTCTTCTCTTCAGCTGAGTAAATGTGGAAAATCTTGAAATCTTGGAAGCGACCTGACCTGCTGGAAAAGTGCAGTTTAAGGCAGTGGCTGAGAGCCTCAACTCCCCTCTCTGCTGGGCTCCCCAGCTCGTGGCAGCATGGTGTGCCCAGCTCGGCTTGAGGATGCTGGACTACAGTGCCAGCTCCTGGCCCAGCAAGCTGGGACAGGCTTGGCGGGACAGCCAGGAGGCAGCCTCCAGCTTGGGCTGATTCCTGACTTCCTCCATGCTCCCAAGCGTCCTGCGTTTTTGCTTGGTTGGATCATGTATTCCTTGCCTTTCTTTCCTGAAGACGAGGAGTGATTTACAGGTCTCCAGAAAACACAGCTTGGCTGCTTCAGAAGGGAAAAAAAAACCCAACCAAACCCCCTCTCTGCTTGCTATTTCCATTGCCCAGTCAACTTCCCACGAAGGGTGGTAGCCCCAGGACCCACCAGCCCTCAGTGTCCCCACCAGCCCTTGATGTCCCCAGCAGCCCTACACTTTCTGTGAGGAACAATGTTCTCAGGAGACTGTCTTTTGAGACATTCCCACCTTGAGCTGTCTTCTCTGAGAAGCTCACATGTCATCCATGGGTTGGGATCCGCCCTGGGCATTTGCTTGGGGTAATTTTGGCCCTATAACAGTCCCTCATGGCCAGAGCATCACTTTGCCCCAAGGAGCTCCCCCTTCCCTGGCTGCCTGAAGGGGCCCCTTGTGCAGCGGAGCCCCAAACAAGGCTCCGATTGTGTCTGTGTGTCCTGATGGTCGGAGCTTCTGCTGTGGTGTCCGTGTGCTGAGGCCATGGTAAAACCAGCTGTGTCCAACCCCCACCCACAGGCTCAGCTTCACTGATCTGCTGGGGTTTGTGGGGGCTATTACAGGGCCACATGAATCGTGACAGGGAGGTAACACTGCATTTAATGCTGCTTCAGTGAAAGGGATGCGGGAATAAATGTTGGCTCTTGACATGGGAGCAGATTGAATGCTGGCTGCCTGGGGGTGCATCCCATAGCCCCAGACTGTCCTAAGGACCACAACAGGTTTCATGGACAGAGCTGCCATGGGGGAAAGCATGGCAGCTGGGAGAAGGAGGGACCAGAGTGTGGAGCTGTCCTAGGAGCATCTGCCCACAGCCAGGGCAGCAATTCCCCAAAGGGCAGAGCTGGTGCCGGGAAGGTGATGCTGGCAGCATCACATCCTCTTTTCCAAGATGTTGTTTTCAGCCTCTTCCCACCTCTTTCCTGCACAGCAATGTCTCACCCAGCAGCACAGAGGGATTCTGTTTGCAGCATGCTCAAAAGTAATGGGGAGTAATGGAGTGGCCCATGGGTCTTCCACCCCATTTGAGGGTCCCCAAGCCCAGGGCATCCTTGCGCTGGTGGTGGGTGCTGGCACTGGCATTTGAAACTCAGCTGATGATGATGGCACAGCCGGCCCTTCCCGCTGTCAGCCCTTCCCGCTCCCAGCAGTGAGCCCCAGCCGGGGGCGAGGATCAGCGCCAGCCCTCACTAGGGGATGAATGGGGACACAAACAGAGCCACTACTGTTGGGGCAGCCTGCAGCCTGCAGCCCGCCTTGGCTTTGCTGGAGATGAGGGTGTGCCCTGCCATCCTGCTCTTCGGAAAGGCAAGCAGCCTCCCCCAGCATCTTCTCTCCACAGCTAAGAACTGACCCAGTGCCATGGAGAAGCATGGGGATAAATCCTGGTTGTGATCCTGTTGGGTCCCGTGATATTACAAGCCAAGAGAAATGTCCTCATTATTTCCAGAATATTGAAGTCTAATAAATCCTGTCCTGCCTTATAGGATTTATTTCCTCATTCATTGCTAGGAGACTCAGTCCCGTGTAATCCTATTGCTGCTCCAGGAGGTGGGGAGCGGCTTTCCGAAGCACAGACCTAGCAGGGCTGTGGGCAGGAGCAGGAAGCCCCAGCCGAAGCTGCTGGTCCCTGCAAACATCCCAATGCCAGCCCATTTCCTGGTATGTCCCACTGTCCCAGAGCTGTGCCCTGCATTTGATTCACCAAAATGAATCTCATCCAATGGTTGGGACATGGCTGGGCCAACAGGACATTAATTGGCAGCTAGCCAATTAATATGGCATGGCATGGCACAGCCTGCTCACCCTGTCCATTGTACATCTACTATGCTCCACCAAATCTCACTTTGGAGTCCTCCTGCACCTTCTCATACCACACCCAGCAAGAAAAGCTGCAAAAAGCCAGGAAAAGCTGGGCCCAGCACAGCCAGTCCCCTGCAGCCGCAGCAGCAGCCTGCCCGTGCGGAGCCAGCCGTGCCTGGCTCACCATACACCAGGGACTCTCCGGAAGACAATGACGGACACATGAATATGGCTGGAAATTTTGCCACTGAAGTGTTTTCCATAGCAACCGTTGCTGGGGCAACCTGCATCCCGAGGACCATCCATCCCGAAACACCCAGCCCTGTGTCCACTGGAGCTGGCAGAGAATCACAGCATGGGACTGGTGGGACCCTCGCTGCACCCCACTGGCAGCAGTACAGGGATGCTCCGGCAGCCAGTTCAGCTCTGAGCATCCCCAGTGCTGCAGGGCCCCTGTAATGCTCCACTTTTCATCTTCTCTTTGGCATTCCATTTTCTCGAAAGTAGGAGAAGCCAAAGGGAGACCTGTTGGTGCCTGTTGCCCCATGGGCGCTTGGCTGTGGAAGCAGGGATGTGCAGGAGCTGTTTCCAGCTCAGAGTGCTCAGCAGATGCAAGCGGTGATTTTTGGCTCTGATGGACTGGAAATGGGATAGAGTTTGACAGTGAACTGTCAACTGAGCATCAACACAGGGAGAGGGAAAAGTGAAATCCCCACTGTTTTTAAGTCCAAAAGCAGGAAGCTTCTGGCCCCTCAACACCTGCCTGAAGGCATGTGGTAGCAGCTTCACCCTGGGGACACCTCGGGGATCCCATGAGACCCTGGCCTGGTGGGTCCACACCAGGCTCAGCGTCTCCAAAGCAAACACGTGGCTTCATGGGATCAGCTGTAGAGTGGCGGGAGAGAGGCTGGGGAGCTTGGAGCCCATCCCAAGGATGCCCACGATGCTCAGTGCCTGCACTGTCACCACTGTCACCAAGAGGAAACCACAGTCCTCAGGCTGCGCCCGCCAGGGCAACTGCGGTTTGTGGGCACAACCGCAGTCCCTCCACCGGATGTCTCCAACCCACAGCTGTGCCTCAGTTTCCCTTTCTGCCAGTGATACACAGGGACACTTGCCTCCAAGCTGGGGACAGTGGTGGTGGCTCAAGTACTGCTTTTTGGGGAAGGGCGTGTGTTTGCAATCTGGCCTCAACTCTGCCACCATACCCTGGTGTCACCTGAAAGTAACCCCAGAGGGCGAGAGAGAATGCCGTGATGGGGACTGCGGCCGGGAGGCACGTGCACAGTCAGGGCCACATTCCTGGCCTGTCTCCACATGCACCACTTGCTCACTGGCCCATGGTCTCACACAGGCCCACTCACTGCCCATTTGCCCCTGAGCCCACTGGCTGCAGGCACCACTTGTGTCCCTTCCCTTGGTTCCCTGTGTGCTCCAGCTCTCACACGCTTGGGGAGCAGCGTAGGTGTCTGTGCAGCCTTTGCATGTCCATAGGTCCTGTGCCCCCATGCAGCTCACATGTGCCTCCCACAGCTCCCAGCTGCAGCTGCCCTCCCAGCTTGCTCCCAGCTCTCTGCATGATGGCAGGGACTGTGGCACAGCATACAGCGATGCCAAACCCAGGCTTACCGGCTGTGGGGGCACCCATGGGCCATGTGGCCCGGCTGTTGGAACAGGCCAGGCAGCCAGCCATGGTGTGCCACGGGTACTATGGTGTGCCCTGTGTGCCAGGTGTCCCATGTGTGCCAGGGTGTGCCATGTGAGCCACTGCACCTACAGCTACCCATTACCTGCCCCTTATATCTCCCTGCCATTACACACCATCCCCATTACACCCCCAGAACACCCCAGTTACCTGTTACCCTTTATTGCACAACCATTGCACACTTGCCCATTAACTTTTGATGACCTCTGCTCATTACACACCCATTGCAGAGTCTTTTTCCTTCACTCGCACATCCATTACACACCCATAGAGCCTTTGCAGCACACTAAGTGCAGGCCCACTACAACACCTGTTGCACACCCTTCCGTACACAGCTGTTGCACGCCGGTTCCACAACCCGTACCCTTTGTCGCACTTGGCCACCCCCGTGGCAGGTGTCACACCCCCGTGGCAGGTGTCACACCCCCGTGGCATGTGCCACAACCGTTTCACGCCCCTTACCCACGCGCCGCTCGCCCGCCACAGCCCCTCTGCCCTCCGGTGCCCGCCCCGCCCCGAGCCCCGGCCCCGCCCCGGCCCCGCCCCGAGCCCCGGCCCCGCCCCCCGGGCGGGCGCAGCCAATGGGGGCGGGCGGAGCGGCCGGGCCGGGCGCGCGCGGCGCTATAACGATCCCTACGGCGCCGCCGCCGCCCGCGCGCCCCGGCCCCGCCGCCCCCGGCCCGGCCCGGCCCGGCCCTCGGCCCCGCACCCGGCCCGCCGCCCTCGCTGCGGCCGGAGTGGCCCCGCGGGAAGATGAACTACCTGGTGAGCGGCGACACAGGGGAGGACACGGGGGCGTGTGCGGGGACAAGTAGGGCGCGGGGGAACGGCTGCTGCGGGGCCCCGTTGGAGGAGGAGGAGGACGAGGACGAGGAGGAAGGCCGCAGCCCCCTCGCCGCTCGCCCCGGGCAGGGCCTCTCCTGTGCGGCCGATCCCACTGGCGTGACCTTGGCCGAGCTCCCCCGCACCGGGGCGGCCAGGCCTTGCCTGCCCTCCCTCCCTCCCGGCGGGTCAGGGCGCTGCGGGACCTGCGGGGGGCCCACCGGGGCCAGGGGCCTCCTCAGGCCTCCGCCCCCCGCCCCAGCGGGCGGGGCGGCACCGGCGGCGGGCAGGGCCGCGGGACAGCCGGGAGTCCGGCCCTGCCATCTCGGGCGGGCCGCGACCTGTCCCGCCGCCACGGCCCCGAGCGGCGCTGGCAGGTGCTGCCGTGGCCCGGCTCGGGGACCCCGCGGGGTGGAAGGGGCCCGGGCCCGGCGACGGGTGCCGTGGGATGGCCACGGCCACGGCTGACTCACCGCCCCGGCACTTCCTCCCAGTCGGCGGAGGGAAGGGGCGGGAGAGGCAGAGGAGGCCCCCCGAAACCGGAGAGGCGGAAGGGCCCGGCCCCTTCCCAGCACCACCTCTGGGAAGGGTGGGTTTTGCTCCAGCGGGGAATCCCGCGGTGGCTGGAGCGGGGAGATCCAGCTGGCGGGAACTGCTCGGCGAAGCCCCCGGCCCGTGGGGCTCCGTCCCGGTGCTGAGCTGCAGCCCCGCTGTCGCCCGCCGAGATGACGCCCCACCGGCCGGCGGGGCCCGGCTCACCGCCCCGGCGCGGGGCTCTCTTCCAGAACGTGCTGGCCAAGGCGCTGTACGACAACGTGGCCGAGTCCCCGGACGAGCTCTCCTTCCGCAAGGGCGACATCATGACGGTGCTGGAGCGCAACACGCAGGGGCTGGACGGCTGGTGGCTCTGTTCGCTCCATGGCCGGCAGGGCATCGTTCCCGGGAACCGCCTCAAGATCCTGGTGGGGATGTACGACAAGAAGCAGCCGCAGCAGCAAGCGCCTGGCCCGGCACAGGGGCAGGCACCACCGCAGCCATCGGTGCCCCAGCCAGCTCTGCCCTTCCACCACCAAGGGGGCTACACCCCGCTGTCACCTGCCTCGCAGTACACACCCATGCACCCTGCTTATGCCCCCCAAGGGGACAATGTCTACCTGATGCCGGTCCCCAACAAGGGACAGCAGGGTCTGTACCCGGGCTCAGCACCCACTGGACAGTTTCCTCCTGCCCCAGCTAAGCAGCCTTCCACCTACCCGAAGCAGGCACCTCCCCACACCTTCCCCAGCCCTGGCCAGGAGATCTACCAGGTGCCCCCGTCCCTGGGCCAGGCAGCAGAGGCTTACCCAGGGGGGTCTGCCAGTCCCCCTCAGGATGTCTACCAGGTTCCTCCCTCAGCTGGTCAGGCTCAAGAAATCTACCAGGTGCCACCATCGTTGGACATGAGGAGCTGGGAAGGGCACAAGCCCCAGGGAAAGGTAGGATGGGGAGACTGGAACTGGGGAGTGTGTTGTGGTTGTGGGGTGCTCTGTGGTCCACGGGTGTGAGTGGCTGGCACAGCTTGGGCTTCTCAGCTTGCCACTCTTGAAGACGGCAGCCCATGTGCCCATTGCTGGGGTTGTGTGGGCATCTTTGCCCGCACTGCTGGCAGGAGTGCGTGCACTGAGAGAGTCCCTGCAGTCACTGAGGTGCCCCAGTTGGCATGGGCTGCCCCTCTTGGGGCTGGCACAGCATTCAGCATTCTGGTCCTGATGGTCTCTTGTGTGGGCTCTGCCAGTGTCACCCACGGCATGGCAGTGTGTCTGGTATGGGCACAGGGTGTTGGTAACCCAAGAGCTGTTTTGGGGTGCCAGATTCTGGAACTGTGGAAGTAGCTGTGGTACCCAGTACAATGCTATGAGGTTTCGTTCCTCCTGGGAGCGCACACAGGAACAGACAGGCAGTGCCAGCATTTCCCAACTGTGCCAGGCAGCCTGCCAGTACTTGGTAGATACACTGGTGAGGCAAGGGTGAGCCACCAGGCTTGTCCCCAGCATGGAGCTTAACGGCTCCATCCCGGACACCAGCCTCCTTCTGGCTCTGCCTCTTCCCTGGCACGTCATCCTGGGGAAGAGGAGTGAGGTGCTTTCAGTATTGTGTTTTCTGGGAAGGCTACTCCAACTCATACCCCTGGGAAGCAGCCAGTGAGGGGAGGGAACTGCCAAATCACAGCCAGGGCACAAGGAACATCCTAAAAGGAAGAACCAGCCCAACACCTCAGCCCTCCTTGGCACTGGTTGGGCCGGGTGCTGTTACCCTCTGGGTTTGGTTATTTTCCGCTCTGGTGTCACCATGAAATGACCCATTCAGGCTTGGAGCTGTGGGCAGGGATCTCCAGGCGTTGGCAGACCCCGGCCCACGCCTGGACGTGCGGATCGGCCGTTGCTTTCTGCATGCCACGGCCGTGCCGGCCGGGCTTTGTCTCTCGCTGAGACTCTATCGCCGCTATAAATAACCGGTGATATCATCCCGTCCCCGGCATCGCCGCACGCCCGGCCGGGGAGCGCCCTCCCGTGGCACCGGCCAGACCCTAATTTCAGGCAATCCAGTACAGAATCCAGCAACCATCCTCTCTCTGGCCCCATGGCTGGGTTTTGAGGGAGTGATGCAGGGTGGAAGATGCTCGGCAGTGCCCACATCATGTCTTTTCCATCTTTCCAGGTGCTGGTGCCCACCCGCGTGGGGCAGGTGTACGTCTATGACTCGCCCAAGGGTGAGCAGGTTGAATACGATTTCCCTCGCCACCTCATCTCCACGGGCTCCCAGGAGATCTATGACGTGCCGCCTGTCCGAGGAGGGGTCCCAAGCCAGTTCAGCCAGGAGGTGAGGCTGCTTGAGGTGTCAAGGAGGAATCTCTGGTTTTTGCCCTTAAGAATGGGAGATGATCTGTCACAGCCTGAGATCCATTACCAGGCCAAATTGTACCCAAAACTGTACTTCACAGACCTTGTTGCTGCTTCTGAGCACCTCCACCATTCCCAGCTGGTCCCTGAGAGGAGGTGGGTGGCCACACCATCTCTGACACATTGTCCCGTGTCCTCCCCACTACAGGTCTATGACACCCCTCCCATGGCAGTGAAGGGTCCCAGTGGGCAGGACCCGGGGCAGGAGATCTATGATGTGCCCCCCAGTGTGGAGAAGAACCTGCACCAAACTGTAAGTGCTGCTGGAAGCTCCAAGCTTCTCTGTGTAAGAAAGACAAACAGATTTTTACAGGGAGAAAAATAACTTACTGGATCAGTCTCCCCAGAGATGTGGTGATGTCCCTGGCCACTGGAGGCTTTCAGGATGCCCAGGAATAGGTTGCTGGATGTTCACATCCTGGGGATGAGGTTGGACCAGGTGATCTTTTGAAGTCCCTTCCAACCTGGGCTGCTCTAGGATTTTGTGATTCCTGTCCCAAAGGGCAGGAGAACTCCTGGGGTGCACGGCTTCATCCCGGTGCCCACCCAGTGCCGTCTTGGATGCCCAGTGCTGGCACTTGCATGCCCCACAGTTTGGGGCAGTCAGCCTGCACCTCCACACCTGCCTCAGGCCAGTTCTCCCAGCAGTGCTGACGGTGCCACTGCTCTGCCCTTGCAGGTGTACGATGTCCCCCCGTCAGTGAGCAAGGACGTGCCGGATGGCCCAGCGCGGGAGGAGACCTACGACGTGCCACCTGCCTTTGCCAAGCAGAAAGCCTTTGACCCGTCCCGCCACCCCCTCATCCTGGCCCAGCAGGAGTCCTACTTGCCAGAGGATGTCTATGATGTGCCCCCAGCAGCTGGGAAAGGTGCTCCTGAGCTGCCGCTCTCCCACGAGATCTACGATGTGCCCCCCAGCCTCAAGAAGCTGGGGGGATCCACCTTCCCCTCCCAAGAGGTGTACGATGTGCCCCGGGATCTGCACGCCCCAGGCAAGGGCTCTGTGGACACGGAGGGCGAGTACATCTACGATGTCCCACCACAAGTAGACCGCGAGGCCAAGGGCGCCGATGCCAAGCGCCTCTCGGCCTCCAGCACAGGCAGCACCCGCAGCAACATCTCCACATCCTCGCTGGACGTGGTGCCTGTGAAGGAGCCGGCTAAGGGAGCCGGCAAGGAGTTCTCCCTGGACTTGGATGCCGCCATGGAGACACTGGCCAAGCTCCAGAGTGGCGTCGGCAGCGCTGTCTCCTACCTCATGTCCTTTATCAGCACCAACTGGCGCAGCCCTGAGTACATGGAGGCCAATGCTGCCAACATCCGTGGGGCAGCCGAGGGCGTCCGGACAGCCCTCCGGGACCTGCTGGAGTTTGCCCGGGGGGCAGTGGGCAATGCTGCCCAGGCCTCCGACCGTTCCCTCTACACGAAGCTCAGCAAGCAGCTGCAGAAGATGGAGGAGGTCTACCAGGCCCTGGCACGGCACGGCCAAGCGCTGGACGCTTGCCACTGGGCCCCCAGTACCCTGGCCAGTAGCAAGCCGGGCACAGATGACTTGGAGCACTTCATCATGCACTCACGTGGTGTTCCTGATGACACCAAGCAGTTGGCTTCCTTCCTGCATGGCAATGCCTCCCTCCTCTTCAAACGGACAAAGCCGGCAGTGGAGAGCGGTGGCCATGGGCCCCCTCACCCCTCCGATAAGGCCAGCAGCATCCAGTCACGGCCCCTGCCCTCCCCCCCCAAGTTGCTGGCCCAGGAGTCACCTGATGGGCCCTACGAGAACAGTGAGAGCGGCTGGATGGAGGATTATGACTATGTCCATCTCCAGGTGGGCGTGGGTATGGGGGCTGCTTCCCACAGGGAGCATTTGTGATGGTGGCTCCGTGGCACAGGGGGATTAGGCTGCTCTGCTTTTGCCTATGTTTTGCTTTTACCCTCCAGCTTGAGGGCTGTGTGGACCAGGGGTGTCCCAGGGCAGGTGGGGACTCTCTGGAAAGGCTGATGTTGCTGACCCCTTCCATGTCATGCCCCTGCAGGGCAAGGAGGAGTTTGAGAAGACCCAGAAGGAGCTGCTGGAGAAAGGCAACATAATCAGGCAGAGCAAGGACCAGCTAGAGCACCAGCAGGTAAGGGCACTGCAGCAGGCAGGTGGGTGCTGCTGGGCACAGCACTTGGGGCAGGCAGGGCCCCACATCTTGCTTCCCTTGTAACCTCTGCTGCTGATCTGACCACAGCCCTCTTCCCTGGATGTTCCCATGGTGTGTTTTACCTTGCCTTCCATACCAGTGCTGTGCCAGTGGAGAGGGGCGTAGGCACCTTGATCCTGGAGAGGAGCCTGGCATGGCTGTCCTGGGGCTGACACTGTCCCTCACTGTGTTCCCTGGGGCTGGTGGCCATGGCCATCTGTGCTGGTGGCTCCATGGAGGGGAGCAGGTGCTGGCTCAATGGCCACCCTGCCTCACGCCTGTCTCTTCCACAGCTGAAGCAGTTTGAGCGGCTGGAGCAGGAGGTGACGCGCCCCATCGACAACGACCTGTCCAACTGGAGCCCCCCCCAGCACTACAGCCCCGCGCGGGGTGGTGGGACACTGTGTCCTGCTGACCGCCAGCTCCTCCTCTTCTACCTGGAGCAGTGCGAGGCCAACCTCACCACGCTCACCAATGCTGTCGACGCCTTCTTTACCGCCGTCAGCACCAACCAACCTCCCAAAATCTTCGTGGCCCACAGCAAGTTTGTCATCCTCAGCGCCCACAAGCTCGTCTTCATTGGGGACACGCTGTCCCGCCAGGCCAAGGCCCAGGATGTCCAGCACAAGGTGATGCACTACAGCAACCTCCTCTGTGAGATGCTCAAGGAGATTGTGATGACCACCAAGGCGGCCGCCCTCCACTACCCATCTCCTGCTGCCTCCAAGGACATGGTGGAGCGTGTCAAGGACCTTGCCAACAGCACACAGCAGTTCAGGATGGTGCTGGGCCAGCTGGCAGCCATGTGATGGCCTCAGGGCCACTGTCCCCTCTCTCAGGCCCCCACCCTTCCCAGACATGCATTTCCCTCCATGCAAGTCCTCTCTGCCCGGTGTAAGCAGACATGTACATAGAGACTCCCATGCACACCGGGTGGCTGGGGCTCTGTGGGGACAGAGGTGAGGGGCTGCAGCCAGCATACCCCTTCTTCCCTCTGGCCAGGGGCCAGGAATGGTTTGAGCTGTGCCCGTAATGAAGCAAAGCTGGGAGGTGGATCTATGCCCACTCCTCCCCCGCTGTCCTCTCTCCGTACAAAACTGGCAGTCAGTCCTGGGCTGAAGGGCATGGGGCCATGTCCCTGTTGAGACAAGGATGTGCCTGGCAATTTGAGGTGATGCTGTGGCTGCTCTGCTCTTGGGAGGACTCTATGGTGCACTCTGGAGCACTCTATAGTGGCCAGGAGATTCTAATGATGTGGAAGCCATCCCCCGTGATGGTGGGACAGTGTGACAGAGATGGGTTGTACTGTCCCCTTGTGTGCTGGAGGCTGGGGATAGGGGTCCCCAGGGGGGTAAGGGGTGGTGGGGAGCTGCTGGGGCAGGAAGGGGCTAAGCTATGCGTTCTCACGTCTTAGGTTGTGCTACAGTACCAGCTGTAACTGAAACGCGAACCAAAACTGGTGCCTTTTGAACACAGGGGAAGCTTCCGCTGGTTCCCGGAGCTACCAAGTGGCAGCCCCCTCCAAAACTTGGCCCCAAGTCCCCCAGCAGTATAAAGATTTGCCTAGAAACACCCCCCATCTCCTGGATATCTGTGTGTGCCTGCTGGGGTGAGGGAGAGGCCCTGTGGCAGGGCTGGGGAATTCCTGTCCTCCTAAAAGATCTCCTAGCCTTCGGAGATTGCTGATGCACAAAGGGTTAATGGGGCACAAGGGGTGGTGGGCATAAGAGGGCTGGGATGAAATGAGGGGTAGCAGTGCAGTGCAGTGGGGCTACCCTGGCCCTGAGCCAGTGTGGGGTGGGTGTCTCTCACAGCACCTTGCCATGGGTCATGGCCACCACGGGGGTTATGGGTTTGGTGTGGCAGAGAGGATGGTAGCCCCTGATCCCAACTATTCCTGGTACTGGCTGCCTATCCCTTCCAGAACCTCAGGAAGTATGGCACCATCACTCCAAGAGGCACCTCTGCTACTGCCCTGGGATCAGAGCACACCTATGTATACCCCATGATCTACGGATCCACAAGTGTCATGGGGCCTCATCCCCAGCACCTCCAGTGCTGTCACCCCCAGCCCCATGACCCCCCTCATGCCTATAGTACCGACAGGGAACCAGAGCCCGGTGCCACGCAGGTGCTTGTTGAGGGCCTTGCGGGTGACACCGGGCTCCACTGTCACCGAGAAGTCCTCGAGGCTCAGCTCCGCGATGGCGTCCATGCGGCTCAGGTCAAAGCAGACACCGCCCTGGCACAGGGGCACCCGGGGCTCTGGGCGCGGCCGGGCACCCAGAGCCCCCGGGGGGTCGGAGGTGCCGGGGGAGCCGATACCTGCACGGCATTGACGCCTCCTTCGAGGCCGGTACCGGTGCCAAAGGGCACCATGGGCACGCGGCAGCGGTGACAGAGCGCTGCCAGCTCCTGCACCTGCCCCACCGCCTGGGGCCACACCACGACGTCCGGGGGGGCACAGCTGAGGGACAGGCAGCACCACTGACCCACTGACTTAAACCACTTGGTCCTCCCCATGGCCCTCCCCCAGCCCGGGACTTGCCATACGCCCCTTCCCCTCCCCACGGCCCCTTGTCTACCCAAACATTTCCCATGCCCAGAGCTGGCCCCTCTCCGTATGACCCTTCCCCTTCCCGTGCCTCTTGTCCTCCCTAGATCTCTTCCCTTCCCTATGACCCTTCCCCTTCCCATGGTCTTTCCCCTCCCCAGAGCCTTCCCCAGGGGTCCCAGCTCCGGAGGCACTCACGGGTGCATGGACTCATCGTGGCCGTGCTGCTCCCGCACCGCTGTGGCCGTGGAGACATTGGGGGCCCCAACCACGGCCCTCAGGGCCTCCACGAAGTCCGGGGGCAGCGAGGGCTGCGGGGGGAACAACGAGGGCCCTTCAGGGACGCAGTGGGGAGGGTCTGATCGCGGCCATGGGCCAAGGGCACAAGGCCAAGTGGCCGCGTCAGGACCTGAGTGCCCTTTGGAGCCCCGGCCCCACCTTGGAGCAGCAGCTGCGGCGCCCCAGGGCTGCCCCGAGCGCCAGCACCCTCCGCAGGGCCATGTCTTGACGGGACAAGACCGGGAACATGGCAACTGCACAGGACCAGGACATTGCCCTCCCCCGCAGCCTGTCCGTCCCTCCCCCACCCTGACACCTTAAGGTGGCTCCAGCCACACGCGAGTGTGTCCCTGACGGGGGGAACTGGGTCCCACCCGTGCCTGTGGTCATGTTCCCCTGCTGTCCCCTGCCTGAGCGGAGTCACTGCATTCGCCGTGGCCCCTACCCTCCCACGCATCCCCATGCCTGCTCAAGTATCCCCACAGCTGGTCAGGGCTCCACGACCCCACAGGAGACCACACGTCCCCATGCTCCTCCCCTCCCAGCCAGGAGTCACCATGTCCCCCTGCCCATCTGTCCCCATTCCCAAGCAGGTGTCCCCGTGCCCCCCTGCCCCTCTGTTCCCCCGCGCAGTCAGGTTTCCCCATTCAGGGCCAGGAGTTCCCATGCCCGTCTGCCCATCTGTCCCCGTTCCCAGCCAGGTGTCCCCATGCCTCTCAGCCCTCCTGGACAGGTGTCCTCATGCCCAGAGAACTGACCCCAGCCCACGGCACATCCCCATCCCCAGCCGGCCGTCTCCCGGCCACCCGCCTGCCCCATGCCCCGCTCCTGTCCCTCCCGGCATGGTGACAAGGACACAGTGCTCAGGGGGTGGCAGCGTTTATTGCTGGCCTCAGTTGGCCTCCAGGATGGAGTCGATCCAGTCGCGGAGCTTGGTGACGCGGGCGTACACGCCGGGCGTCTGGGTGTCGCAGGTGCTGCTGCCCCAGGAGACGATGCCCACCAGGTTCCAGGCGCCGTCCTTCTGGCACACCAGCGGGCCCCCGGAGTCGCCCTGCACGGGGCAGCGGGTGAGCGCCGGGGCGGGGCCCGGGGGCGCCGCGGGCAGCGGGGGCCGGGGGCACGTACCATGCAGGAGGAGGCTCCGTCGGCGCCGGCACAGACCATCACCTCGCGGATGCGGAAGCCCCAGAACTCCTTGCACTGGTCGTTGGTGAGCAGGGGCAGAGCCACCTGCTGCAGCACCGCCGGCGTGTTCGAGGCTGCGGGGAGCGGGGGGCGTCAGCACCGGCACCGGGAATGGGGACAAGGACTGGGACGGGGAGGGGGGGGGACGAGGAGGACAGGACCGTGGTGATGATGGTGGAGATGGGGACAGGACCGGGTCAGGGTTGGGAACGGGTGATGGAGATGGGGAATGGGACAGGGATGAAGATGGGCATACGGGAACGGGATGGGGATTCAGATTTGGATGGGGATCTGGATGGGAGATTGGCATGAGCATTATGATTCAGCTGAAGACAGGGACTGACAATATGGATGAGGAAGGGGACAGGGAAGACAGGGGACAAGGGCGGGGATGGGGATTTGGATGAGGCAGGGGACAGGAATGGGGATGGGGCCGAGAAAGTGCAGTTACCGCTGGGGTCAGTGAGCCCCCAGCCAGTGGTGACGCAGGTCATTCCCCCCGGGAATTCGTCAGTGGCCTTGGGCAGGCAGACGGGGGACACGCGATCCGACAGCTGCGCCGGAGTGGCCAGTTTGATCAGGGTGATGTCGTCCTGGATGGTCAGCATGTTGAACTTGGGGTTCTTGAAGACCTGGAGCAGGCAGCACTGCTCTCAGCACCTGCATCCTCTGCCAGGGTGCCGGGCACCGGGCACTCCACAGGGACCAGTAGGGACCCCGGGGAGCAATGGGGACCCCGGGGATTGCTCCTGTGGATCCCGTGCTGGCAGGGTGTCTGAATTGCAGAGCCCAGTCCCTGGG
This sequence comes from Aphelocoma coerulescens, assembly GCF_041296385.1. NCBI lineage: Eukaryota > Metazoa > Chordata > Aves > Passeriformes > Corvidae > Aphelocoma > Aphelocoma coerulescens. The sequence goes on along the minus strand of NC_091025.1, from coordinate 8,247,155 downwards.
ACGCAGGGGAGCAGGGACACCCCAGGTCACATCCCCTGCAGGGACGAAGTGGACCCTGGAGGCTGAACCCCCATCCCCTGGGAGTTCCCGGGAACATGGGGACAAGCCAGGGGACCTGACCTGAAGGTTGAATGGGAGCAGGGACAGACACCCCAGGGGATTGCAGTGCAGGGATGTGGGACACCACGGACACCCCAGGGAACCCTGACCCTCAGGATAAGGGGAACCGGAAACTCCTCAGGAACGCAAACCCCAGGACAAGGGGGACCCGGACATAAGCCCCCAGGCCACGCGTGGTGGCCGTGGGATCCCGCGGGCACACGGACCCCGCCCCGGAGGTACCTTCTCGATTGTGAGTTTCTGCTGGTCAGGGCCCGGTGCGTCCTGGTCGTAGGCGCCCACCACCACGGTGTCGGTTTTCCTGGGCACAGGCAGGCGCTGAGCACGGGGCACCGGCACGGGGACACGGGGGGTTCCCTGCGCACCCCGTGCCCGTGCCCAGCCCCGGGCCGGCCGGCAGCAGAGCCGGTGCCTACCTGACGCCGCAGTGGGCAGCGGTGACCACCCAGTTCTCGCTGATCAGGGACCCGCCGCAGAAGTGGAAGCCGTTGTAGCGCTGGCGGGGAGAGCTGCCCTCAGCACCCGGCACCGCCGCCGGGGTGCTCCGGGCCCGGCCCCCCGCACGGCACCCACCCCTGCCCCCGGGCTCTCACCTGGAGGGACACCTGCCATGGCCAGGACCCTGGCACCGCCGGCTCCCCGTTGACGATGCGATTGTAGCCGCGGATGACGGGTGTGATGGCGGGCACGCCGCAGTCTGCGGGGCACAGGCAGCCGTGGGACGGCGGCTCCGGTCAGCCTCGCCCTCCCCACCACTCCCGCCTGCCCGAGCCCCGAGCCCGCCCCGCCGAGCCCCACGACCCCACGCACTCTCAGGGAGGGCGGCACGGGCAAAGCCCGCCAGCGCCAGGCAGCTCAAAAGCCACAGCAGAGCCATTGCCACTCGTGAGGACAGACCTGCCTGGCACCCGGCGGCTCTTATATGCAGCCCTGGGCACCTCCCCACTGCCTCGACACCGCGGCCTTGGGAGATAGCGTGGCACCTGGTATGGTGCCATCGGCACATTGCCAGCCCTGAAACTTTCTTGTCACTCAACTCCTTGGTGTCCTGGGCCCCTGGACCGCTGGATGAGCAGGGACCCCTACGCCCCTATCTGGGTGGCAGTCTGGAAGGACTCTGCAGATCCAGCCCTAGGTGAGTGCCATGGTCCTTTCAAACTCCACCACTGCATGACAAAGTGTGCTGGTGTAGCAGGTTGGGTTTGTAACCGGGCAGAAACACCGATTTAGTGTAGTGGTTTGGTCTAAAATACTCATTACTGTTTATCTTCTGTGAGATAAGAATTAGGAGAAATGCAAAGCAGGCACCAAACTTGAAAGAATATAAAGAAGTTTATTAACAGACCTAAAAGAAGGGGGAAAAAAATTATACCACCTTCAGAACTCTCCTCCTCCCCCCACCTTCCTCTCTTCTCCCACTGACAGTGTAAAAAGACAACCCTTAAGATGTTCAGTCTGTTTACCACTTCCATAATAACCTTGTTCAATCCATTTAGAAAGAGAAGTCTCTTCTTGCTCGTGCTATGAAAACAGTATCACAACGAGACAGCCACCCACTTCCAAATATTGTTCAGTCCATTTAGGAGGAGGAGTCTCTCTGCTCGCATGCGAGTCCCTTCCCCGACTTGCAGCTTTTCCCACAACTGCTTTCGAGGGTCCACTCTTGAAGTTTTTTGGGGTACAATTTTAAGGTTGAGCCGTTCAGAAACAAAAAAACAGTGGCCCTCCTCCTTCCCTGGGAGCAAAGGGTCTTCCTCATCTTCATCGTTAGGACTATCTCTGGGAGCTGAGGGACTATCTCTAGGAACTGAGGTTTTTTCCTTTCCCGTTTGGAGCAAAAGTCCTCATCTGGTCTATCTCTCCCTGTCCAAACTTCTCATGAAATTACAGCTGCATCAGCATCTGCCTATCTCAGTGCAGGTGCTGTTGCTTACGAGTTGAACACTCCACCCCCCATATCTTCATGAAATTACAATGGGATACTCTGATATATCATAGCTTCACAACAGAATTTCAGCTTTAAGCATCTCCTCTCTCTCTTCCCTCAGGTTTTCAGCTCTTCACAGCAATAAAAGGGTTAATCTCACCTTGGCCTTGCAGCTTTGCAGCTGGAATGTTGAATTTTTCTTACCGAAGTGGAGAGGGGGGGAGCCAAGCCGCTCCGGCTCCCCACGGCAAGGCAGTGGGGGGGTTCCACAGCTGGAACAGGTCCATCGATTCCAGGATGGCCGTGGCCCAGCCTGGCCTGGCCCAAGCAGGGCCTGGCCGGGCCTGCTGGCCCCCACACGGGGCTCGCAGCCACCTGTCCCAGCGCCGGAAACGAGAGAGAGCTTGGGGGGGGAGTTTGTCTATTCTTAAGTGTGGATCACAGAGGCGGTCACAACTTTAAGTGGCTTAAAGAATTGTCCATATTCAAACTGGCCAGCTGATAGGTTCTATCAGGTCCCAGAGGAAACTGTAAGCAGCCCTTAGCAAGGACATCCCTTCTGGGACTATGCTTGCTAACCTATGACAGCTGGCAGCCCAGAAAGCCCCATCATATCCTACAGCAGCCTGAGCAGCACGTCACGGGAGGGGGCTCTGCTCCTCTACTCCGCTATGCTGAGACCATGCCTGCAGTGCTGTGTCCAGCTGTGGGACCCCAGTTACGAAGAACATGGGCCTCCTGGAGTGATTCCAGCAGAGGCCACAGCAGTTCTCCAAGGAATGGAGTACCTCTGCTATGGAGGGAGACTGGAAGTATTGGGGCTGTTCAATCTGGAGAAAAGAAAGCTCTAGGGAGATCTTAGAACAACTTGCAGTGCCTAAAGGGACTCCAAGAGAGCTGGAGAGAGACTTTTGTCAAGGGCATGGAGTGACAGGACAAAGGGGAATGGCTTCACAGTGACAGGGCAGGGTTAGATTAGATATTATGAAGAAATTATTTCCTGTGAGGGTGGTGAGGAACCAGAGAAGCTGTTCTGATGGAGCTGTGGATGCTCCATCCCTGTAAGTGCTCACAGCCTGGTTTGGCGGGGCTTGGAGCAACTTGCTCTAGTGGAAGGTGTCCCTGCCCTTGGCGTGGGGACTGGAACAAGATGAGCTTTAAGACCTCCAATCCAAACCATTCTGTGATACTATGATAAGGACCCAGGCTGGCATGGACTAATTTCAGTGCTGGAGCTGGAATTCCCACATGCCATTCATAACCTGTCTCTATCAACTCTTGTTTCACTTCTCTGATGTTCCTGTGGGCCTACAATTCCCATTTGTTCCTATTATAGTGGATATCTGGGCTAAGTTTCGTTGTTGCTCTGAATGGGGATCTTTCTTCTTCCAAGTCCTTTCTCCACACTAGATTTAAAAAAAGGTAGCAGAGCCTTTATAGACAAGATATTCTATGATGTCCCTTCCCACCATCATCAGTCTATCATGATTCCATGACCAAGTGACAGCTCACCCAATGCACTGGGACAAGCACATTTTGAAGCCAGCACTTAGTCTAGAGCAGTGCTGTCCCACAGCCATAGCCAAGGATACTGGCCCCAGGTGCCAGGCTCTCAGGCCATGTCCTGGAGGCATACCAGGTGCCACGCTATCTCCCAAGGCCGCGGTGTCGAGGCAGTGGGGAGGTGCCCAGGGCTGCATATAAGAGCCGCCGGGTGCCAGGCAGGTCTGTCCTCACGAGTGGCAATGGCTCTGCTGTGGCTTTTGAGCTGCCTGGCGCTGGCGGGCTTTGCCCGTGCCGCCCTCCCTGAGAGTGCGTGGGGTCGTGGGGCTCGGCGGGGCGGGCTCGGGGCTCGGGCAGGCGGGAGTGGTGGGGAGGGCGAGGCTGACCGGAGCCGCCGTCCCACGGCTGCCTGTGCCCCGCAGACTGCGGCGTGCCCGCCATCACACCCGTCATCCGCGGCTACAATCGCATCGTCAACGGGGAGCCGGCGGTGCCAGGGTCCTGGCCATGGCAGGTGTCCCTCCAGGTGAGAGCCCGGGGGCAGGGGTGGGTGCCGTGCGGGGGGCCGGGCCCGGAGCACCCCGGCGGCGGTGCCGGGTGCTGAGGGCAGCTCTCCCCGCCAGCGCTACAACGGCTTCCACTTCTGCGGCGGGTCCCTGATCAGCGAGAACTGGGTGGTCACCGCTGCCCACTGCGGCGTCAGGTAGGCACCGGCTCTGCTGCCGGCCGGCCCGGGGCTGGGCACGGGCACGGGGTGCGCAGGGAACCCCCCGTGTCCCCGTGCCGGTGCCCCGTGCTCAGCGCCTGCCTGTGCCCAGGAAAACCGACACCGTGGTGGTGGGCGCCTACGACCAGGACGCACCGGGCCCTGACCAGCAGAAACTCACAATCGAGAAGGTACCTCCGGGGCGGGGTCCCTGTGCCCGCGGGATCCCACGGCCACCACGCGTGGCCTGGGGGCTTATGTCCGGGTCCCCCTTGTCCTGGGGTTTGCGTTCCTGAGGAGTTTCCGGTTCCCCTTATCCTGAGGGTCAGGGTTCCCTGGGGTGTCCGTGGTGTCCCACATCCCTGCACTGCAATCCCCTGGGGTGTCTGTCCCTGCTCCCATTCAACCTTCAGGTCAGGTCCCCTGGCTTGTCCCCATGTTCCCGGGAACTCCCAGGGGATGGGGGTTCAGCCTCCAGGGTCCACTTCGTCCCTGCAGGGGATGTGACCTGGGGTGTCCCTGCTCCCCTGCGTCCCAGGGACTGGGCTCTGCAATTCAGACACCCTGCCAGCACGGGATCCACAGGAGCAATCCCCGGGGTCCCCATTGCTCCCCGGGGTCCCTACTGGTCCCTGTGGAGTGCCCGGTGCCCGGCACCCTGGCAGAGGATGCAGGTGCTGAGAGCAGTGCTGCCTGCTCCAGGTCTTCAAGAACCCCAAGTTCAACATGCTGACCATCCAGGACGACATCACCCTGATCAAACTGGCCACTCCGGCGCAGCTGTCGGATCGCGTGTCCCCCGTCTGCCTGCCCAAGGCCACTGACGAATTCCCGGGGGGAATGACCTGCGTCACCACTGGCTGGGGGCTCACTGACCCCAGCGGTAACTGCACTTTCTCGGCCCCATCCCCATTCCTGTCCCCTGCCTCATCCAAATCCCCATCCCCGCCCTTGTCCCCTGTCTTCCCTGTCCCCTTCCTCATCCATATTGTCAGTCCCTGTCTTCAGCTGAATCATAATGCTCATGCCAATCTCCCATCCAGATCCCCATCCAAATCTGAATCCCCATCCCGTTCCCGTATGCCCATCTTCATCCCTGTCCCATTCCCCATCTCCATCACCCGTTCCCAACCCTGACCCGGTCCTGTCCCCATCTCCACCATCATCACCACGGTCCTGTCCTCCTCGTCCCCCCCCCTCCCCGTCCCAGTCCTTGTCCCCATTCCCGGTGCCGGTGCTGACGCCCCCCGCTCCCCGCAGCCTCGAACACGCCGGCGGTGCTGCAGCAGGTGGCTCTGCCCCTGCTCACCAACGACCAGTGCAAGGAGTTCTGGGGCTTCCGCATCCGCGAGGTGATGGTCTGTGCCGGCGCCGACGGAGCCTCCTCCTGCATGGTACGTGCCCCCGGCCCCCGCTGCCCGCGGCGCCCCCGGGCCCCGCCCCGGCGCTCACCCGCTGCCCCGTGCAGGGCGACTCCGGGGGCCCGCTGGTGTGCCAGAAGGACGGCGCCTGGAACCTGGTGGGCATCGTCTCCTGGGGCAGCAGCACCTGCGACACCCAGACGCCCGGCGTGTACGCCCGCGTCACCAAGCTCCGCGACTGGATCGACTCCATCCTGGAGGCCAACTGAGGCCAGCAATAAACGCTGCCACCCCCTGAGCACTGTGTCCTTGTCACCATGCCGGGAGGGACAGGAGCGGGGCATGGGGCAGGCGGGTGGCCGGGAGACGGCCGGCTGGGGATGGGGATGGGCCGTGGGCTGGGGTCAGTTCTCTGGGCATGAGGACACCTGTCCAGGAGGGCTGAGAGGCATGGGGACACCTGGCTGGGAACGGGGACAGATGGGCAGACGGGCATGGGAACTCCTGGCCCTGAATGGGGAAACCTGACTGCGCGGGGGAACAGAGGGGCAGGGGGGCACGGGGACACCTGCTTGGGAATGGGGACAGATGGGCAGGGGGACATGGTGACTCCTGGCTGGGAGGGGAGGAGCATGGGGACGTGTGGTCTCCTGTGGGGTCGTGGAGCCCTGACCAGCTGTGGGGATACTTGAGCAGGCATGGGGATGCGTGGGAGGGTAGGGGCCACGGCGAATGCAGTGACTCCGCTCAGGCAGGGGACAGCAGGGGAACATGACCACAGGCACGGGTGGGACCCAGTTCCCCCCGTCAGGGACACACTCGCGTGTGGCTGGAGCCACCTTAAGGTGTCAGGGTGGGGGAGGGACGGACAGGCTGCGGGGGAGGGCAATGTCCTGGTCCTGTGCAGTCCCCATGTTCCCGGTCTTGTCCCGTCAAGACATGGCCCTGCGGAGGGTGCTGGCGCTCGGGGCAGCCCTGGGGCGCCGCAGCTGCTGCTCCAAGGTGGGGCCGGGGCTCCGAAGGGCACTCAGGTCCTGACGCGGCCACTTGGCCTTGTGCCCTTGGCCCATGGCCGCGATCAGACCCTCCCCACTGCGTCCCTGAAGGGCCCTCGTTGTTCCCCCCGCAGCCCTCGCTGCCCCCGGACTTCGTGGAGGCCCTGAGGGCCGTGGTTGGGGCCCCCAATGTCTCCACGGCCACAGCGGTGCGGGAGCAGCACGGCCACGATGAGTCCATGCACCCGTGAGTGCCTCCGGAGCTGGGACCCCTGGGGAAGGCTCTGGGGAGGGGAAAGACCATGGGAAGGGGAAGGGTCATAGGGAAGGGAAGAAATCTAGGGAGGACAAGAGGCACGGGAAGGGGAAGGGTCATACGGGGAGGGGCCAGCTGTGGGCATGGGAAATGTTTGGGTAGACAAGGGGCCGTGGGGAGGGGAAGGGGCGTATGGCAAGTCCCGGGCTGGGGGAGGGCCATGGGGAGGACCAAGTGGTTTAAGTCAGTGGGTCAGTGGTGCTGTCTGTCCCTCAGCTGTGCCCCCCCGGACGTCGTGGTGTGGCCCCAGGCGGTGGGGCAGGTGCAGGAGCTGGCAGCGCTCTGTCACCGCTGCCGCGTGCCCATGGTGCCCTTTGGCACCGGTACCGGCCTCGAAGGAGGCGTCAATGCCGTGCAGGTATCGGCTCCCCCGGCACCTCCGACCCCCCGGGGGCTCTGGGTGCCCGGCCGCGCCCAGAGCCCCGGGTGCCCCTGTGCCAGGGCGGTGTCTGCTTTGACCTGAGCCGCATGGACGCCATCGCAGAGCTGAGCCTCGAGGACTTCTCGGTGACAGTGGAGCCCGGTGTCACTCGCAAGGCCCTCAACAAGCACCTGCGTGGCACCGGGCTCTGGTTCCCTGTCGGTACTATAGGCATGAGGGGGGTCATGGGGCTGGGGGTGACAGCACTGGAGGTGCTGGGGATGCCTGTAGGCCTGGGCATGTTGGGAGTGTTGGAGGTGCTGTGGTGTTCATGGGTGCACTGCACTCCCAGGGGTTCCCATGGGAATGGAAGTGGCATGACCCCTGTGCTTCTGGGAATGCCCATAATTTTGCTGTGGTTGAGGTCCCAGTGGTGTCCATGTGGGAGTGGACACCATCCCCACTTGCCTCCCCTGCCCATCCCCTGCTCACAGACCCGGGGGCAGACGCCTCGCTGTGTGGCATGGCTGCCACGGGCGCCTCGGGCACCAACGCGGTGCGCTACGGCACCATGCGCCCCAACGTGCTCAACCTGCGCGTGGTGCTGCCGGACGGGCGCCTGCTCCACACCGCCGGCCCCGGGCGCCAGCCCAGGTGGGCGCTGGGATGCCGGGGGGCTGTGCTGGGCTGGGCATGTGCCGCGTGGGCGCCTGCTCACCAGCTCTGTGCAGGAAGCGGGCGGCTGGCTACGACCTGACCTCGCTCTTCGTGGGCTCTGAGGGCACCCTGGGCTTCCTGACTCAGGCCACGCTGCGCCTGCACCCACTGCCCGAGGCCACTGCTGCCACTGTCACCTCTTTCCCCAGTGTGGGGGCGGCTGTGGCCTGCACAGTCCAGGTGCTGCAGGCCGCTGTGCCCGTGGCCCGCATCGGTAGGTGCCCGCAGCCAGAGGTGGGGCTGGGGGTCCAGGTGCCAGTGGTGGAGCTCAGCACTGCTTCCTCCCACCCAGAGTTCCTGGATGAGGTGATGGCAGATGCCTGTGGCCGCTTCAGTGGGATGGGGCTGCCAGCAGCAGCCACGCTTCTCCTGGAGCTCCACGGCTCCCGGCACAGCCTGGCTGAGCAGCAGCAGCAGACGGGTATGGCTGGGAATAGGGGTGAGGATAGGGTGTCTGGGGCTGGGGGCCATGATGGATACCCAGGGATGAGGGAGGGGTACCCAGGGATATGGGACACAGGACACGGGGACCAGGGTGTTCTGGAGTGAAGTGTGGTGCTAGGGGGCCATGATGTGTCACTGGGGTGAGTGATGGATGTCCAGGACATGGGACAGTGGGACCAGGCATGTCCTGGCGTGAGGGATGGGTGCTCAGGGCTGGGTGGGGATTGGAGACCTTGAGATCATCAGGTTGAGGGACAGGTGCCCAGAGCCTAGAATTGGGGGACTGGTGTCATGGATGGCTGCCTATGGATAGGGGATGGGAGATCAGGGGTGTGCTGAGGAGGGGGATAAGTGGGAGAGGGGGTCCAGCGATGGTCAGGGGTCCTGGGAGAGGGGGACCAGCGATGGAGGCTTGGGATGAGGACTGGGAAGACACTAGGGTGAGGGCTGGGTGTCTGCGCTAGGGTCTGCTGAGGGGCTTGTGGACATGGGATGGGGGGGACCAGGGGTGTCACAGGGTGGTGGACAGGGACCCAGGGACAAGGGGCAGAGGGACCAGGAGTATCCCAGGATGTGGGATGGGTGCCCAGGATGGGCACTGGAGGTCCTGGGCTGGGTGCCCGGGGGTGCTGTGGGTCCTGTCCCAGAGCTCCTGGTCACCATCAGAGGAGATCGTGCGACAGAACGGTGGCTCTGGCCTGGCCTGGGCAGAGGGGCTGGAGGAGCGTGAGCAGCTCTGGTCCATGCGCCACAATGCCTGGTACGCTGCCCTGGCCCTGCGGCCTGGCTGCCAGGTGAGGCACAAGGATGGGGATGATGGCGGCAGCGCCCATGGTGCTGTGAGTGCCACAGCTCTGCCCTCCCTGTCCCAGGGCTACTCCACGGATGTCTGCGTGCCCATCTCCCGCCTGCCCGATGTGGTGGTGGAGACCAAGCAGGACCTGCAGGCCTCCAGCATCACTGGTCAGCAGGGCCACAGCCCCCTGGGACAGAGGAGGTTGGGGGGTCACCATCCTTCATGCCACACACCATCTGACCTGTGGCTTTGCAGGACCCATGGTGGGACATGTGGGCGATGGCAACTTCCACTGCCTCCTCATCTTCAACTCCCAGGACCCAGAGGAGGCCCAGCGCATCCATGCTTTCACCCAGCGCCTGGGCAGGTGGGGCCAGAGTACGCTGGGGGAGCAGGGCTGGATGGACAGACGTCCCCATGCCCTGCCCCTCCCTGTCCTGCAGGCGTGCACTGGCGGCGGGGGGCACCTGCACCGGGGAGCACGGCGTGGGGCTGGGCAAGCGGGCACTGCTGCAGGAGGAGCTGGGCCAGGAGGGCCTGGACACCCTGCGCTCCATCAAGGCTGCGCTCGACCCCCACAACCTCATGAACCCTGGCAAGGTGCTCTGAGGGGGAGCACCGGCACTGAGCTGGAGGTGAGGGGGCCTCAGCCCCTGGTGTCAGGGCCAGAGTGGCCATGCTGCCCTCCAGTGCCACTGTATGTGTCCCTACAAATCCCCCCATCCCCACTTCTGGGGGTCAGGGATCCTCAAAGCCCCAATAAACCCTTTTCACTCAGAGTGTCCATGTGCTGTGAAGTTGTTTGGGTGGACAGGACCGCCCAGCCCCTTCCCAGCAGGCCCCTGTCCCAGACAGCACACACAGGGCAGGGCATTGTTGGCATCCCACTTCAGCCACTTCCCCTGAGCTGCAGTGCTGCTGGTGCCAGGTGGGAGCTCTCTGGGACCTGCCGAGCACCACTGTGGCCATCCATCCCCACATGGCAGGGGGAATTGGCATGGGTGGGGGGCTCCAGCACCCCACTGGCACCATCTGCTTCACCAAGAAAGCCAGTGAAATAAAATAACAGTGAATATTTTATTGAACATTGTTTTAATACCATATCAAAACACCTTGACTAATGAAGGAAGCTCCCCCCAAGCTCTGAACTCTTTTTTTCCCCCGGTTTTTAATATATAAATACAGAAAGGTTTCCCGCAGGGGCACGGCCACCGGCAGGGGAGGTCTCACCAACGAAAATGCGCCCGCCGCGCCAGGAGGGGATGGGGATGGGCGAGGGGGTCACTGCCATGAAATGACACCATCTTGGCACCTCCAGCAAAGCCACCCCTGTGACTAGGGGTGGCCAGGGGCATCCGGGGGGCCATTGGGGCCTTCCCCATACCCTCCTCAAAAGGGTCCAACTCAAAGCCGATGGAAAAGAAAGAGGGGGGGTGGTTTTGGCAAGAGGAGCCCGGCGAGGGGGCACGAGAGGGGCGGCGGGGATGCTGCAGCTCTCCAGTCTCTGAGTGGTTATAGCTGAGTTAAAGAGTGACCAGTCTGTAAACATCACCGGGGCAGGGAAGCTCAAATTGAAGAACACGCCAGTCAACACGAAGCTTCAGTTGTGGTTTGTTGTTTGGTGTTTTTTTTTTTTTGTCCATTTTCTCTTTTTTTCTTCTTTTTTTTCCTTTTTTTTTCCTTTTTTTTCTCGTTGTAAACACTTGAAAGACGGACCCCTGCGACTCAGCAGGGGGGAGCAGTGGCCCCGCTCTCGGCGTGGGGCAGAGTCCCCATCTCAACGCTGCCGGGGCCGGGGTGGAGATCTCCAAAAGGGAGATGGGAGAGAGGAGAAATTTCCCGTTTAGTCAGTGCAAAAAAACCGAGCAGAGCCCCCGGGCGAGTCTGGGTGGGAGGTGGGGGGGTTGCCGGTGAGAAATGCCGCGTGCTCCGTTTGGCCGGCTGTCCCCCGGCAGCTTTCCCCTTTCGGTTCGGGGAGAAAAGCCAAACATCATGGCAGGGTTTTGGCCAAGGGCGTCCCTGGGGCCTCCCTGGCGGGCAGAGCTCTCCTGGTGACCAGCGGCTGTGGAGGGGAGAGCAGGTCGCTCCGCTTTTCTCACACTGTCTTCTCCTGGATGTTTCTTTTTGTTTTAAATCTTTTAAATTAAAAAACAAAACAAAACAAAACAAAAAGCAGAAAAACAACAGAACAAATAAAAATAACAAAATAAAATAAAAACTGCGCCGTTGTCCCAAGTGGATTCAAGTTTCTGGGTTTTATTTTTGTCTTCTTGAGGAATTTAAAGTCAGCCCAAAACTCCAGGCGGGGCGGGGGGGACGGGGAGAGGAGGTACAGCAGGTATAGCAAGGTGCCCTGCAAAGGCAGAGAGAGACCGTCCCGGGTGAGGAGCAGGAGCCCTGGCTGTCACATCCCACCCTATCCCACCCCATCCTCCACTTTCAGCCCTGGATTTAAACGCGGCATGGGAATATCCCTTCTGAGCAGTCCACTACAGGCTCACCTTAGAGAGAAGTCAGCAAGCACGCCCGGCGGGTCAATCAGAAGGATGCTCTGGGCAAGATCTGTTCACTTCAAACCATGAGTCTATACAGCTGCAAGAGGAGAGCATGTTACCACCATGCTTCTGAGCCTCAGGTGTCCCTGCTTGTCCCCTTGCCACCCGCCTGGCTGTCCCCTCATGATACCTTTTGTGATAAATGCAGAGGCAGGGCAGCCTGGCTATCGTGTCCCCCTGCAGCAGCTCCTCCAGGCAGATCACGCACTCGCCAGCGTCCTTGGTCAGCACGTCATCTGGGAGGGGAGGACAGGGCAGCAGTGAGACAGGGACCACTGCAGCATTCCCCTCCCTGGGATGGAGGGAAACCCAGCGTCACTTCAGAGGCAGCCGGGATGGGGTGGAATGGCAACAGCGCTGGAAAACACTGCCAGGAGGCTCACGTGGAGGCACAGGGGGGACACAGGCCTGGGGCATCTGGAGTGAACACAGCCCCCATCCCTGGCTTCCAAAAAATCACCAACCACTAGGGGGTGAGCATCACTCCCACACCAGTGGTCAGGAGAAAGGTGGGAGATGCCGGAGCTTACAGCCCAGTGCTCAGCCTCCTGAGCCGGCCTGCCAGCGAGGAGGGGAGGAAGGCAATGCCCCTTTGTGGGGGTAGCCCAGGAGGACACGCGTCCCCTTCCCCCACCAGGCAGGATGCAGGGCCAAGCAGGGCTCCCTCGGGCACAGAGGGGTGGGGAGGGGGCCACCCTGACGTAGGTGTTACAAAGGAGCCTGAAAGCAAAAGCAGCAGGGTTGAGCCATCACAGGGGAGGGGAATGGAGCAGCACCATCCCACCAGAGCACAGCCCTCTTGGGAAGCCCAGCCAAGCTGCCTGCCCGCAGCAAATGTCTCTCCAGCCTGCCCGGAGCCATCCCAGGGCAGCAGGACACGATGTCCCCAACACAGCCTGTCCCTTACCGTTGTAGGAGAGGCGAGGTTTGCTCAGACACATGATAAAGTGCATTTCCATCTCGTCAGAAGCCACAGATTTGGAGCAAATGGGGCACTTGAAACCTGGAAGGAGAGCAGAGAGATGAGCCCTTAGCGAGGGCAGCAGGAGTCCACGCTGCATCCTGGGGAATCTCTGGGGCCATGGTGAGGCACGGCAGCGGGCAGCCCCTCACCTGCTGCCTGCATGGTGACCCTCACCCCACACTGCACCCACTGGGCACCCACTCATCCTGTGCCGGCCACCAGCAGCGCCAGCGTTGGGGACAGCCACCGAACAGGGGACAGTCGACGAGCTGGTGCGCTGGTTGTCCCCGTGCCCGCTGCACAGAGGGCACGGAGAGCGTGCCAAGGCAGTGCACACGTGGCCATCAGCTGCTGCCGGGCCTTAAAGGGCGAGCAGCAGCCTGGGGCACACAGCACCCAGCCACTGGCAAGTGCAGGGGCATGTCCCTGTGCCTGGACAGTGCTGTCCCTGCTGCCAGAGCTCAGCATCGCATGGCTGAGCCAGAAAAGCTGCAACGAAGGAGTTTTTTGTATAGCTGCAGCAGAAGACTGGCAGATTGGAGCCTCAAACACAAACGGCTGCTTTCTCCAGCTTTCTGCAGGAGTGAAGTGAATGCTCACCCCTCCGATGCCAGCCTGCCTCCCCAGAAGCAGGGGGACCTTGCAGGCTCATGAGGCAGCTTGACCTTGGCCCTGCCTGGTGACTTGGGTTCTTGGATGAAGATGGATGGGATGCCCTGCCCTGAAGATGGATCTGCTCTGCGACCTTACTTGGGGTGGTGTCACACCAGTGTCGTCACCTGCTCGAGCCATGCAGACCACCACGGCATCATCCCCAGCCCCACTGAGTGAGGCTGCCCCAAACCCATTCTGTAAGCCCCAAACTCACAAGGAGCAGAACCCCAAGCAGCCCTGTAGGTCACCCATCTGGGACCCCCTGCCCTTCCACTGCAGCCAGCTCCAGGCCATGTGGTTTGTCACTGCCCAGCAGAGCTGCGCAGCTTGAGCTGAACACGCGTGTGCCACCACCACGGGTTTGCACCAGAATATCCCGCAATTCCCTGCCTGCAGAGAGGGAGAGGGTAATTTAAGGATCTGCCTTCTAAAAGCAGATCAGGTTTGACTGCAGTGCCGCTTAAGAGCTTTCTTCATATATATGCAAAGGCTGCTCAGGAAAGAAAAGGAATGTACACATTATCTAAGGATGAATCAGGTTCTTGTTTGCCACCACCTGGATGTGGACAGGACAATTTTTTTGCTTCTTGGAAGGGAGAAAGTACAGGGTGGCTTTAAGGAGAGGCAGCTCAGACCTCTGCTGTGCAAACAGCCCTGGTAACTGCTCAACACCCGAGTGCTCATTAGCAGCAGTGATAAATACAGTTTACTTCCCAGGTCCTTGGACCCTGCCCCTCCAGAGTGTGGTATTTCCCAGGAGGGCGCAGCAAGGATGAGCACCATGGATGGTATGGGATTGGCTCTAAAAGGACCTGCTAAAAGAAGGAGCCCTCAAGCCCAGGGGTCCCTCCAGTGGGCTGTCCTGCTGGCCTGCAGCATTGCCACGCTGGGAACACATCCCAGCCCCAGCGTGGCCGAGCCATGGGGTCTCTGCTCTGAGTCTGGCCCCAACTGCACCAAGCCCCAGGAGATAGGGCAGCGCTGCAGCCAGGGCCTCATGGGCAGCAGCACCAATCTGCCTTCTCCTCTCCAGCCTAATTTTACTCCTGACCGATTTATACCTTGTGGCAGCCGTACCCATTAGCTGAAGGCACTGATTTTTTCCTCCTCCCAAGTGTTTACCCACCCGGTGTATTTATAGCGTGGATAGCTCGGATAGCCTCCCAGCCTGCCTGCTGCAAGACCCAACTGGCCTCCCCTTGTGAGACACCCTCCCGGTGCCCCGCTCCCCTGGCAGCCCGCCTGCCCCGTCCCTGCCTGAACTGATCCCGCCTGGAGCGGATGGTGTGCCAGCGCCACGGGCACCGGTCCCTACCAGGGGAGCTCTGGGGACTGCTTTCCAGCAGCAAGTGCCTGCAACGGCTGTGAAGGGCTCCCTTTGGAAAAGGCATTTTGTCTGCAAACTCTGTGTCAGGGCAAGGCATTTGTAAAGGTTCCGTACTGTTCCCTGTGCAGTGTGTGGGCAGACCTCGTTTCCTCTGGTCCCCCCTTTTCTGTGCCAATGTGTTATTTTAAACAGCTGTCCCAGATCTGCCAGCTCCAGCAGCACCCGAAGGGATCCTATGAGACGTGCAACCGATGTAAAGGGAAAAGGCCCCGGATGAAACTGCCTGGTCTGTGGCTGCCAGGGCACAGCCGCCAGCAAAGCAGCAGGGCCAGGCAAAGAGCAGGGCCCTTTGCAGGCTCCAGCGAGCGGCTGTTGCTGTATCTCCAGGCCTCTTTGCTAGCTGGGATAGCTTTAGCACGGTTATAAATAGCTGGCATGAACACTCCTCATGCTCCACACTGCTCCCTGGGCAGCTGGCTGGGGCACTGGGACTCCTGACGCCGCCACAGCCCCATGGCAAGGACGTGGGGACATCGGGCAGACGGAGGGGCCCAGGCTCAAGCCCCAGCACGTATGTGGCATCCTCCAGCCAGACGGGTCTGGGGGCTGAGTCAAGTGCAGAAGCACACACACTTTTCTGGCTCTGCATTTCACAAGATGGAGAGGGAAAAAAAAGGAAAGGTAAATAAGCAATTGTATAAATTCCCAAGTTTGAGCAGGAGCAAGAAGCTGGTGTGGAAAGGCTCCCAGGGCAGGGGGCTGCCCTGCACCCCAGCTGTCGGCACAAATACTTGACATTGCAAAAGCAACTGCTTGTGTTTCGCTCCATGGAAGGCACAGGAGCCCACCACCAGCGGGAAAGGGGAGACAGAGGTGAACTCCCTCACCCCTTCTCTATGTGACCTTTGGGTGAAGGTGGTGGGCAGAGAACCAGGGGACAGCCAGCACCCAACAGCAGCAGGCACCAAGTCCAGTGCCTTGGAACATCCCTTCACAGTTCAGGCAGGAGCCTGTCCTGTAGATGAAAGAGCTGCTCTCCACATGGCCAGCCCCCTCCGGGCCATGGTATTTTCCACATTCCCCGAAATCCCCGTTAATTTATCCTGCCTAAGCTGCCAGCCGGAGCAACGCAGGAGATTACATTTTGACAGCTGCTCATGGAAAATTCAGCTCCCTCCCTCCTCCTCGAGCCCTTTCTGTCCTCCTCCCACATGCTTAAAAAAAAAGAGAGGAAGGGCCCAGCTATTCCTCCTTGCCTGGGCCTCCAACACCCATGGGGAGGCCCAGGGGTTGCTCCAGGGAAAGGCCATGGACACGTCCTCCCTCCCTAGGCATCTGGGGCAGCTGGTGATGCCCCTATCCCATGGCACATTAAACCTGAAGCTGGCACTGCCACCTCATGCAGAGATGTGTGGGCAGGTACCAGCGCCCGACAAAAGTAAGTGAAGAAGAGAAGGGTGCTGCAGGAAGGGGGCTGGCCTGGAAAGGCAGGTTCAGGTCAAGACCTGGACTCTTTGTTTCTTGCAGGAGACTTTGAGAAAGCCAAGGGCTTTCCAGGGCTGCGAGACACAGGCTGGCAGGTGATTTAATCTCTCCAATGGCTTGGTCTAGAAACCAGGAGCAAGTGGTGCTGGTGCTCTCCAGGGGCTACTGCCCTCTGAGTATTTTTAGGAAGGTTACACGGTTAATTTTAGAGAGTTGGGCAAAGTAGAGCTGGGAATCTCTGAAAATCTCCACACAGTCCTATGCACACTGAAAAAGCCTGGTGGTTAACCCTCACAGTGCCAAAAGCACTGCCACAGAACTGCAGGGAATTTTTTGGTGGTGGGAGGGTTGAGACACCTTTCCAACCCATTTCTAAGTATCCCAAACAGAGCTGATTCTGGCGCTGGGATAGGAAATTCCCATCACTTGTGTCTACTGAGCGCTACAACAGGGTCAACCACACACTGTCCTGAGAGTGGAAGTGGCTGCTCCCCTTGGGAGTGGGTGAGACCATGTCCATGGGAGCTGCAAGCCTGCCCTGGATCCATGTGCCATGTCTACCTTCACCTGCCAAACCCTCCTCCAGATGGGTGTGCCTCCATGCAGATTGCTTACAGGCCATGGTGCCATCAGGAGTAGCCCCAGCAATAGGACACCCTGGCTTTGTCACTGGCAGGTGGCTGAAACATGGAGAGCAGCAGCTCCTCCACTACACAGCACCTCCAGCAATGGGAGGAAGACACTGGTGGGGATGACGTGCCCTGAAGGCAGGAGGAAATAACAGCTCAGGCACAATGCAAGCAACCCACCCCATACAGCATTCACCAACGGCATCCCTGGTCACCCAGTCTCCCACTACTGCCATGGGATAAACCAGTGCCCTGTGAGTGGGAGTGGCAACACAAACTCCCCAAAACGTGCCTGCCCCAGGAGGGGTCCCTTCTCTGTGCCCAGCCATCTCACAGGACACCTGGAGAAACAGGAAGCTTTGGGTAAGCCTCAGACTGCCGGATGATCACCGAAGATTTGGAAACCTTGGCTGCACAGCCCATCTCCATGTCTCTAGAGAGCATCCTGGGCTCCTGGCCAAGGGAGCTGGCTTATACCAGGTGAGGATGCATCCAAGCATGAGATGAAACCAGGGGATATTTGGTCCAAGCATGCACTCCTGGTGCCTCTTCCTCGCTGAGTAACCTACGAGCATCCCACCTACCCCCATGGCTTCCCTAACACTGCCAGCTGAACCAGCACCAGGTGGAAGCCGGAACACATGGGTCACCTTGAAAAAACCTAGACTAGTGACTGAAGAGGAGGGAAAGACTGAAAGACCAGTTGGTCAATCTGAAGCATGTGGGGTTGGGTGACACAAAGGGGCTCCAAGTCCTCCCCTTCCCTTACCCCTCAAAGGCTCCAGCACAGCCCCAGGAGGGAAGAAAGGATCAGGGAGAGTTGTCCTCTGTGCCAGCAAGTGAAGGAAACCTGACGAGACAAGATATTCAGACCCAACATCTCCTGGAAAATAAATTCCCTATGGGTTTAAAGCAGTCTCATTTTTTTAAAGCAACGGTCAGAGGGCAGCACACTGGAGATGGCACATGGATGCACAGAGCACGTCTCCAGCACTGGGGCACAACAGGGACCTGGCAGCTGAGTGTCTCCTCACGAATGGAAGCCCACCATGGAAGTGAGGCTCTACCAGGCTCAGTGATGCAGTTGGCAATGCTGCAGGAGGCAGCATCAAGTGCCTGCAGGCCAGGGCACCCAGCAGAACCAGGACAGAACCCACTTCCCCCTGCAGAAAGAAAAGGCATCAGCTGCATGGGCAGAGCCAGGAGCTGAGGTCCAAGGCAGCCCTGCTGCTCCGGCAGGACTCAAGGCACCAAGTGAACTCCAGGATGGTGCTGGGTTATTGTGTAGCACAAGGGCTGACACGAGCAGGGACACGTAGGCAGGAAGGAGTAAAGTACTTAGGCTGCCACATTTGCCAGCTTTGAAAAAGCGAGCGTCCTTCCTCCTGATTCAAGGCTGCAGAGAGGTGGGAGAGCATAAAGGACGGCTCCAGGGTGGAAGTAAGACATCCCACCTTTCTGGAGATGGAAGGGAGACAGGCCAGTGAAACAGCCCCAGATGATCAGCCAAGCAGGAGATGTGGCTTGGATGGGACATCTCTGGATGGCAGCGCTTGGAAAGAAACTTGACCCTTTCTGCTGCCTTGGCAGAGGGATGGTCTTGCTCCATCCCCATCCCACCCCAGCATTTCCTTGCTGATTGAGTCAGTTCAGATTGCTGAGAAGGGAAAAAATAAATGTTTGTAATGTGAAAGCAGCACCTCAAAAAGAAGCTAGTTCTGTGCAAGGCCAGGTTTTTCAAGGTCTAAGAAAAGCTGTCCCTGGTGTGCAGTAGCTCCTGGCAAAGTCCCCATGTGGCAAGTGTCTGCTGTCAGGTCAGTCACACACCAGCCAAGGGTGGCAGGGATGTGCCATGGAACACGAAGCTGGCCAAGGCCAGCACACCATCCTAATGCTCAAGACATTGTGTTTTGGAGACACCTCTGTCCACTCCCATGTGACTGAAACCACAAAGAGATGTAACATCAAGGACAAGGCATTAGTGCTTCAGGTGGGACGTGGGGAAGCCATAGGGGTCAGAGGGATGCAGCACACAGGGCGGAGGGGCTGGGTGGCACCACGTCACAGAAGCCCAAGGCTGGCTTGCTGCAAGCCAGTGATGCCTTTTCCTGGTCTTAAAATCAAGAGTCAAACACGGTTAGAAGGGAAAAAGGGATTTTACCTTGGTATTTATTTTAAGATCTTTAGGTGCACTACATCTAGGTCGAATGCACTGAAATGCACACCGCAATGCCCCCCCCCCAAAGATCTGGTATAACATCTTCATGGCATCACCAGGAGGCAGAGCTATTTTTTTTTTAGCCAGTTGGGTTCTTATGGAGGTGGTGGGGGAGGATGGGAAGAAGGAGAACAGATTGCAGTTCTGGGGCTGAGGAAAGCTGGAGAGTTGGAAAGGAGCAGGAGACACAGGAGGGGGAACCCCCCAGGAACGTTTCCTCCAGAGCACCCGAAGCTATCGATTCTCAGCAGATGGACACACCAAAGCCTTACAAAACACCTCCAGCACAGCCCACAGACACTGAGAAGCAGGAGGGCAACGAGGCCTGGTCACAGGATATCCAGACACCAAGTACCCTCCTTGCCTGTCATTGTTTGACTATTGCCCCTTTCATGGCTGTAATTGCAATTTTTGAACAGAAGTATCTATGCTAAGGCAGAAATCATCTCCCTCCTACAGCTCAGGCTGCAGGATCAGTTCCCCCAGACCTGGATGAAAAAGGCAACTTCCCAGGGTCACCCTGTCTTCTGGCAAGTCCTAGTTTACTGCAGAAACACTCCCCCAGCTGCTGGGAACAGGTTTCATAAGGAAGAATGTGTAGCCCAAAGCTAATTTTAGCATCCCAGAGAAGAGTGAAGTTAAGCAGAGGGGTCCTGGGTGATGGCCCAGTGAAGGCATTAACACCTCCAACTCCTGCTGCCAGGCTGCAGGGCTCCAATTTACCAAGTTACAAGCTCATTCAGGGCTCCTGCTAGTCACAAAACAGGTCTGGGGCCATCTCATTGCTCAGGAGAACTGCAGGAATGCTCTGGTGCTGCCTCCACACCCCTCAAGGGATGATCAGGTTTTCAAACTCACTGCCCTGAGAGGACAATGATCCTGCAGGCAGATCTGGGAATTTCCAAGGGGTTTGCCTGCATGCCTGTTTTTATCCTCCCACATATTTCTTGTAGGAAGGAGGAAGACCAGCCAAAGCCCTGCTGTGGGCAGCAATCATCTGCAAGATGCACAGAGCCAGCAGGGTAATGAGGGGGTCCCAGGTGCTGAAATGAAGGAGTGCAGGGGATCCACTGGCAGCACAGTGGGACGCAGCCATTTGGAAATCAGAGCAGCAGAGTTCGACACTTTGGCTTGGCAAGGGCTGGGAGGGGGCAGCGAGGCAACGTCACGCGGGGACTGGTGGGGTGAGTCACTTCTGACTAAGACATCCATTGGGGAGGCACCCACGGAGTCCCCACTGCCAGGCTCCAGCACTGCAGAGCTGCCAGAGGAATTCCCGCTTTTGGAAAGGTTGAAACACAAAAGCCCAACTTGAGCCACTCCCAAACACAGCCGGATCTGACCCCATGGGGTGATCTGCTTCCTGACCCCTGGGTTTTTCCAAAGCAGAAAACTTGTGCTTTGATGCTGCTGAGACTCCACCATACCTCAGCTTCAGATGATCTCTTGGAAGGATGATGGGACACTCCAGAGGCACATGATGACATGCCCTGGCTTTGTGATGCTGGGAGTATGGCCAAGCACTGATTGCACCCAAGTACCTCTTCCTGCCAGGAAGTGATCCCAACCAGCTCCTGAGACACCTCCTCCCTAGGCATCCCACAGCAGCACTGCACAAAGAGCACGGAGGAGTGTCTCTTTGTGCCTGGGCCATGGTGGCAGGATCACTGAGGCAATTGGTTTTCATCAGTGCCACACCCCCAACCCCTGGGGTGCATGGAAAGGACATTGCTTTTTGGGGTAGAGAAAAGGCAATTTTTATGTAGTGGCCAGCAAACAGAGCATAAAAGGCACATAGAGCTGCACCCACAAGCAGCTCATGGCTGGAAAACACTTGTGGCCAGTTCACACTGTTTGTTTCTGCAAAAAGATAGAAAAAAAAATTTTCCACCAATGGAAAAAAAATATCTTAGTGAGGAGCACGCTGCAGAGCAAGCCCTGACCTCACCTGCCCCTCACGTGGGTAGGAAGGGCTGCATGGCACAGAGCATCTCCCTGCTCCCCAGGAGGGACTGTGATTGCTGAGGGATACCCAGTGAATGCCCCAGGCTACCAGAACAGCAGGAAGGGGAAAAAGCAGGTGCGAAGCTGGGGGGTGATCCCACTTCTCTGTCGTACATGGTGCAGAAGGGGAGGGATTCTCCACAGCACCAAGCTGCCTGGACAGGCAGCATGAACTCCCCTTTGACAGCCAAAGGCTGGGGATTTGGGAGGAAGATCTATGCTGAGGATGGGGATACACCACTTCAGAGCTTCCCAGCTACCTTTGCAACATGGAGGCGGCTGGCAGACAGAGCCAGCTTTCTGCAGCTCTGGGAGCCCTCCGAAACACAAAGCACAGCGTCTCAGAGGAATGAGCCCCTCAGCAAGCAGCAGGGTCTGCCCACGCTGGATCCTGCTGGAGGAGGCAGGAGGGGCTACACTCTGTGCCACAGGCAGGAACAACCCTGCCTGGGTATCCCACCTTCTCTGCCTCTTTGCTTCAACATGTGCCAACCTCCAACGTGAGAAGGGCTCCTTCTGAGGAAGGACATAGTGGGGCTGCAGATGACAAAAATCCCAGCTGTGGGATTTGAAGATCTCTCTT
Source organism: Aphelocoma coerulescens (assembly GCF_041296385.1). NCBI lineage: Eukaryota > Metazoa > Chordata > Aves > Passeriformes > Corvidae > Aphelocoma > Aphelocoma coerulescens. Next base: position 8,225,490 of record NC_091025.1, on the reverse strand, counting down.
CCCCATCACAAAAGGCAACACCCAGAGGAGCAGAGTATAACCCCACTTCCAGAGCCGGGCAGGGCCTTGTGAAGCAGCATTCTCCCGTGAAACATTCACCCAGGACGAGGTGCAGGGTACCACTTGTTTTGTACCTGCCTACAGGGAGCAAAAAGAAATCAAAGGCATCTCCAAACCCCCTCAGAAGGGTAAGATCCAAGAAAACAGCAGACTTCAAGGGCTATGAATCAGTGGCTCCATAAATAAGCACATAGACAGTCGTTTCAAAGCCACAAGATCTGACTGGGGATAACCCGAAATGCCAAGGCATGGTGCTCAGCCTCAGCCTGTCCTGCTCAGCACCAGCTTAACAGAGGGTTGACCCCAAAACTGATCCCAGCCCATACTGACTCGACCTCCCTGCAGACAGTAATTTAAGCCATCTGCCTAGAGCCAAACCCCTCCTCCTTTTCCCCAGCTACAGATGTACAGGCCTTGGATGGATGGATTGAAAGGTGGATCTAATTCCCCTGCAGCGCTTCTGACAAAGTGCAGTTCCATTGCCTTGTAGGAAGAGCTTCCAGGTGAATTACTGCAATTACCCCAGCTGCAGGAGAAACTGAAGGTTTTCCCCTCACTGGTGACAAAGACTTCTCCAAAAAACAATTCCCCAAACGCCCACCACCCCAAGCTGTAATGCAACCATCCAGGATGTGAAGAGCGGAGCCCCCAGCACCACCCTTGAATCGCTAAGCTCTGATCAGAGAAACTCACAGCCATGGTGAAAGCCAGGGGAAGAAGGAAGAGAGCTGTCTTTCGAGGCAGCAACAGGCAAAGAGGCACAGAGGACATGGAAATGTCAGTGGCCTCATCCTGGAAGGAAATAAAATGCTGGGCAGGGATGTGGGACAGGGTCAGCATCACTCAGTTCTCCTGCCTGAGTGCTTCTTTCCCCCTCTTGTGTTGCAGGCAGCTGGCCTCTAAAAATACCCACTGTTGTCACGCCGTCCTGCCTGCTTGGGTCAGGAAACAGCTCTGAGCAGCTTTCAGTTCCATTCTTCATCTGCACTGCTGTGCTTCCCTCACCAGGATCTGTCCCAGCCCCTCTTCTGTGCCTGGCAGGTGACAGTCTTTCAGGAACTATGGCCATAACTTGACATAGACTCAATGAACCAAGGGTGCTAACTGGGAATATACAACCCTGGGAAATTTCTGCTGGGGTTGCTAGAACTAGCAAAAAGGCAAATATTTCCACAGCATCTCTCTGCTTCTCTACAAAGTGCCACAAGACCATTCCAAGGCACACAGTCTAGTTTCATGCCACTGATGGGAAGCCACAGCCACGAGTATGCACGAGCAAGGGAGTCACAGATTTCCCAAGCTCATTCAGCCCATGATACCACAATTATCCCAGGGTCAACCTGGTGCTGATGGTCTATAGGGAAGGAGGGGAGAGAAGAGTCAGCTTCGCCTCAGAGGTGCAGTACACAGCCTCTCCAGTGGTGAGGTACCATCCTGGCAAAATACACCCTGGATAGCACACCCTCAGCTGCCCACAGACATGGCGTTGGGTCTGAGCGATGCATCTGCTCAGGCTCAGCTGGTTGCACATGGCACAAACCTGGCAGTGTGGAGGCACAGGGACCACAGCAGGGAGCATCAAGGTATCAAGTCCTGTGCCAGCAGCACAGAGACCAGCCATGAAGATCTGCCTGCTGCCTCCCTGGCCTTTCCTTCCACCTTCCTCGAATCCCAGGTTGTACGGACCTGCAGCAGGCTGGAAAGTTAAACCATGACGAGAAAGAAGCAGCCCCTGTCCCCCACCACAGGCACTCCCCTCCCCTGCCTGCAGGCCAGCAGGGCAGGAAACCTGCCAGCAGGCAGGCTCTGCCCACGGGAAATGCTGTGCAACAGCACGAGAAGAGGCCCCAGGCAGCACAGCTTCCTGAAGCTGCACCTCCAACAGCCTCCCATCAAAAAGCACTAAGCAAAAGCATTTGGTCAGGCAGCACCTGCAAAGGACAGCATGAGCACCCCTGGAAGGTACTCAAGCACCTAGTGGGTTCACCCACATTTGAAACCTGCCTGGTGGAACTGGTGCAGGGGAGACATTTAAGGCCCAGCTTTAACCACTTTTGCTCTACCTGAAATAAAAAATTGGTGTCTCTACAGAGGGAGGCTTGTTGTACCCCAGTGTACAGCCAGGCCAAAGCAGGTGGGCAAAATGCTCTCCATCAGGGCCTCCTGCTTTACAGCATCACTTGACTGCTCATGTACATCATTCCCAAGCTCTTATGATTTCAATTTTCAAAGGGAACCAGGAGAAAGTCAGGTCACATTTACTCAAAACCAAGTACTCAGCATATCTGGGGTTTTTGTGTACCAGCAGCAGATGCCACAAAATGCATCTCGTGGTTGCCCACTGTCTGCTTGGGGCACCATAACACTGGTCCCTGCAAAGAGAATTTATCTGAAGAGCCCTTTGCTGCCTGTCTGATCTGTCACATGGGAGATTACATTGGAGGGGGGAAAAAAAAAGCCTTTTTTTTTTTCTCCTCCTCCAAAGTGGGCTTTTCTCCCTCCCTGCACTGCTCTTGAAATTAATTTTCAGCATTTAGCAGCATTTTCCCATGACTCTGTGCGGCTGCCTTGGCCAGGCGCCAGCCTGATACTGCTCCTCCACCAAAGATGTCTGTATCTGATTGATCCTCCGGCCAGCAAACGAGAGAGAGAGAGAGGAGCCTTAATAGCACATTAATAAATAAGAGAAGCCTTTACGTTTATTCCAGTCACCGGAACAAACATCTCAGCAAAACAAACCAGCATGGGATAAACTTACGTCACGGGCTGGGAAGACAATCCTGGCTGGGAAGTGGGTCAGCCCAGGAGCACGAGAGCATCATTCTCAGCATCTCTGGAAGATACATGTGCAGAAGGGGGAGAGGGCACCCAGCTACCCTATGCTGATTTATGCACAGGTTTATAGAGGAGACAGCCCAGTTAATGTGCACAGCAATTAGTGCCTTGTTCCTGGAGAAAGCAGCCGGGATTTCAGAGGGCACTGGGGAGGCAAGGCAGCGCAGAGACAGCCTGCGCTAGCTCTCGCTGCGGAGACTGAAGATAACTGCCGCCACCGCCGGCTTCTCACGCACAACGCCAACGTTGACGCACTTAAACTTCATCTCCAGCTCTGGTGTGCATTAAAGCTGTCTTCGAGTCTACTGTCTTCAGGTGTTCAGCACTTTGCTCTTCCGAGGTAGCTGCTGCCTCTTCCCCCCGTCCCAGGTGGATGCTGCCCTGGCAGCTGGCTCAGAGAAGGCAGAGGCAGAAAAGCATTCCCTCCAGACCTGGAGAGCTGAACATCACCAGTGTGGGGAGTCATCAGGACCACTTCTGCACCCACTTCCCAAATGATCTGCAGGCCTGGCAATGATGCAGGTGCTTGACCCAGCTGTCAGACAGTAACCAGCACCAAACCCACAAAAAGATGGTTTGAGGACAGTCATCTTTGGAAATTTCCACTAGCAAAAATAGATTCAGAATGGCAAGTTTGTGCAGACCTTGGGGTGCCCTTCCCCTGGCCTGGCTCCTGTAAGGGGGGAGGGAAGCACATATGATGTCTGCATGTTGAAAACTTCATAGATTCAGTTAGAAGGGAACCACAAGGATCATGAAGTCCAACTCCTGGCCCTGAACAGGACAACCCCAAGAATCACACCATGTGCCTGAGAGCCTTGTCCAAACACTTTCTGAACGCTGTCAGATTTGGTGCTGCAACCACTTCCCTGGAGAGCCTTCCAGTGCCCAACCACACCTTGGATGAAAAATCTTTCCTAACATCCTGTGCAAACCTCCCTTAGCACAGCTCCATGATGTTCCCTTGGACCCTGTCACTGGTCATAGAGAGCAGAGATTGGTGCTGTCCTTCCGTTGTCCCTCCTGTGGAAGCTGCAGCCCATGATGAGCTCTGCCCTCAATCTCTTCTCCAGGCTGAACAAGCCAAGTGACCACAGCTGCTTCTCATATGGCTTCCCCTCTAGACCCTTCACTATCTTCATGTTCCTCCTCTGGATGCTCTCTAACAGCTTTATATTCTTCTTGTGTTGTGGTACCTAAATTGACACACCAGACTAGAGATGAGGCCAAACCAGTACAGAGCAGGACAATCACCTCCCTTGACCGGCTGGCAGTGCTGTGCCTGACAAACCATGGGACACAGTGGGGGCCCTTTTTGGCTGCCAGAACACACTGGTGACAAGTTGGTGGCAGGACAGTCAGGGCTGAGAGCAGCTTTCTGACTACAAGCCAGAATTCAGCCTTCTCATTCTGGTGTAGAGACTGCAATGGCAGGACTATGCGAGGAGCAAGAATTGCCAGGTACCAGTGACAAAAGGCTGAGGACTCAAAGTTGTTGGAGCACAGCAAGGGTTCACCACAGACAGGCCTCTTCCCCGCTTGCAGAGACTGGGGCTGCCCAACACAGGTGTTCACACATCCTCAGCTCACCCTCCAACAACCCCTTTTTCCCTCCCCATACTCTGGAGCCAGATTGAAGAGCACTTCCAGCCTTTTTTGCTCTCTAACCATGCCTGGAGAAGCACCCAGCCCAGCATGCTGGCTGCCATCTCTGCACTAAAAACCTTCCCATCTTCCCCATGCTGGGCCCTCCTGCCCTGAGAACCCAGCTGCTGAGAACCCAGCAGCTCATATGGCAAAGAAGGCCTCCTGACACTGGTGCTACCAGCGTCCAGGACAAACAGTTTGCTTTGTCAGTGCACGGAAAGCCTGTGACATTCCTGGTGGTACTGCACAGGAGGATGAGCTAGGTGTTTCCTTGGCCTAGCCAACAGACAAGGAGATATGGATTTATTAAAGCTTCAAACACTCAAGGGCTTTGGGTGATGAGTGGGATTTCCAGATAAACTTTAAGCTACTTACAGCCTCTGCAAACTCCCTTAGATCCTCTGATGAAGATGAATAACATGAGAGATACTAAGAGAACCACACAAAGCTGGAAACATGCAGCACTAAACCACACATCTCCCTTTTTTCCCTTCTTCCCACTAGCCTTGGCTTTACTGAGAAGTCCTCATAGTCATAAACCTACAGAGGCAGGGTCAAGTGCTACAGGCAAACTCCAAAGTTGTGCAAGATGTGTCATTTTCCACTCATGGAGGCAGGAAGTGGATCTCAGAAACCCTGGGCAGACAGGGAAATCCCAGAGCAGTTTCAGGTGGTGCTGGAACAGCTATATTGCTTGTGTATATGGTGGGCATGCCTGGGAAAATCCCCATCAGGAAACAAGACTCATCCACAGAGGTGCTGTCCTCTCAAAGGGAGGGACAAGCTCCACCATAAAGGTCCACCCCATTTGGAAGATATATGTAGGCTTCACTGTTCACAAGAGCAGCAGCTCTCCTGCCCTCATCCTGGGACAGGCTGAGGCCATCAGTATCTAACTGTTCCTCCCATCCCGGCATCCCAGCAGCCACAGTGAAGCCCAGAGGGATTCAGCATTGGGCTCTTCTCACTGACCAACCCCATGCACAGCACCTTACAGGGATGCTGCAGCATTCATTGGCCTTGGGGACACTTTGTGACCTCCCTCTGCACAGGCTTCCCAGCACAGTCCTCCTCCCTTCCTCTGCAGGCACACCTAGCTCTTCTGCAGGCCTTCAACTGCAGAGAGGAGAAGGAGTGACACCAACCAGGGAAGAGAGCTCAGCCTGCCCCAGCTCACTCCTCAGGGTCCCTGATGAGGGGCCTGATGAGCCATGAAGCAGTTGGAGAGGCACAGAAACTCTGCATGGCAGATACAGGGAGCGGCGAGGCGCCAAGACTGTGTGCTCCCCTTATCACAGGCATGCTGCTGCAACAACAGCACCTTATCACTGCCCTCAAGTCAGGACTCCTCCCTGTCCCACTGAGGACCCCACAGGGCTCAGGTTGCACTTGGAGCTCCCAGCTCATGCCCCAAACCCAAATGCTCCTGGAAAAACGTGAATGCAACCTTCCTTCCCCACATGCAGAAAACGGAACCATTGGAGTCTCCAGAAAGGGGCAGGCAGGGCAAGAATCCACTCTCCAGCCCTGTCAGCCACAGAGTTTGGGGGGCTCCTCTCCTTGGTAGTACAGCAGCTCAGGCAGATCCCAGAGATCCCCAGGCATGCCTCGTGCTGAGTGGGTTTGGTACGTCGGCGGGTCCCCTCACACCCACCCTCAAGTCATCCTTCAAAGGAAGCAGGGACAGTCACGCGCAGCAATGTCAAAGCTCCTCTCCATTTACCAGAGCACTGCTGCTTCAGCACTTTCCAGTGGCTAATGGAGTGGCTCAGCACCGCGAGAGGAGCAGGTCGATGGGGAGGCAGCGGGGAAGACACGAGTAGCTCCTGACTGCCCTGCTGGAGGTTAACCAGCTGCAATGGGAGATTAACAAGAATTTCAGCAATCTTGAGGTGGCTTACTTCCCCCCTTCCCTGCAGTCTCCAAATCCTTCATTAACTTCTTACACTAAGAAAAGAAGAGTGCAAAAGTTAAATGAGCTCTGACAAGTTTTCAGAAGGGTTTTTAAGCATCCTCCACACGTTTTGCTATTAATTAGCAACGAGGAAGAACCACCACCGGGAGAGGCTTCAACACAGACTGAACAGCTCTCACTGCTGCCCGCGTATGCTTCGGCTCAGCTCAAATGCTCTCAAAAGGCCCCAAAAGAGGCACCAGAGAAACCCAGCTCTTGCAGCACTTCCCACAGCTCACGCTGCAATCTTTCAAGGGCACTGTGTTTAACTTAGCAGCACTGCACTAACTCACTCAAGTGGCTGAAAACCAGCTTACTCCATTTTGCAGCTGGTTTATTTTTCTGAACAGGTTTTTGCCTCGAAGCATTGCAGTTTAAAATGTAACTGATACTCTCTGACCAACCACTGTGAGCTGCAGGGTGTTTCTGTAATGAGACCCTCCTCACTCCAGCACCAGGCGCTGCAGAAGCCCCCATGGCCCTCATTCCCACAGAGGCTTGTGGAATACCTGGAAGGATGATGCGCCTTCATTTCTCTCTGTGTTTAGAAACCAGAGCAGCAGCGCAGCCTGTGCAAGGTCACAGAGCAAGAAAGTTTGCAGGAGCTCTTGGTCTCAACTCCGGTGCCACACGCCAGCCCTCTCCATCTGCCAGGGAGGAGGGCAAGTGCCTGGCTTATCCGGATCAATAGAAATCAGACCTGGGGCATTCTGCCACTGAGGATGCAATACAAGACACACAGCTTTGATTGAATGGAGAAGAGCAGCCTCTGGAGACTGGGCATAGGGAAAAAAATCCCAAGTTTTTTTTTTTTTTTCCAAGAAGTAAGAAAATGGGCCCCATGAGATTCTTCTTGCACTTTGTTCTCATCCACTGGTTCAGTTTCAGGCCTTCCTGAAAATGAGGCATTGTCCCAAGGCATATTATGAAATTCCCAGACCACGTCACACAAGGAGAACACAGCATTTGCGAGGGGGACGGGTGGGAGAGAAATCCCAGACTATTCCAGGAAATGCAAGGAGACATCCCTGAAATGACTTCCCCTCCAGCCAGGAGGGGAAGGGAGGACCTCCCACCTCGCTCCTTGTACCCAGCCAAAACTAGGTCAGTGACACAGCCCTGCTCACAGCCAGAGCTCCTCTCCAGACACCAGGACACATGGAAGAGTCCAGCCAGGAGGGTGAAGGGGGTAACCTTGCCCCTTTCCATAGCCTGACACGTTTCCTGCAAGAGAACCCAGCTGGCCCTGTTGAAGAGGCAGGCAGTTCCTCCTCTGCTTCCTCCTCAGCACCACAACACTGCCAGCTGGCTTCAAAGAGAAAACCCACTTTGGCCTCTCCCTGGCCCTTTATCAGACAAAACAAAGGAAAAAGAAAATCCCCACACCTTGCTTCCAAAGGCTTCCTCTTTCCCAGTTTCTAAGGCCAGGAACTGCTATACCTGACTGGCAACCCCCAAACACCTTCAGAAAAGACATGAGGTGCTCATCCTGGTCTGCAAAAGCCATGGTCTTGAGACCTCAAGACCACTATCCCCCACGTCAAGGGGGGTAGGGTGGGGGTACCACATCCACATACTTCACATCTCAGAGCCAGAACACCTCCCTTCTAGAAAGCCTCCTCCCTTCACAGCCCCTTCCTCCCTTGACCTTGACACAGATGCCAGCTCCAGCACGCACCCACCCGTCTGTGCCGGGGAGGGGATGGCGATGAGGGTCCAAGATGGGGGCAGCTCCCCCTTCCCGGGTGAACCGCGCCCACCGCCGCCCCCGGGCACCCACGGAGGGAGGGGAAGCCGGGGTAAGACTCTGGGGAGCCGGCACTCACCGCTGTGCGAGCTGAACCACCGCGGTGCGATGTGAAGGGGCAGCGCGTCGGCCAGCGAGGCCCTGGCGCCCAGGTAGAGCATCCCGTCTCTATGGTGACCGCCTCCCGTCTCCTGGAAACCGTTGCCATGGGCGTACGTGGAGTCGGAGCCCGGACCGCCGCCGCCGCCGCCCGGGGCCCGCTCGGCCTCCCCCGCCGCCCGTGCCGCCGCCGCGTACAGCCCGAAGGGGACGGCGCCGGCCGCCGCCGGGTCCATGCCCATCCCGGCCACCGAGCTGACGGAGCGGCTGCGCAGCCCCATCGCGCCGCCGCCGCCGCCCGCCCGGTAATGGCCGAAGGGGGGCGGCCCCCCCCCCTCCTCCCGGCGGCGGCACGGCGCTGTCATCCGTCGACACCCCCGGGAAGGGGCCCCGCGAACGGGTCGCCGTGCTCTGCTTGCCCCCCATGTGGGCGCCGCCGGGCCGGAGGGAGCCGAGCGACAGCCCCCCGCGGGGAACGGGGCCGCGCCGCCCCCGCTGGGAGGCGAGAGGGGGCGGAAGGAAGCGGGGGGGCGCGGGGAGCTACGGGCGAAAACCCATCCCCGCCCCAGGCATCCTCCCCCCGCCGGGCCCGCAGGGGCGAGGGCGCCCCGAGTCCGCCGCCGCCGCCGCCGTCACCCCCGGCGGAGGCCGCCGAGGGCTCCGGGGCCGCGGAGCGGGGAGGGAGCGGCGGGGGAGGGGGGGGATGGACGCCGGCAGGGTCGCTCCGCCCGCCTCGCTGGTGCCCGGGGCGCGGCCGGGAGCCGGGCGCGGATCAGCTGCGGCCCATGGGCGGCGGGGGCGGCGGGGGCGGCGCGCCCCGCTCCGCTGCGCTGCGCCGCGCCGGGCACGGCCTCGCTGCGGCCGCCGCCTGGTGCTGGGCGCCGCGCCGGAGACAATAGCGGCCGGCAGCACGCATGCTCCCGCCCCCGGCCCCCCCGGCCCGCCGCCCTTAACCCCTGCACCGCCGCCGCCCGGCGCTGCGCTTGCCGCCGCGGGACGCGGAGCCGCCGCTGCACCGGCGGGCGGGCGGGCGGGCGCTGCCCCGCGGAACACAACCCTCGACCCACGCCACGCACATATCTTGCTCTGCAGCGGGGCTGCGACCACCCGCAGGCTTCCGCGACCAGAGCCCCTCCAGGGAGGCTGGACCCGCCCTGGAACCCGCTTCGGGCCGTGGGACCTCCAGCGGCTCCACGGCACTCGCTGCCCCAGTTCACCGGGACGGGGGCGGGTGGTGGGGTAGTGAGCGGTGGGACTACATCTCCCAGCAGCCCCCGCACGGCTCCCCTTAGTGCGCAGGCGCCGCGCGGGCTCCGCCGGGGCGGCCCAAGATGGCGGCGCGCTGGAGCAGCGAGAATGTGGTGGTGGAGTTCCGCGACGCCCAGGTCGGGGGGCCCGGGGGCTGCCGCATCACCGCGCCGCGGGGGCAGCCCCCGGCCGGCCCGTGTTGAGCGGAGCGGGGGGAGGTCCCGGTCCGGGAGGGCTCGGCGGCCCCGCGGGGCCTTTCGCCGACGATGGACGGGGCTGAGGCGGTCTGGAGTCGTTTGCGCGGAGATAACGCCTTAATTTACGGGGCACTTAATTTCTAATCTTAATCAGGTCTTGTATGTTATTTTTAAAATATACTGTCAGGCCTTGTGTAAGATATTGCCACTTCCCACGCGTCTTTCCTCATTTCCTTTTGCAGGAGGTGCTCAAGGCCAGCGTGGATGGGGCTCTGAGCATCCTGGTCTAGAGAAAACTGCGTGCGTATGGCAGGGGGTTGGAACGAGATGAGCTTTAAGGTCTCTTCCAACCCAAACCATTCTATGGCTCTGTCAGTTTTCCCGGAGACTGTTAGAGCTACTGTCTCACTGCCAAATAAATTACTAAGTGTTGCTGGATTAAAATGAAAAGTGGGTTATATTTTTTTGTAATTAGCAAAAAGGTCAGCTTTTGTTTTTGAAGGTGATGGTAACAGGAGAACTCCCTTCAGAGTTTGCTCCCATGCTTTCATAGAAGTTGTTCTTACATCCTTGGAAGTGTTCATGGCTAGGCTGGACAAGGCTTGGAGCAGCCTGGCTTAGTAGAAGGTGTCCCTGCCCATGACAGGGATTTTGGAACAAGATGATCTTTAAGGTCCTTTCCAAACCAAGCCATTGTGGGATTTTATGATTCTGTTCTAAAAAACATGGGGTTTTTAAGGTGCTGGTAATTGCTTAACAAAGCTAGATACAGTGGGTGAACTATGAACTACTTCAGCAGGAAATGCAGAAAGATTAAAATAAATAGAAGCTCTTCTAGAATGGAAGCTCTCTCGTTTCATTTGTCCTCTTGTGCTGGAGCAGTAGCAGCTTCACCATTGCAAACAGAGGCATTGAATCCTGTGTGCTGCTGCCAGCCTACCCTCTGTAACCTCACAAAGCTTTTCACTTTTATACCTCAAAAGCTTTTGTATCAGTTTTCCTCCCAGCAGCATTAAAGCAGTCTCGTCTGCTACTGAGGATTTGCCCTCAGGAAACCAGTAATGAAATACAAGGGTACATCTTCCTACATCACAGATTCACATTGCATCTGGCTTAGGAGATAGGAGGCCCCATGACTTTATTGCTTACTCATAATGACTGGTGTGTGGGAGAAGAAGGGGCAGGTGTTGCCATTCCCTGCTGCAGCAGTTGGTTTCAGTGTCACTCTTGCACTGGCACAAGCCTTGGCAGAGGGTGAACACGGGTGTTTTGGTCACTTTCCTTTACTATGGTGTGATCTTTCTGGAGCTGTTCTGACCTGCCTGCTCTCCTGTATGAAACCAGAGAACTGCTGGGGCTGCCAGACTGCTGCTTCAGGCTAAACTCATTTATATGTTTGTGCCTGAGGTTTTTTTTTAGGAGTCTGCAGGAACATTTTTGCAGGTGGGAAACACGAGCTTGAGAAATTGGAGCACCTTGGCTGAAATCATCCAGTACCAGGCTTGAGCTCTGCATGTAGGCCAGACTATCTCCAAAATCCCTATCCCTAAACCAACCTAAATGGAAATGAGTCAAAAGAGTGGGCAGCTGTTACATTTGTAGCCAGTACACTTCTGCAAGCACTGCAGTTGTCTTTGTTCACCGTGCTGGGGTGTGTCATGAGAAAGCTACAGCACCCAACCTGTAACACTTCAGAAAATCACTGTGTGTTTTGGGGCCAGTGTTACCTACAAGTGTCATTTTTCTGTACAAGCTGACAGAGGTGGCAATCTCTGTATTCTTCTGATTTAGATGAGACCCATGGGCTCTTCTTGGGCTGTTGGCACTATAAAAAGGAGAGTAAAACTCATCCACTGCTGAAACAGAACCATTTGTAGCAACTCAGTGTGTGGATGGGGGTTTAGGTATGTAGGGAACTGGTGTTGCTTGTTAAGGAGTTCGCAGCTCTTGAAAAACAGCCTAGCCATGTCAAATTGGGTTGGTCTGTTAACTCTCAGGTGGAGAGAATGAAGCTAAATTGAAAACTAATGAAAGCTCAGACATGAAAAGGAGTTTTCCTTGGCTTGCCTGGCAGAAATCGAGTGAAATGCCAAAGTAGATGCTTGAAGTCTGAGAAGATGCTACCTGGGCTGTAGGCTCAGAGCAGGTTCTCAAATGTGCAGTGCTCCCTGTGCTTACTCATGTCATTGTTATTCATGAACAGCAGTTCTAGCTATCCACAGTGTTGTTTTAGGACAAAAACTGCTTTCAGGTTGGTTTGTTCAGTTTCAACTCCCCCCTTCTAGAAGGTTGTGCTGTGAAGACTGACAGTGCTATGCCAAGCACATTAAATGGCAGCTGTTTGGTGTTTTTTCCTGTGCCTAGATAAGACTCTTGTATCTTAGGGAACTGTTTGTTGCTGTAAAACAACTTAATTTGTGACCCATCAGAGTAGCAGTCTGACAGATGTGAAACTTTTTACTTCATTTTTATTGTTCATTACATTTGATGATGTTTGGTGCCTGGAAAAAAACAGTTTACCAGTGTTCACTATTGAAAACAATTTGTAAGGATTTATGAGATCCTGGTGCCAACACCAGAAAAAATAAACTTGTATATAAAATTATCAATCACTTCAAATTGACATGTTTTTTTTTTCTGTGTTGAGGAAAGATGGCCCCAACTGTATGAAATATATCTCCTGACTAGCTCTTCATCACATGAGAAAACTCCAGTTACAATAATGGCTTTAGTGATCCTCATTTTAATTTCTCAGAAGAAAAATGTGTAACATCTGGGAAAAGTTCTTTCTTCTGTTGGTTTGTTTTGTTTGTTTGTGTTTTTTTTTTAAATGGATTTAGTAACCTACTTTTTTCATAGGTTTTTTTCTGTGTTTTGCAAGGTGCCAAGGAGTCTAGAAAGCTGGAATTGTTTATCGTTTAGAGATCTTAAAACTAGCTCCTTATTTACAGCATTAGGTTTAGGACTAGGGAAACCTTGTCAGCAGATTGGATTTGCTGCCTAGTAAAAAGTAATGAAAGGGGGTTGTTTGTGGAACAGTAAAAGTGGTGAAACTGGTCTTGGTTTATCATGAGCTGAAACTCTGTGGGCAACTGTAGCTCTTTGCCGTGTGGTCTCTAGAGAAGTATGGGTCTGTGATGATGTTTTTCTCTTACTTGGGCTATTTGCAAGGAGGGGATGGGCCCTGGCTGAAAAAGCTCAGAATTTGTGATGGTTATTTTACTATCAGATCTGACTGAAATGGAGTGGGATTTCTGTATTGTCTGTCAGGTTTTAGTGATGCTTGTAAGTAGTAACTGTGGGACACCCTGAAATCTTGTTACATCCATGCTGAGAGCACTTAAAATCCTGAACAGCAGCAGGAGATACATCCTGAGCCTTCAGAGAGGCACCTTTGAAGATGACAGCAATTAGTGTGAAGAATGTGGGGCGTATTCTGATTTTGTACTGTGAATGCTCAAAACTCTATTGAAGTCATATCTATGTTTATGGGCTGAACTGTTCAGCTTTCCAAGTAAAATTTTCCTTTATTCTCTTGGCATTTAAACAAGCTGATCAGCCAGTTCATTCTGCACAAAAAGAAGGGGAGACAATATCCAAACAGTCCTTTTTTAAATTTTTTTTTTCTAATGGCCTTTAAGTTATCTTATAGCCTTCTTTACAAGCAATGCCAAAGTAAATTCTGATGCCTCTTGGCCATCTCTCATTTTTGGAGAACAGCCATACACAAATGGTTGCACTTCTATCTCCCAGTACATATATAATTAAATCTGGCCCTGCAATGAAAGAGAGAGACTGAGAAAGTTCCTGAGCAGGAGCAGAGGCTGATTAATACACATTATTAGAGATTGCTGATTGAAAGGCTGCAGCTGTGATTGCCATAGTGGGAGAAGGGAGCAAGGTCTCAGTGCTCATAATGTCGTCTGCCAGGTCTTGTCTTCAGTTTACGCTAACAAAGATGTTTTATATGTGCTGTCCTGCATCCCAAAATCGACCACTACACTCCATTGCCCCTCTGTGCTACTTTAAAAGGATGTTACTTTCCTGAACTCCTCCCTGAAGCCATGTGTTTGACTGAGCAGCTGACCTGAGAGGTATTATTTAGTTTTGGTCTGTGTTTCTCTTTAACAGGCGACTGCGATGTCAGTGGATTGCCTGGGACAGCGCGCCGTGCTCTCGGGGTGAGTGTGACAGTCATTTCCACAAGTCAGACCAGCAACCTGCAGGCTGACCTCAGCTGAGCTGTTGATGGATTGTTTCAGAAAGGTGCAGCTGAATTCTGTTCAAAGCTTAATGAAACTGATTCTGGGTCATGTTCCCAATGGGATACAGAGTGGAGAGACAGCAACAAGAGCACAGTAAAATACTGTTGTGGCTTTCCTGGTAAATTCTTTCCCAAATCCCCATATGGGAGGTAGAACATCATGAAGTCCTATTTGGATTGTGCTGAAATACAGATTAGATTATTTTCTAACAAAATTTGCCCCAAAGTGTGCCCATGGGGCTCTCTGATGTGCTTCTCTGCCGGTTCAGTGTGGGATAATACAAAGAGCAGTCGGTGCCACAGACTCCCAAGTTGCCCAAGCTCCAAGGAGAGCTTGGTCTTACATATCCACCTCCAGGGCAGGTCTTCAACCAGCTTGGCAGGGCCTTTCCAGCTCCTGCCTTTCATTACTAACAGCTATTCCTGTCCCACTCTCAGTGACACAATTGCCACACCAATTAGGATGTTAACTTCAGAATCATGTGAGTGTAGCTGATCTTTGGTCAGCCTTCAAGTAACCAAGTCCTTTGGTACAACTCGGAGGGGTGCTTGCTTCCGTGTAAACTCTTAGACTGGCAGCTCTGCACAGGAATAACAGGAGGAATGGCCAGTGCTCAGAGCAGCTGTATAGTCATTATGCAGCTGAAAGATGATGCTCATGTGGTTAATTATGTAGGGTTCAACATGTTTTGATGCTGGTCTTCCATAGGGTTCAGCTGGCTCACAATTATTTCTGGGCAGTTTCTCTTGCTTGTAAGATGAATCACACAGGATGCCTTGCTTTGCGGGGAGTTGGCCACATCCAGCAGGATGTATGAGCTCAGGTTTGCCGTCATGCAGAATTATTTCTGTGGCATACAGAGTTAGCTCAGGTAAGTAATGGAACCAAATCTGTGCAGGACTGTGTCCACCCACGTTAACAAGCTGCTGCAGCTGAGTATCAGCTCTGTGCAGGTGTTCTTGTACTGTTGGTGGAACCAAGCCCTCAGACTGGTGTGGAAAGAAGCACCCACGTAGAATCATCTTTGTCAAGGCTCATTAACTCTTGCTCAGAGCAACCTATCCAGGCTGAAGCTGTTGCATTGCACTCCCAGGCCTGTGGCACTTTGCTGCAGCAGCAGCATTAGGTCAGCAGAGCCTATTTGAATGTGTTTGCACCATTTTCCAGCACTTCCTTTTGTATCCAAGTTATCTGGGTTTTCCTGTGGTGTGAGCTATCTATTACATTTGCAGGTCCTTTCTGCTTTCACCGTGTCTTGTCTTTGTTGGGGGGTTGCGTTGGTTTTTTTTTTAAGTCAATTTTGAAGTATGTAGTCAAATGTAGCATTTTCAGGAATAGTGTTTTCACTTGTCTTGTGAAATGCTTCTCTTTTGATTCTTGTGCCTCTAAACACAAGGCTGTGAGCTCTGTGTGAGCTTGGGGTTTTGAGATCAGTCCTGTGAGATGCAGCCCCTTTGTGTCTGTGTGTCTTGCAGCCGCCGTTTCCTCTACATCGTTAACCTGGATGCACCAAATGAGGGTCATCGGAAGATCTCCCGGCAGAGCAAGTGGGACATTGGGGCGGTGCAGTGGAACCCCCACGACAGCTACGCCTACTACTTTGCAGCTTCAGTAAGTTCACTCATTTAAAAGCTGTAACTCATCGTCTTCCCTGGTCTTTCTTTCATGGGTGAGCCTCTGCAGAGCTGGAAGGCTGTGTGGAGCTGGCACAGACATGCTTCTGCAAGTCACATTACAAGATCAAGGCCTAACTCTGATTTACTGCCAGCGAGGTGTTTGGTTTGATGGCTCTCAGTTATTGGGCAGTCAGGATTGAATGTAATTTTGCTTGTATGTCATTTACAAAATACTTTGGCAAAGAAATCAAGCATCCAAATGGTCCTTTTCTGGAGGGAAGTGTTCTCTTTCTGATTTCCGTTCTGAGATTTGTGCACTTCTTGAATGTCTCGCTCTGTGCTGTTTTGTTTTCACCTCCCTGCCTTGCTGCTCAGCTGTGGTGCACCAGGAAGCCTGTAAATAGCACAGGTCAATACTGGCTCAGTGCTGTAACAATTGGGATTTGCAGCATTTGGGCATGGACTGGATCAGTGAGGAGTTCCATGAGGCAGTGGGTTGGGCTGAAGAAGCAGTAATGACTGTGTGAGACTGAGTGCAGTTTTTGGCTCTTCTCTATGCTTGGTCTGTCATGCTCTGCAGCTTGTTCACCCAGAGCCCTGAGCTCTGCTGGTGGATCTCTCAGCCATCACCCACAGCACCGTGGCAATTTGCACCAGCCAGGTGTAGACTGTTTTCTGGGTGAGCTGCCTTTTCTGCTGTGTTGTGTCTGCTTTTATAGGAGAGATTTCATCTATTTTTTTTTTGAGAAAACACCTAGTTGAAGGTGATTTCTTAGGATTTTTGTTCCTTTTGCTTTCTGGATTGGCTAGGATTTCAATTAAAGGCAGTTTTAAAAGTGGACTGGTGCTGTCAGCTGGGAGCCTCTACCTGTTTGCTTTCTAACATTCCCCAGCCTCTCTCTTCCCTGCTCTGGCACATGACTGACATCTTAAAGGTGCCTTCAGCAGCAGTCTGCTTCTGAGTGGAGAGTTAGTAAAACTGGCAAAAAGGTGTCCTTCAGTGCCACTTCTGGGTACAGTTTGTGGAAATCAAAACCAAGTAAGGAAATGCACTGGGCAGGCCACAAGTGGAGCAGGAAAGCTTCTTTTCAAACACACTCTGAAGACAATATCCAGCGATGAGTTCATGCTGATCTGAGCAGGACCGTGCTGCAAAGGGGGGCTGTGCCCATCGTGCCCATCTGAACACTCCTGCCTCTTGCTGCTCTGAGTGGACACAGGAACCCATCTTGTTTCAGACTGAAACCAGGTGTAGCTGGCATCAAACCTTGCTGCTTCTGTTTATAAACAAAGATGCTGTGATGCTCTGGGGATTTGAAGATAGTTGCTGACACACACGGGTTGAGGAATTCCCCAAGATGAGATAAGGCAGCTTTTTCAGTTTGGGTGAAAACCACCACCTTTTCAGCCATTTCACTGTGTTGTAGACAGCCCAAGGGTCTTATCCCTCTTCATTCCTGTGGATGGAAAAGGAGTGTAAAAGGCAGCCATCCTGTTTGCTAGCAGCCTTGCCTGGTATGCAATCCTGTTAACTGGAAGTGGTTCAGGCAGAGGGGAATCTGTCCTTGTGTTTAGCTTCTTTCCAGAAGAGCTGGAGCAAATCCTTTTGCTGTGCTTGGCTGTGTCTGCCCTCTGGCTCATGCATGTTTCTGGGGACTCCGAAGCTGTTGTTTCAGAAATGCTGTTGTTTTCAATCCTAGGTCCTTGTTTGTTCTTTAGTGTGGCCACAGATTCTTGAACAAGGGGGTGATGAAGTTGTTGGAAGTGAATACTGATACTTAGTAAAATCACAGTCTTTTAGAAAATGCTCCTGTTGGGAGGAGCAGTCTCTCTGGTGATGGTTGTCTTGTATCTTGTCTCTGCAGTACTGGATAAGCCCATGGGGTAATTTCACTCTACCCCTTAAATACCTCTGTCAATGAGAAACATGCAAAGAGTTGGTTTTTGCCCTAAGCTCTTGTGCAGCCCTGCTGTGAGCAGTTAGAGAAATGCCATATATTATTGCTGAGCTGGGACGAGACCTTCCATTTCAGAGAAGGCTGTAACGTTTTATCTATCTGCAAGTTGAAATTCACATGAAGCAGCTGTGGGGTAGGAAGAAAATCCACCACCACAAAAAAAACCTGCCACAAAAATTGCAAGGTAACAGTTGGACTCAGTGATCTTAGAGGTCTTTTCCAACCTCAACAACTGTGTGTTTCTGTGAAGTCTCTTATCTTTTCCCTCATCTGCCTAAAAGTCTGAAAATGAGGAACTAATGAAAATAACATTTTAAGGTTATGTTCTTTCTGGTTTTGAAAAATCAGCATGAATTTCCAGTCATGATCCACTGTACTTGACACTCTGTGCACTCACAAAGGCAATTCCTGCCCCAGAAAGATTAGAGTTGACCTGGCCTGAAGTGAACCTTGATTGAGACAGAACATGAACTTGCAGCACAATAACTAGTTTCAAGTAACTTCATGTGTGGCTGCATATTCCTGGAATGAGTGAAGGAACCCTAAGTAATGTTGTCATTGATACATCTGGTTTGCCTTTGTTTTTTACAGTTAGTGATAAACACTTAAGGTTTTTCTTCTGGGCTGGCAGGGATGGGGGGAGTACACTTGAGGAGGTGACCTTGAAGCCATTAGACTGTATTGTTTGTCTTTGGCAATGGCCCTGATTATCCCAGAAGGGAATTGAGAGAGAGCTGAGGACGACCAGTGGTAATCCCTCATCCCCCTCACCAAAAACTCCAGTTGTGAGTCTAACAGACGGGCAGGGTATTCCTGCAGAGAGAATTTATCTGCCTATTGCCTGCAGTTACGGCATGTTGTTAGGAAATAAAGGCTCTGAGAACATAATTTTGTGGATACATTTTGCAATGTGGCTTTTTTTCCTCTCATTCTAGTTTATCTCCAATTTTTAGTGGGTATAATTAAAGTGTAAGCTTTTGAAAGTCCTTGCAGCCTGTATTTCATCTTTGCTCTCCTGCTCTGGGCAAGGACTTTGCTAATCACAGCATGACTCATTGTTAACTGAGGTTGTTCAAAGTGAAGGAAACCTGGTCCTAACACACAGATCCCTGTACTGCCTTGTTGGCCTGAGACTGTCTCTCTTTTCTTCCATCTAATTGCAGAGCAACCAGCGCGTTGACCTGTATAAGTGGAAGGAAGGTAATGGGGAAGTCTGCACATCTCTGCAAGGACACACACGTGTGATCAGGTGAGGAACAAGCAATGCTGTGGGCTGCTGAGTGGAAAATGATGCATCGTTTCATAGAAGCGGAATGTTTCGGTCCTGGCCCCCTCAGGCACTGTCTGAGCCTGTTTTTATTCACTTCTCTAGACTGGACTGCCTTCCCATTTGGTGATGATGTCATGTGTGAAGCAGCTCACCCTCTCATGGCTCCCTCAGTATATCACCTTAGCCCTTGATGGCTTGAGTGTCATTGCCTTAGGCTGCCATCCTTGTAAAGAGCAGCAGCCATCGTCTGGGAAACAGATAGCAGCATGTTTATTAAATTGAATCCCAGCTGTGTTTCTGTGTGATAGCAGCTTAATTAAACCAGGTAATCCCAAAGACCAAGTTTAGAGAGTGTTACAATGGTGCAGGGGAGATTTTTGCCTGATGTTTTAAGGTTGTATTTCAATGCTGGGTTGGAAATGCAGTTGAAGGACTGTTTTTACTCAAGCTTCTGACTGTGGAAAGTATTTGCAGCCCTTGAAAGGACAGTTGTTTGGGCTGGCTGGAGACTGTTTGTGTCCCAGGTGCACTTGGTGTACCCAACAGGGAGGCATCACAGAGTGAGGAGTAGATGCCAAGGATGTGTGGTTACTGAGAACTCTTTGAGACAGTGTCCCTTTGCCTGGAGGGGAAAGAGCACACACACGGTAGCTGTAAAGTTCAGGGCTAGGAGGATGCTTCACTGGAATTTACTTAGAAGCATTTCATTGCTTCTTGGAATTTACTTAGAGAAATTATTAAGATCTTGCTTTTTACTTTAAAAGTTTCAGTAGATGTCACGGAGTTGCTGTGAATTTGTTGGAAAATGTACTGGTGGCTTGTGAGAAGTTGATGCAAACTCTGTGTGTGCTTTTCTTTACTGATCTACTATGATTTTGCATTTGCAGTGACCTGGACTGGGCAGTGTTTGAGCCAGATCTACTGGTCACCAGTTCAGTGGACACATACATCTACATTTGGGACATCAAGTAAGAATCAGTATGTTTCTGCATTTTGGGGAAATCACTGGACTCCTTTCCATAATTATAAGCTTGCAGGGCAGCGCACACCCTGATGGGTGCTGCTCTTTAGCTGTACTTGCAAGGGCTTCAGCTACTCCCATTGTCTCCAAGATGACTTCTGCTCCCCTATTTTCAAGCCAATTCAGAGTCAGTGATGGGCAGTAGAGTGGTACAGTTAAGCTATAACTGTCTGGCTTCACTCCCTGCCCACTTTAGATATTTCCTTGCAGGCTTTTCTTGGAGCCCAAGGGTGTTCCTCAACCTGTTGGGTTTTTTTAGCTGAATTAATGAGCACCATTTCATGGTCCTGTAGTCATTTTCTGCAAAATTCAGTGATTGTTGCTGGTTCTCCCTCAGTGGTGGGAAGACTGACAATGGTATTCAGGAAGGTTTTCCTGTTTGTACCTTCCCTTGTTTCCTGGTGCTGCTTTCTGCCGTGAGTATTTTCAGCAGATAGTTCCAACTATATGTCCAAATTTAAGCCCCATATTTTACACCTGAGAAGCAAGGAGCTGGCACTGGGACTTCTGGGTTCTCTTGCTGGCTGTACAATAACTCTTTATCACCCCCAGCAAATCACTTTGTTCCTCTCTGCCTCCCTTACTCAGTTATAATAGGAGGATAATTATATAACCCCCCTGCACCAGGCTACTTGGAGGCTTGCTTAGCTCCTGTGAACAACCACTTAGATCCTTGGTTAAACGGTGCTTCAGAATGACAATATATTATTAATGTGTAATTAAAAGACGTAGATACAATAACTGCTGGTTGTTTTCCTGTGATACTATTTTATCACCAAGCAGAAAAAATAGAGTTCTCTGAAGGTTGTTATCAGAAGTCCTCCTTTAACTCTGTTGTGCCCTTCCATTGTTTTGTGTCTGCCTGTATCACTTGCCCAGAAATGCTTCCTTAGGCAGTCTCTGAAAGTGTCTACATCCCACTTGTGCTAGGAAAGGCTCTGAGCTTGCTGTGGCACTGAGGTCCTGGCGCTGCTAGCCTCCAGCAAATTAACATCCTGCTGAAGTGACTGTCTCTAATGACACCCTAGGGAGGTAGTCCTGCAGTAAGGGCAGCTGGAAATTCCCCACTTAATTTTTCATACAAAATGACTTTTTGATTAGGCAGAAACTCTTAGAGGAAGAGGTGCGGTCCATTCCAGAAAATGCTCTGCTTTTCAGCAAACAGAAAAAGCTGAAGACAATATTCCTTATTTTCACTGGCACTTTTCATAAAGAGCAGGTGAATTCCTGAGGAGCCAGGCCAGGAATTAAATTATTACCTTGATCTATGCCCTGGCTGCTAGGAGTTGTCGTGGTGCCTCACTGGTTCCTGCTGCTGTGGAATTTGGTTTGTAGACAGACAGAATTTGGACTGCACACAGCTGGGCTGATTTCCTACTAATTTTGTTATTATATGCTAGACATGAAGTTTTTGCTCTGTAGTAACTGCTCCATCTGCTTTAAATCAGGATCTGCAAAGGCTCGACAAACGCATCAGTGGCTTTTGTCGAGTGTTTCCACAGCTCTGTTTGTTCGTTTAATCCTCCTTGGAAAGGCTGTTTTGTTGCTTCCTGCAGCAACAATTTGTGAGCCCTGTTTCCTTGCCTACCCAGTTGCAATATGCCACACTTTGTGTATGTTTCTCTTCTCTCTAGTCCTGTCCAGCTCTGGCCTCTGTCCTAAACTTCCTGCTGCATGTGGTGGCAAGGATCATAGAATAGTTTGGGTTGGAAGGGACCTTGAAGATCTATTTCCATCCCTCTGCCAAGTGCAGGGACACCTTCCAGTAGACCAGGTTGCTCCAAGCCTCATCCAACCTGGCCTTGAACACTTCCAGGATGGCTGTTGTCCTCCAGCTGATCACCTTTATTCCATTTAATGCTGGTATATTTTGGTAAGCAGAAGGTACTTTAGGTCTGAAGGCAGCAATAACATTAGCACTGGAACAGCAGGGAGCTCACTGGGAAGGTTGGACTATGCTGTGTATACTCACAGTGGCCACATTGTATTTCAGAGACACCAGGAAGCCCACAGTCTCGCTCTCCGCAGTTGGTAAGTCTGACCTGTATGATGTAGGCAATAAACAACGTTATTGTTGCATGCCTCTACTGTTACTCCTCCCTCCCTTCATGCTCCAAGGCCAGGCATGGCAAAGTACAGAAGTGCCACCATGTGTGATTGTCGCATGTAGGAGCAGCCTGAGAGGCTCCTGTTCACAACTCCTTTTAGAGAAGCAGAATTCAGAAGAGATGTGGAGCCCCTTGAGGTTCCCAGGCATGGAGGGCAGTTATGGTCCTTGAACTTGCTGTCGTGACATTGGTGAACAGCTACATGGAGCTTCCTCTGTGCTTAACCACCCTGCTGCACTGCTTTTCCTGGGTTGTCTGTCTGTAATTTCCTCACGTCCTTTTATGTTTGATTGAATCAGTTGAGGAACTGAACCACACCTCAGGCAGCACTGTGCCAGCCTGTCCCCCTTGCTCACTGAGGGTTGGGTACAGCAGCTGGCTGTATCCGCTTCCCTGGGGCACCTGCAACGTGCAAGTAGCATGCAAGGTGCTGTCTTTGGGCTGTGCTCTTGTCCTGGCTGCTGGCAGGGTGAGTGTCCAGCCCCTGCAATACCACGCACTGGCAGGTGCTGCGTGTCCGTCCTCGCTGGCTGGAGCTGGCACTGGGCACGGATGATGAGCAGAACGTCCTTTCACTGAGTTACTGTCCCCAGTACTGGAGCAGTCCTCACAATGTGTAACTCTTGTGCTCTGCTGCTTACATCTCCTTAGGCTACACATCTGCAGCAGCTCCCAATCCCCTCCCAGCCAGCAAACCTCTCTGTCACAGAAATTCAAAAACCTTACTGAGTCAGAGAGAAGCAGTGGTCGGTTCTGGTGTCTGGGGTGAGGTTTCACGGCTGAGCCAGCCCAGCAGCCTGCTCCCCAGAAAGCTTCCTTGCTTCCTTCTTTCCTCCTGTGCCTGATGCTGTTTAATGCTGGTCCAGACATTTGTGTACCCTTCAGTGAGTGGATCAAGTCAATCAACTGGCAGTCTATTTGCAGCTTTTTATCCCCCAGAATAGCTTTTTGCCAGGTTGTCAGGATGAATCTGCTCACCATGCAGCAGGAGGTGGGTAGTGGAGGTGGGGAATAGCAGCAGGCTGAGATCTGTTTAGCTTTCTCATGGATCTCACCTTTCTGATAGCTCAAAAGGTTTGAAAATACTGGCAGAATAAGGATGAACAGATGCATTATGCTTACAATATCTGAATAATCCACATTAACTGAAGCTGTGCTTTGTTTCTTCATAGAAATAACTACCCATCTTCTGATTTGACTGAGTCCCTCATAATACCACATATGAGTCATATCTGGACCATCATCCAGTTTCTTTACACCATCATTGATGTCTTTGACTTCTGTGGTGTATTTTGACAGATGGGCCTTCTGGTCCACCCAGTGAGTCCACCTCCAGCTGGCCACGCCCAAGGTCGCCTGCACAGCAGCCTTCTTCTACACCTGTATTTTAATCATAGATCAATGGCATTAGTTGCCTGTGTAGCAGCTGATAGTATGGAGGGTGGTGGGGAGATGAAACAGGCACTAAGCACCTGGAAGTAACTTGAATAAAGAGAGGGGATTTGGGAAGGAGGTGATGAACCTACATTTCTGGTCTGGAGGAAGCTGCTCCATTGGAGCTAATGGACATGAGTATTTTAATCAGGTACAGCCCCTGGCTAGAAGATGTGGTAAAGATCTCTAGGCATGCAGCTGGAACACTTGCTTTGCTGTCCTGAGGATACAAATGATACACTGAGGAATCAGGAGTTAATAATTTTCATGCCATCCTTTATGATGGCTTCTGGGATACCCTTCCTCTGAACTGCTTTTCCTGGGCTGAGAGCAGCTCTTGGCCCAGGCCATGGGACTACTGTGCTGTTTTCTCTTTAATTGCTTGTTTTGGCCTGCTGTGTTTGTGCTGCAGCTGGAGCTTCCCAGGTGAAATGGAACAAGAAAAATGCCAACTGTTTAGCAACAAGCCATGATGGGGATGTCCGAATATGGGACAAAAGGGTAAGCTGAGGGCTTTTTGAATAGTCTGTGCATATTCCCACCTACCCAATACAGACATTCCTCTGGTGACAGATAAATACTGAGGAAATGTACTACTTTATCCCAAATCTCTCTCATGGGTCAGTTTAAATTAGAGAGAATTGGGAGTCCAAGAGCCTGAAGAGAGTATCTAGGTAGCCTCCTTCCTCAGAAACTGTGCCCATTAACATTTTCCTTTTGATGTCATAGTACTTAACTGTTAAACTGAGTATAAAGCATGGTTTAAGGTTAGGTGTGCTTGGTGACTGGAATTTGCCATACCTTTAAAGGATTTTTTTCTTCAACTACTTTTGCTGAGCTATTTGCTGTTCCCCAGCAGGAGTGGTTGTTCTAACTGTCTTGCCCTTGTTACAGTGTCTCTTTTTATGCCAAAGAACTAGACCAAATTTCAGGAGTCCTGCGCTGAAAAGGACAATGTCTCTCCTTGCAGAAACCCAGCACTGCAGTGGAGTATTTGGCAGCTCATCTCTCCAAAATCCACGGTCTGGACTGGCATCCTGACAATGAGTATACACTGGCCACTTCCAGCCAGGACAACTCTGTCAGGGTAAGTGTTGCTTCTGCAGTTCCTGCTAGGGGGGTGGAAGGATGGTGGAGCAGATCCCCTGCTGCTGCTGCTGAAGTTTGGGGGAGTGCTTTGCCATTGGCAAGATCTGGATCTTCATTGTTTGGTTTCTGGCCACCTGGTGTGTTGAGCCAGGACTGCACTTTCAGAACAGGCCAAGAGGTCATTGAAGAATGGGTGCACATATGTTTGCCACATATCTGTGGTGATCAGGGCAGTATTGAAGCTGAAAACAACTCCCTCTGCCTGTTGCTTGCCAGAAAGGAACAGACCACAAATAGCCAGAAGAGCCTTTTTCCCGAAATGCAGTGTTGCCAGCCTCAAGCTGATTACAGCAACTTGAGGGGAGACATACTTCAGCCCCTGGAGTTTCCAAACTCATATTGAGCAGGATTATCAATAAGAGACTGCCACAAGCACTGCTGTGCAGGGCCTCTTACTTGAGGGGAAATAGCATGCTTTGTATGTCAGCCAAATGGAGTTCATTCACATTGAGCTAAGCTCTGAGGCGAGTGCAATTGATGTGTATTCTAGCAAAGCAAAAGGTTAGATTCTTCATTAGAAAATTAGCAGTAACAGCAGGGTGGGCCTGCGTCCAGCCTGGACTGGCACACTGGCTGGCAGCCTGCAGGGTACCTTGTAGCTCTGAAAGCCCAAGCAGGCTGCCTGTCTCCCTGCTCTAATTACTCAAGCTATGATCACTGTGAATATGACCCCAAGTCACTCATTTTCTAAGGGATGCTGCCAGACGCTGATAGCTTGGTATTTGTCCTTTGGGGCCGTCTCTGCTGTTAATGAATGGGATTACTAATGATGCTGTGGGCACCCTGGCATGCTTTTTGGTCTGTTCTATCTGCAAGCCATGTGGAAAACTACAGCCTGAAAGTATAGCCAGCTGACTCCTGCCTTTCCTTGCCTTTCTCTTGGTTTGTTGTTTTTTTTTTTTCAAGTTCTGGGATTACCGTCAGCCTCGGAAATACCTCAATATCCTTCCCTGCCAGGTTCCTGTCTGGAAGGCAAGATACACGGTGAGTGAGAAACTCCCACAAGCTCCACTTGTGTTCTGAGAAGAATGCACAAAGAGACATTAAATAAAGAACCGCCCAAGAGCTTCTCACCAGTTCTACTTGTGGACATTATTAAGTTGATTTTAAAAATCCCTCTTGGTGCCTAAAAGGCCTAGAAAAGCAGCATCCATAGTGGGGGCATTCAGGAGAAGGAGTGAGCAAGCACCCACCTATGTGAAGCTAAGGCTCCTTACATCAGTCATAACTGTTTTCTTCCCCAGAGATCTGAATGTGGCCTGAAGCCAGTGCTGTGCCTTGAATCTTTGATCGCCTTTCCCTGTCCTGACAGCAAGGGGTGTAGGGCTGGGTTCCATGTTCCTCTGAGCACTGTGACCCTGAGGAGCTGCTGGGGCTCAATCCCCAGGTAGCAGTCCTTGCAGCTCCAGGCAGATTGCAGTAAGGATCCCCAGTGAAAAGTCTGGTGAAATCCCTCCAGCCTCACAGCTGAAAAGTGAGGAAGCAGCAGAAAGAAGTTACTCATCTTAAGTAAGCTGCATTGAGTATCTCAGTGTACTACATCTTACCCCTTGAAATACGGTGTTTTTGCACTGCAATTGCCTTGGACCTTCCCAGTTTTTGGCCTGATTCTGTTTTGTGCTGAGTTCATTTAAAACCTTTGTATTTGTGTTAGTGGGAAAAGGGAAAAATGAGAGTATAATAGCAGGGTGGGAACATAACTCTCCCCTGGTTAACTGGAAGGATGCTTTTCTCTCAAGCCTTTCAGCAATGGGCTGGTGACGGTGATGGTCCCCCAACTCCGTCGGGAAAACAGTCTCCTCCTCTGGAATGTCTTTGACCTGAACACGCCTGTCCACACTTTTGTGGGACATGATGATGTGGTGCTGGAGTTTCAGTGGAGGAAGCAGAAAGAAGGTGAGTTCAGGGCTGAATGTGCTCTCTTCCCTGCGCAGTGGCTCTCAGCTAACCAGGGGTGTGGAGACCTGGCTTCTGGTTGCAATGCTGTTGCTGTTTGACTCTTGCTTTTCTTTGGAGTAGCTCCTGCTCACCTTCCTGCCCCCACTGCCCACCTCAAACTACAGCTGTTCTGTACTGGTTTTATGGCAGTGCCCACGGAAGCACTGCCTTGTTTCCATGCTAACAAAGCAAATCTACAAATGCTGAATGGGTCAGTGGTGACTCTCATTGCTTCCACTCTCCTGGGAGTCTTTTTTTAAATGAATCTTTCAGAATAAACTGTGCAAATCATTAGATAGGTGCATGAGTGCAGGCACCCTGCCTCTGCTCAGAGCTGCAGGCTAACCAGTCAACCCCTCATATCATGGCCTGGATCAGCTGCCTCCAGCATATCCCAGACCACAGACCCAGCAAGCTCACCTTACTTGTTTGCTGGACAAGGCAAGGGAGGAATAACATGGGATAGAGAGTCTGCTGTTAGAGTTCAGTGCTGACTAAATTTTCTAGTGTAAGCAGCTAAGAATAGGAGATTCCATACCAGAGGTTGCATAACCACACAGAGCACAGCTTTGTTTCCAGCACCTTGGCTGCCACTGCCAGAATGTGTGTGTCTGGCTTTGGTGTCACTTGTGCTACAACTTTGCAATGCTGTGTAAAACTGCTGGTCCAGCCCTCGGCCACCAGCTGCTGGGGCCATTCAGTTAAGTCACCTCCATATCTTGATTTTCCTCTTTCAAAAAGAGGAGAGCAGTGGAGAACTATGTTAGGATCTGGAGGCACAGTCTAAGACAGTTTGTGAATGAACACTGAAACAGGCTTGAGCTACAGTTGGTTTTCTTAGCTGAGTTAATAGATACATACCCGAGACTGGATGTCTTGCTTGTCTCAAGCAACGTAAATCAATCACACAAACATTCTAAGTCTGCTTCAGTGTGGAGACAACCAAGATAGCAGAAATTTCCTTCCACAGAGTCCGTTGTGCTGTATTTAGACAGCCCCTATGTCTCAGCAGAGGGGTGTAGGAAGCAGCTGTGCAGCAGCAAATTCCTAAGCATGGCAGCTGTTTGACAAGGGAAACTTAAAACTGTATCACAAGACCTAAACATGGACATAAATAGGTCTGTGTGCCTCTGCCTGTTGATAGATAGTATGTGGTTAGATCTATTTCCTTACAACCTGAACTTGGCATCACCCAGCTCTTTCAGAAGCAAAAAGAGGAAGGGCAGAACCACTTTCTCTTAGCTTAGAAATGTTTTAAAATATCTACTTTTTGAAACAGATTTGATGAACTAAAATACATTTTCACTTTACAGTTATAGTTGAGAAACATTTATTTTTACAATACTATTTCTTCTATTTAAATAAAAATTGTTGTGGATCTTGTTCATTCCTGGTTGGAAAACTTGTGCCACATTCATTATACTTTGTGCTTTTGGCTTGTAAATCACAGCCTGTTTAGGGGTGTGGTAACTGTGGTGTGGGGAGGCACAAAGCTGATGTACCTGGGTCAATTCCAAGTAGAAAAGAACTTGCTCTGCCTTTCAGTTTAGTGCCTTATCCATTGGATGTGCCTGCTGGCTGGTTTGAATCTGTTTGCACTAAACACAGGGCTGAGATAGTCTCTGTTTTCCAGCAGGGTCTCTAATTGTTTCTGTCCTCTTTAGGCTCTAAAGATTACCAGCTGGTTACGTGGTCCCGGGATCAGACCCTGCGGATGTGGCGGATTGACTCTCAGCTACAGAGGGTACGTGAACACCCTGGCTCTTTAACAGTAGACAGTTTTCTTACAGGCTGCCTTCACCTCCCCTTCCTTGCACTCCCAGTCACTCCTCTGATATCCTAGACCTGCAGACGCAGCAGCCAGCTGCTGCTTCACTTTCCTCTTCTGCTCCAGCCCCAAAACATCCCCAGGGAGACCTGTGATGGGGCTTCTCTTTTGAGCCTGTGTCTCAAAAGTTTCTGTGGCTGTGTGAAGCTGCTTTGTTGTCTAACATTAAATGCAGAATTTTGTTTGGGGAAGGTAGAGGGCAGTTGCTGCCTGCATTGCCTCTAAAATGCCATGTCCGTGGCTGCAAGGCTGTATTTCTTGGCTGTTTAGGTGCTAGGTAAATGTAGGGATTGTACCCTCCTCTCCCTCACCTTGTGTCCATTGCCTCTAAGCCTGGAGTGAGTGGTGTGAGTGTGTGGATCTGCAGCAGTTACAGATTCTGATGCAATTACTAGAACAGCTGTGCTGGCTCATAGCAGAGGTTCATATGGCCACAGTGAGCCACATAGCCCTGTCATACCTTCAGCTGATGTCTTGGGAAGGGATAAGAACGAGGCATGCATGGAGTGATGTTTCTCTCAAACGCCCTGTCAACCTCCTGCTGTTTGCAGCTTAGAGGCTCATTGAGTCTGGCGTCTTTGTTATTTGGTAAAGCTTGATGAGTTTCACTTCCACAGATTTGTTCTGTCTTTTCTTGGACCTGTGTACATTTTTGTCACCTTAAACATCTTAGCAACAGGGAGTTTCAAGGGTTTTCTGCATGTTGTGTGGAAAGCCAGCTCATTTGTTTATTTTGCCACCTAATTTCATACCATTGAAGATTAAATGAGCCATATTCTCTGTGTTACTGATGATTCTGCAGCCCTCCATCATATCCCTTCTCAGCTGCCTCCTTTTTCAAGTCAAGAGGTCTTGATTTAATTTGTCCTTTGTACTAGAATTCTCTTTGATCGTCCTTTTGCCTTTCACGACCCTTTTTCAATTCTACTATATACCTTTGGGGATGGGGATCTGAGCTTTGTTCTTTCCAAAGAATTCTCAGTGCTCAGTTTAGTTTTTAAATTGTTTGTCATAATTCCATGAAATCATCAGCTTAGTCTGGCTTCTCTACATGTTGTTCCCTCAGCTTGAACTTGCCATTTTTTCCCAATGTGTGTTGCTTTATATTTACCTGAGCCAAAGTTCACCTTTTAATACAGTTACTCTGGTAAGGTCCTTCTGTGATTGTTTGCCATCAGCCACACTTGTTACTGCCCTGAAAAACTTGGTGGCGTCAGCAAACCTGGTCATTTCGCTATTCACCTCCTATTCCAGGTTTTTAATGAATATCTTGAGAAGCATGTGTCCCAGCACAGATCCTGCAGGAGTCCTGCAGGTCTGTAACAAACTTTCTCTGTGAAAAATGACCCTTTACTCCTACCTGATATATTTGTGAACATTTGATTTCTTTCCTGTCTTTAAATCAATTGTTCATTCATGTCAGAGCCTTTATTTTTCCTTTTATTTTTCCTCTGCTGGCTCCTGCTCTTTTGTCCTTGTCTTTGTCTGGATCAAACTACACACATGATGATGGCATGTTGCTGGTGATCAATGATGTAATTTGCTACATCACACCCTTACCCTTTCTCTTCCCTTCATCTTCCCAGTTTTCCTGTGCTGAACTTAAAATCCAGGGTTTTACAGTCTCATTTTGATACAGGACCTAGAACAATAGGGCCCCACGTATGCACCTGGGTCTCTAGATCCTACTGGAGTGTAAATATCAAATGCCGAAACTGTGCTACTATTAAATTTGATCTAAAAAACTAAACTAGTTTTAACAAATTAATTCAAGGAATTAAAGTCATATCAGTTTTAATTTTGACTAAAGGTAAACCTCAATTACTTAGACTGGCCCTGTCAATTAAGTGGCTTTTTAAGTGAGCAGGAGATTTGGCCAGGCTGTCTGAGGTGACATAGTTGAAGGTGCTGGAAAGTGGAAGATCACCTGTCTTTGTCACAGGAACAATGCAGTCTTAGTCATGACTGTTGCGTGGACAGACCTACCTTGCAAATCCATCTGTCTGGAGAAGTGAGTTGTTTAGTGGTGGCTCTTCCCACAGCTTGGATTCTGTTGTGCAGCATGTGGGTGTGTTTGTTCTTTTCAGCTCTGTGCTAATGATATCCTGGATGGAGTCGAGGACCTCATCGATGGGATTTCTCATCTGCCAGAGCCAGACAAGACCCTTCACCCTCAGGATGCAGAGCCCCAGCATAACTCTGGACATGGGGATGAGGAAGGTGAGAAGTGATGGCTTGTGGAACCTCAAACGCCAGCATCTTTGTGTTGGGAAGAAGATACATTTTGGCATAAGAAAACATCACAGGCAAAGCGCAACCTGCTGTTGTTTCAAAGGTTAATGGATTCCTCATCAGGGCAGAGGAAAAGCACTAGGGGTTCCTCAGGATGGTCCTCCCAAGTATTTTCTCTTTTAACACAATGATTCTAGCTGTAAAATGAAGCTCTTCCTTGTCATGATTTTAATTTAACTGCATTCTCTTTAGGTTGTAGTTGTGGCTTGTTGCCAAAAGTAAGGCAATCAGAAGTAAGTTCTGCCTTTTAAGAAGATAGATTAGTTTAAGCCGAGAGATGAGCCCACAGAAGAGGGAGTGTGTGAGTAAGGCACTCTGACACAAGCTGCTTACATCACACCTGGTACCTAAACACTTCTGCTGGGGTCCCTGTGTGAACTGATCTAACCAGGAGGTGTTTGCTGGTGTCTTCACCAGAAGTAGATAGAGAGACAGGTCATGCATCTTTGGTCATGTATTGATGAGAGGTGGCTGAAGGTTGGCAGAGCAGAGCGGGAGGGATAGTATCTCTGGCTTCAGAGATACTGAAGGGTGGATGGGAGAGACTTTGACAGAAAGTGTTTGTTTGTCCCTACAGAAAAGAAGGCATGCGAGGAAGGAACATGAAGGAGGGTTTGTGTGGTTAAGGCTCTGGCCAGGTTAAACATTCAGAGTTAGTGTTTGAACAGTGTAAGTACAAGAATAGAAGAGGTTATGGCATCACATGGTGGTGATGTGCATGGAAAAAAGGTATCTAAAGAGATTTCTACAGCTACCATGAGGAAGAAGAATTGGGTGCACCAATGCCTTTATGCCAGTTTGGGTTTAAATTCACAGCTCCTTTCTGTGCTGTAGCCATGCCACAAATGGATCCCCACGTGATGGGTTTATGGGGAAGCAATTTGATTCTCCCTTTGGCTTGCCAATAAACTGCAGAGAAGGGAAGAAGTGGTTTAATGTCTGTCATTTGAATAAAGGAGCAGTTGTGAGGTCCCTTAGTGAAAGCATCTCTTCCTTACTGGAAGTTTCCTGCTCAGCAATCGCTAGTGAAGTTCCTCTCTGCCTCCTGTCCTGTGTGGTAACAGAACAAGTTTCTGAAAGACATCAGAACTTCTGTCTATGTCAGGGTTTTAGAAGATGATGGAAAAGCCCCAGCTACCTGTGCTCACCATGAGCAGTACTTCTGAGGCAGCACAACCTCTCTTGCTCCAGCTGGGAGCATTCTGGCTGCCTGATCTCTCTTTTTTCCACAGGAGAGAGTGAACTCTTTCACTGTCCCTGATGAGGCACATCCATACATCCCATGTGGTTTCTGTGTGTGTCTGGTTTCTCTGTGGTTTCTTCTTTGGTCCAGACTGGTATGGTTTTCCTTGCGGCCAAAGGGAATGAATATGGCTTTTCTGTAGCAGGGTAGATTTTGCTGCAAATAACACAACTGCAGGATTAATGTACAAGCAAATCCCTAGCTAGGAATTTCAGTTCTTTCTAGCCAAAAAGGTATTGTGGACTCTTGATGTTTCACCCTGGGGATGGCTGCATTTAAGCTGCAGACAAAGCCTTCATGTTATATTAGTAAAGCACTTTGGGGGATCTTTGAAGAGAACAGCACTCTGCAGGTGAATGAGAGAGCCCCAGCTGTGCCTTCGCTGTGCAAGCTCTCCCTGCTGCTTATAGAGGAGCTTTAGGAATCTGTACAAATGCGTGGCTTTGGAGGATTAAAAACTAATTGGAAGGGAATGGGAGGAGAAGACAAAGGGAGGGTACTGCCCATACTGGGAACCTCAGAGATGGCTTTTCAGTAAGCTATATGCTGTCTTGAGCTAGAAATAATTATCTTTCCTGAGAGCCACTGATCTTCCTTTAATCTCCTTTTCAGCTCCCTTTTCTGGAGTATATCTAAGCACTGTAATAAAATTGCAAACAAGAATGATTGGCTAAGCATCCTACTTAACCAAATCCAGCAACCCATTGGGCAGTGGTAATACCAGATATTTGTCCCAACAGCAAAGTCGGTAACTTCTCGGCGAATGCCTGTAAAAGGTCAACTTTTTGCATTTCTTTTCATTTGGTTTTTTGGGGTTTTTTTGCTAGGAATAGTCTGTGCAATTTGATACTGCAAGTGTGAAAATAACAGCTGAAAAATCAGGACTTCCCTTCTGTCCTTGGAACCATCATAAAAAAATATATTTAGCCTTCTTAAGAAGTGGTGCCACAGCAAAATGCCCCAATAGAGGTACATAGCAAGAAACGAGGAAAAAGCCAGGCACAACCACAGGCAGAGTCCAGTTCTTCCGAAACTCAGTGAAGTTTGTTAACTGTAATTCTTTGTGTCCTGCAGCGCTTGTCTGGCTGTTTAAATGTGTTCTGGCCTTCAGGGGTTGTTGTCCTCCTGAAAACTGTTGCAACTGGAGAGTTAGACCCAGTATTTTGATGAGTCTTTAAAGGCTGTTAAAGCACTAGAGTGCTTCGCAACATTAAATGAAAACGGCTGTTACAAATGAATTAGGCTTCTATTAGGACCAGAAATACTCCCTGCTGTCTCCCAAAGCATTATGCTTTGGAAGCTTTCCCTAAAAGTCAGGAGTGGTGGAGTGTTAGTCCCAAAGACCAGAGCTCCTCCTGGAGACTGCTTTGGCTGCAGTTCTTTCCTGCTGAGCTGAGACGCTCCACTTCAGCCGATCGTGACTCTGGCAGCACTGTGTAGGGAGGAAAAAGGGTCTCACATGAGAAGAGAAGGACCATTTAGGACTGTACAGAGTACAGGTAGGTTCTGTAACCTTCCTGGGAACGCTGTGTGCAGACAGGTTTGGTTTTTTGAAGAGAAGGGTCAGAAACTTGCCTCTAAACGACAGCTGAGACCCTCCAGCTCTCAGGTCTTTGCCAGGTAAAACTCATACCTCCATGTGTCAGAAGAGCAGAGGAAAACCTGCTGCCTTGGCTGCCTCCTGACATCCTGTGAAAAACTCTGCCTGTTATGGCTTGTCTCAACCTGTTTTCCATCTTTCCTGTCAGCCTTAAAAGAAGATTTCCTGAATGACGCCCTGGTGGGAAAGAAAACGGACCAACTGGGGCTGCCTCAAACACTGCAGCAGGAGTTTTCACTGATCAATGTGCAGATCCGAAATGTCAATGTGGAGGTACAGAGTTTGCTTTTACTGGCTTGTTAGGAGGGGATGTGGGCAGGCTGGCTTATTGGAGCCTTTAGAGAGGAACCTTCTTTGCTGCAGTGACTGCTGTCTGTAAATAAGTTTTATTTTGAGCTGTAGAGATCCTCTTGGCCAGGGGTAGTAAAAAAGAGGATAATCCCAGACACTGGTGTGAGAGAAATGTTTCAGCAGAGTAGGTATACTGGCTGATCTTGAGAAGGCTGGATAGTGTTTTCCTCTCTGCCTAGACTGGAGAGGGGAAGGTGACTTGTTCCATGCAGTTGATCTCATTTCAACTGTTTCTGAATCCCATCTGCTGAGCACTCCCTATCCTGAACTCTGTCCCTCAGTTTTGGCCTCTCCCTTGCACTCCAAACTCTCCTCTGTGCGTGGAAGCTGACTGGAGGCACAGCATTGAACTGGGCTGGGAGATTCGAGGCAGCTGCCTGTCTCCTTTCCCCACCCTGGTGGTTTCACAGCTCATGGCACGATCCAGATGTAGTTTTCTGAGACCATGGAGCAGGATCATAGAAGGTACCTGTTACTGCTGCACTGGGCCTGGAGCTCTCCATGGCCAGTTGAGGTGGGCTGGGGTGCAGTGGCTGTTGGGAGCAGAGCCCCTTTCGTGGTGCTACCTGGGCTGGCCATGATCTCCAGATGCTGGGATTCTGGAATATTGGTCTGCTGGTGCGAGCTGAGTCTGTCCCCATCTGCCTAGGGCTTTTTGCTGTCACTGTGTTCCCTGCCCTTGAGAACAGCATGATTTTGTCTTATGTGCAGAGGAATCAGTCCCTCAGCATAAATTTAAGCCACTGTAAGTTGGGAAGTCCTGGGAGATCTAACTAGAGAGCAATTGCTTTTCCTCACAGATGGATGCAGTGAGTCGCAGCTGTACGGTGTCGGTGCACTGCGGCAACCACAGAGTCAGGATGCTGGTGATGTTCCCTGTCCAGTATCCCAATAATGCTGCACCGTCCTTCCAGTTCATCAACCCAACCTCCATCACAGCTTCCATGAAGGCAAAGCTGCTGAAGGTGTGTGAGAAGTATAGAGTGTCTTTATAAATGTACAAATGATGGCTACTTGATGTCTGGATTTTCCTGACACATAACCGAACATCAGACCTTGCTGAAGACATACCACAGGTCATGCTGAACAGATAAATCGTGAAACCTATAGGATGAGGTTTTTGTTGATGTTGCAGCCCAGTGTTTGCCTTTTTCAACTGCTTCTTCATTGCTGCTGTGTTCCAGTGTGATGTGTACTGCCTGAGGATCCCTAACATCCTGCTCCTCATGCAGTTGCCCTCAACTCAATAATAGACAAAATGACCAGCTAAGCATCCAGCTGCAGAATGATACTATTTTTGAGCTCGGATGTTGCTTCCTGCTCTACTACATAAGCTTCTTTAAAAATGAGGGTATTTTTTTTACACAGGCCCTGCTAATTCAGACCAGCCACTCCTCAGAGCAGACAGCACACCAGTGGCTCCAATGAATGTTAGAGGATGTCTGTGGCCTGTTCAGGTCCTGGCATCTAAGCTGTTCTGCAGACAAAAAGGATGTGGGCAAAGTGTGGAGGTAACCATAGTTCAAGTTGCATCTTGTATTCCAGATACTGAAAGACACCTCCCTGCAGAAAGTGAAGCGGAACCAGAGCTGCCTGGAGCCTTGCCTGCGTCAGCTGGTGTCCTGGCTGGAGTCTGTCGTGGTATGGAGAACTCCGTGGGCTCTCTGCCCTAGTTTGTTGTCTTTTCCCATGCCCCACACTTCTGACTCTGCAGTGAGAGTCTGGCCTCATTAGATGTGTAAATAGACCCCTGTGACCGGCCATTATGTTTGTGTGAGCACTTCTGGTTAATGTTGAAGAGAGCTGGGTGGATGATTAGATGTGTTTTGTTTTCCACAAATGAGGCCCTGAAGGTTTGCTGCTTTGGGGAACTCTGATATCCAGGTTACCAGGAGTGCCTGGAGATTGGAGCATCTTAGTGGTGCATGGTAGCTTCCCATCTCAGAATATATTTCACTGACTGCCAGGGCATGGTTGTCATCTGTGAGAGAAGATAAGAGGCATCAGGTTGATGGATTCATTCTGAAAGGTAGTGGCAGATGTCTTTACCTCCTCAATTTTAGTCAAAGATCCTCCTAGTCCTATTCTAGGGTTTTTCTTTTCTTCCCTGAATAAAACCCCCGAACTGTGAAAATCTGGGTTTTTTCTGCAGCCTTGTGCTGAGGTTTTATAGGGATGATACTGCAGATAAATCTGAGCCACACTCTGCTCTTAACTGAGAGATCTGTGATACCTACTCAGCATCCCAGTGTCAGGTAGTAGGTCTTTGTGTGGGTGAAGTGTACTGGAGTGGGTGTTTTTAACATTCAGGAAAAGACTGGAGAGTCTCCTCAAGTTTCTTTTCTGAGAGGTTTTGTTTATTAATCACAAATAAAGGGCTGGGATTTTTTTTTTACATGTAAGGGCTTAATTCTGCTTGGTTTCAGCAGTAATATTGTAAAAGTGAGAACTTTCTCTGCTCTGTATGGAAATCTGATGATTCAAGGCACCACTGCTTTCAAAGAATTCCTTTAGACCAAAGTTGTAGTATTCTTTATCCGAATAGATTTCTGTCAAAATTCCTATAGATAGGCCTGAGGTCCCCCCGGTAGTTTACACCACCTGCCTTGCTCACTTGAAGACTCCCAACCTGCATTTGACACCCCACAGTTGTGTGGTATTCCCACTCAAGGAGATTTTGTGCACCACTGAGGTATCATGTTCAGCTCAGCTTGCTGTCTTGAGAGTCATATCCAGAGTTGAAGGTCAGATTTTTCTGTATAGTTTCCTCTTGTTTCTCCCCAAGTTAAGCTCTGCATTTCTACATGGTTATGGTGGGAGAGAAATCTCTGGACAAGCAGCCAGAGAAGCTTTTTCTTCAAAGGCAAATATGCCTGCAAGTGCCTTTGCAGTTAAGGTAGTAACTGCTCTGAGCTTGGTCTGCTGTGGCTCAAAGGATGAGCACCTCCTGTGAGGCTGCTTGGCACTGCCATGTCTGGTGCTCCGGCTGGATTTCTCTCCTGTGGCAGCAGGAGTGTGACCTTGGGTAACTTCTGTTTCAGAACCAAGAGGACAGCACGTCCAGCAATCCCTACGCTTTGTCCAACTCCGTAACACCCCCCTTGCCCACGTTCGCCCGGGTCTCCAATGCCTATGGCTCCTACCAGGACTCTAACATCCCATTTCCACGGACCTCTGGAGCCAGGTTCTGTGGTGCAGGTCAGCCCTGTCACTGATACATTAAGACAGCTACCCAGGGAATGGTCCTTTAAATGTTCTGGGGAACACTTGCCTCTGAACACGATGAGGCTTTGGTCACTGCCATGCAAGGAGTAAGGAATGGTGTTAAAGTAGTGATACTGTGGTAAATTTATAGATGAGACTAGTTAGCAACTGTATGCAGTTGGTGTTGCATGTGGGGCTTTAAGATTTGGAAATGCAGGGCTAGCTGAAGAGATAACCTTTGGCTTGTGGCATGCCAGAGGTATTGACAGATCTCTTTTTATAGAACACTGGGAATAGCTGTTTTCCTTGCCTAGTTCTCTCCTACCATCATCACATTACTGGGTGTATTCTGGCAGTCAGTCTTCACAAAATTCCTGTGATTTGGGGTTGAATTTACCCCTTGCTGAAATCCTGTTCACGTTATTAACCACTCTTTTCTCATTGCACACTTTTTCTGTTGTCCAAAATAGCTTTCCCAAGCTCACTAAGAAACTTCTCCTAAATGGGAGATGGGGTACAATCACACCCGGGTTTCCAGGAGAGCATATATGGGGTAAAGATCATTAAAAACCAGGTTAAGATCTGAGTAAGCTATTAAGTTTCACTGAGCTGTTTCAGATGCACACGTGCCTTCTCTGGATCTGACTGCATCCCAGTTTGAGAACATTTTGAAAGCTGCTTTCCTCACCGAATTCTCAAGCAAAACAGAATAATACTGTATTGAATAGGCTCAGTGAAACCTGCTAAGTCCTGAAATTCTTGCAAGAGTAGGTGGCTGAAGACACTTGAGGTGCTAAGAAACAGGGTAAGGCTTGTGAGAGAGTGCTTTGGAGTTGGCCTTAGATGGCTGGGGCTCTCCTGTTGGAGAAGAGAGTTGTACAAGCTGCAGTGGTTTCTCTGCATTGCCAAACATCACCTCACTTACCTCTGGAGTAACAGTGCTTGGCATGTTCTGGTGGAGAGTTAAAACAGCAGCATGTATTTGCTCATTTTCTTTTCCCGTGTTTTCTCTAACAGCTGTAAGCCACTTCAAATTGTGGTTTTGAGAGAAGCATCTCAAAAACCCCGTGCTTTGTAGTGGGTTTGCAGGGAGTGGATTTGGGTTGAGAGAATGTGGTTGTCTGCTTTCAGTTTAAAATCACTAAGGGTAGTGGATAAGAACCCGGCCCCTTGCCTCTGATACATGGGGAAATCTGGTCATTTAAGTTGAACCACCCCTGAGTAATCTACTCCTTGTTGCATGATCTTTATGCCATGTCCTGTCTCTTCAGGGTACCTGGTGTATTTCACGAGGCCCATGACCATGCACCGCGCCGTGTCCCCAATGGAACCCACACCCAGGTGAGTGCCCTTTGTGGCTTTTGAGATGTGCTACTGTCATGGGCAGGAAAGCAGGAAAATACCAGGTCCTACACTGGAGCTACTCCCCTCTAGTGTTAGCTGTGCAGAGAGCCTGGGCCATTACACCACTGGGTCTCAGCAGAGACTTCTGTTGAGACAGTGGCACCACTGCTGGCAGCTTGGGTTAGTGGAGATGTCAAGTGTGAGTCTGCGGGATGTTTTGGTGGGAAAAGCCCCTGAAAGTGTATTCCCTTTTTTCCAGGTCTCTGTCAGCTTTATCAGCATACCACAGTGGCCTCATTACTCCAATGAAGATCCGCACTGAGACTCCGGGCAACCTGCGTTTGTACAGTGGGAGCCCAACACGCAGCGAGAAGGAGCAGGTCTCCATTAGTTCCTTCTACTACAAAGAGAGGGTAAGTACCAGACCAAAGCACTGCTCCCAACACTTCAACTTTCATGATCTGTTTTCCTTTCTTTTAGCATTGCTAGTAACAAAAGCTTTATATTCCTCTCAAAAAGACATCTTTTTACAGGCAGCTCTGTCAAATGGATTTATCTCCTATTAGTAACTTATTTACCGATCCTCTCTAGCATTTGACCTGCTTATTTTGATATTTCTCTATGCTGACCCTTCACAGTTCCCTTCAGTGCATTGTACAGTGTTTGTATACTGTCTCCCTTTGCATTATATAGGGTTAAAATCTCACCCTTTAGGAAGTTGTAGTCTTCAGATAAGTACATGTAGGTAGCTCTTGCTCTTCTGGGTACTCCCTGACAATATAACTGCAAAGGGTTGGGGCTCTCTGCAGCTCACTGTCAACCTCTCCTGGACTGTGGGATGTGGTTGGCTATTTCTGTTTCAGGTGTCTCTTTCAGGGATATGCGCTACTTTGAACCTTTTGGTTTTTTTAAACAAAAATAATTACTGCATGATTCTCCAAAGATCCACATTCTCTTCCGATCCACATACTTCTGGTCTAGGTGCAGGTTTTGCTGTCGTTCCTGTTTACAAGGCTTTGGAAAAGAGTGGGATTGTTTCCTTCTGGGACATGATGGTTGAGGAAGACCTGTTGTAATTGTAGGGTGGCAGCAGAGTAGTTGTGAAGCAGCTGTGAGGGCCTGATGTGCCTGGAGCAGATGCTGTGGGAGCAGTAGGCTGAGCAGGTTGTTAGAAACAAACTGTGCTTCAGCAGGGGGTGAAGTGGCTTGCAAAAATGCAGTAACCTTCCTCTGAGAGCCTTTGGGGCATTTGAGTAGTTTGTTCACTGCCCATGCAGAGGACATGAACCTCCTGCAGCAGTGAAGAGCTTCCAGGTACCCCAGGGAAAGCCAAAAGCTGTCTTCACTCTGCTGGCAGAAGAGTTTCAGAACTTGTGTCCCAGGAGCAGAGGACGTCAAAGCCTTGAACCTTTATCCTTCCTGGGCACTGAAAGAAGTCTTGTTTTTCTGGTGGTGCTGGATGTGACAGCCAGCCCTGTCTGTGGGACTGTGTCCTGCTTATGTGATGTCATTACACCTCCCAGCTGCGGGGAGAGCCCCTGTCCCCAGTGCTAGTTCTGCTTCCATACAGACCCCAGAAGACTGAGTCCCCATTCTGAATTTTTTTCCCCACACAAACTTTTTTTTGATGAAAAGAGAGAATGGTGCTGCCTGGTACAAGAATTACAGCCTGTCCTAGTCTTTGTAGGAGTGTTTATTTAAAGAGCTACCTCTGTCCTCTGCAGCGGGCTTGTCTCTGACACACAGCCTCTCTAAGATGACAGACAAGGCTTAAAATAACATGTGGAACCAGCTTGGTGCAATTTCATGTGACCTGTCTCCCCAGCCTTTGTATTGATGGCAACAAGATTTTTGTCACAGTGTAAAAGAATTCAAGAGAACAAAAGCATGTGTGCAGCCATGTCTGCTGAAAGCCAGGGGAAAGTCCTGTATTCCCCTTCCCCTGCTGAGCTATCTCCTTGCATGCTGGAATAAATGTAAGAGCCTTAGCAGGGAGCTAGTTCAAATGTTCTTGCAGATGAAATAGTCTTTAAAAAAAACCCCCAAAAGCCTGTATCTCCCTTCAGCAGAGGTTTTCTGATTCGTCAGGAGTTGATGTCAGGGCCTCTGTTAGATCAATGCTACATATTTTTGTTATTTCACTGTGACAGTTTTAAAAAGCCCAGACCCTGAGTTTAGTTAACTCCTTGCTCTGAAGCTTGGATTTTATGTTTGCATTAAATAAAAGTTGCAATTTTGTGCATCAAACTCTGATGTCAGACAACTTCAGCCCCAAAACTGAATTTGTAACCAAGTATTTAAATCCCATGTAGTAACCACAGGCATCACTACCATTAGCAAACAAATGAAATTTGCCCATTGCTAGACAGGAAAGATGTCATGTTCCCATAAAGGCAGGGGAGCTGCTGATTCCAGCAGAGAGCTCCTTAGTAAGCCAAAATGAAACTAAATCTGGCTCTGAGCCTTTCTGTGCTCATTTAAATATATGTATATATATACACACATACACTCACATATATATATATATCTCTTTCTCACTTTTTATTCACACACGCACACTCCTCCTTTCTTCCTCCCTCCTTTTCATTTCTCAAAAGAACCCTGCTGAAGAGCAGTAGTCAGCAGAAAGGAGGAGCTTTATCTATACCGTGGCAATGCCGTCAGTGTTTTGAACCTGGGTGTCTCTTAAAGAAGGTGCCATGGAGTTGTTTTTTCCCCCTGCAGTTAGAGGGTCATGCCAGTGGGGACCTGGGGACAGCTCAGCCTTGCTGTACATGGGGATGGTGACAGTGGTGTCCTTATGCTTCCCATCAGGGCATTGGTGGTGGGACTGAGCTTGGTTTTGCTGCTTATCCACTATACTGAATTTCCTTTAACTAACCCTTTTCTCCTTCTCTGTGAGGCCTGCTGGAGGAACCTGTAGCACATGGCTGCAGCCTTCTACTCTCTTTTTCCATGGGGCCCTGCAGCCAGCCTTGACTTTCTGGCTGTAGAGCTCTCCCAGCAGTGAGATGCAAGGGGATATAGAGGCTGAAGGCATGGTTGATGGTCCTGACTGTCTATCATCAGCTGAAAACAAATGCAAAATACATTGTACCTGACCCAAATAGCCCTTTTTATTGTGTTGACTCTTAGATCTGTACACAGAACTTTTTTTCAAGTGAGTGTACAGTAATGTGCTTTGAAAGATTCCGTTTGTTGTTGCTATAATACTGTGTTGACTACCTACTGAAATATCTTCAAGTTCCTAATGAAAGCCTACTTTGGAGCTATTCAGCATAGTCAATCAGTGAATTTGATTGAGTGAGCAATCTGAATGAGTTTCTCAACCCATTATGACAATTTCCACATGGCCCTGCCAAGGCCTCTACATCCCTTCTAATATTCTGACATATTGTTTAAAATGAAAGTGAACAGTTACAGCAGGTTCCAGTGAATGAAGTTCTGGAGGATGCTGGATGTTAAAGGGAATCTGAGTAAGCAGGAGTGTTTATTTAGCTTCCTGCAGGTATCTGTGCCATGGCACTGGGCAGCTGTGTTAAAAATGAAAATGATGCAGTTTACACTTAGCTGCCTTCCTCCTCAGGCAAGAGGACTAAAACTGTTTGGAGTTTAGGCATGTGGGGCACTTAGGTGTTGTCTTTTCCTCACTTCATGGTATGAGCAAGGTCACATGAAACAGTTCAGTGCTTCTTGCAGTAATACAACTCTGTGTGGAAGACTTTATTCAGATTTGTGTTTGCCAAAGTCTTCGTAGAGGCTGGTGTGGGGCACAGACATAGCAGCCCTTGCTCTGCCAGAGCCATAGGTAATGCTGTGTAGTACAATTGTATGAGGATGAAAGTGGGGATCGTGGTTTGCAACTGTTCATTGTGTACCAGAACCGTTGGGAACAATATCTTTTACTCTGCTGGTTCAGGGCACTTTTCATTTCAGTTTATTTACCTTTGTCTTTAATTTTCTTGGTGTCTTTCTTCCCTTTTCCTGGGTATAATGTTTTCGCGTACAGATGTCTCCTCGCTCTGCCCGGCGGCGTTGGTCCATACAAGCAATTAACGACTTCCCGGTACTGTGTGCTGTGCTAATACTGTCCTTGATATGACCCTGTCTTCTGCCCAAGGGCCCAAGAATAAAATGCCACCTGCCTGCCTTTGAGTAACCTGCACAGAGCTGGGGGACTCGCATTCCATGCAGGGCCTAGGGCTTCACAAGAGCAGATGCACGTGTAAGTGGGCAGGGCAGACAGTAGTTTGCAGGGTGCAATTACTGACCTACAAGATGCCTGTTTCACCTGGCCTTGTGGTCAGGAAAGGATGCCAACGGGTAATTTGAAGTGTAAGAAAAGATCAACCTCTAAGAAACAGAGCTCACTGTAGAGGAGCTGAGTGATTATTATACATCATCAACCAACCGGTGAGGCTGACATTAGAGCACCTAATTTCAGAAAAGACAAAGCCTTGCTGGAGAGGGAGGGAAGATCACGTAAGAGCTGTGGAAGAAACAAACTGGTTGAGTTTCTGACAACAATCTGTCATCTCATTAAAATGAGCTGCCACTTCCCAGTGCAATCCACCACACAGTCTTATTTCCTGGATCAATAAATAGAATTTCTTCTTAACTTGTGATCTTCTCCCAGCCCTTGGAATTGCACCACCCTGCATTCATTTAGAGTGGTTGCACT
Source organism: Aphelocoma coerulescens (assembly GCF_041296385.1). Taxonomy (NCBI): domain Eukaryota; kingdom Metazoa; phylum Chordata; class Aves; order Passeriformes; family Corvidae; genus Aphelocoma; species Aphelocoma coerulescens. The sequence continues at coordinate 8,182,401 of NC_091025.1, read as the reverse complement.
TCAGCCACCCTGGCAGGTACTCCCTCCTCCTGGCACCTGCCCTTCTGAGTCTGCTTTGACAGTTGTTTTCTGTTAGCCAGGTCCACATGTCCCTCAAGCTCCAACATCATTCATGAACATCTTGATGATACCAGGATTGCTCAAGCTGTGCTGTGCCTTTGGGCAATTACTATTTCATCACTCATCTTCCAAGCATAGACAAAGCTCAGAAAACTCCATTTCAGTTTAAAGATGATCTCTTTTAAGTCTGTTTGTCTTAATGTCTGCATGAACAACTGTTTTTTCACAGCTGCTGTCCTTCATGCTCTCTTCATAAGACAGCAGGGAATAAAATAGAGTCCTGTAACACCTGATTTAACTTGGTATAATAGGATCAAATTTTCTTAATTACAACAGTTCTAAGACTGTACTAGCAAGTAATAGGTGAAAGAAACCAGAAGTAATTTACTTGTCTCCATCAAGGCTTTTTGCAAAGAGCTAGTAAGGAGATGTGAGCAGCAGAGGCAAGAAATGAAGTTCTCTCTTGAATCAGGAGCAGACTGAAAGAAAGAAAATCAAGCAAGGAACTTGCCAGCTTGTGTGGTAAATTGTAGAGCACAAAAGCCACCGTTTAATTCCCTTACCACTGGCCTGGAAGGAAGAGCAAGTAGTGATGTGATAAAGTTATAATACTGTGTAATGTATAATTAAAAGGGATGCAGGGGTTAGTCCAAGCCTTGAAGGATTGATTGTATTTGTGGATAACCTTTGGAAGAGGCTAAGCTGACTCTCTAAAGTGGGCAGCAGTGCCTAGGGTGAAGACATGGGCATACACAAGGTATAGGTTATTAGTGCAAATCACGTGCCTTCCTTCTGGAAGAAGAGCTCAGCATTGCTCAAGGTGTTTGGGGAAGCAAGAACTTGGCAAGTTTACAAGAAGCAGTAATTCCTCTTTCTTTCTAGCCTCCTCTTCTGAAGTGCCCATGCTTCAGGGCAGGTGCCAGCTATTGATTGATGGAAGCTATAAAGAAATATTCCTGCTGTGGGGCACTTGATTCAAAAGGGCCTTGGATATTTTTAGTACCTTTGTGGCAGGTGCCTGATACTGTGGGAGATGCTGCAAATAGTAAATGTTGATTATTTTGAAGAGAAAATCCAGGCAGTGCTGCATGAGCCACACGGGGGAGTTAATCTGTAGGCAGTTGTTCAGAATAAAGGAGCATAGCTTTCTATGGGGAGGAAGCATTTTTTGCATTTTACTTAAAAAAAATTAAAATGAGAAGCAGCTTGAACCTGACTTGAGCAGGTTTAACTATTTTGTACATCTCTTATTGCAGCTTAATTTCTTGTCATCGAGTCTGTTCTCTTCTGTTCACAACCTTTACCTTTGCCCTACTAATGCCAGTTTATACCACAAACCCTGAAATTTTGCATATGCTGATGTGAAACAGGCACTTTACATTTCAGGATCCTACTTAGAGCACTGCCTGCCTCAGCAGGATCCAAAGGCACACACACCCAAATGTTCAGCATCCTTTCCGAGCAGGCACGAAGCATTTCGCAACTCCTGCTGCTGAGTATGCAGCGATGATGGTGGTTGCTACAAAGCAGTTGGTGGCTTATTCTTGGGCTATCTGTTTCTACATGTAACCCATTTACTGCCATTGTTATCACCTCAGATTGCAGCAAATTACAGCCTTGGGTATAGTAGTGCAGGTGCAGGCTGGCTTTTTTAGTCATTATTCAGTGCTGTTCCCTGCTGTCACCTCCAACCCCATGATTGCCGTAAATGCTCTGGTTTCTTTCTTTCTCGTGCTCTGAGGAACTGATGAGTCTTAATTTACTTATCACTGTAGCTATTTTCTTTCGTATCTTCCTCTCATTAAACTGAGGAGCAGCTGGGTAGATGCAGTTCTCCTTGGCATGGATTCTAGGCTTCAGAAAGAGCTAGAAATGTCGTGGGCAGTACAGAAGACCTGTGCCTTTGTCCTTCAGCTGCCAGTAGCTAGCTTGGTGCATGTTGATTTCTGCTTCAGCTCCAACTGTTATGTTCCCTGCTCTCCATCCTGACCTGTGCTCAAGCCCCTAGGAAGAGATGTGTTTGCTGTTCTACCCTAATGCCCCTGAGCCTTGGCGGCACCTTTTGATTACACCATAGTGGGAGCTCCTCCTGGGAGAAGAGGCAGAATGGGAGGGACCTTGGCCAGACAAACCCAGCCTAGAGCTTTCTTTGTCTCTGGTAATCCCTGTTAAAACCACTCAGATACCACCTGGTGGAGAGCTAGTCCTGTAATTAACACCAGCAATGCCTGGATTCAAAGTAGAACTTCTGCTGTCAATGGTGATGAACTTTACCCACTCCATTATGGTTCCCATACTTCTGATTGTGGGGGTTTTTTTCTAACTCTTACTTGCTATAGCTGAGGTAAACCTGAATTGCAAAAAACCCAGACATTTTTAATGGTGACTCTACCTGTAGCTTTATGATTTTTTTCTGTCACAGCTTTAGGGGCTGGAAGTGGTGGGCATGGAAGTGTAGTACAAGCAGGGCCTGTGGCTACCAACTAACTCCACTCCTGGAGCTGCACCAGTAAAGAATTAGGATTTCCCTTTTTGTCAGTAAATAAGCAGTGTTAAAAGGAAGAAAACAGGACAATTTTGTTTTGAGTCCAAGTTTTCAGGGTGTTCTGATACATTTAGTGTTTCCATTTGTCTGGTGATATGCTAAAAGCAAGCAGTGGAAACCATTCATGAGAGCTCTTTTTCATTCTCATCTTCATTTGTTGTCATTCTCCTCCAAAAAAAAAAACCAAACTCAATTGCCTGTGGAAAGTGATATGTGTTGTCCATGTTTCTAGTCTTGAAATGCCTGTTGGGAGGCTTCTTCAGTCCGCTCTTGCAGGGGACAGGAGCAGGTTGAATCTGTTCCCAAAGACTGGGCAGAGGGAGCTCTCCATCGACTCTGAGTCCTGGGGGTAGCTGGCTTACAGATGGTCAGGAGGTGGCAAGCTGCTCTCCAAATTACCTGCCAGGCTCTAGAAACTGTCGTTGATAGCCCTGCAGAATGTGCTTCTGTGTCTGCAAGCCTGAGCTCAAATATCTGTTCAGACACAGCACAAATGAGTTTTTGCTGCGAAAAGCCTGGTAGCCCTTCCAGGACAGTGCCTGAGCTCTTTCCTCCTGGCATGTAATTGTGCTGGGGCTCCCAAGCTTTGCTCATATCCTGATTTTGGTAGCATCAGCAGCTCCTCGCCGTACCTAGGAGACAGCATTTGCTGCCCTGCGAAGGAATGAGGTACAGGTGCCACTGTTACTTGGGAACCTTGCTGTAATACAGCCCACATCCTGCAGCATGGGAAGGGCAGCTAAACTTTAAGGTGTTATCAAAACAGGATTAGCCTGCCCAACATCAAGAGAGGCAGAGCTGATCCAGACTGTGCTTTGATTAGGAACGGATGGACTGAAGAGAGGTGGGTCTCCCACCTGACCCCATTCTAGCCACCTTCCACTGCATAGTGCTTTTCAGCTTCAGGGAACAGATAAGTATTGCAGGCGGATTCCTCTTGGATGAATTAGGGTTTGTGGGGATGTGTCAGAGAACTAGTCAGTCAGCTTTTCCAGAGCACTGGATGCTGACAACCCTGTTTCTACCAGTGTTTCACACCTCTGAATGTTGGGCACCATGCAATCTCTGCTCCTCTTTACTCTGGGGAGTGGTGGAAGATCAGGGGAATGGTGATGCTGTGTAACATGGGCATCCCTAGAAAAACCCACCTTCACCTCCTTTGAGGCTGAAATGCCTTCTTCATTTACTGTCAAGCTGGACCGTCTGATCCTCAGCTGTGCAGTGTTCAGAGAAGTTTTAGGAGCTCATCCTTTTTGCTTTTTGTGGCATGTGTTAGTAGTATGCTCAGCATGGCAAGACCTCCTCAGCACACTGGCCTAAGCTTGGGCCAGGCAGGCAGTGGCATTTCTTAAGGTCGTGAGGAGTTTTTTAAGGATATTTTGTGTCTGATAAGCCTGCCCAGATTCTCACAGGACTGCATGGTCATGGTCAAAAGCCATTTGGCTCTCAGCCATCCCAGAGCTGGCCTTACACCCACAGTAAAGGTGACCCTGCTTGCAGATCCAAGTCCTGCTCTTCCTGTATCCCAGTCTACTCTTTAGGAGCACCTGTGTGAGCCTGTGTGAGCCATGTCTGCCTTGCAGAGCCATCAGCACAGGGCTGCCTTGCTGGCCCCTTGAGAGAGGGGCTGTTCTGCTTCGATGAGGTGTGGGAAGCCCCAGCATGAGTGCCCCAGGAGAGCCGCCCTAACTCAGCATGAGCAGGCGCTTCCGTGTTGGTCCAACACTGCTCTGTGTGGCAGTGAGGGAACACGCCATAGGAGAGCAGCATTGCAAAGCACTGGAACCCTGTGTAGCAGCCAGTGCTTCCTTCAGTAGAGCACCAGTGCCTTCTGCCTGTCGTGCTGCCACACATCCTCTCATCCCTCCTCCTCACTCTCCGAGAGCAAGGAGCTGGAAGAGGTCAGGATACCAGACAAATACTCTATGGTGTTTCACATAGTGAAGGTAGCTTTATGCAGCTTGGCTTTAAGTTGGCCTCTGTATCTGTTACAGGGAGTATTTGGGAATCTTGGCTTCTTGTTTCTGTTGCCTTCTGTTGTTTCCTCTCCTTTCTTCTCCCACCTTTTATGTTCTTCAGCAGCTGTAAGTAGCTATGAGCACAGTAGCTAGGGATCCTTGCTAGGAAAACTTGGGCCCTGCTTTATCATCTGCCAGTTGTTTGTTTGAAGCTGCTGATAAAGCAGGAGGTGGGAGCCCTGTGCTGGCGCTGAACAGGGCTGTTCTCACCGTGAGAGGGCAGACCTAGAGACAGACTGGAGCTGTGGGCTTGCCCTGAGGTGAAGGGCAAGCAGCAGCTGCCTCCCGCATGTCTCCATGCTGACGCTGGCTGAAGTCAGCAGTGGTCTATCTGCAAAGGGTTCCCAGAGAATGAGAATTGAACGGTCCTCCTGCCAAATTTGCCCAGGTTTGATTGGCATCCCGATGCTGATTTATTCTACTATTGGCTTTCACAGGAAAACTCACAAAATATTTTTTGAGTGAGTTTGACCTTGAGCTCGCTGCCTTGACCTGCTTTTCACTTCCTACAGATGGAGATGCTTGTTCTCCTGGGCATGTCATGGATGTTTTCCAGGGTAACACAGAGCCTTCTGAAAGGCAGGTTTGGGTGCTGCTTGCATTATTCCTGACCCTAGTGCTTTGTTCCCTGTCCCAAGCAGCCCACCCAAGCAGTCCTCTTCCCCAGTAACACGTTGCCATTTGTTCTGCAGAAATCAAGGAGGTGGAAAGGCAAACGAGAGGGGACAGATGCCAACAACCGACCCATCAAAGCTGCTGGGAAAGTTATTATCCAAGATATTTCCTGCTTGCTGCCTGTCCACAAGCTGCTGGGAGAGCTCTACATGTGAGTACACACAGGCTTTCATCCTTTCCCAAATGAAACCAGCTGTCTTTGGCATTGCTGAGCTTTAATCCTGACATCAGTCAGCATGGATCCTTGAATGTTTCTCTACCTTCTTCCTCTGTTCTTGCCTCACTGCTTTTTTTGGTATCCCACTGCCTGTGAGAGGGGACCTGTCTCCCGTAAATCTGAAAAGTGTGAGGGAAGAAATTTGTGATGGGGTGTGGTAAACAGAGTTTGAAGTGGTGCTTCAGCATTGTCACTGCAAATGTCACAGGCTGAGGTTTTCACCTGCTAAAGAGAGAAATTATCAGTAGAAATTCCTTTTCAAATCTCATGTTAAATGCATAGGCTTAAAAATCTCAGTAAAGGCACATTTTCATTCTGTAAAACTATTAATAGCTCATAAAGTTTTTTATTTTCAGAAGTATCTGATATGTTCCCACTTGAAGTCCTGGTTGCACGTGTCAGATTTGTACTGCAAATTGTTCCACTTTAATGGAAAGGATGGAGTTCTGTGGGCATTTTTGTGATTTTGTTGGTTTTGTGTTTTTTTTCAACAAAGGGCTTCCTTTTTCCAGACTTTCTAAATCACATAGTTACAAAACCTCTGTTCCTGAATTTTTTCTTTCTTAGCTTTGGTAATATTGTCTGGTCCTTAACAGAATTTCCAGTCTATGGACATCCAGGGAAAGAAGCAGGTTTCCTTTCTGAGGAAAGAAAGAGAGGAAAAAACCCCTTCCTTCTTTCCTTTTCTATGTTATTAAAAAGAATATTCTTTAAAAACACCCGTTGGACCTTTCTTCTTGGGACATCTTGTATAAACAGCCTCACCCTTTTCCATGTACTGTAAAATCTCAAGCAGTTGAAGTGTTCGGAAGATTCCTGATGAGAGGCAGAAAAGTCCACGTGGGTTTCTTCAGTTCACCTTGCCAGCCTGTCGAGGCTTCCCAGTGGGTGTGTTACCCCCTGGGGAACAGGCTGAAGGCTTGGTTCTCTCCAGTGTGCCCCCACCTCCCTCTGAGTCAGCCAGAGCAGATTGATGGGCTGAATGGGAGCAGGACCATGTAACCAATGGCACCAGCTTTTAGGGACAAGAATGATTCCGGACTTCGTGATATCCTGGCAGAAGTTTGGTCTGATACCCTCTTGGAAATGGTGCTGCTTAGAATCAATCCCAGCTAGTGTGGAGCTGGACTCGATGTGTGGTGTATTAGCAAAAATGAATAGTGGGAGGTGGATGGCAGTGATCCCTGAATAACAGAGAAGGATGGGATGGAATCTTGGCCATGCAAAGAGGCTTACATTGATCTGGAGGTTCTGGGCTGCTCACTGCTGCCAGAACCACGTTCCCCCCATTCCTCCCCACCTTTGTAGGTAATGTGAGCTGAGTTACCTCCTGTCTTTTCAGACTGAACGTGAATAACATCCAGGAGACTTGCCAGAAGAATGCTGCCTCAGCCTTGACTGTGGGGCGGAGGGATCTCGTACAGGTATGCCATGGAATCAGATCTCTTCCTCAGCATGCTGTGCTACCCTCCAATGGCTCACTGACACCCAAATGGCCACCAGGGTTCAGCAGCTGTACCAGGAGTCTCTGCTTGGTGAACCAGACCTGTGGAACAGCCACCAAGGTGGTGTTCACCTCCCTGACTCTGGGCATCAAGAGATTCCTTCCCAGGGCTACACACAGATTCTTTTATGCCTTTTGCCAAACTGAGTGAAACACATTTTTCAGGGACTTCCTGTAGGCAAAGTGAGGAATGCAGCCTGCTTTTGAGTCATCAAATGGGGTAACTGTGCACAGAGTTGCCTAGCTGCTGTCAGCATTTTGATCCGTAATTTTTTTGGTACTTATGTAATTGTTCCCATTGTTTGGCATTCATCTGTGCTGGCACTGGGTGCTAACTGCAGCTATTTTCTCCCAAGAGAGCCTGGGCCCAGGGGCCCCAAAATGGGGCTGGCTATTTGCCTTTGGCTAAAAATAGGAGAAAAATGGCTATTGTGGCCTATGCTTTCCTCTGTGATTAGTCCATTGCAACAGGGAGGACATTTGACAGGACATGGGAGCACCTGAAAGAGATGGGAACTGGCAGTGCCACAGGAGCTGTGCATATCTCCTCAGCATTTGGCTCTTCCTAGAGCTGGACAAGGAACATGCATAGGCTTACCTGACCTAAGCAGAAGCTGACTCAAGCTGTTGTCTTGCTTCTTGGGGGGTTCTGCAAGACCAGCAGAGAGAAAGTAGGTCTAGTTCCCCTTTGTCTGTTCTTCCTCTTGCAGTCTGGTTTGTCCACATTGGACCAGAGTTTGGGTGGAGTAACTTCAGCAAGATTTCTCTGAGATAACTCAGTTTCTTGCTTAGTTTTCCCTGTCTCCTGTAACTCCAGCCTGTAGTGCAGCTCATAGCAGACATGGAGGCTTGAGTTGCAAGTTACAGGTTTCATGTGCTCTGTAGCAGTGTAGGAAGTGGCATCTTTCCTGTTTCCTTTCTGTGCTCTCTCTTACTCAGCTCAGTCCTTGTTTTGGTTTCTCTCCTGTTTCTCTCTCTGGTTTCACGGAGAGCAGCTTTGGGACTGCTTTTTCTGTCTGTTCTTTGTACTTGGAGCATGTGGTTTTTCTTTATTGTCCATGTTGTCAGTTCTCTGATTTCTGCTGTCTTTTTAGCACCATGCTCTTTTTCCTTTCCTGCTCTTTTTTTTTTTCATGCTAAACTAGGAGCTTTCCTTTTCCCTAGAATATTCTGTCCCATTTTTAAAGGCACAGCAGAAAAAACAGTCCTAGATCGGTGGTATAGAAACTGACAAGATGGAACCGTTTTCAGAGTAGAGGATGATAAATGAAGGAGAAATTTCATGTGAAGTGGTTAAACTTTTGAAGCAGAAATGGCAAATTGTGTCCTGTCTGTGCCAGTCTGCATTAGGAGAATAGTGCTCAGTGACACAACTAATCAAAGGATATTTCTCATGCAAATAATGATTTACTAGTAAACTTTCTGCCACCAAACATCTCTGAACCCAAGAACTGTATCAAATCTAAACCCTTTTGAGGCTTTTGAATATAAAATGCACTAGTAGACTATAGACTGTTCTGCTTTTGCATTTAACCCAAACACAAAGTGAGTGGGACAGGGAAAGCTTTGGTTTTGTGTTATTCTCTGTATTATTTGTGACACAGAGACCGAAACTGTTCCCTGCTGTCAAGAGGAAAAAAAACCTAGCAAAACAGACAAGCTCCATTATTATCTGTCTGTCTGTGTGTGAATTTGTGCACACCTATGCCCTGGGAGTGTGGTTAATCCTAATTGTAGCTTTGCTGCTTTTCCTTCCTGTCTGCCAGGTTTGGTCACTGGCCATGGTAGCCACTGATCTCTGTCTTGGACCGAAGTCCGACCCAGATTTAGAGATACCTTGGGCACAACATCCATTTGGACGTCAATTACTGGAGTCCTTGTACGTGTCTGAATGCTGGGGGGGGGTTGGGGAACGGTTGCTGAAGCAGAGCCTTCCGTAAACTATGTATGTGTAAGGGGTCATTTCAGATTCGGGATAGTGCCACAGCATGGATTTTTTTCTGTCTCAAGCCTGCAGTGCATCACAAAAGGAAGCTCCAAATGTGTTTCTGGCATTCAGGAAGCAGCCCTTGACCTTCCACCTATCACTCAGGTGTTCCTTGGTCGGCATTGAGCAATAGGCCAGACATGGGTGGAGCTCTGCTTTCTATGCCCACAATGCCTGACTTGGAGATTCGGGTTTCCTGCTCCCCACTAAACGAGCCTGTTGGTGCAACACCTTTTTTCACTTTCTGGTTTCCTGTTCTCATCCAGCTTTACTGGGAAGTCATTCCAGTGGCCTCAAAGCCAGGTGTTAGCTACAAATGTCTTCCAGGTGGTGAATCTGCTCAGGAGGGCACATAATTAGTAATTGATATTATTTGTCCATCCATGCTATTTGGAAGTGCAGGATTTGTGTGCTGTGCTTTCCATACTGTTGCTTGGCTGAGCTCTCTCCTGCTGCATGGCAGCAGTGGGAGCACAGCACAGGTTGTTCTTTATCACTCTTGGCCTTCAGAGCAAACTGGAAACTTCCTAGCCTTCCAGAAAACTTGCAGTGGGCTTTTTCCTTGTGATATAGGTGCAGGACACTTGCACCCAGAGGGCTTTGTCAAAAAGATGTTGTGGCTGGGAGTGAATCTAATAGCTCCAATGTTACATCAGAGCATGAGTACTGCTGGATTCCCAGAGCTCCCATCCTTCTCCCACCAGTTAGGGCATGAGCATTTTCAGAAGGCGAACCTGGCTCCTCAAAGGTGTGACAGAGAAGCCAACCCAGTTCTTCAGTGCACGTGTCTCCTGTGGGCAGACATACACCCAAACCCATGTATGCAACAGGCTTGAAATTAGCTGCCCTGGAGTCTTAATGGTTTTGCCACTGAATTCTGCCTGGTTTCACACTGTCTTTTTCATTTCCCAGGCTGGCTCATTACTCACAGCTCCATGACGTGCAGACCCTGGCCATGCTCTGCAGTGTGTTTGAAGCCCAATCCAGGCTCCAGGGGTGCCCCAACTCTTGTGTTCCCTTTCCTCAGCGTGCCTCCAACCTGGCCTCCCACAGCCGATACGTATGATTGCCATTTCTTTCCCGTTTGTCTTGGATATCTTTGAACGTCTCTCATATAGATGACATGATTTATTCTCCTTTCCCTCTCAACAGCCCAGCTTTACTTCCTCTGGCTCCTGTTCCAGCATGTCAGATCCTGGAATTGGCACTGGAGGCTGGAGCATAGGTATGAGACCTGGCTAGTAAATAAAGGAATCTCCCTCCCTTCTGAAGGTTTTAGATGGCTCCTATGGTGGGGAAAGGAGAGAGTTAGTGCTGGCTGTGATTGCAGATGTGCTCTGCCAGAGCAGCTCTGTGGGGTTTGGCCAGCAAGGTGTGACTCCATGGCTGGAAGTGAGCAGGCCTTGCAGTATCCATGTCAAGGCTCCTGGAGACCTGCACCTTCTGACTTTAGTAGATACTTCATTCAACAAGTATCGAAACTGGCCTCAAAATGTCATCAGCCAGCTAATTTCACAGGGTTCAGGGGGAAAAGCAGTGCTGTGCTTTCTCCTCTCACTGGAAAAACAGCAGCAATTGGAAAGATTGGGTTCTTGGTGCTATGAATATCTGCAGAGGTTTTTCACTGAGCTGCAAAGGTGATAAAGACCAGTCACTCCTAGGGGCTGTGGTGTCAGAGTTGAAGCTTTTGGCTGATTCCTAGTGATATACATGGCCTGGGGCAGCATCATCCCTATTAGCACCAAGTTTCAGTGTGATATCCAGGTACCTGTAACATGGGGAAGAGGAGAGGATGGGGGTTAGGGGAGTGGATAATCTCTTGTAGCAGTTATTAGCAGTCATCTGTCTCCCTGCCCCTGGGGCAGTACCTTGCATCCAGAGGCCCCTTTACGTAACACCAGGTAATGAGAGTCCTCCCTGTCTCGGAAAGAGGAACCCAGGTCTGCCCAGAATAATGTTCCCAAGCAAACTTTATGGGATTGATTGCCTGGTTACTTTTTGTCTAAAGCAGCAGGCAAAAGGGATTCCTCCACATCAGATTTCTCTGCCTGGTGATCCCCGTTCCCGTCTTGTCACCAGAAGTGTAGTAGAAGCACTTGGCAAGTAGAGGCTGGCACTTAGTTCCTGGAGGTGGGACAGTGTTTGTTGAAATGCAAGGGTGGTAGGACAGAGACAGGACAGAAACGTGGGTGTCCAAACCTGTGGTCTTTCATGTCCCTTCCTGACCCCAGTTTTGAAGGGGGAGATGCACTCACAGCCTCTTGGTGCTTGCAGCAAACAAAGACACGGAGCAGACCTCCACTCCCTGGTGCGAGTCTTCTCCAGATGACTTCCGCTACGGAAACCTAATGTATCCTGATCATCGGGAGCGGGAGAAAGACCAGCATGAGAAAAACAAAAGGTAGGTTATCACGTGCCTTGGGGATGTTCAGAGGTGCCTTACTTGTGTCTCAGTCACAGACCTTGTCATTTACATAATTACTTGAAGAAGCTTCATCCTGCAGATCAACACTGCTGGGATTACACATGATACATCCGTAAGAGGCCATGGTGGGGGCCCCAAAGGCGAGTCCACCCACAGAGTGTGCACCCTGGAGCGTAGAGCAAGTCAAGGCCAGAGCAGTTTGTGTTCAGCAATGTTTCAGCAACACATGGGAAGTACCCTACTTCCATCAATGTGAGCTGGTTGCATAGCCATTGCTGGAAAGAGGATTGCATCCAGAGTCTCTGAGAGTCAATCAGTCACAAGCCTGTTTGTTCCTCTAGGCTGCTGGATCCTGCCAACACTCAGCAATTTGATGACTTTAAGAAGTGCTATGGAGAAATCCTTTATCGCTGGGGCCTGCGAGAGAAGCGGGCTGAGGTTCTGAAGTTTGTCTCATGTCCTCCTGATCCCCACAAGGGAATTGGTGAGTGTCTGGTCCAGTGTTGCCCAAGCAGAGCCACAGCTCTGCCTCGGGAGCTTAGGAACGTGCAATCTGCAGGGTGCGATGTGTCATGGATGGAATAGACAAAGTTTATATGAGAGACCCACCCAAGGGAGTCATGAGGGTTTAAAATTGTTATATAGGTGTAATTGAACCTTGGTACCAATTGTTCCACAGGATTAGTGATGGCAAACCAATTATTTCATATGAATAAAATATGAAGAGTTTATTTAAATTGATGAATATAATGATAGTCATTAGACTAAAAAGACCTTAATCAGAATTATTTACCACACAGTATACAAAATTAATAGTGCACTGGTTATTAATAATAGCAAGGCTAGCTTAATAATTATCAGGTAGACACTGATGTTCACCCATAGCAATGATCATGGGCAAATCTCTCTCACTCAGCTTTGAGGAGTGACCCTTGAGGGTGTCCCCACCCAAGGTAAGGATCTTCACACACACCTAAGGGAGGTGTGTTAAAAGTTTTCACCATTTAAAATTGGAACTGGTCTTTTATGGTATGAAGTGATTGACTGTCAGTCACACAATTTTAGATAAAATGTTGTCCTGCCTGCTCAGCAGAACGTGCTTTATTTTTGAGTTAGAAGCTATCAGCTCTTTGGTTTCTTCTTCTGTAAACATCTGCCTCTCCCTTCCCTACCAGGGCTTTTATATCCCTGTTGATGCCAGCCTTGGTGAGGAAGCATTTGCCTTACCTATCCATGTGATGGGTCTAATTTGGGGTAGTGTGATCAAGCTGGTTTCAGCATCCTTCAGCACTTAAGAACAGCCCCCCCCCCTCAATCTGTCACTGACAGCTTGCAAGTAAGGTAAGATCCAAGCTGTTTTGCTCTGGCTTAGGCAGAGCATCCTGCTACATAGAGGAAGTATCCATTGGTTACTGAAACATCACTGAAAATGTGACATTTAACCTCTGACAGAGGTTAGCACTGCTAGTAAATGGGTTTGACTTTTTCACAGCTCTGGGTGGAGGTGAGGCTTGCAGGTGTTGGTTCAAGGGCTTTGTAGACTGTACCGTTTCTCCAGCAAAGCTGGAAATGCACATACTGCCATGCCAGCAGTGCTCAGCTCTGTGCTGATGAATGTCCATTATTCCCTCTGAAATGCCCTGTCTTCATCTCTGATCCTGGACTGAAGTGTCCTTATGTTAAAATTGCAAGATCTCTAACTAGAGATCTTGCCAGCAAATAGGTAAAGAGGACTTTTCTCCCAAAATACTTTCAGTAGAGTAGATGCCCAGCTTAAGGACAGCTGCCAGATTGTCTTCTTCACAGACCTCTGAGAACAGATGTGCTTGACCTGGGAGGAGAAAAACAGCTAAGGGATGCCAGAGAAAAAGCAGTAGTCTCACCTTGTCATCCAGGACAACTTCTGAGGAGTAACTGAAGTGAAAACAGGTGACTTAACCCCCAATGCCTTTGCAGCTCCATGGCTGACAGTCTGATACAGGAGGCATTGGGTGTGCTCTGGGCTCTCTGATGAGAAATGGAGGCTGTTCTTGCTTGCTTAGTGACACTTCCTAGTGGTAAGAGGTGGATGAGACCAGCAGGAAACCTTCATGTGTCAGTGTCTCCAAAGCTTGAAATCCAACCCACATTTCCAGCAGACAGCTGAGGAATTGGGCCAGTCAGTGCCCCAACACTCCGTTGCCTGTTCCTTTAATGCCATATGGAGAACAAACCAAGATCTCTAAATGCCATCCCATCCTGATGGAGCTTTGAAGCAGATCCGTGGGCAGTTTAAGGGGCTGATCTGCTGAGCAAGGGGCTGTATGCAGGGCTGCTTTGTCCATAATTCTCCAGCACTAACTGTCCTGCTCTCCGTGTGTTTCCTCCGGCAGAGTTTGGCGTGTACTGCAGCCACTGCCGCAGCGAGGTGCGCGGCACCCAGTGCGCCATCTGCAAGGGCTTCACCTTCCAGTGCGCCATCTGCCACGTGGCCGTGCGGGGCTCCTCCAACTTCTGCCTGACGTGTGGCCACGGAGGCCACACCAGCCACATGATGGAGTGGTTTCGCACCCAGGAGGTCTGTCCCACGGGCTGTGGGTGCCACTGCCTGCTCGAGAGCACCTTCTGAGCGGTGGGGACAGCGGGGCACCCGGGAACTGATTGGATATTTAATTCCTAAGCTGTGTTGAGTCAGCCCTGCTCCACTCTGTCTGGAGGAGATTGCCACAAGGAGCTGAAGCAGGATGTCCTGGTAATGTGCTGTGGTGATGTTTACAAGTGCTTCCATTACTCCTAAGCTTCCCAGGTTGCTTTCAGACCAATTTGACCAAATTCCCTGTGTCCATTGCTGGCCATGGATGCCAGACCAGAAAAATTGCTCTCTCCTGCAGAAGGGTGTGTGAATATTGGTTAGTTTGGGATGAAGAGGTGTTTGAAAGCTCCCCTGGAAAGGGCCAACCTGGCAGAGCCAAACTCACTGCAGCAATGTAGAGTCTTTTCCAGGTGCCTCCTCACATGGGCTCATACTGAGCAAAACAGTTGTTTTACACAATTAAGGCAGAAATAATTCTCAAGCAACAGTAAGCTCTAAAGGTGAGTTGTAAATGGCACTTGAAGAGGAAATAGTCCATGGAACTGCTCAGAGTTTCTTTGGAAGCAGCAGGGTCCTTATTTTGAATGCCTGTTTACATTGTTTAGATTTCCCCATACAGCAAGAGAAGGAAATGGCATTTTTCAGGATTACTTTATAAATAGCTTTCTGCTCACTGGTCAGTACCTGTGGCTGGCATAAGAAGCTCAGCCAGGCACCCAAGGTCCCTGCGATTAGTTGCTTCCAGTAGTTTTAGTACTGTTAGGCTTTAAGGTGTCTGCATCTCCTGCTCTCACCAGGTGATAAAATGCACTTTAACTTGTTCCTGTCTTGTTGGTGACACTTCCTGGTGACTGGGAAAGGCATCTGCCTTTTGAGTTTGGGATCCACACTATCTCTCCATAGATGAGGTGTTTTGGAAAGCCTTTGCTCCCTCACTGAGAAAACACAAAGAGGACACTTATTCCATACAGCTCCTTTTGACTGTTGTCTCCAAGCTCTATGGGGAAAATTATGGATAATTTGAGATTTGCTGCTGTTGGAGTGATGAGGCTCTTGAACAGCAGTTTCTAGGGAAAAAGGGGGTCTAGAAGAATGGTGGGATCCATGGACACAAAAGGTTTATGACTTTTCTTTCTGTGGAGCATCAACTGGAGAATATACTGATGGATCTGTGTGTTTGGGGCCGTGCCTACTGGGCACTCCCAGTGCAGGGACACTGCTGTGCAGTGCGTGCACACCTGGAGCTTGCAGCCTGTGCCTCTCCAGGGCTGGCTTCAGCCTGAGCTTTGGATTTGGGTGACTGTGTGGTCAGGGATGAGCCAGCTGGAGCTACCCCCACCTGTACCAGCACTGATCCCTTCTCCCACACTTGCCTCCTGAGTGGGGCCATGTGCCATGCCCGCTCCCAACCCGTGCTAGCTCAGGCTGTGGGATCCTGCTGTGGAATAAACAGATAATGTATCTTAAACAATTAAAACATTAAAATTATTTTTTTAAGTGCTGTTCTGATAGAATTTGCTGTTGTTCTGCTGGTTCTCCCTCTGTCGGGAGCCCCCAGCAGCTCACCCTCCCAGTGGGTGGTGAATGTTGCACCCATGGCCCTGTCCCTGCACCCCAAAGCAGGGGGCTCGGTGGTAGCAGAGCCCTGCAATAGCTGTGGGGCTGCTGGGTCCCCCAGCCCTGGCTGGGACGCTGTGCTGGCAGCCTGGGAACAGACTCAGAACTGCCCGCAGTTGTGAGGCTCCTCTTGGGAAAGCAAAGCCGGGCGGTGTCTGAGCTGCCGGCAAACCAAAGCCCACATCCTGCAGCGTGGGGAGGCCCTGGGCAGCGTCTGCCCCCCAGGAAAACAGGCGGGTGCAGCAGGGTCCTGCCCGGCGCCACAGCAGCCCCAGGGCCAGGGTGCTGCTTGCCAGGAGCTGCAGGGAGAGGGCTCCCACCCTCCGCCTTCCTGCGTGACAGCCATTCAGCTTGGAAGTATTTTCATTTCCATGCTTGAGTGCTCCTGTAGCTTGGAAGGGAGAGGAGATTTGTTATTTAAAGGTGACGGACCGATAAATCGTGGTATTTAGTGTGTTATTACAGTCCATTACGGTCCATCTCCATAGTATGTGAATGCCCCTGAGGTGGAGCAGGGCCAGCACTTCAGAGGAAGGTGGAAAAGCCCTTGCCGTGGCTGTTTGTGCAGCCCTGCACAGGTAGGTGGAATTCCTTCCCGGATGCTGCCAGCATTTCTCTCACACCCTGCAGCATGTCTGGTGGTTCCTTTGGGAGCAGCCTCACCCCATGCAGCGGTGACTATTGCAAGGAAACACGAACGGCTTATTCCTGCCTGCCTGGAGCCGGTGGAAGAGAGAAACGTTGTTGCCTTTGCTGTGCAGGACAGCAATAAAAGGTCAGAAACGGGGCGTGGTGGTGCCCCACACCAGCCCCTTTTTCTGTGCTGCCCACCCCCGACTGCCTGTCCCAGCACCCACTGCTCTTTGGAATAACTTGTAAAGTGCAAAAAGTTCCCCAGTGTGGCCAAATCTCGCTCTGAGTTGCAGGCTTGAGGGAAGGGAGAGGAGGCCGGCACTGCTCAGGCAGTGAGTCTGGGCCAGAGTGTGCATCAGACCAGCTCTGGGGATGTTGCCATGGTCAAACCAGGTGAATTGGATAGAGCCTTCAGCTGATGCACAGTGCTCAGGAGCATGGTAAGTCGTGCTGCAGGGCAGGGGGTGACCCATCCATGGTTTCTGTGGGAGCAGGAGCAAGGGGGCACTGGATTCGGGCCGCTCTGCACGGGGCAGGAATGTGTGCCGCGTGGGAGGGGTGTCTAAACCACTTCCCTCAGGGCATCACTGGTGCCACGGGTGTGCCAGGCTGGACACTGCGAGAGGAGCTCCATCCCAGGCCACCTCCATCCACACAGCCCAGCCAGCAGCGTTCTGCAGAGATGCCCAAGCACCCCACGCCTGCTCTGGCACCCTTCCCAGGCCAGTGCAGAGGAGGATGCTGAGGGCAGAAGACCTTAGGTCCGACCCTGAACAGCTGCTTGCCAAAACTTGCTTCAGCTGCCTGCGATGTGCATCCCAAGAGCTGTTACCTGTGTACCCATGCTAGCTTTCCCAAGGACGGGGTTGGAAGAGGGACAGAGCTCCCACGACAACCCACGCTGTGCCCTCAAGGCCACTGTCAGCATTTTAAACCCTGTTTGTTTTCCTACCGAGGGTGTAACAAGCGTGGCGTGTGTTTCCTATCCGCACTGAGGCTTTCCATGTGTGGAGAAGGAAGTTTAATCCCTGATGATGGAGTTTGGCAGAGAAATGAGTGTTTAGCAGAGAGGGAAAACCTTTCCCCATGGATGCAATACCAAGCCGAGTCTGTATTGGCCTCCTCCTCCTTGGCTGCCACAGCTCCATTATCCCAGCATCAGCCCCTCCAGCGCTGCAGGGCCTGATACTGTCCCAAGCCCAGCAGCACATTCCTGATGTCTCCTGTGTGCCAGCCTCAGCGTCTGTCCGTCTGTCTGGTGGGGAAACCAGTTCAGGAACTGATGAGCCAAAGCCATTTGGCTGCTCTCTTTTCAGCCAGGCTGATCAGCTAACTACACTCTCTGATCCTGCTTGTCCTGGGGCTGGCATGGTGCAGGGACAGGGATGAGGACAGCAGAAGGGACATGCCATTGGCACAGCCCTCTGCTGCCAGTTCAGTGCTGCTATGCTGGTGCCTGCTGTAGAGTTCGGTCCCAGTCCCATCCCTCTCCCAGTGCCACCAGTGCTCAGTGCATCCCTGCTCTGCAGGTGACAGGGTGCCCCTGCTGCCTCATTCTCACTGCAGAGCTGAGGGTCAGCTCACCCACTGTGGGGACACCCTTGTGCCTTGCACGAGGGGACAGAGCCCCACCACAGCACCCAGGAGGTAACAAGGGTGTATGAGGTGTCAGCTCACAAGAGCCTGGCTCATATCCCTGAGCCCTGCTGTGGGGCATTTGAGTACCACAGTTCCCCGTGTGCTTGGGAGAGGATGGCAGCCTCTCAGGTCACCCAGCAGCTTTGTGCGCTGGCAAAGGCTGGACGCATCTCTGCCATGAGCTGTGATTACAGAGGGTGGCCCTTGGCAGCACACGGCCCCAAAACCCAAGGTAGGGCTGGACTGCACAGGCAAGACCAGTTGGTGGGGACTTCATCGTGGGGTCACAGCCAGGTGTCCCCTCCATCTCCCCCAGCACCCCACAAAGGGATAGTTTGCACCTGAGCATGCTTGGGGTCTGGGGTCCCTGGTTTGGGATTGGGTGCAGTGGCCTCCAGCTGAGAGCTCCAACTCATTCAGATCTGCCTCTGTCCCCCACCTTGCCCTCATGCTCATCAAAAAATCCTGAATGTCCATCCAGAAGCCACCCTAATGCCCCCGAGGGCTGCGCCAGATCGAGCTCACCCACCACAGCCAGGATCACCTTGGCTGTTAAAGGTATTGGGGAAGCCCCTTGGGAGAGTGTCCCACTCCAGCACCTCCTTTGGGGTCTCCCAGCAGCCTCTCAGGACTCATCTGGCCCTCCCAGCCCCCAAAGAATGTTTTTGTCCACCACCCCAAAGATCCCTCCAAGGGCCCCCCCATGCACCCCAGGTGCCCTGCAGCAGCCCCAGCCAGGTGCATGCCCACCCTTAACTCTTCTGCTCCTATCAGGGTGCAAAACTAATCTACCCACTCAAAAAAGGACTTTTCCCCTGAGCAGGTGGCAGGGCCATGCCGGGAGCTGGGTGGGAAGGTGGAGCCGATGCCGACCGCTACAGCAGGTTTTGCATCCACCTTGATTAAAGACCTCAGTGAATGCCTGGCCAGCACCCCACAGCACCCCAAAGCCGGGGGGCTGAGGTGGTGTGATGACCCACCCTTACAGGTGGGGCTGGGGGGGCTCCCCATTCCTGGGATGGCTAACCCCACCTTAATAACTGGTTGCAGCCCGGTGTGGCCGGCAACGCCAAAATTTGCTGGCACGTGGCCAGCCCCTGTGGTCAAGGGTGTCACCCCAAAGCAGCTCCCCCCCACTTCAGAGGGAGAGCTTCCCAAAAAAGGCATGGGAAACTCCTTTCTTTCTTCATTTTTTATGAATTATTTGGCTGTGATTCTTCTGGGTGTTTGGGGCTGCCTCCTGCCCCCCGGCTAATTTCAAACTTAATTACTGAAACAGCAAACAACTGGGGAGGGGATGCGCAGGCAGCAAGTGACCCTGGGGTGGGCTGGCCTCTGGCTTACCCCGGGAAGGACCCTGCTCTCCCAGGGCGCTCTGAACCAGGACTGGGGTTCTCCCTGCCTTCACCACTGAGGACCTTGGAAGGGGGTTGATATCTTGGGAAGGGTGATTCCCTCAGGGGTGCCTTATACCCCCCAGCTTCATCCCTGCTCCAGGGATGCCCATACTCCAGTTCCACCAGGGGGTACCCCAGTGCCCCCCCATAACCCATCCAAGGTTGCCCAGACCCTCTATTCCCCCACCCTGAGCGTGCCCATGGGCCCCTGGGGGACACATTCCCCGCCCCTGGAGACGCCCCATTTCCCCATTCACCCTGTGGGTGCCCTGTGCCCCCTTCTCCCCGTTCTGCCTCTCCAAGGAGGCCTCCTTCCCACATTCCCGGACGAGGGTACCTGCGGTGGGGCGGAGCCTCCCCACCCCAACCATGCCCCACCCGTCCGTGGCTGCCCAATGGGCTGCGGCGGGGCGTGGCCCGAGGGCGCGGTCTGGCTGCATATGCATGTATGCAGATGAGCAGGTGCGGGCAGAGCGCGGCGGCGGCACGGCACGGCACGGGAGTGGACTTGGACGGGGACCGGGACGGGGACCGGCGGCGGGGCCATGGCCACGGCGGGGCCGCGGTCCTTCAGCGCCGCCGAGGTGCGGGCGCGCTGCGCGCAGGGCGCCTGCCTGGTCTCCTGCCACCGCCGCCTCTACGACCTGAGCGGCTTCGTGCGGCTGCACCCGGGCGGGGAGCAGCTGCTGCGCCGCCGGGCCGGCACCGACGTGAGCGCGGCGCTGGACGGGCCGCCCCACCGGCACTCGGCGAATGCCCGCCGCTGGCTGGAGCAGTACTACGTGGGGGAGATCGAGCCCGGCGACGAGCAGGTACCGCCGCGGGCCGAACCGGGACCGGGTGGGCATGGGCTCTAGGGGGACCCGGGGAGGGCATATACAGATGGCAGTCTCTGTGGGGTGCCCCGGGTGCCGGGTCCAGGATGAACAAGGGCTATGGGGTGTCCCTGGTTCTGATCCAGGATGTACAGGGTCTCTCTAAGGCGCCCCGGGTCCCGGGGCCGGCATGTACAGCGTTCCTATAGGGCGCCCCACGTCCCGGCATTGGGATGTAGAGAGATTATAGGGTGCCGTAGGTCCTGGATCGAGTTTTGGTAGGGTGCTTCAGGTCTCTGCTCTCTGGGATGTGTGCAGTGCAGGGTCTATAGAGCATCTCAAGTCCAGAGTGCATGGAGTCTAAGCTGTGCAGGGTCTGTAGGGCACCCTGAATCCAAACTGTGCAGGATCTGAGCCATACAGGGTCTGTAGCGCGCTCCAGGTCCAGGCTTCTCAGGGTCCAAGCTGTTCAGGTCATGCAGAGGCTGGATAGGCTTTGGGATGGAAGTTTCTGAGATGCATGTAGCATATAAGGTGTTTAGTGCAGCCAGATCTGTCTGAGCTGTATGGGACAT
Source organism: Aphelocoma coerulescens (assembly GCF_041296385.1). NCBI lineage: Eukaryota > Metazoa > Chordata > Aves > Passeriformes > Corvidae > Aphelocoma > Aphelocoma coerulescens. The sequence goes on along the minus strand of NC_091025.1, from coordinate 8,161,723 downwards.
GGTATGTGTTGGGTCTGACCAGGACAGGACCCCTAGGATCAGGCTCTGTAGGGTCTGGGATCTACAGGGCGTGAGAGGTGAAGGGGGCAGAGGGTGTTTGAGGTTCCTGGAATCTTGCACGGGTGGTGCCTGAGGTGTGCAGGGGACCCTGAGGCCCATAGGGTGCCAAGGGCACACAGTCTGGTACCTACAGGGTCCCACTCCACAGCCACATCCCACCCTGGCCATGCTAGGAAGCAGGGCTGATGGATGGCTCTGGGGTGCCAATGTGGCATGGAGGTGTTGGGGTCTTTGGAGGGGTGCAGAAGATGGAGCTCAGTGTCAGTTTTAGCAGGACTGTATGGCACGGGGTGGGCAATGTGACAGGACACCCTTCCTGGCACTGCCAGCACTCAATCAGGGACCAAGGTGCTGGCCACAAGCGTTTGCCAGTGGTGAGCAGCCACTGCTGGTGAGAGGAGCCCAGCCATCACCCTGACTGCTTGGTGTGGGGCATGGGTGCCCATGACACCCCCACTGTGCCAGCCCTGTGCTGTCCAGGCGGATGGGAAAGTTTCCTGGGGAAGTTCCGCTGCCTCTGGGTGTCAGTGGGCACTGCTACCCAGTTACCAGCCCTCACCAGCACGCCGTGGGCAGGATGCTGAGCAGTGGGGCCAGCCCGGCCCCCTTCACTAGCCCAGCAGTGGTGTTCCCCTCTAGACATCCCAGCAAGGTCAGTGACCGGCCGGTCCCTCTGGCTGGTTGTTTGCTCTCACTGGGTGTCCTCCCCAGGGCGCAGCCTCAGCCCCAGCGCCACAGACAAGGCTTTGTTTCAGCCTCGGTGCAATGCCTGCGTTTTCCCCGGATGGATCCCGACGATGGCACCTCCTCTGTTGGGACACTCGCTGAGCTGCCGCCTCCTTGCAGGCGTGACGAGCCCAACGGGTTGGGGCGAAGGAAGGTACCGGACGAACGGGTTCCTGCGCCGCAGCCCGCGCCGAGGAGAGCTGCCACCATCCCAATGCAAATACATGGCGTGATAACACCAGGGCCCAGGGAGATCAGATGCTGCCTGGTGCCAGATAAACCATCCCAGGCTGTAATACACTGGGGAGGGATTAGAGCTGCCTGCTGCATGGTGAGACCATGTCCGGCATGCACTGATGTGTGAGCGGCTCTGCCCCACTCCCCACCCCCCAAAAATCCTCTTTAGGGAGAGGTGGTGCCCTTGGTGGTGCTTGGGTTCATGCTTTGGGTACTTTGGAGCAGGTGTACCCCAAACAGCTCTTTGAAGGAAGTGTTACGTTGCCCCAGTCTGGTTCCAGATCCCCACAGCTTTGCCAGGGCCTCTCCTCGCCTGTTGGAAGTTCCAGGGCTGTATCATCCCTGTGCTCAGGAATTCAGGATTCTGTGGTCTCACAGGCATCCAGCATCCTCCCCTGCTTCCCCCAGGGATTTCCAGGATTTTGGAAAGGGGAAAAAATATGTTAATGCAGGGGAGAGAAAGAAGATAAGATGCAGCCTTCATCCCACTGGCGTCTCCATGCCCCTTCCTGTGGCTCTCTCCTTCAGCCACAGGTCCCTTTTCTGCATCACCCAAACCCATTTGGCTAAGGACAGATTAACCCCTAAACATTTTATCTATGCAAGCAGGACATATAGGGGAGATCAAAGCGAGTGCCAGTAATTACCTAAACTAGACAGTGGATTTTAACAGTCTCGCTAGAAGGGAACTGGATCATCTAATTACCCCTCCAGTTTAAGCAATTAGAGACTTTCATCACAGCCTCTTTGGGGTGCATGATGTGGCTGTGAGTCACGGTAAATCCTCCAGCCTTCTCAGGTTTAGTGTCCTTCTCTTCCTCTTGCCTGTATTGCTGCACGTCAGGCTCGCCCTGGCTTTCCGTCCCATCCCGAGTCGCTTGGATATAGGCGGGACACTTGGGGCACCTCTTTGGAGGTGGTGTAACAAGAAGTGACTTTTTATATTGCTATTATGACTAGGAGGAGGTAAATTCACCTCCTTTTAATAGTCCTGCTGCACCCAGTGTTTAATGGGCTAAGACACAGCCTCATGGGTCTCTGCCAGCCACTGCCCATGGACCACGATACTGATGGGATGGTGGTGCTGGGATGGTGCCACCACAAGCAAGGGCCTTGCTTGGGCTCTCTGCGTGTCCTGGGGTGTCCTCATGCTACGTGCCTGTACCTGCACTGCCAACAGAGCTTGTCCCATGTGGACACCAGTAAATTGAGCCTCTGAGGAGCTCAGTGAGGGTGCTGGGGCTGTGGAGCAATGCAGAGGTATGGCAGGACCCCTCTGGGTTTTGACTCACTGGGCAAATGGGTGGAAAAAACCCTGGGTCCAGGCTTTTGGCAGAGCAGCTGTCTGCAGGCAGCATCGCCCTGTCTGGGCTAGGGGGAGGTTTCCAGCTTCTCTGCCTGTGTCCCAGAAACATCGAGCCCTGTGGTGGACCACCCCTTCTATCTGTGTCTGCTCACATCACAGCTGGATTTTGTTCTTTTAATGCCCCAAGTCCCAATGCAGGACAGCATTGGGGTGGCACAACCAGTGCTCTCCAGCTGGTGCAGGGCCAATGCCGAGCTCCCCATCTGACCCACACCGGGCAGCCAGATGCTCGCAGGTGGGTGCTGGGTCACCCAGTCACTGGATCATGCCATGCCCTGGGTTTTGGCCCCGTTGTCTACCAGCAGCAGAGCTGGCACCTTGCCAGGACTGCTACTCGCTTACAGTCGCAGCACCTCATGGATGTTAACTTTCCTTTCCTTACATCAGGCCCCTTGTTCATCTTCCCTGGCAGGACCTGTTTCCCTGGGACAACTCAGATGCATCTTCAGCACCCACAGGTGACAGCAGAGCCCAGCTCACCACACCCCTTCAACCTCCTTCCAACCCATCTCTTGTTTGGAGGAGAATGGGCAGAAGCCCCAGCAACTGGTCTGGGTGCCATGGGGCTTGATCCCAGCAGGGCCCTTGCATGCTTGGAACAGGCAGGAACAGGCCACGCTTTGGGGAACCAGTTGGGACATGTGAGTGTGGTTTGCATCCTGGTTGCACCACAGCTCCCAGTCCTTTCAGTGCCAGCCCCAGGGTGAGCAAGAGGAGAGCCTTCCTCCTGCTCCCTGAGGAAGAGGAGGAGGAGGAGGAGATTACTCTAGTGCTGAGAGAGAGCTGCCACAGCACACAGGGCAATGGCATCTCACTGATGTCACCCAGCCTAGGTGCTAGTGGTGAGGTGGGATGGGAGTGCCCCAGTGCATCTCCCTGACCTGGGAGGACCGGGAAGCCTCCAGGCATGACACAGTGCTCAGGCATCCGTGGGCAGGGGAACTGGAGGTGTGTGAACATTTCGGAAGAGGGAGAAGAGGTGCTGGACGTTGCGTCAGCCCAGCTTTCTTAAGCATCCTTCCTGCTGCTGGCTAGGTTGTGGTGCAAGCATGAAGGTGGAGAGTACCAGCCCATTTCTCAGGGCATGGATAAGCCGTTTCACTCTCTTAAAGCCAAATTTTCTTCCACAGCACCTGCAGGCAGAGGCAAAACCATAAATTCACCATGCTTTGCTGGATTTTAAGGCGTCCCATCTGCCCTAGAGTTTTGGAATGTCTGGCTGAAGGACAGAGTGTGCAATGTGGAAAATAGCAGTGGGAATCCTCACAGAAAGATGTGGTGGTACATGGCATCAGCTCATATCAGTGCTCTGCCTGCAGTAAAATTGATGCCAGTGGGATTCCAGCCTGGAAATACTGGCTGGAAATATCCCCTGTCCTTCCCTGCCCGCTGCCCCAGGCAAGGGGCTGCCTCAGAGCTGGGTAATGCAGTTCCGGTACCAGCAGAATGAGGCTTGAAATCCGGCTAGCCCGGGAAATGGGGTGGGAGCACAGCTTGCAAGGAGTGCCTGCTGTCGGCAAACAGTGCCCGAGCCCTGCCTCGGCGTCCCCAACAAGGCACAGAGTAAAGTCCTCATGTCCTGGCAAGGTGACACTGGTTCTCCTGCATCTCAGGCCCTCCTGCAGCTGCCAGGGCAGTATTCCCATCAATAGGGTGGCAGTGCATCCCCCTCGTAGCAGTGGGGAGAGCATCCATTGAGGAGCTGGGAGAAAACCCTTCCTCTCTGGAAGCGGCACAGCTGGAAGCCCCGTCGGGAACGACTGTGCTGCGGCTGCCGGGCCACGCCGTACCCTGCTCCGGGTTAATGGGTAACTCAAGGTGACAAAGCGGGAGAAAAGGCATGTTTGGCATGTCCTGCACGGGGAGACGGCGCTGCTGCTGGGGGGCACGGCTGGCTTGGAGTTTGCATGGGCACGCTGCAACCTCACCAAGCCCCCCACCAGCGGCACGGACGGCACCGGAGCTGGCACAGCTACGGGAAAGGAGGCTGGTGCTGGCAGCTGGCAATGTGTTTGCTTCCAAGCTTCAGACAAGGCAGGTTTCTCCTGTTTCTCAGCCTGCCCTGGCAGTGGGACTGCAGCTGGGTCTTTGTCTTGCCACCACTGCACCAGTGCATCCCCTGTGCCTCAGCGTGCTCTCCTAAGCCACAGCCAAACCCCCTTGCCATATTCCATAGCTCATGGCAAAGGCACCCAGCCCAGTGTCACCCTGTGAAGGACACACTGCCTTTTTCCCTGGACAAGGTCCCTGCTTCTGTGTTTTTCCTTGTGCCCACAGCCAGCGTGGTGGCACCAGCTGTGCCACACCCCCCAGGTCTGCCAGCCCAGCTTTCTCAGGGACTGAAAAGCCAAGCTGGGCTTTTGTTGGATATCAGTGGGGTGGAAGGAGGGAGCACTAACCCAGCAATGCCCCTCACTTTGCTGGCAGTGCCAAGGTGACCCCTGCTGTGGCATTGCCCATTTGCAGGGGGAAATGCTGGCCCAGGGCCCAGAGTTTCTGCATTGCCACCCTGAAGCACCCGTGCTGTCCCAGCAGCAGGCAGGGTATTCCAAACATGGCTCGGCAGGAGGTTTCCAAAGAGCCCCGAGCCTGCGATGCTCAGTGCACGGTCCGAAGGGCAGCACAGCTCACTGGCAGCTGCTTCCCTCAGGAACCTGCTCTGCAGGAACTGACTGACTTAAATTCACCAGAATTTTCCCCATATTTATTTAGCAGGCAGGAGCTCACTCTGGCCATACTCCTGTGTGCTACAGCCATCACCATCCCCAACTGATGCTTCACCACAGGGTTTTCTTTCTCTTTTCAGAGCCTCTCTGAAACAGTGGATGAGAAGGAGGTGGTTGCTGCAGCCCAGACTCCAGAGCAGACAGATCTCTGCTACAAAACAGTGGATGTGGAGAAGGTAAGAGCCCTGGAGTTCCTCCAGCACACTGTTTGCTGGAGTGCTCCTGGGAAACACCAGGTCTCCTTTTCCCTGAACAAGTGCTGGATTTCTGCTGACTTCTTGGATGGGAGGGATGGTGTGAGGGAGCCGAACTGATCCAGCCACTTTTGCCCTTTCTCCTGGTGTGGATGGCATTGCTCATGCTTTATTGCACAGGTGTGGCCACGCTGGGAGGTTCCCATTGCAGCAGCGTGGGAGAGATGGCTTTCTCTGACAGTGGCTGTGCCCTTCCAGAGGGAAATGTTGCCAAGCCAACACCTTGCTTGCTTTTATTTCTTTCTTGCTTTATTTTATTGCTTTATTTATTTTACTTTTTCCCTTGCCTAAGCTCTTGTAATGAGCAGTAAGGGATTCCCCAGCCTGGGCAGGGTGATCCCTGTGTGTCCAGGGTGCGTCCTGCCCTGCCAGCTCCTTTCCAAGCATGCCACAACAGCAGGAGTTTGTCCCCAAGGTGCCTTTGGCTGTCCCTGCCCTTTGTAGCACCATCTGGTCACCACAGCTTGCATGGTCCCAGCTGGTTGGTGGGCGTGCCTTTATCTTGTGGAAAGTTGGGGTTTTTTTTAGAGTAGGAGAACATCTTTCACCCCCCAAATTAATATTTTATCACTGAGCACCTTTAAAAGAGAATGTGCCATTTCAAAGTGACCTTTTTGCTTTAACTTTTCCCCTACCTCCCCAGTGGAGAATGGCTCTGTTCTCATCCCATACACCAGCTGGGGTTGTTTCCCCTCCTGTGTGATTGTGTTCATCCCTGCCTGCAGCAGAGCCCCCAAAATGCCCACAGCCACCCCGGCTCCTTGCCCTGAGGTGCCCCGGACTGAGCCATCCCCACCACTGGCAGCACAATCCCAGGTGCCAGATTGCTGTGCCAGTGCTGTGTGGCACAGGCAGCCCAAGGAGAGCTGCCAGGCCTGGGGTTTGGCTGGGCGAGCATGGTTTCAGTCCTGGCACAGAGGTGGAACCAAGAATTCACCTTATCTGGCCAGGCCAGCAGAAGATGCATCCGGGGATGCTGAGCACTGGCAGAGGTGGTGCTGCCAGTTGTGGCTCCCTATTTTCATGCCATGCCAACATGTGTGCCTGCACAGGTCCCTTCCTCTTGCACCTGAGTTCAGCCATGCTCAGCAGCAGTGCTGGAGTCTGTGTTCCCACCCTGTATCGCTGCTCCCCATCCCTTTGCACTTTGCTCCTCACTGGGGTGCCCAAACAGTTGTGGTTTCCCCATGTGTCCTCTGCAGAAGGAGAAATGTCCTTGGCTGGGGCAGTGCTGTGGGGATGGGATCTACGTGCTACCAGAGGTGTTCTGCTGGGAAATATCACTGCTCACTATCTAATCTTGGCAGCTCGAGAGGCAAAGAGCCTCAGTTATCAGGGCCTGATGCTGAGCCAGGTCTGGGTACAGCCGCCTTCACCTTGATCCGCTGGCAGGTACCCGGTGACACGGGTGAGCTAAGCCCCATGTTCACGGGTAGATGGGGCTGGTGTGTGTCTGGCCCCTTGTCTGCCCCGTGCTGGTGCTTGTGGGGAGCTCAGGGCACCTTGGAACAAGGAGCAACTGCCCTTGGGGTATGGGAAGGAGTTTGCAGCCCTAAATTCTGCCGCAGCGGCTCAGTTTTGTGCCTGGTACTGGGATGGTTTGTGGGTTCCATAGCACTACAACCACTGTCTACTCCCTCAGGACCTGGTGGACTGGCAGAAGCCCTTGCTGTGGCAGGTGGGCTACTTAGGGGAGAAGTATGACGAGTGGGTGCACCAACCTGTGGATCGGCCCATCCGCCTCTTCCACTCAGATTTCCTTGAGTTCCTCTCCAAGACAGCATGGTGAGCTCCCAGGGTCTGCACTGTGATGGTACCTCCCCAGGGAGGGGGGAATGGCTCACCAGCCAGCAGGACACTCCCTCTGACATCTCCTTCTGTCCCATAGGTACGTGGTGTTCATGGTGTGGACACCCGTGGTGCTCTATCTCAGCTGGGTCAGCTACACCTCCCTTGCTCAGGGCAACACCAGGCTCTTCTCCTCCTTCACCACAGGTACGAGCAGCAGCAAAGTCTTTGGGCTTCCCTTACTGACCCCACTCTGGGTACAGGGGCAGGACAGCCTTGGGTGGGGGAGTCCTGCATCCCGTCCTCATCCCTCCTTCTGTACGTGCTCACCACAAGCCACATGCAAGAGCAGCAGGTCAGCTGCACCTCTCCCTGCGGCCACCAGCGTGTCCCCTGCATGAAGCCACCGGTTCTTGCCCACTTCCATCCCCTCCTCTCACCACAAGACTTGTTCCCCCCAGGAGATCAATAGAGGCACAGATCCCGCTGACCTGGGCTGCAGCTTGCTCCCCCCTGCCTCCCGTCCCTCCATCCCCAAAACCGAGCCCTGCCGGTGCTGGGGAGTGTTCCAATCGCCGCTGACGCCCACCTCGGGCCGCGGCTGAATGCCGGCGTGGCGGGCGAACAAACCCGGCTCTCAGCGCCGCTGGCGCCGCACAGTGCGGGGCTTGTTTCCCCGAAGCGCCTGTCCTTGAATCTCCCACTGTCTGCTCCCTGCTCCCCCGGGAATAACAAGCGTGGCCAGGGCAGGCTGTCTTCTTTGTTGTCTTTTTGTTTTTTCTTTTTCTTTTTTTTTTCTGGGTTCCCTATTTTTTTTGCAAGGTGCCACCCAGTGCCAGCTGTGCCCGGCTGTGGGGTGGAGAGCGCCTGCTGCACAGGCAGCCCCTGCTCCTTGTGGCATTTGGCACCTTGCTGCCAAGTTTTGTAGGGTTTTTTTCCAAAAATAAGCAGATTTTAGGGGAATCCAAATTTTCCTAGGAAGGACACAGGGCTGGCAGCCAGCCCAGAAAGAAGGAGGTGGCTGAAAAATGTTCTGCGGGGGAAAGTGCCCAACAAATCTATTCTTTTTCCCCAAAAAAGGAACACCAACAGCAACAGCACTGTTTTACTGTCACGAGTGCTGCCTGTGCAATTAAAGTCCCTACTGCCGTGTTCTGGTGGGTGAAGCAGCTTCGTAAGGATGACACAGTCCCTAGAGTGCACATCCAAGCCCCTGTTGGCATCTGGAATGCAGGGACCCCCCCTCACTGGCTTCCTGAGGCTGCAAGAAGCTCACTGTTTCTGTAAATTAATGGGAATCAAAAGAAAATGTGGTTTTGGAGCAGTGCTTGGGCGGGTAGCTCCCTAGAGAAGCTCGGGGCAGGAGGTGGATGAGAGGTGGGTGGGAGGGAGGGAGGGAGAGCTGAGCATCACCCTGACACCAGTGGGAGGATGGTTATGGATAAAAGCACCCGCACATCGCCTGCCCTGCTGACCACTGCACATCTCGTTGTGTAGAGTACTCCATCCCTGTCCACAAATACTACTTCCCCTTCATCTTCCTCCTGGGAATGATCCTGTGGTCCCTGCTAGAGTACCTCATCCATCGCTTTGTCTTCCACATGAAGCCACCTGCTAGTAACTACTATCTCATCACCCTGCATTTCTTGCTGCATGGGCAGCATCACAAGGTGAGTTGCAGCTCCCGCCTCCGCTGGCGCCTGCCAGGCCGTGGGAATGGTGGCCTTTGCCCTGCTGGAGCCTGTTAGTGCATGGCCTTTGCCCAGGCAGAGCCTGTTTGTGCCTGTTCAGTGTGCTTGGTGGCATCCCAAGCGAGGCACTTACCCAGTACCTGTGAGGGCTGCAAAACAGCCTTGGAGGAGCTGGAGTTAAATTTGCAAGCTCTGTGGTTGGGCAAGGGGAAGACTAAAAGAGCTGGGGCACTTGCCAGCTAAAGCCACCACCTGCCTGGCCACCTTGGCATGCATGGGGGGCTGCTCTCGCCATCGGGTACAACTTCAGAGAGGGTTTTTGGTGTCGGCTTCTCCCAAGTGGGTTTCCCCAGTGCTCGGCAGGGAGGTGCTGGGGGAGGTAGGTTGGGCTAGGAGCTGCCTGTCCCACTGTCCCTCTCTGCTTCCAGTCTCCCTTCGACAGCTCCCGCCTGGTCTTCCCTCCTGTGCCAGCCTCGCTGGTGATCGGCTTCTTCTACGGTGTCCTGCGGCTCCTGCTGCCCGAGGTGCTGGGGCTCTCAGTGTTCGTCGGGGGGCTCTGCGGCTACGTCATCTACGACATGATGCACTATTACCTCCACTACGGCTCCCCCAAAAAGGGCACCTACCTGTATGGCCTGAAGGCTTATCACGTCAAGCACCACTTTGAACACCAAAAATCAGGTAGCACCATGTTCCCCATGCATGCTGGCAGGGGCAAGGGCTGTCAAAGTCCAGTCTACTTGCATGTGTGCAGCTGATTGCTCCAAAATATTTGGGATTTGGGATGAGGAAAGGCAAGCACTGCCCTGCTGGGGAAGCAGCATGTGAGGTGCTGTAGCTCATGGGGAACATTTCCTGGCTCCCATGTTGAGGATGGGGAGCCAGAGCAGCGCAGGGGTGCAGGCAGCAGCCCCACATCACTGCTGCCTGGGAATGCCAGGGCGGAGGCCAAATCCCCATGAAGCTGGGATGGGGGTGCCTGTCCCTGCCCAGGGCAGCATCTCTTCCTGCTGGGAGGCATTGACAGGTGTAGGGTGAGGCCCTGGCCTTCCCTACATCTGTCCCACACCTTCCCTAGCCCAGTGCTTGCTCAACCTGCCCTTTGCCCGGTTTCCTAGGAGAAAGCGCCCCATCCAGATAAGCTATCATCCATGGGGCTTGTTGGCATGGCACAGCCAGCTCCTGCTCCCTCTGCTCTTCCTCCTTGCCCTCACTTTGCCTTCCTCCCTTCCCAAAATGTGGACACTCCTCCCTCACCAATTAACACAGAGCCCTTGTAACACCTCGATGATGGTGGTGCTATGGGCTGAACACTCTCTTCCCTGCCCACAGGTTTTGGCATCAGCACACGCTTCTGGGATTATCCTTTCCGGACACTCATCCCTGAGGAGACCTTCAAGAAAGAGGACTGACAGCCCCAGCTCAGTGCTCAGCTGCCGGCTCCGTACCCCCTGGACTGGGGCTGGTGTCCCTCCCCAGCCCCCAGCAAGACCAGCTGGTCCCTGCCCCCTTCCTGGGGGCTGTGCCACAACAGTGACTCCAAAGTGGAGCATCCCTGTGGAGTGCTGTGGTCCAGCTGCGGCACTGGCAAGGGGATGGGGGGCTGAGGATGGTGGGGAAAGGGGAGGAAGAGGCTGTGGGGTTCCCTGGTGGACTCCTGCCCCTACCTCGCTGCCCTCCCACTCCAGGCTATGGATGCACGGGCAGATCTGCTGCCTGAAAGATGAAGTGCCTGATGCTGCCCTCCCTCCTCTGCCTTGGCACCTTGCCAGAGCCCTTGTCTCTCCTGGGGTGCCCTCTCCCCAGGGCATCCACATGCTGCAGTTAACCCTATTGCCTAACTCGTGCCGAGGGGATTCCCTGTCCTAGGTCCTTCTCCTGGCCCGATCTCAGCCCAGGGTTTTCTTGGCCTGCAGCCCTTTTGGGGTGGGTCCCGCAGGTCTGGATTGTGCCTTTTTCTAACCAGTGCACCCATATCTCTCTGCCAGATTCATCAAGTTCATGGTTTTCATAGACATTGGCTACTTGAAACTCAAACTCCAATGAAAAGAATTACTATGAGATGCCTTTTTTTGCTGATCCTGTGATTTTATTTTTTATTATTTTTTCCCTAATGTTTACTGCAGATATTTAAAGGTTTGAAATAAATTTATATGTAAAACTGTAGACACTACAATTGTAAATAAACTGTATATTTTGAAAAATAAAACTTTCTAAAAAGGCTCTGGCAAATATATCCCCCAGGGCTGCTTGCGTGTTCTCCCACCCTTGGTGTGTCCCTTTCCAGGTGATGATGGCCCTTGGAGCCACCGTTCCTGGCTCCCCTCATCAGCCACGGTGAGGTAGGAGCTTTGCAGGGGACACTCACAGCAAACCTGAGTGACGCCGGGGCTCTGGGTAAACAGAAGCTGCCACTCACTTCTCTGAAGTTGGGCAATAGTGTTGCATGTGCCCCAGAGCTTCCCAAAATTAGCCTGGCCCTCTGACGAAGCAGTCTGCAAAATTTCCTGTGCTCCCAGCAGAGGTCAAGTGCTGTTTCCAGCACCGGTGCCCGCAGCCCACCTCCTTTGGTGCTCGGGGGTCCCGGGGCTCAGGGGTGGGGAGGGGAGCAGGGGTGTGCTCTGGAGGGTCTCGCTGCACATGCAGGAAGTTCAGAAGGGCACAGAGCCCTTACTGTGAGTGTTCCAGTGCCCTGGGCAAGCCTTTCCACTGCTGCCAGCACAGCAGAATGGGTTGTGGTGCTCTAAATAACACAGGCATCAATACAGGGGGCACAACCTCCCCATCCCCTTTTTCCCACTGCACTTCCTGTGGGCAATTCCTCCTTCCATCAGGCAAAACCCAGCACAAGGGCATACAGCCCTTGGGGATACCCCAAGTAGCTTTCTGGGAACTGGGAGCTGTGATGGCGTGGGAAGCTCCAGTGGGTTGCACAATGTCCCTTCCGCTGTGACACCCTTTAAACCCGTGCTCATCCTGCCTGCCCCTCCAGTCTGCGGAGGCAGCCGAGGTCAGCGAAGCAGGACCAGGTAACAGACGGTTTCTCTTGGCACACAGACGAGATTCTTCCTTGGGGGCTGTGCTGGAGCGAGCCTGAGGAGGACAGGAGAGTGGCTGCAGCTGGATTCTAGGTGCGTTTCTGTCTTGTTTCCAGCCAGTAGAACCTGGCACCCTTCTCTTAACGCTGGCTGCATCAGAGTGGCTGCCGCTAATTTCCCTGCAACAGGGGTGGTTTTCTGTCCTTGCTACCTGCATGTGGGCTGGGGAGCAGGCAGCATCCCTGTGGGGATGCTGAGTGCATAGAAAGAGCTTGATTTAAAATCTTGAGTGGGTGCTACGGGGAGAAAATGTGGAGAAGCTGGGAATGCTGGGGCTGTGAAGAGGCACAAGCCTTTATTAGATGGGTGACCACACAGAGAGACATTGGGTAGAAATGAAAACAGATCTTTACAGTCAAAGATATGGGCTCTGCGGGCAGGACCCCAGGGTGACGTGGGGCCAGAGCCAGGAATGCTGCCCAGGGGATGCTCCTTGGGTAACTGATGTCCCTGCTCCTCTGGGTGGAAGCTCTCTAGGATGGCTCATACTAAATTAATGTACATAAATCAAGCCAAAACATCTGTTGCTAATGCAGAGAAAGATGTGCCACTACTGCTGCTAGTGATATCTCTGGGTGTGCCTGCTCCGGTCTGCACGAGCAGCTGCAGTGCTGGGCAAAGCAGAGAAAGCAAAGCAGTTGGAGATGTGATGGGCTGTGGGAGGATGCTGTGCCATAATAGGGTGTTCCTTAGGGCGGAAGGTGTGGAAGAGCTGCATCCAGCTGATCTCTGAGCAGTGCCTGAGGCTTACCTGCACCAGACACTGCCAGCCCACATCCCCAGTGGCCAAGCCTTTTGCTGCAAGCATGGACATCGTGGAGAGGGTCCTCTCCGTGGCCCAGGCCATCCATGCCCAATTCGAGCAGGTGAAGTGCTGTAAGCACCAGTGCCAGCGCCTCGTGGAGCGCATCCAGATCCTGCTGGAGCCCGTGAGGATACTTAGGGCTCAGCCACGACAGCACATCTCCCACCACGAAGAGGAACTGATGAAAAAACTGCTCTGGGCACTGTGGGAAGCCCAGAAACTGGTGATGAAATACAGCCAGACCAGTTGGATCCAGAAGTTCCTGCGAGCCCGAAGTGCTGGTGAGGAGTTTGTCTGGGTGAATGAAAGCCTGGAGGACATTGCCCAGGGCCTCTCGCTCCTGCTGCAGGCAGAGCAGAAGCAGGCTTTCCTGGAAGCCTTCCAGTCAAAGACGTGTCGCCGGCAGGATGCTGAGGACCTGAGGGATGACAGAGCTTTCTTGGACCAGGTGATTGCAAGTGAGTGCATTTAGCAGACCCTCTTTCCCTGTTACTGGTGGTTGGCCCCTCTCTCCAGCTGTTCCAGCTGCTGCCCAGCTCTGACTTGATGGCCATGGAGAGCCAAAGCCATGAGAAAAACAAACCACACAGTCATGCTTGTTCATACAGTGGCCCAACCTCTGCTTGTTTCTCTCCCCAGGTACTGAGGAGCCCAAAGGTGTGGCTGAGGAGATCTACATCGACAGGCAGTGTATGGAGAACAAGGTAGACTGGATGCAAAGCGAGCTGAACAAAGTCATTCGTGAGATGGAGCGTAAGTCGGTGTCACACCACCTGCACCCTGGGCACTGTGTCCTTTCCCCCCAAGCCCTGCCTAACGTGTCCCTTGTTCCCTTCTGGCACATGGTGGGAGCAGGCTTGAAGAAGGTCAATGTTGGTAAAAGAGAAGACATCACTGAGATCAAGCGGGACCAACTCACTTTCCACAGGCACCTACAGGACACCGAGAGCTATGACCTTTATGAGGGCGAGTACCTCAAGTACCCTGTTGCCATCAAAACCTTCAAGAGGCCACTGACCACTGATGCAGTGTGAGTTGCCCTGGGTGGGAACGAGTGTGCCCCCAGGAGGGTGGCACAGCACCATGTCATGCCTTGTTCGAGGGATCTCACCGTGCTGTCCTTTTCCACAGCAAGGTGAGAGACATCTTTGAAAAGGAGATTCAGACCCTGAAGAAGTTTGAGTCTCCAAACATCCTGCGCATGTACGGGATCTGCATTGAGGAGAACGGTAGGGGTGTCATATTAATGTCACCTTTTTCCTCCCCTGCCATCCCCAGCGCTAGCTGGTGGCACATGGCTTGTTGTGGTCCCCTCCCAAGAGGTGGCACAAGGCTTTTGCCTTGCAGACGGGAGCCCCTGCTTCTCCATCGTCATGGAGTACTGTAAACACGGGACACTGCGGGATGTGCTGAACAAGCAACAGCATCTTTCCTGGGACATCCGCATTCGGATGGCCCTGGGAGCTGCCAGAGGCCTTTACAGGTGAGCTCCTGTATAAATCAGTGAGTAAATCCACGTGATGATCCAAAAGCTGTGTGCAGCTTCCTGGTATCTCAGAGTAAGCAGTGGTATCCTGCTAGACACTGATTCCCAGTGAGACCACCTTGGGACACTGGGATGGGAGGCTGGTGAAGAGGTAGGTAGTGGATTTGGATGTAGTAGCACCCATCTACCCTGGTCACTGGCCCCTACATCTGGCTTCAAGCCTGCAAAGGCCTGGAAAGGGGAAATCCCCTTCCCCAGATCCACAGGGCAGATTTGGAAGCACCCTACAGCATGGCCAGTTCTCCTTATGGGTCCTGCTCATCCATAAGGCTTGTTGTTTTGCCCACAGTGGCTCTTCCAGAACCTGCTGGAAAGCTTGGCTTGGCAGGGTTGACCCACCAAGACAGGCAGAGAGCTGCTGGCTTCTCTGGCTGCATGTCAGTCTTTCCCTCCACAGCAGGAGGGAGCACCAAGGTGGGGATGGGTCCATCATCATCATCATCATCATCATCATCATGTGTTGCCCTTGGTTCCATCCATCTGCAGGTTGCACCAGACAGGGGAGAAGTCCCGAGTCCATGGCTGCATCTGCAGTAGCAAGTTCCTGGTGGCTGGGGATTACTGTGTGAAGGTAAGCACCACACCTGGAGATGCTTTGGGGAGTTTTGAATGGTTTTGTGGATATCTCCCTCCACCAACACTGAAGGGAATTGTGATAGTCCAGGATAAAATGGGGTAGTGCCATTCCCCTATCCCCTTAGGCACTTAACCTGCCTATCTTGGTCTTATCATCAGCAAAGTAAGCATTCCTAAAGCATCCAGCCTGGAATGAGCTGAAGTTGGAGAAATTCACCTGGCTTCACCTCTGGTTTTGCTTGCAGGAAGAGACCTGTGATGGGCAGCACACACGGCTGCACACCAGCTTTGCTGCCCAGGGCATCTCGCTCTGTGTTCTCAGGGCAGTCCCTAGCTGAACCACAGGTTTCTACGTCTCCTTTTCTCTCTCTTATTCTCTCAATCAGCTGTCAGGATTTGAGCTGTGTGAAACGGAATCATCCATCAAGAGAAAAGCCCAGAAGAATTGGAAACAAGTCTCTATGTTGGCTTACATCGCTCCAGAGAACCTGAAAGACATCACCTACCCTTACAAGAGGCCCTGTGAAATATACAGGTGTGTCTGTCCCTCCCAGGAGATGCCTGTGAGCAGGCAGGTGTCTGGCAGAGTAGCTGCTGAGCTATGGAACGAGGCCAGGCTTAATTGGACACACAAGCATGTGCTTCCAGTTGGCATAGCCCAACAGTCCTCTCCATTAGAAGGGAGGAATACACAGTGGAATGAATACTGAGACTCTTATTTGTCTCCTTCCAGCTTTGGGATCGTTCTGGCAGAGATTGCAACCTCCAAAATCCCATTTGAAGGTGAGACAGAAGTATCTGGTTCCCTGTGGAAAAGCCACACGGCACAGTGTGGTGGTTCCTGTCTGGCATTGGATGCTCCCTGCTCCTTCCCTGAGCATCCCATGCACATGCCAGTGGCAGTGCCTGGTGTGCCTGGCTCTGCATGACAGCTTCACAGCTTCTCCTGAAACTCCAATACAGTCAAGTACAGCTTATAGAAAGCAACATGCTTAAACCACAAACATGCAAATCATTTTTGTTTCTGTTGGATGGTTCTGTGCATTTAAGCATAAACACATCCTGCTCTACTGGAGCCCAACAGTGTTATGCCAAATACAGGGGGATTCATTGCAGATGGAGTTTGGGTCACTTCCCTGCTGGCTTCTCCCTGCCACAGGCTGCAGGCAGGCTCTTGGCATGGCTTTGTGCTGGGTTTCCTCCCCAGCACCCTCCTGTGGCAGCAGAGCTCCATCCCGACACTCCTGCCTGCACTTGTTGTTTAGGCTGCACTCCTGAGGAGATCGTGGAGAAAATCTGCAATCACCATTACTGGGATCCTCTTGGGGAAGATTGTCCTGACGACCTGAGGAAAATCATTGAACAGTGCCGGGCCTTTGAGCCTTCCCAGCGCCCTTCTGCCGAGGGTAAGTGTCCTGGACATCTGCTCCACAGGTCCTTTGCATCCTTCAATCAGCTACTTCAGCAGGCAGTTTTCCCCTTATTTCCCACATGAATTTGCCTGGCTTTGTCTTTCGGGATCCTGCCTTGACCTTCCTTTTTATGCTAGCAAGTCCCCAGATTCCAGACCTCACGATTAATATTTATTTACCCGTGCCATGACAATAATCACCAGGCTGTTTTTTCATTCAGCATCGCATAGAAGTGGCTTTTTCTGTCAGACAAGCACTGAACTGGAAGTAGGGGTCTGTGGGTTAATCCCCACTCAGGTCCCGCAGATCCCATAAGATGGAGGAGCAGCCACAACACTCTGCAGGAACATTTCCTGCTTTTGGCTTTGAGCAGTAAATTGCAGTCTTGGGCATTGCTCTGTGACAGGGAAGTTTTCACTGTCTCTGAAGCTGGTTTGGGTCTGATCCAATGAGTAACTGGTCTCCATCAGGAGATACAACAGAAACATCAGGAAAAGATAGAGGAACCTTTCTGGTGTGCTTGAAGTCACAGAGGTCATACCTTTCCCTTGGTTCATCTGTCTGAGGGGAGAAAACTTCCTTCAATCTCATCCACTCCATCCTACGGGACCAGAGCCATACAAGAGATGTGGAAAATGTGCCCAAGAAACCACTGTGTATCAGGTCTCTGTGCTTCCATCTCCCACCAGCACCTCCCTCAGCAGACCCTGGCACAGGGAATCACCCTGGCTGAAGTGAAAACACCAAAATATCATTAGAGACATTGGCAAAGCCACATTGAGGAAACAGGATGGCTTTATTACTCTGACTCTAATCCAACATCCACCACTGCATGGTGCTGAGCTGGAAGGACAGCTTATTGCAGCTGTTCTCAGGGGTTTTTCCATAAACACAGCTACTTCTGTTTGGGCTGTGCTGTCTGCTCAGGCCTGTCCCCTGCTAATCCCTGCCCATTTGTGCTGGCCCGAGGAGAGCGTGACTCTGTGTCCCGGTCATTATCAGCGAGGGAAAGCCATCTTCTCATCTCTTAAAAAAATCCAAACAAGCCTACAACAAATACTCTGTGTTGATTAAAGCCATCCTTGTGTTTTGCAGAGATTGTGGACTTGCTGGCTGACCTGGAAAAAAGCAGAAGCCAAGGAAGTTAACTGTGAAAAACGGGGCTGGGTGACCAGAGGCAGCAAGGCCAGGGGTGCCACTCACCCATCTTCCCCCTCACAGAGACTGATGGCTCGATACACCTGTGTTTGTTTCTGTGTGTGACACCTTCACCTCGCCAAGGGGCCGTGCCTGGGTCACCTCGGAGGCAGCTGGGGGTTGAGGTGACTTGAGGAGAGGCCAGCAGGAAGCCTGGGGGGACCAGAGGGATGGAACATAGCTTCTTTTACAAGGAAAGGCTGAGGGAGTTGAGCCTGTTCAGCCTCGAGAAGAGACAACGGAGGAGACTTCATCAGTGTCTGTCACTCTTTGAAGAGGTGTCAGAGGATGAACCAGGCTCTGCTGGGTGGTGCCCAGCAATAGGACAAGAGGCAACGGGCAGAAAATGATACACAGGCAGTTCCACTCGAACATGACGAAGAACTTCTTTACTGAGTTTACAGTGATCATACACTGGAACATTGCCCAGAGAGGGTGTGGAGTTTCCCCTCACTGGAGATACTCCGGAAGCATCTGGATGCAATCCTGTGAAACGTGCTCTAGGACAATCCTGCTTGAGCAGGGAGGTGGGACAAGATGACCCACTGTACTCCCTTCCGACCTGACCCATTCTGTGATTCTCCTCGGCCCCGCCCCTGCCCACGGAGCGCCGGGACGCGGCTCCCCTGAGGCCGCCTCCGGCTCTACTTGAGCTCCTCCCCGGTTCCTCTCAAATCCCTTCCGGTTCCCCCCGGTTCCGCTCGGCTCCCCTCGGGGTTTTTCCCGGTTTTTCCCCTTGGTTTTTCCCGGCCTCCCCCCAGCTTCCTCCCGCGTTCTCCCCGGTTCCCCCGGGCCCAGCCCGCCGCCATGGCAACGCCCCGCCCACCTCCCCCGGTTTGAGTGAACTTGCGTTCCCGCTCTTTTCGCCCCGCGGCGTCTCCTCCAATAAAAACTCGCCCCGCCCACTCTTGTCCCGCCCCTATGGCCGTCAGGGGCCTCGTTGCCCAATCAGACGGCCTCCCCAGAGGCGCTTTGACCAATCAGAGCAGGCCCTACCTCCCTGCTTCTCGCCAGGTCGCCCCCAGTTCCGTTGAACAGACGGACAGAGCGACTGGCCAATGAGAAGGCGGGAACGGCTCCGACCCACCCAATGGCAGCAGGGGCGGGCGTCGTGGCCAGCCAATCGGGCGGCGGGGGCGGGGCGGCGCGGCGCTCGAGCGGGCGGCTGGGCCCCGTGGAGGTGAGAGGGGGGTGGTGGTGCCAGGGTGGGTTGGTCTGGGTCGGTGCCGGGCTGGGACTCCGGCACAGCTCGATCCCCTAGGGCCCGGGCCGAGTCCTCCAGCACGGCTCGCTCCTCCCGAGCGCTCGGGCTGCCTACAGCTGCCGAAGGGGGGATATCCCGCTCCCGTGCCTTTTTTGCGGCGGGTTCGTAGTTAAAATATGCGAGCTCTGTGAAAAAGCCGGTAGAGAACCCCCTCTTGTGGAGCGCGTGTTTCGTTTGGGTCGTGTTCGGGTTTTTTTTGTTGTTGTTGTTAATTTCATGCTAAAGCAGGTACGGCAGAACCCCTGCGGGCCGTGCGGAGGGGGCCTGGGTGCCCTCCGAAAGGGGAAGCTGCAGCTTCAGCCTTCAGCCCTCGGGTGCGAGCCCTGAGGCTGCCAGCCAAGCTCTGCCTTCTGGAAGTGCTCGGAATTTCTCATTTGGGCCCAGGAAGCCCGTTTGTGGAGACCCTCTGTCTGCGGGCACTTCCCGGGGCTGCCTGGTAGGCAGCTGTCTGGCTGGAGGAAGCACTGCTCCCTTGACCAAATTCCAAGATTTAACCGTGAAAATGCCAGTATTGACGTTTTTATAAATCTCACAGTTAAAGTAGGCACTGGAACATGTTGCCCAGGGAGGCTGTGGATGTCCCAGCCCTGGAAGTGCTCCAGGCCAGGCTGGATAAGGCCTTGGGCCACCTGGTCTAGTGGGAGGGGTCCCTGCCCATGGCAGGGGGGGTTGGGATTGTATCTTTAACCCATCTCTTCCAACCCCTTAACATCATGATTCTAGGTATGGTGCAAATAAAGGGTTTATTATGTGTATAGGTGGCAGTTCTCTCATGAACATAATGCTAGAGATGCAGTACTTGATTGTTGAACATTACTATGTCTTGGCCATGCAGCTGTTCTGGTGGGAGGTGGTAACATCTATTTCTGGCCTAGCTTAGGCTGAATTGTTAATTAGGATAAGAATGATGAAATTTCATAAGTTCGAATTTCTTAAGAGGTCTATAAAAATATCTGAGCTTTAGTATATCCTCCTTTATTAATACTTGTATACATTTTTTAGCTACTTTTTATACTACAACCGGCCTTTGGTCTGTTTGTGCATCCCTAGCTGGGTAAGTTTTGGTGTGTGCTTTGGGCTTCTAAATAGTGCTAAAGGTCTGCAATTCCCAATGCCTTTCAGGTTTATGATTGCCTAAGTACTTTTTGGAGAATGTGAATGACTTCCAGCAGCTTGCAGAATTTAATCCACACACCTCTTCCAATAAAGGACTTTTGTGAGTTTTGGTGCATCTGTCCATTCAATCAATGAAATAATCTTGAACTTTTTTGTGTTGTAAGAACAGTGTGACTAAAGTGCTCTTAATTTGGTGGCTGACAGCAGCATAAGAATTAGTGATACACAAACTATTGTCTCCTGTTTTTCTTCAAACCCTAAGATAGTACTCGTGCTCAGGAGGTAACCTGAAATCCATATGCCAAAGATGTAGAAGGGCAACCATCTTAATAATATATTTGCAGTTTTATTGCAAATTTCATGTTTATCCAGTCTTGGGCTGGATGTGGATCCACAAATGCTGATGCTGCAGATAACTTCGTACCAATAGTGTCTCAGTCACGTGTTCTGCTGTCATGCCTTTTCTGGGTTTGCCTGGTGTTGGTAAATACCTGAAGGGCTGTTCAGTGAGCTTTGGGTAAGGGTCACAGTGATCTCTTATGATAAGGGAATTTTATTTGAAGAAACTTGAACGTCAGCCCACCTCCTGAGAGCAGTGCAGCAAAGGACTGTGTCGTTGTTTCTGGCTGTATCTGTCAGTGCTTGTGCACTGCTGCTCACCAGGGAGAGTCTCTCAGATATTTCCTACTGTTCTTCAAGATTAATGTGAATGTACTTGGCAAGTAAATGATGCCAGCGAGAAAACATTAACTTTACGTACTCATCCACATGCTTATTTAAGTTGATTTTGCAATGTGCCTCTGGTGCTAGCTGCTGTCAAGCCAAAGACTTTGAGCCCAGGACTCTGGGAGGGTGCTGCCAGCTCACATATGTGTATTGACTTGTGGCTAAGCTCTGCTGCAAAGGACAAATTTTCTCTTGACTCTGAATTCTAAAAGCTTTTGTAGTCACTGAGTGCTATACCTGGTTCTTGCTACCATCAGGCTACACTTAGAAGTAAATCCTAGTTTTCTTCAACTCTTTGCAGAAATGGCTCAAGAAGAGATGGAAGTTGATCTCCAGCCAGTGGCTGGTTACTCGGTGGAGACCCTCCGGACACTTGCTCCAGAGCCCTCTGGTCACGCAGTGCTCTCGTCCCACGTTCCCGTGCTGGGTGAAGGAGGAGGCAGCACTGCAGCCCTTCCTGCTGATGATGCTGTTGCCACACCCAATGCTGGTACAACAAGGGAAGCAGCAGCAGAGCCTGACCCACCGCCGAATCCTGCTGTGGCCCCCAGTGAGCTGCAGAGGCTGCAAGGGGTGTTTGATCTCTACCAACCACTGCCTGTGCCACAGCTCACACAGCGTCCGCAAGTGAGGAGAGCTCGCAGGCAGCAGAGAATTGGTGATTCCCAGAGGACAAGCAGTGCCAGGTAAAGCAGAAGGGAAATTGGGTCTGAACTGCCCTCTGATTGGGTCCAGCGCCAGTTCTAAAACTGCCTTGCTTCCTGGCTTACAGAGCCCAGCCCAGGTGTGTGGCTGGGGCCAAATCCAGGGTACCTCACCTACCTTTTCAGCTAAGTAATAGCACAGCAGCTTCTGGTGTCTTCTGTGCCCTTGTTAAGTGAGTCCCCCTGTTTCATGTGTTGGCGGGGGTGGTGTTGACTTCTGAGCCCTTCTACATTTTCAATTTTGCTTGCAGAGCTTCTGCTGCTACTGTTCCCTCTGCGCAGCCAGATTCCTGTCCGTGATTCCTGCAGCAGTGCTGACTCTTGGCAGTTCTAGCCAGCATTTAGCTCAGTGGAGCTTGTGCTCTGATTTGCATTTCACCTTTGATTTGAGGACTGCCTGATTACATTTTTTTGGTGACAGTTGCTGTAGAAACTTTCACAAACATACAAACTGATATTTTTCTGTAGGGTTTTTTTGGTTGTTTTTTTTTGGTTTTGTTTTTGTTTTACTTTCAGACAAAATAAAAAATCCTGTCTATTTAATACCATTTCTGATGGGATTAAAAGGGAGCGAGTGGGGCTGTTCTCCAGCCAGAAAGAAATCCCAATTTCTAGTTTATTTGGTTTTTGTCTCATCTTTCTAGCTTTTGTACATGCCAAGGGTGAAATTATAATTAGCTGAACCATTTCTTTTAAATTCAGTGAGACCAAGAGCTCCTCTCCTCCGAGTTGATTAAACACCACTGTGTTATTTGCCCTCTGATTGCCTGTGAAGGTCACTGTAGTTGTGAGGGCTGGAAGGCAACCCAAGAAACTCTTTTGAATCTGAAGGATAATTGAGATGATAGCTGAACTGATGGGGGGAGAGGATGTTTCTATCTAGGGATGAAGTTCCAGTAGAAAAGAAGAGAGAAAGTAGAAAAACTAGACACAGAGTAGTCAATGCAAGCATTGTGCATTTCATAGTACCAGTGGCTCCAGAAACCAGGGCTGAGTTAGGGTTGGAGAGACAGATTAGGAGTTTCCTTAGGCTTACTAGTGAATGATACTACTTTGCTTTTCGCCTCTCCAACCCCACCATCCCCTTCTTCCCCCCCCAAAAAGGCAGTATCGTTGTAATGAGAAGATTTTCTTTGAACTGAGCGAAATGAATTGTTGCTGTTCCTGCTGATTGTTCACTGTTGCTCACAAAGTGGGCTATCCTATGTGACTGCCCCCCTACCAGAGAAGGCCTGACTTGATAACTGTGACATCTTCCTGCTGCAGTCAAAGCCTGGGAATTTTCCTGCAAACATTCATGGAGAAACATGCTGAGACTTTAGCTAACCTGAAATGACTGTAGCTTTTGTTTCTTGCTTTTCTGGACTCAGGGCAGCACTGGACCATTACTTTCAACTCAGCAGGACCCAAGAGCCAGCTGCAGGACCAGTTCCACACCTGGAGCCCCCCCGTATTGCGAGGGACACCCAGGAACAGCGCCCAGACGAGATAGTAGAAGTGAGTGACTCTGACAGCAGCACTTCGGAGGAGGAGGAGGAAGCAGTGGAGGCAGCAGCACCACTGTTACCATCAGCCCAGGAGACACCTCCAGCAGCAAGCTCAGGAGGTTTGTGCAGTATTGGAGCTGTGTAGAGACTGATTTCAGACACTTTTCTTGCTGTTTGAAAACTCAGCAGGGAAATTGTTTTGAGCTTCACAACAGACGGTGCTCAGAGATCTTTGTGCCCACAGCTGACAGGAGCAGGCTGCTGCCACACGGTGTCCTGGCAAGCAGCTCCTAGGAGCAGCAGCAGCAATGGGTGATTGCTACCATAATGTTAAATAATGTTTTGCTGTTTGCAGACTGCTACTTATTCTGAACATTTCCAGGATTATTTGTAACTTGAATTTAGAGATTATTGCTTGCCATCTTTCCGATGTTACATATTATCAAGGAGCGTTATTGAAGGCATCAGGTCACAATTTGAACATCAGTAAGGGCTTTCGGAGAAGGATTGATTCAGTATTTTTAAATTATTTGAGATTTCAATCTGCTTCAGTTTGACTTTCATTCCTGTAACTTTTGACTCTTAGCTGAGGAGATGGAGGTACTTTTTGTTTTTCTTTCCTCATCTCTTTCTGTCGCACAATTCTTTATCTAAACTCATGTTCACAGGCTGACACACTTCAGTGACATTGTTTGTGATGAACATACACAGTTTGTCACATGTAAGAGTGACAAATAGTTAACTTGCTAGTCAAGGTTATTGATGCCCAGAGAATACAAGAATAAGGATATCTTTTTACTTCAGTCTCTGAGGAATGTCCTTATGATTTACTCTCTGCCCTCAGTTTTGGTTTGGATTGGCCAGCCTACCTCATACCCTTTTAAAAAAAGATAATGTCTGTGAGGTGTCTTTTGAACAGGTCTATTCTGCTTGCTCTGGGCTAGTTTTACATGTGACAGGAGCTCAAGCTGTTAAGTGCTGTATATTATTGTATGAACATATGCTCTCTGTTGGATTTTCTGGAATTCCCTTGTTGTTTATATAAGCCAGTGGCTCCTCTTACAGCCCAGAACCACAGAGGCTGAAAACGTTATTGACATTAGCCAGGGTTAGGTAATACTTCCACTGGATGGAAAGTATCTGCCTTGATTACTAAATGTGATTAATAACTCTTGTTTTGTAAGGAGCTAGAGTGGAGTCAGTGATTTCTGCTCCTTTTTTACTATGCTAGTGATGGTGATCCCCATGTAGCAGTTCAGTGTGCCTGTGCCTCCGACAGATGGGCTGACAGAGGCCCACCACAAAAACATAGGGAGAATACCAGTAGAATTGGTAGTTCAGACAATTACCAGCTGGAAAACTGCTGAAGTCAGAGTGAATGGACAGCCAGCATGCGGGAAATGCTTTCTTGGCACATGAAATATGCATGCTTAGATCCCTTGGCAAAACAACTTCTGCATATTGGTATCTGTCTTTCTCAGGGCATAATGATGCAGGGATATAACCTTACATCAGCCTGACTATAGATCAGGTCTGTTTGTTTTGTGCAGGTCAGAAAATTCTGGTAACAATTTCTGTCCTTAAAAGGTCTCTTCTTTTTCAGAAATTCTGTAGCTTTTCAGAAAAGAAAACATAAAATTCTTTGGCACTACTGTCAATGTATAGAAGGCCTTACACACAGGCTGTGTCCAGGGCACTGATCTGAAGCTTTATATGTAACCTATGCTGTGTCACTACTTAACCTGTGCCCTGATGATTTCAGATCAAAGCAGGAAAACTGCTTTTCCCCTCATTATGAATCAGTTCATTTAAGTAATGCTTTCTTTAGTTTCCAGTCAGGTCCAAGCAGAGCCACCTCAAGCTTCTGCAGAGCATGAAAGTCTTGAAGATGAAGCTGAAGTCCAGCAAAAGCAAGTAAGGTGAACTAAATGCTTTTGGAGACAGATTATATATGATAAAGGCTACATTTTCTAAAACAGTTGTGTTGGTTTTTTAATTTTTAATTCTAGACAACTCCACAAAAGAAACTGGGGCCATCAGTTCCTGTTGCAGCTCTGGATGAGGAGGAAGGAGATACCTGTGCAATCTGCTTTGAGCAGTGGACCAATGCTGGGGACCACCGTCTGTCAGCGCTGCGGTGTGGGCACCTCTTTGGCTACACATGCATTGAGAGGTGGCTCAAGGGACAGGCAGGGAAGTGCCCTCAGGTAAAATGGGTGTTTATGTGCACTGGAAAGCACTTAAAGCACTCACTATGGGTGCCTAACTTGTGCCTCAGAAGTAATAAACCCCACCATTATTTTGATGTTATTAGGCCAGTAACAACTAGTGGTACTTTAAAGGATAGGTTATGACTTGGATCTTCTCCCTGAAGTAGAGTATTTGTGAGTAGCAGATGCAAAAGTTTGAGTTGAAGTGCTAGACTTAGAAATGGTTTCAGAATGCCCCACTCTAGTCCTGGAGAGAACCACCTGGAATGGAAATAGCAGATGGATTCCTAGAAGCAATTAACTAAGCATAAAGAATACGTTATTGGACAAGAAATGTCTGAGAACTGTTTTGGAACCACAGAATGGTTAGGGTGGGAAAAGACCCTAAAGATCATCTAATTTAGTTTTCAGTTGATTAGTCTTCTGTTTTGAACTGCATCTGCTTTTGTAACCTTTAAGAGGACCAGGTTGTTTAGGAAGCTTGCAGAGAGCAAACTGAGAACCAAGTTACATCCTTTAATGTCAATTTGCAAGTGGTAAATCAGCTTTTGAAGGTTTTCTTTCCAGCTTTCTTTCCATGGTTAACTGATCTTCAATGAGGTCTACACTTCTCTGTGATGTGTTCCCATTCCTTATTCCTTTTTTCCATGAAGGAATGTTGACCAAAAATAGGTCACAAGTACCTTGTAAATAGGATTCAGTACTGCTGCTTTCTGAGTCGGTGACTGGAAGCCCAGGGTTTCTTTGGCTTTGTCATTTTGAGAACTTCCATGTTCTTGCTTGACTTTGCAGGAGTCCCTCCTCTCAAAGAGAAACTTCCTCTTGAAGTGTGCTATGTCCTAATGTGCTATGACTAAACCTAAAGAATCCTTGTTGCCATAGCAAAGCCCCAAGGTTGATTTTTCTTACCCCTGTCAATGCTGTGTAAGCTTTTCTTCCCCCACTTCGGGCCCAGAATTCTGAGAGACCTGCTGGGCGCCTTTACTCTTTGGAATTTTGTGACTGCTTTCTTCTTGAACACTAACATCTCAAGTGTTGCTTGCTCTCTCTTTCTTTTCCATTGATATAAATACTAAAAAGTTCCTGGGAGAACTTGCTCTGGAGAGATCTTTGAAGCTGAATCATCTTCCCTTCATTTTCAGTCTCTGTCCTTTACAACTGGGCGTTCTCTGGTTGAATAGCCCGGAGTTGCTGTGCATGGTCTGTATACTAAGTGGCTTGAGTGCAAGTTACTGTGAAATTGCAGCATTCCTGATCCTGCCAGTGGCAGCTGCTGGCTGCTAGGAAAACTGTCTTAGCCATTTATTGCTTTGCAAGGCAGTTCTTTATAGAGGGAGGGAGGCTGTCTGCTCTGAAACTACTGCCTGTGATATCTTTGTGCTCCAAAGTAATAGAGAATTCTGCATTTGAAGCACACACGGTAATTAAATGTTTAGCAGAGGTTACTCAATCTGAGTATTCAGTGCCTCTTTTCTCATCAACAAAGAATATTTGCAAAACAATAAACTTGGAAGAAATTATGGCATCTGCAAGTTCTAACTTTCCTTCTTTTTAAGGTGAAGATAAAGTACTAAATGGTTGCAGCTAGATGCACAAAATTATTGACATATTTGACCCTCTGTGTGTCACAGAAATCAGTGAGATGTCAGTGTTTCATACAACATTGGAACACTTTTATGGATTTGGACCTGTAGAACTTGATAAAAGGAATATAGGACAGAAGTAATAGTGGGGAGTAAACTCAGGGGTTCCTAAATCCTTGTCTGTTGGCCAAGCAGCAAGTCTTGGTATTTTCAAACCCGAAGTTGGGCTGGTGTTTTGTTTCAGATCTTCTTGTTTTCCCTTCTTTGTCTGATTTGGGGTTTTTTGTCCCTGGAACGTACCTGACTGTGCTGCCTTGCTGGTGCATTAGCAGAATACATTTAGTGGGAAGCGAGGAGGTGGATTATTAAAGGTACAATAGGATATGCAACTTAAACTGTTGTTGTAGCCCTGGTTAGAGCTCTGGTGTCTGTATGAGGGAGCATCATGCAAACATGCTGTGTGTTTGTGGCTTTGTTTTCCAAACAAAGGGTGGAAGCCCCCCTCCCTTCGAAGCTAAATAAAACAATACCTAGGGACTCACAGGGATGCATAGTTTGCATAGTTAAATGCCTGTAGATGAACTGAACTTGTGTTTGATTTCAGTGCAATAAGAAGGCCAAGCGTTCTGACATCGTGATCCTGTACGCCCGCACATTGAAAGCTCTGGATACCAGTGAGCAGGAGCGCATGAGGAGGTACGGAGTCTCCACCGAAAGGCACCTGGCACTGAAAGCTGCACTCTGGCTTCTACTTCATGCTTTCATTTCCTGTATTACCTAAAGCAATTTGTTTATTCCCTTGGGGTGTATCAGGAGTGTAGCTGACTTAAAGAACCAAGGCCTTGCTGTGTTGCACGTTTTAATTTTCTTTTGGAACAGAATTCTTGAGTTTGCATTTTGTGGCCCTGAAACAGCAAAAGCTATTTTGTGCTGTATCCTGAAATGTTATCATGGGAGAACACGCAGAGTTGACGCCAAAAAGCTGTATATTGCTAATTCATCATTAGATAGGAAAAGCAAGGCATCGTTAGGAATGCAAGGAGGGTGAATAGCTGACCTTTTCTACCATCTTTTCTGCATGCATTAAACAGAGTAATACCTCGTATGAATCACTTTCCATCTTGCTTTGTCAAACTCTTCATGTAGTTTTACTTGCAAAAAGGTCAGCAAGCATTACTATGACTCCACTTCCTTTCCAACTTAAATGTAGACTTTGTATTGAAATAAGGAAAAGCAGGTATGAAAATGGGGACTCATTTATTTTCAGTAAGATGCTGTCACAGATACTATTCTGAAATTAAAAGGCTGCAGATATCTGAGTTCTTCTGAGTCTTGTGTTGAATAGAATTTAATTGGGGTCTCTTCACCTGTCTACAACTATACCATTGTTCTTTCAAGGCAGTCTTTCAACAGAAACCTTGCTATCCTGGTAATTATAGATCAGAAATGATTGCGGAGTAACAGTCATGAAGGGAAGAATCTCCCTTCTCTCCAGATTGCCACAGCCTGATGGTGTTTGAAGTGTACCTTTAGAAGGGTCATGCTTCTTTTACTGGATTAACACAAAAATAAATGATATATAACATGTTTTTCAGAAGCATAGAAGGCATTTGGTGCGTAAATCTTATCTCTCATGGAGAGGTGGTTGTCTGACTTTTGCTTGTGTCTCAGGCCCTCCTGCAGCCCTTCCCCACTAGCCATGTCCTTCCTCTGCCTCCTGTTTTTGTTGAAAGGCAGGGAGCAGTGACTGCCTGTGAGTCCATGGAGCTGCTGGCAGTGGCTGCCTTGTGGCACAGAGCCACGAGTGGAGCACAGATGTGTGTGTGCATGCATCAGTATTGTTTGCACGTAGTCTTGAATTAAGTATAAGATCATGAGGTTTGTTTGTCACATTCAGAAAACTCACCAGCCTCCAGGCTCTGGGTACTTATATAAAGAATGTGTTTGTGGTGGTTAAATAGGCATTTCACCTGTTTGTTCTGCAGGGAAAAAAAATCACATGAAAAAGCTATGAGGAAATGACAGAGTTCTGTGCTTTGGAACACGCAAGGCTAGGTCTGTGCATTTGCAAAATACTTAGGCAAGCTAGAGCCCCCTGCATATGAACAACAGAAATAACTGGAATATTGCAGTACGGAATGCAGTGGGCAACGCAGACCAAGTGTACAGCTAATTTTAAGGATTGTTGGTGTTTCTTTCCCCAGTTTAGTTATTCGTTCATGTAAACCTGTATGAAAGAGAAAAAAATTCAAGTAACTTATCAAAAGTGCTGCTGCTACATGGTGTATATGCACTTTTGGGCTTAAGGTGAGGTAGTAAGTGTGGCTTCTTTATGGGCATTCACAGAGAATTTATCTGTATCATTTCTTCTGGTACAGATATATTTTCCTGAAATACAAGATTAGCTACTGGTAGTAGAGACAAGCTTTAAGATCTTGCTGTGTATAGTTATGCTATGATGTGCTGTGTTACTGACACAGTGTATTACATGGACATTGATGGTATAGGATTTGCTGAAGTGTTTCTGTAGGGAAAGAAAATTGATTTCTCTTTCACTCTCCTCTACTAAATTAATCCTTTTGGAGAGGGTGAGGAGAAAGTCTGTTGGAACAATACTTGAGTGAGTCATTCAGAACAATTGCATAACTCAAGGTGAATGTATTGGGTTAGTGCAATACCAGGTTTTCTGTCACTTGTGGATTTTCGTGAACAGGGCTGGTGGTATGAAGTCAGAGGGCAGGAACTGACAGCCCAGAAAAGCATCCTAGATAATACCTCGTCCTAAGGATTGCTTTTCTCTCCTTCCTCCAGCTCTTTAGAAAAGGAGCAAATGTTGCGGAGACAGGCAGAGCTGGAATCTGCACAGAGCCGTCTCCAGCTCCAGGTTCTGACAGATGAATGCAGCAAACTCCGCAAGCAAGTTCAGGTGAGTCTCATGCTACAAATGCACGGAGGACTTCTTTCTCTTCAACCTGCCTTTTCCATGTTCCCTTAGAGAAGATAGGATTCCAGTTTTAACAATCAGCAAGATTTAGTAATCTCAATTGGTGAATCATTCCAAGCTGGTAAAAACATCCCGTGCTGGAATATTCATGTGTGCTACAAAAACACTGACTTTTTTTGTGCTTTTATTACTTAATTGAAGTTGCAGCCCAGCAGTAGAGTTGTTTGGCTGCCGATGTTGCAGGTTCCTCCTCAGGTTTAGTGGTGCCTAGAAAGGCATGGTAATAAAAACTAGACTTACTCTCCTCATCTTTCTTGTAGTTGCATCAAAACAAGCTTTGGAAATCTCTGTAGTAAACCTGTAATACAACCTATTATCACTAGTTAGTCAAGAGGCTTTGAGAAGCAGTTTGTGAAGAGGCATGGCTACTTGCAAAATCAAAAGAAAACAACAAAAATCCTTAGGGGTTTGGATTTTTTCGAAGGTTAGTCAACATTCCCATTTTGCACCCTCTGGTACCCTGGGACCTGGCCTGTCAATACAGGAGGCTCTGTACATGGGCTGAGCAGCTGCTGAGAGGCACCTCTTAGAACACAAATTACTGACTATAAATGATGGGTTGTTAAATGACTGCTTCCTTCTGCCTTATGCAATATTGAGATATTTTGTAACCCATCCCAGCTGCTTTTGCAGGATTCCTATAAATTATGGACTCTGCCAGTGCTTCCAGCTGTGAATAAGGGGGTGTATTCCACCAGTGCTAGGTTTTCCAAGAGCCTGTTTCATTGCCGGTTTGCTACTTTTTGTTGTATGAGGCAGATTATATCCTCTCACTGTCTAGCAGCCTGCTTTATTTTATGCTTTTCTTTATTCCTGGGTGTTTTTTTATAGTCTTGGCTATTCATATCTGTACATTAAACAACATCCTCTTTGCTGAGGTCTTCCTGTGTTACATAAGATAAAGCTTTATAAGTTCCCTGAATTCCTGCATGAAGCCATATGCTCATCATCACTAATAAGAAAATTGGTCCACTTCAAACTTCGGCTTAAGAAAAATGCAAGTAAGATGAAACTGCAGGTCCATCATGTTTTCCTGCAATTCATTTGGTGTTAAATGATGGAGTGTCCAGTCTAACTGAATTGAAGTCACATGTTATAAAGATTAAGTACCCCATGTTCTTTAAGCTCTGTTTCAGTATTTATACTGCATTCATCATTGTGCTGTAGTGGTTAATGCAAATGCTGGAAGCAATTTTAAGGTGCTTGTTTATACTATGAATAAACTGAAAGTAAAAGAATATACTGGGGAGCAAAAAAAGTCAGCAGGAAGTCTGCAATAAGTCTTTAACTTGTTTGATTATATTTTGAGCAGATGCCTAATGAGTTCCTTGTTTTATGAGAAGCCGGATAGTAAAGGAACTATTTGCATAGAAACATTTAGGTTGGGAGGTTTCTAGCCCAGCCCTGTTTGGGTGATTGCAGTATAGCGTTGGGTTGTTCAGGGTTTTTTGTTCCTAGTGCTCTTGAGCTGTGCCCAGCAGCAGTCACAGCACTAGTTATGACCTTTTTTTAGGTTTGTATGCTTTTTTCCGTGCTCGTACCCATTAACGGTCTTGTTCATTGTACTTTGTTATTGAAGTATGTAATGTTATTGAGACTATGAAATTGATGGTTTTTGAGTCTTTAGCTATATGAAAATACATGAGAAAAGGAACTTGAAGTTGAGGAGAGCTCTGGAAGAAAGCCCTCAGGAGCGGGGGCTGTGCTCAGCTGTGTCCTGACCACCACAGGAGGTTCAGGCTTGTCTTTTGGAACCAGTGCTGCTGACACCTTACTTTTACCTAATGTTTTTCCTTTAGGAGCAAAAAGAACTTGGGAATGAGATGTGAGCTACTGCAGTACTCCTCCTGAATCTGCCAGCATTTTCAGTAAAAGTAGCTAATGATAAGCAAACCATCTCTGCCTTCTGATCAGCTGGGGTAGGAGATTTGATTTTTGCACATGGGAAGCAGTAGCTCTGTTTGGGTATGGAGCAGGAAGAGGAGGACTGGCAGGGAAATTATGGGAGAGTGCCTGCTGCTGTGGAGAACAAAGCAAATGTAATTGTGAGCCTTGCAGAGATCAGTTTATATTGCTTGATGTAATGGAAAAGCTTTTTTAAAATAGAATTTTCAGAGCATCCAAAAAAAATTGAATGGCAAAATATCAATACAAACTTGTGTATCCGATGCCTCTAGAAAAAATATTAGGCTAATTGTTTTATTGTATAAAAATTGTTCATCTTTGTGATCTCTGTGTTCACCTCCAGTTGATGTCTGGGGAAGTGAAAGCTGGTATTTCCTTCCCGTTGTTTGTAGTGAAGCCGGTTAAAAATGCTCCATGTCCTTTAGCCTGAATTTGAACCCGATCCCCGAAGGGAGGTGCAAGGTGGAATGTCTGCAGTGCTGCACCACAGCTTGAGGTTGTCCTGTCCTGTGTTTCTCTATTAAAGGCAGAGCTGGGGCCCTGCAGTGCGAGGTGGCAGGTGTGGCTTCTCTAAGAGCTCTGTGGGAAACAGCCAGAGAATGTCTGTTATTGTTACCCGCCTTTGTCTTGAAAGCTTCCTATGAGCTATTAGGGCTGTAACCTAATACTCAAAACTGTTCTGAATGTATTGTAGCTGGTGGTTTTCCTATTCGTTGTGCTCTTCTGCTTCTCCTGCATGCTCCTCAGGAAGACTTTTGCTGTATAACCCATTCTTTCCCCCCAGTGTGACTGTTCATTCATCACTGCAAAGGCGAGCTGAAATCTAGAGACAGTCATAGCATGTGCAGAGAGAGGAGTCTGCTCTCAAGGCCTTTAGTTGACAGCAGCCATCAGGAAAACCCTGCAAAGCATCTTAAAGGAAAGTATAGGCTTTTACATAATGAACAGAACGTTCTGTTGAGCACAATTAGTGGAATTTGTCTGCAGCACAAATGTTTTTAATCACCTTGCTAATGTGCTTCCAGTTCTGCTGGTTCTGCTGGATTTGTCCATTGTGTTTAAATGTAAACATTGTTCTAACAGTCCTTGCAATTTTAATTGCCTGGTTTCCTTTTTAATAACTTGTGTGAAAGTTGAATGTTGAGTGCAGGTGACAAGGAGAGTTTTGTAAGGTCCCCAGAGCAACAAATAATTTTTAATCACTTCTGATCCCCAGTCATAGTCTCCTCCCCTCACCTTTTAGAAATAATGAGTTTATTAAATTTTTAATTAAAAGTTATTTTCTTCTAAGTTACCTGTGTTTTCACTGACTGCTTACTCTAAGCCTGAAGCTACAGCTTTCATCATAGGCATCCTGACAACCCTCACACCCCTTCTTCCTTGCCCAGGTTGTTTTGTCTTTTCTTGCTCTAATGGGCTTATCTGGAGTCTTCAGGGCTTATCTGGAGTCTTCAACTTCCTTTTTTTTTTTTTTTTTTTAATATTCCCTTGGGACATTTGGAATGTGCTTGATGCCAAACAGATCAGACCTCTGTAAAGTGTCAGAACTGCTCTCCTCTTGAGCAGCTTCCAAAAGTTATAGGTCTTGATAACTATTAATGTAGAGCTTGAACTTTGGTCTCTCCTCTTTGAAAACTGCTGCCTTTGCTTTGATGCGGGTTAAGTGGTGGTGGCTGGTTCACTATTGAGGCCGACTTGCAATTACTGATATATTCATAGTATCATTCTTGTGACCCTTAATTGTTTAAAGATTACATAGTGTTTGAAGGAGAACCTGCATTGCTCTGACAACAGAAAGCAAGTAGCAATTTTCCTTCAGCAGCTTCCCTCTTAAATATCCTTGAGATCCTGTATTGTCTGTTTTTGACCTTGGATTACAAGGCGGTCAAAATGCTTTTTGGGAAGGGACACCTCTAGTTGACTCACAATATGCTGGTGCCACTACCTGCATTCCCACCTCACACCCCTGATGATCTCAGCAGAAGAAAGAATTGAAGGAATATCTTGTTCCTCATAGAAGCTGTTCTTGTCTGTGCCTTTGCTGAGTATCCTTGAGCGTTCATCAACTGAGCTGGAGGAAGAGAGGGGAGGTGGTAGAAAACAGGACTGGAGCTCTTGAGAGTCGTGTCGTTCCTGGAATTTGCTGCACAGGGTTTACAAGAATAGGGTCATCATTATTAAATAGACTGACTTGTTTCCTGCAACGCCCTTTATGTTGAATCTTGGGCTTTTATTTTTTTATGGGGTATTCTGGAAATTCTGGAAAATGGTTTTAATTGACTTTCTCTTGTGGTTTAGCAGCACACAATACTTGGCAGCTCATTCTCTTCTAAACAGCATTGATCTGGTAATAATTGTTACTGGCTTTTATGTGTTGCCCAAGAGTCCTCTCTTTCACAGGGTGTAATACATACAATAACAGACTTTGAGTACATTCTGCCAGAATTTACACAGCATTTGAATGCTTGTGTTGCACACTGCCATAGGCCATTTACTTAAAAATGTAGTACTTCAGGAACAGCATGGAAATGGGACTGTATTTCCCTCTTTTATCTGAGAACAAGTACAGTTGGAACACCTGAAGCAGAGAGTGCAGAAGGTTACACTGCTGGTGATGCATTAAAGCTCTTTGGGTTTTTTCTTCACAGGAGCTGAAGGCTCTGGTGTCCCAGTACAACGTGAGCGCTTCGCAGCAACCTGGCAGCTCCCGCACCTGCCTCCCAGGCAGCCTCCCCTCCAGCCAAAGCCAGCGCAAGTACCACTTGGAAAAGGTTTTTTTGGTGTCTCAGACTGGGAACTGCAGAGTAATGGCATACTGTGACTCACTGAGTTGTCTTGTGGTATCCCAGCCTTCTCCACAATCTACTTTTATTCCTGGTAATTAAGCAAGTCAACATTTGGGGGTTCATAAGTAAAGTTAATGTAATTTCTACTTTGTCCCTGCTCCCTGCTTCTCTGCTTGGCCTTTACATGTGCTTTGTAAACTGAGAATATTTGTGAGGCTCTCCATAGTTCATCTGGCCCCTGCATCGGTAGCTTCTGTCTAGCAAAGGAGCTTGTTTTCCCTGGCACTTCTATGGCAGAATCCCACCAGAGGGTCTCCACTCTCCTGCTGGAATGCCACATGCACCTTTGGTAATCCTTGCAAAGGTGGAACTTCTGCAAGAAGGGGCTAGGCAGTGGGGCCTTCAGAGAAGCTTCCAGTGGTTAAGTGAGAAACATTGCTTCCCAAATTGTAGGTGGATTGATACACATGCAGCTGATTTGTCAGTACCCTTAAAAAACAAACAAACAAAAAAAAACCTCAACCAAAAGCAAGCTCCTTTTAATATGAATGCTTAAAGCACTGTTTCCTAATGAGGAAATAGGAAGCCAAGAAGGCACGGGCAGCCCTGGTTTTGTCTCATTGTTATGTCCAGGGGCCAGTGACCTGACATCTGGACCAGTGCCAGTGGCTTTTTCAGTGCAGTAGATATGGCATTAAGAGTCTGAGAGCACTTATTTGCAAAGTGCTTTCTGACTGATGAAACTTACTTTATTCGGTTAATGGGTTTGAGGTTAATGTGCCTTATCTAGGCATAAAAAAGTGGTTTTCCGCATTTAACTGGTCTCATTTTTCTGGTATTTGTAACCAGGGACTGAATCTCTGAATGGAGGCTTTGTGGTGACTCCTGTAGCACACAGGTTAAGTTCACCTGTAACCATTCTTTGCTGTGATGCTTGTTCTCTTAAATAGCCATGTAATCCTGCTCTGTGTGGCTTTATCTGGGCAAGAGTGCCTTTGAAGAAGCTGGCTAAAAGAGCAACAGGCCTTGTAACAAGAATTGTAACACTGGTACTGAATTTGCTCTTGCTGGCTCGGATCCTTAAGGATTTAGCCTTGTTGCCATTTGAATTAAAGAATGATTTGTGGCAGTTCTTAATCCAGAACAGCAAATAACTTACATCGTCGTCCCACCCCAGGCTTCAATGCAGACTTTTGTAGTTCTGGCATAGAATAGCAAGTTCTATGCATATGCTGCTTTGCAATAATCTGCTTTACCCTTCTTCCGTGGCAGGTTGTGGTGTTAAGATGATGAGCTTGGCCAACCTGAAGAGCAGTCAGTACATCCCCATCCACAGTAAACAGATTCGGGGCCTGGCTTTCGGCACTCGAGCAGATGGTTTGCTGCTCTCTGCTGCCCTGGACAGCACTCTTAAACTCACCAGGTGAGCCCTGCTGCCTGTCCCTGCAGGGTTTGGCCATGTGCAAGAGGTTGGGTTGGATTTTATTCTGATTTCTGGTTTCTGTTCTGCTTTCTGAAAGACCCTGCAAAGATGAGATCAGGTCTTCATAGTCTTCCTGCATGTGGGAACTACCAGAGGGAAGGGCTTATTGATGCTTTTGTATCTTTAAGGTAGAGGTGTCATGGAGCAACCTCTCTCTGGCAGTTATCCCATGGAAAACAGGTAATTCAGCACAGATTGGCCATTTGTGTTGAGAATAAGTGTAACATATAGACATGACATTTACTGTCCACTTGGTTTTCTGTTAATGCAGGGAAATGTGAAGCGTGGGAACTTGTACATAAAGCAGAAATAAGGAGTGGTTAGGCTGGGCTCTTCCTTCCCTGCAGTGATGTTGGTTTCTCTGATTTTAAACTTCTTGCAGATCATGGAATTCATCTGGGGTATGAAATGCATAAACAGCATTGTTGAGCATGTATTAGAGGCTCTCTAGAGCTAGCAGAGACTTAAAGCAGCAGGTTGGAGACTAATTATGCAGAGACTGGGAGAAAAATGTGTCCGGTCCTGTTAGAATTTACAGCTTATGAGCGTGTGTTCTTGCTGCTCTGCTGCTCTTCAGTCTTAATCTTACAGTGCTTCAAAACTTTATTGGCTGATTGATTCTTTCTGAGTTATATTAACATCTCTGTGCAATTTGTCTGTTAGTATTGGGTTAGGCAAGATAAGTGTCTGTTGTTTGACTAATTAGTCTCAATTCTTTCCTACAAGTGAAGCAATGAAGAGAACTTAATCGTGCAACAAAAATGTACAGAATGTTGCTTTCCTGTAACCATGTTGAAACGTTTGCTAGACTAGTTAAAAGTAAACAAAACTGTCTCTGATGCTCAAGTCAAGAAGTCAGACTTCTAACTGATTAGGCTGATAATTCTTTTCATGGTTTAATCTGAAGGGTGAGCAGACACTGCAACAAGGAACTAGGCACTTCCACATCTGCCTCTTACTGCCTGGCTGGCTGCATCAGAGCTTGTGATCCTCTTGCTTTTGTGCTTGAACCCAGAATGTCTTGGCGTTAGGTGTTTGTCTCAACAGCATCTTCATACTTTTTTCAGTCTCCCTCTGAAAGAATAGTCCTTCTTTGGTCATCTTTCTTCTCTAGTTACTCATTCCATAGTCATCCTCCCCAAAAGAATTATCCAAGATGTCTTTATGTCTCCTGCTCTGGCTTGCAGTTGTTTAAAAGAGCACTGTTTGTTTTGGTTTTTGGGGATTTTTTTGGTCCTGTTGTTTTGACCCAGTCACTGCTCTGATATCAAACTCCCTGTTTCACCAGCTAGGTCTTTGTAGTTGTTGCCCTTACACTTACCTGGGAGCAATTGCTTGTTTCTCTGGAGTCCCGAGCATTATCACCTTCCCCAAGGAGAAGCACATGTGTTACAAAGGATATCTGGAGTTACTTTGATAAGTGCAGTCTTCTGTCTCTTGCTGTTCTCAGTGTGCAAATGCATGTTGACAATGCTGCCCTTTGCAAATACGTCCTGATCTGATACCAACTTCATCTGCTTTTCTGGGCTGTGCCCCTCTGTGGACTCCCCTCTTCTTTAGAAACTTGATTTGTAGAAGGAAGAATTAATATTATAAATGTGCTTTTAACTGTCCTCATCCCACTCACTGTCTCACTCTTGCTTAAATTGGATTCTTTTGAGGCATAAATACTGTTCCTCTTGTGTAAAAAGAGGGGAAATAATTAATGAGAGATGTAATCTGAAGAGATGAGCCCTATGATCTCAGGAATATGTGGTATTACGGGATTACACCAGAGTTGCTTCTCCTGATTGTTTCCAGAAAAGTAACTTACCTTTCTTTTGCCAGTAAGGCAGCTGAGACCCTGCTGTGGGATTTCCTCTCCCAGTCTCCAAAGATCAAGCTGGAAAAAGAAGCATTGGCCTGGAAGAATTATAAATCACTTGACAATATCCAAGGGATTATTCTGTTTGGGTTTTTAGATTCATGCCTGGAGTAAAGGAGGAGTTGAGAATTACATCTAAAGAGAGATGCTTTTGTCTGAAGACTTTAAAAAGCTGGATTAGCTTACTTTAACTATGCTGTTTTCTCATCAGTAGATGCTTGTGCAACTGGCCAACACTTTGCTTTTCTTCTGCAGCTTGGCAACAAACACTGTGGTACAGACATACAATGCTGGTCGTCCTGTGTGGAGCTGCTGCTGGTGTCTCGATGATACAAACTATGTCTATGCTGGATTGGTCAATGGCTCTATCATGATATATGATCTGAGAGACACAAACTCTCATGTCCAAGAACTGGTCCCTCAGAAGTCCAGGTATGGCAGAAGGATTTGTCATTCCTCTCAACTAATGTACATCAAGTTAAACAGAGCTTTTTCCATAAATCGCAGAATCACACAATCACCAGGTTGGAAGAGATCTTCAAGATCACTGAGTCCAACCCATGCCCTAACACCACCTCAACTAAACCATGGCACTGAGTGCCACATCCAATCATTTTTTAAACGCATCCAGGGATGATGACTCCACCACCTCCCCGGGCAGATGATTCCAGAACTTTATCACTCTTTCAGTAAAATCATGCAACAATTGCAGTCGTTAAAATTGTATTATGTGACTCTCTTATTCAAAAATTCACATTTAGCACAAATGTGAGAAGTCTCTCATAAAGTTGTATCATGTATATATATAACTTATGCATGTGCCGAACACTTGTGCTTTAAGGCACACAGGGGTCAGAAGTAGACCCACTGGTGCAGCATAAACAGAAGAGCTGAATTTGTTTTGGAGCTGGGTTTAGTATTTAATTTTGAAAGGACAAATCACAAAGAGGTGTGAAATTCTGATGCTTCTGTTTCTTATACTCTGGGAATCAAACACTGTGCTCATCTGATGTGTGCTGTCTGGTGCTTCTGTAAAACATAAGGCTCAGTAGTTAAGTTGAATTTAATTTATACTTGACACATTCATTGGGACTCCTTGCTTGAAGGACCATCCTCATAGCCTGCTTAGGCCCTGCAGTTGGAGAACTGGAGCTCTGCAGCAGCGAGCAGGATACCAGCAGAGCTGCAGCTGGCAGCAGCACTGACTCTTGCCAATGACCCTTCCAGGTGCCCCATGGTATCGCTGTCCTACCTGCCCCGGATGGCCTCAGCGTCACTGCCTTATGGCGGAATATTGGCTGGGACCTTGGAAGGAGCCTGCTTTTGGGAACAGAAAGCTGGCAACTCTTACCGGCCTCATCACCTGCCCCTGGAACCCGGAGGCTGCATTGATCTCCAAACAGAGATCAACACACGGCACTGCCTGGCCACGTACAGGCCTGGTACGTACTGGGGTGTGTCTGCAGGGCTCTTCCCACTGCTTCTCACTGTGCTGGGCTGAGCTCAGCAACAGCTTTGGTGCTGTGGGCACAGCAGAAACACAGCACCTGCTCTTACTAGAGCAGTGAGCATCTTCATGCAGATAAAAACTGGCGGTGGGCAAAAGGAGGCAGCTGCAGGGTGGTGCTGCTTGTATTCCCACAGCCTATCTGTGAGTACATTTTTCAAAAGTTACCTTTTTATTTCTACTACACAGGTAAAAATAACCCATGTGTGCGTTGTGTGATGATGGAACTGACCTGCAGCCCACTGACAGAGGCCTCTGAAGATGTGGTGTGTTCTTCTAACCCGGTTCAGACTTTCAGTGCTGGGCCCACTTGCAAGTTGCTGACCAAAAATGCCATTTTTCAGAGCCCGGAGGATGATGGGAGTGTCTTTGTGTGTGCTGGTGATGAGGCATCCAATTCTGCTATGGTATGTCTTGCTCCTTTCCTTGTGGTGTAAGGGTTTATTGCAGTTCTTAGGAGAGGAGCCTTATCAGTCACAGCATAGGTGTGATTTGGTGGTAATTGTCTTGTCATGCACATTGCCCCTGTGCTAGCTGGTCTGTTGTACTGCTGTGGCAGGTGTAACTTCTGATAGCATGGGATTCCAAGTCTTAGCCAAGGCCTGTGGTCCCCATCTATCAAAGAGCATGTAGGCAGTGAGCCCCTGTTGTCCCCCAGGGGAATGTGGTTGGGCACAGTGGCACAACTGGGCCCTCTGAGTGGTGTAACAGGCTCTGTGGGATAGCTAGCATGGTAAGTGCTGTGGGAGAAGGATGCAGGCTTTTTAGGAATGATGGGGAAGAAGAGGAGAAGGGTTGCCCTTTGTATGGAAAAGTAGCCTAAATGCAGAAGATGGACAACAGGCTGCATGAGAGCTCATGAGTGGGGTCAAAGTGGGTGGTCAGGGTGGCATTGTGCTGCGTCTGTTTGAAGACCAGTCAAGCAGGGTGTGGAAGTAGAGGAAGTGTCCTCTGACTAAACTGAGGAAATCTTTTCTGGAGAGAGGAAGGTCTCTTCTGGCTCAGTCCTTGACCTTGTCTGTCCCTCCCACAGCTCTGGGATGCTGGAAGTGGTTCCTTGCTGCAGAAGCTGCCAGCTGACCTGCCTGTGCTGGATATCTGCCCCTTGGAAGTGAACCAAACTCACCTCTTGGCTACTCTGACAGAGAAGATGGTGAATATCTACAAGTGGCAGTGAGCTGTCCCTACACTTGCCACAGACTGTCCACATATGCTGCTGATAACCCTACACAACTGCTCAGTCCTGCACTTGCTGCTTACAGGAGACAGGATCCATTACAGCACCTTTCTGGCTGTGGGGAGGAACTGGGATGCGCTGGTGCCCAGAGCAATTCCTTTCTTTTTCTGTATTCCTCTTTAGGCCTGCCCTTATTTCTTCTTTTGTCAGTTTTTTTTACTCAAACTCCACAAGCTGCCTCAGCACAGCCGTAATTCCTGGAGTGTCTCCAGCGTGTGTTGCTGCACTTTTTTTTCCACTGTGAATACAGCACAGGGACTTTCGAATCTCTGCTACAAATGAATAAAATAAGAGGAACTTGAAGACCTGAGACTCCCACTGCACTTTCTTGTGGAATCCTGCGGTGATTACTGGGTGATGAAAAGGCATCTCGTAGCACTGCTGATAGGCAGTGTGAAGGCAAGTTCACTGCTGTGGGGAACGTGCTCCCAATGTTCTGTTGAAGGTCTAGGGTCAGTTCGCAGTTATTCCCTAACAAGGATGGATCCTGTTTTGGGGCCATGGAGAGAACAGGCTTAGAAAATCTAGAGAGAACCTTTTTCCTTTGTGGTTTTTTTCCATGAGCATATAATTTGCACTGTAATTCCTTAATTCTCTGCTTTCTTTCCTGTCTCTCCGTCCTGCTTTACCTGCAAGCAAACTTGGACAGTTTGGTTGTGGAAAATGAAAATAGTCCTGGAGAAGTACGGGTAAAGAAGAGGGAGATGATTCTTGTACTGCTGGCTGCTGCAGCCCAGTGTTCTTTCTTAAAGACAGGAATGTAGTGAAACAGCCAGTACATTGGAAAAGAATGCTGGCTGCTTTTATAGTTTGGCAATAGGGCAGTTTGCTTTTTTCTGTTTTGAGGAACTAGTGGAAGCTCAGGGATTTAATCAGCTTGTTTTTACTGACCATTTGCCTTGATAAATCAGTTTCCAGCTCACAACTGGTCAGAGAGAGCTTCCAGTTGTGTTTATGTGAGTGTGCTGCAGCCACTGGTTTGTGTAAATGTGAGCCCCTGGGGTGGGATCACAGCTCGGGGATGTGTGTGGGCAGGTGGGCTTGTGGCACCTTACTGTAAATACTCTGAGGGCTGGGGCGTTCATCTCCAGGTCAGGTCATGGAGCGGGACTTCAGTTCCATTTTATGTGTAACAAAGTCAAAGTTGCAAGGATGTTGGAAGCTGCAAGACAAGTTCCCTGTGCTGGAAGGTTATCCCTTGGCACACCTCTGCCTCTGGACATGGTGAGCAGCAGCTGTCCCATTCGGATTGAGTGTGCCACCATTTCAACTGCCAGGATAATTTTATTTGCTGAAGTTTGGGGCTTGCACAATGTGATCCTGTTTGTCTTAAATGGGCCTGAGAAGATCTCGACTTAACTTTATATTTTTCTGTATAGTATTTTGTTCCTGTATTTTTATACTGTAAAAATAAAATGTTTATAATTATCAAATATAACTGGTGCTGCTGTACTTTGAAAATAGGTCTCAGTGACATTCACTGCATGTCTTATGAACATTACCAAGGGTTCCCTTATGCAGGTGAGGTTTCTCTTGTTTTGTATTACTTCCAGGTCACACCGAGCTTCAGGCTAAAATAATGAAGGTGTTTAGTGAATGAGTCCTTGCTGAACCATCCTGATCTGACCAGGTGAGGGCAACAGAAAGGGTTGAGCAAGGTCAGGCTACACACCTGGAACATCTTTTAAATGAAAATAACTCACTGATGTGAGAATTTTTGGAATTTTAACAATGATCAGGAACTAAGGGTTGGTAGAATGCCATTGTGAGAAGGTCTCTGGTAACAGCTAAACCAGAAGGAGCAGGATGCTCTCTGCCCTATTAGTACAATGAGCTTATTGTTCTCAGCTATTTTGAGGCATCATTTATGTTCTGTCAACTCCAACCCCATTTTACCACAAGAAATTTAGAAAGTTTTAAATACACACAGGAAAAAGAATCAAAATGTTTTGATTTTGATTTTCTAGGCAGTCCTTTGATTTTTGATTTTCTGGGTAACAGTTGTTTTCTGCTTTATACCACCTTATAGGAATAAGAGATACAAACCTAAATGCTATTAAAATAATGGAAGATGATACTTTCAGGTTCTCAGTTTTCAAACACAGAGTATCAGAAAATGTTCAAAGATAAGTGAGGAAACCTTGTAACACTGTCCTACTCCCAAGTTTGCAGCAGGCTGCAGGAAGGCACACCTAACTAGTGTGCAGAAAGCCATCAGCATTGAGCGCTGATAAAAGGTCAAATGTGTTAACTAAATATTTGCTCATCTCTATCTGGAGTCAAAGGGGCAGATTTGGGATGGAAGGATGAAACAAATCAGTGTCTCTGCACTGTCCAGGGCTGTTGTCATGAGAGGCTGAGCTGTTTTGCTGGTGTTTCAGGCATGAAGCCACTCTGTGGCTATTTCTGCCTCTGTCTCTGGGAAGATTTTTGTTATTGTGGAGCAGGGTGGCCCCTTGGCAATTCCTGTAGTAAACCTGGTGTGAGGCGATAGGTAAAGCCAGGCAGTGCTCCTGCAGATAGGGCCTTGCTCTTAGATGTGTATGGGCATTTTAAAATTTTTTTTCTCCAGGCTATTGCAGGGGCAGTACCTTTTTTAATTTTAGTTCCTGTAAAAGCAGGCCTGGGGGACAATGTAGTGCTGGCCAGAGCTGGCTGTGGTGGCTGCTTGGCTGGCAACAATCCAGCCCCTACTGCTCCCTGTGGAGGTGTGGTTTTGGGGGGTGGCTGGTGGGGAAGGGGAAGCTGGAGTTGGAGTTGGAGAGCCATCCTTTCTGAGAAGGGCTGTCCTCCACATCTCCCTCTAACAGGGATGATCTGGTGTTGGACTGTTGTAATCCCTAGGGTGAGGAAGCAGCCAGCTCCAATCCTCCACACCATGGGAGCTTTGCTGCCATAGCACCTACCCTGGTGCTTTAGCTGCTGAAGGGACTCTGGTGAGATTTTGACAAATAATCAAAAATGTTGCAGATGAGAAAAGGTCATCTACAAAGTGTGAGCTAATAAATGAGTACAGCTTGGTGTGTGTGCACACGAGGCAGGATGGGCCAGTGCTTTGCTAGGCTCTGGCTATACCTGCTGCTTCTTGGAGGGCAGAAAAGCAACTACTTTTTGTCCCAAATCAAATTGGATTAAAACAGACAATGTAGCAAGTGTAACAAGTAGCTTAAGCTGAACCTTGTTACACTGAGGTAGCCAGAGCATCCCAGTGGGATTTCATTTAGGTCTCCTTTTCCATTTGTGAGGAGTCGTGACAAGATTTTCTGCTTCTGTAGATTTGCAGATTTTCTACCAAGGCAATAAATTCCTTAACATACCCACCTTTCTGTTGGTTTGTGAAGGAGAGAGAATATGGGGAAAAAGCAATTCAGGGAGGAGGAAGGAAAGGGAAACAAAGGAAGGAGCAAGCAAAATCTTGTTTTCTGTGGGATTTGATTTTCACTGAATGCCAGAACAAGTAAATGTGAAAGAACAGATTTCACTGTTGAGAGAGATTGGAAGAGACCAGCACGGTTTCCCTTGCTGGGGTGCCACTTTTAAGTTTCTATTAGCAAGTTTTTAAAGCCTTCCATGAAGGCTTTTTCTATCTGCAATGTGAATCAACTGAGTGCTCAGAATGCTGTTTGAGTCCAACTGCATCTCTCAGCCTTGCAGAGTCACCTGGAAAATTGAGCAGAGGGGGTCACAGTGCCTCAGCAGCAGGACTGCCCTTGGCCCGAGCTGCTCTTGTCCCCTGTGAGCACTCAGCCTGCAAAGTCAGGCATGTTGATATCAACAGCCTCCCTCACCTAAGATAATGATATTTATCATTGTTTATTTGCTTTTATGATAGTTAAAGATATTTAGACATACTGCTGAGGAGGCAAAAATGCCTCCTGCTAACGTTACTTCTCTTTGCAGAAAGAGGTAGGCTGTGCTCAGATGGCAGCCAGAGCAGTGGGTTCTGCGGGCCCAGGGGAAACTGTCCTGGGATGCATCAGCCAGAGTGTCACCATCCAGTTGAGGGATGGGATTGCTCTGCTCTGCTCTGCACTGCTGCCGTCTCACTTTGAGTCCCATGTGCAGTTTTGCTCACTGCAATATAAAAAAGATATTAAGCTGTTAGAGAGTGTCCAAAGGAAGGTAATGAAGAGGGTGAAGGGCCTTGAGGGGAAGCCATATGAGGAGTGGCTGAGGTCACTTGGTCTGTTCAGCCTGGAGTAGACCAGGGGGAAAACCTCATTGCAGTTGCAACTTCCTCATGAGGGGAAGAGAAGAGGCAGTCACTGGTCTCTTCTCTGTGGTGACCAGTGACAGGACGCAAGCAAATGGCCTGAAGTTGTTTCAGGGGAGGTATAAGTTGGATATCAGAAAAAGGTTCTTTACCCAGAGGGTGATTGGGCAATGGAACAGGCTCCCCAAGGGAAGTGGTCACATCGCCAAGAGTGACAGAGTTCAAGAAGCATTTGGGCAATGGTCTCAGGCACATACTGGGACTCTTGGGGATGGTGCTGTGCAGGCCCAAGACTTGGACTTGATGATCCTT
Source organism: Aphelocoma coerulescens (assembly GCF_041296385.1). Lineage (NCBI taxonomy): Eukaryota > Metazoa > Chordata > Aves > Passeriformes > Corvidae > Aphelocoma > Aphelocoma coerulescens. The sequence goes on along the minus strand of NC_091025.1, from coordinate 8,116,840 downwards.
GTGGGTCCCTTCCAACTCGGCATAATCTGTGATTCTGTGAAAATAGTGCCTCTAAGTGCAAAAGAAAGAGGAATTTGGGAATCTATGCCCTAGCAAATTTATCTAATCCTTGGGACAAACTTTACAGGTAACAGGCTCTCTCCCGCATGTGCTGGTCAAGAGAAAAGAAATGTCTCAAACTAATTTCAGTGATTATCCCACCCTGTGAAGCATAATTAATTTGAGGGTCCAGGGGCTTTGGTCTTGCATCAAGTCCAATTTGGTGCTTCCGCTAGCGGCAGAGGTCGCGGAAGGGGGAGCAAGCCCCCTGTGCTTCCAATGGCGTCAAGCTGGCAGCAATAGTGAGTGCTTGGGAAAGCATAAGTGGGATTGGGAAAGAATTGTGGCAGGTTGGAGGAAGGACTGGAAAATTGCCCATATGTTTTTTTGTAGAGGAAAGTTGCTAACTGCAACAGAGATCTGCATCAGTATGGGGGACAATAGTCTCTGCAGTTATGGCCTGGGGCTTCCAAGGGTTTGTGAGGCAAAGATGTGCCAACAGCATCGCTCTTTGGGGTACAAACAAAGGTCACATCAGGCTGAAACTTTGTGCCTGAGAGGCACAAAGCTCCCCTTGTGCTCAACACTCACAGGGTTGTAGCTGAAATATTGTCTTCTCTTTGTCCACAGCTGCCTTGGAAGTTGAGTATTTCTTGGTCTTCTGTTTTTTCCCAAATGTGGATGAGCAGCAGCACTGCAGGACTCTGACCTACAAGAAAACCTGAAACAGAGTGGCGTGGAACCTGTGAGTGTCATGCAAATAAACCACGAAATACCAGGCTAGTGTTGTTGCCTTAGCCAGCAAGAAATAGCACTGAATGGCAGCTCAACTCGATTATCTGCAGCAGGATTTGTTGGTGGAGAGGATCATTCACTGGGAAAGGCAGTGCTGAAGTTTTGGGGGATGCAAAGCTTTGGAGGGAGGCAGCTGAGCCAGGCTGCATGCAAGGGAGAGGGCCTCAGGGCACTGCGTGGAGGCTAAGCTGGGATTCGGAGCTGCCACATGGGAGCAAGCAGTCTGTATCCAATTAAAAACTGGAGCAGCTCCTCTGCATGGACCGAGGAAGAACTTTTGTCCTCCCTGAAGTGGTGAGCTGGAGAGCAAGGACACTGCTGGGAAGGAGTGAGAGGTGTCACAGCAACTCAGCTCACCCCGGCCTCACTCTGCAGAGCTGAGGGCCATATAAATGGGGTTTGTTACTTGAGGCAATGAGACTGAAAAGAGCTGCCCACTACAAAAGCAGGGATCTGCAAGCACATAATGCAGCATCCAGAGGGTGACATTTAGCCTTGTCGCTAAAATGCTTAAAATGAGGCAATAAGGGAATTCCTGCCAGAGGAGAGGGGATGTAGTTGCAGGGAGCCACTGGGGTTATCACATGGGCAGAGATGTCACTGTGCCCAAAGAAAAGCCTCCTCCTTGTTTAACTCACTGTGTGGGCATGGTGAGCATAGGGCTCTTTTATGAAATGTCTGTTGAACAGTGGACAACACAGGATGGTAAAATCCAAGGCTGGGAGAAGGTGTTCCTTGAGCAAAAAATGAGTCTCTGGAGATCTCCCAAAGGTGTGGGAAGAAGTGAGCTGTAACCTAGCTCCACTGCTCCCTTCTGTCCTCATCCTGTGGCAGATGGAGGAGCAGAGGCAGCTCTTGCACTGGGCTAACTCTTCAAATAATTCCCACTAGACCAAATAGGCTGCCAAGCACGGGCTGGATTTTGCTGGCTTTTGTTTTCAAGTGTTCCCAGCTGCGCAGCCCCTGGATGCCAGCACAAAGCCATTTTCCCAAGCGCTGTGTCCCAGTGTGACATTGAAATACAAGAAGCAAGGGAGACTTTGCCCCTCCCTCTCCCACCTTCACCTAGATGAGGTGGCTTCAGGTTGGTGGCTGCACTGGGCTCAAGGTGCTCTGGTAGCTCCTGGACTCGGTAAGACAGCCAGTGGCGTTCTCAAGAGAAAGGTTTCTCCCGAGCAGGACAAGGCAGCCTGGGGCAGGAAGGGAGCAGCCCTACCGCTCTTCTTCACTCTGGCTCGGGGAGCCAGGGCACACCCATGGAGCACCCTGGCATGAAGGCAAAAGCTTCTGACTTTGGCGTGATGCCAGCTTGTACTGGGAAAACTGCTCCTGGAGTCAATGAGGCAGCAGAATTGAGGTGGGATTCTCCCTGTCCCCCATTTCCATCTGCCATTAGAAGCAAATCTGAGATTTGGGGGCAAACCCATCCTTGGAGGGTGCTGTGAGCTGGCCTGGTGAGATCCTGCTGGGACATCTGAAGAGCCGTAGTTGCTGAGCTCATGGTGGACTTGTGTCCCACTGCTGCCACTGTCCCAACACCTGAACAGGTACTTTTTTACTGTGAAAGTTTGGGTCTGGCTGCTGGGGCAGAGTGGGCTGCAGCATCCCCAAAATGCTGCTCTGAGGGGGGCTGTGTGGTTGCAAACACTGCTTTTAGATGATCCATCACCAAATTCAGCATCCAACCCCCCTTATTGCCTTAGGAGGAACTTGTAGATCCCATCTACAATGAGATCAGCCATTGTAGATCCTACTTTGGAGACCAGATCACACCTACGGCCTATTTCTCTCCATTCCCATGGACAAAGCCCGGAGCCACTACGGAGCGTGACATGCCAAATCCCAGCCCCCAAAACAGAGTGTCTGGCACTGACAGCACAGGAGGTGCAGCCAACGCATCAAACTCGAAAATGAGCTGTCTCATGGCACCCCCAAAATATGATTTTTCTGCCCTTGTTCAGCTCTCTGCTCCCTGCAGCTACCCCAGGGCTGCGCCCCCCTGGTGCAGGCTCTTGGATTTACCCCATCCCCTGCAGCCGGCCCTGCATCCTGCCCAGGAGGGGCCAGGAGTGCATCCATACATAGGCAGAAGATCAAGCCAGCTGGTAATTTGGCACTTAGCATGGAGAAATGACAGCAAGAAATTGGAATGCCAGTATTTTATTAAAGATTTTGGGTGTTTTTAGCAGCCAGTCAATTTCCTGTTTTCACTGTAGTTTCCCTATGTTCACTGTAGTTTCCCTTTGTTCTTCTGTATTTTTCCTTCATTCTTTAGTATTTTTTCTTTGGTTTCCCATGGCTTTTGTTTGTTCTTCTGCATTTCTTCTCGGATCTCCTGTATTTTTTCTTTGATGCTCTGTATTTTTTTGTTGATGTCCTGTATTTTTTCTTCATGGTTACGTATTTTTATTTCGTTCTCTTTTTTTACTTCATTCTTCTCTATTTTTTCTTCATTCTTTGGTATTTTTAACTTGTTCTGCTGTATTTTTTCTTTGTTCTTACGTATTTTTTCTTTGATCTCCTGTATTTTGTCTTTGTTCATCCATATTTTTGTTACATTCTCTTTTTGTACTTCATTCTTCTGTTTTTTTCCTTCGATCTCATCTAGTCTTTGTTTCTTCATCTCTATTTTCATTTCGTTCTTCCGTATATTTTCCTTGATCTTCTCTATTTTTTCTTTGTACTCCTGTATTTTTATTTCATTCTTCTGTATTTTTTCTTTGATATCCTGCATTTCTTCTTCAGTGTTCTTAATTTTTTCTTTGATCGCCTGCATTTTCTCTTCGTTCTTCTGCAATTGTTCTTTGTATCTCTGTATCTTTTCTTCCTTCTTCAGCAGATGTTTTTCGTCATCCCGCTCGTTAGCCGCAAAGCTCAGTTTCCCCATTACGTCTCCTACCTCCTCAGTCGCTGGGGCAGCTGAGGTGTGAGTGGGAAATGAGAGATTTCGGGCAAAAACTGACTACAGCTATTGGACACCTGCTGAGGGAAGCGACGGACCGGCTGCCGCCTTCCCAGCGGGCTGAGCACGCCCAGGCTCGGCTCCTCGCGTCCCCGGCACCGGCGCTGGCTCCCCAGTGCTGCCCTGCGTGGCTGTGGGGCCGCGGAGGCCGCTGAGGGGCTCCGGGGGCCGTTGAGAGGCTGCGGTAACCGTTGAGGGACTGCGGGGCGGCTGAGGGAGTGCGGGGCCGCTGAAGGGTGGCGGGGTCCCCTGAAAGGCTGCGGAACCGCCGAGGGGCTGCGGGGCCGCTAAGGGGGTGCGGGAGCCCTGAGGGGCGGCGGGGGCCGGCGGGGCCGTCAAGCCGCGGTGACCCCGGAGGTCGCTCCTCGCCCTCCCGAAGCGGCGCCTCGCCCGCCTGAGGCGACAACGGCCGGGGCGGGGCCACGGCGCGTGCTGGAGGAGGGGCCAGTCTAGGCCACGCCCCCCAACGGGAGAGGGGCGTGTGCCGCTGGGGTGACGTCACGGAAGCGCTGATTTGCATACGCCGTGCGTGCCGCGGGGCGGGCGGGCAGACGCCGGAGGTGGCGGATCCAAGATGGCGCCGTGCGGACGTGTCCGGAGCCGCTGCCCGGGCCCGGCGCTGCTCCTGCTGCTGGCGCTAGCGGCGCGGCCGGCGGCACCCAGCCCTGCTGCCGGCCTTGCGGGTGCCGGCGGTGCCCCGCCCGGACCGGGGCAGCCGGTGGGGCCGGGCGCGGCCGTCCCGCGGAGTGCCCGCGGCGGCGGGTCGGGCAGCGGGTGGAAGCTGTCGGAGGAGGCGGTGTGCCGGGAGGACGTGGTGCGGCTCTGCTCCAAGCACAGCTGGGCCAACAACCTCGCCGTGCTCGAGTGCCTGCAGGACGTCCGCGAGGTGAGGGTCGGGCCCGGGGCCGGGCCGGGCCTGCCCGCGGCGGCGAACAAAGAGCGGGGTCCGCGCCGCCCGCGCCCCGCCGTGCCGCCGCCCCGCGTTTCCCTCATGGTTTGTGTTTTAAAAATCGGAGTTTGCGCTGCGGAGCTCCGCGAGAAGAGCGAGCTAGCTGCGGGGTGGCTGTGAGGGCTCCGGAGAGCAGCTCCTCTTCATCTGCAGCTCGGGGCTCCGCGCTGCCGCCCGCGCAGCGCCCTCCGGGCTGGCAGAGCTCTCGGAGGGATGGCTTTGTGTTCTGGCTCTGGTGCCTTGCGGGGTTATTCGTTTCCAGAGGTCTGGGAGAGCCCAGCCCGCGTAGTGCTGAGTGAAGGCTCCGTGCTCGTAGCAGCAGTGACCTGAGGAGGTTTTTTTCACGTTCAGGTTCCCACCTTCGCCTAGAACTCGGCTGTAGAGGCGGCTGGTTTCCAGTCCTTGGTTGTGTGTGTATGAAACTCGATATACAATCATTAGACCTGGCTGACGTTATGGGAAGGTTAACGGGGCAGCCTGTGTTGTTCCCAAACATCTGTCGTGAGCGGCTTTAAGTCCAGCTCAAGAAAAAACTGAGTTGCCACCTTCGAGTCTTCCAGCTCCATCTTTTCATTCATTCCTGGGCTCAGTTTGAAGCAGCCTTTGGGGGACGTGCCTTTGGTGAGCTGTTCTGGTCTTGAGGTCTGTGTAATCCTTGGCTTCTCTGCTGTGAAGTGCAGGAATGCTAGGCTGGGTCAGTTTTAATGGTGTTTTGCCCAGTTGGGAATGCAATTAGGAAAAACCTGGGCTCGTTTCTCATCCCTTATTATGGGGACAGCAGATGGCAGTGACAATGGTTACTTTGACCGAGGGGAGTCTTGAACCAGTAAGTGTCAGTGATTACTTCTGGCTTAAAATGCAAAGCTAATTCAGATTTTTATCTAACTTCACGTTTTAATTTTGGAGGGGTAGTTAGTAAGACTCTCGTGGTAGGTGTTTTAAATGAGTCCTACTGCAACATCTGTCACAGTTATGAAACGCTCTGATAATGTGCTTTATGAATAACTTGCCCCTTGCTGTTTCTTTCACCTGTCTGGGATCTTTTGGCCCCCTTTTAGGGAGGCATCCTATCCGAGAGGATTTCGGAAGCTGACCTCACAAGCAGTGGCTCACAAGCTGCCAGCCTGCCAAAAAGGCAAGCTCTTGTTGTTCCTTTCTTTCCAGTAGCATAGCCCCTCCCTACTTTTTTCATAGTTCCAGTGCTTGTTGGTTTTCTGCCATTTTAGCAAGGTGAACCCTTTTGTGGTCTAATTTATCGGTTTTCTGCTGGAATAGTTTTGTCATTTTTCTGAGTTAAAGCACAGAAGGGGGTGAGTGCAGGGCTGGGACCCAGGGCCGTGTAGGGAGAGGGAAAAGATCAAATCGAAGATGAAGGAATGCTATCATGCTTTATTTTCAGCGAGTACAAACCTTTACGTTGGCTCTGCATATCTCCTGGGAACGCCACTCTTTGAATGTTATGTCTGCTTGTGGTTTTCCTTTTCCTATTCCTAAGTGTGCCTTGATGTCAGTAGTTTGCTGGCTGTTGGTCTTTTCTAGCTGTAGTGCTGCCTGATGCCCAGTGCTGAAGGTGAATCTTTTCCTGGGTGACATTCCAGGCATCGACAGGACATCTCAGGACTTTTGGATTGAGTTTTCTCTCTGAAGGTGCCACTCTGCAGCCTTGCCCTTATTTGTCTGTTACCCTGCATAGAGCACTGTCAGCTGGTCTTAACCCTCAATGGTTTGCCCCCAGTAACACTGATGTGATGGGCTGCATCCTGACGTAAAAATGACTTCACAGGGTGCTGCGCTGAGAAATTAATTAAAATAGCTGACTTCTGTGTATCCCTACTGTTTAACACTTGATATTTAGATTTTGAATAAAAGTCATGAGTTGTAAACACTGGGTAGCATTTCAGCTGATAGGGAATGGGGTCAGATGTTGTCTCAGATGTTTCCTTTGCGTTGGAGGTGACAGCGGAGGAAATAAATGACGTATTGGCTGTTGTTGATATAACTTTTACTTTTGACTTTAGAGCATCTGACTGCTTGTTTGGATGATACCAGAAAAGTGTCAATTACATTTTAAAATGGGTGAGGATCTAGTCTGAGTCATACAGCCCACATAAAACCAGTCAGGCTATAGTAAATGGAGATTTGGGGGAGTTGTTTTGTGTGTGATACTGTCAGTGAGGACAGTGTGTGGACACTGCTGCAAGTAGCAGGTAAGATTTTTAGATGCAGTTAGGCTCCAGAATCAGCCTTTTTTCTATAAGTGTTTAAGGTAATCTTACTTTTCTCATAAGAAAAGTTTCTCTAAAGTGGAGAAAAGTTCATTTTGAAATTGGGAGTGTTACTATTAGGATTGTCCATTGATTTTTCATAATGTGATGTAGGTAAGCTAGGACACTTATGAATAACAGGAGAAATAACTACTTGAAACGTTCCTTTTGAGTCCATAAAATACAGAGAAAAGAGAAGGTGTGCTTGTTTCATTAGTCAGTGTGAATGCAATCACATGGTTTCAGTATCTGCTGATTTCTAGGTGTGGATGTCTTTAAAGTACATCATCCCTTGTTTTCATTGGGTAGTTCTGAATCTAAAGGAACAGGAGTGTTGAGGCAGTGGTTGACTGGTACAGGAGCCCAACTTGTAAGGCAAATGTTGAAAGAAATAGTTTAACACAAATATTCAGTAAAGAACGGTGTGACACAAAGAAAATAGTAAAAAATCCCCCAAACTCCACACCCCAAACCCTACACAAATGAAAAAACCCACCCAAACTGAACCCCCAAATAGTAAATGTTAAAGTTTTGGTTTTGAGAGGTTATTTGTAGACTGTCAATTTTAAAGTATTATCAAAAGAGTTATTTAAGCACTGTGTACTTCTAGAATTCTTGAAGAAAAAATAGTCAGATCCCTGGATTGATATCAAATACTTTTTACCACTTATTTTTCCACTGAGTCAAAGAAATGTTTAATTAATGTAGTGCAGAGTCCTCTTTCCTTTTGTAGTAGAAGGATGGGAAGGATGCTTCTTGATTGGAGAAGGAAATGGTCAATGGTCAGAGCTACTCATCTTAAACATTTTTGACCATAATCAGAAAATAGAATAAACCACATTTTTTTGGTGTTTTGCAGGTGAATTAACTTCTTTCTGGTTAGAAGTATTCGTGCACCGGATATATTGCAATTTTGAGTGACTTAAATTTTATCATCAAGATTTTAATTATTATTCACCGAATACTATGTTATGATAGAAAAAGAGTAGAATGGGGTCGAGCATATTTATATTTGTAAAAACTGTGTTCCAAAGTGCTTTTTTCCTGAAAGGATTCAGGTTGCAAGCCTGTTTCTGGAAAGACTTCAGAGCTTGCATTTCACTGAACATAGGCTGTAGCCTTTAAACCCTTTTTTTGTGGGCTTCCTGCTAAAGTGATTTGCATGGTGGTTAAAGTATAAATAAACCCATGAAATATTAATATATTTTCTAGGTAACGATTTTTGCTTGATTAATGATGATTTGCATTTGAAGCATGAGTGAGTTGTTGAATTTGAGGTGGGAAACATTAAAAGGGATGAAAATAATCTTAACCAGTGTGGTTCTCTTATCTGCTTTACTAGGGGAGCATAATTTTAGTGTTAAAACCTATATTACATCTGGTTAATTGGTGAGTGAATTTGATACCATAATTGTTGAGCTTTGCTTGCATTGCCCTTGTAAAGACTGTGCAATATTTAAAGCATTATATTGTTCTGTGTAATGCTAATGCATTATAGGCTAAGTATTTTTTCTAAGATCAAATGGTTGTGGTTAACCTGGGATTAGAGATCAAAGTTTTGGCCTCCTGCTACTTTCTTCATCCTGAATGGTTCAGTTTCTTTGGTAGCACCTTTATAGCAAAGACAGTGTAATTGAGCCTGAATGCGCTGCCTTCTGGAAAGAATAGGGCTCTCTTAGTGTTGAGGATTGGATTAAGAAGAAAACAAGTTATCGTGACAGCTGTGTATTTCAAGAATAGTATTTTTCCTGTTATTTCAGGATTGTAGGTGGTGTAAAAGGCCAGAAAATTCATTTGATGTGACTTAATGGACTAGGGAGCGTGTACCATTTGACGGGCTGGGAACTGTCATATTTCTTCCATTTAAATGTTTTATTCCTTGCACTCTGTGTATCTGAGCTCCTTAAGTGGTCTGATAAAATAGTGTCAGTGAAATGACTTGTTTTAAAATTATAGATGGAGAATATAAACCAGACAGTAATGCATTGGAGTCTTCATCTCTCTGGGTAATTGTAGGAAAAGTTGTGTGTGCTCAGCCCCTGTCCTGGTTCCCTGGTGTTTCTACCTTTTTGGCAAACGGATTGGAAATGTAAAGGCTTACCTGAAGCTTGTTGCTCACACCGAGGTAGATGAGTGTGATCTGTCACAGTAGCTTATTTTATTTTATTTTTCCTCTTTTTATCTCCCTAATTTATTGAGTTAAAGGTCAAAGGTTTTATTTTGACTCGACATAAGACATTATATCATATTTGAGCACGTACTCCTGTTATTATGTCTCTCTCAGCTTTCCTGTGCACAGGTGGAGGCTGGCATTTAAAGTACCCTTTTTGAGATGTGTCATTTGTGGCAGCAAATGACTGGTTACCTGTCCAGAGCTGTAAGTAATTGAGAGCTGTGGATTAAACATAGCGTGAGGGTAGGCTAGTTCTTAGGAAATGCAAATGGTGAAGGCACTCTTGAGAGGGTTGACTATCTCTTTCAGCACTTACGGGTTTTTTTCCACAAAATCTCCAGGCATTCTCCCTGGCCTTCAGGGAGAGCTGTTTTAAGAAACTGCCTGTTTCTCGGGTTGATAAATCCGTGGTTGTGGGATGGAGGCTGTTCTGGTTCTCTAATCGTTACTATTGCAAAGGAGCAGGCAGTTAGTATTCCAGTGGTGCTCTTACAGTGCCTACAGCATTATCATCTGGTTCACATATCAACGCTCAAAGGGTTGGGATTTTTTAAAGGCAATGATCAGAAACCTGAAAGATGTACCTTAAGCCTTGCCAAGGGCTTTGCTTACATTTTCCCTTCTTTCTAAGGGATATTGACCTAGCGATCATTCAAAGTCTGAAAAGGACACAGGAGTTTAAGAACTGTTGCATTCCTGAGAAAAATAAAAGGGGAATTCTTACCAATATAGTTGGAGTTGAGCTAACTTAAAGGAAAAATGTGTTGCAATTTTGAGAGATTGAGTTAATTATTGCTCTGTAACTGGACTCTGAGTTGAAGCCTGTGACATCTGAATTAGAAATTTTCAGGTACCATTCTGTCTTAAATGGAGTTTAATGAAGAATTTATGACAGTTTGTGGTAGATGCAGATTACTTTGAGTGGTCAGGATAGTCCCTCCTGCTTCTCAAATTCATGAACTGGAAGATGGACTATCCAAATCAATGGAAGAGAATGGCTGGACCTAGGATTAAGGATTGAGATGATTAAGTTTTGAAGAACACATGAGCAACAGGAAGGCAAGGCTGGAACACTGAAGGTTTTTCTCCTGAGGCTTGGCTTCTTCACTGAGATTAGCTGCATTTTTGTTCTGAGGTTCTCGTTTTCCTTTGTGTTTGGATAATGTAAGCTCAGTTTCCTCCTGGCTTTTGTAGTTAAATCTTAAAGAAAAACACTAAATATACTTTAAAAGTTTCATTTTTTTTAGGTTGGTTACTTTGGCACCAGCCTTTGGCTTCATCTCAGGATGCAGCAATATTTAAAAGTGCTCTTTTCTTCTTGCTGAAGCCATGTGTGAGCTGAATAGAGGGGAAGATGGTCTCTCTCATGCCAGGTCCTGGACTTACTGTCTTGTGAACAGAACATTGAGCATAGCTTCTCAGTTCTCCATATCCTTTGCTACACTTTTTCTTATCAGAGAGAGTTACTTTTGTGGGTTTTTTTGGGGATGGGTTTGTTTTTCTTAATTCTGTGCTGTTCTTGGCAGGCTGGTACTTGTGGTAGCTTGTTGTCTATCAGTTTGGCCTGGGATGTTTGGCTCAGTAAAAGAGATTATCTTACAGGTCTGCTTCCTCCAGCAAGCTGGCACTGCTGGCCTGCTGTGGCTCTGCATACCAAGGAGAAAAGGAATGGAAATACAAGGGGAGAAATAAAGTTTGATGCAGGCTGTGCAGCCTGGGCTTGGCTCAGGGCGCAGTGAGAAAGCTGTGTTAGGGGGAGGTGATTTACTGAGCCCAATAGCTGAATATATTGAAAAGCAAAGACTTGGTCAGTTGTTACAGTAGAGACAGGTACAGCTAGGTTGTGTTTTGCATGCTTCGCCCATATACTGGAGGAAAGGAGATCTCTCTGGTGCTGCTTTGGGTTGTCATGGTTGGAACAGAATGTTTTGAGGAAGGATTATTCTTGGCAAATAAAGTGCTGTATTTGTTTTCTAGTACAGAGATGACTAGGTGTTCCTTGTAGTGTAGCTTTCCTGCATGCATGCACCACTTTTCCAGTGGATTCTGCTTATTTGGTCTTTGGAAAATGCACACTTGCTTTGGAAAAAGCTTTGCAGTTATTCTTCCTAATAATATACCCCAAAGAATTGGATGAATAAAAGGTCTAGGTAGTCGCCTTTTTATTTGAAATCTTGCTTTAAAATAGTTTTTCTTTTTGATCTTCTGACTAATTCAGTTTTAAAGTATGTGAAGTTGGTTGCTATGACACTAAAATTTTTCAATTCTGTTAGCTGATAATTTTCTGTTATCGTGGGATACCTTGATTTTCTGGATGTTCAGCTTATCAGTATCCATCACAGTGCATTAGGTGAAGAGCAGAGATCCTGCTTTCCCTGGGTACTAGCTTGTGGCATAATTGCAACCTTTTTTCAAGACAGGAGATGAAAACCCATCCTGTTCCATTTTTGAGCAGGGGTGACATTCATAGAAACTGTCCTGGAATGCTGGTATCTGAATGTCTGCAGCTCTGAGCTGAGAAATCTCCTTCAGGAGTTAGAGGTGTCTTTTTTCTCTGTGCTGCCTTTAGAGTTTTTGTGCATGAGTTTATTTAATTTTATTCCTTTAGAAAAATGTGTCTTTTAGATCTTACAGCTTTGTGAGCTTAGATTTCCCGTGTTCGCATTAGAGTGCGTTTCTTGTTTGTAATGTCTACAATTTTGCCTTAAACTGAACACCTGATGCCTTTAGTAACAGTAGGCTAAAGACTAATGGTACACATGGAATGTCCCTTTTGCCAAGTAACACCATAGGGAAAAATGACCATCATCATGCAGGACAGGAATGACTATTTGCTGCATTTGTTATTTTTTGTGCATTTTTGCCTGAAACAATGCATTGCTGAGAAGTGCTGAGGTGGCAAAAGGTAGTTAATGTAATAAGTTTTCATGGTTTCTCTACATACCTGAAGTATTTTACTCCTTTCCAGTTAGTGGTAGAACTGTGTGCTCTTTTGTGAAAAACTTTTTAGTTTCCTTAGGTGATTCTCAGGAGTTTTGAGTCTCTTTTAGAGAATGCAAGTGGTTATGCTGATGTAATTAAGTGCTTGTATGTCACAGTGTGGGTTAATACCAAATAGCTCTTACAGCCCTGCTATGCAAAATCAATCAGGCAAATGTGCTGTCTTTTGTTTAAAAAATAATGACTAGCTTAATCTGGTAGCAAGTTTGCTGTCTAGATCTTTTGAATCTTAATAGGAAGCTCACCAGCCTTCATCATGCTCAGTAGTTTGCTAATTGAGGCTTTCTTTTCTAGGCTGTTCTGTTATTGCAGGGTAAAATACTTTGCACCAAGTGAACTGCAAAACAAACTCAGCAGAGCATGCATTCTTCTAAGTGTTGAAGTAATTGCTCTACAAAAAGGTTTTGGTGGAATTAAACAAAAGACAACAAACCCAAACCTGCTTGGCTTGTAGACCTTCTGTGACAGTCCAGACTTGATTTGAGCTGAGTCAACTTTTGTTAGTCTGTTCTCAGCTGAGTTGAAATAAGATCTGGAAGAAGTTTGCAGTCAGCTCTTTCCTTACCAATTGAATTTTTGGCTTCTGTCTTTCTCTGTGGCCTATCTGTGTATGTCACAAAATCAGAAAAACTAACTACTTTCAAGTAAAATCACTGCAATGCTGCAGTTGTCATAATCTGCAACAGGAATTGTTCATGAGACTGCAGTTCTTCAGCTGTGTTCATGGTGATCTAAACAAATCAATATTAATGTGATCCTCTTGTAAAATTCAGGCTGGTCAAAACTGTCTCCACTTATACAAGGTCCTGATTAACTGCAGGTGCAGAGAACTGTTGACTCTAGTTTTATTTGTCAAGCATTTTGTTTTGCTGTTCGCTTATGACGTTGTGTTGACTCAGATGCTTTTTTGGTCATGAAATTATAGAACCATAAGAGTGGTTGGAAGGGACCTTAAAGGTTGTCTCATCCCAAGCCCCCTGCCAGGAACACAGGCACCTTCCACTAGATCAGGTTGCTCCAAGCCCCCCTGGACGATTCCAGGAATGAGGCATCCACAACTTCTTGTCAACCAACAGCCCCAATTCCTGCCTTGACTGTTCCTTTTGAACTGCTTCTAGGAACACACCATATTTTTGATGCTTCAACATCTGAGATGTGTGAGGGGTGAGATGCTGGATCTCTCACCATGACACAGGTATTCAAATTTGTGGTGACATCTGTCTTAACTTACTGAAGCCTATAGAGCTGACTGTGCAGCAGAGGTCAGAGATTTTATGAATGTAGTAACATTGCTTACTTTTTTAACTGGAGGCTTGCAGGCAGTGATCAGTAGCCATCTTCACTTGTTTCTGATCAGTTGTGTGAAGCAACACTAGGTTTTAAAGCCAAAAAGAGAAAATGCTGAAACAGTTTATGTTGTAAATCTTTCCTGCATTTTTATGAAACAGAATGCTGGAATGAGACTCCCATGGTGAATGCTTGTCCTGTCTCTAGGAATCACCTGGGAGGGTGTGCTTCTAGGGAACATTTCCCTGAACTGATTCACATCTCTAAAGATGTACACTCATTTTAATATTACTGTTAATAGCCTTAATTAGATGTATATGTCCTACTAGCTGTAGGAAGGATGGTTTTCTGTACTTCCCTCACAGAACACAAAGCTTTGCAGTGTTTCATATTTTTGCTTCGTGGTCTGTGGTTTAGCAGGCACCAAACATATGGTGTACCATCACTGATAATACTCTCACCTCTGACTCCAGAAATAGCAGCACTGTATAGGGCAGAGTTGCCTGGAATAATGCAGTTTGTTCCAGCTCAGACACTCAGCAGTGTGGCTTGAGCTTGTCCACATCAAACCCCTCTCACGTGCTCTGGGGCTATGTTGGCTTCCTTTCCATGAGCAGCTCACAGGTAAGGCTTACACGAATGGGAAAAGTGTACAACAGACCACAAACTACAGGGTTTTTGGTTTCCCTCCCCTCCTCCAGGCATTTGTGAAGTCTTCCAGCATCCTCTTGTATAAACCATAGTCTAAACTTGTTCTGCTAGGGAGGGTGCTGATGGAATTTAAATTCTTCTCTTTGTATGTCAGCTCTTCCCAAAGTAATTTCCCCAAATACTTTCCTCCCTTGAGGCATTTCAGTGAAATCCATCATGACTTTGTGATGCTCTCCAAGATTACTTAGTAAATGTTATCCTCTAATGTCAGTTTTATTCACTAGGGTCCAGTATCTCAGACTTAGTATACTTGAAAAAGGCATTTTCTGAAAACTTTCTGAGAATGCTGGAGAGCTCAGGTAAGGCTATGTGGTGCTGGCATGAAGCTGGGAGAAGGATTCAACTTGAATTTCTCTGTCGTATAGTTAAAAGAGAGGATGGGGTCAGTGCTCTAGTCACTTAACCTGCTGGGTTTTGCCCCACCACAGCTGTATTATCCAGTGTGGTGTCTGGATTGGTTTAGGGAAAATGGAATAGGACAAACGTTTCTATTGCTTAGAGCTGTACATCATTAATAACTTTAAATACCATGGCAGCATATTGTTGCCATCTTAAAGTGATCGTTTGTCTGTTGAGAGATGGAGTTTGATCTCTGACTGTAAACACTTCTACTTTGCCTACTGGGATCACAAATTTGGAATTGGGATCTTGTCTAGGAGATCAGAGTTTTAGGTTAAAAAAAAATCCCCTCTGTGAACCTAATATGAAGGTATTTAAACAAGAATGATAAAAAAGGAAGATGTTAAGAGACGGTAGCAGAGTAGCTTAGAGGTTATTAGGCATTACAATATTGGAGAACACTTGTATATCTTAAAATCTTTGTCTCAGGTTTTAAGGTAGAGTATTATTTCATACACTGTGATTGTTATGATTTTAAATTGGGGCAGAAGAATCTTTCCAAACTGAACTTTTTTCCTTAGCAGCCATTTAAATTAAACTTGTGGAGGCTGGCTAATATTATGATCCACTATTTTGGGAGCCAATGATGCTGAAAGTACTCCGAAATAGCCCTTCTGGGCTTTAGTATGGCTTTCTAACTTCTTTGTATGTTGCACACTTTTTGTAGCATTAAAAGCTGTAAAATATATCAAAAGATCATATTTGAAGAGTGTCTAAAATAATGCCTCAAAGCTGTCAAAACACTGCACATGAGTAAAATTTGGGCAGTGTGAGTACAGTGCTATTTGCTCCCACATTTATAGAGCTTGTTCTTTGTTCTTCGTTCTTTCTTCTTTTGGGGTTTGATCCATTGGTAGCACTTCACACCTGAATCCAGGCCTTCAGAAGAGCTTCTTTCTGGTGAATCCGGAAGATGGAGAATTGAACAGCACAGCCACTGCCCCAGTCATGAAGCCACCTGGAAACAAAGGGAGGGAAAATGATGTCAGGGTTATTCCCTTGTAGAAGCTGCTGTGCAGAAGCTCAGAGGATCCAGTCACAGGCAGACAATGCTTTTTGCTGCTGTTTTCCGGCTGGGACTCTTGCTTCTCATGGGATACTAGAGCAGCAGGCTTGTGTTGAGCATCTGAGCCTGTAGCTGTCATTAATAGCTAAGGTGGACACTGTTGTTGTTTGTTTTTTAGCATGGACTTTTTCATATCATTCAAATGAACAATCCAAAGCTATGCTAAGTCATCTAATTAGGCTTTCCAGAGCAAGGTACAGGAACAATCATTCCAGCCTGTTCTTGTGCAGAAAGTACATATTTTCACAGAAATAGACTGTAATATTCCTGATAACACTGATAAAATTACAGAATTGGTGGTGATGGTGAATGCAGTAGCGGGAAAAAATTATTCATTTTGCAGAGAAACAAACAAGAGGCTTTGATTAGAATTTCTTGGATCCTGTGGCATATTGCTGGGATTTTGACAATGGAAGTATTTATCTGGAAGTTCCAAGGTTTTAAGTTGGATGTGGTAACAGCAGAACGATGTTGCCTTTCCCTGGAAGAGGTACATGATCAGGTGAAACTTCCAGAATAACAATGACTTGGAGAGTGTAGCAATGCTTTCTATGCTGGTGTTCCAGGTGGTGGTAGTTGTTAGCGGCCCCCTTACTGAAGCACATCTTGCACCTTGCTCTGAGCATTGCCACCGCCCTGGTGTGAGCAGAACAACTTCCACGTCAATTACCTTTCCTTTGGAGTTACCTGTAGAGTCATCCAGTTTGCCTGGATGAGAAATGTGTTAGGATCCTGCGAAGCTTTGGGAGCTGCTGGTTCAAATAACTCTGCTTTGGTTTCCTCAGCTACAGTACTTGGCAGCAGTAGAATGGGGTACAGGCTGAAAGCATGGGCTGACAGTGAGTCTGTCTCCCTGCCGTGAACAGAGGTGAAGTTTGGTTGAGTTTGTTTGTTGTTTTTGCTTTTCAGCATGACATGTTCCATAACAGTTGAGCTTTGCCCCTACAGTCTTGAGAACGAGTAGTGTCTCTTCTTAATTGTGCCAGATTGCATTGGGATTTTTTAAACTTAGTCTCTTACCTGAATGATTCTATAATTCTTTGTTTGTTCTTCCTTACAATAAAAGATATGAACATATTTAACATTTAGTGGCAAGACTTGCTGTATCAAAAGATAAGAGGACACTGGGCGTCAATCTGAGTTACTTGATGTTCCACATCCTTTCTTACAGTCTGTTGCTAGCTTTAATCCATGAAAAATGCTTTGTGAAAATATGGAACAATTTCTTTTGCCTGTAGCATCTCAGAGTCTTAAAAACATTGTGGGTTTGAAATGGTGCTTCATCCTTCTTTTAGAGCAAATCTGCCACATGTTTTTGTCCAAAAGGAATTATAGGACTAAAAGAGTAGTAATATGCTATTTCTGTACGAAAATGCCTGAGGCTCTCATGAAACAGAAGTGTGGAGTAGAATGTCACTGACCTGAGGAATGTATTTGTTCTTATTTTTATATTCACATGTCTGGTAAATATTTGGGATTTGATTGCCATAGGCATTCTTCTTTCCAGAAAACTGCAACTCCTCCTTTTAATGTGACAGAGATACCCTGGGAGTAGTTGTGGAGGAGGGAAGGGGCACAGGCAACTTGTCCTCAAATTCTCTAGACGATGTGTCTTGCCAATTTTCTGGCAAATGTTTGTGAAGTCACATGTAAACTGCAACAGTTGATGGATCTACTTGGGAGTGTGTAAGAGCCTGAGATGTGTGTGATGAATACTGCTCATGACTTTGGGAATTCTGCAGTGCTCCCTTGGCTGTAACACTGTGGATGCATTTGGGTAGTTTTATCAATGAAATTCCCCATTGAGAAGAAAGTGCTTGCTGAGGAAAACAACAGATAAAGTTACCAAAATAACCCTTGCTCCCTGGACAGCTGCTGGAGGAGGGAAGAGTCTTGTCAGTCACACTTGGATTTGAATAACATGACATAACATCCTATCAAATGGTTTAGGGTGAATGGAGTGGGGGGCTGCTCTTCCAGCCCCTCAGGCTTGCTTTGTGTTCAGAGCTTGGTTGCTTGTGTAGGATGCATGGGATTGAAATGTTAAATTAAGTGTAATAGTTTTAAATCTTGGCATGTGTCAGGCTTGTCCAAGCTTAAATAAATTGAGTGCAGAACTAAAATGATGTGTATCTCTTACGCAGCTGTGCCATAGTTGAATAATTGATACATATGTGAGCAGGGCCCAATTTTATATAAGGTGTCTGAATTTTTGCAGAATGCCCTAGTGAACTTGAATGTATTTTCTTTCTCTGAGCTATTAAACAAGTTGTGAATAGTCTGTTCTTTTTATTTCTTAAAAAAAAAACCCCAAAAAAGATTCCCCAATTGACTTTATGCTGTTTGACCATTTACTTAGTTTTGGGGAATGCATGTCCTAAATGGTGATTTTGATGGGTGTTTCAAATAGTTTATGTTGCAAATCTGAGGCAGTACTCTTGCAGAGAGCAGAGGCAGTGGGTCTGTCTGCAGAATGACATGAAGGACCATGTTGGTCCATCCAATTCAGTAGTGAGTTCTGTGGTAGGTGGGGAATATATTCTAGAGATGTGTCAACAGTTACAGCTAAATTGCCATGGATTTGGGATTTCCCTATTCCCAGAAGGAGAAACAGCTTTAGCTTGGATATCTTTAGTAACAGTCTCTCTTTTGTTTGTTTAGGGAGTAAGCTGACCTGTTTGGTCACTCATCCAGAAATGTTTCAACATAAGTTTCTGAATGAGGTGATCGGCTCTTCTCCCAGGAGTGATTTCTCTGGATAAAATGGTGCATGTTCAGTGCAGCTTTCAAGTATTAGATGCAACTCTTTCAGCCTAAGATCTTGCTGCAATTGTTTGGAAACAAATGAGACAAATATGTTTGGTCACAGAGCTTTCTCTGTTTTAATGCTCGTTTTTGAAGAAGGGATGGTCTCAAAGACATGTTCTGATGGTTTGGGGAAGGAGTGGATAGCACTGTTTCAGCTGATAGAATATTTAGTTTGTCCTCTTCTAATGCCGCACACGATGGCATTCAGTAATGCCACTAATAACATAGGCCAATTATATGTTTATTTTAGGCTTTTCCTTTCTGAACCAAGTATTTTATTTATCCTGTGTCAGGGGAAGATGATTAAAAGATTCTAATGAACTTTTCCTGGAGGTTTTTTGTGCTTTTACTAATTCCTTGTTGGTAAGGTCAGCATTCCCTGGAGGTTTGCATGCTTCAGCCAGCCCTTGATATGTGTTTGTAGCTCTTGTCCCGCTTTTTATGCTGTCTTTGTGATGTGTTAAAACCTCTGCAGAGTGCTTTGAAGAGAGCATTCCTGGGAAAGCCATGTCTGGCTTTATTCTGTCATGTCTTGTGACACTCCTAGGAAGAGTGTTTACAGGAGAGGCTGAAGTGTGATGGCTTGCTGGCTAAGTCAGGCTGCTTCAGGTGCTCAGCTCTCTGGTTAAGAGTCTTGGAACTGAGAGGATAGAGAAAAATTCTCTAAAACAGCATGTTAGCATGAGCATCCATACTCTGGAGCGGAAACTGAGACACGGTGTTAGGATTACGCATTGCATGTTACCATCCTAAATCATGGTGATGGGTAACAGTTGGAGGTCTGGGTACCTGCTGGAGTGAGCATTGATCTGACTCAGAAGCACATTAAATCCATGAGTAATAAGTTTCTAACAGTTTTCTGCTTCACTGCTTTTTTGTTCAGGGAAAATGGGAGGTGATTCCAGCATGCTTGGCTGTGACTGGCAGTGCTTAGGAGTAGCTTCAGGTGTTTCAGTAGTCCCTGCTTCAGATATGCTCATCCTGGAGAGATCTGAACACTGTCAGCTCATCCAGGTAAAACCTGGGTGGCTGAAGTTGCAAGTCAAGACCTTGTGGGAGGAGTGTGATACTAAAGTCATGGAGGAGATGGTTCAGTTCCATGTAATGGAAATAGGGCAAAAACTTGGTGAAGCCTTGGTGGGAAAAGATATTATAGGAAATTCCATATTATATTTGGAATATAAATATATAAAAATATATTTAATATTTGTAAATATTATATATAAAAATATTATATATAAATATTTTAAAAATTTCCATATTATAGGAAACTGGGCTTAAGGGGGTTAAAATTTGTACCTGTGGCACGTGGCTGTGTAAATTAATTCAGATTAAATATCTAGGGAAGCTAATGGAAACATGTTTTAATGAACCCTGGCTAATTACTCTATTTAAAGTTCTTGATCAATACCCAGGAGATCTCAAACTGCTTGCAGATAGTTTTGTTTTTTTTAAACAACCTGCACATATAGATATTTTCAGTCTTCTGCATAAAATCAAAACAAATGGAGTCACTTGCTTTGTAGACTTCTGGTTCACCAGGGCTTTATAATATTTGGGAGTGGTCTGTAAATTAAAGCTGAAGACTTAAGCATTTTCAAAAGTATTAATTGTGAATTTTTGATGGGAAGTGCAAAGGAATAAATGGGCTTTAGGAAGCAGATACTAGGACAGAACAGAGTTTCTGAAATCTATGGTGTTAAGTGTATGACAAGGCAGCTGTGTGTGTTTTTCTAAGAGAGGAAAGAGTTCTTGTAAATATTTGCTTGTGCAAGTGACCTATATAAAGACCACCTCTTACTCAGAACCTTCATTTTCTTCAGAATACTGTGTCTGAATTTCAGTGGACTCAACATTAATATTAAATAGAAATGTCAGGCAGGCAGCCTTACCCTGAAGGCATAAACTACTGTCTTTGAATTGGTTCATATTAAGGAAGTTGGGATATGTTTAGTCTTTTCTGATTGAGCTAATTAGCAAAACTGCACTGCGTGTTCATAGCTAATACATCCCTGTGTGTGCAAATGGATAATGGATGCATAACCAAGCTTAGGAAAGGTAACCATTCAGCAAACAGCCTGCAACATTGCCTCCTTGAGACTTGTTTCATGGATTGTCCAGGTATTCTGTGACAACTGCCAAGTCTGTCAGATAGATGGCTTTTATTCCTGTCTGTATGCAACCCAGTGCAGCTTTTGGTCTCCCGTTGGTAGCAGCAGTGATTGAAACAATGGAGAAGTATCTTTGCACCCTGCTTTGACTGGTGTGGCAAGGGACTGGCTGTGCACAAGAAGGCTTCAGCAGTTGTCAGATGCACTAATGCTGTACTGCTTAAAGCCTTGCCCTCTTCCTGTACTTTGGTGGCAGAGGGTACAAGAAGCAGCATGTTCCTTGGAAAAGAAAGTTAGGAGCCTAGTAGTCTCATTAAGGGAATCCCAGGTATAATGTTCTCTGTATTGATGAATGTCAGATCACACTAACTTAAAACCACCCACAAACTCCACATTGTAGGTCTTGATGAAGTTTGTAAACCCTTGCAGGCTCCCACTGAAATGATTTAGTGGTTAATGGGCTGACTGAAAAGATTCTTTGCCTGGGAGCTTTTCAGAACTGAAACTGGCAATTATTTCGAGGAGCTGTTCCTGAGGTATGAACAGTCTTCTCAAAAGCTTTTTAGTTACACCCCAAAATTTGTTACATGGTAGAAAACTTGAGATGGAAGTTGTCACTTGCAGCCAGAGAAACCAGAGTCCAGCTGGGTGTTGAACTTTGCAAGAGAGAAGTCCCTGGAGCGGGCAGTGAGCAAACAGGGGTAAGGGATAACATGGAAATCATGGGACTTTGTGGCAGAATCCTGTTCTTCCCACTTTTACAGAAAACCAAACACACCCTTCTCATAAATTTGAGATCTTCCATTCTGTGCTGTCTGAAAGCTGCAGTTGTGTAATGTTGTGTTAGCATAGTGTTTCCTTGAAGTTCTTGGGAAGATCATGAGGTTGAAAAACAGCCAGTAAACATTGTTCTCCATATTTCTCCAGAAAAGAGGGGGAAAGTTGGAATGTTATGCTTTAGTGTCATTGTAGAGCTGGCTTTCCATGTTCCATTTAAATGTTGTTGCTTTTCTGCCTAACTCATCTGCTTTGTTTCATTGCTGATACATCTCTTGTTTAAATAGGGAAAATATCCCTGTTATGTTATTAAGAGATTGCTCAAGCATGACTAGAGATAAAATTAACTAGCAAGTGAGTGCTCTGCGCTTTGAGGAGTGGCTTCAGATGATAGCTCACATTCCCATACTAAAAATGACCTAAGGCAGTGATATAAAAAGACAGGGGTAGGTATGGGATATCAACTGGAGTGAAACCTTTCATCCAGTGGTGGATATGAAAGGACAAAATCTAACCTTAACCAGAAGATGTCTTTCTTTGTATGCAGAAGTGCAACAATTTTGACAACTATCAGTCTTTGGGACTTTCTGTGTTCATGCAGTTCGAAGCCAGTCTGGCTTGTGGCCTTTATGGGGCCTCTACTGAAGAGCCTCAGTAAATGATTGTAATCACAGTGTTCTTTCCTGCAATCTTGTTAGTCTCCAGCAAGAAGGTGGGGATCAGATATAGACAGGGTTTCTAGCTGCTGGGCTTGCTGATTTTCTATTTTTTTTCTTTTCTTTCCTTTTTCTCTTTTGTTAATACCCGTTTCACCTCAATTCTCCTGGATGTTCTAAAGGCAAAGAAGCTGCTGTACAGCTGTGATCACATCAAAACCTTCAAGTATACCAGCAAATCTTTTGAGAACAGGCAAATCTGTTCTGTAGTTTTACTGTAGTGAATTCCTAGTGTAGATCCCAAGTACTGGCTGAAGGATTTTCTCTCCATGTGATTTGGTGTCTGCTTGGATTTCCAATGGCAACAGCTGTGCTGGTGAAAAATCATGTGTCTAGTTGATGTCTTGATGTCTTCCTAAGAAACATGTAGAAAAGGCCATAGCCATTCAGACTTCCTAGGAACAAAAGTGATGAGTTAACACAGTAATAGTACTTGGTTTTCATCCTTTACTACTTAATTTTCTGTAGATCTGTGGCTAATAATATAATAGAATGTTACATTTTCCTCAACCTCTTAGGTAGTTGAAACAAATGGGTTTTTTTATTAATGGGTCATCTACTGGCAGTTGTATTCATTGATGTAAGTATTATTACAGAGGCAACGCAGCTGGTGGTCCACAGGTTGGTATGTTGATGGTTGTGTTCAAATTTCTGCTTAATTCAGTGTTAAAATTGGATGTCTGGTTGTGTTGCTCTATGCAGACTCCTTTGCAAGTTGTCTGCAAGTAGTTCAAGCTGGTGCTTCTTAAAAATCAAAGAACCTTGCAGCCAGCTCAGTTGGTATAAAATTATTTTCTTGGATCTCACAGCAGCTTTACATTCTCTTGCAAGGTTATCCTTGCACATTTTTGGAGCTTTAGTTCATTCAACTAGTTTGTGTTTGCATGCAGTATTTCCTTTGCTGGTTTACGAGGCACCTCTTGTGCCACATCTTGTTGCTGTGCTTAGTTAAGCCAGTTGAGCTGCTGGCAGGGCCAAGCTGTGCACTGAATTCCTGATGGATCAGGAGGTTGCAGGGTGGACCCAAAGCTTTGATCAACCATTAACTTGAACAGCCCAGCTCCTCAGACAGTGGTACTGGTGATGGTGTTCAGGATGAACAAAGATGGGGATGTGTAAAGAGTGGAGCAGGGTGGATCCTAGAGCCTGGTTTGAGCTGCCATGCTTCAGTGTGTTTGGTCTCCGGAGCAGCATCTGAGTTCCACAGGCAAAATGGTCAAGGAGCTGAGCACTTCTTAGATGAGTCTTAAACACTTAAGAGTGCCTGTTAAAAGCACAAAAGTTGTACATGAATCTCAGCAGCTGAAAGTCTTTATTCAAGTCCATCAGCTTACGGATATCCTGAAAATTGAAGATACAGTGTAGTGTTAAAATGAGGTACAGCCTTGTAGTGGTATTGCTGTCTGTCTTGAAATAATTTGAAAGTTATTGTCTGATAACATCAAGTGCTCAGTCTTGAAAGTTCTGGAGAAAATTAAATGATTTCTCAGAAGTTGAGGTGCCAGTGAGTCTAATGTATGACAAACAGCAGCAGTAATTCAGTTTTATTAGACTTGGCAACGTAACACCTCTACAACGAAGCTGAAGGGGCATTTGATTTAAGCATAATACTCTAAGTATTAGTGTATAAAAGAAGGTTCAAAGAGAGAGGATGCTACAGAATGTTTCCAGGTAGTTAAAATTCCATAACACCTTTTTTCCTTGCTACCTCCTGTCTTCTTAATCCTGCCACTGCCAGTGAATGTGACTTCTGAGCAGAACTGGGTGAACATGCAGACTTGAGAGCTGCACAGACCTAATCAGTTGCTAAGCTTTCTCTCTGGCATACTCTAACAATGCTTTTCTTATTCTGTTTAATTTCGTACTGTGGTAAAAGGAGGCTTTCTGGTTAGACTAATTTACCATTATTTTCTCTAGCATTGCTCAGACTTGCATATTTGTTTTGCACATCTCAAAAGATGTCTGATATTAAACCAGTTTTAGTTTTTCCAAATCTGAGATGGGCATATATTGAAATGGATGCTCAGTCAGTAAAAAGAGCACCTTGATTTACTGTGAACTTCTGGGTGGGAAAATGTCCTTTAAAGAAGGATATAGACTTTATGGAAATGCGTTGTTGTCCTTTCTAGTCAATACAGAAAGGTTGTCTGGTGCAATTTTCTGGTGACCTGTTTCTAATTAACATGCAAATTAACTGCTTGGTGCTGGAAATCAGGATTGCAAATACGAAGTGCTAATATGCATTAGGCTGGGAAATCCCCGGCATCTGTTAAAGCTCCAGCACTGTCTGTCTGCCTTGTGTTTGCTGTTGCCTGCAGAGCGGTTCCCTCTGGAGAAAGAGCTACTGCAACCTGCTGTCAAACGGCTCCTTTGTCTCACTTTAAAGAGAACAGGTTTTAATTTTGTGATGTTGATGCTTATTGCCTCACATAGGGAGTCATTTGAGTGCACTTACAGCCCTGGTTCACCAAAACTGGCTGTCGTGAAAACAGTCAAGATGAGCTACTTCAGATATTTCCCCAGAGGAATTGCAGTGTTTCATGAAATAACTTACTTCTTTGTATTAGTGTTACAAGTGCCAACTAAATGAAGAAATTAGCATATTTATTAGTGTTTGTCATCACTTAAAATTTGGATTTTCATTAAATGCAGCTGTATGATTTTATATTTAGAGAGTGACTTTGATCTAACAGGTAGAGATGATTAATTTAGTAAAGGTCTGGTCAAAAGTGGGGTTGTACCTTTGTCTTTGAGGCATCTGCTTATTTTCATGCCACAAAACATCTTGTTTTTCCTCTTCAGCATTTTTGTGCCAACATTACCTACTACCAATGATCATAACAGCTGATTTAGTAACACATTTTGGCACAAGGTATGTAAGGTACAATAAAACTCCACTTGATTTTTGCATCGCAGCTTGTTTCTAGTGCTGGCAGTTTGAGAGAGACCTTTTGTGCAAACTGGGCAAATTTCAAGTGGAAAAAATGAAGCAAAAAAGTGCTCAAAACCCCTTTTCTTCACCAAAATGCAGCTAAAACTTAAGCTTTTAAGAGAATTATATTGAAACATCGAACTGTCAACAAAATTTGGTCTGTTTTCAAGTGGAGGAAAAATCACTTTTAGTCATGTAAATTGGTTCAAAGAGTTAATAATCAAATGTTTTGGTTGCAGATAGACTCAGCTCTCTGAATTCTCCCAAAGCAGGTTGTCATCCTGTCTCTCGCAAGCTAGTTCTGGAAGAAACAGTGGGAGTGTGTGTAGTGAGTCTGCCCCATTCTGAGTGTCACTAAACTGCACCAATAAAGGTGTCTGGAAGGGAATCTGTCTGAAATTTTTTACTAACTAGGTTGGGGCAATATAGTAACAAAGTTACTTTTGAAAAAAAATTGTAGCTCAAATTAGCATGGAGGCTGTTAATGAGCCTAATTAAAAATAAAGATTTCTGAAAAAAACAGCATGAATTACTTTTCAATTCAGGGGTGTTCTTGCCTATAGGCTGTACTTTTTTTCAGAAGATACTATAAATCTGCCTGAGAAGAATGAAAGCATTTCAGCAAACCGCCTGTCGTCACTTTGCCCTGTGGTGCTGCTGTGTAAAGCCCGAGCACCGTGCACCTTTCGTGGCTCTCTTGTCTTTACAGCGTAAAGCCTCACTCTGCTAATCCTGCTTCCACCGAAACTTTAAATAGAAGATGAGGAAGAGGGATCAAGTCTTCAGTTCAAATAATTGATGGATTAACTCAGATTTGCTTATCTCAAAGGGCAGTAAGAACTGGCTTCCAGTGGTGAGCCCCACCTGCATTAGGAGGATCTCGCTTGTCCTGACAAGGCTTCCTGCAGCACAGTCGTTGAAGGAGGCAGGCTTCCAGAAATGTGTGGGAAACTACCTGGGTGTTTTAGAGGGTGTGTTGCTCCACCAAGTCAGCAAACTTAGTGCCAGGTCTGTGCAATTGGTTTTGTAGGGAAATTTCCTATTCCAGATGTGCGATCTCTTCCTCCAGTTGTGGAGTTGAACTGAGCACTTGTGATAACTTGCTGAGTTAAAAATAACAGGTTGTATTTCCCCTTAGATCAGGCAAAGCATCTTGCATCCACCTCCCCCTTTCCTAAAAGCAAGCCACAATTAGTCTTGGTTTCCAGAAGCAATTTTTATTTATGGAGTTGTAGAGCTCTCATTTGCCTACTCCTGTGGTTGCATGTTCATCAGGTTATCCTTGTTCAGCACTTCACTAGGAATGGGAGGGCTGGGATCAGTGAAGGACAGATCACTGGAAAGCATGAGAGAAAAATACATGTTTTAATCATACTTTATCTTCCCAATTTCATGTTGCAAGAACAAGTGGAGCAGCTTGGTTTTCTGTCAGCCGTTGTCTTCTTGTGCAATAACAGCTGGTTACTTGAGGAAGTAGGACCATAGTTTCTGAAACCAGGGTAGCATTGCTTGTACTCAGAGAAGCAGCTTTGCAAGTTGCAATGGGCCGAAGCCTCGGATGTCTTAAATTACTTGCAAATGTGTGAATCTGTGGGAAACTACAGATCTAGTGCTTGTGGTAACAAGCCTGGGAGCTTAGTCAGAGCGGAACAGCCTTTCTGGCAGTGGTTTAAGTTGGATTTGGTGTAGGGGCTCCCTTGTGGTTGTTGCATGTTTCTGACAACTTGGTGGTTGCCTGCAAAACGTTGGGTTTGCAAGTCTTGTGCTCTAAAATGTGATGAGAAATAAAACTGATGAGGAACAAACCAGCTTTTTTGCCACACAGTACATTTAGCACAGGAAGGTGTGTGCAGTAAAGTGAAGACTTCAGAATAAGTCCTGAAACCTCATATTAATCTACAATTCACTCTCATTTCTCATCCAATTTGCCTGAAGAATTGGCAGTCACTCTGGCACACTGGGCCTTCTTATTTATAAAAATCACTCTGTTAAGAGTCAGCCAAGCTCTTCTGTCAGCCTGCAAGTGTAACTTCCTGGCAGGTTTGTGGCCTTTGGTTTCTTAGGGTAAGAGCTGCTCCCAGGATTTGAGATTAATAGTACAGAGATTTTTCTTTCGAGATTCTAGCCTGCTTTCAGGTTGAGCTGGGCCTGGGGATTGTTTTTGAGAGAGCATGTTCACGATGGCTCAGGCTGATCCAGGTTAATACTGCACTTACCCTGTGTCATCCTTTCCCCCACCAGCGCTGACCCTGGAGGCTGTTGTGTGTGGCATCATCTCGGTGGAAAGCAGGAAACCAGAAAACTGCTTACAGAAGTTCGTAAGGAGAAGCAAGGAGAGGGGTTTGGGGTTTTTTTTTATCCTCCCTGGTCAACTGATGAATGTTACAATTCACCAACTCTTAATTTGTTTCCTGAGTTCTGACTGACTTTGCTTAAGTATGTATAAAGCACCAGAGACGTTTTGCTTTGTAACACAGATGCAGTGGAAGGCTTTGTATCGCTGGACAGGGTTAGATGGACATTTAATTGTATTGCACCTCTGTGCATTGTGCACCTTCTGTTGCTCCTTGCCAAATGTGGGTGACAGTGGAATGTCAGTGCTTTGCCAACTTGAGAGGTGTGAATATGATTGGCTTGTCAAGTGCTCTGCTGAGCAGTCACCTTAGTTGTGTAGCACTAAGTGTTTTATTTTGAATTCAATTGTTTTGGGGCTTGTCTTGAAAAAAAAAAAGACCATTTCTTGTGCTTAAATAGATGAAAATTAAAGTTATTTCACAGTATTCTCTTCTTGACCTCAGTGTTTAGGCTGGTTTGGTAATTTCCTAGACTATCCATTATAAAAATACCCTTGTTAATCTGGTAGCCTCAGGTAATGTGGTAGATGCTACATGATAGTCAGAAATGTAAACCTGAATCTCCTAAACTCAATTTTGCAGGCTTCAGGAAGCCTGAAAATGTTACTTTTGGAATGCCTGGGTTGTGATTAAATGAAAATTGTCTGATCATGGCAGTTCTTAATTTGCTCTAAGGCTTTTCTGTCCTTGCTTCTTGTTTTGGAGGGCAAAGAGGATGGAGGTAATGTATTGCTATGTGCTCTAGTCTGGGCAAAGAGCACTGAACCACGTGTGTTGATGACAAGCCTGGCACTCACCATGAATTGCATATTTAGAAATGTAGCTGATAAAAATGCATACAAAGGAAAAGAAAAATCTTTAAATCATCTTTACAAGCCCAGACTATTCTATGATTCTATGATCTTGCTCTCATTATGTAAGTCATGTCTCTTCCTTATTGTGCAATCTGAGTTCAAATGTAGTTTGTAGAAGATTTTGTGTGATAACTTTCTAATTCTTGGGTGTTGGAAAACTCTTAAAGATTCTCTGAATGCTGAATTGGTGCTGGAGGAGATTTTGCTCTTGAATTTGTTCTCCATCTGCTCTTGTTTTTTCAGATGCTTCAAACTCCTGTTGTGTCCATGTAGGGACTCTTACCCAAGTGATTCCATTGGACTGTTGAATGCTCACTTTTAGTATATATTTTGCTAAGATTTAATTTTCACTAAAAATAAAAAAGTAAATCATAAGTTTCTCCTAAGAGGTAGTATCAGTTCTTACTGTGCCAGGTATTCTTTCTTTGTAGACATTTATCAGGCATGCTTCTACTTCTTGACTCACTTGGAAATAACTGACTTCTTCTGAAGGAGATCTGTTTGATAAATGTCATACCTCTGGTATTCTGGGGTTTATCTCTCCTTAAAAACTGCCTTTGAAGAATTGTATATCCATCATCTACTCTGTATTGTGTGACAATCATAAAAGGCAGAGAAAAGTTAATTGATAATCTGGTGGGTACATTTTAAAGTTTTGTTTTGTTTTTGCGTGGAGATTAACAAGATTTTTCAGGCATCAGAGTTAATTCTCACCCTGAGCAAGAACTCCTCAAGGCTACTATTTAAAGACACTGAAGGAGACCAAAGTGGGTGGTTTTGGTCACAATTTGGTCACAATGAATGCTTACAGCATTCAAATCTCACCTTGCTGTGAAAGTTGTGCTATTCCAACATTTTTTTCTTATCATGCAGATAGGAATATGCATGCAAGGGATTTGAACACTCACATGGGGTGGAAAACTGCTTACTTGTGGGTACTGCTGTCACCTCTTCCCCTGAATGTCCCCAGAAGTATGCCACTGCCTTTTTGTGGACATGCAAACCACATCAGCTACCTGTGCCACTTGGATAAGAACAGATCAAGTTCTTGAAGTCCCATTCTCAAGCATTATCTGTTGGGGAAACATCTTTATTCTGCTTATTGGTCCGGACAAAATAATTTCCCCACGTTACTGGGTTCTTCAGTGAGAATTGTCTGGGCTTTACCATCAGCATACTGGAACTAATCCTGAAAACTAGGTATTTCCTGTTGGGCATTTCTGTGCCTTTAGAGATTGGAGATTTGCTGTGGTGTTCATTCCTTCAGCCACAACCAGGCTTCAGAAGTTGTGTACCTTCAAATAGTTTAATAGTGTGTGACTATTGAAGCTATCACCACTGATCAGAGACCAGAATGATGTGTTTTCTATCAAGTGGTAATTGTTACTGACTGAATACTTAAACTTGAAGTTCTCTTTTAGACATAACAGAAAATTCTCTTATAGCAAGAAGACAGCATAGTACTTGCCTGAGTACTTGCCTGCAGCCCTTCCAGCCTGCCCTAGATTTTAGGTTCTGTATTCCTGAGCCTTGTAATTTATTTTACTGTTTGTCAGGAATAATGGTGAGAAAGAACAACCAGCTGTTTCTAGAGCAGTTGAATTGTTGATTCAATTCCTGTGTTTTGACAGGTGAGAATTGTTCAGCAGTGATGCTGGTGGTGATCCTGTGCAGAGCGTTGTGCCATGTGTTGGTACGGAGCCGTGGCAGTGACGAGCTTATTGCTGTTCTCCCCTTTGCCTCCCTCCCCCATTATTTTCTCTCTGTCGTTATTAGCAGAAAAGCTGTAGGTGTGCTCAGTCTTTTTAATTGCAGCTTGTCTTTATTCATAGCTTTTTAAGTAGGAGTTATGGAAACAGTAATTGGGAGGATTTGCAGGCAGGTGTCTGGCTCTCCTGCATCCCAGTGAGACATTTTTTCTACTAACGTTGCTTTCCAGAAAGCTCTTCAAGCTCACTTCTAAAATCCAGCATCAAATGTGGCTTTTATTTTTTTTTAAGTTGCTCATCTGTGCGAAACTAGTCAGCTATAATTTCTTTGTTTGGCTTGAGGGGAACTGTTACTGACCTGGCTGCTTACCATGGTATCATTTTAAATGCCTCAAATTACCATTATGGTTCAGAATTTTCAAGCAAAATGCTTTGGGTTTATGGCTCTATCTAACTATTGAGCTGAGCAGTTCAAGCTGAAAAACCCTAGTGGTTTTTGGAAAAGGAGCTCTCAAAAACACAAAATACGTTAAAAGCCAGGCTTCTATGGGAGAACAGACCAGTACCTACGGGGAAGTGTGCTGCAGCTCAGTGCTTCAGGCTTCTTCTGGGAACAAGGTTAACAGTTTAAGCATGTATCTAACTTTATGAGGAACTGCAAAGCTATAAATAAGATGAATTATGTAGAGTTTTCTTTATTTTTGTCCTCTGTTCTGTGTAGTGAAGATAGGTACTTGGTTTGGTCCTGTAACGGGGCTTTTGTTTGCATATTTTCAAGGCAAGCAGAATTTTTATTCGGTAGTTTGTTACTAATCCCATGGAAACCTTGCCTTAGCACTGGCTGTAAAGACTTATTCATGCTGATTTTTCTGTTGAACGAAATCCAAGCAATTTTATCCAGGGTTTGCTTTTCTTCCAGTTATATAAAGAAAATATTATGATTCATCCAGGTGAAAAGTTCTGCAGCTGTGTACAGCACCGTGCTGGTCCCGTGCTTTTGAAGAAATTATACCCAAGCAAAGGCGAGAAAAAAATACATTTAGTTGGCATTTCATATGTAGTCTCTTAAAATGACTCGTGGCTTGCATCTGCCTTTCCCCCCTGTATTCCATACACAGATTCCTAAATAGCCAAAGTGTGCTGTGTGCTATGAATCAGGCCTGCCAGTGGGTTGATGATTCATTTCCTTATTGGTGCAGATGTGTATAGTAAATGTTTCTGGATAACTCTTTTCATATGAAATGTGTCTCCCCTGTGGGAAATGAACACACAGCAATTGCTTTCATTAGGTGTGCACAAAAACTTCATCCTGAAAAAAAAGCTCAAATGGCTATTCTTGGTGAAGAAAAGGTTATCTTGAAGCAATGGTTGAATGCTGGAAACTGCTGTGTGATCCCACTTGAGGTTTTTTTTTTGGTTTTTTTTTTTTTGGTTTTTTTGGTTTTTTTTTGGTTTGTTTTTTTGTTTTTTTTTTTTAATCTTGCCTCTTTGTCCAGCTTCAAAACAAGCTGCCATTTATACCAGCACAGTTCTTTAGGTAAATTCTATAAGCATTTTTAAAATTAAATTTCAGTAAGACTCCTTTTGAATGGCATGCTCTACTTCTTGGCCAAGAAGGAATGAAGCACTACTATATTTTTCACATCAGTAAAGGCATTAGCACAGTAGATTTGTTGAAAATTGTTTTAGATAAAATCTAGGTGTGTGTTGCTGAAGTATAGCAGAAATGGGGTAGTAAAGTAAAATAAAGTGCATTAGCCATGTGGCACTGCTGGAGTCTCCAAGACGAAAAATGTAATTTCTGCTTTGGTGCTGGGGTCTGTGACTGAGCACTGCACCTGGCAGCCCTGCTGTGAGTCACTGAGCCCGGCCGCCTTCACTCGCCAAGACATTTATAACTTGGTTTAATGTTGTGATGTATAATCTGTCTGAATGCAGAATGCCTAATGATGTTGTGAATCAGCTGGTTTCATCTTGTCTTTCTGGTCTTTTTCTTGTCATGGCTCTTGCAAAAGGAGAACCAGACGCTAGGGAAATAAATTTACCACAACAATTTGTGTGGCTCCCAGGCAGATTGATTTAAATAAGCAAGAAGCTTAGATTTGAATAATTTCAGTCTTGCTTGAACACTCTAGTAATCTTTCTAGAGCTTTCTAGTTTGGTGATATTATATTGCAGCTAATCTTAGCTTTTATTGCTAAGCTTGGTATGTTTCCTGACTAAATTGATATGATCTGTAATTATTTAAATGCTTGCATGTTAATGTTTCTGTCTTTTTTTAATAATGTTTAAAAATGGCAAGCCATTATCTACTGAATTACTTTTCTATGCATTAAGCTGCTTTTGGATAGAAATGGGAAACTTAATTAAAATGTGGAAGATGAGTATTGTTGAAGTAGAACTAAAGTACTAAAATACTAGATCAGATCAGTTGTTTTACATGGAATAATTCTTAATACATTAGTCTAGCTTTCCTGGTCATTGTGACCTTTGAGACTTGAGAACAAGGATTTTTTTTTTTTTTTTTTTAATTTCTTAATTATTAGGAAAAAAAATACTCTCTTCTCAATTCCTGTTCAGAGCCTCATCTTCAAGGTATTGATGTGAATGCAGTTTTAATTGAGAATCTGTTTTGTCTGCACCTGCGGAAAGGGCTCATTTGTCAGAAGGTGGAGATGAGCTTACAGAGCAGGAGAAGAAAGGTTTGCTCTGGAAGTGTGTTAGCAGGTTCCCAAGTGGTGTATTGATGCCTTAAAGAGCAGAAGCACTGTCTGTCCTTGTCACACAGCAGTCCTCCAGTATCCTCCTGAATTTTGAATTTGGTACACCTTGCCCAGTCTTATTGCTTGATGGTACCATCCTTCAGGTGGACTTGGTGGTTGTTTTGGTTCTCCAGTGCAAGGAGAAAGGACTCGAATTCTGGTTGCATGTGCTTCCTTGAATTTCTTCTGTTTCTTAGTCAGAGGCAGGTGGTAGGTACCTGTCTGTGACTAAGGCTTTAGTTGGCTTATCCTGACCAGTGTTTTTTGCCTGATCCAGAATGCATTTATCTAAAATTCATCTTACTGAGGACAATGGCAAAAATGGTAACTATAGCTGTTAAATTGTGAGTACAACAGGATGGACACCCTGCCTGGCTGCCATAAAGAGAGTTTCAGAACTTTCTGTTGAGTGCCTTCTAACTACATTTATTAAGGACTTAAAATTGATGGTAAAGTTGTTTTCAGCTATTACGTGAGAAGCAGAGCTCAGTACTGCCTTCTGAAGTGCAGGGTAGCATAGGGAGCAGGGTTTATTTTGGATGTGCATCTCATGGGCAGCCCTTCCTGTATGGGAGGAACTTGAAATGCAAGCGGGGCATTGTGCTGTTTCTAGGACTCCCTAAAAATAGCCTACAGATCTTTCCCGCTGAGTTCAGCGGGTCATGGTGAGAATCCAGCAAAACAGATCTCATGAGGGAAGCTCATCCAGGGTTGGAGAAATCCTCTGGACTGCCGAGGCAATGTCCTGATTCTCTGTTGCAGAGTGATGCTGCTTGCAAGCTGCTGTTGTGGGCTGTGCTGTAGACCTTAATACATGTTAGTCCTTTGTGCTTATTTGCTTATTCCTACTGTGTACAAGTGCAGTGTTGTTCCTTAAGTGAATTTATATTGGCCTCTCTAGTTCAATAGACTGGTCTCTTTTGAATAAACAGAAAGTTTTCAACAGAGAAGTTTCTTTGGGAGAATTGGAGAATGAATAATGTAACAAGTCTTGCTTTTTCCTGGTATAGGGTTATCTCTTAAGGTATTTTTAAATCCTGGCTTCTGGCCCTTGTTAGTGGTGTCAAGTCAAGAGCTTGTGTGGCTTTTGACTTGACATGGCTCTTCTCAGCTCCCATGTTGTGTTGACATAATGAACTTACACTGGGACGTGTCCTAACAGTGTTTTCACTGCTGTCACCATAGCCTTGGGGAGCCACAAGTTGCCATTGGATTCCCTCCGCAGCTGTGCAATACCTACGGCTTTTCCAGTGAGCTTGTGAATATGGTAATGAAGAAATGAAGGATGGACTCAGCTGAGGAAGGGTGGTGGCTGGGCCTGGTCTTTTTTTTTTCATGTTTGAATAGTACTGTGGTAAAATTGACACATAAAAGGGAATGATAAAGTCAGCGACTGTAGTTAGTGCTTAAGTGAGAGAAGAACTGAATCAGTTTATTTTAACAGCAGGTAGTCACCCTACTTGGGACTTTTGTTCTTTGCCTGCTTCTCACTGCAGTGAAGAAGCAAGTGATGTGCTGGGCCCCTGCAGATCGTCTGAAGAAAATTCAATTCCAGTGTTTTATTTCAAATCTAGCTGTTAGGAGTGTCTGAACACTGGCTGTGCTCGGGGTGCTTTTGCTTTTGAGGGAGACTTCCCCATCGCATTTCATCTTAACAGCCAGGGCCCAGGAGACTTTGTGCTTTCAGGAAATCTCTTGCAGGGTAATAGCACTGGAAAGCTGGTATGTGGGGTCCCTTGGTACATCCTGCCCCTCTTGTTGGCATTAGCAGATAACGAAACAGATATTGAATATTGCATGGGAATTCAGGGTGACATACCATTAAGAAGACTAAAATAGTCTTTTTCTTGTGACAGCCAAGGACTAGTGCTTGGTGTTGTGTAAGAACTGCTACAGGCCTGTTCATCCATGTGTAATGTAACATCCATCATGTTTTGGAAGTAGTGATGTTAAATGTAATTGTGCCTCTCACCACTGTCCTGAAGGAAGAAGGGAAGACTTCAAAATAAAATTGTTCTTCTTGTGGTTTGTGGTTAAGGCTGAAGTGGCTTCTCTGAGGTATTTGATTTTTATTGCCTCTAAATAGAATAGCTGGCAGGAGTTAAAAATAGCAGAGTCTGCTTCCCACCTGTTTGGATGCTCATCTTATTTTGGTTCGAGGTAGAATGTGTGAATGTAAATCCTTAGGATTAAAGCAGTGCTGCTCTTGCCCCTGAGCACGGGCAGGAGATGCTTATTGCGCCTTGGAGAGGATGGGCTCCTGATTGATGTGACACATGTGCCTTACTGGAAGAGGGGGAGGAAAATGCTCCTGAGGAGGGATCTTTGGGAGCACTGTATGGCTTTCAGTGTGGAAAATTGGAGTCATGAGCCCGCATGTTGAATAACAAAGACAAATATGAATATTGGCTGGTGGAGTGTGTAGAGCATTGTTCACTTTGCTGAATATGAAGCAAGAGCACTTGGCAGGGGAGCCTGGTACTGGTTAGAGGTGCTCTTCAGCAATGGTGGTGTCATGAAGCTGCTGGCAAGGGGGGAATGTCAGGGCTTGTTGGCTTTGCTCTGCAGCACAGCATTCCCTGCACTGGGTTGTGGGAATGGGGCGATGAGAAAGCAGTGTTTGCTCTGAAACCTGCGCTTCTCCTCTGCTTTGGTATGTGGAGCTTTTGGTGTGAACTGTTTTCTTAGCTCCTGTACAAAGCTAATTTACAAACGATTTCTCTAGTTCCAGGCCATGTGCAGCCAAAACATGATTCTCTGAAGAACAAAGCATGATCAGAACAGCATTTTCACCTTAGGAGACAGGGGATTTGCCACTCCATGTACAACAACCTTTTATCTTGTGTAAAACTGAATATTGCTTGTGAACTCGTCATGGCTTTTTGGAAGCTTTCTGAAAAGTTAAGGTCAACTTGAGGTACTATAGAGTATATACTGTCAGAAGATGTGAAGTCTCTGTATTGAGAATAAGTCATAGAATTTGACTTACAAGGAGATTGTGAACATAATTGATAAAAGCTCTTCATTAGCTTGTTGAGACCTCCATTTCTTTCTTGGCTCGTTTCTCTGCATCGCCAGTGGATGCTGTGCAGTACTGCCAATACTCATGCTATTGATTTTGTCTCTTTACTGGAATACTCTAAAGTTTATCTGGGATGTTTCTGGTTAGGGTTAAGGCAGAATGCCATCCAGAAAAGTAGTTTAAAAGTAAAGCTGTCTTAGGATAGCTTGTGGACTACTTGAATGCTGCAGGTGGAGATGCCACTGTGCATTCCCAGTAAACTCAGTGGTGCTGGGCGGACTCTTCCATATAAGCCCATTGGTACTAACCTGGCAGAAAACTCTAAAATTACAGTTTCCTGTTGATGTGCTGAGTTTCGGATGGTGCGATGAGCTGGGGTCAGCTACAGGGGTGAGGAAGACAGCAGACTCCCTGTCACCTCGGTTAGTGGGAAAACAGCTCTCCTTCTCTTTTTATCCTCTCTTGTAACTCTACCGGCATCCTTGCATGCCTTTTGGTCTCTGAAGCTTTTTGCTAGCATTGCAAGAGAGCTTTCCAGGAGCAAATCCTGAAACCTGGTGGGATCTGCAGCTCAGTGTCGGTGCTATGCTTAGTAGCAGAGCTCTGCTGTGGAGGAGTATTGTGGGAAACATTATATCTGGTAGCAGTGCTGCCAAACTTAGGTGGCAAACCCATAATTTCAAGGTCTGTCTTGTTCCACAACTCACTGGGACTGCCTGGAAAGCCTTCGTGAGGAGGAAGAGAGGGGACTAAGGGAAGAACAAACAAACATCTGGAGCAAATTTGCTTTGATTTGTGCTGACTGTTGTAATATGCTCTGATGTGTGGATCTGCGTTGAGAGGAGAAAGGCTGAGAGGGCTTAGGGGCTTTCGAGTCCCCCAATGCAGGGAGGCAGAGGCAGCAGGGACAAGAATAGCTTGTGTGAGAAGGCTGTGGCACACAGCATGACACTCCCAGCACAGAGCAGTGGGTGCAGCCTCTGAGCACCCGCCCTGCACTTTTGCATGGGTAGGAACAGCCAGCTCAGAGAAGGTGATTTGGTGGTAAGAGTCAGCAAAGATACTTGCCAGGTCAGGCAAATGGAATTAGTGTTTCCTTAAAATTGCTCCGCGGTCTGTGGTCACTTCTGATTCACTGGAATTTAAACTTGAGATTTTTTGTGCTTTTCCTGCCTTTGGTATTTGCCCAGGGAGGGGTCTCTGCTGTGCAGGAATGGTACACAGCCTGCTGAAGACGTTGCTTAGTGTCAAATGTGAAATAAGCAAAACCACTTTTGACTTTCTATCAAAGCTACAACAGAAAGCTCAGCAAGTCCTACTCTTTCTTGGTGTTTGAAGCAGATACTGAACAGTGAATCCTCAAAGTACCAGGGGACAAGGCCTGCTTCATCCTTGTCTCCTTTTTATGTGACTGCTGAGCCAGAAGGACACACATGTTGTACTGGAGTTTTTTGATGTTGCTTTGTGCTATCTTTTCTGAATAAGTGTACTTACCTTAATGGTGTCATACCCCTGGGGGATGTAAAATGTCAGCAAAGGTGGAAAAGTTTGTGGAATCTAGAATTCAGTTAAAACAGTGAAAAAAAGTAGCAGGATTTGGTATTTGGTGATGTGCCACTTGTGCTGTGTGTGTGCAAGATGACTAAAGAAATTGCTTCTGGTCCTGATAGTTTGATTTTTATGCACAGAGTTCTGTGTATGTTTTGGAGGTGGTTGTTAGGTGCTTGTATATAACTTGGACTAATACATTTGCATAAACTAGGAACACCTAATCAATGTGGACATAATTATTTGGGTAAAGGATTTGCTGCATTGCAGATTTTAGCTCTCTTTGTAACTGGGAAAAACTATTTATATGAAATAAGCAAAGTATATGGAAGCTAGGAGCTTGCAACTTTGGTGCATGATATATCCACAGTTGCCATGCTTTAAAACTGGCTATTTTCAAAGCATGGATGGTAAATATAGAGTTTTTTTGCTGACATGACAACACGGGGTTTGTTTTTAGTACTAAGAGTTCATTGGCATTAGCGAGTATTTCAAGCTTGGTTTAACAAGTTTAACTTTCATTGCTCACTAAGTGTGTAATTAAGTTACGACATCTTCTCATCTGTTTTGAACTTAAATTATCACTGGTTTTAACTTTCCTATCACACATGACTTTTTCAGGATTGCAGGATGTGTGAAAATGGTTTACTGTAGCCATATGCTTCTTGGCTCAGAACTCCAGGATGTTTCAGTAGGTTTGAGGCATGGGTGGTTGTGTGATGTGTGGTTTTTCTTTTACAAAAGCTGTGTTGATTCTTGCCTAGACTACTCTATCTCCTCATGTTTCCAGAAATTCTTCTGCAGAATATTTTCTAGTGGTTGCATTGGAAACTCATCAGGTTTGCAGGAGGCTGGATCCACCAGATGTCTCCTTGATCCCTACCTTGCATCTGGCATGTGCTGTTTCCAGGTGTCCAGCAAGTCTAGCTAGCTTGATACCTGAGGGTTGAATCCCTTTATTTTAGTTTGCTGTCCTGGCTGGGTGTGTTTGGTGTGAAGAGATGGCTGTTAATCTGTGGGAAGGACACAGCTAAGAAGCCAATTGTCCTTTTATCAGCTTGCTGGCCTCCTTAGAAGCTTCTAGGTCAGCAGGCCCACTCTACGATTTCTCTACAGATACTGGTGATAAATGGCTGTTTAGATCAAAGTGGAAAAAATAAAACATGAGCTGGCTGTACTGTGTGTCTGTGTGCACCATCCTCTGTAGTATAACTGACTGTGTGACAGTGCAATAAACTGGGGACCACCCTCAGTCTGGCTCGACTTCTGTCTACCCTCTCTTTCATAGGAATGTAGCTGCTTTCATTAACATCTTTTCCTAATTGACTTTTTAGAGGTTTTTGCGGTCTTCCTGAATTTTAGGGAGAGAACATCTACTGGGTTCTTCCCATCCACAAGTCAGTTGCCTTTTTATTTTGCTGTTTTGCTCCATGTTGGTTCTCGATGGCTTTTGCCTGAACAGGTCCAAAATCTGTTGTCTTCAATGTCTGAGGATTATCCATAGTGTTTGAGGTATGCCCGGTTCTTGATTTTCAACAAGTTCATTGCTACTCTTGCCTTAAAAGAATAGTGGAAATATCTGCTGTCATCCCATCTTGTGCTGTCAGGAGGGATTAAATTCTGGGAATTAAGGTACTTGGGCAGTTGATTTCAGACTCTTTCATTTGCATGACTTTTGCAAGGAAGCAAAGGAATCTGAATGCTGGAGATTGAAAATAATCCCTGCAGAGAGTTTTCCCGAGACCTAGAACAGTTTGGATTGAAAGGGACCTTAAAGGTCATGTTGTTCCAACCTCCTGTCATGGGAAGGGACACCTTCCACTAGACCAGGTTGCTGCAAGCTTCATCCAACCTGGGCTTGAGCACTTCCAGGGCATGTCACCCACAGGTTCTTTGGGCAACCAGCCTCACCATTCTCATCCACATAAGCTGATGAGGATACTTAGCTTGTTTTTCAAAATCCCATGGTGTGAATTATTTTTCCTTAGGATATGATGCCGGAAGACCAAATCAAGTGTGTTTTGTATACCCAGCTGGAAGGGGCTCTGACTGTCGCTGAGGGAGTGGCTGTAGCTGCACCCCAGACAGTGTGCTGTGCACTGGATGGTGATGCATGACACTGGTTCAGTCACCATCAGCTGTTCCTATGGCTCCCAGCATGATGATGGTCCATTTCTGTTGCTAAAGCACCAACACCTTGTCCCCCTTTGGGCCTGGGTAGTGGTGGTGGGCTGCTCGCTTGCTGTATAGTTCTGACCTAGTTTTATACTGCTGCCAAAGCAGAGAGATTTAGAAAGGGATGGATGACTGTCGTGGTTTGGTTCAGTGAGTTGAGATCTGGTGGATGGGAAAAGGCACTTTTAAACACAACGGTGTTGATGAATTCAGTCTGGTGGTGACAAGACTTCACACAAACCTTTAAATTTTTCTGTGGAGTTCATTATACTAATGCAGTGTGATTTGTGGCTGTTTGTGGTTGTATGGAAGAAAATGCTTTTTCTGTTCAGGTTTTCTTATATCTGGTACTTGTTCTAAACTCTGCTTTCCCAGGGAGGTAGGAAGTGGTGTTCGTACTCTGGAATGTGAGTGTTAGTGCGTGAAGGAGTTTGGAGAACTTTTTAGAGAACTGTAAAGGGAGGCAATATATTCCCACTGAAGCTGCTAAACAGCAGCAGCTTCTGTGAGCCCAGAGGCACACACATTTTTTGTAAAGGCTGTTTTTAATCCTTCTGTTCCGAGATAAGAGGAGTCCTTCTCTCTTGATAATCCGTGGAATATCCTTGCCATCAGCATTCTCTCCTAAAATGCCTTGACTAGTGTGTGGTGCTGGTCTAGACTGCTCTCTTCCTTCCCCTTGCCCTGGGGGTCTTTCTGAGCATCCGTGTTCCACAAGCTCACCCTGTGGGACTAACACAATGCAGCTTTTCTTGCTCTTCACCTTTATTTAGTGGTAATTTGAAACTTACTTTTCTTTCATGACTCTTACTGCATATTGTTTTGAAACTGCTTGTTTGGAAGGTTTCTTGGGTGGATATAGTGGACAGAGGGCCACAGGCTATCTCTTTAGCAAGGCAGAACTGGTGTGGGTTGCACTGGGGAGATTTTTCTTCCCCTTCTTCAAACTCAGCCCTTCAGTTTTTCAGACAGAAGCTAAAAGGATTGTTTTTCTCCTGTTGCTTCACTGAAATAGGGAGAAGCAGGTCAGCATTGCATGAACTCACCTCTCCACCACTTCCAGTGGTAAGAGGGAAGAAGGATCACAGCTCTTAGCTAGCAGGGTGTTATCTTGTTCCACACTGAAAGGATTATTGGCTAGATAATACTTTGCATATTTCAGTACTGAGCTGTGAATGAATGCAGTACTGAAGCTTAGTTAAGGTCCTATTTAAGTTCCATTACTCTTCTCAGAAGAATAAGTCTAGATTTTGTTTTCACAGTGCTGAGGTTTGCTGCAGAGCACAGGGAAGTCTGGTATTTCAATGTGTAAGATTTTATTATTGTGTATTTCAAGAAAAGCTTGTTTAAGCTTCTCAAGTTAGTGAGAACCAGTATGTTATCTTTTTGGGCTCATCTTTCCAGAAAAAGACACTGAGCTTTAATCTTTGGTGGATCTGAAGCAAGGGTTACCAGGTTGGAGGGTAAAAAAGTAATTGAAGTGACCTCAGAGGGTTTTGTGGGAGTGCTCTCTGACCCCTTACAGGTTCTCCTGCCTGAAAATGTGTTAGTAAGTCCTGTCCTCTACAGGAGAATTCCAGTGCTAGCCTATATATTTTTATGAAGAAACTACCCTTGACTAAAAGACTGACACAGCAATTTCAGTGGGGGACACTCTGCCTCCCAGCTTCTGAAAGTAGTCTAAAACCTTCATCTGTTCCTGAAGGATGTGGGATGAGTGCAGAAAATGAAGGAAAGCACACCTTTTTAGTCACAATAGTGTTGGTCTTAGAGGCTGCTGTAAAATAGAGCAATTTGAGTAACATCTTAGTTTTCAGTTGAAAGAATCAGTTCTGCAGTCTGAGGATAACTAGCAGACATCTCCTAGTCTTTAAAAAAAAGTTGATATCCAAATTTTCAAATTTATAATTACTTTGGGAGATACAGTTTTAGATCGTGTCAGTCTGACCAAACTGCAATTAATTACTGGAATCCTTCAGGTACCATTTTTTATGTTCAAAGTGGAGAGGTGATTTCTGCCACTTACTGCTATAAAAAGCAAAAGTGCTTTAGTTAATAATGGCTGTAATTAAGAACTTGGAAGTGTTTTCCAGGCTTGCTTTTTTCCTCATAAACTTGTGTTCGTGTTCCCCAAAGCACCAATGGTACAAGTGTTGGTGTAGCAGATGTGCAATAGCAAAGGCTTGCACTGAAAAGCTCTGCTTGCTTCCAAAACTGCTGAAATGCCGGTTGTCTTATGTCAGATCCCTGAGGTCTAACATCCTAGTGTCAATCGTGTTTAAGCTTAGAGTGGTTTTGTGTCTTGTTGGCTCTTAAAGCATGTCTGGCATCTTAAGTATCAGTAGAAGCAGAGACTTTGTGAGCCAGGTTTGATTTTTCTGTGTGTGTGACAACCAGGTGATTTTGTCCTGCCTTTGTGCTGTTCTGCTGTGGAGAGGAGATAGGGATTTGTATGATTAACTTTTTTCAAGGAACTCTTCATTGTGAGAGCTACTCAGGCAGAAAGGAGAATGGGATGGTTTGCACTCAGAGTTCTTTCCAAAGGAGCTCCCCAGGAGAATATAGTAAATATTTTGAAATGATGTATGAATATTGGATGTCATCAGTTTCTCACAGCTGAAAGTATAAATCTTGGGGCTGCTTTGAACTAGCCCTTTTATGTACAGCTGAAAGAAAAGATATTACTTCTCAAATGGGGAATATGAACACTTCAGTCTGGGGGAGGGGAGTGAGTCCTACCTTTCTCCTTCAGTTATATGCACCAAACTAATTTTTCTTTAAAATTCTGCTCCTACGTCTTTGTTTTCCCACAGGTGCTTTTTTGCCGCCTTAGTTTGGGCAATTGTGGCAGATGTCAGTGCATTCATTATGTTTTTGCAGTGTGTACATAAATGCAGCTACTCTTGTGCTGTTTGTTCTGTTAATACAGCATAATGTCTAAAGTACCTGTTCGTTTTTTGGTAATGAGGTGTCATCACTCTTGTGATGCAGATTTTAAAATTTCCTGTCAATTGTGTGAAGTTGTTTATTACAGTGGAAAAGAGTTGACAGTATTTTAGTTTCAAAAGTTTAGACTCTTCTCTGTTAAATGCATTACATCGGTAGTAAACTGACACTCCTTTTCTTTCTCCTTTCAGCCAGATAATGAAATCTCTTCAGACTGCAATCATGTAAGTATTGCTTTGTTTATTCAGTCTCTAGCTATGGCATTTGCACCTCCCATCCCTTGTGAACCTGAGGTATTTTGCATAGTTTGGTACTTTGCAAAGGCTATTAATCAAGACACATTTGGGTTCCTGGACTGGCCTTTGGAGGAAGAACAGAGGGTGACTTCTTTAACCCAGTGTAACCACATTGGTCTTAATGGAGACTTCGGAGTGGAACATATTTAAGAACTTTATAAACTGTACTGCTTTATCAGGGGAGGATAGCAGACGTCTTTTCTGTTTCGTAATTGGGGGGTGGTTCCCGTGATTTACTGGGAGCAATGTGATGTGTTCCTTTTGGGAAAGATGTGAGCAGTACTGAATTTAAACTCTTAATTTCAGCTGTTGACACCTTCTGTATTACTTTCACAGCTGCTAAATTCTTAGACTCGCTTGGAAAATGCTGTGGGGGTGTGATATTTAGAGGCAGTTTGAGACACTTGGCTGGTTTTAGAACAGATTTCCTCTCAGCACTGTGTTTAACAGTGAGCAAGCTATTAGCCAGTTTTTGGGCTGTCAAAGTGACTCTTCAAATCCCAGGAGTCTCAAAAAAAAAAAAAAAAAAAAAGGAGAAAAAAATACATTTCTAAGGTTGGTATTAGTTTCGGTTTTTCTCATTTGTATTCTGTCAGCATACACCATATCAAGATCCTTAATTGCTCAGTTAGCCCTGAACACAGACAGACAAGTGCATGCCTCAATGACAGTCTTGATTTTGGATGCTTGAGAAGCTGTATTTTGCTTTATTATTGGAAGATATATTCCAGAAATGAAACCGGGCCATGCTGTACAGCTAGTAATTTCCAACTGTGTTTATAAATTAACCTTTAGCACTGCCTGACTTCGTTGGCAGCTGTAATTCTCTGTTGTGCAGGGTTGGATCAGATGAAGGGCACAACATGTTTTTGTTTAAGTCTTTTTGAAAAAGAGAGAACTCCAGTAATTAAAATGTATCTGCCTGACATTTAAATGTGCCAGCAAAAATTACCTGAATGAAGAAGAAATTGAGAATTCTAGAAATCAAAGTTGGATCTTTCTTCTGCTGGATTAAGTGATGGCATCTCGCTTCAAGGCAAATGTTGGGTGGATGTGGATTATGGAAGCCATTCACAAATAGGATCTGTGGGCAAAGTCTCATTTTCCCAGGCAGAAATTGAAGGGGGGTGATAAAAACTAGACCACAGAGAGGTTGTCTCATGTCCACCTGTTTCCTTTGTCTCTCTCTGCAGTACAATTGCTGATCATTCCCTGGAAAATACTGCCTAGTGCTAAAATCAGGAGTTTTAAGCTGCAAGTTTAACCTTCTTTCTGTTTGTGGGAAGGTTCGTTTGGAGAGCATCTCGTTTTGAAACTGTCCAAAGTGTGAGATTACAAATGTAGAGATGTAATCTCATCTTGTGTCCTCATTCTTGTACTTCCAGTTCTGCCTGAGAGAGACCTTACAGCGCTCTTTACAAGGACAGGCTCCCGGTTCATTCACTTTTATCTATTAAACCTCATGTTTACAATTTACTCCATCTGTAACACCCTAGTTTCCCATCACCTCCTTTTTTAACATTTCACAGCTCCAAAACCGTAAGAGGTGTGGAAGGTGATGCAGTTATGCTGATTCTGATTTTGGTTCTCTGTCTGTGCTTCCACCTTCCTGCAGCGAATGTGAAACTGCTTTCCTTGTGTAGAGCATGTGATTAGGTTTTCCCACTGTTTTATGTACAATTGAAATGTCAAAATAAAAGTTTGACCAAATTTTATCTTTCTGATATTAATTTGTCATGAAGGCGGAGTTTTTAATATGGATTTTAAAAACTTCTTAATCTTAGTGAAAAATGTTTAAATGCAACTTAAGTTCCTAGAAAAACAGATGAGCTAATAGAGCAATCAGGCAACACTTCAGCTATTAATTTGCTGAGGTTTCATGACCCTACCCTGTATTTTCATTTTATGGTGCCTCAGGAGGACATCTGGGATGTGTGTATATATCTGCAGGGTGTGACTTGCCCGAGACTGATTCTTGCACAATGACCCTGTGCATTGAGTCTCCTTCATGAGCTCATTGCTGGCTCCTGGAAGAACAGTTGTCCTTACAGAGGCATTTTGCAGTCTAAGCTCTAATGTATCGTATGCTTAGCAAGAGAGAACCTCCTGTAGGTTTGAAATATATCTGCATCCAAAAAGTTGTCTGGTCACAGCCCTCACAGAAGGATCAAGCTGCTTTATCTCCTGCCCTTTTTGCTAGGTTTTTATAAGGTTTTCAGCATGAAATATGCTCATATTGAGGATTTAATTTGTTTACATCACTTGCATCAGGCAGACACACCATGGCACAGAAAGATGTGGTGGGCTAAAGGCTTTGCTAAATACGCAGCAGGTAGCAAGTTA
Organism: Aphelocoma coerulescens; assembly: GCF_041296385.1. Classification (NCBI taxonomy): domain Eukaryota; kingdom Metazoa; phylum Chordata; class Aves; order Passeriformes; family Corvidae; genus Aphelocoma; species Aphelocoma coerulescens. Next base: position 8,071,842 of record NC_091025.1, on the reverse strand, counting down.
AAGCTTTCATTGTTTTATCCTTTCAGTTATGAAATATTCTTCATTTGTTATATTTGCCTTTAATGAGTCAGCTCATGACCTTGCAGAGAGATTTCTGACAGCCTGAATTTGTTCAGTATGAGAAAATTATTGCAGAAATGAAGGGACAAAGTTGTTGTCAAGGAGACTTTTTATTGATCATTGCACTGTAGAAGGATGATAATACAGATTGGATATAAATGATGTTTCATTGTTTTCTGAAGCAAAATGTTTGTTATTCTCCATGGAAGGCTCTTAAACTCCCTTTCTACAAATGCTTTCTCTATAGCTCTTGTGGAACTACAAGCTGAACCTGACTACAGATCCAAAGTTTGAATCCGTGGCCAGAGAAGTCTGCAAGTCCACTATTGCTGAGGTAAGCCAGGAGGAAGGCATGGCTGCTCTTGTGGCACTGAGGCTTTTCCGTTTCTATGTGATAGTGAGTTAATATGTGAATAGTGATTTGGAGAAGCTCTAGTCTCATATACCTAATTTCTAGCTGTAGTTAGTTCAATCTCCTTGCTGAAGAAGCCATGTACCTTAGTGGTACCAGGCAAAGGAATGGGAGAAAGAAATGCTGAGCTAACAACCCACCAGCTCCTACCAGACCTTTTGTCAGAAATCTGTTGTGAATTGGATTTGTCCCCTCTTTTATCATGTGTTTGACATTTATAAGAGTAGTGTTGTACTGGGGGTTCTGCTGAATTTAACATAAGGCTGGTTTTGGACTGTGTCTTGCTAGCAGAACGCATAAGCACACAGACATCAAATGATAATCAACTTGAGGTTTTTTTCAAGTTTCAAAGGGTAGTTACTCCAAGGAGACTATGTTAGGAACTTCCTTTTTTTAGGTTGCACTAGGAGTTACTGCTCTGTATCTCAGGCTTCCACACACCTTGGTCCAGCTTCAAAGATTACTTGATCAATCGTTTCTTTCCTTGTGCTCATACTCGAGCTCTTGAGGCTGTGTGCTCATGGGGGAGCTAGCTGAGCTGAGGTCTCTTCCTCTGTTTATGGTGGTTTTCAGCTAGACTTCAGGGAAGCAGTGGAAGCAAGGTTCTCTGCAGCTGTACAGGCTTCAGCTGACTTAATTCAGTCACTAAGCCATGCTCTCAAAAACATTATTTGTATATTCGCCAGTATAATGTGACCTAGCCATAAACTTGCCTTTTAAAAAAACATTGTCTGCTCTGGTGTAAATTGTTTAGTGTAAGGAGAGAACAAAAAAATACTTATTAAAAGAAGGCTAGAAGATGAAACAGTGGAAGGAAGACAGCTTGCATCAAAGGATTGTGTTGCAGTTGGAGTTTGGTAACTCCCAAAAGCAAGCACTGCCAAATCTGTTGAATCCCGCTTTTTTGCGATCATAGAAGAGATCGTGTTTTTCTGGTTTATGTCATATGGCTGCTGCAGAATTTTTACAACCAAGGCATTCTTGAAAACGCTCTTTTAATAGTCTGTTTAATTACCATTTTTATACAGTGGCAGTCTGGCATTGCTGTAAACGATGCCCTCTAAATCTGGGATATGATGTTTAAAAGCAGTAGGAAGAGTGTAAATAATTTTAGAATTTTGCCATTTGATGAGTGGTGTTTAGTTGAAGAAAAAGGTTAGATAAGGAACAATAATCTCATGTTTGATCTTCTGGTGTTTAATACTGAGACAGGTGCATAAACCATTGCACTAATATTTTTTTAAAAGTACTTCTACAAAACTCTTTAAAACAGATATATAGTGGGCATATACTCCTCACATATAATATCAACCTATTCATATTCCCACTATTAACCTATTCCTTAAATTTCCACTAACAGATATGGGTGACTTTTTGCTGGTTGAATGAGCTCTGTTTAAAGTATTGCTTTGCACTCAGAACAAAATAAAACTAGAAGAGCAATTCCTAGAAAAAGTCATTTGGGAAATGATGCCTGACCCAACTGGGTATGGGTATGTTCTGAAAAGTGCACCTTTAATTTTATAAGCTAAATACAGTTTTAAATTTCAATTTCTTTTCTTCTCAGCTGTTGTGGTTTTTATAAGTTCTGACAAGAGCTTTAACCTAGAATTATAGTTGGCTACCAGATAACGGTGGTTGCTTCAGAAGTGGCCTGGCAAGAACATGATCGCTTGGTCTTTTCTGCAGTTCAGTGGCTCAGGCCGTGGAGCTCTGGGGCTGTTTCCAAAGCCAAACTCTTCCAAAAACAGCATGTTGCCGTTGTGTGCTGGTTTGGCTCACGGTACTTGAGCTGAAGTAGGGCCAAACCAAAGATGCAGCTTTCTCAGAGAGCACTTGCTCAACTGTCCTGTTCACCCTGTGAGGATCCTATGTGTTTTCACTTTGAAATGTATTTTACACCTTATCTGTAACAATTACATTGACCTTAATAAATGTTTTTCTAGTAGCTATTTAGATTAAATATAAAATATTTCACCACCCTACATCTGCCTTCAAATAATGATGTTTAAAATGTTGAATTTTTTATTTGTTACACAGAAAGTAATGGCCTCATAATCTGAGGCAGAGATCTGTTTTATTCATCTAGTCTGACCTGTGTGAGTCTGTCATAGGGTGCCCTGAGTTATTCTTCTTTGAATTAGAATATATCTTCCTAGAGACAGCTCTCCATTTTTTAAAATTTCCAGTATAAATATTCCTACTTGGTATTTGAGAACCGATAAAATGGTTTCCTGCCTGTTCCCTTAGCGCTGCCCTTGCTTGTTATCTGAAACTGCCAGAATTATTGATTGCCATAGATCTTCCTTGAGATTGATGAGCCCTTCAGTATTTTTACAGGGACAAATCTTTGATGTAATCAAGCCAGCCCATTGCAAACCTGTATCTATTCCTTGCAAACCTGTCAGCTCTGAACTTAAGTGTCTGCCTGCCAGGAGTTCTTTCTGCAGTGTTATGGCTGCGATTTTCAGCACGCTCCTGAGCAGGGGCCACCAGAACTGGGCAAGTATTTCAACATGGGCTTGCTAGGGTTAAAGAGTTGTGTAGTCTTGGTGCTCCTTGGAGCATTGCACTGCTTCTCTTGAAAGATTCCTCCAGGGACCATCCTTAACTGATAAGTAACCATGTTTTCCCCTTCCTTTGGAAAGACACTGTCAAAACTGCCTGCATCTTTTACTTCCAGAGGTGGAGGGTTTGGCCTGACTGTCTGCTTCCCTGAGCAGTGCAGGCTGTGATTTATATTGGGGACCTGTCTGTTCTTGTATGCTGCTTTTCCAATCCCTGCACAGCTTTCAGCTTTGGTTAGCTGTGATTTTTACTTTTTTTAGACCACTGAGTAAAATGGTTTTAGTACCAACAATCAGTTCATGCAAGAGCCTCATAGAAAAGAATTTGATGAGGATTTTCCTTTATAGTATTTTTCATCTCCCAGCAAGTTATAAACAGTTCCATAAATAGTGTTGACTCTTGAATCAGTCTCACTTCTGGCCAAAATCTTATATTGTGTGAGGTCAGGTGGCTAATGGGGATCTAAGTATGATTTAGAGATGTACTATGCTCAGTGTTCTAAATAAAGGTTTGTCAAACTAGCATTTTTCCTACAAGTCTACTTGATTGCAGGGGTTCAGTGTAATTATAAAAGACGATTATTGAGCAATAGAGTTTATAATCCTCAAGGTCGCTGTGTTTGCTTTTTTTGGATGCTGGCACACATGAGATTTCTCATTTCTGAAATATTTTCAATTATTCTGACTTACTGAAAATCAAACTAAAGCCTAGAGGGTTTCTTTGCTAGCAGATTTTTAAGCTACAGATGCAAGTTTCTTTGAGGATTTTCTTATAAGGTTAAATTGAGTAGCTGCAGCCGCTGTAATTTTCTTTTTTTTCTTTTTTTTTTTTTCTTTTTTTTTTTTGTAACAGATAAAGGAGTGTGCAGATGAACCAGTTGGTAAAGGGTTCCTGGTGTCATGTTTGGTGGATCACAGAGGCAACATCACTGAATACCAGTGCCATCAGTACATCACTAAAATGACAGCCATTATCTTCAGCGATTATCGCTTGATCTGTGGCTTCATGGATGACTGCAAAGCTGACATCAATCTCCTGAAATGTGGCAGCATTCGACCTGGAGAAAAGGTATCCAGAGAACATGTAGATTGTCAATAGACTCATAAAAGTCATTCACTTCAGGAAACGGATGTGGAGGCTCTGCAGTAGTATTACTGTCCTACTTGCAACTGAGAAAATACGTGGTGTATCTCATCTGTCTGAATAGGGTGATGTCCTGATTGTTTGCAGTTCCTTTTTAATAAACATGCATTTGTTTCTCTGTGAGGAACTACTATGCAGAGACTTTCATTTGTCTTTCCACACACCACTACAGGTGATCTGGCAGGTAGTTGTCTCTTTGATGAGGTACTCTCAAGCTTGACTCAGTACAGTGAATCCAAACAATAGATTTAAGCATGCCTATTGCCTGGCTTATTTCACAGTCTGGTTGGGTCTGGCAGGAAGGTTATCAAGGTGATGATTTCTGTGCTATAACCCTTTCTGCTTTCTCAGGCTGTAGTTGATAGATAAACGGTGTTGATCCAGTCTATCTCCTTTCCTCTGCCCCTAAAAAACCAGCTGAAGGGCACAGGGTATGTGGTGTCACATTTTAGTAGTTCAGACTTGCCAATACTGTCCTGGTTTTACTAAATTGGTGTTCTTTTGCTATTCTGTTCTTGCTGTTAAGCAGAAGTTGATGCAAAGAACAGTTTATAGTGACTAGATGTGGGGTTGTTTTCAAGGGACTGTCTTTCCCTGTCTACTTCAGCACAGCTAGTGCGGGCAGCAATTATGTAGTGCTGCAGAATGAGTGACTTTTCTATAAGTTTTTATGTTTAGGGTTAAAGTTAAAATTAGCCTATCAACTTTTTGCAGTGTTTTTTGAATTACAGCTTTTATGCTTATAACAGTTAGTCTCATAAAGGAGCTATTAATGAAAGGGTTTGCAATAAGATACACATTTTTTGGTTAAAAAAAGAAGCTTTCCTAGTTGTTTGAGATATTCACAGCTATAAGCAGCTAGTGTGTTAAATTTAAGTTCTAGTGTATTCCAGAAGACTTAGCTGAGCCACAGAAAGTACAAAAATGAGGACTCATTTCTGGAAACAAGAACAAAAGCAACCATAGAAGTAGGAGGAACTTGGATGCACTATAGGTTCAGACTGCTAACAGCTGAGTAACTTGCTTTCTCCATAAAGTAAAGGCTCTCTTGTAATACTGGGCTGAAAGACCTCATGAAATGAGAATGAAAAACTGCTTTTAACAATCAGTATAGAATCAGAAGTGTAACATGCATCCTGTGTGTCAGGTCTACATATTACCTGTGGCTTGACCAAACTGAAATGAATTCAAATACTTACGGTAGCACTGAAGGGATACAGCAGAGGGGATTTTGTAAGCATAAACCAAATCTCATATGGTAGGAGTGAAGCCAATGTGGGCAGGCCTGTGTGTGTGTGTAACTGTGCACAACCTGCCATGTTGATCGGTTCAGGCAGATGAAGGGGAAGGATGGCTGGGCTGCTGAGGTCACAAGGCACCAAAGAGAGGGAAACTTTGGGTCACCAAGTTTCTGTGGGCTAGCAAAGTGGTCACTAACCAAACTTCCATGGCTTTTACTATGGCTTATGCATATTCCTCGCTTTCTTGGTACCCAACCCAGAATATTGTGCCTTGGTTTGTGAAAGCGTTGCAGCCTGTCATATATCTTTTGTTATGCTGTCATCCTTGGCACTTGGAGCAACTGAAGTACTCTATACTGCTATGGAAACAGCTATAAATGGCTATGCAAGCATTTCTTTTGTCAGTGTTCTGTTCTATCCCTTTGCTGCTTCAGAGAAATCTAATTTGCTCCCATCAGATGCTGGTTAAGGTTTTATTTCCATGCTGTAACTCCTGAGAGTTACCTGTAGAGAAACAGTCATTACCCTTTTGTATGACTGAAGGTAACTGTGAATTTAATAAATAGGACCTGGACACCTGAAGAGGAAGATGGGGGAAGAGGTTCTTTCTCTCTTTTCTTATGGAAATAAGCACAGCTAGACCATGAACTCCATCTACATCAGGCAGCTAGTAGATTGCAGTATGATAGCTTCATCAGAGTAACTGGGATAAACTGGCATTTTTAACTGTGAAAGGCACTTAAGTTGATCATCTGGAATTACACTGCCCTTTGAAGCTTCTCTGCTAGCTAACCACATTCCTTTTCTATACTTCCTTTTGTTTCAACTTGATTGATAGTTCCTAATTGAATTCTGTTCTTGCTGAGTGTGTTGCTTCTGATGTGGTGGTTTCTGTGCTTTCTTTTCACACATTTGTAGTTGGGCTTCTGCTTTTTAAGAGCAGTAAAGTTCTGCTTAGAAGTCTTGATCTGACCCTAGATTTCATTTTGCTGTATGTAGCAGAAAGGCTGTAGATGTGTCATTTGAAAGCATTAGGTTTTCTAACACGCCTGTGTTGTGGAGGTGTTGGGGGGGGGGTGTCTTTGTCTTTTTCCAGCTAGTGGAGAAACATTTAAAAGTAATTTCAGTCACCTCTCCAGTTGGATGTTGTGTTTCATAATGAATTTGGTCTCCTGGTATTTAAAAGTTGTTTTATCTTCATGCAATAGGGATCTAATTTGAAATTGAAATGGGTAATTGCAGTGGAGCTTTTCTTCAGCTGCTGATTGAAATGAGCTATTTTCCCAATCCTGGTCGGATCCAGGATTGTATCAAACTCTAGTGGGTAGTGTCTAGTTGCCAGGGTGCTATTTGGCTATGATGTCCAAGCTGTAGTTGATTATTTGCCGTAATGAAGGCTACATAAGGTGTCATTTGCACATCTCTTGTAGTACTTTATCAGATAACAGTATTTTTCCTAAAGGAAGACACCTTAAGACACCATTGTTTTCTTGATTTTGTTTTTGTTTTTTACCTCTAAGAGCTTCCAGTACAGTTGCTCTCTTTCCTTAGTTTCACAAAAGTACTGGACACAGAAGAAACGGAGTCTAAATGGGAAGAGATGATAACATTCAGCTCAGTTTTTGTTTACTCAGTGTACTAGTATAGCAGTGTATGTGTAGTATTATGCAGTGTCCTATCATCTGAAGTATTGGGAATTAGCTAATCCGAGAGACATCCCAGCATCCCTGGTGTGTGGGTTAGCTAGGTGGAATGCTGAACTGGAGCTCCCAGTTGATCTGCTGAGTGGTTTTCCATAGCCTGGCTGCTCTGGCTCCAGCAGGTTGCTGCAATTGTCCAGTGCAGGGTGCTGTGCTGATGAGACAGGTTATATTTTACCCTTCTGCCTGCTGCTTCTTTTTACTCTTCATTCTCTTTTGGTCACTTTTCTAGCTTCTCTCTGCTAGGCTGCAGCTGGAACAGATGTGTACTTGAGGCATGTCAGGTTTCAGGCAGGATAAAATCCTTTCCAGGAAACTTCTGAAAAATGACAAAAAAGCCCCCAACAGTTGCAAAGCCTAAGCTATACTGGGGGGAAAGTAAAATTTCTAATGGAAAATGAATAATAAACCCAATGTTTTTAAAATTCTGTTTTGGCCTAAAGCTGCATGCCTGGAGTTTGAATTTTAGTCGTAGGAATTAAAATCTCGCAGAGTGTTGTGCTGAAGGGGATTTGCTTGGGCAAATTTAGAACTAAGTTCCATTCCTCTGTGGCTCAAAGTGCTGTGGGACAGTACTGGAAAGCTGCTTGTATCCTTTGTGGATCTAGGTATATCCTTTAATAAAGCTATGAAGAGTTTCAAGATTCTCCAGACTAGGTAATTATCTAGTATGTTTTACAGATATTTGCAATACTTTCAGTTAAAATCCTCCATTTAAAGCTTGATAGTGGTGGTGAAGCTATGTTCCAAGAACCATATGTGGTTTTTAGATTTAATCTCTTGTATTTCAGTGTATTGCTACAGATAAATGAGGCCTAGACTTTGTCAACAGGCAGCTGTTTTGCACTAGTCCTGACTTTTGGAGTGAACTTAAGAGGTTTTCAACTGCAATGGAGGTTTTCTGACAATGGGTGCTGGATAGAGGAAAATCTTTTTTGGGATTGATTCCACAGCAGAGCTGCAGGAGGTATTTCACCCTTGCACACACCAGGCAGCTGATGCTGGAGCAGGACTGGGAGAGCTCCTGCTGTGGGATGATGACCCTTGACTTTGGTGCCTCTGAAGCTGAGCTGACCATGTGGGACTGTTGGCACATGGAATGCAGGTGGGAACAGGCAGCTGTTGTGGTGTAGAGCTGGGTAGCGATGCAGGTACCACCAGTGTGTGTCAAAATTGTGCTGCCATCCTCGGAATGAGCCTTCACTGCAAGCTGCTTTAGAACAGGATGGTTGAGTGCAGCTGTACACACATTTGTTTTCCCTTCCAGTCTGCAATAAGAGATTGTACAATATTAAATACAGTAGGTGTTACGCTGTAATTAGAAATTGAAGTGATATTTCTCTAAACCATGTTTGTAGAGTCCCATGCTCTGTTTGGCAGTAGTGGGGGTGCCTTCGTGCACTTCTGAGGAAATGAAGTCAGGCTCTCCTTAAAATTGCTGAACTAGTCAGTACTAGCACTGTAGGGACCTGATCTGCCTGAAAATGAACCCCAGATTAGGCCAGTAAATCTTCCAAACAGTGTCATGAGGGGACAGGAACATTAAGGGTACCACAAGGAGGCATGTAAATGCTTGATAGTTGGAGGAAAGGGCATGTTTCAGGAGCCAGATGGGTTCGTTTGTGTGTGTTTCTATTGAGTCTGCCATGTTTCAAAATGGCTCTAACACAGGGCAGCAGAGTAGCCAGCACTTCAGGATGATCTGCCCAAATGTGAAAACTCTATTAGCAAAGAAATGCAATAAATGAGCCATTTCATGTTGTATCCCTAAAGTGTAACAGCAAACTTTCAGCATCCAGCATATGGAAACCTGCTTTCCAGATTTCCTATTAAAAATAGGTTTACTTACATATATAATATGACACTGACCAGGAATCTAAACCCACACTGCAATAAACCAGGAAACTTCTGATTTTCCTAGCAGGAAAAACTTGTCTTGTGCCCTCCTTGCTGGCTTGCAAAGGAAAGCTGCAGGTGAGTGAAAATAACCTCGGTCTGCCTTGCCTCCCGGCTGCAACTTCACTTAGGCAGGAGCAAAAATGTGCCAGAGGAGCTTAAAATGGTTGTTTTCAATCATTCACACTTGACATCTCAGCTGTAATTGCTACCTGTGACTGACCATGAGGGTTTGCAGAACAGTGTTTGTGTTTGATGTGGTTATGGATAAATGGCAATTTTAAGTGATGTGGCAAACATACTTCTAAGTAGTATTCCTCAGAATCCAGATTTGAGGTTCAGTCCTAAAGGGACTGTTGATGTATAATTATATTTCTTCAAAGATACCTACTCAGCATATGGAATTGGCCAGTTCTCACTCAAAGAAAGGAGCAAACCAAAATAAGAAATTTTGGGGAGTGTGGGTTTTGGGTTTTCTGCTTTCTTTTGGTTTTTTTTGTTTTTTTTTTTTTTGGTAAGGGAAAACTTTTTAGCCTTTTTAAACTGATGATATTTCTGGGTTGTGTTTACAAGTTAACAAGTAATCAACCAAATTCTGCCTGTGCTCCAAGTGTAGCAGAATTAAGACAGGAATCAAAGGCTGCCTGTGTAAGGAGACACATCAGAAGAAAAAGATTTGGGAGAGTTGCATGGCTTTGAGTAGTCATGGACATGTTTTATGGAGACTGCTCTCTTACTCAGGCTGCTGTAACAGCAGTGGATGATCTGCTTGACAGAGCAAGCTGAAGGAATGGCTCCTAAATGGTGACTGCAAATGCCAGGCTGGGTGATTCAGCTGAATGTGAACGTGCATGCCTTGTTGCATACTCAGACAGCCTAAGTTTAGTGGCAATATCCTTTTGCAGCAGAGCAGCATAAATTAAGGTGGCCTTCACATGAAAACCTTGCAGCAGCCTTGAGAAGTCTATACCAGTAGAGTCCATTTGGGGACCCAGACCTTCTACAGAGATAGAGAGGGGGCATGGTTCTCTTTTTAAGCACATAAAGAGGATATAGGAAACTAAGTGGAGCTTTGCTGAGCTTTGTCCTGCCTCTTCCAGGCTTTCACACAAAGCACAGGCTCTCTGTGTTCAGTGGCAGTTGCTGCTCACAGTCCAGGGTTGTCTCCAGGCCTGCGGAACAGTGGATGTGGTGCACAGCACTGGGCCAGAACTGCTTTGTCCGAGACCTCTGTCTACTCTTGAATGCTTTGCAATTTTTTATTCTCTTGGTAAGGGAATTAGCATTGAGAAGCCTACATTAGTCAAAGCTCCTTTGTGGCCTTTTTTGCATCATGAATTTTCACCACCCAAACTGAAGGCATGGCAAAACTATGATTTTTCTCTCTCCAAGTATCTTCCTAATGTGATGCTGTTCCTTGCTGTTGCCATGGTGCCAAAAAGCTGTGTCAGATTAAAGATAATTTGGCTGTTTTGGTAAACTGCTCTGAGCAGTGTGACTAAGTAGTGATAATCTCATTAAGTCACATTAAAACAAGCCCAGAGCATTGGAGGGAGGGATTTCATGGTGACTGTCAGTGGGATGGTGATGTATGAAGTGTGGTCAGTACAGGTCTTAATTGTTGCCTCCTCTGAACCTAAATGTGGTTTAGGCTAAATGTTGGGAAGTCTATATGTAGACAGTTCGTTGCTTAATTAATGTGGTACTTAGCCAGAATCACAGATCGCTTGATTATGTAAAAGCTTGGTTACAGATGTCTTGTTCTCCTATAGGATGCTCACTCGCAAGGAGAGGTGGTGGCATGCCTGGAAAAAGGCCTGGTAAAAGAGGCAGAGGAAACTGATCCTCGAATCCAGGTTTCTGATCAGTGTAAGAAGGCAATTCTTCGTGTAGCTGAACTCTCTTCTGATGACTTCCACCTGGACCGGCATCTGTACTTTGCATGCCGAGATGACAGAGAACGATTCTGTGAAAATGTGAGTACTTCTCTCTTCCCTTCTCTCTACAGTAATCCATTAAAAAAACCCCAAAACCTCTCTGGAAAAAGGAATGGAAGTGTAAACTGGAGCCTGAGTGATGTTGTATAATATTGGAAACAGATACCTTGTAGCTGTCATTTTGCAATAATTCCAGTATTAAATTCACTCACCCAACAAACACGCAGTATTTCCAATGAATTAATGAACTGAATTGGCATAAATGGTTTAATGGGCGTCATAGCTGGTGTGACAGGGAGTGGGGGAGCAAAGGCAGAGGTGAGTGACCACTCCTTTCTACAGCTGTGAGCTGTTGCACAAGGTAAGCCTGGTCTGACTGTACTTGCAGCACTTCCTATGCCTAGAGCATGAGGTGAAGAGCTGCACTGTTCAGTGTCAAATAGCTTGTATTAGCTGAGAGTTGTGACACTGAAACGGTGATGAACATGACGAGATTTTTAAAAATGCAATAAAATTTAAAGGATTTTTATTGCATAGAAGCTATCACTGTCATTTGAAGTATTAACTCAAATATATTATTAGCTTAAAAAAATTCTCTTCAGGTGTAGTTTAGCCTGCTTGTTAAGTGTCACAAGTCTTAACTTTAATGGCAAATGTTATTGTTCTGCTTCACAGACTCAGGCTGGGGAAGGCCGAGTATACAAGTGCCTCTTTAATCACAAGTTTGAAGAATCAATGAGTGAAAAGGTACGTATCCTGGTGAGACAAATCCTTACTGCAGAAATCATCAGATCATTCCTCAGTCCAGACTGCATTATTCTTTTCCAGTATTAAGGAAAATCTGTCATCTTCCTAGCCAGATAATCGTCTGCTTTAACAAATGCTTTTACTTTAATGTTTTTGTGTTTCACGCTTCAGTCTTTAAAGGATTTAAATAAATCAAAGCTTTTGGGTGAGTAATTTGGGGAGGCAGACATGGAGCTCAAGTGGTAGCATTGTGATTGACTGTTTAAAAGTAGCAGTCACAGCATGCTGAGGTAAGCCTTGGATAAATGCTGTTCTAATTGTACAGATTAGAAACAAAAACGAAGCTGTGTTTGTTTCACTTGTGTTTTCAAGCATCACATTCTGTGGGAAGGATGCACAGTTCAGTGACTGAAGTTTTCTTTGTGGTTTTCTTGATGTGGTTTTCAACAACAGCAAAAAAAGTTGTTCCAGAAAGCTAGTCGTGAACAGTTGGTGTTGGCATAGGTGCTTTGTTAAGGCAGCAATGCCTTCAGTGATTTTAGAAGCAGCATCATAGTATTTGGGATTATATGGAATTATAATGTCAGAAAGGATATGAATATCTGTAAAGATCTCCTCAAAGATCATCTGCCGAAGGAGCCCGATTCAGAGTGCTGGAGGGATCAGACTGATTTCCTTTTTGTTAAATGCATTAGCTGTCTGACAGCTTGGTTCCAATTAACAAATTCAAATCTGAATGAGTGATCACTGAGGGCTTGAAACAAAGCTCCATTTTGTAGAAGAATGTTACTGAAATGAGCTGCTGCTGTTGCTTAACTTCTTTTTAGTTACACAGGGACACTGGTAGTTTTTGAAGGGTGTTTTCCATGATCAGCTGACTGAGGTATGAATAAGATGTAGAGAGGTTAGACCAAGCTGCAGCAGATGACTTCGTAGGGAGAGAGGGGTGGATGCTCTGAGGACGCAGTTTGCAGAGCAGAAGGAACACTAAATGTAGTTCTCACTCTTGGAGCTGCCAAGGTTGGACCATCTGCAAAGTCACTGGTTTTGTAGAAACTGTTACCCAGCAAAGAGTCCCTCCGTGCTGATGGCGTCGGCTGCTGCATACACATGTAGCCAGCAATAGCTGCTGGTGGGTGGCTCGCTTTTTGTCATCCAAAACTGGTTCCCAGGCTGTATCCAGCCTTTCCCTACTTCAGGTGATGAAGTATCTGCAAGCCAGTACCTCCCTGTGTCCAGAGCTGTAAATTTGTCCAGTCCCAGGGTCTGAGACTGCACAGGAGCATGAAAGAGGGTGTCGGAATATCTTGGAGTAGGGCTTTCCAGGTCCTCAAGTAGGTGTGGGAAGGAGGGAGTGAAGTCAAAAACCTGATGTAAGGAAGTGGGGAGCGGGTTCTAGGGCTTTTCTGTTCCTTGTGCCGAGATTGTTCCCTCTTCTCCCTACCTACATACTCACTGTTTTCCTTCCTTTCAAGTGGGCTGGGAATGGGGAAATTTGCTTGAGCTATTCTGAGTTATCTGCTGCCCTCAGATTTAATTTCCACATAATGTAAACCAAAAGCTATGAAGTGTAGCAGTGTTTTTACAGGCCCTTTTTTGGATGAAATTCGGAGGGTTGTTCTTGCAGCTGCTAGGTTTGGGTTTGGCCACAGTGCATCCTCATGAACCTCACCAGTTGTGGAAAATGGCTAGAAATTCCCACAGTTAGACTGTTTTATCTGCTGTCATCTGCTCAGCGCGTTGCAGAACAAATCCAAGAAATGCACTATTTTGTAAATGCAACTGGAAAAAGTTCTTTCTTGAGGGCATGGGGTGAGCATGTACCACAGCTGGGGTAAATGTCAGCAACTGCTCCTAGTTACCACAAATGAGTCACGCTCTCAGCCGTAGCTCTTCACAAAAAGCTGGATGAATGTGCAGTTTTGAAAACTGCTCTGCAGAGAGCTGCTCCCTTTGAAACCCCTGATCTGTTGACCTCAGTGTGCATTGTTAACTGTGTGCTTTCTATGAGACAAATGAAATTTAGCTGCAGCCCAGCTTAAACACATGAATTTAAAAGCATTGGTTGTTTCCTGAGATCCAACTTGAAAACGCGACAGCAGCAGGTCCAACTCTCTGCCACCAGCACACGGAAGCTCATTCCACCATCCCAATGTGTCTCCTGCAGTGTCGTGATGCGCTGACAACCCGCCAGAAGCTCATCGCCCAGGACTACAAAGTCAGTTACTCGCTGGCCAAGTCCTGTAAGAGTGACCTGAAGAAACACCGCTGTAATGTGGAGAACCTGCCCCGCTCTCGGGAAGCCCGGCTTTCCTATCTGTTGATGTGCTTAGAGTCTGCTGTGCACAGAGGTAAGTGGAATTCAAAACTTGCTGGCACCTTGATTTTAAAATGAGGGACCTTCAACTTTGTGTATTTAAAGTCCTCTTCTCCAAGAACCTTTTTCCAAACTTTGTTTCAAAGACAAAGTTCCTCATCATGGTGCTTTCATCACTGTTGTTTTGATGATCAGAATAGCTGAGTAAACCCCTCTTGCCACTAACTCCTTTTGTGCAGACAAGAAGTTTAAAATGCAAAATAGCAAATCCCACTTGGACTGCTGATGTATAGTTGCAAATCCTTCTATTCACTGTGAATTGAAGCAGCTCTTTTCCTCCATTGTGTAGTAAGCATTAAATATGCTACAAGGTTAAAACACTGAATAGAGAACCTGTTTATCCTCACTCAGGGAAAACCAGGGATACTCAGTCCTCTGCCTGCTGTAAATAATGTTTTTTCTTGCAGTTCAGTAGCTTGGGTAAGTGCCTTATTTCTGTGACTCTGGTTTTTCCCTATATAGAAGGAAGGTAAGTGTGAGAATATTATTTTTGATCATTTAAGTTAATGTAAGCTGGAGGTGTCCTAACACCAGCTGCTGTTTCCAAAGGCATTAGAAGGCTCAGTGCAGCTGGACCATGCTAAAGGTTCTCTGTGAAATTGCCGTAATGTGAAATAACGTGTTGCATCCTCTAGATCTGCACTGGAGAACTGCTTGTTTTTCCTCTTGGCATGCAGCTGTGTGGTTTTCAGAGTGAACAGCAGGGCTGCATGCTGCAGTGCCTCTGGCATGGGATGGGAAGGCTGCCATAATTCCATAAGCAGTCTCTACATTTGTGAGTTTGAATAACTCATTGCTTCTGATTGATGTGGAAATGATGTACCCTGTTTGTAGAAAAATTGTGGGATTTTTTTTTTTTTACTTCTCCCTGCAGTAGGGCAGGTGGTTTCCTGAATTACATGCAGAAAACTGCTGTTCAGTTATTTATTTTCATGGTGGAACAGGTTCTGCAGTGTCTCATGCATGAGGCATAGCCCAGGAGGAACACTAATTATTCCACACAGCTCCATGTGCATGTGTTACAATGCCTGGCAGCCCCTGTTGGAGTGTCCTCTGTTCCATGGGATGTTTTGCACATATGAATAGGTTGTGATGGGGTCTGCAGGAAGGCTTATAGCAGATCTAAGCATTTACTACAGCAAGATTTCTATGCAGCTGCTGTGGTTTGTTGGACACTCCGTATACACTCTTATTTTAGTCTGATTTTTGGCTTCCTGAGCATTTATGTATTATTGCCCTAGAAAACCCTTTCCTTGGAGAAAATGTTTAACCTGCTGTCCAAATTCCTCTCTGTTACACACCAAGCTGGTGAACTACCAAAGTGGAACTCTAGTGGGAAAAGGAGCCCTTAAGCATAAGGGGAAAAGCTGACTTGTGCTACAGAACTGCAGATCCATGAGTGCTTTCAGCTGTTTGTCAGAAGCAACTCCTGCAACGTGAAATCCAAAATCAGATTCTCTTAATCTTTCAGGCATTCTTTTTTAAAAAACTGTGTTAAATCCATAGACTGGCTATATTTTACAGGGTTGTTTAAATGACAGGAGCTACCATAACCTCTGTTTTATTCCCCAGCACAAATGCTCCAGCACATTTGTTGTCGTCTGGTGTTGTTCAGAGCATGGACTCTTGATAGTCTCTGCTCTTCCAACTTGCTGGTAGCACAGGTCAAGAAGGGCTCTGCTAGGCATTGAAACTAAATCACGTCATCTTCTCTTGGCTCAGGTCGACAAGTAAGCAGTGAGTGCCAGGGTGAAATGCTGGATTACCGGCGCATGCTGATGGAAGACTTCTCACTGAGCCCAGAAATCATCCTGAGCTGCCGAGGGGAGATCGAGCATCACTGCTCCGGCCTCCATCGGAAAGGTCGCACCCTGCATTGCCTGATGAAAGTAGTCCGGGGCGAAAAGGGCAGCGTCGGGCTCAATTGTCAGCAGGCAGTAAGGAGCTTTTCTATCACTTCACTTAAGTTTGCTCAGTTGGTAGAAGCATTGATTTGTCTGTCAATGTTTTGCCTTGCGATGGAGGTTCTGCTGAAGTCAGCCTGGCTCTGCTGGGTGCCACTGAATGCTGGAAGCAGTTGTGTAATTGCCATGCTGTGAAGTGTCTAGCAGCACATCAGTAAGGGTGGTGGTTTTGCCCTCAAAAATACATTTTGCATTGTTGTGCTCTGGGTTTTGTATTGGATCTTCTGTAGTTCTTCCTCACCAGCTTTGAAGTCATGGAGTTCTCTCCTTGGGTGCAAGATGTAGGGAAACTTGCTCTTTATAATTCTAAAATACTTCTTTTCCTTCCCTTTTCCCCTCTTCCCTTTTCTTCCTTTACTTTTCCCCCTGTGCCCTGTCCTTGGAAATGAACAAAACCTTTCAAAGCACCTTCCCACTCAGTTTTATTTTTGCTATTTTATTCAGCTTTAATGATGGAAATAGAACTTCAGGGACAGGGAGGTACAGCAGACTGCTGTGGGTTGATGTAGTTGCAGCCAGTGAAGGAAATGTTATTTTCCTCCAAAATACCTCTGTAAAATGGAATATTTCTTTTGCCTTTTTTAAACTCCATTTTGGCCCAAATACATCCTGCTTATCATTTCTTTAAATTGAAAACAATTTAGTTTTTGTTCAAACTCATTAGTGCTTTTTAATACAAAATTACATTTTTGTACTTAATACTTGGTTTTAATGACCCATGACCCCAAGAAAGTGAAATCAATGATAAAAATGGCAAAGGAGTGTTAGTGCTGATGTAGGAATTTGGGGAGATGTATGCTCTTGACTTCTTTTAATATACAGAACCACTGTTCTATATATTTCTGTTGTAAATGTAGCTTAAAACTTGAGCCTCACATGATGTCAGTTTGTGTGTATTATCAAAGATAAATTAATACCTGTTAAATTTTTGTAAGGCATTGGGTGCTTTTGTGGTGAAGCTTTTCTGCATAAATACCAGGTGTACTTGTGCAGCAGCTGTACAGTTTGAGTCATTCCTGCGGGGATCTGTAGTGCATTACTTATGCTCTGCAGCCTTTCTGTGAGAAACTGAGTGTTTGTTTCTGTTTAAATACAAAATTGAAACTGCTGCTTCAGAATTTTGTTATTTGCAAATATTCATAAGATCAGTTAATCTTGGGAATAACTTTTAGATCATGAAGTGCATGTTCAGAACAAGTCGTAAGTCAAAACAGGAGACCCCCAAAAGTGATACAGGATTTCAGACTTCCAGAGAAAATATCTTTAGAAATTTAGAGCAGATTTGGAGGTTTTTTTAATTCTCTTATACTTAAGATACTGCTTTTTTGCAGTGAGCTGATGCAATAGTAAATAGGATTGTCCATGAGTTTCCTTAAGTTAAATGTGTTTTGTTCTCTGGGCAAAGGACAGCAGAAGCAAATAAGGTGTTGATTTTATAAATTACATTTAGTTTGTCTGGATTTTTAATGGGCAAAAGGAAACAGATGATTGCAAGAACAGAATAAACATTTCAATGTTCGGAGTTTCTGAAGACTGACATGGTGCTATTACATAGCTGCCTACAACTTTTGAAATACTAAATAATTTATCGTTCTTATATTTTGTATTTGAATGGTAAGGGTTGTCAGTGGCTTTGTTGTGTTTTGATTTATTGTGTTAGAATGAGCTTCCTACTTTCACATTACCTTTGCAAGGAAGAGAATATTGTGTGAAAGTCTTCCAGATATTAGGCAACTTGTGCTAAAGACTCCAACTCCCTGTCACATGAGGTTGGCCCAGATGGCAAGCCCTGAAGAAGGGAAGTTAGAGATCCATCCTTTAGAGTAAGCTGGAGCCATTTCAGTTCTTTTTGTGTACCTAGAGAGCACCTTAGACATATGGTTCTGCTGTGGCTCTTGATGGTGGAGCTGTTGTCTGTGGCACTCCTACATTTTCACCTGCAGAAACAGAGAGCAGCACAGATGCTCTGGGGTGGTCCCAGCAGAGCTTGCTGTGGTTCTTTGGGTCCATCTCCAGATGTTGTCTTTTCTATAGAGTCAAAGACTCACATCCCTGTGCTTTTAGCAGCATCATTAGGTAATGCTAGTACAGCACCTTGATTTCTTGGCTAACTCAAAGCAATAGGTCTTGTCCTGAAATTCTTCCTTATAGAAGCTCTTTGACTGGACGCACATGCCTAGAAAGTTTGCTGGAGGCAATTGGAAGGGAAAACATCTAATTTGGATCTGGTTTTACTTACTTGTCCTGTCTGTGAAGGTTTGCTCTGATTCTGCTTGTCTTATGAAAGGAAGACTTTTTCCCATCTGCCAAAAACAACCTAAAGAATCCTAAAACAACAAAACACAACCAAAGAACCTCCATTTTATTTTCCTGTAAGGCAAGAGCATTGACTCGTACCCTTTCCTTCAGATGGATTATGAGTGATTATTTGTATTTAAAACTGTCAACAAAATGCATTCTTAGACCTTCTCAAACCCCCAGTATTTTAATCTGAGAAGTTCCATTTCTTGTGAGACACCTCAGCCAGAGTCATCTTGCATGTGAGAGTCTGTGCTCACACCTAACTGCTGTTGTGCAAGAAGCACATCTAGACCCAAGTGTCAAAGCTGTGCGGGGGTTTTGTCTTCGTTTCAACAGTGAACTTGCCAAAATTCTAAAGCTCTGTGAATGGTGGAGAACAATGGCTTTCTGTAAGTGGTTTGGCCTAAGTTAGAAAGAGAACCCCTGGATGTGTGTTGAGCCTCATTGTGCCCAGCTGTGGACATAAGGGATCCTGCACACACATGTGTGCTGTGGTGGGTCATCAGATAGGAGATTAAGTGTCACTTAATTGTGAGCATCAGCTGTTCAAAGGTCTCCAGCTGTGCTGGCAGTGTATAGCACCTCTGGTGTTGCTTGGTGAAAGCAGTATTTTATATTAGAGCTGTTGGCAAATCGTTTTTCAGATATGTGGCTTCTGTGTTACCCTGGTCTTATCTGGTTTTTTTTTTCTGTTCAGACCTTTGAGCATCTAAAACTCCAATCCCTGCTAAAAGGGCATATATTTCTTGCCTCTAGTTTCTAATACAGCTGTTAAATTGGTAGTTCACTGTTAATTTAGTTCCATGTCCAGGATAAAAGTTCAGGGGATTGTAAAGTTTATCCAGCTGCTTTTCAGCTGTGAGGGTTTGTTGTGTGAGGGAGGAAAATCCTATACAACCTTCACTTTTATCACTGTTGCCAAATTACTCCTTCTTCCCTGCAGTCAGGGCAGCTGGCTTGGTGCTGCACATCTTGCATGTGGTTGAGAATTAAGATTGGGAATTCTGCAGTAGTGCCCAAAACAGGGTGGAAGGATAAGGAGGTGCTTCTGAGCTGTTGTACCCAGTGTGCTTTGCCCTCTTCCACTTGATAGCAACAGAAATACCAATTAATTGAGACCTGAGGAAGAATCCTGCCTATATAATGCTCTGGCCAGTTTATTTAATCTGTGTGTATAAAAAAAGTGTTGGGTTTGAGGTTCTATTCACCGATTTGTCCTTGAGGGAGTAAATTCCACCTTTTTGATATGTAAGTCACCTAATTTGAAGTAATCCCATCACTTTACACGCAGAGTATTCCCCATCCATGCAGGCTGTGTGTCTGCACCAGCAAAACCACAATAATCTTCTCCCTCTTGCAGTGACTCTTAAAACGTTTGTAAAGAACACATCCAGTTAAGGTGCCACTCTGTTATGAACTGTATTGGCTTCTGTTTGACTCTTTTCAGAGTTGTATAAAATGTTTATTTATTTTTTTTTTAATTAAAGTATCCCAAGAATTTTTGATAGGCAGCCCTTTTCAGCTGCCTGCATCCCTTAGAAGCTGATGCTGGGCATAATTAAGAGCGAGTCGCAGCAAATCCTGTGTTCCTCCCAGGCAATCTGTGGTCTGTCCTCATGACTGCAAGTTTCCTATTGGATAAATTGTGCTAGCTTGTATTTTCTCCAGTTCTCTGATGCTTTTTTCTTGCCTGTGTTTTGAGATGTTAGGGTTTTGCCCCTGGGAGTTTCCTGGATGGTGTTTAGGTGCAGACTTTGAAAGGTAGAGGATAAAATTGTAACTGTGCTTTTGATTTAGTTGGGCTGAGGGCCAATGACTAAAACCATTAACTAAGTGTCAAGATGTTAGGAGCATACGGACCATTTGATATTGGTGTGCAGTTGCCTTCTCAGCAGCCTCTCTTTTTTTTTTTCCCTTCAAATTTGTCAGCTGAAGATGTTTGCCTACCGAATGATGATACCAGTCTGCCTTCCATCAGTCTTTGGAAATTCACAGCTTGATGGAAAATGAAGTGGGGCATGGAGATCCTTGGCTGAATTATGGTCCAGAAGCTACCTTTGTCCCAGAATTGAGATTTACCCAAATTCTCTTTCCCTGGCCCAGCAGACACCTCCCAAATTACTGTGTCCGGATTTGATTTTGTAACATAGTGCTAAATATGCTAAATGATGTTTCCTTACTAATAAGAGAGAATTGTTTTTCTGCAGCTTTTGTCAGAACAGCTGTTTCACAAGAAGAAAAGATTTGATGGAACTGTTCATACTCCATTTACCTATGACAACTGAAGTATTTAGAAGTCATAAAGGGAGTGCTGGGATATCAGCTTTGGGTTGGCACACCCGGTCTTTAAATCTTTGGAAAGTTTTTATATTCATCTTTCATTTACACTATGACTTCTCTTAAGTAGTTAAAACAGGGTGTCCTGCATTTATTTTATACCTTAGACACACACATACATACACATACTAAAAAAATGTGTACTATAGACCCTGACTTCCAAAAGCTTGAGCAGGCATCCCTGAGGAAATGTTACTTCATGGGGCATCAGAACAGGACATTTTATCCTGTGTTTCAGTAAAACTTGTACTCTCCAGGCAACTAAAAAACTTGTTTGGACTTCGTAGATAGGCACATGATCTTTCAACATTGATTTGGGTTTCAGTTGTAAATAGTATTCATAAAAATACGACAAATTTGTGCGTTTGATATCGTCAGCCTTATGGAATGAGGCTACCATCAAAGCTTAAGACAGATCACAAATAGAGTATGCAGATTTTACCTGTTCTAGTCTGTAAATTGGTACATAAGTAGTCCAAGTTTACAGCTGACCTTCAGTGTGTGACTGGTCTCATACAATGTTCCTGGGATACCTTCATAATGATAATTAGGGTCCAGCAGTGCTGGAGTTGGCAGCACAAGCTCTTAAAATAAAACACTGCAGAGCAGAGTTCATGCATTGTGATGTTGTTACTGGCCTAGAATTGCCACACTGAGAGGTTGTAAGTGCTCTCATTTAGGTCTTTAACATTTGTTTTCCTATCCACAATTCCTTTCTTCCAGCTTCAAACCCTGATTCAGGAAACGGACCCCGGTGCCGACTATCGCATCGACCGCGCGCTGAACGAGGCCTGCGAGTCGGTGATACAGACAGCCTGCAAGCACATACGGTCTGGAGACCCCATGTAGGTCCCTCTCAGAACTGATGGGTTTTTTTCTGTTAGGCATCTGTGAAGGTTGTGTGGCTGACCAGTAGAGACACTAAAACCTGTCCAGACTAGTGACTCCAGTCATAGAGGGTTGAACTGAGCTGTCTCCGTTCTTGCTGTACAAGCAGGCCAGTATTTTTATAGGAGTGTTGATGTGACCCCTCCCTTGGATCGAGTTCCCCAAAGAGGCAGACTCAGAGGGTGGGTCGAGGGGCGACTCAGAAGCCTAAGCCGTGCCCGGGTACATAGGAGGACTGGTTTAGCACTGGTGAAGGATGGAGCTATCACAGACACTTAGACTAAGTTTGTAACATTTGGTGTGCTAATTTCTCTAACTATGTAAATCTCAAGCAATATCACAATGTAACAAGCCTGGAAAGGCCAGGTAAGCAAATCCATAAGGCAGAGACAGGTGTCTCCTTTGTCTTCAGATCTGATAATATATTCTGCCCTGAGCCAGATTTTCTGTGGAATACTCCTTACGATTTCGTTGTATATCAGACTTGCTGAGATAACTAAAACAATGGAGCGTGAGAGAGTACAAATCTGATATATACTTGTTTTAGATGTAACCTTTTTGAAGGAAGAGAAAGATCTTCACTGAGTTTGAGCATCTTATCTATGGTTCACTGGGAAGACTGATTTGGCAACACCAGCTGTTACAGGGAAGCTTAGCATGATTTTAACAGTCTGTGGCCTGGCTTTTTCTTCTGTTTGCAGGATTCTTTCTTGTCTGATGGAGCACTTGTACACTGAGAAAATGGTAGAGGACTGTGAGCATAGGCTCCTGGAGCTCCAGTATTTTATATCTCGTGACTGGAAGTGAGTACTGTAAAACAAGATATATCTTTATTTGATGTTACTTGCATTAAGTGTTTGTATGCATTAGCAGTTCCTTTTAAAACAGTATAGCTTGTGGTGGTTCAGAAGAGGACCTTCAAGTATGCCAGGTTGGTAGGGTGTTAATGCCTGTGTAGAACACTAAAAGCAAAAGCTGCTTAGAAAAGGTGTGATGCCACTTAAATCAGGTACTCTTGCGGAAGTGATGCAACCTTAAAAAGTGCTCAAGTTTGAGCTCTAAAATTCATTGCATCTAATTAAAGAATTCTGTCTGACCATATTGAAGTTGAAGGTCTCTTTCTCTGCAGGTGGCAGCCAGTTGTGTCTGCTCTAAGTGCTGCAATATGGAACTTAAGGAAACCAAGTTTTTAAGTATAACCAAGATGCACTGTGTGAGAAGCTTCCTGCCTCCATTTCTGCCTTTTTTCAAATTCTCTAGGTGTGATTACAGCCTGTAGAGCAGATATAATACCCTTCAGAGCACTACTTTTCCATCTTTCTCATCCAGAGATGGCAGTGCTTTGTTTTAAATATATACAAAGCCCCTTGTGCCAGTGTTGGTTAGGATGAGGAGAGAATAAATGTGATAAACGTGACCAGTGAGGAAAGAATAAGTGTTTGGCTTGTCTTCTAAAGAAGATTGAGAGGTGAGGAAATAGAGTACATTAAATGGCCTTACTGCAGGAAATTGAATAATTGTTCTCAGTGGCCACAAAGAGTGTAAGGCAAGAAGTCCTGGGCTTCGATTACTGCAAGGAGTGTTCAAATCAAACATTAAGAAAATCTTGACTCATAACAAGTCATGTATTTATGGACAGCATTGCCAGCAGCTGAGAGCTGATGTGCTCTGTGAACCTTCTGCTTTTAAAATACATGGGGCTTCATGGACCAGGGAGTTTAAGGCTTTTTGGCTGTACATTTAGTCGTCTCAATAATTATCTCCATAGGCAGACAAGAATACTTAATTTTCCCCCCCTTCCTGTTTGTCTTCACTGCTGTGTCTCCTGCCTGTACTGTTTCCAGCAGGTAATTAATTGTTTGAGTCAAACTTAAGGGATTGGAAGAAGGAAGACTGAGTATTTGCATTTTCTTGGGAGTAAGGATAATTCTAATTCATAGTGCAGGCTGGGCAACATTAGCTTATCTTTGTTTAACCACTGTTCGCCAGAACTGGCTTATAAATCTGTTGTACTGACCATGTGCCTCAGACATATGCACAGCATAGAAAGGGTTTTGTTGATATCTTTATCATTATCTATATAATTGTGTCCACTGAAATCACTTCATGTTTGTTTCCTATAGTGTTTATAAATAGGAAGATTCCATTTTGGAAAGTCAGTAATATCTCAACTTTCATGTAATTAGACATCATCTTAAGAGATCTTCACTTAGATGCCAAGCAGGGGACACTGAGTTTTCAGCTGGCTCAAATCCAGGGCAGACAGAATCAATCCAACTTAGATTTTTATGGAATTGGTGTTTCAGAATGGCAGCAGTACAAAGTATGTGTAAGATATTACACAAGCAAACTGTGGTATGTACCTGCCTTTCTGCTGGTTCAGGACATCAAGGAGATGATTTTTCCTCATGTGTCAGCCAAATGGCTGGCATCCTGCAGAAGAAAATGGGAGGTGCTTCAAGAAGTGTTGAAAATTTGATCTGTAATTAAAGGTTTTGGTGTTTTTTAGGGAGTTGATTCCAAATTGAATGACAGGCATTTTGCCACCTGTTGGTTCAGTTGGTCAGACACTGCTGCTGAGTGGTGTCCTGGTGGTGCCTGAAACCTGAAGTGGATTTTCTGTCCCAAAAGCATTTCAGGATATGAAAAACATTCCAGGCTTGAATGAAATGCCAGTGATAACTTCTCTGTTTGCAGATTGGACACAGTCCTTTACCGCAAGTGTCAGGGAGATGCCTCCCGCCTCTGCCATACCCATGGCTGGAATGAGACCAGTGAGCTGATGCCTCCAGGGGCTGTTTTCTCCTGCTTGTACAGGCATGCGTATCGCACAGAGGAGCAAGGAAGGAGGGTAAGTGCTGATGGGCAACTTGCTGCTTGTTGATCTGTGGTAGAAGGGTTGCTCACACATTTGGAAGTTGGACACGCTATGCTAAAACTGCCAGAACTCAGAAAACCTGCTTTAAATCATTTACTGCAGGTGGTAGTTGCACTGCTTGGGGTGCCCAGCTCTTCCTCAAGGGTGCCCTGAAGGCCTAGGTAGTTGTTCTGGTAAGGCAAAATAGGCCCAGCAGGAATGGCAGACCCGTGGAGAGACCTGTGTGCTGACACCGACTTACATTTCTGTTCAAATGCAGTCCAAGTTCTCCCTCATGTCTTTCCAAAGAGGAATGTGATTCCTTGCAGATAGCCAGCGTAGCTGCAAAATTGGTTTTATGCAAAAAGGAGTTTCAAGATCAGCTTTCCTTGGCTGCTTCTAATTAAGTTTTGATTTGTGCCCAGCTTCAGATTATATTCCATTTAATTCTTCCTATTGATATAATGCATCGTTCCAGTTCTTTGGAGTTTGCTGTACTGATAAATGTGCTTATGCTGTCTTTAAAGAAGGCAGTGGGGATCTGACTTGCTGCCCTGCAGTCTGGAGATCCACCATAATCGCATTTGTGGTTGAGAGGTGCTCTTTTCAAGTTTGCTGCCCTCTCGTGCCTTTAGCAGGGCACTCAGATGAAAGCACCTGGGTACTCAGTTCCATTTCTTTTGGCACTGTAGTGTACACAGCCCCTAGGAGTTGATGGGTTTATACAAGGGCTCAGTTTAAAAATTAATTTCCACAGCTTGATTTAAAAGGTCTTTTGTGGCAGAGGTCAAGTATTGATTGAAAGTATGTCTTTTAGGAATAATTTTTTTTAATGCAGTTTCTTAGTCTGCTGAGTTGAGACTTTTTCGTTCCATTTCGTATTAGTGCTGACCAAAGAAATCAATAGCCACCCTGCAAATAATCTATCAGAGAGAGAAAAGGTTTTTAAATGTGTTTTTCTTTTGGAAAGTAGGCTAAGGGAGCAGCTGTCATTTTGAGATTAATCTTGGAAGCAAACTCATGGGAGGTTAGACCTGTATTTGTTTCCAGTGCTGTTGACAGAATGCTAGATAACTTCCAGTGGTTTGGATTTTTAAATGTATGAAGCTTTAAGCTTCAGCTGGTGCATTTTAGGTCTGATAAGCATCATACCAGTATCCCTTGGTTTTCTACAGTTTGTTTCTTCCTGTCTTGCAAGTGCTGACTCTGATGTGCTGCAGTGGGGATTGCCTTATTCTGGGCTTCTCGTTTGGTAGTGAGGGCATGAGCTACTTTGACTTTTCTTCTCCAGAATCAGTCTGTGGCCTTGAGTGAGGGGGGATGGTGCAGCAGATAACCTGGGGACCTGATCTGACATCACATTTCAAAAAGTGAAGTAGAGATTTAAGAATATAAAATTAAACTTAGTGGAACAAGAGGAGCTTCTATCTAAACTAAATGACAGAGCTCCAAGCTCTTTTGAAACCCAGATTTCTTGTTGGGGCCCTGGCAGGCCTCTGCCTTCTGGGATTGATGATGGCATTTGTGGTCACTCTCAGAACCTTACCTGACAGCATCCTGTTTGCCCTGTGTGGATTTAGGGACCCTGTATGCCAAACACTCCCTATTCTTTTTGCAGCTATCACGAGAGTGCAGAGCAGAGGTCCAGAGAATCCTCCATCAGCGAGCCATGGATGTGAAGCTGGACCCAGCCCTCCAGGACAAGTGCATGATTGACTTGGGGAAGTGGTGCAGTGAAAAAACAGAGACAGGGCAGGTACTGTACACAATATCACTAGTACTTTGTTTGCAAAACTGGAGGGGTGGGAAGGACAGAAAGGGGATAAAGGGACATCTCACTGCCTCTTTATAGTGGAGACCATGTTAAAAATGGGTGCAGTTTGAAACACTCTGCACCAGACTCAGAGACAGGAGGTGCAAAGGAGCTTTGCGTGTTCAAATGTTAGTGGAATGAGAAGGGAGAAGAGGATAGTTAGCAAAAAGGGCTTTAATGAAGCAACCCTACCTCCCTCAACCTCCTACTTGTAATATTCTATTACAAGCTTGATATTTCCCACATAAACTTTATCCCATTTCCATTTGGCAAGTACTGTCATGCTTCCTGTGTTTACACAGAACTGAACTAACATCTGTAGGTACTTAAAAAGTTTCAACAAATACTATCATGTTAAATTGCTGTGCCCTAGGAGGGCTGTAGCAAAGGGACCGTTCTGCAGCAGATGCTGTAGACACCGCTCTCTTTTTGAAGTGCCCATCATAGGTTGGGTAACTAACCTCTCCTTAAGGTTATGGAAAGGGCAAATGTGATATTCCAGAAGTGAAAGCACATCATGCAGCTTTTGAGAACAAGTGGTAACATCCTAGACCAACACTTTCAATTATTGCTATATATGTGTGCTCTAGTAGAGGAGTGGGATTAAATGAGATTTAGGACTTTACAAAAAGGAGGGCAGTTTCACGTGTGTAACAATGTTTTAAGCCTAAAATTTCAACTTGGGTTGTTGGATCACCCACTAAAATGTCTGTTTCTGTAGGAGCTGGAATGCCTTCAGGACCATCTTGATGACTTGGTGTCTGATTGCAGAGACATAGTGGGAAACCTCACTGAGCTGGAGTCTGAGGTGAGTGGTTTTCAGCCTGAGGTAAAGGCAATAGGTAAGCATGTCTAGTTAAGCATGTCATTTTAATAATGATGAAAAAGCCTGAGGTTAGAGAAGCTGTAGAAATGCAGTATTCTGGGATCAAAAAACATCCTTTTTACCCCCATACAGTGGAAGTTTTTCATGGAGATTCCTGAGGAAGAGAAGTGAACAACAGGATTTTAGGCTGTTGATGGCATTTCTCTTGCTTTAAAGATCACTTACAGGAGTGAAACTAAGATTTGCACAGAAACCCAGTTACCTTTAATACAAGTCAAGATACGTGATGGGACTTGAGATTTTGCTCGCAAGTAGTTCTGAGTACTGTATTGCAACTTCCCTATCAGTCCCAAAAATTTTGCAAGCAATAACCACCAGGTACATCAGTAGAGATTTCAGTGGTGTTGGCAGTTTTATCTATTTTACAAAGCTTCATATTTAACTGTCAAGCCCCAGACTGTTCCCCGTATCTCTTAGAATTTACACTGTGCCCTAGGGAAAGCTTCCTTCCAGTGGTTAGAAACTTTGATTTGCTCAGAACTATGCTAAATCTTCAACTCCTGCCTAGGTGTAAGGTGATTTCTAGTGCTCTATCACCCAGTTTGGAGGAGAATGGCTGAATTATTCAAGCCAGGAGTTTCTGTGGAGACCAGGCTCTTCCCATAAGGCTTGTCTTGCATTTGCCATATTGGCAGGAGTGAACCCCGGGATTTCCAGAGCTAAAGGGCAGAGCTGTCTGGATTGCATTTTTCAAAACCCTGTGAACTGGGTTGAGTTTGAGTTGTTAGCCCAGGTTTTTCCTGGAGTCCTTTTCTCTTGTGCATTCACTATGAAAATGAAAAACTTCTTATTTTCTGCAGGACATTCAAATTGAAGCCTTGCTAATGAGAGCATGTGAGCCCATTATCCAGACATTCTGTCATGTGAGTATTCTGTAATAGTGTGAATATCTTTGAGGAAAAAGCTCAGTGGGAAAGGTTAGAGAGTTTTAGTATTAGTTCTTGCTACAGTTCAAAAGTAAAATCAGAGGTAATCAGTTCCAAAAGTCTTTAATTAAAAAATCACCCTGAAATAAAAATTATTAGTTCCAGCTAGTGTTTCTGCTGTTGTCATAGTCCTAGCAGAAAAGCTAGTTTGAAGATTAAATTTGCTCTGTAATTGGCAAAAAACACTCTTTACAGTGAGTTAAATACTAGACTTTTTTTGTTCCCCTTTACATGCAGGCAGCGTTTTTAGCCACTCTGCTCTGTGCAGCTGCTCAGTACTGCTGAAATAACTTCACTGGTGTAGGGCTGAGTAGTTAAAGAGCAGTGAAGGCACCTAATTTTAATATGTCATGTAATCACTGAGTCTCTGCAATGTGTTTTCCTGAGTCTGAAGTGTGTGTGTTTCTGAGATGGCTCTTTTCTGAACTGCATAAACATAGTTGTGTACTGGAGTTGTGTGGTGCATCTCTAGGGTGGTCAGCTCACCATGGAGAGTGGGACTGTGCGTTCCATATTTCCTGGTCACAGTGGGCTAAAAGAACATAAAACCCATGACTCGTAAGACTAGCTAATTTTTATTCCTTTCATGTCTTATTCAGGAGGTTGCAGATAACCAGATTGATTCTGGGGACCTGATGGAGTGTCTAATACAGAACAAACACCAGAAGGAAATGAATGAAAAATGTGCAATCGGTGTTACTCATTTCCAGCTGGTAAGCAACACTTTTCTCTGCTATCAGTGGAAGGCTGTTCTGTTCTTTCAGGGTGTTGATAGGAATGAGCTAATTATGAAAATGCTCCTTCTTTGAAATTGATTTTACACTGTATTTAAAGAGCTCTTGCGAATTCAGACAGTTGTATTTGCATGCCTGGTCATAAATGGTCACTTCCAGAGGTGATTTCTTTTCAACTCCTCCTTAATCCCTGGCATATGGTAGACAGGGTCCCAACTTCTTCAGCAGTGCAGCATCCCCTTTGCTTCCATGTTAGTAAGTTTGAACAAAAGTATGTGCTAATTGTATGATTGAACAAGTGTTCTTTTGGCAGCACTTCACTTTTTTTTTTTTTAAACTCCACATGACCAAAGCTGTTTTTCTCCCGTTTCTCTCTTGCAGGTTCAAATGAAAGATTTTAGGTTCTCATACAAGTTTAAAATGGCTTGCAAGGAAGATGTGCTGAAACTGTGCCCCAACATCAAAAAAAAGTATGTAGTGCCTGACCAAACAGCAATCTGATTGTATAAGTATGTAATTAAGTGTCAGAGTATTTCATGATAGGATGAAAATGCTGGACTTCCTTTAAAGGCCAGTTGGTTTGTATGTGTTCAGTTAGTGATTGTGTTCTGCAGATGCTTAAGGTAGAGGTCTGCCTCTTAAAATTACTTCTGCCTTACTCCTGGATAGAAGCCTGTCCTCTTTATTTTACTTGCTCGGAAATTAGCTAATTATTACAATTAGTTGATTGCACATCCCAGAATGTTTTATATCCTTGCTAGATTCATTGTCTTCTAAGAGGCAGACTATTGTTGTTCTAGTTGCTGATCTGGGAAGGGAAAATAGCCCACTTGTTTTATCTGGTTTATTCACTGCAGTCTGAGGGGGTTTTTTTTAATGTTGTTCTGCTGTAGTGTAAGGCAGAATTACACACAAGGTCAGTCGTGTTTGCGGATAGCAAGACTATTTGCATTTTATGAGATAAATGCCCTTCTCGTAGTGTAAAAGGATTGCTTGCAATGCTGTGTAGGTATTCACCTTCATCTATTTCTGAGATGAAGCAAAGCTTTTCTAAAGTGCTGACATGACTTTAGAGCAGAGGTCTTGCTGGGCAAAGGGTTTGGTGGGATTTTGAATGTCTTCCTGTCTGCTGATCTAGACTCCAATTTAGGTTTTAACTGTTATACAGTTATTGTACATAGAGCTGTACCCAGAAGTGAGCACAGATGCACAAGGACTTCATACTGTGTTTGGATTATTGGAGTCAGTTTCTCTGTTGTGGTAATCCAATACCAACCTTGGCTGGTCTTAGTGAAGGGTGTATCAGTAAAAAGCTGTTTTCTTTTCTGCAGGGTAGATGTGGTGATCTGTCTGAGCACAACTGTGCGCAATGATACTTTGCAGGATGCCAAGGAGCACAGGGTCTCTCTGAAGTGCCGCAAACAGCTGCGTGTTGAGGAGCTAGAGATGGTAAACATGCCTGAAACTCTTGTTCTGCCCTCTCTTCTAGTGAGGTCCATCAATTAAAACTTCCTGGTTTGTCCACCTTCGGGGAAAAAAAGGAAGCTCATTTGTAAGATGTATCTAATTTATTTTTTCTGCTTTTGTTACAACACAAGGCTCAGTTGCCCTTCGCAGTGAAAGTACTGATTGTCTACTTTAACGCCTTAAATATAGTCTCACAAAGGCTAAGGCAAGCTAAATGGTCATTGGAATTTCAGCTAGAAGTGATTATGTTTAGTGTTAGACAGCAACGTGCTACACATTCTGATGTCCTTAACGTCCTCTAGGAAAGAACAAAAGCTTCATTTTACAGACTGAGGAAACAAGCACAGATGAAGCAACTCGACTCCAGCTGCTCCAAGTTGCTCAGTGGATAAATAGGAGTAGTGTTTGTTCTGGTAGGCAAAGCTGCCTCTCGACTTCCTGCTGCAGTGCTTGCAGTAATAAACTCTTAGGGTCTTTGTCCTGTAGATACTGTTTAAGTGTCAAAGCTTCACCTTAGGTCCATATCGGAAGAGGCAGCACTCTTGCCTTTGTATGGAAGAATTCAGATGCTGGGCATCACCAAAAACAGGAAACTTCATTCACATCCTTGATCACCTGCTGTTAATATGTCCTTTAGCTTTCACATGGAAAGATTTTAGTTGTCTTGGGCAGTTGTGATGAAGCCCTTTTAGGAGAAGCAGTGGAAACAACTTGCTAACTCTATGATTTGATTTAAACCCTTTCTTCAGTGTAAAAAGCTGACTGATCGCTGCAGGGAATTCCAAAGTTGATTTCCTACTAACACCATTTCTCACACCCAAGACCCTTACACTCAAAGAAACTGAATGGCTCTTGTGAGGGTTGCTTACTTTTTGTGAGTAGAGGTCTCCAGTTAAGAGACTAAAAAAGTAAAATAGTCTTGAGTCCTACTTTAAGGCTCATATTGTAATTTTTCCTGCAGACTGAGGATATCAGACTTGAACCAGAACTGTATGAGGCTTGTAAAAGTGACATCAAGAATTACTGCCAGAACGTGCCCTATGGCAATGCTCAGGTAATGGAATTTATTAATAATTTACAATTTAATTTGTACTTTCATTTCAGAAAACTTTTGCCCCTGTAAGTGCAGCTCGAGGTTTTCATTTTGATATCACTCAAATATTTTGGTAGTACTTCGGACTGTTAATTTCTTTCTTTTCCACTGGTACACAAGCATTAAAACTGGGGGAATGCAATGCTGTGAGCACTTCATTCTTCAGTTAATGCTAGTTTTAAGCTATTTGCAGCTGGTTACTGCAAATGTTGCTAAAGATTTCTTAGGATGACATTTGTGTTTTTGGAATAAGTCCAAGAGACCCTCTTCATCTCATTAAATCTTTGTTAGAAAAGATGAACTTAAAGCAAGTTCTAGAAATAAGCTTTGGTAATGACTTTAATAAAATCTAGGCATTGGGATCTTAACTGTCCAAATGAGATGAAGGTGGTCATTAGGGGAACACATGGCTGTGTATGACAGAATCATATCAACAGTGTGTCCATTATGCCTGCAATATTGTGTTGTAGATTATTGAATGCCTGAAAGAAATCAAGAAGCAATTGAGTACACGGTGCCACCAGAAGGTGTTTAAGCTGCAGGAGACAGAGATGATGGACCCAGAACTGGACTATACACTCATGAGAGTCTGCAAGCAGATGATCAAGGTAATGGTAGTGTGCTCATTTAAAAGGGTGAGGTTGGGATATAAGAGCTCTATCAGCTTTGAGCTTCCCGTAAAGGCTTGTTACAACACTGCTATGCTCTTTCAGGAGTATGATTGCTTTTTTGCAAAGTAATCAGTTTCTTAACTCTGAATCAGGCTGAGGTTTCTTCAGGGCTCTTCTCTTTCAACTTCCTGATCAAAGCCTGTGCACTAATAAATTTGTCTTCCCAACTGCCAGCAGAATTGAGGAGGGAATCTGTGCTGAGGCTTCTAATACAGTTCTCATCCAGTCAGTTTGGATTTGGATTGGCTTTTAGCAAGGGTGAAGAAGTTATTACAGAGAAGAGTAAAATCTTCAGCTCACTGCTGACCTGGTGCGCACAGACTTTTATCAAACTGATAAAGCAAGCAAAATCATGCAAAACTTAAAATTAGAAATGAAGGCTGGAAGTGGTACCACGTAGAAAGCAGCAGTGAATGTTCATATAAGACACTCTTTCACAGTAGCCAGAATTGCAAGCCCTGAAACACTGGTATGTGTGGTCTGTATGCAGTGCCCTGACTCCGTATTTTAGCTGATGAAGAACATCTTGAGAGTTATTTGCTCTCCAGTGCAGACACATGCTTTTAAAAAGAAACCCGTGAGCTCATCAAAATAGTGAGGATTTGAAGATGCAACAGCCTTAGGTTACACCCATAGAATTAGTTTCTAACAAAAGAAATTAGTACCTTGGTCTGAGTTTTGGGTGAGCTGGTTCACTTTTGACTATCTGATTCAAGGGGGGAATGGGCTAATTACTGTCAGTGAGCTCCTCTCTGCTTTCTCCTTATATGTGGTCTTAGTTTGCACTGAGTGGTACTAATGAAGTCTTCACTGTTGCTTTGTCCAAGCAGCATTTACGTGGAACAGCAGTATGTGTATAGACTTAAAAGATTGCTTTTTTCGTTTCTAAAATAAATGGGAACAAAAGTAGTTGAGTATGAAACCTAATTTCGTGGGTATTTCTTTCCAAGTGTGCTGTTTCTTAAGAATAGAAAATAAAGGCAATTTGCTTTTGATAAAGCCAGTCAGGACTGTACAGCTCAGTGCTCAGTCCGTAAGCAGAGACATTAATACCCAGGGTCAATTCAGAGAGTAGCACTGAAATGTTGGGGCTGGGCAGTGTGGCTGTATACCTCTCTGCTGGGCAGGTGATTATTCCCTTCCATGAATTCGAAGCTGCTTGTTGGTTTTGGTTTTTGTTTTTTCTAATGCTTTTAGTGATGAAACTTGTTGAGTTTTGGGGATATTTTTTTTTGTAGCGCTTTTGTCCAGAGGCAGATTCGAAAAACATGTTGCAGTGTTTGAAACAAAATAAGAACAGTGAAGTGATGGATCCTAAATGCAAGCAGATGATTACCAAGCGCCAGATTACACAGAACACAGGTATCTTCTTCTGAAAAAAACCCAGAACTTGCTTGCCCGAGGTGTTCAGCATGGCAGGAGGAGTATCAGTTTTGTTTTATTCTCCTTTGTGGTTTTATGTGTACACACTGACCTTAGTCAGTGGGTCAGCATGTGTTGTTGAATCCTCTTATTCCTGAAGCTCTTATCTCACAATTTGAAATTCTATTATGAAAAAATACTATTTTTCCCCAAAGTGTATAATGCCATCCAGGAAATTTCTATCCTATCTCTTTTTGGAGTGTTACGCTCTGTAATCTGAAGAGATGTGTGCTCTAATGAAGTTCTGTCATCTCTCCTGGTTAGATTACCGCTTAAACCCCGTGCTCAGGAAGGCGTGCAAAGCAGACATACCAAAATTCTGCCAAAATATCCTGAATAGGGCCAAGGATGATACAGAGTTGGAAGGACAAGTCATCTCATGCCTGAAGTTGAAATATGCAGACCAGGTGAGTAGAGCTGGTGCCTGCAAATGAGAAAATGTGCAGGATCGTGCTGATCAACAGTCATTGAAAAACAAATCCAACTTGGTCTTGTGGTGTGTGCAATGTATGTAACAGGCTATACATAAAGGAGGCTTTTATGTTCCTATTCAAGTATTATAGAATACAGGTTAATGTACAAGGTGGTTGATTTCCAGTGATTGAGTTAATGACTTTCTCCTGCAAATAGCGTCTCTCTCCAGACTGCGAGGACCAAATTCGAGTGATAATCCAAGAATCAGCCCTTGATTATCGGCTGGATCCCCAGCTTCAGATGCACTGTTCCGACGAGGTAGGAGAGTAACTCTATAGCTGCTTTTGCAGGATGAAAGCTCCCTTTGTGTAGCGGATTTTTGTTTCTCAAAGCATGAACTTTCCTAATAACTAAAACAAAAAAATCCCTTTGAGCTGCTTCTAGCTAGTCAGATTCTCTGCTTGTGACTTTTGCCCAGTGTGTAGGAATTGAAGTTTCCTGTGCAGTGCTAATATGAAGTTAATTTTTTCATCTGGGATCTCATCAGTACTTATGACTATGGAAAATCACTTTTTTCCTGTTGTCAAAAAAAAAGTCAGTTCTCTGGTCTTGCCAGCCTTAACTGGAATACAGTCAGGCTTTTTGAGTTTTCACTTTTGGTAACAGAGTTGGTCATGCTTCCAGTGTTACTTACTTCATGCTTTCACATTCTTTCCATGCTGTTTCCTTCCCTGCCCTCCTCCTCACTACAGCGATATTGACTTCTTGCTGTTGGGTTTCAAAGGGTTATGCATATTGCATGAGCCAGGCTGCATTTGGCTTTGGGGATTTTAGGGGGGAAGCAATCTCATCATGTATTCTTTAGCTGTGCCCTGTGATGAGCTAACATATTGAGATATAAATGTGCTAAAAGGCAGAATGTTAAAACACCTCTTTCAAAATAGATTTCCAGCTTGTGTGCAGAAGAAGCAGCAGCTCAGGAGCAGACTGGGCAGGTGGAAGAATGTCTGAAAGTGAATCTGCTGAAAATAAAAACTGAGATGTGCAAGAAGGTAAAGAAAATAAATTGGATGTGCTCTAAAAAGCTCCTATCCCTGCAGAAGTCTTTGATTTTTCCAGATCACAGCCTAGGTCATGTTCTAGCTAGTATGTGGCCAGAGCGCTGAAATTTCCCTATGCATCTTGGTTCTGGCCTGCAGTGATTCAATTCAGTTTCAATTTGCCAGTGAAAATTGTGCTGGGAGTTTCTCCTTTGCAATTCCAGACTTGAATCCTTTCTTGATTATGGTTTCTTAAGGTTCTGTTACTAATCTGTTTCTTCATGTTATCTCCATTGCAGATTTTTCTAGTCCCAGGCTGTGTGATCGAGGGCTATATGAATTGTGCTGTGGCTAGATTTCAGTTCTATCTGAAGTAGTCCTGGCATATTGACTTCATCTTTTAGATTAATATGAGTATTTTAAGGAACGTTACAAACCAGGACGCTTAATTAAGCCTAAACCAGCATTCATAGCCTTATCCAAGGACAGTGGTGGATTTTCTCATGATCCTGGATTTAAAAAGATGATACACCTTTCAGAGTCATTGATCAGCATGAGTTTTATTCTGTCCCCTTTTTCTGAGATGTACTTGAAATTTTCTCCTCCACAGGAAGTGCTCAACATGCTGAAGGAAAGCAAAGCAGATATATTTGTTGACCCGGTACTCCACACAGCCTGTGCCCTAGACATCAAACACCACTGTGCTGCCATTCCGCCCGGGAGAGGACGCCGTAAGTGCTCGTGCTGTACTTGTGTAACCTCTCAGTCCTGAGATATTTAACCTGCATTTTCTTATCAGCCTAATCTTATGTACAAGATATTTTCACCAGTCATTTGTGGGCAGCAGGATGGAACAGCAGCAGAAGTGTTAGATGAATGGATGTCAAGAAGTCTTTCCTTGTGTCGAAGGCAGGACCTATTCCTCAATCCTGATACAATATCCTTGTAGCCTTATCTGCAGATTGAATGAGTGTATTTTATGTGCCATCATTCTTATGATTGCTGACAATAGCGTGTGATAGCAGATCCATAGACCTTCTGTAAAATCCCGCCTCAGTTAAATTCCATTGAAAATGAGCTTTTCATACACATGAACTCATTTTTCAGTGAGGTTTATCTCCCACCTTGTATCAGCTTCACACAAAATCCAGCTCCCACATTTACATATGACAGTGTTCTATCAGACCGTATCAAAAGCTGTCCTAGAACTAAACTCCTTTTCTTACAGCAACAAGTTAGTTTGGATTCACAAGATTCATTCTAAGCTAATTTCCTTGGTTCTTCTTTCTTTGTCAGTCTTTGGCCATATTTGGCTTCTTCATTTCAGTATTTAAATTTAAACTGAAGTATTTTGGAGTTTTTTTTCTTCTCTGCTTAAACATACGACTCTTTTCCAGCATTGCAGAGGGTAAGTAATCATGACTGCACTTTCTAAGTTCTTGTAGCAGCTAAAGGCTATGAGACCTCATCAGCTGTTCTAAGTCATCCAAGACTGAGTTCAGCAAGTTCAGACCACTTGAAACATAATATATTTAAGTGTTTCCTAGCCCTTTCTTTTCCTGTTTGTGGTCAAGCTCTTGCACTTTGTTACTGTTATTAGGTTAGCTACTTGGATAGGATGTGGGGCTGTTTAAGAAA
This sequence comes from Aphelocoma coerulescens, assembly GCF_041296385.1. NCBI lineage: Eukaryota > Metazoa > Chordata > Aves > Passeriformes > Corvidae > Aphelocoma > Aphelocoma coerulescens. Next base: position 8,035,310 of record NC_091025.1, on the reverse strand, counting down.
AACTAGTGGGAGAAAAAAGTTCTGAATTTTCCCATCTTACTAAGTTTATCTGGCATTAAAAATAACAGACAAGTATTTTCCTGATCGTTATGTTTCATGCTGGTTATTGAATGCATTTCTGAAATTCTGGATATCCTTTATTTGTTCCCGCTTTGTCATAATTCTTTTGATGTGTGTTCTGATGTGGTTGCACTGAAGGTCTGCAGGAATTTGCAGCTTAGAGAGGGCTCTGCCTGTGAGTGCTTGAATTGACAACTGTGCATTAAAAGTCTGGAGCTGGTTTAACTAAGTCTGTGGCCTGTTGGCTACAAGCTAAATAACTCTTCACTGCAAAGCAGAATACATCTAATTAGGGATTAGTCAAGTATGGTAGCATGGAAATAAAATACAAAATTTTATGTTGGTGTCTGATATGAGTTGGCCAAGCCCCTCTATAGGCACCAGAACGCTGTGATCCCAATTTCCTTTTCGCAGGACTGTGTGAAAACTCAGGAAGTTAAGCCTTTCAAAATATATTGTTGATCAAAAACTCCTAACAAGCCTAAGGAGATAAGACTGTGTTTTTCTGAACTGAATTTGGTCTTAGCTCTCTCGAAAGGCTGGTGGCATGGAGTTCAGAGTGTACAGCTCGTTGAAGGTACAGATTTAAAAGACTTCATAAAATCTCATGTAAACCACGTGAATTATATATTGGATACGTACTGTAGTTTCTTTTTGGAAGTCAAAATTCTTTGCATCTCCAAATGCAATACTGATCATGAATCTTGGTGAAATTGCTAGCCTCAGGCATAGTCTGCCAGGTCTGTTTAGAAAGCCTTGTAACCATCAGCCTACATGAGAATGGAAGAGCCCCTCTCTGCACCATGTTATCGACACCACTGTTGCTATTTTGTAACACCATCTTCTGCACATTACAGAAATGTCATGCTTAATGGAAGCTCTAGAAGATAAGCGTGTGAGGTTGCAGCCTGAATGCAAGAAACGCCTTAATGATCGTATAGAAATGTGGAGCTATGCTGCAAAGGTGAATATGTAGACAATTTCCATTTTTTATGCCTTAGATCTCTCTGTTGCAAGGTATTTATGAAAAACTTGAACTGTAATGAAATTCTTGTCTCTGAATGAAGTTTAGTATTTTGAGTTTGGTCCAGAAAAACTGAAATCAGGTCGTCTTGGAACTTATATCTTACTCTCACTGTGTCTGGGATGCATCCCTAACAATGCAGAATTAAACTATCTTTTGTGCACACAGGGCTTAGTCTCCTGTAGAGAAGGTATGGGGCAATGAAATAGGGGCAGGAAAACTTCCTGTTATAAAGGTGCCTCCTGAACAGCAATTCCTTCAGGTGAATTATTGCAGGCCTGCTTTTTTCTGGTTCAGGCCAACTCTGACGATGACAGGAGGCAATAGCAGTACCTGAGACTAAAGCTGGTAAATTTCACAGCTGAGGGTTGCATAGAAAGCACAGCTTGGCTCATTTATTCCCTTTTCACCTCCAGGTTGCCCCAGCAGAAGGCTTTTCTGACCTTGCCATGCAAGTTATGACCTCTCCGTCCAAGAATTACATCCTGTCTGTGATCACAGTTGGCATCTGTGTACTCTTCCTCATTGGCCTGATGTGTGGACGCATCACCAAGCGGGTGACAAGAGAGCTCAAGGACAGGTAGAGCCTGGATTGCCTGCTGAAGAAATGCCTGCCCAGTGCCCAGTTTTGTACAGCCCTCCACTGTATAGTCTACCCACCCCCTCTTGTGAGAGGAGAATAAAAAAAAAAAAAAAAAAAAAAGAAAAAAAATTAGAACAGCAGCAGGTGTTGGCTCAGTTTTCCCATCCTGGATCTCATCCGTGGCATCTTCATCCTATGAAAGTTTGTGTGCAACATTGGCAGCCCAGCCAGAAGCTTTTTGTTAGCCCTTTGTTAGCAGACTCTCGTTTACCTGCCTGTAGACAAGTCTCTGTTGTACTGTTGGAACTGCCTTCACTCTCCAAATCAGACTGATATGACCTGCAGCTCAAGCAGTTTTTAAGTAAATTTTTAAAGACAGACATATGCTGCATACCGACTATATGATTTAGGTAATGGTTCATACTGAAATCTAGTCATCCTCTGTGGCTGGGTGAAGTTGAGGCAGGAAATTAAAGGGTAAATTGCATCTTACACCACAGTTGGCCTTGTTTTGGACATCTTGCTCGTCTATGTAAAGCATCTTCAGAGCATAGTCTTGGACAACCTAAGGACACCAATCACTGGTGTCATCTCCTAGTGAATATCCTGCTTTTGTGACTGTGGATTTTTTTGGCTGAAAAGATGTCCTCCCTTTCTTCCTCTGCTGCTCGCAAGATAGAATAAAATACTGACCAGGATTGAATACTCATGTGAGCTGTACACTTGTATTTCAGTAGATTAAAGACACGATGTAGACACGAGATGTGTAGAGCCTGTCAGTAGTGAACAGTGTCAGTGGGCAGGAAGCGCTCTGAGCAGTTACTCGGTCAACTTTTTTATTAGCCATGATGCAGTAAAATTCTAACACTCCTTTTATTTTACCTTGCTGCTGCTAAGCTGTTGCCCTCCCCAATTAACTGTGTGTAGATGGTATTGATGCACTGGCGGTGCAGTGCTCTGTCAGTGATGCAGAAAGCACCAGAACACTCAGCATGCTCTCTCTCCATATAACGGTTACTTGTGGGTTAGCACAGTGGTTTGTAACCACGCTCTGGCTCTTAATGGTTTGAATCATGGTAGCACTGAAGAGTGGTTTTCATTTCCACAACTACAGTTGATGGTGATAACACCTGGCAGTTTCCTGGGATGTAGGACACAGGTGCCGGTCCAGAATGCCAAGCAGAAGTGGATGGAAGAATGGTAGTGTGGTACGAAAGGCAGAAACATCTGGATCTTTAAGGGAAGTAGCTTTTGCATAGTTACCATCAACATGGCATTTATGCTATGTATAGTTATACTTCCAGAACCGGATACTTGCACCCAAGAGCCCAAAGAAAGGTGTTTTGGAAAAGCTGCACCAGTAGTTGTGGCCTCTTCTTACTATCATCTGTGTTCCTCAAGTACAAGGAGGTGTGGAGCTCATAAGACACGTGCTTTGACTGAAACATGGAGTATGTTGATGAAATCTAGAAGAGGCTGCATGAGAGTTGATGTGTACAGGAGGATATGTTTTATTCACATTTTAGATGTGCTCTCCTATGTGTGCTGTGGTAAAAACCATGTGCCTGAAACTGTGCAACTTAGGCTGATGCTTGAACTGTAACTTTATTTTCCCACTTAGCACACTACTAGGTAAGACCTGGTGTTTCCATTTCTCCCCATTGTTTTCTAGAAGAACAGTGGAGGTGGTTTTGAGACACTCCAGAGTGTGGACCAGCTGATTCTGGTGATGCTGTGTATACAGAATGACATATACAAAATACTGTGAGCTTTTGCTATGACATTTTTGCTGAAGCATTTTGCAAACACACCTTCATCCTGCTCTGAGGATGGTGGCAAACTAATATGGGTTTAGACTTGCTATGCTGGTGAGTCTCACAAACACTTCTGGTTTTGTAGCAAAGTACTGTGAACACAAGCCAAGCAGCAGCGAAAGCCTCAGTGATGAAGTTTCAGTGGAGAGTTAGTGTATGGTAGGATTGCAGTTAAGTGGTGAGGTAGAACTGAATTTAAGCCTGAATTCCTTTTCTTGCCCCACTTACCTGGTGTTAAGAGAGCTTGACTGGCTGTCTTGTCATCATGAAGTGGAGCAGAAGAGAAACAGTTAATCAGGTGTCTTGAGGTAGCACAGGTGTGTAACTCCACAAACATTAGTTTGGCAATTAGAAGTGTGTGTTGTATCATTTGACTGAGTGTTGAAATGACTGCTGTCGAAATGGATGTGCTCACAGAGCTGCCAGCAAGGGAAGTGGGATCTTGGTGCAGCCTTGCTTGCTGGCATGAGTCCTGCTTCTCCAAAATGTCTGTCAGGCATAATTAAATTGCCATTGGAGGGCTTTTTTTAAACTGTTGTGACTTTTTGAGAAGGCATTTTGTAACCTGATTAGCTTGAAAAGCCTAATTAGATGGTTTATTGTCTAGAAATAGCATCTTCCACTAAATTCCAAAAGACATTGCAGTGAAAATTGTAGGTTTGTAGCCATAGTTCCGAATGTAAACCCTGTTCAGCTCTGAAGGTGACTTTCTTTGCTTTCAGATTTAAGGCTTTCTGGGTTTTTTTCCTTTTTAATTTGGAGAAGGTTATGGTAAGGGTGCCCGGAGCCTGGCATTAGGAGTCCGTGCTCTACGGTGGTGTTAGTCTGTGGCTGGTGATGTTCTGCCTATGTCAGGCTCACCTGGGAGTTCAGTTTCAGTGTGAGTGTGCTGGGATGGTGTTACAGGTGTGTGGCTCGAGGCCCTTGGAAAAAAAAGTAGGGTACTAAATAAACCTTTTGTCACAGTAGACACAGACCCACCTTTTAAAGGATGGATGCTGGCAAGGGGTCCAAGCCATTTTATCATTGAGCATGTTATCTTTTCACATTTTAAAAGGGGGTCTCCTACCTCTGGTGATGACCAAATCTACTTTTTTCTCAACTAAAAATCTACCAGTCACAGTCTTGACGCATTCTCCTCCTTTTCATGCATACCTAAAAATCTAGAGGTTTCACAAACACAGAAACCCACAGGAGTACTGTTCCAAAAATAACTGGTTTTGCTGTTGCCAGCACATCATCTTGCCTGCAGGTAACCATTTTCCACTGCAGAGAAAGAATGAATCAGAGTCACAGAACAGTTTTGAGTTGGAAGGGACCTTAAAGCTCATCTCATTCCAACCCCTGCCTTGGGCAGGGACACCTTCCACACTAGACCAGGGTACTCAGAGTCCCATCCAATCTGGTCTTGAACACTTCAGGGATGGGGAGTCCACAACCTCTGTGAGCCACCTGTGTCAGTGTCTCACCACCCTTGTATGAAGGTGTGAGAAATGGTTGTAAGAAACACTGCTGTTGCCTTGAATTCAAGAAAGCCTTTTTAACTTCTCTGTTGTAATAGAGAGCGTTAGCAATAGCGGCAGTCAGCCGAGAGAAGCTGTGGAAGCCTGTGGTGTGTGGAAGTGTGGAAGAACCTGTGGTAGTGTTTCCTCTTCATAACCCTTACCTCTCACTGGAGAAGTCTGCCTTCCACTGAATGCAGTTTAGGAGATGGTTGTTGGTTGGGTTTTTTTTTTCTCCTGATCATCACAAAACCTTCTCTTGGAGAGCCAGATGCTCTCAGAGCTAGACTTGATGATGCTGGTGCTTAGGGCATGGATGGAAGAGCTGGATGTTTGGGATCTGGCAAGGTGTGCAGCTCTCCATTTGCTTCCTGCTGCTGCGAGGGTTAACAAGTTAGGCTTCCTAAATGACGGCATGTGCACGTGTCAGGAACTGTGCATGATGTGCACCTCTATACTTCACTCCTGCTAGCCTGTTACAGTTCATTCTCTTTCACAGTAATAAGCTTATTTATTGTTTACCTAGTGAGTCTAATCAAGTCCTTTTGTGAGTTTCAGCGTGGGAGTCTCCTGCCTCACTTTTGTCATTAGGCTGCTGGAGTAACTCAGATATCTGAGTGGGAACAAAATTCCTGGCACTTGAAGTACCGCCCAGCACACTGAGTTAAGTATTGGTGTGTTTGTGTCATTGCAAAGGGCTGGAAAGACCCTAGTGAAGGTTGAATAATTATGTAGCAAAATTTAGCATTTCCTCCAGAATCTGACCCTGTGATTGATCAGTGTTGCTCTGAAAGAATCCACAGTAAGTGCATTGTAGGGAAAATAATGATGGTGACTGTCTCAAGTACGGAAACTAACTGCAGGTAGGTGCAGAGAGAAGAAATGTGACAAGCCAGAGGGATCCTTGGAATCCCATAATGTTGTAGAGGAATTGTGATCAAGTTGGATGGTGATTTCTGTTTAAACACAACGTTATTACGTAGTGAAAGAAGATTGTAGGTTTTTTTACTTTATCAGTTTTGTTTGGAAAAAAAGGTAGTTTTGAGGTGTGTATGAGTGCACAAGTATGGTATGAAACCAGACAATTTCATCTAGCACTTCTGTCCCTATTTAAAGTACAGCTCTGTGGACTCCAAACAGCTGCAGTGTGGGTTTGTGTAAGAGCACGTTCCTAATTCTGGGGTTCAGATCCTCCAGGCAGCTCACAGGTACTGATCTGTGCGCAGTCTCCCTGTTTGGGAGCCAGACCTGCCATCTTGCTTCCACCAGTGAGTCATGGTTAGAGGGGACCCAAATCACACATGTGCCAGAGAGAATTCCGCTGGCATCGCTCTTTGTCCTGTGCTGGTGGAATTCTGCATCTGCTCTGTGGAGCTCCTGAATGCTGCCTGGGATAGGAAGGAATAACAACGTTGCTCTTCACTAGCCAGAGGCAAGATTTTCTCCTTCCACAACACCCAAATTTGATTCCATAGCTGACCAAGCACAAAGATCCCTTCCAGGGTGAATCGCTGCACCCTGAGATCCACCCCCTGCTGCCCCTGTATTGACTGAATTAGAAGTGCTCGTGTAGCTCTCGCCTTGGGAAATACTGAACTAGGAGAAAAGGGAAAGGTGTGACTGCTGCCCGTAGAAGCAGAGGATCGGAAGCTGTGAGTAAGGTGTGTGTTGGACTGGGCACGAGCCGGGTGTTGGGGGAAAGGGGCTCCCCAGCACCCCTCAGTGTACAAAGCAGACCCAGCAGATTCCTATGGTACAGCAGATGCTGTTTGAACGTAGTCTCCTTTTTTTTATTATAATTATTTTTCAATGTGACATTAACGAGACTTCTTTTTTGTAAATTGTTTCCCCTTTCTGTGTATAAATCCTGGCCACTCCTTGTTTCAGTTGTTTTTTTGGTTTCTTTTTTTTTTTTTTACATGTCCATGCTGTGTAATTTTTGAGATGTTACTGAAATTCTGAACATAATAATGTGCATTTTTTTTTTCTGTACAGATGAAATGGGAGAATTTAATAAAAAGAGTCTGCAGGTTTGTACTTGTGGTGGTTTATTTCTGAGGGGACGCGGGGGGAGGGGCGGTGGGTGAAGGGGCGGGGGCTGTTTCGGCCGCGCCCCCGCGGCTGGGCGGGGCGGATGGCGCACGCGCAGTGGCGGCTGTCGCGCGGCGGCCGCGGCCGTAAAGCGCGGAAGGTCAGCCCGGCCTCCCCCTGTCCCAGGTGAGCCGGCGCGGCCCCGCCGACCCCGGCCCCGCCGACCCCGGCCCCGCCGACCCCGGCCCCGCTCCGCGACCCCGGCGCTCCCTCCGCCGGCACCGCTCCGGGCCCTCCTTCTCTTCCCGGCCGCCCCGCAGCGCGGGGTCAGGGGCGAGCAGGCCGAGGCGGCGGCCCCCCGCCCCGGGGCTCCCTGACACCCCGCGCCCTGACACCCCCGGTCCCTCAGGCTCCCGGCACGGACCGGAGGCTGCGGGTGAGAGATCCCCCGGTGCTGCTGCTGCTGGAGCTGCTGCAGCCAGGCCCTGGGGTAAAGCTTGTGGTAAAGCTATCCCCGGAGGGGCCTCTCCAGTGCCCTGTGCCTGTTACTCTGATCACAGACTTCGTTTCCTTCTTCAGGTAAAGGCCTGGCAGCGTTAATAATCAAGCTTATTTTTGTGCCCTATTAACTTCTGCCTTTAGGAAGCATTCCAGAGCATGATCTGTGCCTGATGGCTGTTTCAGCTCTCCTTTTCACTGGTGTGAGGGCTTTTCCACCTCTCGTCTGGTTCTTTGCTCATTGTCAAGTTGCACTGTGTCGAAACCAAAGGTGTAATGCTCTGTTCCTGTTTCATGATCTAAGTTTAAATTCTAAGGGCAAGGTTGTTGTTTCAGGACTAACTACCCTCCTGTTTGTTTGCTCATCAGCTTTCCCATGTCCACTTATACCCGACATACCATGTGATGTTTCCTGCTGCCAGCCTTGTGTGTAATGAGACTCACATTACCACTCATCTTTTCCTTCCTAGAAGGAGTGGTACTGAGGTAACGCCTGAACACATCTAGGTGGTGCTTTAGGAAAAGTCATAAAGAGCTGCCGGGATGTTTCTCCGATTGCTGTCCGATATCCAGTGGCGGGCAGCTCACCCGAAATGGAGGAGAATGACCAGCTCCCAGCGCAGTACCTCGACTACAGCAGAACCTCATCCGGTTTCCCTGCCGGCACAGGCACAGGTTGTCATCTGTGGTGGTGGAATCATGGGCACCTCTGTGGCATATCACCTTTCCAAGATGGGTTGGAAGGATGTAGTCTTACTTGAGCAGGGCAGGTAAGGATTTCTGGTTAAAAACCCAACAAAACAGGACTTCTATGCCAAACAATATCTGCTGTAACTTGTTATTTCTGTCTCTTCACCTGAACTAAAGTGAAGACCTGGAAATAGTCTTTTTCCCCGGGGGAAATAAGGTTATGCTGAACATTAGTAACAACACTTACTGCCCCTTCCCAAGCACAGGGCTGCTCTGCAAGGTGAAGAGTATCCCTTGTGTGACTGTGGTGGGGTAGCCATGGCTCAGGGCCAGACTCCCACACAGCCATGCCATTTCCCTCTGCAAGACAGACAGAAAGTAAGCTGAGAAAACTTGTGGATCAGGATAAAGATATGGAGATTGTACTGCCATGGGCAAAACACGCTTACCCTACGGCAAATTAATTTAATTACTCTATTTTGTGCCAGTTAAAATAGATTCAGGTAGTGAGAGACAAAAACCAAACATTAAAACACCACCTTTTTTCCCCCCCTCAACTTCACTTCTGCAGTCCAGGGTCTTCTACCTCTTCTACCTCCCCACAGTGCCCTGAGAAACACTGGGGTGACACAGTGGGGTGTGGTCAGTACTGGGCTCCAGTGTGGGTCCTCCATGGGCTGCAGTTCCCATCAGAACTCTACTCTGGTGTGGGTTTTCCATGCACCACAGTTCTTTTGGGAGATATCTAGCTGCTGTGCTGTAATCACAGGTGATCATGTAAAACAATGCAGCTGGCAAAGGTGATGAACTGTTTAAAGAGAACTAAAAATCCACGTTACTCCTCCAGCCCCTGCTGACCTCTCAAAGCAGGATGCCATGTGTTCTAAAGCATTGCATAGCCAACAAAGCTCCAGAGACTGAAAGAGGTTATAAGCAAGCATCACTAAAACATTGCCCTGTAAGCTGGTTAAATGCTCAGATTATCCAGCTTGTTGGAGGATTTAGTGCCTGTCTGTAAAACAGCTAAGGCTGTTATGGTTTGGTTGAGCAGATGTGCCCTTGTATAGTTGAATCAGCTCTCTGTAGCAGAGCACATAGTTCCTGTTGAAAACTGTGCATCCCAACGTTTACCCTGTTGTTTTAGACATCCCTTTCTGAGGGGCATTCATGTTATTTTCATTAAGAAGTATGGGGGATCCTGGGCATGAGACACCGCTGAGACCTTAGGGTTTGAGGAGGTGTTTCTTGCAGCAGCTTCTAATGCCCAAAGTAAGTGCTGGACTGTATATTTGTGATCTACTTTAGAGCTTCCCACCTGATACTGCCTTCAGGAATAATTCGTTGTGGTTCCTGGAGTTTGTGTGGCTGGGAAGCAGCAGGTTCTTTCTAGCTACAAAGAGAAGAAATTGGGTATTCTCATCTGAGACCTTGTGAGTGGGGTCCTTCTGAGCAAAGTGGGGTGCTGGGCTGCATTTGCAAGGGAGTGTCATTTTTGCTAGTGTGGAGCAGGGTATGAACAGCCCATTAAAGATCTGCAGTGAGTTAAGATGTGCAGGCTTAGTCTGTGCATGCTCAAGGAGAAAGAGGAACACTGCAGTAGCAGAAGTGTCTTACGAGGAGCACAGCATGAGAAAACTGTTCTTCAGCTCTTTGGGTTGTCGTTGAGTAGGGGTGTAGCAACTGTTCCTTACCCAGCTGAATCTTAGGTTGAATTACTGAGAGAATGTAGACATGCTAGGCTGAAAGCAGTAGTGCCAAATGGAAAAATGCATGATGGCTTTAGCAGCAGCAAAGGTGACTTGGAATTATTGTGGAAGCAGGCTGGAAGGGAGATGCTTAAATCTAATTGCCTTGTCTTCCCCTGTCCATGCTGCATGGAGTTGTGTAAGTTTCTGTCTCTACAGAAGCCCTTCAAACAGCTCAATGGTTTAGGGACAGTTTAGAAGGAACAAGAAACATGTGCCTGTCTATGGCAGTTGTTACAGAGTGAGAGGGACTTGTTCATACTGTAATCTTCAAATATGCAAGACTCAAAGCCAGGTTAATTTTGATTTGAGGGAAATCCTGCTTCGGAGAAGGGAAGAGTCAGGCAGCTCAACTTAAGTATATTTTTTTTTTACAAAAAATGCTTTCTTTGAAAAATGTCAGTATTTAGGACTCATTAAATAGAAATTGTCTTGGAATGCAATCTGTTTTCAAAAGTGAGTAAAAGCAAAATCATTCTAGAGGTTGTGTCATCCCTGCATCATCCAACTTTAAGTGTTGCTCTATGTGTTGCGGTGAGAAGTTGCTGTGTGGTTTGTGCTGCCAGTGGAGCTGCTGGAGCAGCCTGGTGTGGAGTGTGTACCTGGCAGCTGTATGAGGCCCCTCTCTGCACCTTTTCCTGCAGGTTGGCTGCTGGTACCACTCGCTTCTGTGCTGGCATTGTGAGCACAGCCAGGCCCACGTCCATAGATCTGAAGATGGCACACTATTCAAACAAGCTCTACCAGCAGCTGGAACAGGAGACAGGAGTGCAAACAGGTACTGAAAGTGTCATTCACTGAGTAATCTTTGGGAAACTGAATTGAAGTACTGACACTGAAATATGAGTGTGCTTTTACAGTGTCTTAAGGCCTGAAAGTCCTGTTCAAAAACAATACATATGGGCCTAATCAAATGCCAAGAGATGTCACTAATGTAATCAGAATGGGGAGAAGAATATCAGATGGGCAAACTGAAGGCAGACTACCTGCAAATTGTGACAGTTTGCATGTTACCTGTAACTTGGGCAGACACAGAGGAATTTTCACAAAGACATGGAAAATATTATCGCAGTGACTGGAGCGAGTTGGCCCATTCTGTGTACTGATTCATTTCTGAAAATGAGAAGGCAGTTAACAGGAACACTGAAGCATAGGCAAAGCCATGTCTCTTACTATAGTCTAGGCCTGGAAATAACACAAAAAGATTATGTTGAAATTCTCCCTCTCCCTCCAAAATGTTTGAGCATGTAACTGATAGGAAGAACTTGGTCACTGAAAGTTTTCTTCTGACAAAAACTTGTGATGTCTGTCAGACTCAATAGAGGTTAATAACTGTGCCTGCCATTAAGATGAATACTAATTTAGTGCAAGTGTTGGAGTCACATAATATTCGGTTTTAGCTGTTGAAGTTTTATTCTTCTGAGTAGTTATTAGATCACTCTTTGGCCAGTAACTTCTCTCTCTTAACACCATGTGTGAAATTCAGGGTTTTTTTAATAAACAGGAGTATATGAAGTAGAAAGAGAACACAATTAAAAATTAAATTGCCTTTTAAAAAAGTTCTCTCATGCACTTTTTAATTACTAGCTTGTAAGTAATTTAAATTATTTGAGGATGTGGGATTTCCAGGCTCCTGAGTAGTGGAAGCCAAAAGTCTGCAATTATATTAAAGCAATGAGTCTGAGATGGAAAGGAATTCAAGCTCCTGTCCAAATCTGACTTGACTTTGGTCATTGTCATAGGGTACATGAAGACAGGCTCTATTTCACTGGCTCAGACTCAGGACCGACTGATCTCTCTGAAGCGCATTGCTTCATCACTGAAGTACGTATGAGCAGGAAATACAACTCAGCTTCAGTGTGCACCAGCTCTCCTGCAAGACAAATGACATCGTGTTTCTTATGTTCTGTGGCAGTGTAATGGGAATACCATGTGAAATTATCAGCCCAAAGAAAGTGGTACAGCTCCACCCACTGATCAACATCCATGACCTTGTGGGGGCCATGTATGTGCCAGAAGATGCACTCGTGTCATCTGCCAATGTGAGTCTGGCTCTGGCAACCGCTGCCTCACAGAATGGTAGGAGCTTTTTTTATCTATACTGTGCTCCCCTGCATGATAGCTCCCTTCTTTCCATAAAAGAAAATTATGTTCTGCATCTCTTTTGATATTCTAACTGAGCATTGAAGACCAAAATTGTGTTCTTTCCATAAAGCTCAGATTCTTTAAACCCGTTCATTTCTGAAAAAACAGGCTGAATTTTTTTACATGCTGAATCTTTATAGGTTTCCTGGGATAGATCAAGCACCTGTTTGTTGTCCTTAGTGGTTACATATTTCTCTGAATAAGCACACACTCTTTCCTTCCTAGAACTGACTCATAATTACACATCAAAATAGTTAATTACCTACGAATGAAAAGGGGTGACTAAGCCTTGTGGAGTATTTCATTGAGCACATATGCTTTGGAAATGGGTTTGGAAGTGTACTAATAAATGCCGTTTGCCCAGCACTTTGGCTAATTTGGAGTGGTCTAAAAGTGGGAGAAAGGTTAAATATGATAACAGGGAATAAAGGTCATTAAGGATGAAAGTCCGTCAGATTGGAAGAAGCTGCTTAGGAAGATACCTCGCTTAGTTTCTTTTAGCCCAGCTTGGTTTTGCATATTGCTTATTGATTTTTTCCATGAAATGACAAATTTCCCATAAGAGAACCAGTCATGCCATCTGAAACTACAGACTTTGTTGCATAAAGGAATTGTAATGGAAAGAAATCCATAGCTGAGACTCTTTTCTTTCATGTTGTTGATACTGGGGGTCTATTTATCACCCAGATTGTCACATGGAAAAAAGTCTGTAGCTCTTCACAGTCTCAGCTTGTACAAATTGTACGGGTGATGTTTTACAAATAACAGGGTTTTGCTTAAGAATTACTGGGTCAAGAATAGATATTTGTCTCCAAGGGAAAATAAGCATTTTGGTTGAGTGTAAGGATTTAAAGCTAACAGTCTGACACCTTAGAAAGAAGGCTCATGGCATACTGACTTTCTGATGTCCAGGTGTCCAGATTCACGAACGGACGAGTGTCAGTCATGTCACAGTCCAGAAGGGTCGAGTGACCGGAGTCGAGACTGACAGAGGGCGGATTCAATGCGAGTACTTTGTCAACTGTGCTGGCCAGGTTGAATTATTTAAAATTTTCATCTTGTTTCTGTTGCTTAAGAATATGTGCACTTCCCTTTGGTACTTTTTTTGTTTTCGTTTAGGGTTTTTTAATGGTTTGTGCTTTGGCTTGGTTTACTGGAGTAGATCAAGTCATGTTACTCAGCAGCTTATCCCAGCGGGGGTGCAAAGGAGGAAAAGCAGTGCTTGCCATTTACTGAGCACCAAAGGCTGGGTGTTAACCTGCTGAGCAGCTCCTGCAGCTTGTTTGTACAGCTCTGCCCATGGTCTCTCTGCTGGGAGCTTCACCCTTCTGACAGAAAGAATTTTGCATTGGCTGCTAGGGAGACAGTTAAGTCTCACCCTACCCTCTCATCTCCCTCCCCAAAAATTTGTTTGCTTTTACTCCTTAGTGTCATGTCTTCTCTGCTGGAAAATACACCTGACAATTGCAGTTTCTCAGCTAGCAGCAGCTGTCTCCCTTGTTAGTAAAGGATCTTAGTACAGGCACCTAAATGCTGACTATTCTGCTTCTAGATGCTGAACTTGGTACTGACTTAGGTCTACAGATCTTAATTTGCTTTTGTATTGTAAACTGGTACTTCGTAGTTTTGAGTTGGAGCCCCACTTTTCTAGTTCTTGCGTTGGGAACAGAAAACCAGTCTTTATCCAAAACAATTCAAAGAAAAGAGAAAAAAATCATGTCTGTTTAAGGTCTGGGGGTCTGAACCAAATCTTACTTGGTCTTTTATGAAAGCAAAATCAGAGAGGTGACCTGTGCCTATGTCCTGCTTTTTTTCCTGGAGCTGGTTTTTCTCTTTTCCATTCTGACCTGTGCTTTTTTGATTTCAGTGGGCCTATGAGTTGGGCCACTCTGGGGAGGAACCAGTCCATATCCCACTCCATGCCTGTGAACACTTCTACCTCCTGACACATCCTTTGGAGAAGCCTCTGTTGAGCAGCTTACCAAGTAAGGATTCTTCAGCTCTTCTCACTTTTCTTGGTGAATTATACCTGCCTTTCCAAGGTGACCTGTAGTTTGTGACAAAAAGACCAACCTTGGGCTATTGGTGCTCAGCTCATTTGGGATAATGAAGTCCTTCTCTCTGAATTGCTCTGAATATTCTTTTTCAGTGGTAGAAAGAATATCTTTCTTTACTCTTGGGAAAGCTTGTCCTGCAGGAAATTATTTTCAGAATTCATCAACTTAGCAGGAGAATGACCTTGACTCTAGCTTGGGTAGTAGTTGTGTGTGAGTCTTGGATTGTTGCATTTGTGGGCTGGAGAGTGTGCTAGCCTTGGCACTGTGTTTTCCTTGCAGGCTGCTGGCCCCAAATGGCCCATCTATTCCTTTCCTCCAACTGAAGCTAAGGCTTTACAATGGCATTTACATGTCTATGAGCTGTAGGGGCAACCCAAACACTTGAGGTAATTGCTCCTCCCTCATGTTCTGGCTTTTGGATCTCTTTAAAAAAAGCCTTTGTGTTTGAAAACTGTGGATGTGAAGTAGAGAGCTTTATTTACTTACTCTCAGTTGTTAGCAAGATTTTCTGCTTCTAGTGAGTAATGTATATACTGTCCAGGGAATTCAGATCTCTGGCCAGAGTCCAAGTGCTTCACTTTTATCTGACTAATTAAAACCCTCGCATGTATATATATGTGTGTATGTATGTATGTATATATGCGCATATATATATATATATATATTTTCTCAGCTCTTTCTGTACATGGCAAAAATTGCTATGGAACATGTCAGGTGGAGTAACATAAATACTTCAAGTTGACACTACCAGTGGAAGGAGCAATCCAGACCTGACTGCTCATCCTCACTCCAGTACTGCCCACCTTCTTTGTGCTGGTGGCCTGCAGTAAGCTGGATCTGTTAAAAATTAGCTGTTCTTAGAATAGGGAGAGAAAGAGGGGCAGGGAAGGACGTGTCTTGGTGGAACGTCTGGTCTTGGATGCAGTTTCAGTGGAACCAAGCCAGTATAATAGTTTATCAGTGCCACCAGGAATCTGAATCCCTCTTATGTCCTCTCACTCTTGGGAACACTGTCCTGCTGGCTTGGGGCTCCTCAGGTTCAATTCGGTTTATTGTACTGTCCAAAACTTAATATGCATGGCTGTGGTGGGAGCTAATGGTTTAATCTAAACTGGCTCACCAGGGTGTCACGTGAGAACCAGAATGGTCTGACAGCGTGGGGCTGGGGGACTGAGGCTGTCCCTTCTCATGTCAGGAGACAGCTGGCTTGGCCTGGCATGTCACCAGCCTCCCGTTGTTGGTGTTTGTGGGACAACAGCCTGAGACAGGTATCCCTTCTCTCAATTCCCTTCCTACCTCTTTTCTTCCCTCTGCAGCTGTTTTTGACCCTGATGGCAGGATCTACATACGCAACTGGCAGGGTGGCATCCTCTCAGGAGGCTTTGAGAAAAACCCCAAACCTCTCTTCACGGAGGGACGGAACCAGCTGGAGATCCAGAACCTTCAAGAAGACTGGGATCATTTTGGTATGTTAGGAAAGAAAGGTTCCTACAGCAGTGTAACACGTGGCTTCAGCAGAAGGCAGAGTTCACGGCAGTGCAAGCTGTTGTTGACCTATGGGAAAGACAAACATTCTCTCAAATTCACTTGTCTCTTCATTTGTCAGTAATTTGCTGAAAAACCCTTTACCAAGGGCTGCAGTACCTGAAGGGAGCCTACATGAGAGCTGGAGAGGGACTTTTGACAAGGGAACGGAGTGCTAGAACAAGGGGGAATGGCTTCCAAATGATAGAGGGCAGGATTAGATAAGATATTAGGAAGAAATTCTTCCCTCTGAGAGTGATGAGGCACTAGCACAGGTTGCTCAGTGTTCAAGGTCAGGTTGGATGGGGTTTGGAGCAACTTGGTCTAGTGTAAGATGTCCCTGCCCATGGCAGGGAGGTTAGAATGAGATGAGCTTTGAAGTCCTTTGCAATGTAAACTATTCCAGGATTCTGTGACTCTGTGATATCTGTGTAATGTTTAAAAACACCCACTAACCCTCAGCATGTATTAACTTCCTCTAGAGCAGCAAGGTACTACATCAACTTGCCAGTGCTGCTCTTCCATTTCAGTTGATTTTTGACTGTCAGTGCCACATGCTGCTCCTCTTGTGACGCAGTAGATCAACACTGTTGACCTGCCACATAGCTGTGGTATTTTGTTTCTGCAGCTCTCTTCAGCAGGGACTGACAAGTGCATTTCTATCAATGGCAGTTGCTTTGTGGACAGAAGTTGGTATTCCAGTGGCTTCCCAGACTTCGCCCCACCATTGACAGTGGTGGTTTATTATATTCCAACTGTTCTGTCATTCTCTTCCCATTTTATTTGATTCTGTTTTTATACTCCATGTGTACTTTTACATGGAGGACTCTTTCTGTAGGAAAGAGCATAGCATGGTCTGTGAGTCCCTTTCTTTCCCAGCCACTCCTGCCTCTTTGATGCCTGGTAAGTTGGTATGTGCCCTCTCATCTTCAAATTTGCCTTATATTCAGGAATCCAATTTTCCCTTGTGTCAGAGCTCTCTGCATCCCTTGAGAATGCACATGACTCTAGGCATGGATGGAATTTCACTGATTTCTTTCTTCAGTCATAATGTGTTCTTCCAGCTATGCTTCAGGTTAAATAGAATAATTTTACTTTTATTTCTGAGAGATACCATACTGATACTGTAAAAGTTTAAACTCCAGGGGATGGAGCCAGGATGGGGTCTCTTTTGTGCTGGTATATGCTAGAGGTTTTTAGATCCCTAGATACCTACAGACTTGCTTGAAGATACTAGCTTCAGTAATGTGTTGCTCAAGCTCTGCACCCACTTCATATTTGGTTTTCATTTGGCTGAAATGAAGAGGCACTGCTTGCTCCTACCCCCAAATTGCCCAAGTTTCCAAAGGAGCTGCATGCTATGTTCCAGCATTGCCCTTTCATCTGTTCAAATGTGCTGAACAGTTGAGCAGAGTCAGAGCTTACTCAGGCAGTATTTGATCCTTTTCTGGGGCCGCAGTTCCTGGGGTTTGAGCTCTTGTATTACTGCTTTGATCTTTGTCGTTGGAACACCTTTTGATTTTAAAATAGGCTGTGGAGTTGCTTAAATTGGACTGGGTACGAGAACAAATCCAGCACTGATCTCTCTTTTTATCAATAAAAAAATAGCCTGTAACTACAGGCTCTCACTCTGGAATTCTAATGCTTGAGAGAGGTAAGAGAAAGAACAGGTCAGAAAGACTCTTTCTGTTTGTAACTTCTTAGGTAATGTGAAATCTGATTATTTTACTGCTTGTGCATAAAGCTGAGGAGTGTTCTTAGGGCTGAATCTTGGGGGCTTTTATCTGGAGTACTAAGCAGAGGTAACTTTTGGGCAAAAAAAGCCAAGTAGATATCTTATCCTTTTATTAATGCTCTCAAATGTCAAACTGTGAAGAGTTGCCGAAGGACTTTTCCAGCGTGACTGGGCAATGAAGCAGTGAGGAAATTCAATGAGGATAAATGTGAAGTGACACAAGTGTGTGGGGATGGTCTTGTTTTCACTATGCGACGTGATGGGCTTTGAACAGACCTTGCAGTTGTATTAGTTCTGTTCTGTGAAGACATCAGCACAGCAGCAGTCAAAGCAAAAGACAAGTCAGGAATTACTAGGAAAGGAGCAGAAAACACAGTTCAGTATGCAACACTAAATCCTTGGTTTGCCAGATACTAGTTCTTGTTCTAGGCTGTTTCCAGAGGGTATCATAGGACTGGAGAAGGCCTGGTGGAAGAGCAGCAAGAGACTGATCAAAGCTTGGAATAGTTTCCAAGAATGGAGTGACTTGAGTGGGCTGGGGAAAGGATATGACAGAAGGGAAATAAATAGAGGTCTATAGAATCTAGAATGAGATAGACAGGCTGGAAGGGGAACTGCTGATCACTGTCTCTTCTAATGCTGGAAGGCATCAAAAAAATTAAGTGTGAGCTTTAAAACAGAAGGCGGTGATTCCTCATACAACAAATTTTAACACATGGAACTCCTTGTCTGTGTCTATTGGATTTTTTCATGAGGCTGGGGAAGATTGGTCTAATACTTAAAAGAGAGATCAATTTTGGGGTTTCTAAATAGAGAAAAATATACCAAATTTTTAGGAAATCCTCTGAGCTGATGGTAGGTGGAGGCTCGCAGAGTGCGTGGGACAAGTGTCATATAGATTTGCCTGTTCGTACTCCTTGCTAGATACCTATTTGATATTTGTTCCTATTGCTTTCCCTAACAGAACTGAGCAGTGCTCTTGCACTGTTGAAAACAGTACTGGGCTCTTGCTCTGGATCAATATGGCTGCTTTTATTGTATGCTGTGTGATCCATTTTGAGTAGTGTGATTCTAGCAAGAAAACCATTTCTCCTGTGACTCTATCAAAACATGGAAGCAGTTTCTGCCTGAAGCAGCTGAAATATGTTGAGACTGAAGGCTGTGACTTTTTGTCTCTTTATTGTCTTGCATCCTAGGGCCACTTCTGAGTGCCCTCCTGCGCAGAATGCCGGGTTTGGAGACGCTGCAGATCATGCAGTTGGTGAATTGCCCAGAGTCCTTCACCCCAGACATGCGTTGCATCATGGGAGAGTCGCCCACCGCGCGGGGCTACTTCGTTCTGGCTGGCATGAACTCAGCTGGCATCTCGTATGGTGGAGGAGCAGGCAAGTAAGTGGTCTATCACTGTTGTGTGCGTAAGTAAGGGTTTAGCCAAGAGACTGCTCAGATGATCCTTCTGTTTAGAATGTTCTGGTTGGTATTTGTCACCTCCTCTGACAAAGATTCCTCTTCCGTTTCTGACTTGAATGAAGGAGGGGAGCAGTGGCTGTGTTCTGATTATGTTCTCCTGTGTGTATTTCAAATCTATGTTGGATTCTCCTCCTGTCCTGCACACCTCTCCTCTGGCATCACATCTCAGTGAGCAGCTGGGGATCAATTAAGCTTCCTTAAAGCTGTGTTGGGGAGGCTTAGGTTGGATACTAGGAAAAGGTTCTTCACACAGAGGGTGGTTGGATACTGGAACAGGCTCCCCAGTGAAGTGGTCACAGCACCAAGCCTGCCAGAGTTTAAGAAACATTTGGACAATGGTCTCAAGTACATAGTGTGATTCTTGGGGTTGTCCTGTCCAGGGCCAGGAGCTGGACTCAATGATCCTTGTGCATGCCTTCCAACTCAGGATATTCTGTGATTCTGTGATTCTATAACTGGTGTGATTTTTTTTTTTAAGTGATAAAAGCTTAACAAAACGTATATTTCCTCATCTTCTATGCTTCATGATCCCCTTTAATATATCATTTGATTGAAGTCTTTAGATCATTCAAGTTGACACAGCAGTTAATTCCTGTGAAAGCAGGGTGAATCTGTTGCTGATGAAACACCATATATGTGATGCCAGTGCTGACAGTAGTTTTAGGACTGTCCCCTACAGTAAGTTAGGTGTGGAATAATTTCCCAGTAAAATCCAGTTCCTGTGTTAATGCAGATACTTGGACAGGCATTTAAGTGTGATCTCAGCAGCAAAGTTGCAGAATGATAATTTCTCCCTCTGATTCCCATTTAGTTTTGGTGATCCAGCATTCCTTCTGCCACACAGCCTTCTTAACAAACTGCTTGTTTTTCATGCTGGGTGTTAGTATCTGCATTTGTCTTCCCTAGTTTATGTCTGTTGTCTAATAATTTAACTCACCAGAGAAACAACTCATGATTATTTTTCTGTTGTCACATGAAATACAGAGAATCTTTGCAGTGAGGTTCTCTTAAGAATCAAAATAATTTCCAAAGGTAAAAGCACTATTTGTCCATTCGTTTCTACAGCCCCAAGATAAACAGTTTGGCTTGCTAATGTAATTTTTCATGATCAGCTCCAAACCCCTTTGTTTTGCTGTCTACTGGCTGTGAGCAGAACCTTCTGCTCTGCTAAATTCTGAGTTGCCCGTGTCCTTTAGCTCTGGAGAATGCCTTCCTCCTTCACTGCTGGAAGTGTAGCTAGACATAACTTGGCTATCACCTTGTGCTAAGTGAATGCTGTCACCAGTGGTTTGTGGCTGAGCCTACACCAGGCACTGAGGAACAGCAAAGCAGAAGCCTCAAACTCCAACCGAAATGTGCTTGCACTTCCTTTTGTATCAGAACCCAAGGATATGACAGTGTCAGCCAGGTTACCTGTCCAGGCTCCGGCTTCATTTGGCACATGTCCTTAACTTCCTGCTGCCCTGTATGCTTCATCCTAATGGGCAATTAGTAATTTAGAAATCTGGTAGATGCATTTTATAAAGGCAAACTTCCCAGATTCTGCTAGTGTTTAGAATACCATGTTACATATCTTTTCTCTCCCTATTGTAAGAAATTCACATGTCCAAACTGCTTTGCATCTGACTTCAAAGCTACACTCTTTCCCTGAAGATGTTGGCTGATATCTTAGTCTTTCTTTATTTCTTCCATCAGGTACCTGGCAGAGTGGATGGTAAATGGGTATCCGTCGGAAAATGTCTGGCCTTTGGATCTGAAACGTTTTGGAACCCTTCAGAGCAGTCGCACTTTCCTCCGTCACCGTGTGATGGAAGTCATGCGTAAGTGAGGTCTTCGCATTCAGCTCTGGCCAGGCTGTCCCAAGATTTTCCCCTTTGCTGCACTGTCTCTCCTCTGCCATCATTCTGAGAAACATTTTCCTTCTTCCTGACCTCCTTTGTGGCAATACAGCTCCTTCCAAGGAGAAAGGAAAGGATGAGGGTTTTTTGTATGCCAGATTCTTGCTCACTTTTCTAAAAGAATGCTGTTGGTACCTTGCTCTCCGCTATTTCTGTGCTTTGCCTCTGGTACAGGAAAACTTGTGTGTACCTCTGTAGGACTCCAGCCTAAAAAAGCAATGCCAAGGTCTTAACTGGGAATGTTACACTGTCTCAAACATTGTTATTCTTTGCACATTATTACAGTGTGGGAATACCTTCACTTCCAACTTATGGCTGGGTGACCCAGTTATCTTGCATAATCCAGGAAGTCTTCGTAGACATACTGCTTTCTCCTGTCAGAGTTTGCGATAAATACCTTGCAGAATAGATTAGAGATGCCATTTTTCTTGTCTAAAGCCATGCTTTGTTTCCTCCAGTTGTTTGAATATCTGTCATATTGTCTGAATATTGTGGATGACTTCTTTTCAAGTTTGAAATAGAAGTATGAAGTGCTCCACAAGTTGCATAACAGGAACAATTACTTGAATACCAAGTCTAAACTAAAAACATATGTTTGGGTGAAAGCAGAGAAGTTCAGCAAACCTTTTAGCCCTGCTATATCTGGGGAATAAAAACCTTACGCTGCTTTGACCTTCTTCCCAGAAAAAATCACTTTATACTCTGGGCATTATTCTGCAGTTGCTTTCCAGTACAAACCTCAGTTCTGATAGCTGCAGAATCCCTCTAGTTTTTACAGAGTGAGCACTGTATACCATTTCTGCAGTGTTATGTTCCCATTCTAATCTAGTCTTCCCTCTACCCTCTCTTTCAGGAGTGCCAATACAAGATACTGCCAATAAATAAATTAAATTATTAGTTATGAGGCAGAAATGATGGAAGCGTTCAGTAAGAGATATTTGGCTTATCTTCAATTTTAAGCAGTTTCTGACCTACGTAGAATCTTAACATTTATAAAGTAGTATTCAAACATCCTTAAGTTATTACTCTCCACTGATAACCAAGGAGGATGCTCAGTGTTTATTAGGATAACTTGTTTTCTAATAAAAATATTATATACTAGCTGAACAGATATAGAAGCCATTTGGAAAAGCTTCAATAATTACAAAAGGCTGAATTGCTGTTATTTAAGAAGGCAAATTAAATGGTCCATGTAGCTGTGGGCTGCCTACCCCAGCATTAGCATTGTCAAAATATCTGATATAGTGCACTGCCAGGGAAGAATCCTGCATAATTAATACTAGTCAGCATGACTTCATGAAAAATAGAGTTTTTGTTATATTGCAGAATTGTCATGAGACCATAAGTATCTATAAATATAAGTGTTCTGTGCAAATATTGTTACTCTGATTTTGAAGAGCTATAAATGGATCAAAATGGATTTGTGGCTTTTCAAAAACAGCAAAAGGAAGATTGGAGCTGTTTTGAGGGAGTTCTATTAATGGTTCAGATGTTAGTAAGTACTGATAATCTGGAAGAAAAGTTTAGATAATCACTTTGCCTAATAAAGGATCTTTATGACCACTGCAGCCCTCATGTGTGATCTGAAAGTTCCCCGCTGGGACTTCCAGACTGGCAGGCAGCTGCGCACTTCACCGCTGTACGACCGCCTGGATGCACAGGGAGCCAGGTGGATGGAGAAGCATGGATTTGAGAGAGTCAAGTATTTTGTCCCACCTGGGAAAGGTGAGATCATATTTTCCTCTGCCTAGTGGTTCCCGGTTGGTCTATGTAAGGTCTTGATTCATCCAGTTTATTAATTTTTCCTTCAATTCTTCTTTGTATTAGATCTGCTGGATTTGGATCACAGCAAAACCTTTTACAAACCAGACTGGTTTGATATTGTGGGTTCTGAAGTCAAGTGCTGTAAGGAAGCAGTTTGTGTTATTGACATGTCATCTTTTACCAAGTTTGAAATAAGTGTAAGTACCTAGGAAGGGACCACCTGGTAAAAGTGAGCTTTAGTTTATTATTGCCTGCTTTTGCAAAAAAATCTGTGTCCTATTGAGGATAGACAGAGGAAGTCACACTCTATGGCCAAATTCAGGTTGTACCACAGTATTAAGCACAGATTGGATTTTGTCTGTTAAGGGCCCAGTTTATAGAAATATCAGCTTAGTCTATACATAGAATTTGACCTCCAGCACTGTGCCACTGTTGTATCCTGTTACACTTGAGACGTCAGTGTCGCTATCATCACAAATTGAAATAATTTGGGCCAGGACGTTGATGTGATCTTAAGCTGCCCCAGTGGATTTGTTTTGCTCAGGCAACTTGTCTGACTTTCGCTTCCTTTTGATTCATGTAGTCCACTGGAGACGAGGCCCTGGAGAGTCTGCAGTATCTCTTCTCAAATGACCTGGATGTGCCAGTTGGGCATGTCGTGCATACAGGAATGCTTAATGAGAAAGGAGGGTATGAGAATGACTGCAGCATAGCCCGGCTCAGCAAGCGCAGGTGGGTGTGCAGACAACATCTTTAGCCGTCATCCTTTGGGTGTTTGAGCCTTTAAGGACTTCCTCATGAAGATCTTAAACTTCTGTCACCACACGTCTCAGTTCTTCACCAGTATTCCTAATTCAGTAAATCAAGTGAAAGGGAGCTTCTGAACTTACAAACATTGGGAAAAATAAGCCTTTTTCTGGGATTACAGATGAACATAGATTTCCTCAAAATGTTAGGCCTTCACATGTTTAATTTCTTAATTGAGATACAAATTGTTTTTAGCAATCACTGGAGTTTATTAATTTAGGTAACCATTTAAGTGCAAACTAACTCCTGACCAACGTCTTTACTGGAATTGCACATGGAAAATACTACTTCTTGATTATTTCAATTTTCGTTGCAGTGTATGTACTCTTAATTCTCATTTCTGCAGTCTCTTATCATTCTTTTTGTGCTCTCTGATGCAAACTGACATGATCACAGGATTTTATCCTTAGACTCACCAGTTTGGGCTCTCTTTGGCATCTAATAAAAAGCTCTCTCATTTTTAAGAACTTCATGGCCATGTCCCAGCTGAGTGTTGGATTTATTTTTCCGGATGGTTTTCTATGTGTGTTTTGCACAGTATTGGTGTGAAAGCATTTTGTTGCTGCTCTTTCAATTAGAAACAGCTTTTCTTTCTCTTCCATTTCTGTCTGCATTTATGTATTGCTTTAAAGTATTGTCCTTCTCTGTGTGAAACCAGTAGCTTCCCTCCTTGCCTAGTGATTTCTACAGATGGTATCTCTGTCAATGATGTACTTCAACTCACAGTTTGTATCAGAGACACACACAAGCAGCTCATTTTCCCATATCAAGTGGAGTTCTGTTTTTCAAAACTGTTAATAATAACCACCATTGTGTGTGAAAAGACTTTTGCTAAAACAAGAAGTTGCTGTGTGAACCATCCACTCCTGTCAGTAGAAAGCATCACTGGTGGTGAAGAGCTGCAAGTCCCTTCTGCAAATCAGTTGTGAGATACCCTGTCAACTTTCTTCAGAACTCCCTGTGTTCCACATCTAGTCACTTCTTGTCACCAGACCACTGGTGATGCTTGAAGTGTGGGATTTCTTTTCATGACAGATGTGATGGCATTGATCCAGAGACCTTAGCTGTGGTTTCCACAAACCAGCTTGTTTTGACCTCCCATTAGCTTGGAAATGGCTGAATGGCTCGAGTAGTTGATGAAGAAAGAATGAACTGATTCACTTTGTGGTTGTTCATTCATTGTTTCTTGGGTTTGATTTGTCTGTTCCAGCTTCTTCATGATTTCCCCCACTGACCAACAAGTTCATTGCTGGGCCTGGCTGAAGAAACGCCTGCCTGATGACAGCAACCTGATCATGGAGGATGTGACCTGGAAGTACACAGGTAAGAAATCACTGAAAGCAGACCTCCTCAGACAGCTCAAAATCACAAATGGTGTCTCATGCTGCACGCCAGTTAATTGTTTAAAGTGCCTGGAGTTGCGATTTAGTCTCCTTTCCAAATATTTGGAAGAAAACAGCAGTTCGGAGACTTTCTTCTGGCAAGCCATGAGCTGGAAGACAGCATTCCTTTACTGTGGAGAGTTTAATGACTCTCTCCTCTGTTCTTAAATGTACACATACCTATTAATTAAATAAACACTAAGACTTCAGAAATTGGAGCACACATGCATGTTAGACACCAGGCAAGACTTCTCCAGTCTTACCCTAATGCTGTTTTGTTCCTCTCTTTAGCTCTCAATCTGATTGGCCCCCGTGCTGTGGACGTCTTGTCAGAGTTGTCCTATGCCCCGATGACTGCAGAGCACTTCCCCTCTCTCTTTTGCAAGGTGAGTGACTGTGCTTCTGTCCTCATTCTCCTAGGTTTTTCAAAGCATGTGTGAAAGGAGAGGAAAAATTTTGGATAATTGGAGGAGAACTAAGATTTACAGGAAGGTTTACTGCAGTTACTGAGCTAGGTTGGTGAAGAACTCGCTAGGCTCACTTGTCTTTGGGTTCTCCTTGCTAAATATGTAGGTGAATATGCATTTATTTTCAGTATTCCTTTCACTGTAGATTTGTCGCCATTTGATATCTTGACATACTTCATATAATCAATTAAGCTGTCAGAGGGGCAGCTGGGACTGGGGACTCAGGCATCATTGTCTCCTGTCATGTTAAAAAGCTGAGCAGATAGCTGCTATTCAACTTCTGTCTTGTATCTAGAATACATCCTGTGTTCTGACCTAGTTCCAGGGCTTATTGCCAAGTGTCAAGAGATGACTAACAAGTCTGGATAATGTGACATCACTATTTGAATTTGGGAATTTAAATTCGTTGCAAGTATGTGCATGTGGCAAAGGGGGAGAGAGGGCTGGGCAGTGTGGATGTGTTATGCATTGTGCTCCTTCTGGATCTCTGTGCTGTGTTCCAGTTTGGATGATTTCACCCCTCTGATTCTGCAGGAGATGAGCGTGGGCTATGCTAATGGCATCCGTGTGATGAGTATCACTCATACAGGAGAACCTGGCTTCGTGCTTTATATCCCCATAGAGGTAAGAGTGCACTGCAGCCTGAGCTAATTAAAGCAGTTGCTTGCATGCATAATTGGAAACATTTTCCAAGTTGACTCCAGGTGATGAGATGTCTGGTTTGCCCACAGGAAAGCTGCCTGCAGGCAGCAGGGGGAGTTTCCCTGCTTTATATTGCATTCCAGTGGGGCAGAGCTCTTGTGCTTCAGTGGCAGGGGATAGTGACATTCCTGGTGGTGTCAGATGCTGCTGCTCTCTCCTGGTGCCAGTCTGTGTTTCACCCTTCCATTGCAGTACGCCCTTCACGTGTACAACGAGGTGATGAACATGGGACAGAAGTACGGGATTCGGAATGCCGGTTATTACGCGCTCCGCAGCCTGCGCATTGAGAAGTTCTTTGCATTCTGGGGCCAGGATCTGGATGCTTTTACTACTCCTATGGAGTGTGGACGCGAGTTCCAGGTCAAGCTGGAAAAGGTAACCGCCTTCTGCACTGGGATTGGTGGGAGAGCAGAACTGGACTGAAAGGCTGCCAGCCAAGCAGATGGATGTGTTTTTATGGAGCTGTGTGCAGTAGCTGTAACATATATTCCTGTACTTCAGAAGGCTGCTAGAAATACAAAAATGCTCTGTCTTCCTCCTTCCTGGGCAGCATTCCCAGTGACCTGTGCCTGGCGCTGCTTATATGTGCAGTGCTCAGTGTGGCAGAAGGTGCTCTGTACCTTACAGATGCTCAGAATTCTTGCTTCTCCAAGCTGTTTTCCCAATCTGATGAAGCAAAAGCCAGCCTGTGAACCCAGTGGCATTTAATGTTGTTAAATATGAGGCTAGGCTCCAATAACAGGTGTTCTGTATTTTTACTAAAACAGGGGAGTTTGTAGAACAGTGTAGACTTGTATCATGCTTTTGTGGTAGCAGGTGCTGTTGCTATCAGTGGCTTGTTTTGTTTCTTCCATCTTTGCATGAGCCAAAACAAATGCTTGTATCAATTCAAGAAAAGAATATAGTGACTGAGGATACAAATTTCATGTTAGTTACAGTTTCCCTCTGATTTATAAAGCAGGCTAGACTTCTGGAACAAGAAAAATGGCAAAAACTGGAATGGAGACATGGTTTTCACTAGAGTGAAAATTAGAATGATTTTTTTTTAAAGACCAGCTTCACAAACGTTTCTGTGTCTTTTAACATCTGGAGCAACAAACATGACAGAGAAGCTATCTGAGCTGGGCTTCTTGTCTATGGAGGCAGCCCATTTTGATAAGGCATAAGTTCCAAGTGTAAATTGCCCTTGTGTTGGCAACCTGGTCTGATACAGCTCAGCAGCTGCCACAGTTTCTGTCCCTCACATCAGCTGATGCTCCCTTTTCCCCACAGGGAATGCAGTTTCTTGGCCAGGAAGCGCTGTTGGAGCAGAAGCAGAACGGGGTGTACAAGCGCTTTACCATGTTCATTCTTGAGGACCATGACACGGATATGGACCTCTGGCCCTGGTGGGGGGAGCCCATTTTCCGCAACGGCCGCTACGTGGGCAAGACCACCAGCAGTGCCTACAGCTACACCCTGGAGCGCCACGTCTGCCTGGGCTTCGTGCACCACTTTGATGAGAAGACAGGAGAAGAGCTGGTGGTGACGACTGACTTCATCAACCAGGGAGAGTACGAGATCGACATTGCCGGGCAGCGCTTCCAGGCCAAAGCCAAGCTCTATCCCTTCAGCTCCCTCTTCACACAACGGCGCCGCAAGGATGAGGTGGAACTGAGTGGCTACCAGAGGGAGTAGTGCTGAGTAGACTAGACCCACCCCTTGTCCCAAGCTGGAGTCTTCTCCCACCATCTTCCAGCCCTTTCTCCTCACCTCATATATTTCTTTCTTTTCCTTTCTTGTCTTGCAACTTTTAAACTTTTTTCAGTGTGTTACATTTTGTATATTTTAGAACTTTAATTTTCAGGCTTTCCTAATCCTGCCTGTCTCCCTCCTTCAACCCTTGCCAGGCTGCCCTGTGCCCCAGTGGTTGAAGCACAGTGCTGAACATGCAGGGATGCCTGTGTAGGAGTGAACCGCACCAAAGGCCCTGGCCTTCTACTGATGGGAAGGGTTGGGGTGAACCCCTGAGGACTGCACCCTTCCTCTCTCCTCTCCAGCAAAAGGCATGGGACAGCAGGTCTTTGCTGCTTGTGGTTCAGGTGATGGCTGACCTCACCCTGCTCTCCACATACCATGTTGCAGAGGGGTCGGTGTGTCGATGCACACAGCAATAGGATGATCAGCTACCTCACTGGCATGAGACAAAGCATTGTGTGAGCACAGCCAAGAGACAGGTTTTGGTGTTGTCCAGCCTGTCAGTGCCCTCCTTTGTCCACCATTTCAGTTTTTCCCTAGCAGGGAGTCAAGTAGATTTAACATCAGAATATTGAGATGACAGTAGCACTGGTAAGTTTGGTGGTGGTGGGATTGGATTTTTTGTGTGGGGTCACTGAAACTAAATGGCCTTCTATAAATACAGTCAAAGATCAACATGTGCATTTCACTTCTATAAAGGAATGTTGTTTTTTCTTTTTTATTAGCAAGAATACTGATTTCTAACAAGGACAGATGTTAGTGTTTAATGTTAAATGGCGGTGTTGAAATGCTGCTTCTGTTTAAGCTGCACAATATACAGTCTCTTTGGGGATTGTCTTTCACTTTCCTTTGTTTATGTGACTTGGTCAAACTCATCTGGCAAGGTTCATGGAGAACTTGCGTTGGTTTGGGGAACTTGAGCAGCAGGAGGGGATATTATCTTGTAGTTTTAGCTGCTGTGGTTATTTTGAAATTGTAGGAAAAGACACAGCATTTGTGTCGCCTATGGTGTGAGAAACACTGGGTTTTCTACTGATGGTGAGAAAACATCTCAGCAGCTCCTGCTGGACTCAAGAAGTTGTCTTCTGTTTTCCTCCTCAAATCTGTTGCACTTCTTTGTCTCTCAGTAGTACCTTGCTGAAGGGATTGAATAAGGGAGTGAAGGGAGCATGGGAGTGGGATTATAAATTGCTTTTCTTCAGCACTGCTCTCTGCATCTGGCTTCTCATAGTGATGCTCCAGATGGTGCAGCTGGAAATTCACCCCTTCTTCAGGTGTCAAAATGTGCCAGTTCAATCACTGATGGTAAATGGTAAAGGAATGGGGGAATGCTGAATTGCCTTGTGCATGTTTGCATCATCTTCATGTTTTGAGCACAATCAAAAACGAAGACTCTTTATTTACTTGAAAAAGGTCTGTTAAATGTTTTCCCTGCCTCTGATATCACATACTCCTCATGGCCTTTCTGCTTCAGCATCTGTTGGACTTCAAACACAACCTTGCACTGATGTCTGCCCTGTAAGCTGCGGTGAACACTTTCTCTATGGTCTAGAACCATTTTTGGGCACTTTATTTTCCAGTTAATGGTGAGCATCAGTAGTGTAAATATGAGCTCAAAACCTTCCCTGATTCTTGTTTTAAGTTTGCTTTCTGCTCCTTTAGTTGCTTTAAGCTGTGCCTTCAGTTGAGTCTGTGGCTGCCAGTTGAGGAAACTGTGAGGGAATTTAGGATTTGAGCATATGGTGTAGTAGGTTGAATGTAGATGTCACTTCTCTGAGCATGCATTCCTTTGTCTGTTGTGAGTTCCACTGAAGTGTCTGGCTCCTTCCAGGATTTCAAACCTAGTTCTGAATGGACATGCAGAATTTTCCAGTTTCTGTAAAGGAGTGACCACACCAGGGCAGCTTTTTGAGAACTTGCAGCCCAGAGCACTCTCTGTGGCTGCTGTAGGCGGAGATTCCGCCTGCTTGTCATTTCTTCCAAATTCCCCCATTATTGCTCTCTGAATTGAAATTTTGCCTGATGTGTTAGAATTAATTGCTTAAATGAAAGGTTCATAAAGCATCTAATAGCAGTTTAAACTCTATAATTACTTCTTGCATATCTTTTCTGCTTAGAGAGATACCACGATCCCACTGTTCTCATGCTGGATGTGTACCGGGGAGGACCTTGGTCCTTCTCCATTGGTTTTATGGGACACTGCTTTGCCTTCCTTATCCAGGAAAACAGGCATTCAACCAAAGAAAGTGTTCTGTATGTGATGCTTAGGATGTGGAGCAGCCCTTCTGCTTAGGGTTCTTAGAGCTTCTTAGAGCAGCCCTTCTGCTTAGGGTTCATTGACCGTTCATTGTGGCTGAGTAAGGCACAGTACTCCTACTGGAGAAGGCAAAATATAGGGCCAAGGTGTGCTGAAGTGTGTAATGAAACTGCTGAAGAGAGATTTTAGGTCGAGCTGTTCAGTTCTCTGCAGAGTTAGAACTAGTTAAGACTAAACTGGAAAGCTAGCAGCATGCTGTCCTTTACCAACCACTTGTTCCAGCCACATTATGTTCCTCCTTGTGATTATTTTTCCTTTTCCCTAATTTATAGGCGCCTGTTAGTTCCTCAGACAACTTTTCATACACGGGTGTCTCTTCTCCAGCAGTTCTGACAGTAAAATTGTGTTTTATGAGCTACTTTCGTCATTATGTCTGCTAAGGTTTATTTTATGTCTGAAAGGTTTATTTTATGTCTAGATCTATTGACTTTTCCATACCAAAAATAGAGTGTGGAAATAGTTTTCCACCATGATGGTAGATATAGCAACACTTCATGTAACGCTGTGTTTGCTGTTTGAAACTTGGGTGGTTTGGTAATTGTCAGTCTTGCAGCTCATTAACGCCTACTCTGGCCTTCACTGCTATGAATTCTGTTCTTGTTTTATATCAGAACCTGAGAGGTCTTTGACTGCTGTTAGGCTTAATCGATTTAATTTCTGGTGTAGCTATTTTTAAACATACAATGTATAGTTTGCCTTTACCAACTTGAACACCTGTCAAGAGGACAATTGAATCACGTTTTAAAATAGTGATACTGATAGGAGGAAGATCCTTCTAGCGTAGTGTTTTCATCCCGAGGTATTAAGCAGTGATGTAAGACTCTAATCCCTTTATCTGATGATTAGAGTGCCTATAAAAAGAGCAACAAAATCTATTGAAGAGTTACTACCTTTAGTACACCTTCAAATTAGAAAATTAGAAATTAGATCTTTGAAGCTGCTGTGGCACAGTCTTAACATCTAAGATGGTAAATAACAGGGACTGTAAAATTCTGCATCCTGATTCTCATCATTAAAACTGCCTTAAAATGCTTTTTGCTGAAATGGTAGTTTGTTCTCCTTCTGCACGGTAAGACTATGAACCTTGGATTGGGAAACACAAAAATAGCATCTGTCTCTGTGGCAAGAGAAAGGGAAATGGCCTCATTTTGTGCTGAAGCTGCAGGTCTGCTCTCTGCACCTCGTGTGTATCAGTCACAGGGTTGTTACCAGTTCTCTGGGTCTTGCTGTCCAGAATGGGAACAGCCCTGTGGATTCCATTCACCCAGGCATCTTTGAAGAGAAGGGAGCCAGTGATTCCATCTAAATGTGCATCCATGGGAAGGGATGGCTTGCCCAAGTGCTGTCTGGAGTTGGGGGAACTTATGGAAGACGTAGCGATTCTTTCCATTAAATGATTTTTACAGAGATATTATGTTGTCTTAACATTGCTCTGTCCTTTCCTAAGTTCTCATGTTTTGTTAGTCCTTGAGTGAGTACTGCAAGGCTTGAGTAAAAGTGGTACTAGAAAAGTGGAAGTCTATTGTTCATACTTAACGATCTGAGAATACAATTAACAGTCTATTTCTAGAATTATGTTTTCTGTTTCATGAGGATGTGTTACAGACATTTTCACATCCGTCTTTGCCAGACTTAGTTTCTTTTTGTTTTCTCCAGTATCTAGATTTGACAGGCCTTGTTGGACAGTTTCTTATTTTGTGGCAAGGAAGGGAGGCTGTGTGAGACTTGCACTGCATCTCCACATCTTGGTGTAAGCTTGGATTCCTCCTTTCTACTGTTGCATTTGAGTTGCCATCGATCATGTTGCTTTTCCTGTAACACCTCCAAACTCCAGCCTCTGCTGCTGTAGAATTTCTCAAGCACAAAGTTCTTCTCTTCCTTCTACCTGATGCTTTGTCATCAGAGCCAGCTTGGCTCTAGGTCTGCATCTCTGCATCAACCTAAGTTCTTCAGCTTTTAGATGGTTCTGATACCAACATCAGAACTGCCAGGCGGGTTTGTGGCTGCTGTAAATCCCATCATTTAACCCTCCCTTTCCCTGTGCCAGGATTTTCCCACAGTCCTTAACACTTCTTTAATCTCCTTCCTCAGGTGGCTGAGTGCATTAGTTCCTTTTGCCATCAGAGGGTGAGGCACGGCAAAATAAAAACTGGTGGAGGGATGGTGGTGTGGCTGAGCTGAGGTGGAAGGAGAGGTGCAATGAAGGTTTGATCCTTTGCTCATTACTCAACTCCTTAAGCCCAGCCTTGGAGAGATGATCAGCCTCGATTCCCAGCTAAGGGAGCATCTTCCTCTGCAGCCTTAGTGCTGGACAGGTGAGAGCCATGGCTTGAGGCAGAGTTGGGACAGCATTAGCACTTGTTTCCCAGCACACATATGCCTCTCATTGGGATGAAGGAAATGGTGCCACACAGGAGAAGTGGGACTTGAAGTGCACTTGATTTCCTGGAACACTTTTGTCTCCCTGGCACATCCTTGCAGCTGTAAAGGTACAGCAGTGACATCACCAACCTCATCCTTCCAGCACATTTGAACCAGAATGGTGACATTTTGGGAAGAGATCTGTAAAAACGAGGTAGTTTCTGTGTCAGGGGAGTGGGGAGTTGCTTGCAAGGGCAGAAGTCGTTTTTCTTTAAAACACAGCTCTTGTTGTGTATCTTGGCTGCTTATAATGTTGAGGAGAATGTTCGCAACCTTCATATTTGTCTTCCCAAATGAGTTTATTATAATATTGGGTTAGAATAATTTCTTCCCATTTCAGGATGTTTTCCTGTTTTAAACTAACTTTTCTTTAATTGATTGTTTGAATTTCTATTTTTAAAAAAGGAATTCAGTCATGGAATGGAATAGAACTTGGGAAAGGTGGGGGATTGGTATCATCTGATGACTTCAAGCTGTCACTAAAAAGAATTTGAAAATTTTTTTTGCACTTTAAACTTTCCTTAAGTATTATGGCTGTAGCAGTGTCCTTATAGCCCTTGGCATGAGTAGTCCTTGCATTTTAGAGAGGAAAAAAAGACTTTGAATATTTAAAATGCCTTAAAACTTTAGGTGAGGTGTTTGGGCACTGGCTGGGCCTGCCATTTGATTTCCTTCCTGGAAAGCTGTGTGCCCAGAGCTGGTAATTTTGAGCAAGCACTGGGGGATGGTGGAAGGTGCCATTGCAGTATGAGACTGGAATTTGTATGGAGCTGAGAGCCCCCGTGCCTGTCCAGCTGCTGGGCTGACACCTTCCTGTTTGTTTCCCCCCCCAGAAATGTATTTATTCACTTT
Organism: Aphelocoma coerulescens; assembly: GCF_041296385.1. Classification (NCBI taxonomy): domain Eukaryota; kingdom Metazoa; phylum Chordata; class Aves; order Passeriformes; family Corvidae; genus Aphelocoma; species Aphelocoma coerulescens. The sequence goes on along the minus strand of NC_091025.1, from coordinate 8,002,085 downwards.
TTCCTTGTGTTGTAATGAGTTTTCTTCTTTCTCTAAAGAAGCCTGAGCTGGTGTAGAGTACTCTCTGAGCATCCTGTTGCATTAATGGGAACAAAATTCTCTGCCTGAACGCTTTCCTGCTGTACCAGCTGACATTTGCAGGCAGGAGTTGGGAGGAGCGTGAGCGGAGGGGATCTGCTGTGCTGCCCGTAGCATTTGCTGAGATGGCTCAGAGACTTCTCGTCTCCCATTTGTCTCAAAGCTGAGCTGGATTACTGATGTCAGGCTGGCTTCTGGATTACAGCACAAACCAGAGCTGCTTTGCAGGTGTGGCACGCTGGGCTGATGTTCTGTTAGAGATCCCATCTGCTTAGAATAAGGAATCCCAACAAAGAGGAGCAGTACGTTACAATGAGGAAAGTGTTCACATTAATATTTATTGATTTATTAGTACTGGTAACAGTTGATCTTCCCAAATGGATTCTTGACACCTGCTACAAGCAGAGCAGATACTTGGGAGTTGTCAGCCATCCCAGCAAGGGGGTCCATTTTATGTGTATGGAGAAGAATTTGTGCTGTTGCCTTTCACCGTGGCTGAGGTTTTTTTCCATGCTCAAATTCCCTTCTTTTCCTGTAGTGGGACAGATCTCACTTCTTCCAGTGTAACCAGAGGCAGATTAATATCTCTGAAGTCCTTGACAGGTTCTCCTGCATATCCTGGTCAGGCTTGCAGCAGGACACTCATCCAAACCTGCCTTCATGCTTTTGTCTCCTGAGACCAGATTTTAAAAGGGCTGGGAAGATTTCTGATGCGTGCTGCTACTGGAATTTTAAGAACTGAAGTTTGAACCTGTGAAAACACTTTCCTAGTGCCTTACGCTTGTGAATGTTGTGCAATGGATGTAGCTGAGGTGGGACAGAGTAAGGAGCAATGTCAGCAGCATGGTTCCCCATCCACTACGGCCATCTCCCTCTGCCCTCGTAGGGCCCTGGCAAGCAGGTGCCAGCAGGTTGTCTCCAGCAGCACAGGGAGGGTCTTTAATCCCTTTGCAGTGTGGGGTCAGAGAAACCTCATGCCAGAGCAACACTCTGAGGAGAACAGTGGTCTCAGCTCTGCTGAGTTGGGATTTGGAGGGGTTTAGGAGAGACAAAACTGCTCTGATTGTCAGACCCTGTGGCAGATCTGGACAGTTGTTCTCAAGCGCACAAGTCAGGGTGAGTTTGCTGCTCTCCACTGAGGCCATGTTGTCATGTATGCTGTATTTATATCATGCTTGATTTCATTTCATATTTTGGTTGGCTTAAATGTTGCTAGGTTTGTATATTAATAAAGAGGCATTTTAACTACTTCTGAATTTTGCCATTAGTTATGCAAGAGCCTTGTGTGTCAGAATCCAAATCCCCCTGGTTGTTTGGGTGGGATCCTGCAGGGACATGAGGCTCGTTGAAGGGTCCAGCCCTGGGAGCTGGAGCGAGCTCTGGACCTGCTGTGTCACTCTGGTAAGTCCCTTCCCTGCCTCTGCCTGCATCCACATTCAAAATTGTGTCCTTCAACAGCTCTTCCATGTCATTCCCTCTGCTGTGGTGGGGCTCAGGAACATGAGCTGTGTGGGACCAGAGCCTCTGTTTTAGGGCCCAGGGGGGCTGGGACATAGATGTGGGGTCTGGGTGAGCAGTGAAATCACCAACTGTTGGGCTCTGGCTGGAGGGGTTGTGCTGGGGTTCTGCAGCTGGGCAGCCAGGCTGGTGTGGGGCCAGGCTCATCTCCTGCCCCAGTGAGGGGATATTAACCACAGCTGCAGGCCGGTGTCTGGGCTGGGAGAGGAGGGGAAGGAGAGCAGAGCATCATCTGAGCCCCACAATCCTCTCATTCCCTTTCCCTCCTCTCCTGACCCCACTGATACCCGGGTTTGGGTGCAGGCAAAGGCACAGCAGGCAGGGCTATCAGAAGAAAACCACCAAGCAGATTTGATGCATGATTTTTATTGACTTTAAAAAAAACAGTTGTTTTAAGACAGTTGTGTGCAGAAGTACCCATGTACACAGAGGCTACGGGCTGAGCTGCCCGCCTGCTCCTAGCCCTAGGTCAGAGCACTGGTCTCTCCCTCTCCCGGTGGGGCAGGGGGCGATGGGTGCTCAGATCAGGTACTGTGTGATGCAGACAACCTCTGCCAGGTGGGCCAGCCCAGGTACCTCTTCCCTGCCTGCCTCCTGCCCGTAGCCTGTGCCTACATCTCCTCTATGTACAGTACAGTGGTGCGCCGGCCGTGCAGCACGCGCCTGCCTGCGGCCGCCTTGCCAGGGAGACACAAGTGGTCGCGAGTCCTAGTGGGACAGCTTAAATAAAAAATAATAATATAATAATAATTAAAACAACAGAAAAAAGGGGGGTAGGGGAAGGAAGTTAGCCAAAAAAAAATACTGTCAGGGCAGCCAGGAGCTGCGAGCGTGCCCGACACTGGATACCAGCACTGTGCTGCCAGAGGGTTCGGTACCCGGGTTTGGTACCCAGCGTCTCCGCTCACCCTGTGGTTGTCAGGCCTGGCCCTGCTCAGCTGCAACAGGAGCTGGTCCAGCCTCATCACACTGGATTTGGCCTTTCTAGCCACCAGTATGGTGCCCTGGATGTGTCTCTCTCTCAGCAGCACTCCCCAGCTAAGATCCAGCCTGGTGTGAGGAAGGAAGTGGGTACAACTGCCAGATACATCGGCCATGTCCCTGCCACCAGAGCGCACACAGCCTGGTGTTGTCGATGGGAGATGGTCAAGGCACTCATTGTTGCTTGTGGTTTTTATTTTTCTTCCCCATTAAAAAAAAAAAAAAAAAAAAGCTTAACAAAAAACCCACCAAAAACTCAACAAAAACCACCCAGGAAGGTGGAGAGCAGGGCTTGCAGCAGCCTGTGTCCTGGGGCTGCCTGCACCAGGGCGGCTCCACTTCTACAGGCTAAAACCCACCACAAAACTCGGGAGTTTAAATCCCTGTGGACAGAAAAGCTGAATTTCCCCAGCCCAGGGGCTGCTGACTTGCCTGCTCCAGGTGACCAACCCACACCGTCGTGTTTCATGATTGCAGAGAAACCTCAAAAAAATAAAAGAAAAGAAAACCCTGAAAAACGACAAAACCAAAGTGGAGAAACAGGTAAGAGGCTGCTACAGAAAAGCCAGATACAAAAGGGTAAAAAAATCTCCAAGCCCAAAAAACCCTACAGTGATTGTTCTTCAAATTAACTATTGCAACCAGGCAGCACGGGCAGAGCTTCTCCAGATGGGCACTGCCCCACAGCCCCTGCCCCACTCTCAGCACCAGCTGTGCAGGCAGAGGGTCCCTCTCTGGTGGACCTTTTTGATGGCTGCCTTTTTCTTGAGCTTTCCAGCATCTTCTAAAAAAACCCCACCCACCTGATTGACCCAAAGAAAGTGGTTTTAATGACACCTCTGGGGAGGCAGTTTCCTTCAGCATCTCCCCATCCCATGTCATAGGCTGCCTGTCCAGCCTGGGAAGCCCTGGGGACCCCGAGGGCATCGGCTGTACCAGACTGGTGTAAACCAAGCGTCACCCCTGGCAAACGGAGCAAAGACTTTGGGATTTCAGCTTCTCACCAGAGCTGTTTAGAACAACACAAAAGCAAAAGCACAGTTCACCCACCCACTCATCTCTGATCTGTTTTTTCCCAGCCTGAAAGCAAAGGAAATCCTGTCTCCTTGACTCTGCTGTGTCCCACAACCCCTTGAGCATCCTGCAACTGCTCACAGAGCTCAGCCAGAGGGACCAGGCTACTGCTCCTGCAGGTTTCTTAGCTGCCCTCCTGTACAGTCACTCCTGAAATCTGTCCTACCCTTCCCCAATCCTCAGGTAGAAGAGCAGGGATGCTGGGCCCCAAAGTTGGGGTTCCTCTTCATCTCCCTGCACAGCTGTGCCAGCCTGCAACAGAGCATCAGCAATGGCCAGCTTCCCGAAGCTTCTGGTTCCCCACCATGGATCCATGCACTGGGACCTGCCTCTTGCCAGGAGCCTTCCCTGGAGAAACGACGGCAGCGGCTGCCCCAGGTGGGTGAAAGAAAAATACTAAAATAAAGGAAAAAGGAAGCAGCTGGTTCCACTGGTGAGGCTGCGCAGCTGCCACAGCTCCCTCAGCCCCCTCGGCCCAGACACGATGCTCGAGGGGTTCCCCAAAGTCACGTGGCTTCAGGGCAGGGGGGTTGTCTTGTTTTAAAAAGAGCAGCATTTGGTTTGACTGTAGAGAGATGCAAGGCGGCTGCCCCCGCCGCCCGGTCAGTCGCTGATGGTGTTTATAAATCCTTTCTCAGCTGGGTTTCTTAATAATAATAATTTTAAAAAAGCAAAAAGTCTCCTTTAGCTCTGAACCTGATTGGCTGCTGGAGGCACCAAATACCACTGGGGGTGGCTCTGTCAGCAACGCGGACCTGCGCTGCCCATCCGGTGCTCGTCGCTTGAGGCCACCAGGGAGACCCTCACCCTCTGCCCCTGCAGGCAGCAGGATCTGCTGGAGCAGGGAGCCAGAGGCTCAGCCCTCAGTTTCCCCGGTAAACCTCGATCTTGCTGGTTTTGGCCAGCATGTCGATGATGTGTGCCTCAAAGTCGGCATCGTGCACCCCTGTCTTCCTGAACTCCCCGGCATAGCGGTTGTTCTCCCAGTAGTGGTGCCAGTTCCCCCGGCTGTCAGCACCGAACCCAAAGACGTTCACCTGCAGTAGCAAGGGAGGGAGTGAGCCAGAACCCCCCACCAGGCTCGGGCACCCTTGCCTCAGCACCCCCTGCATTGCTGGGGGGACTTTTGAAGGTGCCCATCCCTCTGCACAGCCTTCCCACCTCTCAAGGGTGCCCATCACTGTGGTGTCAGGCAATCAGAGTTAGTGACTGCTGCAGTTTGACCCCAAGAATCCACTTCCTTACTTAACCCTGTAAGGTTCAGGATCCCAGCACAGCCATTCCATGCAAGCCATGAGCTGAAGGAGCCATTACCTACCTCATCACAGACGTGGAGGGCGAAGAAGAGCACCAGCATGCCGGTGGAGGGGTAGCGCCCGTGGTGCTCCGTCCAGCGGTCGTGGATGTACTTGAAGAAGGCAGGATTGTAGATCTGCACCTGGGAGGACAGACTGGGGTTAGTGCAGGAGCCCCAGCAATGATCCTTTTGGCATCACGAAAAGGAAGCGCCTGTGAAGAAGCACTGGGAACCCTGGGAAATGATGAGGTGACAGGTGCTTGTTGCAGGGGTAAGGATGAGCCCCACATACCTTTTCTTTGTCCACACGCAGAAAAGGCTTCACAGGTGCGTATGTGCTGGGAAAAGAGCGGAGAGGCAGGTGAGTTCTTGGGGGTCCCATGCCCCCAGCTCCAGTTTGAGTTGCCAAAGGGGGCTCTGGGAGGGAAGAACCAATGAATCCCCACTGCTCCTAGGGGAGCTGTCCTCGAGCTCGGTGAGCCACCAGTGCCCACTGAGTACTTACAACCTGATCTGGCCGGTGGAGAGGGCACTGGCGATCCAGAGCAGGTCCAGGGTTTTGAAGGGCACGAGCACGAAGCTGACGTTGGCGGGCAGGTTCTTGGCACTCTCAGGGTACATGAAGTGGTGTGTGGTCCGACCACCCACATCGCCCTCAAAGCCCACCGTGGGCGCCTGGTTCATCCTGGGGAGAGAGCAGGGAGGATGACACCACCATCCCAATGCCCTGTGCCTTGCAGATGACATGGGTGATCCCCACGAGCTGCTGAATGCTGCCCAGCAGCAGTTTCCCACCCAGGGGAGGTCTGGACTCACTCCCATTCATCCCAGTAGCCGGTGGTGCCAGCATCACCCCATGTCTCTGTACTGCCCAGGCGGGCAGGTCCCCGGCAGTGCTCTCTGGCCCTCACCGCATCACAAAGTCGTGCCCGTCGATTTCCGGCCCGTAACCAGAGCCGCGTAGGTTGCCTGAGTTGCCAACCACGGCGCAGCGGCGGCAGCGGCGTGGGTCACGGGAGCGGTAGGGATCCTCGCCCGGTACGATCTGGAAGAGCTTGCTCAGGACCTCGTGGGTGTTGTGGGACTTAAACTGGGGCTGCAGCATCTGCAAGGAGGGGAAGGAGGCCGCGGGGAATCAGACAGCGCCCTCTCCTTGATGGTGGAGGAGAAATGTGTGCCTCCCGTGCCAGAGCACACCATGGCATTCCCGCCCCTTCGCTCACCATCCACCACCTCTGGACGTCGGGCGGTAGGTCCATGTTCTCCTTGGTCCACACTGGGGACACGGTGCCGTCATAGCGCCCATCAAACCAGTCGGTGGCCCCGGGCTCCTCGGCCGGGCAGCGGCGGCAGGCGCAGCCCCGGGGGTACGGCCCCCCCTTGCTGAGCCGCTGCATCCCGGCATAGCCGGGCACCAGCTTCACCCGGTGGATGCCTCCCAGCCCGCCGGGGTCCAGGTAGGCGATGCTGTGGTGCGAGTAGGTGAAGAGGAGGGACATGACAAAGACGAGCAGGAAGGCGGTCGAGAGGAAGCAGAAGCGCAACGAGCACTTCATGGTCGGCGGGTGGCTGAGCCGGGGACGGCGCCCGCTCCGGCACAGGGCGCGGGCATAGGGCGCGGGAGGGCGTCAGCCGGCCAGCGAGGCTCCCTGCAGGAACGAGAGCTGTAACTCCCGGAGGCGGCGGTGTGGGGAGGGGGATGTAGAGCTTCTCACGACCCACCGCACCGGGCTCCTACCTGCTGGGCTGCAGCTTTCCATCCGCGGCGAGGGCCTCCGGTGGCTCCACGTGCCAGGCAAGGAGCATCTGCGGAGGGGTCCGGCACAGCTCGGCGCACCGGCCTCAGCCGCGGCACCGCGCTCCGGCGGCTGCTCCAGGTCCCGGCCCCGGCTGGCGCTCAGCTGCGATGGTGCTCATCATCCCCGGGGTTTAGCTGATCCGCTGGCACGCTGCCCTCAGCCGCTGGCTCGGGAACACGGCCACCACGACACCGGCCTGGAGCGGGAAGGAGGGGACGGCGGGTCAAGGGGTGGCGATACAAGACAGCAGAGCTGGGGGGCTGCGCCGAGCAGGAGGAGGGTGCTGGAGGCTAGGGAGTGTATTCCCCACTGAACACCCCAAAATGCCTCCCAGCCCGTCCCAGGCACAGGGCTGCAGGGTACGAGCCATCCCCGAAGGGGACAAGCAGGCGCAGGGTGCGCAGGGAGCTGAGATGCCGGCATCGCTATCCGTGCCTGGGGAACTCCCAGCAGCTCCCGGACTGTGCCCTCCCTGTCTCTGCCAGACAAAGGCTCAGCCATGAACTCGCCTCCGGAGCCAAACAAGCGGCTCCATTCTGTAGGCTCAATTCTCCTTCTCTATCAAGCCACAAGCAGCCCCTCCAAAACCCTCTTCGCCGGCTGCCGCCGCCGCCGAGACAGCCGGGAAACAGCCGCTCCGCAGCCTGACGGGCACCCCGGGGACAGACGCTGGCGACTGTCCCCCCCCGAGTGGCAGCGTCCCTTGGGGAAGGTCACTCGCTCGCTCGTGATCCTGGCGGGTAAAAATAGCCAGGGCAGAGGTGCTGGCGCCTGCGCCCGGCGAGGAGCGGCCAAGCCCCCCGAGTCGGGGGTGGGGGCCAAAGCCAGACCACGCTCCTTGGCCAAATTAAAAAAAAAAAGGTTGAAAATCTCCTTTTAACCCAGTCACTGAGCGGGGGCAGGATCCAGAATCCCAGGGCGTTGGAGACATGACTTCCCCTCCAGGCCTTTTTGGGGAGGGGGTGACCCCGCCCCAAGGCCAAACCCTGCAGAGGCATCACCTCCACGGCTCAGCCTTGGCCCCAATTAAGCCAGTGCCGAGGCCGGCAGCGCTAATTAGGAGCCGGCAGGCACCAGGATGCTTCTTCCCTAGGAAAAAACATCTTCTGCAAGACGCTGGCTTGCTTTCCAGGAACAGACTGCTAAGCTCCCAAAAACCTCCTTGTTGGGATGGGAGGAGAACATGGACCCCTAAGTCTCCCCCAGTCCATTGCACTGCCAGGCATGGACGCCTCCCGCACAAACCATTAACCCCCTGACAAATATTTGTTCAAGTGGGGACAATCTTTAAAGGAAAGAGCCAAAAACAGAAGGCACATCCCAGTTCAAGTGTTTTTCTGGGCTCTGGCGGGGAATTTTAACATGCCTACATGGCACACGCATGGCCAGCAGTGACTGCAACCAGTTCCTTGGGCTGCTGCCAGTGGAAAAAGCAGGGTGGTTGTTAAACAGAGGGTTTGCATTTAAGGAGTTTGGGATAAAGCCAGTGAAAAGCTGTAACAGCCCACCCCGCCCCCCAGATGCAAAACGTAGGAAAGATTCGCAGGTAAAAGGCAGTTTTGGGGCTTTTTTCAGCTATGATGTGGCAGGGCCACCAAGCAGGACGGGCTGATCCCCTTCCCCTGCTCCCGCTGCTCACCATCCCACGGGGCTTTTTAAAGGCTAAAGGAAATGAGCTATCACGTGCTTGTGTTATTTTTGTTCCTGGTGAAAGGGGGAAAATCCCTTTCCGGCTCCCCAGCTCAGCCTCAGTCCTGCCTGATGCATCCCAGCCCTGACATCATCTGGAGCACATTTTGTATGGCCCCCATCCTGGGGCCTCCTGGAGCTGCCCCCGACCACAGCGGGGGGGGAAACCCCCGTCCAGCCCAGCTCATGCGCGGTAAAAGAAGCCTTAAATCCCAGCGGCTGGTTTGAGTCATCATTTTCCTAGTAGGAGCTGGCAGCTATTTCCATCTGCACTAGTCCTTACAGCCCCCAGCAGGGACAGGGCACCCACAAATACAAACATACCCCAGCAATATCCATGCCCTCCCTGCACAATCCTAATCCAACCTGCCTCCACAAATAAAACCCCACTTGCAGGAGCTTATTGCACTAGATTTTGATGTTTCCTTCTTAAAATAACAAGGGATTTCAGGATTTCTCCTGTGGTGAGCAAGCTTGGCAACTCAGTGATGCCACCAAATACCCTTTCATTCCCAAATTCATCCCCAGGATCCTAAATTGCCTCCTGAGGACCATGTGTTCATCAAACACAAGTTCCTCTTTGATTGCAGGAGATAATGAAGCAAGGCTATTAAAAGGTCCTGGGAAATTGCTCTGCTGCTTTTACAGGTGGATGGTTTTTTCCAATCATATAATCTTTAATTTCAGGATGAGTGCTGGAGCGATGTGACAGACAGCCCCAGGGCCTGGAGGATGCCTGTCCCTTCCCTGTCAGACAGAACACCATTGAGTACATCCCCACTTGGCATCTTTAGGTCTCACTGGCTTTGTTTGCTCATTTCTAAGATATCCTGAGGTTGTTGGCACACATTTCTGTGCCAGTAAATGGCAGGGTGGGCAAAGGAAGGAGCCATCACTGGGAGATGGGATGTCACCCTGTTTGGGGCAGGGAGAGAAGGGCAGTGGAGGAGCAGTGGCAGCATTGTCTGCACTGACTGCTGCTCTTCCTAGGGATGAATGGGCTGAAAATTCCCCCAGGAGTCTTTGGGAAATGCCACCCTGGGTGACCAGGTGCTACTCATCCCATGATCCCTGTGCAGAGACATCACTTCTGCCACCACCGAACCACTGACTGGGTGCCAGAGCAGTGCATGGCTCCTGCAGGTGGAGGAGAGGGAAGCACACAGGGGACCCCTTGGACTGGACTGGCATCTCTGTCATGGGTGGAAAACCTGAGAATTAGGGTTGGGTGTTTTTGACAGGGAAAGAATGGATCTGAGTTGAGTCTTCTCCCATCTCCTTCAATGCCAGGCAGGCACAGTGAGTGGTGACCTGTCCTTGTTTCAGGCGTGACTTCAGTGGGCTGGATTACTACAAAAAGTCATAAAACCGTTCAAATTTCCTTTTGCCCATGGCCCAAGCGCTGCCAGAGGTTACAGCCCCTGGGCAGAGTGCCAGGGAGCCGCTTGCCTCCGTGGGGCCGTCAGCTCGCGTTAGCTTGGAACAGCGAGCGGGAATCTGCCAGGGGCAGCGCGGGAGGGGACGATACCCTGTCCCTCTGCATCACTGGGCTTCCAAAGCCAAAACAGCACTTGGCGAGAAAAGCACAGTTAATTAAGAAGGTCCTTCCTGCTTCACCCATCCAGAGGGATTATATTTTCCCCTTGAACTTTTTTCCTCCCTGGAAGCTGGATGGGAGAGGGAGGAGGAGCACACCCAGCGTTGGCACAGGGATGGTTCTCCCTGCCAGGGGACGATGCCATGAAGATCTGATGGCCGGCAGCATACAAGCACCAGGTATTAAGAGAAGAAGCCAATTTCATGTGTTAAGCCATCACCACATCCCAACAGCAGTGAGGACCTGGTAACTTATTCTTCATCCTTTTAATTAATCATATCCTTATCAGCCAGCTCAATCAGCTAGTGGAGCCAAGTTAATTGGGTTTCCCGTGTTTTAAACCCTACTTGCATCCCTGGCTGCCAACAGCAGCAATTCCAGCCTTTCCTTCTGTCTGGCCTCCAGAGGGGTTATTTCGGGCTCATCCCTCAGCGCTGGGATAGGGCCAGGAAAGAGAGTGGAGGCCAAATCCCCAGCGCAGTGCTGGGATGGAGCCAGCCATGCTGAGGCCATTTCCTATGGGATCTGGGAGTGCAGGGGAGTGCCAGCAGTGGGAAAACAGAACGGAATGCTTCCACCCTTGCTGGTGGATGGGCCTGCAGGGACTGGTCCAGAAGCATCCTGAGTTCCTTTGCTCAACCGCAGCGGGACCCTCAGGGAACTGCTCTGGCTCAAACAGCCCATGCTGCTCAATGGGGCGATGCTGGGTGGGCACTCTCCCCGCCAAAATTCACACTGGCAGAAGTAGCCAAGGCAGATGCCCATCCCTGAAGCTCACACTCCCATTGGAGCCAGCCAGCCCCATGTGCCAGCCGGTGTGGCTGATGTCCCTGCACATTCTCCAGTGCCATTTCCCCCACCCTCTGCCAGCCATTCTAGGTCTCCCCAGGCTGCCATGGGGAAAAGGGGACCCTGGCCCCTGCACTCCAGAGATGTTGATAAGCCCAAGGTCATGCTCACAGCATGGCCTTGTCATGCTCAGCTCCCTGTGCCAGGAGCAGCAGCTCCCTCCTTGAGGCAGGACAGGCAGGGAGGGGAGTGGGATTCTCTCCCCTGATCCTGAATGCTTGTGGAACTGAGTGGCAGAGCCAGCCCAGCTACTTTGCACCCCAAGCACCCACCCCAGACCCCCCAGTTTGCACCAATTCAAGTACCACCAGTTCAGGCATCACTCAGCTGGGTACCACTGAACCCCGGGTCACACACCACCACACCCAGCTGAGTCCCACCGAGCAGCCAGGTTTGGCCAACCAACCCCGCAGAACAGAGGAGGCAGAGTCTGGGGCTTGCCACCACCACTGCCTTCTTCTCTCTCCCACCCTTGCCCCAGTTCCCTGTGCAAAGCCATCTGGTCCCATGGGGAGCCAGCTCCCCACTGCAGCCACATTTCTGCCTCATCGTCCCACATGTGCACACTGAGGGCAGCAGGGTCTGCCTGGTCCCAGTCCCCCTTCCTGCCTGCTGCAGCAGGGCTGCACCCCACAGACACCCCTGAAGCAGTCTCCCTGCAGCCTCAGCTGCCTGTGAAGACACAGCCACACTGCAGGCAAACATGCTCTGTAAGAAGGGCAGGGCCCCTGCTCTGCTTTCACCACCAGCATCCGGTGAGCTGCCAGCAGCACCCTGAGCCTCCCCGCCCGGCTGGGAAAGAACCACTTCCCCTCCACCACTGCCGCTGGTTTTACCAGCCTGGACCCTTTAGGTTCATGCCTGATGCCTCACCAGGAAAATATGTGCAGGAGTGCAGGACAGGCGGATGCTGCACCAGGAGGTGCTGCTGCCAGTTGTGGCCCTCTGCCTGGGGAAGGCGAGCAGGGACACGGGGCCCCCCTGCACTTTCCTGTCTTCCTCCCTGGATATCATCAGCGCTGAGGATCCGAGGCGGTGGAAACCCAAAGGTTCTCCTTTGGCTTTTGAGGGCTGGTTGATGGGTGCAGTACCCACAGCCACTCTCTTTCCCCCGGGGCACAACCTAAGCTGAGAACTGCAAATTCGGTGCATGCTGTGGGTGGCCCCATAAAGCCACCCGGGTTTGCTCTGCCTGCGGGCAGCACTGAGAGGTCGTTGAACTCATTAGGGAAATTACACCTATGAGATTTCATTGCAGGGAAGTTACAAAAGGCTCCCCAGGCTGGAGGGCATCAATCCCAGCACAGCCCAGTTACAGCCAAGAACTCCCACTCCATGTGAAATTAGAGCAGTTGCACTGGTGAGGGCCCATGACTTCTCTTTCCACTAGCTGGGGCTCTGCTCAGACACCTAGGGAGAAGGGGGAGCATTTGCAGCTTCCTAATTAGCCCAATTACTGTTGCAGATCAAACGTCCTTTGCTGGGGACACCCAGAGCAAAGTGATTGCACCTTGTCCTGGTTTCCCAAGAGCAACTGTTGAGGGTGTTATTTTAGAGCTCAAACACTGAACTATGCAGCTCGTAAGAAAAAAAAAAATCTATATATCACACGTGCATATATATATAACATTTAAAAAAATATATTCACTACTCATCTATGTCCGGTTTTGGGGGTATCTTTGGGAACTTTTTTGCCTTGGAGTTGGGACCCAAATCACTTGCACTTTCCAAAAAAAGCTTTTGGAAGACGCCGGTGGCAAAGAGCAACATGAAGCCAAGAGATGCCCTGGAGCCCAGCACAGAGCCCAGCAGGGCAGGGAGATGAGGTTCCCAGCCTATCCCATCACATCCCACGCCCGCGGGGTCAGGCGGGCTCCGATAAATCCTGGCTCATGAAGAAGCAGTGAAGCCGGCCAAGCCACTGGAAAGCAATTAGCAGCTTGCAGTCGTGCAAAAATTAAATGCAACGGAAGGAGATGAAAGCCATCGAGCTGCCGGGACCTCGGCCTGCCAAACTGGGCGGCATCCGGCGTGCCGAGAGCCCGCAGCAAAACCACCGAACCCTCAGTGCCACCGGAGCCTTTCCCCAAAAAGCGGCAGTTTGGAGCTTGTTTGGGCACGAACATTCAAGCGTTCCCGCAGCATGCGGCTGCCGGGGCTCTCCGTGCCGGCTCTCCCTGCCTGCCTCCGGCGCCGGCGAGGCGTGGGCGGTGAGCGGAGCGCGCCTCGCCGTTCCCAAGAACCGCCATGAGCTCCTCGGGAGAGAGGGAAGCGCTTTTGACAGGCAGCTGCCGCACACCACCGGCAGCGGGGCTGCTGTCGCTGCCAGATGGGGACAGACAGACAGACAGACAGACGGGCACGCGCGCGCCGGGGGGGGGAGGGCGGCGGGCAAGGCACCCCCCCACAGCCCGACCCTCCCCGCTGCGGCCGCGACTTTTGCTTCTGATACAAGGGAAAGAAAAAAGAAAAAGGAAAACCAAGCCCGAAGCGCTGAGGAACTTCCCGCTGGCGCTCACCGCCTTGGCCACCATGTGGCCGGGGCGGCTGCTCAGGGCTCGGGAGAGGCGAGCCCGAGATAATGCAGGGCAAAACTGCCTTCACCAGCTCGAAGCCCACATGTCTTCCTAGAGGGAGGCTCAGCAACTTTTGGGGTTTGTTGTGATTTGGTTCCCCCCAGCCATGTTTTATGCTTGTAGACAGCAGGCGGGGACGTGGCCCTTCCTCCAGTCTGAGCTTGCACGTTGCCCCAGTGCCATCCTCCCCCCAGTATTTTCCTGCTGGGATGAAAAGCCCTCATTCTAGGGAAATATTTGGGAGCTTTGGACTAAGTACTCTGACTCTGCCGCTGGAGCCCGAGCAAAACCTTGCCTTCCCCTTGCACCAGCAGCACTTGAGCCACTGGCATGTGTGGGGACCCCTTGAATTGCCAGGCCCTGAAATACGGGCTCCGGTATTAATCTCACCCTGGCAGCCGTGCTTCAGCCAGGGAAACACCCTGAAACACTGAGACAGGCACACCGATAAAATCTCACACCAATGCCCGTGTTAGTGCCCCCCCCACAGGAGGGACAAGGGACATCCCCTGCTCGGTGGCACAGTTTTCTACCCTGTCCCCAGGGACGCTCAGGCTGTTTGTGAAATCCTGGCTGCCACTACCCATGCAATGGATGCCGTGTGTCACGCAGCCATGTGTCACACTGCTGCTGAGGGACCTTACACGCACTCTGGCACTGGTGGGGACTGGGGCCACTCGCAGCCAGCCCTCCCACCCTGGTCCCCCGGCTCTGCCCTCAACATCCCAGGGCACACGGCTGGAGGGGAGCAGCTCCATCAGCCCCAGCCCCGACACCCCTGCTAGGGCCAGCATGCTCCCCGGGGCAAGCACATCCTCCCCGGGCAGCACCCTGGAGCTGCTCCCCGCGGCTGGGGCCAGCACATCCTCCCTGGGGACAGCACCGCAGGGCCCGGGCCGGCATTCTGGACCAGCTCAACCTCCTGGGTCTGAACCCAAAGCAACTCGCGTGGATGCTCCCGGCAGCCAGCATCCAGCACCGGGACCAGCACCCAGCACCCGGACCTGCACCCCGGACAGGAGACAGCATATCCTCCCGGGGCTGTTCAGCACTCATTTTATCCCGGCGGGATGCTCTCAGCCCCCAGACCTGCACCCAGCCCCGGGACCTGCACCCAGCCCTGGGACCTGCACTTATCACCGGGACCAGCAACCGGGACCACGACACCGGGGATGAACCCAACGCATCCCGTGTGGATGCTCCCCGAGGCCAGCTTCCAGCACCGGCACCAGCCCGCGGCACCGGGGCAGCTCCCGGGCGGGCTCCCCCGCCGCAACCCGCTACCCCCGCCGCCTCCCCGGGACCGGCACCCCGAGCCGAGCCGGGCCGTGCCCGCACCCCCCGCCTCGGGCCCACTCTCCGCCGCGGTACCTGGCTCAGCTCCGGCATGGCCCCGCCGCCGGGCTCACCCGGGCCCCGCCGCCACCGCCCTCCGCGCCGTGCGGAGCCGTGCCGCGCCGTGCGGGGCGGGGGGAGCGGACCCGGCAGGCTGGGAGATGTAGTCCTGGGCCGCCTGGCGGCGCTTGTGGGACTTGTAGGAAGAGAGAGGGGCCGCCTGCGCCCACCCTCCCCACCGGCATCTCAGGAATCTACCCTGGTGCCCAGCTCGGGACTCACCCCGGCACATCGGCACCCCCAACTCCGGTGCCCAGCATCGGTATCCCCGGTATCCACCCGGAGCATCGGCAACCCCCTGAACACTCCCGGTACCCAATCCGATACCCAACTCGGTAACTACTTCGGTACCCATCCCAGTACCCACCCGGCGCACCGGCATTTCCGGGCATCGGCACCCCAGTACCCATCCCCTGTTATCCACCCCCGGTATCCACCTGGCGCGCCGGCATCTCTCGCTACCCTCCCTGGTACCCAATCCGGTACCCACCTCGGCACCCATCCCAGTGCATCGACATTCCCCAGTACCCACCCCGATCGCACCCCAGCACACAGCGGGCACCCATCCCGGTAACCCACCGGGAGCCGACATCAGCGCCCACCGCCCGGGCAGAGAACCCTGTGAGGAGCCGGACTCGTGACAGGGGTGACCCAGGGCACTTAGGGGTGCGCACCACTGCCGAGACCCATTTTAGGACAGAAAACGTCAAACCCCCATTCCCCCTTTGCAAGACCCCCGAAATGGGGGAAGGGAGGGGGGAAGCAGCACGAGGGTGCGCTGTGCCTTTAAGGGGGGTCTGTGTCCCGCCGCGCAGTACACTGGGAATTGTAGTCCCTCAGCGCCGGGGGCTCCGGAGCGGCTGCGGGGGCTGGACTAAACATCCCAGCAAGCCCCGCGGGGACCTTTGGGCAGGCTGGGGGCGGAGGAGGTGCCTATGGCGGCGGAGTGGAGCGCTATTCTCCTCACCTGCCGGCGGGGCCATGGCAGCGTGTCCGCCCTGCAGCGAGGCAAGTGGCGGGGCGGGCGGGCGGGCGCCCTCCCTCCCTCCCTGCCCGCGGCGGCGGGACCGGCTCTCACCGCCGCCCGCCTCTCGTTTGGCAGAGCTGGAGGTGCGGCGGCTGCGGGGCGGGCTGGGCCCGCGCCCCCCCGCGCTGCTTCTGGCCGTGGAGGACCCCTGGGCCCGCCTGGGCAGCGGCGGTGCCACCCTGAACGCTTTGCTGGTGGCGGCCGAGCACCTCAGCGCCCGCGCCGGATGCACGGTGAGAGGTGACAGCCTCTGGTGGGTCCGGGAAGGCTGGAAGTCAGGAGGGGACGCTGGAAGTGAGGGGGGTGCCTGTCCTGTCCCCACTGACTGTTCCCTGCTGTCCTCTCCCAGGTGGTGACCGCTGACGTCCTGAGGGACGCCCGCATCCTCATCTTGCACATGGTGAGAGCAGACCTGCAGCCCAGCATGGGACCTCTCATTGCACCCGCTCCCTCCCGGTGACCCTGCCATATTCTCCGTCCCACCAGGGCCGCGACTTCTCCTTTGACGACTGCGGCCGTGCCTTCACCTGCCTGCCCGCCGAGGAGCCTGGCGCCCCAGCCGAAGCGCTGGTTTGCAACCTGGACAGCCTGCTGGGGACCATGACACACCGGGTCTGTGTAGCCTGAGGATGGGGCCCCGGGGATGAGTTTGGCTTCCGAGCAGGATGGGAACGGTGTTGGGTTCCTGGGCTCCTTTCCTGCCGTCCCTGGGCATGTGGTCCTTCTCTTGGCAGCTCTGTGTGGGCTCCCCACCTGGCGTCTGGGTCTGCAGCACCGACATGCTCCTCACTGTGCCCTCAACACCAGGTGGGTGGATGCCAGCCTTGCTTTGGTGTGGGACAGGGTTCTTAACCAGCAACACATCTAGTTCAGCCTGTGCCATGCTCCCATGAGGGTGTGGATGTTCAGCTATTGCTGTCCTGTGCACAGCTGGGAGAATCCGTTGTGCCTGCAGTGAGGTGGCCAAGGCTGGATGCTCCTGCCACTTCCGCTGCTGTGGCGCAGGTTTTCAGGCAGTTGTGCCCAGTGTGAGTACGTGCACTGCCCCAGTGGGCACTGGTCTCTGTCCCTCCCCCCAGGGATCAACTGGGACGGCTTCCAGGGTGTCCGAGTGATCGCAGTGCCCGGGAGCCCGGCATATGCCAGGAACCATGGGGTCTACCTCACCAATGAGCAGGTTGGGGCAGCTCCCCCTTCAACAGGCATCCCTTGAAGATGCAGTGGTCTCCAGTCCTTTGATGCCTTGGGTGCTGGGGTCTCAGCACTGCTATGGCTGCTTGGCTTAGGGTTCCCTGAAGAGCTCACTGGGATGGTTTTGCTCCCAGGGGCTGGTACGTGATATCATCTACAAAGGCACGGAGGCCCAGATCCAGCAGTGTGCAGGGCCAGATGGCACCGTCCCGCTGGTACGGCATGACTCAGGTATTGGTGACCCTGCCATCCCCATCCTTTGTGTCACCTCAGCTGCAGCCTCAGCCCTGATGTGCCTGGCAGGTCTGTGGGATTGTTTTCTTCTCCTTGGATGCTGCTGAGCAGCTTCTGGCCACCCATGTCATCCCTCCTCTGGATGCCTGCACCTACATGGGGCTGGACTCGGGGGCTCCACCCATCCAGGTGACAGCCCCTCTGTGGGGAATGGGACCCTTTGCCACACAGGTGTTGCTGCTGGGCATCTCTTTAGGGTCTGTTTGCCCCCACACTTCCAGATTTGGGTGGGAGAGGTAGTGGGAGGGATCAACCAGCAGCAGGGTGGGGTTCAGGATGGCTGGACCCAACAAGTCCCTTCTCTCCCCAGCTCTCCCTCTTCTTCGACATTGTGCTGTGCATGGCAGGGGGGATCACAGAGGAAGATTTTGTGAAGGGTGGTGGTGATACCATCGTGAGGAGTGCCCGCTCTGTGCTGTGGACAGCTCTCCGTGGCTTCCCTCTTAGCATGGGTGAGTGCTTCCTTCCAGCTTCTAGTGGAGTGTCCCTGCCTAGGGGGTTGTAACTAGGTGATCTTTAAGGTCCCTTCCAACCCCAACCATTCTATGATTCTATGCTGTGGTGAGTGCATGTGATGTGACCCATTCCTAGGCACTCTTCCCTGCATGGGAAGAGATGGGGTGGTCAGGGCCTGACAGTCATCTGTGGGTCCCCAGGTCTTCACTCCTGACCCCTTCAGCTGGGGATGTTCAGCCTGGCTCACACGAGTGTCAGACACACCCACATTTTTTTGTCCATGTGCTGAAATCTCTCCTGCCCCCCACAGCCTGCATTCCCAATGCATCCTATGACTACATGACCGCCTCTGCAAGCGACCACATCCGCAGCCTGACTCTCCTGCCTGGCTCTGCCAGCCACCTCCGCTTCTGCAAGACAGCCCATTCCCACGTGGATGTATGTCCTTCCATCCCAGCCTTGCTCATGCACATTTTTTGGGGTTTGCTCTGGGCTGTGTGCCCAGACCCTGGTGCCACGTGTCTCTGTGCCCTTGACAGCAGCCCTGTCTCCTGGAGGATGGCTCTTCAGTCACCAACTGCCTGCTGGAAGGAGCTGTGCAGCTGGCAGCTGGCAGTGTCATCCAGCACTGTCACCTCCAGGTACATGACTAGGATGGGGGTGACCATGGAGGTGACCCGCTCCCAGCACAGCAGGCATCGAATGGGCAGCAGGGTGATGTGTTGCTGCCTAGGATGGAGGAACTGCAGCTGTGAGATTTGGGATGCTCTTCCTCTTTGAGACTGCCTTTTGGCTCATACTGGGCACCCTGGTGGCTGTCACCCTCTGCAAACAAGGGGATGAGACTGTCACCTCTGCCCTGTCCTGAACTGGGAACCAGGGCAGACCCTCTGCTTTGGGGGCTCTGTTATGGCTGTGAGCCCTGGAGGCTGTCACCTGGCCTGAATTTCCATAGTCCGTGTTTTTGCAGCCTTGTGACAAAATCATGTCCTGCCACCTGGCTTGTGCTGGCACCAGCTTGTCTCTCAGGGTGGTTGTCCCATTCCAAGGTCAGGATTTGGCTCTGGTTTGGGGGCCAGCCATGCCATTGTTGCTTCTTCTTCAGGGTCCCCTGGTGATCGGTCCTGGCTGCCTCCTCTCGGGCCTCGACGTGGGCTCCTCAGCAGCCCTGCGGGGCCATCCCCTGCGTGATGTTGTCCTGCAGGGCCACCACATCCGGCTGCGTGACCTGCCCTGCCGCGTGTTCACTCTCACCGGCCGCCTCGATGACTGGCAGGTGCGAGGGCAGTGAGATGGCACGAGGCTCCCAGTGAAGCCAAGGTGTGACCAGCCCCTCTGTGCCCCTGCAGATCCCTGTGGAAGAGGCCACCTATCTGAACGTGCCCTGGGCTGAGTTTTTCCAACAGACAGGTGTACGGTAGGTGCCACATGTCAGGATGGGAGAGGAGACCCAGCTCCCAGAGGTGTCACGACCACCCCAACCCATCCCACATTCCATCTCCCCTCATGGAAGGTGTCCTCGAGCCCCAGGGCAGTGCTGATGGTCTTTCCCTTCATCAGGGAAGGGGACCTTTGGGATGCTGAGACGCCACGGAGGAGCCGCTGCCTGCTCAGTGCCCGGCTCTTCCCGGTGCTGCATGCCCGTGAGGCCCTGGGGCTGGAGGATGTGCTGTGGCTGCTGGGCCTGGCCACGGTGGCCAGTGAGCAGCTGGCACGCTGGCGGATGGCGTGGCGTATGTCCTGGCAGGAGCTGCTGCCCTGCCTGGACATGGAAGCTGAGCTGGGTGCCCGCCAGGCCCTGTTCTTCCTGCAGGGCCAGTGCAAGGTGCGGCGGGTGCTGCTGGGACGCCGGGACAGCAGCCTCCTGCCACTTGCCCGCAGCGCCGTCCACGAGGGCTACCATGAGGCTGTGCTCAGCACACTGGATGAGGGTGAGCTGCATATCTGGTTATCAGGACTGTTCAGTGCTCCCCACCCCCTTCAGTGATCCCCCCTATTTCAGGACCCCATGGGGTGCACCTCCAGGGCATCCAACAAGCCTGGGTGGGTGCAAGCCATGCAAGTCTCGCTCCCCTGGGGACAGCTTAAGGCAGAAGTGGGCTGGTTTGGGGTGCAGCCTGCAGCCTGGCTGTGGCTTTGCAGCCTCTTTTTATTTTTTTTTATTTTCTAGTTGCCTCTACAGCCAACGATGCTGGTATTGCAGCACGGGCACTTGCCTGTATTGCTGAGGTCCTGGGCTGCATGGCACAAGGGGAAGGCGGCTTGCGGAGCGGTCCTGCTGCCAACAGGGAGTGGGCCTCAGCTTTTGGGCGCCTGGAGAGCGGGGACATCGCTGGTGGTGTCCAGGAGCTGGCTGCTGAGCGCCAGAAGTGGATGAGCCGGTGAGGCTGAGGCTGGCAAGAGGCAGCAGGCAGCTGCCCCATTCCAGGCGTTGGTGCTATCATGGAGATGTGGCAGTGGGCTCAGCATCTTTCTCATCCCAGGCCGGCTCTGCTGGTGAGAGCAGCTCGGCATTACGAGGGGGCCGAGCAGATCCTCGTCCGGAAGGCAGTGATGTCCTCGTGCCAGTTCATCACTGTGGAACAGGTGGAGCTGCCACCCTTGGGGCACTGGGTGCAGGTGGTATGTCCAGCCCGCCTGGACCTCTCTGGTGAGTGCATCTCCCCAGTCAGATGTTCCATGTCTCACCCCTGTGGTGCTGGGGGAAAAGGAGTCAGAGTGTCCCATGAGGCTGATGGTGAGTGTTGGCAGGTGGCTGGAGTGACACACCCCCCATCACCTACGAGCACGGGGGGGCTGTGGTGGACGTGGCGGTGCTGGTGGATGGGTGCCGGCCCATTGGTGCTCGGGTGCGGCGCATTGTCCAGCCGGAGCTGCGCCTCGTCAGCCTCAACGGGACACCACAGAGCGAGGCAGTGGCAGAGCTGGTGTGCCGGGAGCTGGAAGACTTACAGGATTACTGCCAGCCACATGCACCAGGTGAGGGGTCACCAGCTGCCAGCCTGGCTCTGTACCTGTGATGTCCCTTTGCTGCCAGGGTGGCCCTCTCTGGGGCCAGTGGGATGAGGGAGCAGGTAGCACAGCAGGCATCAGCTTCCTTTTTGTTTCAGGAGCCCTGCTCAAAGCTGCCTTTATCTGCACCCAAATTGTGCAGTTCCCCTCACAGACACCCTTGAGGGCCCAGCTGATGGAGAGCTACGGGGGTGGCTTTGAGGTGCACACCTGGTCGAAGCTGCCCCACGGGTCTGGCCTCGGTAGGTTTGCAGGGAAAGGGCTGGGCAGTCCCTCACTGGTGCCTGGGAGTGGGGCATCACCCTTGCTGCCCCCGGGCCTTCAGGGCCACAACAGTGCCTCACTGTCCTGGCCCTGCCTGTGCTCCCTGCAGGCACCAGCAGCATCCTGGCAGGAGCAGTGATGGCATCCCTGTACCGGGCAGCAGGGAAGGCTGCCAGCACAGAGTCCCTTATCCATGCTGTGCTGCACCTGGAGCAGAGGCTCACAACAGGTAGGATCTGGGGGATTAGCTGACCCACAAGGTGGGGGTCCCAGCAGTGACTGATGACCCTCTGCCCTGCAGGGGGTGGTTGGCAGGACCAGGTTGGTGGGCTCGTTCCTGGCATCAAAATCGGGAGGTCGAAGGCCCAGCTGCCACTCAGAGTGGAAGTGGAGCAGATCCTGGTCCCTGATGGTTTTACCCAGACCCTGAATGATCACTTGCTGCTGGTGTACACGGGGAAGACTCGCCTGGCCCGCAACCTGCTCCAGGTAATGCCTGGGTGCCTCTGGGTGTCACAGAGTGCCTCTGCTCCCCCTGTGGCCTTTGGTGCCATCCCCTTCCCTTGTGCAGAGCTTTGCCACCCCAGAGGGAACTGGCACCCGAGGCTATGGATGCAGCACTGCCTCCCCAGGCAGGAGGACAGTGACAGGGACATTCTGGCCTCTTGCAGGACGTGGTGAGGAACTGGTATGCCAGGCTGCCCTCCATCGTGCAAAATGCTGACGCGCTGGTGACCAATGCCGAGGAGTGTGCCCAGGCCTTGAGGCAAGGTGTGAGCCCCTTCCCTGGGCCAGGTTGGCCCTTTTAACAGCTGAAGAAACACAGGGAGGGGCTGTGCAGTCTTGGAGGGGAAAAAGGCTGGGGGATGCAGGCTCTTGCAGCTGCAAAAGCCTCAAATCCTCTCCCAGGCCCACCCTCACTAGGCAATACCCCAAAATTCATGTTTGAACAAAGATTTTGAGGAAGAGGGGGTTAGACATGCTGAATCTGATTGATTTGCAGTGCGCCATTGGTGACAGGGCTGGGGGCCATGCCTGGTCAGCGCAGCGGGTTTATCTGGCTGCTGCAGAGAGGAAGCTGGAGCATTAAAGCAAGCAAATCCTGCCCCTGTGGAGGATTAAAAATAGCAACGTGACAGGGCTGGGGTTGCCTGCTCGGCCAGCAGAGCTGGGAGGAACTGGAAAAGAGAAGGCAGAATTTAGCTTGGGCTGAGCAGGAGAGCCAGAGATGTTTCTGCCCTTTTGGTGAGAAACAGAGACAAGTAATTTGCAATATTCTCTCCTCTGCAGGTGACCTACTGCTCCTTGGCAAGTGCCTGGACTGCTACTGGCAGCAGAAGAAGTGCATGGCCCCGGGCTGTGAGCCGCTGGCCGTTGGGCGCATGATGGATGCTCTCCGGCCCTACGTCCACGGGCAGTGCTTGGCTGGGGCTGGTGGCGGCGGCTTCCTTTACGTGTTAACCAAAGCCCCTCGGCAGAAAGAGGCTTTGCACCGGATCCTGGCAAACACCGAGGTGAGCTGTGAGCCCCCCACTGCTGCAGGCGGCTTGCAGCAGCCTTATAGAGAACACGAGGAGCATCTCTCCCTGCCACACATGGGATGTGATTGCTTCTTGTTCCAGTGCCCTCCCTGGGACCTTGGAGGTGAGAAGGGGTCCTTTGCTAGCTCCTGCCCCAACCTGTGACTCTCCTTTTCTAGGGACTGGGCAACTTCAGCATCCACAGCATCGAGGTGGACACAGGTGGTTTCTCTGTGGAGGTTGTGGAATGTGATATGAAGGATGGTGCTCACCCTGGAGGGGACAGGGCTGTATGAAGGCCTTCAGCCCTGGCCCATTCCTGGCAGATATCTTGAACAAATGCAGGGAAATCCCCACTGCTTTAGGGGCAGCTTCTTCAGCCAGCGCTAGCAGGTGCCTTAGGTCTCGATATGGCCTTTTTGTGCTGCTACTTGCCCCAAAAGCCAGAGCCTGGAGAAGCTGTGACAAGTTGTGCAGGCAGGCAAAACTACCCCTGCTGGGTGGCTTTGCTGGAGGGACAGTTTGCTAGGGCCTCCAGCCTGATTTTGGGGTTTCACTCCAGTTTTTACAGTTTTCCAAAGGGAACAAACTAGCATTTGTGATGCTGCCTTTAGCAGGAACCTTTCTGCTCTTCCAGCAGCAGGGATCCAAGCTGCCTGTTCAGCATGCAATGCTCATGCAGGTGGATGTGGAATCAAGACCCCCTCGTGTCCTCAGGCACTGTTTTGCAGTGAAATAGTGAATAGTGAAAGCAAGTTACTAGTCCCTGCAGTCTGTCTGAATAAAAAAGCTTGTGTTTGTCTCAGCATGTGTTTGTGCCCCTCTGTCCCTAGCAGGGCTGCTCCCTCTCCACAGGATAGCAAGGGCCCAGCAATGCATGGGCAAAGCTTTTCCAGGGGTGGGAATGGCAGAACCTGCATGCAAGGGCTGGTCATCCCCCTCCACGGCCCTGGCTGAGGGAGACAGCACAGGACTGCAGCCACAGGAGGCAGCCAGACAAGACAGGAAGATCCTCTGGATGCCCTGGCACAAGGTAGAATAGGAGGACTGGAGCAGAGCAGAGCTCTTGTCCCACATCTCTCCAGCTCCCTGAAGGCCCACAGCTGAACACACACCACTGGAGACTGCAGCTCAACCAAGCAAGGTTTATTTACACAGTAGCTGCACAGAGCCAGCAGGGGACATAGCCCCATTTCCTACAGAGGCTTTCTAGTGATTTTCCAAGCACCTTCCCAAGGAAATCACTCCTTCCCCCTTCTGTAGAACAGTCCCCATCACCACCAGGAGAGAGCTGGGGTTCAGCATTTGTGACTCCAGCAGCTGACCCTTAAACTAGGGGGCACAGAGGGAACACAGCTGCAGCAACAGACCTGTATTTGAGCCTCATCAGCCCCCACCTGTCCTGGCCTGCTGCAGGGCAGCAGAGCACATGGAGTCAGGAGCAGGCACTGCTGTGTTCTGAGAAATAGCATCATGCTGCTCTCAGCATGAGATTCCTCTGGTACCTTGTTTCCGCTCCCACAAAAGAATGGCAGCTCTTCTTGCCAGGCCCAGGAAAGCCCTTCGCTCCAAGGAATGCGAGCAGAAGGACAGACATCATCCCATCCCCACACCATCTAACAGCCAGCCCCAGGACAGGACCCAGGCAGGCTCCAGAACTGCAACCTTCCTGCTCTTAGCTCCAGCGTGGTGCTGAGCCAGGCACCGATCAACTACAGGCGCAGCCGCTTGATATCCTCACTGCGGAAGTCGATGCGGAGAGCCAGCACCTGCCGGACCTCGGCGGGAGTAAGGCGCCAGGTGAGTGGACCTGAGTTTGGCCCCCAGTAATCCAGGATCTCTGTCACCTGGAAAAAGAGGGGAGCTGTAGGAGATGACTCAGCACAGACTGCCCTCACAGGTAAGTTTGAACTCAAGCACCATCAGACACAGGGCAACTTCTCCAGCTTCTTCCCACCCTGTAGGTGTGATGACATCTGGATGAGCTCAGTAAAGCCATGTGCAGTGCAGCAGGTGCTCCCACAATTCCCCAGTAGAAGCAGACCAAGTGCAGCTCACCCTTTCCAGGTTGAGGATGGTGGCCATCTGGGAAAGACGAGCAAACTTGTCACGGATAGTCCATGTGGTGACTGTGGTGAGATAGGCTATGAGAGACCTCAGCTCCTTGTCAAACTGCAGACCGCCGAGCTGTGGGCACAGACGGAGATCAGTTAACTCTCCAGCAGACCCAGAGGTTGTGCCAAGACACCAATTAGAAGTCACAGGGAGGCAGGGGGAGGTCTCTGAGCAGGAAGGTCCCAGTTAGACCATTTATTGCAGATTTAAGTTGCTTATGTTTAGACCCACCTTAAAACCCAGCTCACTTATTGGTGCCAGCTCTTCTCAGTCCCATAAACAAACCCACTCTGTCCCTGTGGGTGCTGTTGTAAAAGTGTCCCTGAGCTGGTCACTGGTGGTTGCAGAGTTTCTTTGAGGGTAACATATGCATCTGCCCTGACCCATCCTCTAATGAGGGTTTGCAGTCAAGAAAGACTAGATGGCAGAGGAGTGTTTTGCTTACCCTGCTGAAGGTGGATTTGAGCAGCACTTTCTCCAGTTCAATGGCTATGAGACTGGTCATAAGACCAGTGAGGGTGTCATAAATCACTGGAGACAGCCCAGCCTGGAAGCAGAAACCTGTGTCATTCTTGTCAGGAAAACCGAGCAGAGGTGTCTAAAACCCAAGGCTAGGAGAGCTTACGAATAAGGACTTGTGGGCTTGGCATGTGGAGAGCACCAGAGAGGTGATCCAGGTATGTGGGGCCTGCAAGCAGGCTTTGAGAATTGCAGGAGAAGGGGGTGACTGGATCCCTAAGAGCCCAGCAAGGCACTGAAGGACACCTCTGCTTGCCAAGCAAGGAAAGAGCTGGAGGATGCCACATGGAGGTCTGGCTGAAGCCTGGCAGGCTGCCACCTCCTTCTCTCACCTTGAACTCTGTCATCTGCTGTTCCAGATTGACGATGAACTGCTGGACCCAGGGATCATTGGCCTCATAGTCGCTGAACTCCTCCTAACAGTGAAATGCAGAAAGGGTTGTTTATGTGGCCTGAAGTAAAGCACAGCCAACGGCCCAGAGGACAGGAAGGGAGGTCCCTCCTGCAGCAGCACTTCACCCCTTCGTTTTCCCAAGTTCCTCTCTAGCCAAACGTCCCTTTCCAGGCTCGGCTGCAGAGCATGGTCTGGGTATTTTATTGATGCTCTGTGCCAAGGAAACAGCAGATAACTGAGGGGAAGGAAAGAGCGGTTGCTCTGTGCTGCTGAGCAGAAGACAGAGAATGCCCAAGAACAGCTGGAAGCAGAGAACACTGAGCCTCACCTCCTCGATGTTGTGGGAGACAGAGAGGAATAGGTTGATCCACGGCTTCACCTGGGGTTTGATGGCTGTGCTGTTGAGCTCATTGAGACCTTCCTGAGGGAGATAGCAAGAAGAGAGGACAGTGAGGCACAAAATCTTTACAACCAGGCTGTCTTGATGCTGCTTCACATTCTCAGCTGGGGAAACCGACCCACAGACTTGCACAGGAAACTGAACCCAGAAGGCCCAGACCCCACACTTCTGGTGCCGGAAGGCTCTGAGGACACCATGACAAGAAGAAGAGGAAGGATGTTGGCCCAGAAGCTGCTGTTGTGCTGACTTGTAGTGTGGTCTGAAGGGCTTGTGCTTCCCCATCCCACATAGCTACAGATTTCCTGGCAGGAGCGAGGCATGTGGGGTAGGAAAAAACGCAAACTCCAGCTTTTCCACTCAGCATCAGCCAGGGCACTGTGACTGAACTCAGCTGATGCCTCCCACCTCCAGTGCAGCTTAGCTCAGTAGGAGAATCTAAAAGGAGGATAAAAGCTGTAACCACAGTTAGTTCCCTGAATTAATCATAACCCCAACACATGCCATCTCCCCCGAGCAGCAGGCTGTCAGCAAAAGCTTTTCTGTCCCCTGTGATGAGAGCTCTTAAAGCCCTCTCCTGCCAGCCACCCCTCTTTGGCTCAGCAAGGTGTCATGAAAGCTCACTCAGCATGGAACTGTGTCGGTACCTATTCTGACTGGCATTTGATGGAAGTTTTTAACTAAAACTGGCATTTCTGAGCAGGCCCTGCTGGCAATTGTCCTTTTCTGAGGCAAATTCAGTGCGTGTGTGACTCAGGCAGCGCAGGAGCTTTCTCCCCAGACCCTGGATTGCTTTGCAGCCACTTTTAAAACCGCACTAGAGTCAGACTGGAGAGTTTTACGCCTTACTGATGAGCTCTTTGGTTTTGATACTGACCACAGTCCCCAAGAGGGTTTGCTGGCAGTGCTGAACTGAAGGCATCTGCCTGCCCTGAACTGCAAAGCCAAAAAAAAATAGCCTGACCTCTCTGTGAAGTACAAAGGCAAACCTGGTTCAAAATATTCTCCTTTGCTTGGTTTCTTTCCACATGAGGTACTAGGTCTTCCTGCTTCTCTCCCTGCCAGAGACCACTGTGAAATTTTAGGACAGCAGGCCCCAGCATGCCACAGGAGGCTGGATTTAGCCAGAGTCTTCTGCTCCATGCTGAGGAGTATTTGCATTTGGGAAAGGAGAAACCTGAGAAAAGAGCATCTCTTCTCTACCAATAGCCTGTCTTCAGCATTACTTAGTGAGGCTGTGGACAACTTGACAATGTGCTGCGCCACGAGGGAGAAAGGAGGAGATGGAAATGTCATTAATATTTCTTCTCCTGAAAATGCTGAACCAACTGCAATTCTGTGCTCAGTGAAGATGAATGAAACAACATTCCTTCTGGCTCTGCAGCTGCTTCCAGTGCTTTTTATGCAGCCGCTGGCTGGTGTGGCTGTATAAACGGGCTGGGGCTCTTTCCATCCCTCAAAGCTGACTGATTTGCTCCCTCCTGCACCCTACCCAGCACTCCTGGAGTCAGACATGGCCTGGCCCTGAGCTGAAGTGATTCCTGCCAGAGTTCTCCCTGAAGACACTAGCAGGCAGTGTTGGAAGCCAGCAGTAATTCAGAGAGACACTCACCTGCAGCAGGTCACGGAATTTGTTGGAGACAGCAGCCATGTCCGAGAGGCAGCTCTCAATCTTGGCCTGTGCTTGCTCACCCCCAAATCCTTGGCTAAGCAGTTTGCTGCAGTCACTCTGCAGGGAAGAGATCCATGAGCAAGCTGCAAATTAATAACCTGGGCAGTTTTTATCCCTTTGTGTTGCTGAGCTCTGGCTGCCCACCAGTGTGTGGGCTAGGTTAGGAGCCCAACTCTTGCTCCTGCAAAGGCAGAAGCTGCTGGCTCCAGCTGTGAGGAGAAAGGACAGCAAGAAAGGAAGCCAGGGGCTGTCTAGCCCAGCACCAGAGAACTGCAGACTCTCCATGATGCACGTTATTCCTGCACCAGGTTGGTCAGGCTGGAGGAACTGGTATTGCTGGCTGCTATTATCAGCCGGAAATTGCTCTGCCAGCTCAAAATTGCTTCCCTAAGGCTGGAGGGGAAAGACCTCAGGAATTCAGGCATATCAAATTGTTTATCAGATTGTTTACTTGACCCCTGCCCCTGCCAAGGGAGGATATTATAAATTTGATTTGGGAAAAACCAGTAAAGAATACAGACTGCACCTCCAAAGTCTTCTTTAGGGTCATGATGTTTTCACTGCAGACTTCCACATTGTTTAAGGTCACCTGAAAAAAACCCAAAACCAACCCAAGTTGGATTAAATTGAATTTCCCAGCACCTCATCCCCAAGTCCATACATTTACTCCATGCCCTGCTAACAATATGGACTGAAATGCAAGTAAAGGGACAGAGTTGCTACTGTGAGATCAAAGCATTGCAGATTCACTGAGCTGCATGAAGCTAAACTCCAGCAACTGAGCACATGTGCGGAATCTCCAGCTAGTACAGAGTTCAAGACAGTTTACTCCTTTCCCTCATCATCCTGTTCACGATGTTGCAACGAAGCCCCACTCGTTGGTGATGGATGGAAGCCATAATGTAACCCCAACTTTCGGTAAGTGTCATGAAGAACAGAGCAGGAGTGGCTTGTGGGTGATATTTTAAACACTGTGTCCAGAGCAGCAGGGGAGACAGGAAGGCACAGGTAACTAGGCAGGAGGAATCAGCAGCCCTCCTGCCAGATGAGTATCTGTTCTCCACTGAACAGACTGTTCTCTACCTGCTGAAGATGAACTGTCACTATAAGGCTGGGGTTTGTGCAAACAGGGAAATGAGGCAAGGTGACAAGTGAATGAGGAGATTCAGTGGAAGAACTGACATTTTAAGCCCTTTGCTTCAAGAAAGGTAGAAACCTGTAACAAAGAATTCTATGAGATTAAAGAGTTCAGTCTCTCCTGCTCCCTTTGTTGCCTTTTCTCCTCATACAGTGAAAGCTCCAAGAAACCTCTTTAGTGCTGGCTGTTCACAACAACTTAGAGAGGAAGACGAGTCATGGTGAGCCAGCCCCTCTCCAGTGCTCTCAGTCTCTGCCCATAGGTCTGCTCAAACCTGGAGAGAGCAGAGCCAGAGATGTTCTCCCAGAGAGGTCTTTTCCACAATGCAAAGTCTACATAGCATCCCAGCATGGGGAGGGATGTGTTATGCTGCAGCAGACAGGAGCGACAAACGGCCCCTTCAGATGCTCTCTGAGGGGTCTGAAATGCTCCCCTGTGCCTGTTCAAGCATGGACAGAGCTGCAGTTCTGCTGTTAGAAGGCAACAGGAGGATCTTGCAGACCAAGCAGAGCAGACAACGCTGCTCTAATGAAAACTCTTCAATCTCGTGAGGGAGCTGAGCTTGGGCCAGGACTTTTTTATCTGGAGGAAGGTGTGGATGAGATGCTCCCCCACCACCTCTGTGCAGAGCCTGTGAAGAGCAGGATTGGTGGACACCTCAAAAGAGCACAGACTCTTCCCCAGCCCGGAAGGAATTGTCATCACAGCAGCCCAAGAGGCACTCATGGGATCACATTTGCACAGGCTAGGTGTGGAAGCTCTACAAACATGAGATGAGGCAGAAGCATCCACCAGACATCCAAAGGCAGGCCACTCCACCATACCTCAACAGATTTTCAGGTTCTCTGAACACAACAGTCACACCAATCCTGTTCCCAAGAGTTCCCCATTGTCTTTCTCCCCACCCCAACTCATTCTGCACTAGAACAGCCACCAAACCCACCAGAAAGGACTGCTTGGCCTCGTCGGTGCTTTCAATGCCTTTGGTGTCGAACTTGCCCTGCTGAAGGCTGCTGTGCATGATGTTCACAGCACTGGTCACCCCTCTCTGGAAGTCCTGGAAGGTTGTGGCTGGGAAGCCCTGCTTCAGCTTGTTGTACAGAACCTCCCTATGGGCAAGCAGAACACACCAGGGTTTAGAGCATGCAACAACAGAATTATGCTCTGTGCCTCGGGACAGCATTCTGTCTGAGATGTGACCTGAACTAGGTAAGTGGAACTTCAAAGGAAAAAAAAAGGCTGGCAAATATCACCTGACAGCATCTGAAGGCTAAAAGAAAAACATAACCACCCAGTTTCTGAGCTTTCCCAAATATCCTGCCTGCAGCTGCCTGCTGTCTTCAGTCACAGTTCCTCATTCCCACAATGGAATGAAAAACAGCAGGACAATTTCTGCAGTCTCATGCCAAGTTTGAGTCATTAAGTAACCCAGAGAACAACTAGGGGTGACCATGTACCCTCAAGCAGGGTAGGACTCCAGTGCTAGATGGCAACTCCATCTCATAGGGATTTTGGGCCATGAGGTTGTTTTTTCTGTTTGTCCTATAGGTGGATCACCAACCACTACTGTGAGGAAAGATGCCCAGATCCAGCTTCCCACACCTGTTACTGCTTCCTATGAGCATCTTCCATGGGGATGACAAGCCAGAGGTTCAAAGGCAAAGAACACAAGGAAGACATCTGACAGCAAACATTGTTTGCAGAACGTGGAGGCACATTACAGTGAACCTGGTGTATTTTCATTACCTGAAGTCAGACTCCAGCTCGGTGGTGGAGTGGTTGATCATGGCACAGAGACAGTCTATGCTGGAGCTGGACAGAGCACGCCCAATGCACTTCTTCACTATATAAAACACATCATCCACCATGCTGGAGGTGAGCTGGCCCTTCTCATAGCTGTCCATAGCAACAGCCTGCAAAGAAAGCTGTCTCAGTGCCTTGGGCTCAGTCAGCACCGCCGCCCCAGCAGTGCTGAGAGACCAAACTGCCCATCTGCCCCCTTCACCCCGAGTGGCTGGCACCCCTCAGACTAGTTTGCAGTAG
Organism: Aphelocoma coerulescens; assembly: GCF_041296385.1. Lineage (NCBI taxonomy): Eukaryota > Metazoa > Chordata > Aves > Passeriformes > Corvidae > Aphelocoma > Aphelocoma coerulescens. The sequence goes on along the minus strand of NC_091025.1, from coordinate 7,971,190 downwards.
CCCACAGACCTGGAAGATACCCTGGGGTATGTCTGAAGTCAAAATTCAGAAACAACCACTTGCTTTTCAAGGCCAAGGGAAACAAAAGACTTTCTTGACAACTGCAAACTTGCCGTGTACACACATCCCTCCCTTGGGATGCTCACCAGAGGACTGAGGAGCACACACAGAGACGCATCTAGGAGGTTCTTCCCTACCTTGTTGACAGTCTCCCTCATGAAGTATTGCTCCATGGTGATGTAGTAGCCAATGAGCTCTTGCATGGTGCAACTCAGCAGACAGTTGTTGAGGAGCTTGTCCAGGTATTTTTGATGCTCTGTGGAACACAAGGGAGACCCATCAGCAGGAACCCAGGGCCAGGAGGCAGCTCCACCAAGTCCCTTGCTGCCTGTCTCATGGGCACCTAATGGACAGACACTTGCCAAGCCCAACCTAGAACAAATCACAAGCCTCAGCTGTGGAGCTGAAATTGCTGAGCTGGATTTTGCAGGTGGCCAAAGTGCTTTCCAGAGCTCTACAGAGTACCAAAACCTTGAGCCTGTTTTTCCATGGCCTCCACCCTTAGGATTTGTGCCTGCAGTGACCAAACAGCTCTTCCTCTCTTTGGGGACTTTAGTTTGTTATACTCTACAGTCATTCTTAATGTTGGTTTCCCTGTTAGAGGGAACAACCAGTGCTGAAAACAGGTTTGGAAAGGCCAGGCTACACAATCGTCTTCCACAGAGCACTCCCAAAGTGTCTTTGCAGACCCTGTGTCACTCTGCTCTGCCACTAACTCAGGCATATCTCAATTTCTGGCTTTGATGAGCAGAGCTTATGAGTATTGGTACTCAAGGTGTTACCTTGCTTTACCTCCTCTGAGGCCATGGCATCTCCCACCTCAAAATCAGCTATTATTCGTCTCTTGATGAACCTCAAGTAGAGCTCACTGCGGGCATTCATCAGAGTGACTTCTGTTAAAATAGGGTCAAGCTCCCTGGAAGAAATAGCAAGAATCAAGACAGCAAGACTACAAAAGGAGAGGCACTAATTCAATTCAGCTAAGTAGTGTATTCTCCGTTCTCTTACTATGAGATCAATACTGCCCCTTTCCATCTGTGCCATCGAGTGGCAAAGCTCAGCAGAAAAAGTGGTATGTGCAAAGCATGCACACACAATCAAAATATCCCCCTAAAATCATCTCCCAGGAGGTATCTCTACAATACTGCTTTTTTCTCACAAACTCTACTCCAAGATTTAGCAACACTCCCCCTCTTTTTCCTCATAGATGTGAGGACATCCACGTCGAAATCACATTGGTAAGGACTGCAAGACTCAAAGCAATTTGATGGAACTTCAAAACGAGCCCTGTTTTGAGTGGGAGGTTTGACTAGAGATCTTCATCAGTCCTTTCCTACCGCAGTTTTGCTACAATTCTGTGAGCCCTATGTTGCTAACGTTAGAAATGCCTGGTCCCTGCCATCTCCACATATGTGTTTTTGTGCACAGATTCATGTGTTTCTCTGAAGATGATAAAGAATCTGTTTAAGCTCAACAGCTCAGGAAATGTGAGACAAAAAAAGCATCTTACAATGCAGAACACAGTGTTCAGATCAGAGATGACTATGAAAAAAAGAGAGACTGACACATCAGCTTTTTCATCAGTGTGCAGAGAATTTAACAAATCCTGCTTGAAGCCTCATGGTGCACAAGTGGGAGAAGGAAAGATCATCTTTATTTTACAGATGAAAAAGAAAAAAATCAGAAAACTGGGATACATGCAGAGTTACTCAGAGCAAATAGTAAGTGGATATTACTGCTGAAATAGTAATTATGCAGGCTCACAGACAGATCTTCCTTGAGGAACCTAAGTTTTCTTTCAAGGCATGTCTGTAATTCAGGCAGTCCCAGAAGGGCTGGGTGCACTTTCAAATGGCCTTGCTTGAGGGTTATGTAAATATTTATGATAAGAAGAAAAAGAGGGAGATTTAAAGCACTGCAGCTCATTATCAAGAAACTGACGGTACAGAGCTGCTGCTGCAGCAGTATAGATTAAATAAGACCCAAATATTTATTCCTGATTCTGTCACAAATTATCTGTCCAGGGAGCTGCTCCGTTTTGTGGGCTCCAAGGACTGTACCTGGCCATGAAAGAGTAGCGGGCACAGGCAGTTAAAATCTCAGTCCTTCATGTGTGGTGATATTGCCAACCCTCCAGGAATGCTTAGAGCCAAGGCTTAGAGGTAATGACTAAGCAAAATAAAGCCCCACTACAGAAGTTTCCTTTATAGAAGGGCAGTGAAGGGCACCTAACAATTGGATTTTATGAGTTAATAGCTGCAAAGCTTCTGAAAGAGTGGGAGAGTTATCTAAATGCTAGGTAGTGTTAATAACAACTCAAGAGTGAAAGGTCAGAGAGCATAAAGAGTTTTTCTTTGTACCTTGGTTCAATTTTCTCTGCAGAAGAACTTCTCATCATGCTATTCTGGACTTGCTGGAACTGCAATCACAAAAGAAAGGGAGAGTCATCAGTCTTTGCTTATGACTTGGAGTTACCAGCCACTGCTCGTGCTATAGCCTTAGGAAGTGCTTACTCACTGGGGGTGATAGGCATGCTTTGCAGGAACCACTGCCAGAGAAGGGAACCACATCAGTTCACTTCCTCCTCCTCCAAGGCAGAGCTCATCCTGCCAGCAAAGGTGGTGGGATGGGACTTGACCAGAGGCACCAAGGTGTGTGACCATGAGACAGTTGCAGCAGCCCTGCATCTAAGCAGGAACAAGACAGTAGGGAAGCTGTACTGAAAGCACCCTACAGACCTGCACAGCAAAGAGTGACCAGGGAGCATTTACCACGCTCCAAATGAATCCTCCTCTGCATCAGAAAGCACAGCTACAGGCTGAACCCCTTCCCCTACCAGGGTAAAAATGGAGTAAAGCAAGGTTTCTCTCAATACACAAGGTCAAACTCTGCTGCCTCTATAGCAGTGGGAGCCCCACAGAACTGGATGGAGGGCACAGTTGGCTGCGTCAGGCAGCCTCACACTGCTCTTACCTGCCTGTGATAGTCCCTCTCCTTGATGAACTTGTCCACCACCTTCTCCACCTGCCGGTCGCACTCCACCTGCAGGTGCTTGATGAGGGTGTAGAGCCTCCCTGGCCCATAGTAGGTCTCCACAATGGGCTGGTGGGTCTCCACAATGCGAGCAATCCCTGTGGGGAGAGAACCAGCAGTTCCCAGAGCGTAGCAGAGCTACACAGGTCCACAGACCAGACCTAACGACCATTCACTCCACAGATAAAGAGTGCAAATCTCCTGGAGCAGAAGCCATCTCTCTGTCCCTAAAGAGAACTCCTGCCATGCCCTGTGTGCCAGCTGCCCTTCAGCCCAGCAAGATACAAGGTATGAAGCTTCCCCAGGACAAAGCCACACAAGCTAAACCTGGCAGGGGACACAACTGCCACCTAAACCAGTCTCAGCTTTCAGCACTTGCAAGATTACAGGGAAAAATCAGCCTAGGGATGGCTCTTGGGCACACACTTGCTGCAGAGAGCAAGCATTAGTGAAGGCAAGAACTTCTTGTAGGAAAAGCTTATCTCCAAGGAAGTATCTCTACAATATTGCTTTCTTCTCACAAGTGCTCTACTCCGGAAGTTAGCAACACTCCCCCTCTTTTGACACTATTGCCAAGAAAGCTCTACTGGCGCCAGGCTGGGAGAGTAACTGGCAGTGGTGCTGCCTGGAATTAGAGCAGATTTCATAGAGAAGGTGGCTAATCACCATAGGATCTCAATTATGGTCTTTGGCAACATTCCCAAAGGGCATTCACATTCCTTTCTTTCCCTTACTTGTCTGCTTTCAAGCCCCCACGGTGCTTCTTGAAGAGCCAGGCCTGGAGGCACCAACAGCTGCTCATCCCTAAGGGATCTGATTTGTTTGTCTGGAGAGCTGCAAGTCTGAAGAAACCTCCAGGGAATACCCATTTGTTTTGAGGATGCAGAAAACAGGAAGAGTCTGATACATAGAGGAAGCCAACAAATCCTTTGCAAATCCACTTAATGCCTGTGCAAGATGTCCATAGGAAAACTGGTTTATTGTGATGCCCTCTTCTGGCTGCAATAAATTCAGCTAGTTGTGTCCCTGTCCCTCGAGTGTGAGGCACTGTAGCTCAAAGGGCAAATGGGGTACTTAAAATTAAAAGCATTTAAATTGATGGACCGTCTCATCATGGACTATTCGCAATCAATCAGGAGAGAGGAAAGGAAGATTACCTTCAAAGAGGAGTGTCAGGGTGTCTGCAAAGATGACAGCAGCTCGACGGTCACTCATGTCTGTTCCCATCACCAGCTGCAGGTTCTCTTCTGCTTTGTTGGCCACCTGCATGACAACAGGACCAGTCAGCTGAACACCCAAAGGTATCCTTCATCCCACAGGTCCACTGTCCTTGCCCTAGAGAGCTTTCACTGGCCTTCCTAATGCAAGAGCTATTGCCGTATTATCCTCCTTTGAACAGGGATCCTTTCCTCTCCTGTAGAAAACTCAAGGCTTGAGGAAGGGCAGAAACTTGTTCTTCTCTTTCCAGGCTCATTGTATGATTTTTAAGCAAGTGCAGAGAGCAAGACACAGAAGAAGCCAGACAAGCCCCTGGATCTGTATTCAGACACCAGAAAGCTCATCCCAGCATGCAAATGCAGGGAGAGATATGAACTGAGGCCAGTGCTATTTTTTAAGGTTAACAAGCCACTGCCAAAATCTCCTTCCACAACATCTGTTGACAGAGACTGGGTTTTGTTTTCCCCTGGATTTCACAGAGCCTGTTACCTGCTTGCAGAGGTACTCAGAGAACTTGCTCAGCCCCTCTTCATGTAAGCCTAGCAGAGGGAAGATCTTGAAGAACCGTTCCACCTGGGGCAGGTCTCCCTGCTTCATAGCTGTGTCAAATTTCTCTGTAACAATTGTCTTCAGACGCTGCTCTGCTTCCTGCAGGAGCTTCAGGTTGGCATCAATTATGCCCCCTAGTCAAAAGGACAGAAAAGAAAGGGAAAAGCAACAGCACAATGTTAGTACTGTATCTAGGGCTGCTTTTTTTTTTTCCCAGGAGACCAGCACTGTGCAGTCCCAAGCTGAGAAGGCAGAATACACACTGGAATTCCTCTACTGGCAAAGACAGATAGGTTGGTGTGTGATGTAATGTGATTTTGCATGGAGGATGACGACACATAAACTGGGATTTTCCTCTTAGCAATTTACTCCTTCAATTCCAGTTGCTCTGCTTGGTAGCACACTGTAACACGAGAACAATTCTCATTGACAGAGCCTTCTCCCTCACTTCTTCTGGTCTGAACATTTTGTCCTTTGCTTAGTTAGCACCTGAAATACTATTACAGCTGTGTGCCAGGAACTGCCCTTCCAATTAATGATAATTCCGATGTAATAACACTTCAAAAACACTCATCTCTAAGTCAGTCTATAAAATAACAAGACCACTGGCCTGCATTACATCTGCTTTTTCTGTTGAGCTGAGGCAATCTACCATGGGAAATGAGCAGTCTCTAGATATCCACTGGAAAGGTGACTCATCAGCGTGTCCTCACAAACAGTGCTTACCTTCCTTGCCCTGGCGACTGAGCTCAATCACTGACTTGTCCAGAGACAGATAGCGATGGATATGAGCTGCTGCCTGCTCATAGTCTTCATTTCTCAGGGCTGTCTGAACTCCATCCATGCAGAACTTCAGGTCAAGGATGTCATCAGCTCTCTGAATGGCCTGATAGAGTCGGTTCTGCAAGAAAGGCAGTCTCCACTGTCCTCAGCACTGTGTAATTGACAAGATTGCCACTCACCCTATTCAGGGTATTCTACCAGGAGCTGCATAGACAGAAGGGGATGCTGGAGAGCCAGCTGCTATATGGAGAAGGAACTGTTCAAGGCCAGGTTGGATGGGGCTCTGAGCAACCTGGTCTAGTGAAAGGTGTCCCTGTCAACAGCAGGAGAGTTGGGAATGAGATGAGCTTTAAGATCCCTTCCAGCCCAAACTATTCTATGATTCTACCACTCTTATACCATGCAATATGCAGGAGCCCAGAAAGACACAGCTAAAATAAAGAACATAGCAGCTTCCAGCCCACATGCCCACTATAAAGGAAGGGCACATCCTCTGTGCTGTGAGCACAGAACACAGCTTGGTGGTGACAAGTTCCAACCCCCCCTCAGCCCAGTTACCTTGGCAAGGTCGAGCTGACGGACTTTACTGCTGACGTTCTCAGCCAGGTTGCAGGTGAAGGTGACCATCCCTGCCAGCTGCTGGGCATCCCCCTCGATCAGCTGCAGATTAGGGCTGGGAACACACGTGAACGGAGCGTGAGGTGCACGCATTAACCGGTCGGATGGTGTGCAACAGCAGGATGGCTCTTCCTCCAAACACAGCTGGTCCTGTCACAATATTCTCACTCACTTCATTCCCTCCTCTGGGCGCAAAGCAGGAGAAAGGAACAGACTGACTGCTTTGGAAGAGGCTGCACAGACCAACTGTGCCTTGCTACCACATAGGGCATGAACAAGCCACTGGGCCTTTATGACATTCTCCACTTCTGAAGTGGAGGTGAAGTCTGTAAACCTGTCCTCTGAGCTTCTGCTAGACACAAGGCCATTTAGGACGATTTTCCAGCTGGCCTGCACAAGTTCACCATGAAGAGACAGTAATATTTGTTCACACCTATAGACAGCCTGACAGAAGATGCCTAATCCAACGATTGATGCTGAAACCTGGCAACTTCTGACATGACACTTTCAAAAAGCTGCTCGGCCTACACCAAAATGGGTCAGTCTGAGTGAGGGCACAGCTGTCAGCGCTGCTGAGAAGAACTGGGCACGTGGGGATGAGGATCCAACTAGTGTTCTCTACCACAAACCGATTTAAAGTCTGACATTTTCTGAGAATGGATGTGCTTCCACTACAACAGTGAAAGGAGTATCTGGGTCATGCAGCAAGGAGAAGGAAGGGGAACGGGTGGGGAACACTAACCCCATGCGATGAAGAGCAACCATCTTATTCTCTATAGTGCTTTGCTGCTCCAGGAGGGCATCCAGCTCTTCCTGCACGACTTTCTGAAAAAATAAAAAAAAAAAGGATGAAGGAAGTGTTGTGTGACTTTAGCTCTGCTCCAGGCCAGCGACTTATCAGACCCTATAGCCAAGCCAAGGACACAGAGCTAGCAAGGCATTGATGCTTTCAAGAGCCCATATGACCAATAAATACTTTCTAAGCTCCCTTTAATCCTCTAAATCTTTACGGGTTTGCCATTTAAAAGCAAACACAAAAACTCCTCCCCTAGCCGGGCTTCCAGCACACGAGATCCCAGAATCTCCAAGCTGCTCGCGACACAGGGATCCGCGGAGGCGACACCCACCGCCGGCCGGGCCTCAGGGGCGGCTGAGTCCGTATTAAACACCTCTGGAAAGGATCCAACAATGAGGGGCACAGTGACAGCGAGGCATCCGCTTTTCGGGGCCCCGCCGCCTCCCGTGCCCGGCCCCACACACCTCTTCCTCACACAGCCGGCTGTAGGCGGCCTCCAGGTCCGCCAGGTCGGTCAGCGACTGGATCCGCTCCATGGACAGGGCGGAGGCGGCGGGGCCGCCGCTCTCCCCCGGCGGCGCCTTCGGTCCCGGCGCCGTGGCCGCCGCCATCTTGGGACGCAGCTGACGCGGTCGCTACCGCCGTGAGGCCCGTCGGGGCTGTCGAAAGCGGTGCCTGAGCCTTGGCGCCACTGGGCTCCGCCTGGCAGAGAAGGAAGCTAAAATCTGCATGACAGAAGGCGGCTGAGGGTTTACGGGGGGGTAGGGGGGGGGCTCTTGGTGCAGGGAGAAGCTGCCATAGCGCAACAATGATTCAGGCACGGCTTGGGCAGCCTCTACCGCTGCACGGCGCACGCGCGCGCCTGACCCGCGGAAAGCCCCGTGGAGAAGGCGCGGGAGGGCAGCGCGCAGGCGCGGCGCTGATGGCGGAGGAGGCCGGCGGCGAGCCCGCCTAGGCCGGAGCAGCATCCGCCGCCATCCGCACGGTGAGCGTAGCTCTGCCCGCCCGGCGGCGGCTCCGCGGCCGGGACGTGCAGGACGGGCCGCTGGTTTGTGGAGGGGGAGCGTCGCGGATTCCGCGGGGCCTGGGCCGGGTGGGGGCGGCCGGGCCGGGCAGTGACCTGTGGCCGGTCCCCGGAGCGAGCGCTCCGCAGAGCGCGGGGAGGTGTTGGCTCCGTGCCCTGCCGGGGCAAGGCTGAGGGCCGGTTTCTGGGGCCCGGGGCGGTCGGCTGGTGCTAGGGTTACTTCCCGCCTCAGCCTCGGGGAGAGGAGTCGGCCCTGAACAGCTGCGGGTGGCTGCACTCGCGTTCAATGAAACGGCGGCGCCAGGGACGCGTAACAGCGCGGGGATCCCGGAGGGATTCCCTAATTGTGTTTGGCTTCTGAACAGCTATAGCCGAGACTAATTAGCAGTAATTACTGGAAGTACTGCTCAGCCGCCCCGCAATAAGGAGCTCAGCTGGCGCTCGGCAGCCAGGACACCTTGGGAGAGCCTTTTGCCTCGTCGCGCTAATAAATACCAAATAGCGCGGTGGCAGCCGGGTTCTTGGTGTAAAGTGATCCGTGCACACGGAGGAGGGCAGCGGTTCTCTCTGCTGGATGAAGGCTTTGCTTTTGAGAAGTTTATAATTGTGTTCTACTTGTTGCAGAACTACCGGAGCTACAATAAGGTGAAGCAACTCTATCGCCAACATGTTTCTGTACAACCTAACGTTGCAGCGTGCCACAGGCATTAGCTTTGCTATCCATGGCAATTTCTCAGGTAATTTTCTCCTCCCTTTGCATGTCTTGGCTTGAGGTTTTTTTGGATAGTACGAGAAAAAGATGGGTTTTACAGTTTGCTTGGGTACAGGTGGGGTTTTGTTGCTGATACATTATCGTTTGCTCTTGAGTGTTACTTGAGTTGTGGTAACTTATGAAAAGATTGACAGAATGTTGACTTGATTATTTATCAATCTAATTTATCTATAGCTTTAGTTTAGTATTCTGACCCATTTTCTGCGTTAAAAGATGTTCAAACAATAGTGGTACCTAATGTGAATAAGATTCTTTGAATTCCTATATGGTAATCCTAAAATTGGCATTTGGAAGTTTCGTCTTCTTCCATTGTAGTGCTTCTTGAAGCTGTGTGTTGTGCTCTGTTGTTGCTGACTTGTGCTCGTGTTTTGGGTACTTCAGGAACCAAACAACAAGAAATTGTTGTTTCCCGGGGCAAGATCCTGGAGTTACTCCGCCCTGATCCCAACACAGGGAAGGTTCACACTCTGCTGACCGTGGAAGTGTTTGGAGTCATCCGGTCCCTCATGGCCTTTAGGCTGACGGGAGGGACCAAAGACTACATCGTGGTGGGCAGCGATTCGGGGCGCATTGTCATTCTGGAGTACCAGCCCTCCAAGAACGTGTTTGAGAAGATCCATCAGGAAACCTTTGGCAAGAGTGGATGTCGCAGAATCGTTCCAGGCCAGTACTTGGCTGTGGACCCAAAGGGCCGCGCTGTCATGATCAGTAAGTTACTCTGTCAGCTTGCGTTCTCCTTATTTTTTTTATTTTCTGTCTTGTGGATATTTAGTTTGGAACAAGTCTTTGCCAGGTATAATTGGAATTGCTTCTCAGGCGGTGTTTTAGGCTGTGAGTTGTGTCAAGGAGAATGCAGGCATGCAGAATAGTTCGTGGATGCTGATGGAATTGCACAAATAAATTCTAATGCTGGGTGAAAACAAGTTGGAAAGGGACCAGTTTGCTTAGCAGTACACAGAGCCCTGAAGTGTGGTGTGAGGGAGAGAAGATGGGATTGCAGTTGCCAGTGCTACAGTGTAGCCAGTCAGTTCCCGTGGCCTGAAATGATGTTCTCAGTTCATGTCTCTTCTCTGAGATGTGTTGTGGAGACAGCCAGATGCATTTCTGATCAGGCATCACAGGTAGAAGGACACTTGTGAGAATTTTTTTTTGGTAAAATTTAGCATGAGGTGTATGGAGCTTTCTCAGTTTACTGAAGGCAGCTCTGTGCAGTGCTGATGGTAGTTTCCCAGTATGTCTTTATACGGGGAATAGCAATAAATAATATTGTTTCTTTTCTAACATGTCTGCTTTTCCTGGGTGAGAAGGTAGCACAGTTACAGTTGTGCCATTCATGTTGATATTTGAGTGGTGTTTTTTATGTTGTGGATACTGTGTTTCAGGTAAGGATACGTTTTCTTAGTTAAAATATTTTTGTGGAAAAGTTTTCATGCCAACTGTCTTTAAACAGAACATCTGGATGCTTCTTTCCATTTGTCTTTGCTTCCTTGTAGTCTGTCATCTCTGCTGTGGTGAAAGGAGCCAGTAGATCTGCTTCAAGCCATTGTAGATGGAATATTGGGCCACGTGAATGTAGCTCAAAGGGTCAGGCTTTGGCTTTAAAGGGCTGAAGTTGTCATTTTGTGCTTGCAACCTGAGAGATTTAAGATGAGACATTTGAGGTTAATTGGTGGCACAGAGATAAACACTAGGGGTGAACTTCAGCTGAGGTAACGCTGACATTCTCTTGCCAACTTAAAACTCGATTTTGGACTGCAGGTATGGTCAGATTTGATCATCAAGTGATGGGCTTCACATGCTGTTGTCCTTTCTTGCAGGTGCCATTGAAAAGCAGAAGCTGGTGTATATCCTGAACAGAGATGCTGCTGCTCGACTCACCATTTCCTCCCCACTGGAAGCCCACAAGGCCAATACCTTGGTCTACCATGTGGTGGGAGTCGATGTGGGATTTGAAAATCCAATGTTTGCTTGTCTGGAAATGGATTATGAGGTGAGAAGAACTTGATTTCCCTTTGCTGTCTTTTGAGCTTTGTTGTTCCTATTCTGTTCTTCATCTGTCATTGGGGAACGTTGGCTGCTTTTGCTGTCTGAGACAGTTTGTTTTTCACAAGCTCACTGGCTTTTTGTCTTGCCTTCAGCCAGAATGGGCAAGTCTCTTCTGTCTTGGTGATTCTTTTTGCTTTTCAACTGAAAATATGCCTGTTTTCTCGGTCTGAACTTCTCTTGTGCAGCTTCCAGCAAGTCTTTTGGCCTTCATTCTGTTGTTACTCAAAACTGTTTTGCCACACATCAGTTTTGCTCCTCCTTTTAATACTTTTCTTGAAAGACACCTCCATGTGTTCTGTTTTAGGAAGCAGACAATGATCCGACAGGTGAAGCTGCAGCCAACACACAACAGACATTGACATTTTATGAATTGGACTTGGGTTTGAACCATGTTGTCAGGAAATACAGTGAGCCCCTGGAAGAGCATGGCAACTTCCTCATAACAGGTACTGCCCACAGTTATTTTCTCATAAGTCTGCTTGGTTCCCATTCCCCAGGGAAACGCAATTAATACTCTTTACGTATTAGAAGTTGTTTCAATTGTAGTCTGAGCCATTCGTATAAATTAATTAATTGACTTTGCATTCAGGTAATGAGGGGTGGTTCACACGTGGAAATACACCAGCATTCATAGAAGTAGCTGCAGTTTGAGAATGCTCCTGAAATTAGCTGGTAGCAATGCAAAAGGACTTAGTTTTAGTTAACGTATAGGTGCTATACTCTCTTGCATGGGATTCCATCACCTAAAGGCAGTAGATGAATCCGTGGATTAAAAGATCACTTTGAGGGGTTGGATGCAAAGCTAATATAATACTTTGAACTAGGGAAACTGCTGCAGGTTGCTCTCCAAGCACAAAAGATGCTGAGCTAGGAGAGCATCTTTGTATGCTTGCCCTGTTGCATCTCCTGTAGGCAGCTGTCAGACAGACACCAAATATTGTGCTGAGTCTGTTTGATGATATCTTCTGTTACACTGAGATCACAAGAGAAGCATTTTTAAAACCATACTTTAACTAAAGATGTCTCAGAAACTGTCCATGATGGATTTTTCTGCAAGCAAACATGCCAGAAACCCAAGGGTTGTGTTTAACTGACAAGTTGCTAGTGTGTTATTTTGGGTGTGTCATGGCTTTCTAAGCGAGAATAAGCCAGGAAGGATAAAACTTAAGCAATTTATCAGAAGCTGCATCCTTTCAGGTCCCCTGGTTCCATCTTCCCTGTTCCATCTTCCCTGTTCTCATGGTGGCACAGGCAGCAGTACTCAGTCTTTTGTGGTCATTTTCAATAAGAGCAGGTTTGTATATCCAGGGTGATGGAGAGTACTGGAAACTACATTGCTTTAAAGAAAACCAAATATTCTGCAGGCAGTGAGTCAGATCTATGGTAAAGGCTTTTCTCCTCACATTTTTCTTACAGTTCCTGGTGGTTCTGATGGCCCCAGCGGGGTGCTGATCTGTTCTGAAAACTATATTACTTACAAAAACTTTGGTGACCAGCCTGATATCAGATGCCCAATTCCCAGGAGACGGGTGAGAATTTTTTAGGATGATGAATGTTTGGAATTTGCCTTTCAAGGTTAAGGGCATCAGGAAGGTTTTAAAGTAAGAAAAAAGGTGTTGGCTTATCTACCTCACTGGCTTTGTGTTATCTGGGAGGGAGGACAGAGTTGGACATAGCCTGAGGTGATGAGTGTGGTTCATGTCTCTTCTCTGAGATTTACACTGGAGATACTCCAAAGGCTCTGATCAGGCAGCACTGTCAGTGCAAGATAGGCTTATTTGAGATTGTGAGTCACGGTGCCTATTATAGGTGCAGGTGAATTGAACAACTGCTCTGCTGCATCTAAAGCTGCTTCCTTTCTCTTTGGTATTGGGAATTATGTGCTTTGGCAGTGCTTTGTATGCCTGCCAAGGTGCTCAAAACCAGCTGTGTGGGTTGCAGCCCTTTCCTCTGTTTTTAGCTTTGATATGTGAGAGTTACCTGGAGAGGAGAGTAAAAAACTTGAGGGATGATGCTTAGGCACGGTGTCCCACAGCTATATTTCCTTCTGGGGCAGAGATGTACCGAGGGTGACTACGGGTGTAACAAAGTGATGTGCTTTGTGTTAAAAGCTTCCTTGCATACTGTGACCTCTTGAGGCACCTGTGAAATGGAAACACTTAAGTGAAATCACCTCTGTGCTTGTCAGGTAATTCCACCAATGACCTCCACTCTCTTTCCTGACAGAATGACTTGGATGACCCAGAGAGGGGTATGATTTTTGTCTGCTCTGCTACACATAAGACCAAGTCCATGTTCTTCTTCCTGGCCCAGACAGAGCAGGGAGACATCTTCAAAATTACTCTGGAGACTGATGAAGATATGGTAAGTATCACGTGAATGCAGAAGCATTAATTGAGAGGAGTCCTTAGTCAATGACTTTCTCTAAGGTGATAACCATTTACTGTTGTAAATATTTACTGTTGTAGTTATCAAAAAGCTGTGTAAGGGCACATGTTTTACATGATGTGTAATACAGTTAACCCTGGTTGCAGCTGGGGGTATTACTCATAAAGAGACATGATGCAGGGTTTGCAAAATCCTTGGAGGATTATGCTGTGAGGATTATGCTCTAGAGTCACTTGAGCATACTTCAGATATTCAGCAGGTGGTCTTTTCTTTAAAAGATGTGAACAGTGGTCCATGAACATTGCGGAGAGTATTTCAGTAACTAATTCTGTGGGACTTAGTTTCCCTGGATTGCAGCAAGTGCCCCCTAGTCTCTTAATTGAATATTTGCATGCTGCAATCAATATTTTGATTACATATCAAATATTTTTGCAAATTGAGGTAACTAGCCTGGTACAGCTGGTCTGTGAATTGAAATTACAGGCTTGCAGTGGCTTGCTGCTGCCTGTTTTAGTATTCTGCTCTGAAAAGATCTCTGCTGCAGTGTTACTAGTTGTGTTTTTTGAGTAAATGTTGAATGTTAATTCCTCCTTCATCTAAACACGTCAAACTTGGTACAGGGGATGATTGTGTAGCAGGCGCCAAGCCCACCAGGGTTCAAGGAGTGTTTGGACAATGATCTCAGACACACAGTGTGATTTTTGCGGTTGTTCTGTGCAGAGCTGGGAGTTGGACTTGATGATCCTTGTGGGTCCCTTCCAACTCTGAATACTCTGTAATTCTGTGATGTTCAAGTGGCTGAAGATTCTTCTTGGGTGTTTCACCAACAGTTGTTGTGACCATATCAAATTTAGAAATTTGCTCAGGACAGTTATTTTTCTCATGTTGGAGAATGGCTGGTGCTCAGTGAAGCAAATTTCCTTTCTTAGACAGCTTGCTATTTTTACAGCTTTTGTTTTCCAAACTGACTCAGTGTTACAAAAGGCAGAAAGTCTTGGAATAGAACAGGCAGCCTGGCTTGTGTGTTCAAATAATCTGTTGGATTTTGTGATTTATGACCTGGTGCCCTAAACTACCGATGTGTTAAGCCTGGCCTGCTCTTGTTTCATTTCTTTGGAGAAGATAGCTAGGCAGGGTATTTTTTATTAAATCACACATGTGGTGCTCCAGTACTTTACCATCAGAGTCACATCTTCATCTGCTTGCAGGTAACAGAGATTCGACTGAAGTACTTTGACACTGTCCCTGTTGCTGCTGCCATGTGCGTGCTGAAAACAGGGTTTCTCTTTGTGGCATCTGAATTTGGAAACCAGTGAGTAAACAATTACACGTCAGTGTTTTTCCCCTGGACGCAGACTGGTTCTGTTCAGGCCTGCAGACTGACCCTTGAACTTACTGTGCGTAGAAAGACAACACCTCTGATTTAATGGGTAAATAGGTGCTTTCTGTAGAGGGTTTGAGAAGAACAGTTGGATTAGATGATGAATAGGGGAATTTTCTTGTTGGAACTCAGATTAGGTGACGAAGTGCAGAGAATAAAAGATCACTTGCTGTTGCAACGGTTTTTGGAAGAATTGAGCACTCTCTGTTTGTGTAGGGTTCATCACATATCTAGATGAATTATCTTTTCAATTAGTTTGATAGTTTTGAATATTTGTGTGTATGGCCCACTCAGAAGTAAATAGGTTTTCTTATCAATAACTGTGTTCCTTTCCTTAACAGATGTATACTTGAGGGCTTTCTCTTAATTCATGTTTGGGCTTCTAAATACTCTAAAGGATCATGCACACCTTTGAAGATTAGCTTAACAGTGTCTGAGTGGGGGATTCACATGAATAGAGATTTAAACTTTTTTTTTCCTGACTGTATCTACAGTCAGCCACCTGAGGGAGCCCCAGCCAGTCTGCTGGACTGAATCTGAATTGAGGAAGCTCTTGAGGAAGCCATATTCAGGCTTTTATTAAAAACAGGAAGTAACTCAGTCTATCCTTCTGTGAATTTTTTGGTTTTGTTTTTTTTTTTCTTCTCTGACAGTTTACTTGATTGTTTTGTTATTTAGGCTCATAAAATGGAATAGGGAATGTAGTTAAAAATAGTGTGGTTAAAAAGGTGAGAGTATTCCAATAAAATAGATAACTGTGGAGTTGAAGTCTTAGCCACTGGCCTTGCATTTGACCTCAGCTGTCAGTTGTGTGTGGGTGCTTTGGCTTTAACACAAGAATATCTAAAAGGCTCAAGGGTAAACAAAACACTGAATCTCTTGGATACCTTGCCAGTGACAGCTGCAAATATGAAGGGCTGGGAGTTTGTGGGGGGTTTCTTGTTAGTAGTTTTTGGTTTTTTTTTATCTTTTCAGGCCTCTGATTATTTTTAAATATTTTGTCACCCAGAAGACAATCCTTAAAGCCAAGTATTAATAACTGCATAATGTAGGGTTGGATTTTTTTCTTCCCTACTAGCTGAATATCTGGTTAAGCCTTACTTAAAGAAGTTAGATGAGCCTTGCTCTGAACACACTGATGACACTCTTCTTTCTGTCTCAAGTTACCTGTACCAGATAGCTCACCTGGGGGATGATGATGAGGAGCCAGAGTTCTCTTCTGCCATGCCTCTTGAGGAAGGAGACACATTCTTTTTTCAGCCACGACCTCTGAAGAACCTGGTGCTGGTGGATGAGTTGGACAGTTTGTCTCCTATTCTGTGTTGTCAGGTATGCTGCCATCAGCAAGTTCCTGTTTACCACATATGTAAATGGAGTCACCAGCTATGTTATTCCAGGTTCCCAGAAATACTGCTCTAAGACTCATAGGCAAATCTTCAGAGTTTGGTACCTGGCCTGGTAGCTGCCTGAGATTGGTACCTGGCCTGGTAGCTTTTGATTCCTATGGAGATAAATACATGTCTAAACACATGGTGTCAGCCAGCAATTCTGTGCTGCTTCTCTGTTGACCATCAGACCAGTTCTTTGCAGTGAGTTTGGGTAAAACTTGACATTCTTTCAGGGCAGCAGCTGCAACATCCTTCACAGCTTTTGATGTTTGAAAAAAAACATTCTTGAAGCAATAGTGTGAGATGTGTATGTATAGCTTAGTTTTATTTTCTCATTCCATGGATGTTGTTTTGACACACTTTCTCCACACAGATAGCAGATTTGGCCAATGAAGACACACCCCAGTTGTATGTGGCTTGTGGTCGGGGGCCCAGGTCGTCCTTGAGGGTTTTAAGACATGGACTTGAGGTAAGACATCCAGCACTAAGCCTGAGAGATGAGGGTGGTGTGAGGAAATCCTGTAGTCTGGAGAGCTCCTTTCTCTTGCTTGGAGAAATAGAAGGGTTGTACTGTTTATTCTTACATTCTCAAAGGCTTTTTGTTTACTTGACTTCAACAACCTGCATTTTGTCTCTTCTAAGACTTGAGTGTATTGAGCTGGAACATTCCTGGTGTCTGCCAGCTGCTGCTGATTTCTGCTGAGGGCGAATGACCTTGTTTTAAAGCTGATCATCCAGAGCAATAATGTTGCCATATCATTGCTGAATATGTTCTGCCCTGTAGCACATCTGGCATGGGCTGAGAGCATCAGAATTGGGAATTGTTAGCATTCCTGCCCAGTTGTGGGAAAGCTTGAAAACTGGTGGTTTGGTTGCATTCTTTAGTAAATCTAAACATCTGTTTGCAAAAGAACCTTCTTCCTGTTTACTCTTAGGTATCCGAAATGGCCGTCTCAGAGCTGCCTGGTAACCCCAATGCTGTATGGACTGTGAGAAGACATGTTGAAGGTATGCAGTATTTTCCTGAAGCACAGGGAGGTCATAATGTTTTTATGTGTGGTTTTTTTGTTAGTTTTTTCTGGTTTTCTGTCCAAGAAGATAGGAATGGTGCTGCGTGATGGTTGTGTGCCATCCCCAGAAATTGTGGTTTGAATCAGCAGCCACCTGCTTGTCTTTAGAAGCCACCCACCCTCTGGTCCCCTAGCATTGTCACACTTCCTTTTGACAAAGAAGCAGCTGCCTGCAGCTGTATCTGTCACCCAATATGCTGTGTCAGCTGTACATTTGCAACCTGAAGCTGCTGAACTTCTCATGCTTCCCCACTTCCCATACGTTTTTGCCCATAAGTTCTTGCTCAAAGATCAGCAGGCAACAGCTATTCTTGTTGTTGGAGCATACTCAGTATTCTTCGTGTGTGTTGACAACTGCAGTAATCAGCTCTTTGTGAGAGTGGGATACAAATTATGGAACAAAGATGATAAATCAGCAACAGTGTCTGTATTTTATTACTTCCTTCTGTGCATATCTGTGAAAAAAAGTCTGGGCTAGGACACACTCCCTATTCAAAACCCAGCAGTGTGTAGAATGATGGTGATTCTGGGAAGGTCAAAGTATCAGGTTGGCAGAATATACTGGATTAGGGGTTAGGTTGGTTGTTCAGGCTTTTTTCTTGTATCGTGATCTGAAATAATAACCTTACTAAAGTACAGGAGGAAATGTAGTCCCTTGTCCTGCCTTTCTCTTAAGGTGAGAACAGAGTTGCACAGAAGCACCTAAAAAGCTTAAAGGGAATCTGTTCTGGGTACCGGCAGTCTCAGAGATTATTTCCAAGGCAGTGCTTTGTATAACTCTCACAAAGATTTCCCTAGGTTTATGCACTGATCTAGAAAGGCCAGATTGTTGCAGTAGAGGCCTTAGCCTGCTATGGTGACATGATACCTTGTATTTAAGGAGTAGTGTGTCTTCCAGGGAACCAGTAACCCTGTGGGAATTTCAAACACTGCAGTGGGATTTACCTTGCCGTGCAAGACCTGCCATCAATTCCTGTGCTCGTGTCCTGAGACTCATGTACTGCCTAAGCAACATGGGAGGAACTTCGAGCATAAAGTGCCTTCATGTCCCCCAGAATAAAAGGGTCAAAAGGAAAGTATTTCCACAGTTCATATTAAAAAATACATGGTTCTCTGAAAAGGGGCATTCCAGTTTGTTAGAAACCTTTTCTCCAGCATTCTGGAAAAGAAGCTGGTAAGATTTTCTCCCTCTGAGGACTGGAGGCTTCTGACATCGCCTTACAGTTTTAAAATCTTTTCTCTTGGGATTCCAGAAGAAGACTTTGACTTTTCAGGAGGTGAAGGACCGACCATTCATGATCTGCAGGAAGTGGACCAGTCTCATTTGCCTCCTCTTCTTTCCACCTTCCAAATTCTCCAGGTTTCAGCATCATCATCTCCATGATTTCAGAAAGACTGGAATCTGTAGCTGTTAAGCTGTGCTACTTACTGAATACAGTTATATGAAACTGATCCCCAAGTTCCAACTCTTGGAATTCAGAAATTATTTTAGTGGGTTTTAATCAGAAAGAAAGCAGAACCTTTTCAAACATGTATCTAATCTTGAAACTGTCATTGAGGACTCAGTTTGCAGCGAGGGGTTTCCCGGCTCTGCCTCAGTGCCATGGTATGTGTATGCTGCTGGGCCTCTGTAAGAAACACCCAGGTCTGCAGTCTTCAAAGCAAATACTAACTTTGGCTGGTACGTGGTGATACTCACTACCAATACCAAGCCTTTTTTTTTCTTCCACAGGTTGCTGGTGGTGGAGGTGCTGATCACCACAGGTGTGTACCTACTGCTAGGGGCTACTGTACAGTCCCACAGGTTAACCACAGACAATCCCAACAGCATGGGGCTACATTTATGCTAAGCACTTCAGTAAAAAAATTCTAGAAACTGGTGTGTAGTTGAAGCTTTTGCCTTTGAAGTTCAGTAGCTGAGAAGTAGAAAGCAGATCCCAGTCCATCTTGCAGTCCTTGGGAAGCAAAACAATCAACTGTGTCTCTGTGGGACAGTCAGTTCTTGCTAAAATTGGATGTGTATGTTTTAGGGGTATTTTCATCTCTCTTGTAGACAAAGGTTAGGCTTCCAGCTGCTTTGTACAGACCTCCAAGAGAAAAAGATCAAGTGTGCTTGGAGCACATGTAGATATTGCTGGCATGGGAATGTCCTGTGATTATGGGATTCATCTGCCCATGAGACAGAATTGGATGGGATTTGCACCAAACCCTGTCTTGCAGTTGAGTGTCTGTGGATGTAGCTATGTGCTGTGTTGACAGATGGGAGCTGGGGGCTAAGAGTCAGCATTCCCTACCTGGCACTCTTGCTGGAGGAGCAATGTGCAGTGAGTCAGCGCTGCAGAGTCGCCATGCAGTAGTAAACAGAAGCCCAGGAAAATGTGCTGTCATCCCCTCAGAGTCTGTTAACTGAGAGTGATCCTGAGCTCTGCCACTGCTCACCAGTTTGTTCACGGAACTCCTCTGAGCTAGCGGTGACTGCATTTGTATCAGTGCAGATTCAGATGCTGTAGAGTGTGAGAAAACTGTCACAACTGCACTGGCATATAAGAATGGAATTCTTATGGACTAACTCACACTGAATCCATGACAAATAATGAAAAGCACAGTAGTGTAGAGTTCAAGGACTGAAATGTCATGTTTTCATAACTGGTTATGATGTGTGCATGAAGCTGCAGAAAACTTGTAACGCATGCGTCTGAGAACGAGTCTAGCTGTGGTTCTTCAGAGTCATTAAAACGGCTCTGTTACCCACTGAAAGGAGCTGACTGGAGCAATTAGAAGGGTAATAAGCATCTCTGAAGTCTTGTCTCTGCATACAAAATTATGTCTATCTTTTCAAAACTCGGGGAGCCTGGTGTTTTCCTTGGGATTGTGTAGAGCTGAATAGATATCTTTTCATATTAAAATGCATAGATCTTTTCTTTTTCTAACTGAGAACACTTCTCAGTGTGCCTTAGGGATTTAGTCCTCTTAATTTCAACTAGGCTGCTATATTTTCTAAACCAAAATTGTATTGTTTGAGGCTAGATGAATGTCTTATTCACTGACTTAGTTCTGGTAAATCAAACCCTTTATTTCAAAAGCTCCAGCAGAGAGTCATTAAGCAACACAGACTTCAAGCAAAAATGCACTTGTCACCATTATTGACACAGACTTAAAGGCATGCTCTAATATAAATGTAAGCCAATGGAAAGAAAGAGCTAAAAAGTATTAAGAGGTAGGAATGAGTTTTCGTTTAGAGTAGGACTAAGGGATTCTGTTTTGTTTTCAGATGGGAGTTCTTTGTCCTATTCCAAATCACATGTTTAGACCTCCGGCTGGGTCACAGTGGTTTATCATAAGAATTGACAACCCCCAGGGAGGAAGGCAGAAGCTCTGAAGTAATTTGGAAAGCAACAGTGGTCTTTGAAATGGAATTCTTAGAACATCCTGTCTATGGGATATTTATGAATCAAATGCTTAGCCTGTGAACTGCTAGAAACTCCATGATCGAGGAATTCTTGTAGACTTCTGGTGTTGAAAAATTTGTGCAAGTTTGTAGGAGAAGCTGCTGTTCAGTGTAGAAAATAAGCAGTGTGTGTGTCTTGCTGAACTCTTTATCATCTGCTGTTAATGTTGGAGGAATTCTCCCGTTGAGCCAAGCATTCAAGTAGTTGGCGTTACTTGATCGGGTTCTGTGTGCAGATTCAGCTCTTGCTTTCTCATTCCCCCAAATGGACCAGTTCCTGTAGTTTGTTGGTGTAGGGTTTTGGAGCTGTTGGAGGTTATAGGCTGTGATCACTTAATAGAGTAGAAATGGAGTTCATGCCACAGACATCTGTTGGAACTGCTTTAGTTACACAGAACTCTTCAGTTTGATCAGAGTTGTGGTCTGTATACCAGATGTTGCAGAGAAGAATGATGGTTTTTTTAAATTTTTCCCTTGCATATTTTCAGCTGTATGTAAGAACTTTTTGTTATAAACGTGACACAGCAGGTTTGGCAATGCTTCCCTCTAAACAGGGTGGAAAAGAAAAGAATTATTAGTTCTTGAAGCATTTGTTTTGGTTAACCCAGCTCAGGTTCTTTAAGCTGCTGCTTTGTATTTTGTAGCATCCTGTTTTGATCCTAGTTAGAGTCCTGTATTTTCCTTTTCTATTAAAGTCATTAGCCACTTCTTCATGTCTCCCACATTTGAAAATTATGTAGAATCTCGTTCCAAGGCAGAAACTGTGACAGCTCTCTTACACCCTCACGTCCACTAGATATGCTGTGGTGCCCAGGTCTGAGCTTTGGGTTGAATTGGGTTAAAATGAGGAATTTTCTTTTTAAGAAATAGCACTTGCATGACAACAGCAGCAGAAGTGGAGTTGCTTCTCTGAGGCAATCTTATTTCTCTTCCAATACTCCTGGCTCCGTTTCCCAATAGACTTCATTGTTTTTGTTGCTTTTGTTATTCTGTTTTAATGAGATTGTCCTTTTCCCCTTGTAAGACCTATTGCTTTCTGTAGAATGAAAGCAGACAGCAGTAAACTGGGACATTCACTTTACCCAGTCCTACTACCCTCATTTCCCACAAAGTTCCCCTATTTCCAAATGAGCTCTTAAGATTATTTTGTTTAGCATAGCTCCTCCGTGTCCAAGCTACAGGAGTCTCCCAAGCTGTCTCCTTTGGGAGAAGCCAGTACTGGAGATAATAGAGCAAACACTGACCTTTACTTCTATTGGGATAAATGACAGTATTGCAACTATCATAAAAATGTAATTGTTTCTCATTCCAGGAGACTGTCAGTGACTGGAAGCCAGTTGAGCTTCTGGAGAAGGCTAGAGCTGGTTTAACCCTGAATTCTGCTTCAATGCACTCAAATTGTTCTCTGCAGCCTTTTGTTGTGTGGCTGCTAGATAGAGACTGTGGTCCTGCAACAACACGGTGCAGCATCCGTGGTGTGGTTTCTGCAGATAGATTCCTTATGTTCAGATTTTTGGAGTATTTAATTTGACTTCATTGGGTGTTAAATCTGGATTCATCTCGTTGTGTGAAGTGGGACAGCTGTCTCAAAGGCTTCTAGAACTTGTGCGTTCTTTGAAAAAAATAGACAAATCTTGCTTGCCAGAATCCAGAGTATTGTGAATTGACTCTGGATCTGGATCGTGGTTTGATCCCTGGCTATGTCTTGAATTGTTTGGCATCCGGCTGTGGCTGGCTTTTGGACAGCGTGTCCTAGAGCGAACTTGTGCAGTACTGTCAGCAGCTGTAATTATCACAGGAATTCTACTGAAGAGTAACTGCTAGACATCTGTCAGACTGCTGATTGTGTTGGGAAGCCTTGCATTTATTAAATCAGCACTCTTTTTTTCCCTGTCTCCCTTGATCAGATGAATTTGATGCCTACATTATTGTGTCCTTCGTAAATGCCACACTGGTACTGTCTATCGGAGAGACTGTAGAAGAAGTGACTGACTCTGGATTCCTGGGTACTACACCCACCTTGTCCTGCTCTCTTCTTGGTGATGATGCTTTGGTACAGGTAATGGAAAGCTGCTTCTGACATGTCTGCTATGTCTGCCACTCTCAGCTTGCTGCACAGATGTGATTTCTACAGTAATGCAACATATGTCTAAAGATGTGGATTGGCAGAGAATGATGCTGATTCAGCCTTTCCCTTTTTGTATCTTTCTAAGTGAGACTGGACCAGTTGAAAATGGTCCTAATCTCCTTCAGTAGTTCCTTGCTGTGGTTGAAATATGTGGTTCTCCCAGCTGGCAAGTATCTTCCTGCTGGTTCAGCCTGCTGTATAGCTGATAGATCATGGCTGCCAGGAGTAGTTCTTGCCTTTGGCTTCTGCTGAGTCAGAACCACCAGTGAAATGGGAATTGTGAAGGGATGATAAATACAGAATTGATATGACCTTTCTTTTTGTTCCTTTAGGTTTATCCAGATGGGATCCGGCACATCCGAGCAGATAAGAGAGTAAATGAATGGAAGACACCAGGGAAGAAAACCATAGTAAAATGTGCTGTGAACCAAAGACAAGTAGTGATAGCACTGACTGGAGGAGAACTGGTTTATTTTGAGATGGACCCGGTATGTGTGTTAATGTGAATAAGTTTGAAAGAGTGAGGTATGGGGTATGCCGAGGATTGATCCTTGACCAGACCTGCAGAAAAGGATTCAGTAGTAAAGCACCCTTCTAGAATGGATAGATCAAAGCCCTGCATATCTAGACTGTGTCTTCCTGAGATTATTTAATGGCTAATTAAAGTCTCTGAAGCTCATAACTGAGGCTGAAGATTGTGTATTTGTACTCTTGCTCTTCTGGTTCTCCCAATTGTAGCCAAAACAAATTGTTTAGAAATTGTTATATTATGTAACAAATCCAAAGCATTATATTTAAAAACAAAGTATCTAATTAACAAGTCATATGTTTTTCTTTCTCAGTCAGGACAGCTGAATGAGTACACAGAGAGAAAGGAGATGTCGGCCGATGTCGTTTGCATGAGCCTGGCCAATGTTCCCCCTGGGGAGCAGCGTTCCCGGTTCCTTGCTGTTGGACTGGTGGACAACACTGTCAGAATTATTTCACTTGACCCTTCGGTGAGTAGCTGTGCTGTTTTTGCCCTTCCATTGGTTTGAAATGTTCAGAAGGACCCTCCAGAGGTGGACTGTGTCCATCCAGACTGTCTTTCCTTATTCAGGTGGGTGAGCAGGAATGGATAGCTTGCATGGCTTTTCCCTGTTGGTTGGGAGGGAATGTGGCGTTTGATCCTTCTCTGCAACAGATACCCTAGTTTTATTGAGACTCACTCGTGCCTCTGGAGGTTCAGCTGATGAGTCACCAGAGCATTTTCTTCTGTTGTTTTGGGTGGGGTTTTTGTTGGGTTCCCCCTCTCATCTCCCTGTTTGTACGTGTACTAAAAGCAGACTCATTCTGCAAGCAAGTTAGCAGCAAACCAAACTTGTCATTCCTCTGCCTACAACAGATGAGGTGTTCAAAGCTGGTTGCAGTAACTTAAATTTTCCTCAGGTCACTCCATGCTAAAGAGCTGCAAACAGTGCTAAAACAGTTTGGAAGGCTCCAGTTTTATCTTCTCTGAAGTCCAGGCTGCTACCAGTCCTGCTTGCCAAAATTCATGGAGCCTGCATCTATTGTGACTTTTTTCTTTTTTCTGTGCTGAATACTTCTTTCTGGAGATCTAAAAGGGCATCTTCAAGCTCCTTAGAGGGAGCTTGAATCCTGTCTTGCCATGCCAAGCCTTGCTGACTGGAGTGGTCCCTCTCTCCTGTCTTCCCCAGGATTGCTTACAGCCCCTGAGTATGCAGGCGCTGCCCGCACAGCCCGAGTCGCTGTGCATCGTGGAGATGGGTGGCACAGAGAAGCAGGATGAGCTGGGAGAGAGGGGCTCCATTGGCTTTCTGTACCTGAACATTGGACTGCAGGTGAGGAGTTCCTGACTGGTTCTGACAGGTGTGTCTTGAAGAGCTTTTGCTTGAAAAGGTGGATTGTTAAAATAGCCCTGTCACCATGCAGTGCAATACAAAGCTTGACTTCCCTCTTTGTTACAATGTGCTTGACAACAGTGACTGGGGAATTCACTGTGTGCTTTAGTAGAGGTGTGAGTTTCCCCATACATTTTTAGACTAAAGACTAGTCAAAAGCCAGCGTATTACCCCAGATTTTATGTAGGACAGACTGTGCTTTCCCCATTCAAGAAAGAAGGCATATTTTAAGAAATATTTCTGGGTGAAATGTTGAGCAGCTCTTTAAAAGCTGCCTGTAGGGCAGAGTATCAAACAAGTAACTGCCCAAAGCAGAGGCTCTGCTCTAATAACTCTGCTATTACACAGCTTTTTGTTACATCCGCTACAAACTCTCTGATCTTTGACCAAAAAATGTTGTTTTGACAATTCTGCATGTGGTAAAAATAATCAGCACAGTTTAGGTTCTTCCACATGCCTCAAGTTTGATGTCAGAATGCAAATTTTAAGGAGCATGAATTTTTGGGTAAATCCTTTGTACGAAGAGGGATGGGGATCTGGAATCCACCCTCAGGTTTTTATGGCTTATGTGATATACTAAAGTCCTTGGTCTGTTTTTTATTTTGGAGGGGGTCCTTTCTGCCATGTAGGACTGTGGAGGAGCTGTGCTTTCTTTGCTGTTAAAAATGTGGCTGTCGGGGAGAGTTGTACAGACAGCTAGGAAAACAAACAGCTAATTCTTCAGAAACTGCCTCTCCCCATTGACTTGAATTACGCGTGTAGGAAGTTACTTCTTACCTTCAATCTGGATCTTTTTGTTTTGCTGATGTCAAGAACGGTGTGCTGCTGCGAACCGTCCTGGACCCTGTCACTGGCGATCTTTCTGACACCAGGACCCGATACCTTGGCTCCCGGCCTGTCAAACTCTTCCGTGTCCGAATGCAAGGCCAAGAGGCGGTAAGGGAGGCGAGCTCTTGCAGGGGTGCATATCCACTCCCCAGGCACTGCACCCTGGATTTTCTTATGGGTGGGCAGGGTGGGGAAGCAACCCTGCAACACAGCAGGACCTTCTGGGTAAGGGTGGGAAGTAGAATGACTTCATTGTGGAGCTGCCTGGCTCGCAGCTTGTTCTTTCACGAACAGTCTTGTTCTTCTTATTCCCTTTACTACTGTGTACTGCTGCCCTGTCTTCTCTGAACTAGGATTCATCTGACCCATAGGCTGTGTTTATAGTGTGCTTGGAGAGCTCTGAGCAGATTCTTGGGCTTAAGAGACACATCTTACCTCTTTTAGTGCACAGAGAGATGGAGAGAGCTCTGGGCAGAAAACTTACCCTTGAATGCTTGATGCAGTGAATGGTTGTGTCCTTGCATGTTGGGAATAGCTCAGCCAAGGGCTGGACAGCTGCCATACATGGCTCAAGGAAAATATTTGCAAGATTTGGCAGAGAAGGAAAAATGTGTTTCATCAGAAGTGCCACTTCCAGCCCTTCTGATGCGGCACTGGGGAAATCAGCCACCCCCTGCTTGACTCATTTTTGGATGACACCTTCAGAGTTGAGAAATATTGCCGATCAGTGTAGGGGGGCTGGATCTGGGAATTCGAGCTTTGCTGTAGTGTTGAGGTACGCTGGGGGAATCTCTTAAACTTGCTCCTGCCAGCTGTAACTTGGGAGATGAGGAGCTTTGCAGCTCCAGCACAGAATACCTGTAGAGTAACTGAGTGCTTTTTTACTTTGAGATCAGCTGTTGTTACTCAGGCAGAAACTAAGGTTGACCTGAAACTCATTTAGCCAAATGTATAAAGCTAAAGAGTTTGGAAGTCAATCTGCTTCCTTTTTTTCCCATAATTTGATTGAAAATAGGCTAGTGATGACTTTCAGTAAATTTCACTAAGAGTGCTACAGCATTTGGATTGTGATGAAGCAGCAAATACTTACTTTAAAAGGCCTGTTCCCATTAGAACAAGCTATTCCAAAAAATGAGATATGACAGTATTGTTGATCTTGGCTTTTGCAGGTAATAGTTTTAGTGCACCTCAGTTGGAGTATTTGTTGTCTTGATAGTACTTTAAAGCTCCTCTTCATGCCATATGCAATTTCAGAGAAAGCTGAAAGCAAGAAGTGTCTCAGGTGTGCTCTGACCTGCGTGGGGTCCACCTGCAAGAGTTCAGTTGTTGCAGTGGGGAAGAGTTGGGCACTGTGCATCCATTTCTATTGCATAAAGTGAGCTTGCCTCCATTCCCAGACCTAATAAATTTGCTGCCTGTCTTTCCCAGGTGCTGGCCATGTCAAGCCGTTCCTGGCTTAGTTATTCCTATCAGTCACGCTTCCACCTGACTCCCCTGTCTTACGAGACACTGGAGTTTGCATCTGGTTTTGCTTCTGAGCAATGCCCTGAGGGCATTGTGGCCATCTCCACAAACACATTGAGGTAAGCATCAGAAGGGAAACACAAATGCTTCTGGGCTGGGATGCCAGGCAGGTGAAGCAGTGGTGAATTCCACCAGACATTCAAAAGAAAAGAGGTAAAGTGACTTGACTTCAAAAAGATTTTTTTTGTTATGAATAATGACTTGATAGAAACGCTTGGATGGGTTTCAGAAAACAGACTAAGGAAAGTTAGGCTGTCCAAAAATGGGGTGTACTTCTCAGATTTGTATTCTCTAGCTTTTTAAAATAAGTGTAATTCAAGTTATTCTTCAATTCTCTCATCCTGAGAGAGGGAAGCTTTTAATAAATGTGGACCTGTTATGTATTAGGATCTTGTGGTTTGTGATCTGAATTGGCTGCTTTGCAGGAAATAAACCATGTGATATAAGAAACCAGAGACATGACAGGGATGTTTTTGTTGCCTTTTTTAAAGTTCAGCTGAGATACTAAAAAGATAAATGAAAATAATGGACCACAAATTCAGATGCTGTGCTGTATGCACTTGAACAGGCACCTTTTTCATATCTGTCCTCATTGAAATATTACAGCATTCATTGCTTTTAAAGGAGTCATTCTTTCTGGAAAGACTTGTGGTTTTCAGACACCAAATGCCAGAAGAACTGGCATTTCAGCTGGCAAGTCACAGGAAGAAAGAGCTGGCATTGCGTTTTTCATACTCTTTTTAACTGAAGTGCCTCTGAGGAGCATTTGATTACGTGTCAAAGTCAGTGTCACATTTAGATTCAGATGATGTGTTCCCCAAACGTGCACTTTCCTTCCGTGTGCCCTTTGTTCCTCTTGGGATAGACTTGCTTCAGCACAAGTCAGAATGCACCCTGGGACAGTGAGAGCCCTCAAAGACCTTGTGCTGCAGCACACACCTCTCCCACACCGTGGGCTCCCATTTTAGGATGTTAGTTTTGCTCTGCTCTCTGGGGCTGTTGGCTAGTTGCTGTTTGGCCTGAGGAAGGTGCTGCTCCTCTCTAGCACTAGCCAGTTTCACAAAGAAAAAGTTCCACTCCAGTTTCGTTCTCTTCGACAGCTGTTTTTGGATCCTGTTCAATGCTTGTCACGTCTCTGTCCCCCAGGATTTTGGCACTGGAGAAGCTGGGAGCAGTCTTCAACCAGGTTGCCTTCCCGTTGCAGTACACACCCCGAAAATTTGTCATTCACCCAGAGAGCAACAACCTGATCATCATTGAGACAGACCACAACGCTTACACTGAGGCCACCAAGGCGCAGAGGAAGCAGCAAATGGCTGAGGTAATTGGGATGGAGGACAGGTACACACATCTGTTCCCCAGAGGGGACTTCTGCAGCTGGAAGTACTCCCTGCTCATTAGTTCCCAGCTGCCATTACCTGCAAGGCTTTCTTCCCTGTGTGAATGCAGGGGCTGAAAGGGGAGTGGAAGTCTGCCTCAAAACAGCAATTTCAGCAGAATGCACCACTTCGCAGTGTTCTTCCTCTGCCTGTTGTTAGGACATGTTTTAAGAACCACCGGGTGGAGGACAATCTTGCTTGTGTAACACCATTCTCTGGGGTTTCTGTGGTTGGTTGAGGATGCTTGCATTTCAGTGGGTTGTTTATTTTCTTCTCAGGGTTGTTTCCAGGGTTGTTGATTAGGAGAAATGGCTCCCCAGACAACTGTCCCTTGGGCTGGGCAGAGCTGACACAGCCATGCTCTGAGCTATAGAGGCACCCTGGGGAATAAGCTCAGGGTGGGTGGACGCTTTGGAAGTTAATGGCTTTTATGTCTTCACAAGCAGTACCTTGCTCCAGAATACCTGGGCTTAGGCAAAACAGGGAGGTTGTATTCTGTGCAGAGAATCAGCATGCTGGGAAAGGAAATTGCTGAGCTGTTCTTTTCTCCTGTCTTTTAATGCCATAGGAAATGGTGGAGGCTGCGGGTGAGGATGAGAGGGAGCTGGCTGCAGAGATGGCTGCAGCCTTTCTGAACGAGAATCTTCCTGAGTCCATCTTTGGTGCTCCCAAGGCAGGAAATGGTCAGTGGGCTTCTGTTATCAGAGTGATGAACCCCATCCAGGGAAATACGCTAGATCTGGTCCAGCTGGAGCAAAATGAAGCTGCTTTCAGGTAAGAAGCGTTGCCAGATGCAGCAAGAGTCCCTGCTTGTGATGAGTCTTAGGTGTTTTTTCCTTTTGCTTATCTGTTACTGAGGTGAAATCCAGTTGGAACATGTTATCAAGCGACTGGCTTGAAATTCCGGGAGTGATTTGTCTTGCCTTCCCTTCCCTTCCAGCCCCAATCTTGTCCATATGTGGCATTATGAGCTGGTGGTGCTCCAAATGTGATTGCTGGACCCCGGTGCCTAAAGAACACCACAGGAGTGTAAATGGCAGATAAGAGAGCTAGGAACAAGAGAATGTGCTGTTATCTCTCATTTCCCCTTCTCATCCAAATAAACTGAGGACAGATTAGGTGGAAAGGAAGGTGTTAGAGGACTGGAGGGGAAAACCAACACAATAATCATGAAGAATAGCAAGTGCCTCAGCAGGTGCAGTAGAGTTAGGTCATGTTAGTCCAAAAGGCTGACCTGTCATTTCCAACCTGCCTGAGCCATTTACCGAGCAGGAAATAACACTGGAAGATGAGGAAAGTTATTTGTATATATCCCAATGGAATCAGCCTTTGAAAAACAACTTCTAGTAGAGTTTCGCACATCGCTAGGCAGTGTCCAGCCTGTGAAAGTGTAAAGTAACACTTTGGGCATTGTGAAAACGTAAAATGCTTTGGGCATATGTGACGGCTGCAACACATATGGAGAGTGCGGAAGAATGAGCAAATCTGCATTAAACATTTTTACAAGGAGGAAAAACGACCTCTTAAAAGGCAATGTCAGTGTTGAAGGGTTGGGCTCTCGACTCTCTGCTGGGCAGGTGCAGGTTGTGCTGTTGGGGAATCCAGTCGGGGTGTGCAGCATTAGTGTGGTGATGACACTGATGTCCTGGTGTGTCTTGTCCTTCCCAGCGTGGCCGTGTGCCGGTTCTCCAACACTGGTGATGAGTGGTACGTGCTGGTGGGAGTCGCCAAGGACCTGATTCTGAACCCACGCTCAGTTGCTGGAGGGTTTGTCTACACATACAAGCTGGTGAATAGTGGTGAGAAGCTGGAATTTCTGCACAAGGTGAGGGGAGTGATGGGGTTATTTCCAGTCTGAGTGTTGGAGTGGGTCTTACTTGCCTGAGTGCTGCAGTAATATTGCAGTACTTGGTACATCCTGGGCAAGATTATCGTGCTGGTGTTACACGTTGGAAGCAGCCTTGGAGAAAATAAGCTGCCTCCTACAGAATCATTTGGTCCATCTTTTGCAGAGCTGAGGATTGAACACAGATCTCCCAAGAGTCCCAGTTTTACCCATCTAATTGGGTAAATTGGAAAGGAGCAGTGTTTTTCATCCCCCTGTTAGGGAGGGGAGGGAAATGGCTCTGTTTGCTTTCTGGAATATGAGCTCAGAGAGCTGCTTAAGCACTTGTTTACAGAGCAAATTCATACTTGGGTCACTTGAACCCTGGTGCTAATGCTATCAGTCCTTGGCTGACCATGCGCAGCTGGTGGGAGCTGTCATCTTCCTTGGATGCTGTTTGATTGTGTGTAGAAATGATTAGTGATCGACTTGTTTGATAGGTCTCAGGGGCTTTAGCAAAGGTTTCAGCAGAAAAATTACTGTTCTTCCCACATACTTCTAGCATGGCTGAGATTTGAGCAGATGAACACATGGAAAGGAATGTTGTGGCTTACTCACTTCCTAGAGTCCTGATGCAGTGAGTGGGTTCTGTCCTGGACTGTGGCCTTCTCTGGTGCCACTGAACACCCACTGGGAAGTTGACAGAGCTGAAGTAGTGAAATAAACTTCTCTTAGTCAGTGCAGCCAAGCTAGGAATGCTGTAACTGGAAGCTCTCTACATGTTCCCCTACTCTGCTGTGGCTGATCGTTTTGGATTGATTAGTGGTGGGAGATTATTCAGACAGTAATCTATCTGAGTTACTGAAATTGTGGACACATGGTAGTTGTTCATATTTAACAATTTCTTTGGTGGCAGTGGCAGATGGCTGAATTACATTCATGCCTTTCTTTAGAAACAGTCTGGGTAGATTTAGGCAAAGTCTAAAGTTTTTCTGTTGGATGTAAACCAAAACTAAACTGAGGTAACCAGGCCCTTACTTTATTTTGCTGCCTGCCCAGTATGGCATTCTTACAGCAGTCCTGTGCTTCAGTGAAGGTGCACTGCCAGCAGTGTGTTGTGTGTGAGTACCCAAGGCTCTCTTAGCTCTATGTGTGACATCTGCCACTGTCAAAAGGCCTGCCAAAGGACTGACCTGTTGTCTCTCCTGTAGAAAAATATTATTATTAGCCTTTTACATTGAAAGCCTTGATACAGGCCAGTGAACTTCAACCATACCATTAGCTGAATCTGTTCTGAAGGTTTATGTAAGTTTAGCTCTCTTAATGAGGATTTCACAATCTTCCTCTTCCCTCTCTAGACCCCTGTGGAGGAGGTCCCTGCAGCCATTGCTCCATTCCAAGGCCGAGTCTTAATTGGAGTTGGAAAGCTCCTGCGTGTATATGACCTGGGCAAGAAAAAACTGCTTCGGAAATGTGAGAATAAGGTACTGCCTTCTGTTCCTGGCCAGAGCTGTCAATTTGGAATAAGTGATACTTTGCAGCAGGAGTGAAACAAGGGGTTTAGCTGCTACTCCAGCTCAAGTGTGTCTGTTTACTTGGTCATCAGAGCTGTGTTTGCCTTGCTGGGTGCATCTATCCAGAGTGGTACTGGACTAGACTGGGCTGTTGTGCTGCCCCTCTACATCCCACGCACACACCATTTTCTTACCACCATTCTGACAGTGTTGCAAGTTCATTTTCGTCCCAGCTCAGTGCAGGCTGTCACTGACCATGTGCAGGGGTCTGTACAGACTGTTCCTTTGGCCACCTGATGACACTGTGAGAGGTCTTACCCATATAGAAGATGATTACTGGGAATGTTTTGTTAGTTTAGGTGATCAGCAGCTGGAGGACAGAAGCTGGAGAGTGCGTATGACCACCTCGTCAGATCCCCAGAATGTTGAAAAGGGGATTTTCTCCTTGAAGTAGATGGTCCTTCTTGCTGAGCATCTCTGCTGCTTTAGGAAAAGAAATTGCAGGAGCATGATTTTCTAACTCTTAATTGCCTGCTCCTCCCTCTCTCGTGCAAGCTGCAGAACCTGTGCCAGTAGCTCATTACTGCACAAAAGAACTCCAGCAAGCTAACAGACAGACTGGGAACTTGTAGGGGAACTTTTTTTATTGTGTTGTGTGGTTTTGTGAGGTTTTGTTTTTTTTCCCTAAAACATGACTCACATGAAAAAGTGAAACTTTCCTTCTTGGACCTTCCATGTCTCCTCACATAGTGAGGAGATATGGAAGCAATGCCTGCTTGTAGGGATGTCCTGGCATCTCCAATCATGGGCTCACCAGCAGAGCTTGTTCTTTGGACGGTGTTCATACAGAGAAGACTGAGAATGCCACATGGTGCATGTTAGGTTGCCCTGTATTGATGGTGTATTTAGAGTGGGACTGTGGTATGGCAGAAATGGGAGGTAGTTTCAGAGGAAGGGATGGGGAAGTGGGGAGAGAACTGTAGTTCACAGGCAGAAATAGTGTTTCAGTTGGAGTATGGTGGTTAATGGGTTGTGCTTCCCTGTTTGAAGCACTCAGGTTTTGTCCTTTCTCTCTCAAAAGCACATTGCCAACTACATCTGTGGAATCCAAACCATTGGGCACAGAGTGATTGTTTCAGACGTTCAGGAGAGTTTCATCTGGGTGCGTTACAAAAGGAATGAGAACCAGCTCATTATCTTTGCTGATGACACTTACCCCCGGTGGGTCACTACAGCAACGCTCCTGGATTATGACACTGTGGCTGGAGCCGACAAGTTTGGTAACATCTGTGTGGTGAGTGTGCCTTGCTGAAGTCAGGGCTTTCTGGACATGTTTTCCCTTAAAACATCCATGATTTATCTTAAAAGAATGAGAATCTGTCCTTAGCTGGAGACAACGCCCTGTACCATTGAGTTGTTTTCATGGGGTGACTCTGTCATCATAGTGGGCTGCAGTTTATCGGTTTATTAAATGAAGCAAATCAGTTAAAGCATCAGCAAGTCATAAATATATTTCTGAGGTATCCAGTAATTTGTTTTTACTGTGAATAAGCCTTGAAAAGAAGCTTGTGACTGTGAAAGGGCCCATGAGAACTTTAGTCAGGGTTATCACTCTTACTTTTTCTGGCTAAACCTCATCGCTGGCATTTAGCTTTCTCTGTCACTTCCTCTCCACAGTTGGCTTTGTCAGCCAACACTTCCCCACTTGGCTGGATTTCAGCAAGGGAGGAGGAAAGAATAGATGGTCTTTCTGGCAGAGCTTTGATCTCTTTCTGAAGTGTGCTCGGGTGCTTTGGAGTGCAGAGTTCAGCACGCGTCAGATGCTGCTCTGCAGGATTTGGCCAACACACACAAACCAGTCCTCTTCAGCTTTCCTGACCCACATCCATCAAACTGTTTCCTTAGTGGAAACCACCTTCAGATCAGTTTGACCATACCTCCCAGGGTGATCTGCAAGTGCCGGGCTAGGCAGAGGCTGGTTGTGAGGCCCTGCCCATGTTGGGTGATGGGCTATTGGTCTTGATACCACTGTTGTCATATAACTGTAAAGGCTGTTCTGGAGAGGTACCTGGATTATTCTGCTGTAAGTGTAAAGTGGTTCTTGCAGAGTCCACAAAAGCAGCCTTTCAGACAGCACAAGGGTTCTCCAGAGATAATGTGCTGCTTCTCTGCAGCTGGCTGATTCTTTCTTCCACTTTCAACACAGGTGAGATTGCCTCCCAACACCAATGATGAGGTAGATGAGGATCCCACAGGCAACAAAGCTCTCTGGGACAGGGGCCTGCTTAATGGAGCATCGCAGAAGGTAATACTTCATGGGAAGCACATGGTTATTGGAGGAAAAGAATGCACTGCTTTTCTGTGAAGGCCTTTGCAGTGTTGTCCAGGAAATGTATTGGCAGTTCTGCTCCTACACAATCTGCTGTGCTGTGGGTGATCTGTTTTCACTGTTGCTCCAAGCCAAATTTCTGAAATCACAGCTGAAGCCTGTTTGGTGTGTTTGATGGAAGCAGCTCATTTTCTTTTGCTGCTTTCTCTCGTTACTTGCATCCGTTTGTCCAGCTGAGTTTTGCCATCTGGTCACAGGTGGAAGGCACTTCCTTTCTAGAAAGGCATTTCAGAACTAGCAGTTGGCTGAATTTATTCTGCTTTCCTCTCTCAAGCCCTTTGATGCTTTTATATAAGCTAAAGAAAAAACATGCTTCTGTGCTTGCCTTTCAGGCTGAAGTGATTATGAATTATCACGTGGGAGAGACGGTGCTTTCCTTGCAGAAGACCACACTGATTCCAGGAGGCTCTGAATCTCTTGTTTATACCACGTTATCAGGGGGGATAGGAATCTTGGTCCCTTTTACTTCCCATGAGGTAAGCAAGGCCAGGCATCAGGCTGCAGTCTTGCTGCTTTTTGTGCACCTACCCCCAGCCAGTATATTAATGTGCTGCATTCCCTGAAGGGCTCCACAGTGCCTGAAATCCGGAGCTACAGGAGAGCCTGTGGCTCCAATGCAGAAGGAAGGAGGAGTTTGCTGGCTCCTGCATTGGTTCTATAAAGAGTGGAGAGCTTTCCTTGTTGCACTGCTGTTCTGAATCTGTGCTTTCGAGGAGCTTTGGGTGGTTCAGTGTCTGAGGAGGGAGGAGTCCTTTGGCATGTTTTGTGTAGCCTGTAAACTATGGATGTTTCAAGTCCTGAGTATGGTATTCTGTTCTCCACTTGCTGTGGCTTCTTGAAGCACTGGATGCCAAGACATTCCCTCTTGGAGCTGCAGCTCCATGCTGCTCTATGCTTCATTTCCTGGGAGGCTGATCCTGACCAGGGTGGCTGCTTAGCTCTGCTGTGGGTGCTTCCCAGGTGGAAGTGGTGAGGGGGTAGCCATGACCTTGGCTGCTGTGTGCAGGGCTGCTCTGGCAGAGTCTGGTAATGACAGAACCACAGAATGGTTTGGGTTGGAAGGGGCATTTAAATAAGATCGTCTCATTCAACCCCAAGTGGCCATGTAATGGCAGTGTTCCAGCCACTGCAGGAGTACTGATGGGTGTTGTCTTGCCTTGCTAGCAGCACTGATGTGTACCAAACTGTTCTCTTACCAATCCTTAATCTCCCCAGGATCATGACTTCTTCCAACATGTGGAAATGCACTTACGGTCTGAGCACCCTCCTCTCTGTGGACGAGATCATCTCAGTTTCCGCTCCTACTACTTCCCAGTGAAGGTAGGCCCTGAGCACATGGGATCACCTGGTCATGGGGGTGCAGCAAGTTTCTCTGGGGTACAGCCTGAGGCTGGCAAAAGCAAGGCAAAGTTACTGTCTTGAATAAGGCAAGGTTGCTGTTCAGTGGGGAGGAGTGGGGTACTGTTAGTAATGGTTCATGTAGTGCCTGTGGCAGCTGGCTCTTGAGCAGCACTCTGTAAGGAGAACAGTACTTAGCACTTAATACATGTCTGTTTTGGTTTCTTAACTCTTGTAATGAGCCTCCTGAGGGCTGGTCCCAAGACCCAAGCCGAGAGGTGCTGTAGCTGCACTTTTCCATTTCCCCACAGCATCTCCATTTTCCACCAGGAGAAGCAGCATTACGTAGCTGTTGGTGTGGCTGGGTCAAACTGAGTGCTGCCCTGGGTTATGTTTTTTCCACCACCATTGGAAAGGGAAATTTAAGTTCAGAAACAGCTGTTCCTGTCTATTTCTGCTTTTGAGGAACTGTTAGAAGTTGTGAACTGCTAAATGCTATGACCAGAAGAATCCGGTGGTAGTTACTACCAGGGTAATGTGCGTGGAGTCAGTCAGAACACTGTCCCAGCAGACGAAGCTCTCCAGGTGCAGAGGGTGGTGGTGTTCTCCATGAGCTTCAGGGTGATTTGCAGCATACACAGCCTCAAAGACAGCTCCCATGTGTTTGAAGCTGCCTTTGTCATCACTCACAGCCTCCCCCACCCTGCCTAGTGCAGGGCTCAGACCCAAGCGGATCTCTCTTCCTTTCCCTTGTGGGATTCTTCAGCTGCACCCAGGCCTTTTGGGTTTCTGTTTTGTTAATCAAGCTGGCCAGTAATTAATGTGATGCTAACTGCTGCTATTCAGCAGATGAGGTCACTGAGCATGGTCTTGTTTCCAGGACAGGATTAAGAAAGTCCTGGGAACAAACTGTTTGTGGCCATTTTCCCCTGTTTAGGCAGGGTTCAGTGCCTCTGTGTGGTGTTGATTCAGTTCTCTTCTCCTTGCCCCTCCAGAATGTGATTGATGGGGACCTGTGTGAGCAGTTCAACTCCATGGAGCCTAACAAACAGAAGAATGTGGCCGAGGAGCTGGACCGGACCCCGCCCGAGGTGTCCAAGAAGCTGGAGGACATCCGCACGCGCTACGCGTTCTGAGCGGCAGCTGGCAGGGGCAGAAATGCTCGCGGCTCCTCTGGGTGCTCTTCCAGGCACCGCTGGGAGGAGGAATGTGTGCTTTTTTTCCCCCCTTTTCAAATATTGGTTTGGTCCTCTTGGTTTATGTTTCAAAGTAATGTGACTCCAGTAAATACAGTATCAGGTATTAGGTTTCCCAACACATCCTGCTGCCTATGTGAAGGCTCCTGACATTCCAGCTTCTGGCCAGAGCAATTCTCTCTTGGGAAGTGCCCAAGGCAGGATGCCAGCTGACCCTCAGCCCCTTCTCCTTGTCCTCCCTTTCAGACTGGGGAGTCCCAGGGTGTCTTGCTGAAAGTTCTGTAGGGCAGATCCAGCTGGGTCTTTGCTGGGTCAAGTGGGGTTTGTGATTTGCCAGCGTTTTATAAAAGGAAAGGAAGGAGCTGTGGCATGATTCAGGATTACCAGGCTCCTCTTAGTAGCCAGTGGTGAGCTGCTCTGGGCTTATGGTAGTTCAGGGAGCAGCCAATGAGAAGCTGGCTGTGTGGAGGGTGTAACTGTCACACTTGTCTTGAACGTTTTCTTCTGAATTGCAAGGGGTTTTTTTGGACTTGCCATTTCTGACTGTTTTCCCTGTAAATAGAGTTTTGTACAATGTTGACTCTCTTGGGGGTGGGGAAGAGCGAGGCCCGAGTCTGGGACTTGATTGGTTTCATAATAACTTTGGCAAGAGAGTGTCTCCAAGCTGTGACTGTGAGCAGCACATGAAGAATAAAAGCCTGTTTTTTCACTACCCTGGCGCTGGTGCTCTTCTTCGTGGCAGCTGCTGCTGACCTGGCGGGAGCAGGAGGGGAGGAGGAGGAGTACAAAAATATGCACACCCTGAGCCCCTGTGCTCCTGCAGGCCCCTCGCTGCCCCCCTGCCCTGCCTGGAGCTGGTCCCCTGCTGCTTGATCTGCCCCAGGACACAGACAAAGCAGGCTATGGAGAGAGGGAAGTCATTTCTTCAGCCATTCCAGAGCATGGCTGCACTTTAGGGGTCTTGTGTTCCTCGGTGTAGCAGCTGCAGCTCTGGGAGGAGCAGCTGGCTGCCAGGAGGGCTGGGGAAAGGTCCCTGTCCCAGAGGTTTGGTAGCTGGCTGCAGAGGCTCCCAGTCGGAGTGCACCCACACAGCAAGTGCTTCCTGGTTCTGCTGGGTTGCTCCCTGCTTACTCCTGCTGGTTGGATCTGTCTGAGAGCCTGTGACATCCCGGTAAGGATGCTGCTCCCCACTTGGGGCTTGGAGAGACAGGTGGTCCTTGGCCTGGTGCCTGTGCTCCCTTTGAACAGCTGTCATGTTCTCCGGTGCGTGTACTGTGTGGGGTGAGGGCAAACACACCCTCCTGCCCTGTCCTTTGCACCCTCCTCTGCTCTCCTGTCTCGACCTCACAGGCCTGCGTTGGCAGGGGCTTAGAACCCTTTGGCTCTGACATGGCATGCGGAGCCCCACCCATCCTCTGCCGGCGGAGCAAAGGGC
Source organism: Aphelocoma coerulescens (assembly GCF_041296385.1). NCBI lineage: Eukaryota > Metazoa > Chordata > Aves > Passeriformes > Corvidae > Aphelocoma > Aphelocoma coerulescens. Next base: position 7,933,159 of record NC_091025.1, on the reverse strand, counting down.
TTTGTGCTCCCTTCCCAGGCCTGAGTCGGGGTGGCTGTGGCAAGGGAGAGGCAAAGAGGAGCTGAGCTTCTTGGGGTCCAGCTTCTGGCTTGCCATGGACTTAAAGTGCTCACCCTGTGCTCCCTGTCCTTTGTCCTCCCCGAGGAAGTGATGCTTTGGATCAGAGGGTACTTCCAGCAGAGCTCCAGTGACACTTGTTATTTGTCATGCTGGTGTCCTGAAAGTGAAAGCAGGGGAGGGGGACGTCTTGAGATGTTCCCAAACTGGTTTCAAGCACAAGGTTTTACTTCTTGGCTGTGCCTGGTGAATAACCTGTCTCCAGTACAAGGAGAGGGACTCACTCCCAGCCATAAGGAGCCAGGGGGTTGTGGGGAGCTGGCTGAGCCCCAGCTCCCCTTTGCTGGGACAAGGAGGTTTCTCTCAGTGAGGGTTCCCCCCTGCAGCTGCAGGGAACCAACCGGGTCCTAGCTGCAGTCTGGGAGCAGAGCTCCCGGGGCCGTGCACTGAGAGCTGTTTGCCTTGGGCTCATCCCAGCACTGGGTTCCAGCCCGGAGCAGCCAAGGAGAGCAAACCGCCCCCAGCACAGCGCTGCGCAGCTCCGCACTTTCCTTTCTCTTCCTCGCCCCATCCCGCCTGCCAGGCTGATGAGTACGTGGGCAGGGAATGCTATTAAATGGCTTCCTTCAGTGACTGCAGCTGCTGCGGGCAAAATCCCTGCGGACACCTGAGTGAGGAGCTGGACTAGCTCCTTCCCTGCTTAGAGCTGAGCATCTTGCCCCCAGACGAGTGCTGGGAGAGAGGCAAGGGCCGTGCCCAAGACGGGCCAGGACCAGAGGAAGCTTGGCAGGAGCACGGCAGTGGCCCTGACTCCTTGCCAGGGGAATCCCAGTGCGCTCTCACAGGCAGAAAGTGCATTCCTTCCCACGCGTTTCCCTGGGAGCACTGACCCACTCTTTGATAGTCGATTTTTCTTGCTGACCCTCTGGATGCTCAGCAGCCCTAAGCACAGACACAGTGGCTCTTCCAAGGGGCTCTTCAGGGTGATGTGGGGGAGGACAGTGTCCCATGTCCCTTGTCCCCTGCTCCTGGCTGGAGCTCAGCCCTGAAGCATCCTGAGAGGATGACATGGGCTTGGGCCAGCGGGAGCAAAGTCCTGCTGGCCTGGAGCCAGCCAAGCATACCTCAGCCCCTCTGAGATCAGTGCTGCAGTGCAGCCCTCCCCCGGGCGCGTGCTGGGAAGGCGCTGGGCTGAGTCCCACTTTGCTTGCTCCAAAACGTGCCTAGGGGTGCTCAGCCCAGTCTGTGCCCTGGCACACCTGGCCAGGAGAGCCCAGCACCCTGGAGCTGCCGGTGCTGGCCGAGCAGAGCACCCCGGGGAACCTAGGGCTGTGCAGAGCGGTCGGCTGGGCACCCCAGGGGCCATATGGGCACCTGACTGGTTTGGGTGGGCACCCTGCAGCGATGGCTCAGCACCCTGAGGAGAGGCAGAAGTATGCACCATAGTTACACCAGCGCCCCAGGGGCTCCCTGCTGCTGCAGTGAAGCACCTCAAGGAGCAGGGAGGGACCCAGGAAAATGAGCCAAGCACCCTGGGGATACTCAGTTGCATGAGCTGAGCACACTGGGGACACCCAGCTGGGGCAGCAAAGCACCCCGATGAGCAGTGAGGTACCCACGAGGGTTAGCCTAGCCTGGCCTACCTGCGTACCCTGGGGCCAACTCCCGCTCTCGCCGCCCACCCTGGGGACACCCACCCGGCTGGGGCAGCCGAGCACCCGCGGCGGGACAGGACTGGACTCTCCCCGGGCCGTGCGGGGCGGTCGCTCGGTCCCCTCTTCCCGCCCGGCCACCGCCCCGCCCGCTCCCCGCGCCACCGCCCCCCGCCCGCCTCCCGGGAAGCGCGGGCACGGCCCCGCCGCCGCCGCCGCCCGCGGGTGGACGCGTCCCGCGCCCGCGGCCCCGCGCGCCGCGCCAGGTGGGTCCGCGGAGCCTCGCGCGGGGGGCGCGGGGGGCGGCCGGGCACCCACGGCCCCGCGTGGGGACGCGGCACGGGGCGCACGCACCCCGCGACCCGGCCGTATTTGCTTGGGGACATATTGCAGGGACATGGCACACAGGTCCCTTCACTGGGGATGTGGGTGGCACTCCTTTGCGTGGGGACACTGCACGGCGCCTTTGCGTGGGGGCACGGCACGGTACACGGCACGGCTGCTTTCCCTTGGGACATGGCATCGCGTGGCCCTCCTGGCACCGGGACATGGTGTGGGGACGCAGATGGGGCCCCTTCTGTGCTGGGATATGGCATGGACCGTGCCGGGGACACAACACACCCCCCCTTTACAAGGGGACACGCCGTGGAAGATGTGGCACAAGGACATGCTATGGTCTTACGGTTCCTTCCACAGCGTGGGGACATGGTAGAGCCCCCTTCACGGGGGTGTAGGGACACGACGCCTCTGTGTGGGGACCCAGCATGCGGTGGCTTGGCCACTTCACCAACCCCGTCCCTCAGCGTTCCTCGGCTGAGGCGGGACTAACTCACTGCTGGAATAATGGGGCTGGGTTGAGCCCCCTCCTTCCCTGGAAATCCCCTGAGGGTGTCATCAGGGAAGCCCTGGTAGCCCTGCCCCAAGCGGGACACAGCCATACACGACTCCACGGCCACCCACAGTTCTTTGGCCACCAGAGGCTTACGCGGGGCTGTCCCCTCCCCGCCGCCCCCGGGGTTCGGAGCGGGTGTTTTGCCTGGAGGCTGCAGCCGGGGCACCGGCCTGCCCTGGGGCTGCAGCCGGGGCTCTCTTCCCCCAGATTCCCTCTTGTAGTCCGGGGGTGCTCCTGCACCCCTGCAAACACATCCCTGCCAACACCTTGTGACGGCCCCGGGACCTGCTGCCTCCTGCCACCAGCTGGAGAGGAGAAGCCAGCGGGGACTGCCGGGAAGGGGGACTAACCCCCCATCCATGGCAGGGAACAACTGCCCGGGGCTACCGGAGAGCAGCCAGTGCCCGGAGCCTACACCTGTCCCTTGTCCCCACACCATCCACGCCACTGCCCTGGAGGCTCCCGGTGAGCCCCAGCCATGTAGGCACAGCCTGGGGCTCCACTGACGGCCACCATCAACATGCAGCAGGGCTACGCTGCCGTCCTATGTGAGTACAGCTGGGGGACAGGGGGGATTGCCTCAATAGTCACCTCAGTGGGTGTCCCTGAGGGGGCTGATGCCACTGGCTTTGGCTGCCCAGGTGTCCTGGCTGTGCTGGGGCTGGAGGCTGCAGCGCCAGGCGAATGCGAGCTCACCCGCCTGCTCCAGGACAAGCTGCAGTACGAGATGCGCCTGCAGTACATGGTAACCCCAGCTTTGGGAGGTGGGGGGACACGTGGCATTGCAGGGCCCCGGTTTGCTCCAGGGGGGACACGGGAGGGCAGCACCCACTGCTCTACAGTGGCCGGGTGCTGGGTGCTGTGTTTTTCACCAGGGACAATTTGTGCCAAATTGTGCCCAGAACTACTGCTCCTGGGGGCTGACCACACCAAAGGGCTTTTGCGTTGGCTCCCTGGTGTCACGCTGAGGCTGGCAAGGATGTCCCCATCACTTTGCCCCTTGCTAGCCCCCATATTCTTCCTTGCCTTTCCAGAAACACTACTTTCCCATCGACTACACAGTCCAGGTCCAGTACGAAGAGGTGCTGAGGCCATCCAACATCACCCGCCTGGTAAGAAGGTGGCAGGGGAGAGTCCCGTGATGGGAGCACTCCAGGGACCCACGGGGGCTGCATGGCTCTCACCGTCTTCCCCTTTAGCGCAACGGGACAGTGTCGGAGGCAGCACTGCGGTACCTCTGGTTCCATGTCAGCTCCCAGGCGGTGCTGCGGATCCGTGAGGTGCTGCCAGAGAAGCACCCATCCTGGAAGTACACCCAGGAACTCTGGCAGCTCTTTGATGCCCTGGGCGAGGAGTACAGCAAGTACCGGCAGGTGAGGATCCCCCGGGCCCCCCTGGCACCCCAGCCCAGCCGCCCATCACGCACTCGTGTGTTGGGAGGACGCACCCAGCCATGAGCACCCGGGAGGGGACAACACGGGCATGGACATTTTCCCTGGATGTGGGTTCTGGGGAAGGACTGACGGGGACAGGGTGCAAGGGCAGAGGTTGGGAGCGGGGTGAGGGGGCGTGGGGTAAGGCCAGGAGAAGCCTCACATCTGGCATTGGTGGTTCAGTGGTAGAATTCTCGCCTGCCACGCGGGAGGCCCGGGTTCGATTCCCGGCCAATGCAATAGCTGTATCCTTTTGTTGCCAGCAACCCCTCCCCCTTGGGGGACCAGCAGACCTGGGGAGGGGGAATGGGAATGTCGCACACACCGACCTCCGTCACGGGGTGGTATTACCACGGCCGGCGATTGCGCGGGATCAGGCAGAAGGTGCCCATGAATTCATCCCTCTTTTCCCGGTGACGGTCCTGCTTCTCTGCCCAAGCTTCTGCTGCCTCGATGGAGCTGCTGAACCCCGAGGCAGTTGCATTTGGGTGCTGGACACAGCTGTGTCACCAATGTGAACCCGACGTGTGGCTGGGTTGTGCTGTGCCACGGGGCAGGTTCTGCAGCCCCTCTGAGGAGAGAGTGAGCTTTGCTCGGTTGTCTCATCAGAGTTAACTCTGAAGGCTGCTGACAACCCGTCCTTGCTGTAGGTGATGCGAGGCAGCGGGGAGCGGCGTTCCTATGGGCTGGAGGCGCGGTGTGAGAGCTGTGTTGGGGTGCTCTGAGAGGGTGTTCAGAGCTGACAGGGCCTGTCCCTGCTGCTCGCACCCCGCTGGGTTTGGGAGTGTGGGGGAGGGCTGGGATGGTGTGCACATCTGGCATTGGTGGTTCAGTGGTAGAATTCTCGCCTGCCACGCGGGAGGCCCGGGTTCGATTCCCGGCCAATGCAACAGCTGTAACTTTTTGCACCCTTTGCATCCTTTGGCGACTGCCAGGGTGCCCGTGGAATAGCGCAGAGGTGCTCCCGTGGATGCTCCCTTGGGCATCGCTGTGCCCTCGGGGCCGACTCTGTCGTTTGTGTGGGTACTCAGGCCCCGAGGGTGGCAGCAGCAGCTCTGCCTGCAGTGAGTATCCCGGGTTTGGTGGCACTGGGGAGGAGTGAGAGGAGATGGTTTGGTGACTGACCACCTCAGCTGGGAGGCAGGGAGGGACACTGGCTCAGTGACATCAAGGGGTGCTATATCGGTAGCAGTGAAGGTCCCTGGTTTAGGAGCCGTGGGAGATGCTGGTTCCTGTCAAGGATGCCCAGCCGCGGAGACAGATGGCAGCTGTGGGCAGTTCCCCATCTGGCATATGTGGTTCAGTGGGACAATCATTGTGCTCCTCCTCAAAAGGCAGGGTTTGGTTCCTGGTTAGTGCAGCTCAGTGTCCTGCCTTTCACCTCTGCAGCCCCCAGCCCCTCCACCTTACTTGGGCTCCATGCAGCCACGGCGTGCTGTAGCTGGGAGATGCTGCTGCACCCCAAGGCAGAGGTGTTTGGGTTCTGGATGTGGGTGGCCTGTCACGGCTGTGTCACCAATGTGAACCCGAAGTGTGGCTGGGTTGTCCTGTGCTACAGGGCAGGTTCTGCAGCCCCTCTGAGGAGAGAGCGAGCTTTGCTCGGTTGTCATCAGAGGGTTAACTCTGAAGGCTAATGACAACCCCTCCTTATTGGTGATGTGTGAGGCAGCAGAAGAGGCGCTTCCATGGGCTGGAGCCGCGGTATCAGAGCGGTGTGTTTAGGGTCCCGTGTGTGTGTGTGCATGTCTGTATCTCTGTGTCTGTGTGTGTGGTGTGTTCACAGCCAGCCGTGCCTGCCCATGTCGCACTCACTCTGCCGGATTTGGGAGCGTGGGGCCGTGCCGGGAATAGCCTCACATCTGGCATTGGTGGTTCAGTGGTAGAATTCTCGCCTGCCACGCGGGAGGCCCGGGTTCGATTCCCGGCCAATGCAACAGCTGTATCTTTTTGCACCCTGGTGTCTCTGTGGGACCACGGGGACTGCCCTGGGTGCCTGGAGGGATCACACACCCTCCAGCACATCTGTCCCCCCGTGTAGACGCGAGGAGTGTCATTGTCGGGGGAACAAAGCCAGGGCACCTTGGTGATTCCCGGGGGACTTGGTGGCAGAGAGGAACCCTGCCTTATGGGCAGTGACTGTCCATGGTTCAGTGACAGTGAGGGTTCCTGGTGTGACAGCCGTGACAAGGGTCTTTGGCTCTGTGGCAGTGAGGACCCCTGGCCCAGGGCAATCGGGCTTGCATGGGTCTGTGGGGTGCTGCCATATCCAAGAGGCGGCTGTGTTTGGGTTCTGGATGTGGGTGGCCTGTCACGGCTGTGTCACCAATGTGAACCCGACGTGTGGCTGGGTTGTGCTGTGCCACGGGGCAGGTTCTGCAGCCCCTCTGAGGAGAGAGTGAGCTTTGCTCGGTTGTCTCATCAGAGTTAACTCTGAAGGCTGCTGACAACCCGTCCTTGCTGTAGGTGATGCGAGGCAGCGGGGAGCGGCGTTCCTATGGGCTGGAGGCGCGGTGTGAGAGCTGTGTTGGGGTGCTCTGAGAGGGTGTTCAGAGCTGACAGGGCCTGTCCCTGCTGCTCGCACCCCGCTGGGTTTGGGAGTGTGGGGGAGGGCTGGGATGGTGTGCACATCTGGCATTGGTGGTTCAGTGGTAGAATTCTCGCCTGCCACGCGGGAGGCCCGGGTTCGATTCCCGGCCAATGCAACAGCTGTATCTTTTTGCACCCTGGTGTCCCTTAGGGGACCTTGGTGACATCCTGGTGAACTGTCCCTGCAGACAGATGTGGAGGCGGTGGTGGCCGATCTGGTGAAGCTGATCCACAGCGCGGGCGCTGAGAGCCGGAGCAAGGCTGTGCGCCCCAAGGCACTGCTGGACAACTGCCTCAAGGTCATGCGGATGCTCTACGGGGTGCCCTGTGAGTTGGGGATCAGGGTGGGAGGCCTGACCTTGGGGAACGCAGGTGCCACAGAGGGGGGCCCTGTCCCACACCATGGCACCTGTTCCCTCTATTCAGGTCGGTGGGAGTCCGCCTAACACTGCAGAAGACCCCTCACTCGACACCTCCTTGCCCTGGAGCCTTGGATGCTGCCTCTGCTCCTCCCAGAGCCCCATGGGGGGTTCCCAAGGAAGGTGCAAAGGTGGGACAAATGCCGCCCCACCTGGGACCAAACACTACCCCTTCCAGGACTGTGGGACTGTTTATGGCTGTGGGGTCTTGTCCATCCAATACGTCTGGCACCTTTTGCATGGGTGTGGGGTCAGACACACCCCCCGTGGCAGGCAGCTGTTAGGGGGACATGCAGCCTTCCCTGCCCACAGGGCAGGTGAGGGCATCACCCTGTTTCTCTCGATTTGTACTTTTTCCTCAGCTTTCATTAAACACCAGTTAATTCTCTAGCATTGCAGCTCAGCTTCCGACTGGGTCCCGGGAGCCTCCAGCCTTACCCAAAATAAAGGACCAGCAAAGAGAACCCCACTGCCTCCACTGCCTCCTCTTTTGGGGTGTCAGCCGCCTCCCTTGCCGCGGTGGGGGAGAGACTCACTCTGATAAAGGGACCCCTGCCAAGCTGCCTCCGTCAGCCCCGGCTGCTTCCCCGGCAAGGAAACATCTGGATTTGTTTGTTGTGCTTGGCGGCGCGGTGCAGGCGGCACACCAGAGGGACTGGGGCTGCCTGGCTGCCTCTCCCCTTTACAGCTTAGTTCATTACCTTCATCAGCTATTAGAGACCTTAATTGGTGTATTCCCGGCTGAGGGCTGCTTAGGCTCATGAGTCCATGGGCACTGCAGCATGAGTGGAGACGATGTCTTCCTCCTCCTCCTCCTACTCCTGTTCCTCCTCCTCCTCCTTTTCCTCCTCCTCCTCCTCCTCCTTTTCCTCCTCCCTTCAAGCCTTCATGCCTAGTGATGATTCCTGTTTATATAAATCCCACGCAGAGCTCATATAAAACCCACCAGCGATGATCCACTGCCTCATAAAGAGCTTTAACTAGAGGGACCCTTTCTCCCATCCCTGCTGGCTTTAACAGAGCTCCTGTGTGGTCCAGGGACCCACCTAGGGCTGCCTCAGCCCTCGGGGCTGAGCCTCAACCTCCCACTCCCTTGTGTCAAGTGTGGGAATGATCCTTCATCCTCCTCCACTTTTCAGTCGGAAAACTGAAGCTCTCCCTGCAAAATGACCCCTGCCAAGCTTCCCAGAGCATCCCCACAGCAATGGGCGTGCCAAAACCCTGCGTGTCCAGCCCACTTGAGATATCGTGCATTTTCTTCTGATCCCTCTTTTGAGAGATGGCTTCAAAAATGTCAGCTAAGAACCTCTACAGGAATGCACTTACAGGATGGGGAATGGGATCCTGTTTACAATATCCCCTGGTGTACCATGAGGGATGGATTCAAGGAGGGTCGGCCCAGGATGCCCTGCCCAGGTCTCAAAAAACATCTTTAGGCATGTGCTGAGACTTGGGAGATCTCCCGCTGTGAAACCCCCCAGCTACTGGAATAGGAAGAATCTTTGCTGGCCTTGAACCAGTAAGAAAAAAGCCTGGCAGCATCCTTGGGGTGGGCATGGAAGGGCAAGCTGCTTTTGGGGTGGGGAGGCTCAGCAGGACAAGGGCTGAGTTTGGGGACTGTTTGAGATGTGCCCATAAGCAGTATGGCTTCTGATCCTAGAGTGAGGATGCCCAGGGGGTTCCCTTGGCCCCAGGGGATGCCTTGGATTCAGGACCACACTTGGAGCATCCTTCCTTATGCTGCTCTGGACCAACTCAGCATCCCAGGCTGGGGGGGCAGCAAACCCATCTCTCACCCCCCAACCCATGTGTCCCTGCTTCTATTCCCCTGCCCACACCACACCCTCCCTCTCCGAATCAGAGTGAGCCTGTAAATGGCAATTCATTGACTTTAATTGGTTATTTAAGCTCAGTGGGCGGGTGCTGCTCTCACCAGGGCAGCCTCTGCCCTCTCCAGTCCCAGAAGGTGCCATTGCTGGTGGCCGAGAGCTGGGCCAGCAGCTGCAGGACTCCCCGCACGCTCTCCTCCTCCGTCACCGGGCCCTGCCGCACCCAAGGGCAAGGGACAAAGTGAGCCAAGATTCTTCATCCCAACACCCCTAATCCCACCCATGGTATGGTGGAATGCCAACTCTTGCTGGGTTGGTTTGGGAGCAGCTGAAGATGCTTTAGCAGCCAAGGTATGTGGCCTTGCACAAATTGATTGTCCCTCATTTGAGTGCTGTAAAGACGGAGGTTAATTTTTTCATTCCCAGTTAAAAAGTGACACTTTTGTCAGCCAGATCAGGGTAAGGGACAGCTGAGTGCAGGGCCGGGGTGCCCTCTGCTGACACACGACCAGGATGGGAAAGGAAATAAAAAACAGGGAAGAAATTGGATGGTTTTGGGGGAGAGCCTGGAATTCTCCCTTTGCTGTGGTGGCACAGCCACTGTGGGACCAAGGGACTGCACGGGTGTGGGTGCCCAGGGAAGGGATGTCCACGGGAAGGAATGTCTGTGGGAAGGGATGCTTCCGGGAAGGGGTGGCTTTGGGAAAGGATGATCCTGAGAAGGGATGTTCATGGGAAGAAGTGGCCTTGGGAAGGGATGCTCCTGGGAAAGGATGCCCCCAGGAGTGGATGCCCATGGGACCTTGCTGAGTTAGCATCCCATCACTCACCATCCCCTGTTCCAAGGGAGGTGTCACATGTCCAGGGTCCACAGACACGCAGAGGATCCCTCTGCTCCCATACTCCAGGGCCAGGCACTTCGTGAGCATGTTCAGAGCAGCCTGGGAGGACAAATTCCCCACCTTACCATCACGATCTGGCAATGCCATGGCCAGTGGTGGGGGGAATCCCACAGGAAGTGACCCCCAAATTCCTCTCCATCCTTCTGCTGGTGGTACCTTGCTGCAGCGGTAGCAGATGTCCTGCCTCTCCTCCCAAGCCTCCGCAACCTCGATGGAGCCCATGATGCTGGAGATGTTGATGATGGCAGCTCTGCTGCAGCTCATCTCACGCTGCCCTTGGGCCTCAGCCGCCTCCTTCAGCAGGGGTAGGAAGGCCTGCAAGGGATGGGATCTTAGGCATCACTACCCTCTTTCTCCCTATTCCCAGTATCTGGGTCAGGGGTTGACTGTCCTCACCTGGCTTGTCTGCAGGGGCCCGATGGTGTTGGTGGTGTAGACGAGGCTCATGTTCTCTGCTGTCTCGGTGGCCAAGGTGCTGCGGCGCGTGGTGCCGGTGTTGTTAATCAGGAGGTTGAGGCCAGCACTTCCCACCTCCTCCTGCACCTTCCTGACTGCTGCCTTGATGCTGTTGGGGTCTGTCACATCTGCAAGGAGACAGGAGGGTTTGGGCACAGGCTGGTGGCCACAAGCCTGACGAGATGCTGTAGGTCATGGCAGGAGGCAACTCCCAACCACTGACCATCCTCCTGGTCCCATCATGACCTGGTTGAGCTGAGCCAAACTGAGGGATCCGCCTGCTTGGTGGCATTTCCTGGAGCCACCCACGGTCGCAATTAAATCCTGTGAAGCTTCATCCCCTTCCCGCCCCAGCACTTACCTAGAGGCAGGATCACGACGTTGGGAAAGCCCAAAGCCATCTCATTGACAGCCTGTATGGAGAAAGCAGGGGGAGGGGGTCATGTGGGGAAGCTCCCTGTGGGGGGGACCCTGCACCGTGCTGGGGTGGGAACAGGGGGGCCCCTCATGTCACAGCCGACAGGTTACAACGAGATCCAGTGGGAGCGATTTGGGGTGAGTCACTGCTTCTCTGCACCTGGCTGAGCACGGCAGCCTGAAAGCTCCCAGCAGCGATGCCCCTGGCACAGGGGCTGCCAGCAACCCCCCCAGCACTCCCCATCATGCACATACCTGCGCCAGGAGGTGCAAAATAAATTAAATACATACATATTTAATATATATATATAGCTATTTTTAGTATTTAATACATATCTATGTATTTTTGTTATATATACATATATATACAAATATATATACATATATTTATATGCATGCGTTTTTCAGTGCCATTCATTGTGCAGGATGCTGGCACTCAGCCTCCCAGTTCTAGGTGGGATGGTGGCAGCCCCAGGCACCATCCCAGAGCTGACTCCCTCCTGTCCCCCCGCGCCGGTGCCCTCCCTACCTTGCCCTGGGGGTCCAGGCAAGCAGCAAAGAGGTGCCGAGGTGGGCTGGGCTGCTCCAGCAACCCCTTCAGCAGCCCCAGGCCCAGCCCCCCATCGCAGCCGGTCAGCAGGACACTGCTCACACTGAGTCCCTCCATCCCCACTGCTCTCCACAGCCGGTTGTGCCACCCCAGCGAGGTTTGGCAATCGGCCTCAATAATCTGGGAGGTGGCAATGCTGTAGGTGCTGCTGGGATGGGTGGAGGTGGGGGGCACCGCCTGCACCTCCTCTTCTGGAGGGGATGGGGCAGCAGGATGCTCTTCTGCATCCCAGGGTCACCCATCACCTTGACCATGGGGTTTTCTCACTCCTCCATACCCCGAAACAACCATCCCCCTCCAGCTATGGGAATCCCAAAAGGGTGATGGGACCTTCCCAGCTGCCCCCCATCACCGGGGTGACCCCAGGGAACCAGAACATCCATAGGAGCGCAGGCAAGGCTATTAATTACAGTACAACCTTTATTAATACTGGAATCTTCACAGTGCATTCGTTACTTGTAGCAGTGACTATGGAAAACGGGGGAGGGGGGGAAAGAGGGGAATTACCACCAGAAAAAAAAAAAAAAAAGGAAAGAGGGAATGAAAGAAAGAGAAAGAAACTTGGCAGAGGAACAGGGAGAGGGGAAGCGGCGGCAGAGGCGGGAACACGAGGAGGGAAAATAAATTAAAAAAAAAGAAAAGAATAAGGACCAAGTTAACAACAGCACCAGAAAAGTTACTTCAGTCGAAAGACAGGTCAGTTTTTTTTCTTTTCCAAGGAATTTTTGTTTTCTGTACAAAATAAGAGACCCCTCCCCTCCCCCCAAACCCAAACATTTGTCACTTGGCATCAGCGGTTCTGGGCAGGAGAAGGGGAAAGGGGGAGAACTAAATTGTTATTCCTAACGGGGAGGGCTGAGGGGGCTGCGATGCGACAGACAGCAGGGGGGCGGGGGGTATGTACAGCGGGGGCCGGGGGGTTGTGCTTTCCTCCAGCTGCCGGCAGAAATCAGCTGCTTTGCTTGGGGGTCTGAGTCAAACCTCCTGTGCCCGGACCCACCTCCGAGAGGACCCTGCACTTGGTCTGTGGGTGCTGAGTGAGGGGGTTTGGAGGGGTTCCCAGTGATCCTTGTGGGGGGAGGGGGGCAAAGAGGAGGTTCAGCATCCTCAGTCCCTGCACCCTGGTGTTCCCCCAAGACAGAGGGGACTGCAATGCCTCTACTCCCCCACCCCCCCATCCCCCAATTCTTCTTCCCCCTGCCACCCCCAGCCCATTGCTTCTGCCCCCTGAAATGAGGCTGAGCTGTGTTGGCCCCAACCAGGCAGCTGGGGGGAATGGGGCCAGGGCCCCCCACTCCTGGTGCTCCTGGTGCTCCGTGGCTCCTGCCACGGCCCTGCTGGCACTGTCCTCTCCTGCTGCGGCTGGGGCCACCCACCTGCGCCTGGGGGAAAGAAAACAGAGAGGAGAGGGAAAGCAAGAGGGGAAAAGGAGAAGAGAAACAAAGGGAAAGAGGTGAAAAAAAGGAAAGGAGAAAAAGAGGAAAATAGAAGGGAGGTGAAAAAGAGTTAAAAAGAAAGGAAAAGAAAAAGAGGAAAAGAAGAGGAAAAGAAGAGGAAAAGAAGAGGAAAAGAAGAGGAAAAGAAGAGGAAAAGAAGAAAAATGGGAAACTGAAGAAAATAAGAAAAAGAGAAGGAAAAGCGACATAGAAGAACAAAAGAAAAAAATCAAAAGAAAAAAGCAGAAAAAATAAAACAGGCAAAAGAAGAGGAGAAAAGGAGAAAAAGAGGAGAAAGAGGGCCAAAAAGAGAGCACGTGAAGGAGGGATTTAGGGAGAGGGCAGGGCAGGAGGAGACAGAAGGGCAGGAAGCAGGGGGCACCGGGGAGGGACAGGGCAGCGGGTGCCGGCAGGTGGGGGTTCCCGGGGAGGCGCAGCGGTTGCCCCTGATCCATCGGCCGTGGCGGGCACGTCCCTGCTGGCCGGGGCGTCATCACGATATCCGCGGGGCCGACCTGTCATTGGTGACGGTCCTGCGCAGGCGCACCCCGCGCCGGATGGCCACCAGCATGTCTTCGGCCGGGGGGTCCATGGACGCTGCGGGGGGCGGCGCGGGGGTCTCCTCGCTGGGGCCGGACCCCACGAGGGCGGTGGGGAAGGGGAACTGGCCTTCCCCCAGGGCGTGGGCGCCGGCCACCAGCTCCCCGATCTTCTCCACCAAACTATGCCGGTTGGCAGCCAACTGTTGGTCCTCCTCTTCCTCAGTGGAGAGGTGCTGGCTGGCCCCGGGGTAGACAGAGATCTCCATGGCACCGCCACCCCAGGCAGTATTGGGAAGGCTCAGCCGCTTGGGCGAAGCTTTGGCAAAATCCAGGGGGTTCGGAGAGGCATCATCAGCGTAGAAGACGCACTCTTCACTGCCCACCCGTGTAGGGCCGGCGTAGCCAGGGGAGTCGGGCACTGTGGGGGTCTTCACGGGGACAATGGGGGGTCGGATGGGGATGGGGCCAGCATTGGAGAGCGTACGGCGGACTGAGGGCTTGGTGGAGGGTGTGCGGCGGATGGTGGCCACTCCTGGGGTGGTGCCGGCTGGCAGGTTGGTGCCGGTAGGCAGCCCGGCGGTCGAGGCAGGACGCTTGGTCTGGATCATCCGCCGGTAGTTCTGGGCGATGTTGCTGTTGCGCGGGATGGTGGAGGACTTGTCGAAGTCACTCTGGGGGTCACACTCCACGTCACCGTTCACCGAGTAGCAGTCGTAGTCGGAGCCTGGGGAGGGAGCAGCACCATCAGTGTGGCTGGGGGGGCAGTGGGTTGCCAAGCCCAGCCATGCCATCAAAGCCAGCCCCAGCCACCTCCATCACAGCTCAACAACAACCAAATTCAACTGCCACGATCGTGACACAACCACTACTGTCCCAGTCATTGCTGGCACAACATGCTCAACATCAAACCCAAACATCACCATCGGAAGGCAACCACAATCACCCCAACCACCACGCTGAAATCACAACCAAGCCCAGCTGTCACCATTGCAACCACCACAGCCAGAGCCATCACAACATGATCACAGCCAATTTCCACCGCCACCACAATGTGCTCATAACTGGCTCAGCCATCATCATACCAACATGATGACAAATGTGGTTATTTGATCTCCAGCTACCAACTCTGTTGCCATCACCTACCATCTGCCACCACCTCCACCTGTACTCAGCCTCTGTGCACAGACACCACCACAAACCACCACCTGTTACGGCACTTCCTGGCACAACTGTACCCACTGAGCCCCAGCTAACACCCAAATAACCAGGAAAAGCTGTGGTTATTTGTGGCACCCCACTGGCCCCTACACAGTATGACTACAGGCTGGTGCTACGACACCCAGAACACACACAGATGTGCCCCAGGACCACCAAAGCTTCTGCTGTCCCCTTCCCCACTCTGTTGAAAGTGCAATTTCAGGTGGTCCTAGGTACCCCCAGTGCAGGTACCTTGAGAAGGGATGGTGTCCTCGGAGCAGGAGGGGGTGGTGGTCTGCGTGCTGTAGCCACTGGAGTACTGCAGCGAGTCCCGGCTGCTCTTCTGGTGCTCCAAGCTCAGCCCACGGGTCAAGACCATGGCCAGGTCGCTGGCGGCAGGGGACACCTCCTCCCCATGCTGTGGGGGCAAGGGGCACTGTCAGCACCCTGGTTCCTCTCTTGGGAGCCCCCAGGAGCCCCCCACCTCTGTGCCCTCCCTGCCACAGCCAGTACCTTGGCAGCAATTGTAGCTGGTGACATCCGGGGCCTGGGAGCATCCTCGCTGCCGATGCCTGGGTACCCACCAGCAGGAGAGCCCATCTCGGCTTCCCGCAGGTGCTCCACGCGGTCCTTGCGCCGCTGCAGGGTAGGGACCACCGGCTGGTCATAGGGGCTGGCCTTGGACCAGTCCTGCAATGGGCAAGGCATGCGGTTCATGCTGGTGACACCAGGACCAGGAGTGGGGCAGGAGGGGTCTCAAGCTGATGTCCCCCTGATGCCATGAAGATTTTTTGCCTTTTCTTTTATACCCCTGTTACACCTTTTTTACAACTTCTGTATTTTTAGTGCTTTCTGCCTACATTCTTGGACTTGTTTGTCAAGCTGAGAGGCTAAACATTTTAGAAGCTTCGTAGGTAGAGGATAGTGTGCCCCAGACCCCAAGGTCCTCTCCAGAACACATTCTGTAAACTAAGATAGAACCATCCAGGGGAAGGCTCCTTGGGGAGGGGGGCTCATTCAAGCCTCTCATTGGGGAATTTTTGATAGATATGCTAATTAGTAACACCTATAATGTTATACCAGATCTTTTGTGGGTGTGCATTGCAGTGTGCATTTCGGTGCATTTGACCTGGACGTGTGCACCTAAGGATCCTTAAAACAAATACCAAGGTAAAACCCCTTTTCCCCTTCTAACCCTGTTTGACTCTTGATTTTAAGACCAGGAAAAGGCACCACCCCATGTCAAGCCACGGGTGCTGCTCAGGATGCTCTGCCCCATGCAGGAAGGGAAAGGAGGGTCTGAGGGCTGAACCCCATGAAGTGAGGGGGGAACCACGTGTGAAACACAACCCTGGTGGGATGGCAAGGACTAACCGAGGTGGGGGAGCTGCACTCGCTAACTGACTGGCAGGTTTCGGAGGCCTCTGAGGACGCCGAGCTGGAGGACTTCTGCTGTGCCGTGCCGAGCCGAGAGCCGGAGGGGAAGAGAAGAGGCAGTTAGCAAGCAAAGCCAGAGCCATGACCCTGGTTAGAGCTGAACCCACAGCTCCCCTGGCTGAGCGAGGCCCACAGCCCTCCTCCCTCTGGCAGCGGATGCAGGATGGCAAGCAGGATGCAACCTTGGCAGCAGGGTCAAGAACTGGGATGATGGACTGCCCCAACCCTTCTCCCTTCTCACCCCAAGCCATGCGGAGCCAACAGGTATTCTGGGGAACCTTGCTGGGTTGGTGATGCCAGGTTAGCATGGACAGGTGGGAATGGCAGCTCCCTGGGGATTCTGGACATCCTTGGCACTGGGGATGGTGCAGCATGAAGGGGAAGCTTTGCTCCATGCTGCCTGGTGGGTGACTGGCACAAACTGGGTATTATGAGGCTGCAGTGATTGGGAAACACCCTGTTCTCCTGGCATGGGGAGGGGGATACCTGTACCCCGTCCCTGGGGGAATTCATGGATGGGGTTTCTCTGCCGTGTGGCCCATGATGCCCCCAAGTATGGCAGAAACTCTCAATATTCCCAATATTTATTTCCCATGATGTCAACACAGCTGGAAATACTCCTGAGGGTAGGTCTCATCACCTCTGCACTGGGCCCTTGTGTCCCACCCAGCACCACCCACCCATTCTATGGTAGGGGAAACTGAGGCACAGAGGTGGGCAGCACTGACCACCCTCCCCGTACCTGGCTGGTGATGTCCGAGGGCATGGGGGAAGGTGGTTTGGAATAAGCGGCGTCCTGGGAGATGAAGCCGGAGTCGTGGGAGGAGACGCTGGAGAGGCGGGTGGTGGCGGCGGGGGGCTGCGCCAGGCTGCGGTAGCGATAGGTGGAACTGGGTGAGCAGGTCTGAGCCCCGCCGGGCCACGCCATGCCACCCTTGGCACTGCTAACGCTGCTGGGGGGGCGCCGGGGGGACGGGGACACGCCGGTGGGGAGGACAAAGGAAGGAAAAGAGAATTTAAGACAGAGGTTTGGAGGTGGCAGGATGGCCAGTGCCCTGCCACACACCACAACCTGGGGAAACTGAGGCATGTGGTCCTCCTGAGGTGTCCCTTCTCCTCCTGGGGTGGCCCTGTGGCAGGGAACAGGCTGGGGGACATGACAGAGGTGCTATGCTTGCCCCCAGACCCTCATGCACAGCTCACATCGTCCCCAGACCCCAAAGGACAGGGCATGTGTCAGGCCCCCATCCTGCCCCATAGATCCGCCAGTCCTGCCCAGTGCGCCAAGACCAGTTCCTCCATATTAATGGGAGCCACCTGCCCATATGGACATGAGAAGGTGGACATGCACCTTGTGAGCATCCCCAAAGGCCGTAAGCATCATCAGCCCACTGGGGTTAACGAAGAGGGCTGGATTTCCTGGCTGTGGTTGGGTGTGAAGCCCACCCCACCATACCTGCACATGCTGGACTTGCGGGAGCTGGAGCTGCTGGGTGAGGACGGGGGTGTCTGGTAGGACCAGCTGTAGTCAGAGCCCTTCAGGTCCTTGATCACCTGCAGGAAAGATGGGGTCTAAGTCCCCACAAAGATGCTCCCCCACTCCCCTGACCCCTGGCTCAGCCCTGCTGACCTGCTCACTGGCGGGTGGCAGCTTGTGGGGCTCAGCAGTGAGCACCACCAGGTCCTCGATGATGCCCTGCAGGTGGGTGATCTCTCCCAGCATGGTGAGCTCCCCATTCTGGGGACAGACAAGAGGGAGCATCAGCACCCACTGGGCAGCAGGAACAACCCCCGACCCTCTCGGTCCCCAGCACTCACCACCACGGGCTGCAGGAAGGTGATGAAGGTGCAGAAGCGGCCCCGCTCCTCGATGAGGGCTTTGCGGACCGCCTGCTTCTCCGTCTCCTCCAGCAGCAGGTACATGTCATTGACGTCCTGCAGTGCATTGTCCAGCTGGGGCTGCAGGTCGCCCTTCCCTGAGAGATGGGGCACTGTCAGTGCTGGGCTCCCCTGCTGCCCTCCCCAGTCTGCTGGCGGTCCCACTGCCAAGCTGAGGCCATTCCCCCAGCTTGGGGACATCACCCCATCCTCACACTCCAGCAGATACCACAAGTCTCCCACTGTGCCCATATCCCTGGAAGGTCCAGGAGCACCCTCACCCCACAGCAGCCCTGGGCAGGGGTCTCCTCTGCCACGCCATCCCCATCCCTGGCACTTGGGACCAGAGGACCCCTTGGGCTGTCACATGGTGGGGCTGGCATCGCCTCAGGATGTGGGGTGCAGGCTAAGCTAAGCTAAAAGCAAGGTGAGGGTGGGAACAGGGAGCGGATGGATGGACGGACAGACAGAGGCTGGGGAGACTGGGGGAGTAGATGAGGAAGCAGAGAGGGGGCCGGTGGTGGGGGGCAGCGGTTCACTTACCAAGTAGCTCTACAGGAAGGATGTGGAGGGGAGGGAAGAGAGAAGGAGACAGAGAAAACGTGTGAAAAGAGGCCAAAGGCTGGGGCGCATGCCCCGCCTCCCCGCCACCCCCGGGGCCATGCTGGCACCTCCCTTTCTGCAGGGGGGCAGCAGGACCCCCCTAGTGCCCACCCCCGCTGGGCAGTGCCACAGCCGGGATACCTGCCCTGGCTGGGGGTGCTGCGGAGGGGCTGGTGGGGGCACCCCCCAGGAGACCCCCCCCTCACCTTTGCGAGCCTTTTTCTGGAGCTTGAGGGTGTCAGAGGACTTTTTCTTGATCTCATGGCGTGCTCGCTTGTACTCTGGGGGCACAGAAGTGCTGTCAGAGGGGACCCCGGCCCAGCAGTGCAGCCACCCTGCACGGACCCATCCTGTCCCCCCCGTACCTTTTGCATGGTCCTTGTCCAGCTGGTTGGCAGTTTTCTTCCAGTCCTCAATCCTGTCCTGCAAAGGGTTTATCAGGCTCTCCATGAGGGCGCTGGAGCAGGGAGAGAGAAGCAGAGAGTGTGGAGAGCGCCGGAGCCAGCGGGGAGCCATTCCCCATCCCAGGCCCAGCCCACACCCAGAATCTCCTTCTTCAGTGAGGGATGAGCCCGGCCAGGCTGTGTCACCAACACCTGTGGGTTTGGAGGCAAAGCTGATCCTGGTCCCACTTACTTGGTGAACTGCCGGAGCTTGGCCTCGATGCTGCGGTGCCGCATGCACATCCGGGTCAGCGCCGAGCCAATGTCCCTCGTGGCACCTGGTGGGGAGCAAAGCGCCGCTGGCAAGGGGCAGGAATGCCCCCACACCAGTCCCAGCCCAGTTTGTACAGTGGGAACAGGGTGGCTCATGACAGGGATGATCAGTGCTGGGATGCACTGGGCATTGGGACACTTTGGGTAGAGGGGTGGCTTGTTTTTTCCCACGATAAATCCACAAAATAAATAAAAGATCAATAATACATGAAACACTAAATATCTCTTCTGGAGGTTCTGAACCCACTCCCATTTTTTCCTGGATTGTCTTTAATTTGGCACGGGGGGGTCAGGGAAAGGAAGGGATGAGGTACCCCTGGCTTAGTTCCAGGCAAATCAGCTCTGTCCCACACCTCCAGCCACAATCCCGAGTGAATAAAAAGGGAGTCCAAATTCCTCGGGGGGGATATTTGCCAGCAGCAGAAAGCAGGAGCATCCTTTTTAGGTGAAACTCCTGTTAACTCTGAAGCCTAAGGATGGCCACATGGTGGCAGTGCTGCTGGCAAATCCCAGGAAAACCAGCAATCAAAAATCCTTGGGTGCAAACTAAGGAGCGACATTCAGCCTTTTTCTCCCCTAAAAAAGCCTCCAAATACACTTCCCACCCTTTTGCAGGAGTCTTGGACGCCCCTCAGTCCCGCAGTGCTACGGAAATAGGGGAACCCATGGGCCAGAGCCTTCCCTGCACTGGGGTTGTCTCCTAATCCAGCTCCTAATGCTCTTATCCCAGCTCCTGCTGCTCCTAATCCGATTCTCATGCACTGTGTGCAAGGGCAGCAGCCAGCCCCCACCCAGTGCCTCAGTTTCCCCATGCTGCTGCTCTGCCTCCCACCCCCCTCAAAAAGCCCTGCAGGTATAGCAGCACTACAGGGTGACGCTGACTCCTGTTGTGCTGGTCCCCAGCTGTCCCCAGCATCGCTCCTGTGCCTCCCCCTTGCTTTGGCTGCCTGGGCTGGCAGGGAGCTGGGGGAGCCCTAATCCCCCTGGTGCAGTGGGCTAGTGGGTTTGGAGGCAAAGCTGATCCTGGCTCAAGCTGCTGCCTCCACCTCCTCCTCCACCTCCTCCTCCTCCTCGCATGGCTCCAGATGGCCTGGATGCCGCCAGTCTGCAAACCAGCCCAGGACCATCTGCTTGGCAGAAGCCAAGCGGTGGGAAGTGGCTCCTCGTTGCCAGCGGGCACCCGGAGAGGGTCCGGGGATCCTTCCCCCTCACCCCCCAACAGTATGGGGGACCCCGCATGCAGCCTTGGCTCTTCAGGCACCTCCCTGCCGAGCTGTGGTTTGTCCCCAAAACAGTCGTGCTTGGACTCCTGAATTTCCCTCCAGTTAATTCCCCTTCCCTGGAGACCCCCAGACCAGCCGGGACCCCCCCATGGAACTTCCCAGGTGGGTGCCAGGGACAAGGCGGGTGGATTGTGCATCCTGGGGGGCAGAGATGGGTGCAGGGGACCACGGCATGGGGCTGAGCCACCCTGAATGTCTCAGCCCCACCAGAAAATGTGGCTAAGCACCCATGGGTGGTGAGGAGCAGCACCCACGTGGGTGCCCACCTCCTTCCCTCTCCCCACTCCACCTTTCCAATGCTGCTTCCCAGGGAATGCTCCACCTTGGTGTGGGAACAGGTTGGGCATCTCTCTGGATGGTGAAGCTGCTGCTTGAAGTCCACCCCAGCAACGTGGGCAGGGGACACCCCACAGGGGACACTCACCACCTGTCCCCCTACCCAGACAAGCCTGGGGGCACCCGCCCCTAGGAGAGAGGACCCTACCTCGGGTGTTGGTGGCCATGTCGGCCACTTTCTGGAAGGCATCCAGGAAGGCAACTGCGGCCAGCACCGTGGTCCTGGGGAGGAGAGAGCGAGGGGGGAGCTCAGTGGGTGCGGGACACACTGGGATGTGCCACCAAGGAGGGGGGTGGCCCATGTCCCACCCTGCCTTGGCCACTCACCTGAGCTGGGAGTGCAACTTGGTGGCCTTCGAGTTGAAATCCTCCCATATGGGGTAGGAGCTCTGCAAGGAGGAAGGGTGATGGTGAGAGACAGAGCCCCTCGCTCCCTGCACCACTTCCCCAGACAGGGCAGGCCCCCCCTTCACTGGTGCACAGACAGAGCAGCTCAACAGCTTCTCTGATGGCTAATAAAGGCTGACCACAACCCTTTTCCCTCCTGTTTTTTTCCCTTTCCAGTCTGGCCACCCAAACTTATAGACTATGGAGACCTCAGGATTTTGAGTGATCTCCTCCTCACAGGGGTCAAGGTAGGTTATTATAGGTTTGGGAATTTGAGGGGGTGAAATGGAAAACATTTAAGACCCTTGCTAGCAGTAGAGGAGACACTCCCAGCTTCCCCACAAAGCACTGATGGCCAAACCCACCGTCAGGGAGAGCTCCAGCCCCACAGCCAGGAGCCCCAGTCCTCACCTCCCCTGAGCCCAAGGACCGACAGGGCAGAAAGGGAGGTCGGGGTCCCCCCAACCCTGAATGGGGAAGTTGTGTGGGGACAGGGACAGGACACAGGTACTTGGGAGGCCACCCCAGTGCTGTCCGAATGAGGCCACTCCAGTGCCATCCCAGCAAGGCCATCCGTAAAAGACCAGTCCCACTGCCCTTGTGGTGAGGCTATTCCAGGGCTGTCCTGGTGCCACCATTCCAGTGAAGTCATCCCCGGGCATTCCCAGTGCCACTATTCCAGTGAAGTCATCCCACGGCAGTCCCAGTGCCACCATCCCAGCGAGGCCATCCCAGGGCTGTGCTGGTGCCACCATCTCAGCGAGGCCATCCCAATGCCACCGTTTCAACAAGGTCATCTCAGCACTGTCCCAGTGAAGCCAGTCCCAGTGATGCCTCAGAGACGCCAGTCCCAGTAGACCATGCTGGTGCCATTCCAGTGAGGTCTCTCCCAGTAATGCCAGCTGCAGCGCCATCCCAGCAAGGCCATCCTGGTGCCATCACAACAAGGCTGATTCTGATCCACCAGACAGCGAGGCTGTCCCAGTGTCACCATCCCAGCAAGGCTGGTCCATGTTGTCCTGGTGAGGTTAATCCTGGTGCTGTCCTGACAAGGCCATCCCAGTGTCAGCCTTGCGTGCCCAGTACTGGTGCCATCATTCCAGAGAAGCTATGCAGGTGCCACCACCCTGGCAAGGCGATTCCAATGCTGTTCCAGTGAAGCTGGTCCCAGTGCTACTGTCCCAGCAAAGCCATCCCAGTGGGGCCAGTCCTGGTGTCACCATCCTGGTGAAGCCATGCCAGTGCTGCCATCCTAGCAAGGTCAACCCTGGTGCTGCTGTCCCAATAACAAAATCCTGGTGCCATTCTGGTGTTGCCATCCAATGGCAGTGATAGGCATCTGTAAACTCCCCTAGGGCAGCCACCAGGGGACATGTACATCACCACACATCTCCATGGGCACTATGGCTTGGTGGCAGCCCTGGGGATGAGGTTTGCACTGAGGGGGCATGGGACCAGCCTAGCATTGTTTCTGGGGACCATGAAAGCCACTATTTCTTCATGAGTCAGCAAAGAAAGAGTTTGAGGGTGCCACTTCACACACCACTTGTGGCAGTGCCCCGCTGGTTGTGGGTCCCCAGGGACTGTCATTGCCAGAAGGCTGGGCCACCATTCCTGGGCTACTGCCCCCAGGCCACCTTCCTCGGCCACCCTGGGCAGGGCAAGTGAGGCTCCCCTGTAGAAGGGAGCAGGTTGTGATGGCCCAGACCCCCTGTGATGCCAGGCATGAGGAGGATGGGGAAGAGGACAATGGGGACAAGGACATGCCAAGGTCACTCAGGGACGCTGAGCACGCGAGGAGAGGCAACAGGAAGGAAGCCAGCTTGGGGACTGTCACCAACAAACAAATCCTCCCCACCACAGGCCAATGGGTGCTGAAAAAGCCACCCGCCACCAAAATAAGGTCCCTTTGCCCTCTGACCAGCACAGGGGTCCCAGCCATAGGACCATATGCACATCACTGCCCTTCAATGCTGGCAGTTTCTCAAGCAGAGAGTTACTTGTCCCCCAGTGCCTGTGCCAGGACACCCACGTGGCTGGGCGATGGGGACAGTGCACCCTCAACTTGGCCAGGGCGGTGCAGGGCACGAGCTGAGCCCCAGCTGTAGTGTGGTAGGGTTTTCCTTCTTTTTCATCATTTTTCTTTCATCTTTCCCACCTTCAAATGGTGTGAAACTGATTCCAGGCTGGTCTCCTCGGGTGAGGAGTTCCCAGTCCCACCACATCCGGATGGTGCTGGGCATGTCACTGGGAGGTGACAACTCTGGGCTGGCCTTATCCCTTCTGAAGTTTCAGCAGGGGAATGGGGAAACTGAGGCAGGGGCTGCCCCCACCTCCCCCCTAGGAGTGTAGGACTCAGACTGACTCCTGTAGACTCCAGGAGGCTGCCTGGAGAGGGTGGCTGGGGTGATGGCATTTGGGGGAGGGAGCTGATCACCCCAGCACCCGTTTCCCACCAGCCCTGGATCCCACTGCCCTGGGGAGAGCTGGGATTTTCTCCCTGGAGCTTTTCTCCCGGCCCTGTGCCAGAGTCCGGCTGCAGAGCCACCACTGCCCCTCGAAGGGGTTAATCTCCTTCTCAGCAAGGCTTTTATTTTTTTTTTTTTATCCCCCCTCCCCTGCTTTGGCAATGACAGCATTGTCTGGACGGGTCTGCAGCATGAAGAGAGGAAGAGGAGGAGGAGGAGGAGGAAGAGAGCTTTTGCCTCCCAAAAATGATGAAGGCTAAACCCCACCGCTGGAGCTGGCTGTGGGAATTTCGGCCCCCCGAGACGAAGAAACATGGCTGGTCCCCCCCTCCTCACTCAGCCCCTACTCAGAAATACCCCCCAGCATTTTTAATTTATTTTTTTGAAATGAAAACAAACAAAAAAAAGGTTTTTTTTTAAACATGGCCCCATCCTGCTCCCAGAGAGGGTGGAGGCAGTATCCTCTCCCTGGGTTAGGAAATGGGATCAAGGAGCTGGGAGACCTTTTTGATCCATTGGTGTCAACCCCACTGGGTCCAGCAGAAATCCACCCTGGGCATGGGGGGGGGGCAGGGACAACGCAATGCCTGAAATGGGTGGCAATGCCCAGTGTGGGGCCAGTGGTACCTGGCAAGGGGCAGTGATGACTGGTCAGTGTCACCCAACAAGGGGCTCCGGCACCTTGGGATGGATACAGGGCTGATCCCCAGTATGGGCTCCAATGCCCAGCGCAGGGCCCTGACGCCCATTATGGGATGGATGTGGGGCTCTGGCACCCAGTGCCATGCTCTGACACCCAATGTGAGACCTCGATGCCCGACATGGAGCTCCGATACCCAGTGAAGGATAACAGGGCAGATATAGGGCTGCAACACCCAGAACGGCTCCGACAGCCAGTGACGGATCTGGGGATGATGTGGGGCTGCAATCCCCAGGATGGAGCTCCAGTATCCAACGGTGGATATAGAGCTGATGGGGGGCTGAGATCTCCAGGGCTCTGATGCCCAACACAGAGCTCCGATGCCCTGTAAGGGGCTGATGTGGGGCTCTGGCACGCCGTGCCGGGCTCCGACAGCCGATGTGGGACCCCCACACTCGCTGCGGGGCTGGTGTTCGGGCTCCGATACCCGATGCGGGGTTCCAAGCCCCATGTCGAGGCCGGGTAGCAGAAGCCCCGGTACCCACCGCGGGACCGGCACCGGCGGCGCGGGGGCTGCGTGGGGAAGCGGGGTGATGGGGCGGTGGTGCGGGGGGACCGCTGTCACGACAGCAAAACCGGGGTGCGGGGGGTGGGGGCATGTCCCCTACCTTCATGTCGTTGATGATGGCTTGGAAGAGGCCGCCGAGGGCTCCGCACTCCTTCTCCGCCGTCTCCATCGCGGCGCTGCGGCAGCCCGGGGCGGGCGGCGCCGCCGGGGGAGGCCGCGGCGGCGGGCCAGGCTCAGCGGCGGCGGGGGGCGGGCGGCGCCCGGGCGGCGGCGGCGGCGGCGGCGGGGGGGGCACAGCGGCGGAGCGGCGGCGGAGCCGGGCGGGGCATCGCCCCCCTGCCTCCTTCCCTCCCTCTCTCTCGCCCTCCGCGGGTGCTGCGCGGACCCGCCGCCCCCTGGCAGCGGCGCGGAGCGGGGCGCGGAGCGGAGCGGGGCGCGGGGAGCTCCGGCCCGGGGCGGCGGCGGGGGCGGGGCGGGGCGGGCGCTGCGCGGCACATGCGCCGCCCGCCGCGGGGCCGGGGGCTGCGGGCGGAGGGGGGGGGGGATGCTCGGTGTCAGCCCCAGGGATGCTCCGGGAGCGGCTGCGGGTAACCCGGAGGACGCGCAGGGATGACGGAGCGGGGGGCAGCCCCGGTGGTTCTCGAGGATGCTCCGGGGGGGGTGGGGTGGGGTGGGGGTCGGGGAGCAGCGCCGGCTGTCCCAGGACTACAGCGGAGGGAGACACGGAGGGTGCCTGGAGATGTGGGACTGGTGGGGCCAGCACCGGGGTTTGCTCCCGAGGCGGCGGAGAAACCCCCAGGGATTATCTCGGGGTGCTGGGTGAGGAGCAGGAGAGCTCCAGGGAGTATATGAGGACACTGCACTTGGAGATGCCATGGGATGGCCGGGGGCAGTCCCAGAGCTCTGGAGGTGCCGGGGGTGGATGCTGCGTCTCCCCAAAGGGTATTTGACCCCCACTGCCTTCCTGACCCTCCAAGATGTGCTGGAGGCTGAAGTCCCTCCGCAGTACTTACACGACAGCTCTGAAATGTCTCAGTGCACTCGATTATCAGGCAGCCATGGGAAAGGCATGGCCGGCCAGCAGACAAACCCTTCCCACAGCTATCCCGAGGCCCCAGCCCCAGCCTCCCGGGATCTGGGGGTGCCAGGCTGAGCCCCAATAGACCTCTCTACCCCTCGCAGAGCAATGACACTCAGTTGGGGCAAGGGTTTCAGTGTGAGCCACCTATTCCCCCTCCTGCCAGAAAAGTAGTCCTGATCCCATGCCGATGATGCCCACACTGCTCTGGACGGCGTTGGTCAAGAGCCACCCATAAGGAAACAATTATGGCTCAGCACTCCGGCAGCCGGCTGGAATTTCTCTCCATAAACTCAGTCCCTCAGTGTGGAAAGAGGCTGCTCAGCAGCAACGAGCTCAGCGGGAGTGAGGCAGAGACTGCCCTGGCCCACACTGGCAATGAGCCGGGGGTCCAGCAACAGGTACACCCCAGCACCCCGAGAAACTGGTGGGCTTGAGAAGCCATTGCTCGCCTATCCTGGAGGGCTGGCTGTTAAAATTAACCCGCCGTGACTGGGTCTGGAAAGCCCGTTCCCGGGAATGACAGGAATGTCTTTATCCTGGCCAAAGCAGCGCCGGTATGGGGCTGTTTGGGGAACCCACTGCCAGAGACAGTCTTTGTTGTAAACAGGCCAGAAGCCATAAAAACTCCACGAATTCCTCCAATCCCCCTTTTCCTGGGATCAAGTGAGGGCCTGAAACATGCAGGGGATGCATTGGTGTTCCCCCAAACCACAGCAGCCTGGCACGTGTCGGGGTCCCTCAGTGCCACAGGACGGGACGAAGGCAGCACCGGTGGCTGCTCAGAGCCAGGAAAATGCCTGTCACTGTGCTGCGGTTTCGTGACTGTGGCCTGGAAGAATTTCAGTGGTGTTTTTTTTCCTGCTGGGAAGAAGAGCAGGCGGAGAAGCCCTTGTGAGCCAACGTGGCAGGGCTGGGCCAGCCTGGGGCACAGGGTCAAGCAAGATGCTCCATGCCATTCCCTGTCCATGCTGGGTTTTTGGCTCCACTTGGGAACAGAACTATGATGGGAAGCCCAGCAACAAGGAATGGGCTGTTCTGCATTGCCTGTTTATTTTATCAGGGGGAGCTTAATGCAGGAACAAGGAATGGAGTCTGGGGTTAGGTCCACTGCCCCCCGTGTCCCCCGGAGCCGGCTGGGAGTTGAAGCTGTGCCGTTGTCCCTGCCAAGAGCCGGGGACTCAGAGAGGATGTGTGAATGCAGGGAGGGGGCCGAGTGTCAGGCACAGGAGTGTCTCCCCGAGTGAGATGCCACTGGCTACGTCCAGCAGGGCCTCGGAACCAGAGGGTGGAAGTCAGGGTGGTGAGAGGTGGCTGGCAGCCCCACGTGCTTGTTTTCCAGGTCGGAAGGCCAGGGGCTGCTCCCGTCTTCCCTTCCCCTCCTCCGGTGCTACTGGCAGCAGGCTGGGTGCTCAGCTGACAGTCACGGGGAAGGCATTAGCAAAGCAAAGGGGAGTTTCTTCGCCCCATTGCAAGAGAAGATGAGGTGCTTTACCCTGGCCTTCTCCTCCTGCAACCCTTCCCCATATCCCCACAACACCCACAGCAGAAGCTGGGCACAGCCTGAAGGTCTCCCCTCATCCATACGCACAGTGGGGGGCAAAACCAGCCCCGTGTTTGCTCATCTCCATTAAACCCACCAGATTCTCTGGTGGCCAGCAACCGGTGTGCCTGTTCCCTGGTCCGTGTCCCCTGGTCCCTATCCCAGCAACTGTGCACACCCGCGGCAGCCACAGGGATGCTCAGAGGACCACCCGCCGGTCCAGCTGCTCTGCCTGCCCGGCTCGCTGGTGTCTTGCTTCCAGGTGCTTGTTTTGGACCTTCTCAAAGTGCTGCAGCAGCTCCGTGTAGTCGATGTTGGAGGCTGCTGTTCTCTTGAAGCTGGTGCTGGGCTTGGTGTTGTCCCTGCAGGGTGGGAAGAGAGAATGAGGGTGGGAAATGGATGGGGATGTTTGGTACTGTGAGCATCCAGCACTGGCAGCACCAAAAGCTTGTCCTGAAGAAGCTGAGCTCAGCAAATCCTAGTCATGCAAATCCTGGTGCCTCATAAAACACCCCTAAAGACATATTTTCTTCCTCCAAACAGGAGATAGAGCCCAAGAGGTCCTGGGACAAGTAGGGGACAAGGGACATCTGCATCTTGGCTCCACATGAGAGGTTTAATCCCTCTGCCACATGCTCCCATCTATCCCAACCCATTCCAGTCAAAAGCAGTGAGGAAAGGATGCCAGGGCCATGTGCCTCAGTTTCCATGTCCGTTTTTTCGAGCAAGCAAAAAACATCCAGTGGCAGCAGGAACAGTCCCCAGGGATGAGCACCCATGGCTGGAGCCTCCAAATGTGGGCTCCCTCAGGTTCCAGCCATGGATACTCATCCCTGTGCTGTGCCCATGCAAAGAAGGGGGAGACACCAGCCATAAGATGCCCACGGGAAGATGGCAGGCAGCTCTGGTGGCCCTGGTATGTCCCTGGGGAGGGGGCAGCTGTGGCTGGCCGGTTATGAAAGCCGGCTTCCGTGTTTGAAGGAATGTAGGTCAGAGTTAATCAGATGCTCAGGCCGTCTGACAGCTCGAAAAACCCCCACTGCCAGGGTTAGTGGGGAGAAAAAAGGAGGGGGAAGCACATGCAGCCCCCTCTCCACCCCCCCAATTAAATATCAGTGCTGGGTTGTGGGTAGGAGCTCAGCGCCAGAGGCCATGAGGGATAAAAGCCATCCCAGGGAAGCAGTTAAAAGCCAAGGAGCGACAACAGCGGCGGGGGGTTAATTCAGAAACCTGCCCATCTTGGGAGCTCTTTTTGTTCCCAGGGCTGCGCCAAGGCAGATCCAGCTTTATCATCAACCCCCCCCTCCCACTACTCATTAGCCAAGGGTTGGAAAGCAAATCCTACTGGCAGCACCCCTGGGCAGGGAGCACGAGGATCTCAGCTGGTCCCCAGGGAGATGCCGCCCTTGCACATCTCACAGATCCCCAAAGGCCAGCAGTGGAAATGGAGCAGCCGTCCAGAGGCATTAGCAGGGTGCCAGGCTCCTTTTGGGTGCCGTGAAGGCTGTCCAGGCTGCAGGGGGGATGCTTTGGGAGCACTCCCCAGCTGCTGGAGTCTTTCTCCATAAACCTCCTTCCCAGCTCTGCTCGTTTCCATAGCGACCCCACAAGTGAAATTTTCCATCCCGGATGCCAAATGCCTGTGGATGAGGCACAGCCCTCCCAGGGTTACCAAATATAGACACAAAAAACCCCCCGAGCCAACACTCCCAGCCATGGGGACAAGGAGCAGCCACGGCCGCAACAGAGCTGGGGGGTGAAAGCCAGAGCATGGGGCTGAGCCTGGGATCGGGGCTGAGCCTGGAATGGCAGGGATGCTCAGCTGTGGGGGAACAGCTGATCCAGCCCGATGCTGGTCCGTCCCCACGGCACTTACGTGGTCTGCATGAGCTCTGGGTTGGGCACACACTGGAGGCGGTGGGAGAGGAGCTGGAAGGCGCTGCTCTGGGGCAGCAGCATCAGCAGGCCATAGAGAGCCTTGATCAGGTAGGGGTTGTTCTTCACATCCAGCAGCTGCAGGCGGAGATCTGGAAGCGGACAGAAGAGGATGGGAAGGCAGGGAAAATGCATTTCATCTTCAGCTGCAGTAACAGGTTCCTCCCACCCACTCTGATAGCCCTGGAGAGGCTCTAAGCCTCTGCCAGTCGACCCATGGGGCACTTGATGGCACCCTTCTCCCCTTTCATTAACCCATCCATCTTGGTGTCCCACACTGTCCAGAAGTCCCTCTCCTTGACACAGCCCCCTGGGGGGCAACTGGCTTCCCAGTCTGCCACTTCTGATACCACTCACCCCTGACACCATCTGCCTGAGAACACACATGCAACATGGGATTGCTCCTCAGCTTCTGCAGATTCAGCAGTAATACCCACCCCGGAGCATCACATCCAGAGGGCTGGGTGACAGCCTCCTGGGGACTCTCTGGAGCAGAAGGGATCCCCTCCGCTTGGTTCTGAGGATTACATGTGCTGGGCCTCAGTAGAGGCAAAACCACCCTCTGGCCCCATCCCTTGCTGTGCTCATGGTGGAAGAGTCTTCTGGAGCCCTAAATACAACTGAAGGGGTAGCCCAGGTGATGGGGCAAAGCCTGTGTCCCATCATTTCACCTGGTTGTCACTTGCACCTCTGGTGTCTCCCAGTGAAGGGAGCCATCCCTAGGGATGCCACTTTGTGGGGGACACATCTGTCCCCTACCCCGAGATGTGCAAACTAAGGTGAGTGTGGTGGGGAACTCTTGATGAGTAATTTTGGGGCATGCAAAACCACCACAGACACGTGGCTGCCTCACACATTGGGACAGTCATCCTGGGGATAAGGGACAGGGTCTACTGGAGGGAGCATGACTGGGGGTTTCTACTGCCCAGCTGCTCTAACCCTCTTCCCCTAAATATTTCCCAGTACTACCCTGGACCTATATAGGTCCCCCATAAAGTCCTTTCCAGGACATTTCCCAACAACCTCAGTGCACTGCTACACCTTCAATGGGAAGCCCAGGGACAGCAAACTGACATCATGAGAAATCCCCCCACAGCCCCAGGTCACCCTGCCATGTCCCCTGCCACCATCCTGGCTCCCACTGTCACACCCCTGAGACCCTGGTCAGGCACTGCAATATTACCCAGTGGGGGACTCACACTGCTGCATGCTGGAGAAAACATAAGCTGTTTTTTTAGGGCTTAACTCTTCATTCCTAGAAAAAACCCCTTTTTTCTTGCTAAGAGCCCCAGTAGCACCCACGATGCCACCCCGTGCATCCGAGGGTAGCACAGAGGGTTCCCCCCCATCTGACGCCCTCCTCGTGCAACCCTGGAGATGCTCAGTGTGATCCAGGCCCTCCCCCATCCCTTCCCTCATCCCTTTTGTTGGATGCCAGTGCTGCTCGCTCCCTTAACCTATATCTGGGGGGCAATGCTGCCTCCCCCCGTGCTGCCAGCGTGCCCTTTTCCCGGCGGGCAGCTCCAGCACCGGGCAAACCTCCCGGCAAGAAGTCTCATAACTTCTGCTCTATTTATTTGTGCGGCGGCTGCCGCCTGCGATGGAGGCGCGGGGAGGGGGAGCACCGCACGCCGCCCCTTCCCCACCCGGGGTTTCCTCCTTACACGTGAATATGGGGCACTCGATGAGCTGCACCAGCTTGTCCACCTCGGTGAGGAAATCCACGGTGACCTCCAGATCCCCGCTGGATGTGGCTGTTAAGGATGTTACCTTGGAAAAAGGTGGCTGGGTAGCAGCAGATGGCTCGCGCGGGTGATGCCCAGTGTGGACCGTGGCTTTGCCAAAGCCTCCCTGTATCCACAGGTCCTGTGGGATACGAGCAGGCAGGGAAGAGGCAGGGCTTGCATACAGGCAGGGCTGAAAGGTCTGTAGGGTGGCCAAGGGATGATGGAGGGAGACAGGAGGAGCAGGCAGGTACAGGGGAAGAGGCAGGCTGCCCAAAAAGCTGAGAGCAGGCAGGAGGAGTGTTCAAGGGAGGACACTTGCTTTTACCCTCCTGGCCCATGCGGACAGTGTGTCTCCCAGAAGGAATGCCGGTGTGCACTGGGAGGGGAACTTGAGCGTGTTACTGTGCTTCTTCGTTTGGAAAACTACTCAGGGAAGCTTGGGGTTTGCTGGCACATGAAAATAATCATTCTGCTGAAGGCAGATGGTGAGCTCACCGGGGATTGTGCCGTGCTGGGCACTGCCTGCTCCTCACCAGGCCAGGAGGCCAAAGCCATCATCTTCCTGGGAGGAAGAGGATGTTGAGGAGCCTCCCCTCCTGGGCAGGGGAAGGTCAAGGCTCAGTCAGTGCATGCTTTCCTCTCTTCTCACCACAAAAAAAAGGATGACACCAGGGGAAGGGAGCTGGCACATGCCCAGCACAGGCTGCCCTGCCCCAGTAATGATGGGCTGCAGGCTACAGGGTGACCTTGGTTGCCACAGAGGGACCAAGGGCCAGTTCAGTCCCCACCCTGACAGAAAATCCCCGAAGGATACAATTTCTGGATGAGGTCGTAGGCATGCTTGTAGTTCTGGGTAAGGAAGCAGAGGGACACGGTTGTCACAGGGTTGTGACACCAGGACCGGTACAGGCAGCAGAAGAGGTTACGGCTTTCCTGGGGAAAGAGGGAACCATTGGGGTTTGGTCATCACTGGGTGCACAGACATGGCATGGAGAGCCCCAGCTACCCAGCATCAACCTGCCAGGCTGGCAAGTGCCACCGAGACACAAAGGGATGTTTTTGGACCCACCAAGTCCATCTGGCACTGACAAGAGCCTCAGCCTCAGGAGATGGGAGACCAGGTGGGCTTTGGGGTGACAGCATGATGAGGTGGCCCTCAGGGTTGCTGTGTCCACCACAGGATGTGGGGCTGGAGGATGATGCTGTCTCACCCAAAGGGATACCCCTGCATCACTGGTTTTCAGCAGAAGAAGGAGGAGGAGAAATCCTCCTCCTTCTCTCCCTCCTTGGATGTCACTGGTGCTGGTGGCAGCTGCTCAGCAAATCCTGTGGGTATGTTCCTGGGAGGGACATTTGAGGGACTGCAGGACTCTCCTCCTGCTGTCACCTGTCCCATGGCCCATGTGGAGGCAGAGGGAGAAAGGAAGCAGCTGCTTGGGGGCTCAGTAAGCCCATTCCCATTCCAGGGAGAAAAGCAAGAGTTGGGCAGAGCTGGGCACATCCTCCAAGTCCATCCTCAGCTCCTGAAGGGTGGAAGAATAAAAGAGGCTGCCCGAGCTCCAACCCTGGGACCTACCAGGCAGGGACTGAGCAACAAGACACACTCCAGGTGGCTGCCAGGTCCCCACCACCCCCACTATGTCCCCTCCAGCTGCTAAGCCTGCTCCTGCTGCTCATACCGGGGTCTTCAGGTCCTTCAGTTGGTTTCTCAGCTGGAAGAGCTCAGAGGACGTCAACAGGATGGTATTGAGGGTGTGGACCATGGTAGAGGCGAACTTGAGGTCCTCCTCCCTAAGCAGTATGTCTGCCATGGAGTGAAAGATGTTCTCTGCATTCAGAAGTAGACAAAGCTGCCTGTGTATCACAGAGGAGAGAAACCAGGGGGGAAGGATGGTTAATGAGCACAACCAGAACTCTGATGTGAGCCCACTCCTCCAGAGAGGATCAGGGAGGAGATCTGGGTGCATTAGAAGTTGGGTGAGTGTGATGGCGCCAGAAGGGAGATGCTTGCGGGGCAATACCAGGCTCTGCATTTGGAGCATGCAGCTATTCACACCAGGACAAGAACAAAAAACCATAGCTAGGCTGACATGTCCCTGGTCATGTTGCTTTGGGCCTTGCTGACACACACCACTATGGCTCATGCCACCTCAAACCTTCCTGTGACCTCTCTCATGAAGTTTCAGTGTCACTTTCCACCCTGACCAGTGTAGTGAGCATGCAGTAGCACCATTGCAGATGGCATGTGATGGCCCAGTCAGACCAATATCCCACTGACACCGGGGAACATCCCAGTGAGCGTGGCCAGTGGGGCAAAACAATTCCTCCTGGCATTCAGCAAAGCTCTGGAGCCAGAGGCTGCTCTTTGAACTCCTCCAGGCTCCAGCTGCCAGGAGATCCGGTGCTGAGTGGCTCCAAAGCTCCAGCTGGTGAAGCTGGAAGATGTCTCTGCTCCACTGGATATCCTGCCAGCAGCACTCTCCCCAAAACACAGTGTAACCAGCACTGCAGCCCACGCTGATCTGCCTGGCTGGGTCACAGCAGGAATGTCCTGCTTAACAAACCTTGAGGCATTCCCAAGATTTTCAACATTTTTTAGACCAGAAACAAAAAAACAGATTTTTTTTTCTCCCACATTTGTTTGGATTTTGGGATTTCCTGTTCTTCTCCAGGCTGTTGCCTTCCTGGGCAGTTTGTATGAGGACACCTGAAATGCTACCCAGTGCCAGCTCAGATCCCCAATGTGGGGACTGGAGAGACACAGGGAAGTCTGCCTGGCTCCCCGGCATCCCAGCTTCTCCTGAAACTGGGATGCTCCCTGGCTCACCACATTTCCCCATGGGCTGATGGGGAACCTTGGCACCAAGGCATCCCCCAGAGCAACTCTGCTTTCCCCCAGCTCCTACCAAGCACAGTTCCCCACCAGATACTCTTAGCTGGACATCAAACTTCCCCCTGGAGGCATCTCTGAGAGGATTAAGAGGCAAAACAATAAGCAACTGTTTGGGCTGCTGGGTGGGAGGCATTCACTAGCTGCCTGGTTTGGCCAGGAGGTGAGAGGTACACCTAAACTCCCCCTGCCCGAAAGTCATGTTTTCACCTCCTGGGGTGAGGAGGAGGAAGGATGTGAGTTTCCAGCCCCTGTTCCTGTGAGGATGGACCAGAGAAGACTATTTGGCTCTAGCTAGACACCAAAAACCATACCCTAAAGCCTGGTGGTTTAGGGACGCAGGAGGAGAATGAAGATACAGATCTTCTCTCCTTAACACATGGAGGAAGAAACCCTCATCTTCCTCCCACCTCTTCATCCTGCCAAATAATCCCTTCCCTCCTCACCCAGCCCCGGCTGCTCTCCATCGACAGCTCCCGCATCCCGCGTGGCCGCCGCCGGACAATGAGATGCTCTGTGCGGGATTTTACGTAACCCAACCCGGCGATCGCCCTGGACCCCGCTAAAATGGAACGGGCTGTGATAAATAAGCTCATTTATCCCAATTATTCTTACGTAACCAGCTGCATTCATGGGGATGAAAACGCTTCCCTGATTTCTCGCCGCTTGGACGCGGGCTGGCTGGAGGAGGGAGAGCGGTGGGAAAGTGAGGCACGAAGGGAGGAAAGGGGAAGGCAGAGGCTTTTAGTCCAGCATGATGGAGCCAAAAGCAAATCAATAGCTCAGAGTTGCAGGCAGGATCCAGTCACTGCCAGCTGCAGCAGAGCAAGCCCAGCCTGGGCAGGACCAAGCCCAGCCCAGGAGTAAGCTGGCTCCATGCTACCCTTCTCCAGCTGGGGGAATAAGTGGATGCCCCATCCTTGCCAAGCTTCCTCCAGCAGCCGTGCTGGGCACTTGGACCATGAAGTAGGACGGTTTACTGTGCCCAAAGAAGGGATGAGTCCTCCAGGGACAAACAGTGGGACAGTTTTAGTGTCAAGAGTGAAGTGGTTGGTGCGCCAGTACAGCCGGGACTGGCTGCACTGCTCGTGGCTGGTGGGGAGCCAGTGTTTTATACCTTCCAGGCAGGAAGACTATGGCAAGAACTTAAACAAGAAAAACTGCCAGGGAGCACTGAGGGCAATTCAGTGACCTCCAAAGCTCCCCCATCACAAAAAGGATGCCAGCCAGGTTCCCCCTCCACCGTTCCTCCGTGGAAAAGGAAGGCTCTTGCTTTCCATAAACAGGAGCTCTGCCATTTGTCTGGTGAACGCTGTGCTCACAGTGAGCAGGGGGCTGAATGCAAGCTGCTTTCTAATTTCAGGCCTGGTTTTGATTAGTGGGGAAGGGTTGGGATTGTCCCCCCTCCTTTCAGTGGCATTGGGGAACTGGAAACTGTCAGGGTGTTAGAGGAGTAGCTGTGTGGAGATGGTCTCCCTGCTCCAAAGCTGTGTCACCCCATGGGGATGCTGTCCTGCTTGGGCACCATCCCCTCCAGCTGCCCCCAGGTTCTCTGGAAGCCACCAGCAGAATGAGTTTGCCAGTGCACAGCATCCTCCTATGGCACTGGCAGAGACCTCCACGAAGCCCCTTGAACGGCATATCCCAAAAGCAGACCCCAAAGGAGGGGACAACTGGCTGGTCCTGCAGCTGCTGGCCTCCATGACAGCAGCCAGCAGCTGAGCCCAACTGCCAGCACCAGGTGGCTGCTCATGGCGTGGGAGGGTCCCCAGGAGCCCATCCCCTGGGAGGCTTTGATGGCATGAGGGGAACGCCAGGCTGACTGGGAGGAGGCAGGGAAAGGGGCTGAACAGAGGACAGGTGGCTTCAACTGAGATGCCGGTGGAGTGGCTGTGGAAGGGAACAGGGCAGAGGGGACAGAGAGTGGGAGCCACACCCCTTATACATACACACCATAAATATATCCCAGATATATACATCCCATAAATGTGTGTGTGTATATATATATATATATATATATATATATATACATGCAGACTTTAAATATATACATCTCCCCAAATATACATGATGTGATGACGGAAGGAACCGGCTAATCCCCCTGAAGCATCATTCCAGGAAGATGCCTCTCCCTGGAGCTCTCCCTGCATCCCTGTGGGTGACGTGCATCCCGTTGCTCATGGGGACTCAGAGAGTCCCCCAAGGATCTCCTGCCATAGAATAAGAGGGGAAGAAGTGTCCCCAGGGAGGCAGAAGCCACAGAGCATCATGGCACACACTGGTTACGTTAGGCAGCCGGCAGCGCAGGCACATGGCGATAATGAAATGTGGTATTCAGGCCATTAAAATTTAACTCCTTAAATTAAAAGGGTTATTCAAGCCTTTCTGATGGAGCCAAGGAATGTGGCTGCAGGCAGATGAGAGGCAGCATCTGCCTGTAGTGTGATGATGGGGGACACCTTGAGCCACCATGGGGCTCCCAAGGGACCCAGCAGGTCACCTCCAGCCCCTGCTGCAGTCACAGGACCCTGCCCACCCCCTTGCCTGAAGGACCCCTTGACAACACGAGGCTGGCCAAGGGAAGAGCCACAGAGGGCACCACAAGCTTTGCGTGGCCACGTTACCCTGGGGTCCCCCTGTGCCTCTGATGCAGCAGCCACCAAGTTGCCAGCACAGCAATGTCAATCGCAATGAATTCCCATCACACAAATGGTTGGTAGAGTGGGATGAGGCACGAGAACAAGCGGAACAGGGATCATACAGGGGCAGGGAGCTGCTGCAGGGCAATCTGCTGGAGCCCAGAGGATGTTGGCAAGATGGGGTGGCTTTAGAGCCACATCTCCAATTAAGGACAAGCCCCGGCGTTCCTCCCAGCCCTCTTGCTTTGACAACTCGATGCCTGGAAACCGGCTAATCTAAACACCATCATTTCAGGGAGCTGTCAGGCTCCCATCCTGCCTGCTCGTCCCTTTAACCACTTCAGCCCCGTCCCCTGCCCCGAGCCACCATGCAGGAACAGGGTGGCGGAGGGTCAGGCCAGACCAATGCTTGCTCAAAGAGGGTGAACATTTGTGTTTCCCTAAACTTAAAAAAAAGTTTCCCTAAACTTAAAAAACTGCAGAACCACCTCCTCGTCTGGGATCTGTGGGGTGCCTGAGGGGAAACACTGGTCCCATCCTGTTGCCCGGCCATGCTGAGCACCGTCCCGCTGTGTTCAATTAAGCAGGTGCTTCTTCATTAAGCACTAGTGATTTGCTTTATTAGCTCTGGGCTAATAGACACGGGGCCCCAGCAGGGAGAGGATCATGTCTCGTCCCACTTCCAGCAACTGGGACAGAGCCTGAGCTGTGGAAGGAGCTGGCTGAGGCCTGGGAATCATGCTCTGAGGGGTTCTGCTCCACTTTTCTGCTCATGGGTCTCAGAACAACTTCCACAGCTGTGAGGAGGGCAGAGCCCTTCCCTGCTTCCTCCCAACCCTCCTCTTCCTCTGCTCCCTTCCTCTCTCCTCCCAAAGGCTTTCCCCACCCTTCCTCCACACCCCAGGCTCCCCAGCAGATGCCCCAGTTTAACCCACCTAACCAGGGAATCCACAGCCTCCATGGTGCCCACTGCCCATCCCCATCCCCCTGAAATTCTCTTGCCAGAAAAAGCAGCATCCTCAGCCTGGCCCAGCAGCTGGGATCCTTTAGGAATTTGCAGAGGAAGCATAGATAAAATTAGGATGGCAAGGGGAGAAGGAGAAGAGAGCAAGTAGGGGAAGCAGGAGGATGTCATTGTACCATCCTTTCCCTCCACATCAGCAAAGAATATCCCAGTCCTCCATTTTAATCCCCCCCTTTCCTGAATCCAGGCTCCAGAGCCGCTCCTCTGGGCAAGGGAAACCATGGCAACCCCAGCAGCTCCTGCTTTACAAAATTCATAGCGTTTTATGTAAGGGATTTTGAATGGTTTGGGAAGTTTAGGAGTAGGGGAGCTCCTTCTGCAGGAGGCAGGTCTGGGGAGGAGAAGGACCCTCATCAGCTTTGGTTTCTTGGAATGGTTATCAAGCTCCCCAGGGAAACTTGGTGAAAGCTGCAGCCCGGAGATGTGCATATCCTGGGAGGCAATGTGTGGATCTGGGAAGGAGATGTGTGGATTCTGGGAGGAGATGTGTAGATCTCAGAAAGCTGGAGGAGACAAGCCCTGCGCTGCCTTCGCTTGAAAAGGGAAAGGTGCAGAGTGTTTCACTGCAAACAAGAAAACCCTCCCACGAAGCGTCTGCTTGGCAGCAGCCGTCAGTGTGACAACTGCCGAAGGAGCTGCGCTGCCAGCTCAGTGCTGGGCTGCGGCCGCCTCAGTGTCAGGCACTCCCCAGGGATCCCTGGGGATCCCCAGAGCAACCAAGACGGATGTCTGAGAGGAACACAGCACAAATGTACATTAGTATTTCAGGCCAGCTTCAACTGGTGAAACAGCATCTTGATCCTGCAGAGCCTCAGCCCGTGGCTTCTGCTCCCCTTGGACATCAGGCCATCGGGAGGTCCCTGTCCTGGCTGGCAGGATGGTGTCCCTGCTGCCTACTAAAGCTGATAGTCCAGCCTGAAGCTGGGCACTCGTGATGAACCCAGCCTTGTTCCCACCTTGGACATGCCTGGAGAACAGTGCCCTTCAACGAGATCACCTTCAGTTCTCCAAGCAGATATCCAACACCTCCAGACATTTTCATGATCAGTGAGATACCTGCAGGTCTGCACCAAACAGGAGAGGGAAACAGGGCTGTAGCAAGGGGAAGGAAGAGTAATATCCTTTGGGATGGGCCAGAAGCTAAAGGACAACTAAATTTGGAAACTTGATGGTCCGCTCAGCCCAAGGTATGGCCCAACTTTTAGGCATAACACGGATGAATGTGGCAGCTCCCCCAAGGTGAAGCCCACTAGACAGACAACCAGCACCAGCCTCCAGCTGCTCAAGCTGGTGTGTCCCAGGAGTTTCCTTGAGGAAACTTTATTGTGACTTCTGGATAAAGCTATCCTGCCCATAGAATTCGGGAATGGTTTGGCTTGGAAGGGACCTTAAAAACGATCTGGTTCCAACCCTCTGCCATGGGCAGGGACACCTTTCACTACACCAGGCTGCTCCAAGCCCCATCCAACCTGGCCGTGAGCACCTGCACTGATGAGTCATTGGTGACCTGCAAAGTTTACAAAATCCTGTAGGAACATCTGAGCATCTACAGGAGGCTCACTTGAAAAACAGGCAAACCTGCCCTTCCAAATCCTCTAGGAAAGCAAAAAATTACCTCCCTGAAGCACTTCTTTTCCATCTTTTAAACTTGCCAGTGACTCAATGGCGAGATGGGTGGCAAATGCAAGTCTTGCCCTGGGCTCTTGGG
Organism: Aphelocoma coerulescens; assembly: GCF_041296385.1. Lineage (NCBI taxonomy): Eukaryota > Metazoa > Chordata > Aves > Passeriformes > Corvidae > Aphelocoma > Aphelocoma coerulescens. The sequence goes on along the minus strand of NC_091025.1, from coordinate 7,893,871 downwards.
GCTTCAAGCCCCAGGCAGGAGGCACCAGCAGCAGCATTAGAGCACATGCCTGGCTCCAGCCACCACCGAAGCTGAGAGGAACAAGTCATTCAGTGCTCGCAGTTCAAGTGAGCCCTCCAGAGCCTGTTCCCAGAGGGGCACTTACACTGGGCACTGATGTTTTCAGGCAAGCTCTGTTAGGAAGGGGAAGAAGGGTAGGGGCTGGCTTGGGAGTGGGGGAGAAGTGTAGAGCAGCAGCAGATCCTTCCTTTGAGACGTCCGCTTCCCTTTCAGGCTGACAGCTGTGGCCTAATTTTCAAGAAAACTGACAAGCGCCTTATTTCTCCCCCTATAATTTCTTATCACTGCAAATAAAATAGGTTAAAGGAGCGGGTGCAAAGCTGTGGCAACAGGAGCTGGGAGAGGCTGATCCTGTTCAGGGCACGCACAGCTTGTACAGAGATGGGAGCTGCTGTCCCTGCGCTCACCCTTCCCCATCACTTTGCTTTAAGATGAAGAAATGAAAGTACTTTTGTTTCTAAAAGCATGGCCAAGGAGCAGGTTGTTGTCCTACAGGTGCACGAGCCTTTGGACCTCCCTGCAGGGAAGGTAGATTTGGGGGAAAATGGTCCTGCTAGCCATCTCTAGACCTCTGAAAGCAGAGGGATAGAATATGGCAGCAATACACATGAAGCTTTCCAGAAGGAAGGAAAGAGAAGAGACTGGGAAGAGGTGGCAGCATCTTATGGCTCAAGGATAAGTGTATCCTGGGGTGGGAGGTGAAGCTGTCTTGTCTCTTCTGCCAACAACTCGAGCACGTCCTGGAGCTCAGGGAAGGAGGTGCCTGTAACTCAGTGAGCCCTGCTGCACTTCCTACTCAAGTGTCAGCTGAAAAAATACCCCATTTATTGCCATGGTTTAGACACCCCAGATGTTATTTCAGCTTTAGTGCCAGGCTTGCCTCCACGCCCCCTGCCTCTCAGCACTGCAGCTGGATCACAATGCCTGCCCTGCCTTCCGAGCCAGGATCCCTGGAGGGATCCCAAGGAGGGATGCAGCCTGAGGAGTCTTGCTCCCTCAAACCCTCCAAGGCCCACAGATGCATGAAAGGAGAGCAGATGGATGCTCCCTGCCCTGCCAGGACCATAAGAGAGCACCCAGTGCTATGAGGGGACCAGCTCTAGGAACATGAAGAGCAGCTCATGCACGAAGGGAAGGAGTACTGAGTGGCAGGAACTCCAATTAGGGTGGCTTTTGCACAACTCCGTGTACTCAGTGAAGAGTTAGAAGTGTCCCATCCAGAGATATCTGAGGACATCCCATCCTGGGAGCAGAGTGCCCAGCTGGACTCACTGGCTGAGGTGAGCTCTTCTCAGTTTTTAACTGAGTGTGCCCTGTACTTGGGGGATAACCCTGAGCAAGATCCCCTGGAGACAGGTGGGGGGAAAAACACTGTTACTCAGCCTGATTTCCTGTCTTGGCTCTTCCCTCCCCAAAGATGAATAAACCAAGCTGTCACAGCTGCAGAGCCAGAGAAGGAAACACCATCAGAATACCCGAGCCTCAACCAACAGGGCCAGACAGGTTAAGCTGCTTCCCCCATGATGAGGGTCCTTACCCCATGAGCCAGGCAAAGAAAATTTGGGAGACACTTTGGAAGCTGCTTGTGCTGAATCCCTGCTCTGTAGAACACGACAGTCAGCAAGCAGGGAAGCTGTGGGCTCCTCTCCCCACAGCCCAGTTCGCCTTCTCCCAGCTCCCTCCTTCCACAGCCTGCTTTTCCACAGCATTCCTGCTGTGATCCTAAGGAAAGTGCTGGGAGGAAGCAGATATCCCTACCTGGGGACCTGCCCTTTGAAGGAACTTGACCATTTTGTGAGGATTTTCCTCTCCTACGCACATTTCCCCTTCCTCCCCTCCACCCTCTCACTGACTCAAATTAATCCCAGCCCACGCCGGCACTGCCGCTCACATGTGGTTCCCATTTTTCTACAGGAAAACCCATCAAATCCTTCCAAGCAGCTCCAAGTATGGCTGGTCCTGGAGCAGCTTTGGTGGGTTATGACAGCAAACTCATTTCCAGGGCCTGGTGCACCCCAGCTCATCCAGCCCCTCCAGCTCAGTGGAGGTATCTCCTGTCCCTCCCTGGGGGTCCAGTCCCAGGAAGGAGCTGGCCAGGGCTGGCCCAGCTCCTGCTCTCTCAGCAGGGATAATCCTTAGACAGGGCAACCAGGCTCCTCCCTTGTGAAGGTCACACTGTTGGTGACTGCTGGTGCATTGTGACTCTCGAGTCAACCTCTCCTCTAGGGGAAGCTGGGTTTTCCCCCTCTGGCTCCTGCTTCATGGGGCTGTGACGGTATCAGAGAACCTAGAATGATGTCCCAGAGCCTCAGTGAATTAAAACCTCAATAAGCACGTGCTCCTGTGGGCTTGTGGAGCCCACTGTGTGATGTAAAAGAGGCAATTTGAAAGCTGGGGGTTTTTGGAGGTACAGCAGGGTTGCTGGCTTCCATCCAAAATTCCCATAGGAGCCTGAGGAGAGCCTGGAAGGCATTCACGGTGCAAGGCTGGGGCAGAGGGAGAATGCAGGAAAGCAGAGCCTGTTTGCTACCACATCACTGTAGCACTGTTCTGGATCTCCAGGCACGGGGTTTTACACAGCAAGCTGGGGAGAGGAGGTTTTGGGGAGCAGGGAGAGTTAAAGGGAGGCACAGAGGAATGGGCTGGAGATAAGCAAGAAGCCCACTGACCTCTGTAAAACTGGGAATGTTCACCACTCTGCCCCATCACCCTGTGCCTGGCCAGGGCCTTGGATGGGAGGGAGTCCCTCTTTCTGCTTTGCAAATGGGCAAAAAAAACCCCAACCTAAAAAGCTTTCTCCGGTTCCTCCTCTCGGCGAGGCACGAGGAGGGGGATGGCGAGTGCACAGTTCATTAAAGCCGGAGGGCAGGCGGCCAGCGAGCATCCTGGCAGGCAGAGCAGTGGATTTTCGCAGGCTCGCTGCCTCCCGACACAGAAGCTTCCCTTGTAGCACTCACAGCTGTTTGGATTTTACCCGAGTTCATATCACAGTTTATCAAAGAGGCTCCATTTTTTTTCCCCTTCTTTTTTTTTTGCACTTTTCTGAGTACAAGCCAAACGGTTCCCGCAAAAACAAACGCAGGTTTTGTTCTGCATTGCAGTGGCACGGAGGGTGGGAGAGAGGAAGAGGTGACACGTGTCCCCCCTCCAGCCCTGATTCACTTACAGAGGGATTTTCAGGGCATGGGTTTGGCAATGGGAGCTGGAGGGGGGCACAGTGGCATCAGCACATCCAAAGGAAGGAGCAGGAGTAGGTCCTGCATCCCAGCAATGGGTGCCCCCAGATCATCAGGAGGTATTGGGATGTTCAGCCAAGGAAAATGTGTGTCCAGGGGAGCTCAAGAGTATCCAGGCCTGGGAGGAGGGTTTTGGTTAGCTCCAGCTCCTGAGTCTCTCCCAGCGAGGGGCTGGGAAGGGAGGAAAGCACAGCAGGAGGAAAGGACAAGGTTAGGGATGAGTTGGGAGTCAGGATGGGGCCGAGGGGACTGGCTCACTGCAGTATAGTGGCATTCTGCAGTTGTGGCATCCTCTTATTACCAAAACAAACACCCACTGGCTCTGTACAGGATCCCCAGTGCATCCCTTGCTATCCAAACCTGTGGCTAAACCCCCATCCCACTCCCTCCCGACAGCCCTCACTGGGATGCTGGCAGGCAGCCCTTCCCTTCCCACTCTCCCAGACAGAAAGCACAGCCCTGGGAATGCCAGGCAGGCCAGTCAAAAGCGATTTAACATGCACCTCACTGCTGGCCTGCCAAGAGCATCGGATGGATGTCTGTGCTCCACACTCCTCCAGCCCTCTGCTCCCCTCCTCTCTGATTCCTCATCCTGGTTAGCAGGTTGAAACTCACTTTGCATCTTTTTCCCTATTTTTTGTGGAGAAACTGGTGTTGTACAGTCAGCCTCTCAGAAGCAGAAAAGCCCTGTCATGCTCAAAAACAGGGACTGGCCACCCCAGCCCCAAGGGCATCATGTACAGCCCTTCATGCACCCAGTGTGACCTGCTAGTGCTTGTCCTCAGCTCTGCCCTCCTCATTATCCAGCTCTCCACTGGCCTCATCCCAGCAGGACTTTGAGACCTCAAGAACAGTCAGAATTTCCAGCCAGGTGAACTTTTCCCGTCTGCTGGAACTATAAATCTGTGGCCCCATCACGAGACTTGGGATTTTCCAGCTCTCCAGCTAATGCCATAAACTGGTTGAACAACCTTCTGTGTTCCAGCCTCTGTCTTCCAGAGTGGATGGAGAACCAACCAGCCCTCCTAGCCAGCCCCCACAGGGTTCAAGCACCGCCCCAAAGGCCAAGGGCCATCTCCAGTCAAATGGACAATCCCACCAGGTGCATCACATGGGAGGTGGTTGAAAAGTCATGCCAGGGCCTCTTCCAAGCAGCTTAACCTCAGAAAACACCTCGTGAGAAGGTGCCAGGCAGTGGGGAAGTTTGTTTAACAGCTCTATAAAACAAGCTGAGACAACCCCTGCATGCGGGCCCCTGCCTGGGGAGCAAAGTGCTGACTCAGGCATCCTCTCTGCCCCAGGGTGCCACTGCTCTGCGAGAAAATGGCCTTGCTGGGTTTAAGAGTTAAGCCCTGCACTTCAAAGCATTCACACATGACATGCATAGGGATGTCTCAGCCACTCAAGCACATCCCATACCCCAGAGGGTTCATTTGCTGTGGCAAGGTACATCAGCCATGAACGTCTGAGCTGTTCCATCTCAGAGAGCAGCAAAAAGCTGGCTGCTTTGGTGCTAGGCTTGACTCAGCCAGCTGAACCAGTTCCTGGAGCTCAGACTGACCCTGGGGACAGCACAGGAACTGCACAACCAGCTCTGGGGAGGTATAAGAGGGGAGAAGACAGCTCCTTGCAAGGACAGCCAGCCCTATCCTCACACCGTGCTCCGAGCAGCAACACTGATGTCCATGCAGTAGGGCTTAACCTCTCCCTTAATCCCCCCATCCCACAGCGCTGGTACCAACCAACAGGCATTAAATCCAGCCTGTAAATCTCGGCGTGAGCTGAAAAGCTCGGTGCCGCTCTGCTGCCTGCCTCCTGAGCAGCCAAGCAGCTTTCCCTCCACAGGGCTCCTGCCCAGAGGACAGCCGTGCTGCTCCAAGGAGCCATGTGATGCACTGGAAGCTCCTCCGCATTTTTCTGCTGCTCCAAGCCACCGTCGGGAGGTCAGCAGCTGAATGGGAATATTTGCTTCTTGCTTAGGGGCTCCATAGAATCCAGGACAGCCACGTGCCAGCCAGGGCAATCAGCGAGAAGGGTGGAAGGCCTCAGATCTGCTTATCGAGGTGGGAGGTAATACTGATGCTCCTGCCTCTGACAACACTTTGGGAGCAACCTTTGAGTGCAAACATGCCTGGCTTGAGAGGAGAAGGCAGCACTTGGTATTCTTAGTTTTGAAGGCAGACTAATTTTACTGGCTTCCAGCCTAAAAAAAGTCACAAGTGACAGTAAGAGAGAACTGACCCCCAAAGGAACCCAGTCAGCTGCAATGCAGAAAACTGATGCCAAGCCAAAAAAAAAAATTTGGAAGAGATCATGGGAGCAGGTTTCCCTCCTTTCTCTAGGGGAGAGGGGCGGGACAGCATGAGACTCCGTGGGACTCGTACCACTGGAATCCCCTCGGCACATCCTTTGCCCAGACATTCCTGAGGCATTTAAACAGCTTTGAAGAGCCTTCTCCTGGATGTTGCTCCTCCCTTCTCTCAGATCATAGATGACAGAATATTCTGAGCTGAAAGGGACCCACAAGGATCAAGTGCTGGGGCTCAGCTTGGCATGTGAGCTCCACCACAGCCATAGGCTTTCTCTCTGTGAGGTCCCCTTGGGTTGAGGGGATCCTAATCCCAAAGTCCTTGGCACAGATGAGGCATCACACCATGGTTTGATGGGCACTGGATCACACTGGGGGAGGCAGCAGACCAATCCATCTCTTGGATGCACAAACAGCACTGGCAGAGGGACCATGTGCCAGTGTTCGGTTATCCCCCAGCCTGGTGATCACAGGCAAAAGAAGAAGAAATTCTCTGGATACTTCCTCATGAATGATAGAAGTTTTTGGAGCTGTTTCTCTGTTATTTTGAAGGAAGTTTGTGTTGCCACTTAGCTCTAACCTGTCTTCTCTGGCAAAGCATCTCAAGACACCCACCTTGGGGCTGGGGTTACTGATGGTGAGACCACTTGTCACAGCCCCTACCTCTGCCTGAGCCAGGCTTGGAGGATGAGTTCTGCCAGCGAGGGCTGCAGGTACTTCTCCCACCCATCTCCTAGTATCAGGCAGGCTCTGGAGCAGTTCTATATGTCTTGGGGACCACAGATCCTTACAGAGCAAGAGATGGTCCCAACTCCTGCAGAGATCACTGGTCAAAACCCACTTCCATCCTCAAGGCTGTAATGTACCATAACCTCTGTCTCTGGGACTCTGAGGACATATCAGGAGAGCGACTAAAGTCCTTTCAGAGTCAGCAACCAAGCATGAACAAACTTGAGTTGGATTAGAAATAAACTACCTTTAATCGCAGACCCCCTATGTGACCTCATGGACCTTTGAATTTGCCCACCAGCAACGTGACAGGGAAAATTGCTGTGCTGTGCTTGAATAAAACCCATGTCTCCCATTTCCCTTTCCTGTGAACACTAATCCTTCAGCTGGAAATCATTGCCTAAACGTAACAAGCCTATTTTCCTTCCCTGCTTCACTGTTCCCAGGCCAGCCTGGGAAAGAGGCAGCAGTGGTCCTGGACCACACTTTAGCAGACCCTGTCCCAGTCTCTCAGGCATCCCCCTTGCGCTCTCCAGTGCAGGATGAAACATCACCAGCATCTCTCAAGGCAAACATGAGGCCGGCTTCTCACCCTGCTGTGCGAAACAGCTGAGCTGGCTTGTGGATAGGGGAGGGATGTAACGTGGGAACGCGCATACGGCTTCAATTTGAAAAGTGGCTAAAAATAGCTCCACGAGGCTCCCACATTCACTGAGACTCTCCAGCAAGAGACCAATCTTTGCCAGAGAGTCCTGTAGAAGTTTTTCTCCTCTATTCTCATCTTGCTTTTTCTGGAAGCAGCAGAAATGTAGTTTACACCAGTCCTTTACCCACCATCAGTAGGTTTCAGAGTTAATTGCTGGTACCTGAGGGCACGGCTCACCCTTCCAGAACCACCACTTTGGCTCCAGTCCTGCATCTACCCCACATGAGCAACAACGTGACTTGACAAAGGACAGAGTCATCTATTTTTTAATTTTTGTTTTGCTTTACCAGATTTTTTTGGGGCATGAGTCACTGTAAAAAGCCTCGGCTTGCTGAGCTGCTGTGAGCCGATCCCACCGCACCTCTGGCTGGCTGCTGGGAAAGCTGGGCCTGCCAGGCAAAGCTCATCCTGCCAGAGCTGGAGGGAAAAGTTGGAGGTGGCCGTGGTACAGGAGAGCTTTTAAATGGGACCCTGCCCAGGCTCACTGTCATTCTGGTCACCCTGCTTCCCTAACACACTATGGGGCCACTTCCCTGCCAAGAGTGGCTTATCCTAGGGGCTGTGCTGACTGGAGAGAGGACAGTGGACACTGTGAGTGGGATATTGTCTCTGGGATGAATCCAGACTTGGGAAAAAATTGCTGCCCAAGCAGGTACAACTCCACACCCAGCTCAGCTTAGCAAATTTTGGGAGCTCTGCATGCTGTATTTTCCCACTGCAGTGGTGGGACCCCCTCATCAATACCTGGCACACCCCTGTGCCTTTGGAGAGGTGGCTCTCTTCTCCCACAGAAGCATGGCTTGTATCTCATGCTCTCCCTCTGTTCATTTGATGCCACATCCCTGAAAGCAAGGGAGGAAAACCCAGAGTCCCGCCAGCGAACCTCCTCACGGATTTTCCCACCTCGCCTTGACCATTAACCCTGTTATTTCACAGCGAGCTGAGGAATGGATATCCCTTGCCCCAGATTTCATTGCATTAAAGATGACTCCTTGCCAGCTGCCACGACACTTGGCATTCCAACATTCACAACATTTGGCTCTCCAGCCTCCGCCGCAGCTCCTTAAAAAGCTGAAGCAAACCCTACCAACTCTATGCATTGTAACACATGGCTTTGGATGGGTGAGCATCTTGCCAAGCTGGCTGGAGGGATTCACTTGGCTTGGCACTCCGAGTGCAAGCCTGTCTTCGTGCTCCGGCTGGTCGAGTTGTTTCTCAACGAAACAGGCTCTGACAACACTGTTTAATAAGGAGCCACTTTGCCTCTGGGGATGGGAGAGAGAAATATGGTGCCTTGACATGTGAAAGGCAAATCCCGTTTGCTCCAAAACCGTTTGTTGGAGAGCGAGGGAAGCTTGAGGAAATGGTTTTGGCTCTGAGTGAATGTAGTACTTGGGCTGCTTGACCCTACTACCCCCGTCCCACCTGTCCCAGGGGTGCTCAGGGGCTTCAGTGAGGCTGGTGGGGTGCTCTGACCTGATGATGAAGGCTCCTCTGGTTTCCAGGAGTTTCCGTTCACTGCTGAAGCGCTTGAGCAGGTTGATCATGAACTTGTAGAAGTAGGAGTTCATGGTGGGGGTGGAGGGTGAGCACTCCAGGCCTTTTGTACCTGGGGAGGCAAGGGGAGAGCAAATTAAGAGCTGCCAGAGCCCTGCTGCCAAAGCCTCGATGAGAGAGCAGACACCCAAAACATGGCCACAGCACTGAGGAGGGCAGGGGCATGGGAAGATTTTCAAGCCCCATATAACCACATCTGGTTGGTCCTAGCAGAGCCAGCCCTGTCTTGGCTCTCTCCAGCCCAGGGGGAAGCATCTTAGGGTGGTCAAAGCCCTGGAAGCAGCATCTGGGGGTAAAATGGGATTTTTGGGAGCTCATCCCAGAGCTATTCAGCTTCAGTAGCTGGTAGAAGAAGGGGTATCTGAGGCTCTAAATGGAGCCAATCCCATCTCCTCAGACATGGCATATACACTCATCCCAAAATCACCAGATTGCTGGTGAGTTGAAGAGCCTGTAATCCAACCCCATGAGCCATAGATGTCCTGAGCTCAGTGTGCATGTAGGGGCAGACACACACATTCAGCCCCAGGTCACGGCATGGACACCGATTTACACTCGGTGATGTGATTTTCCCTGGGAAGAAGCCACTTGGTGCAATAGTGTCACATACAGTGTGCCCCAGGGCTAGCATAAAGTACTGGTCAAACCACAGCAGAACTCCAGGCTCAGGAGTTGTCCCGGTCTGGGACTCTTGGCAGGGAGGGCAGGGAAAAGGGCAGCTCCCAGCTCAGGGAAATATTCCTTCCACACACAAGACCAGGGAGCTAGCAGGTAAAGATTGCTTTTCCCACAGTGAAACCCCAGGGGAGATGGTTTATTTAGCAGGACAGCGCTCAAAGCAAATGTTTGGAGAGAGCATTTCAAAGGCGACTTTGCAACAAGGGGAGTTCTCTCCCTTAATTTCTCCTTTGGAAAGGCCATGTCTAACTGCGGTAAGGAGGGAAGCCAGCACACACGAGCACCCCAAGGCTATTCCCCATCCACTACTTTCATCAGATAACCGAAGGAAACCTAAGCAGTTTGATTTATGGATGTTGTCTGCTTCTACGGACACTCAGTGGAGCATGGAGCAGCCAATTAAAGATGCAATTAAGCTGCCAGAGCCCAGGAAAGCTGATGGAAAAGCTGCTGGTCTGTTTTCCACCCTGCCTTTCCCAGTGATACACAAGAGATACACTCAGGGCAGCTTCCCCAGATTTGGATTTAGCATCTAAGAGAACATACAGAGCCAAAGAAAAAGGAAAATGAAATACGAGGTCATCCTGACCAGAACCTGGTGTCCTCTTCCTGCTGGAGCTGTGTGTTCACCCACCCCTTGGTATATCTGTAACCCCAAACCAGGCTTTGAAGCAGGCAGCTCCCCGAGCACAAGTGTTCACCGTCGCATCATGTTTCCCCTAAGCTGCAGGGAAGATGATCTGGGCAAAAGAAAAAAAAAAAAAGGATCCAGCCGAGCCAATGTGCTCCAAAACAAAGGTGTGTTTGTTCGAAGGCAGGGAGTACCCGGCGTGAAAATACAGCCGTGCCCCACGTGTCGTCACTACAGCTGCTCAGCACTGCTCAAAAGGGAGCAGAGACAGTGTGGAGGTGACAGGGGGCAGCTCTGCCTTCCTGCTGTGCCTGCCTGCAGCTTAGCCTCATACCTCCCAGCAGAGCCTGGGAAGGCAGGTGAAGACTAGGCAGAAACTGTCTTTTAAAGCTGCAAAAATGATATTTTTGCCTGTTTTCTCAGTAATGCCGAGATACCCAAACCTGGTTGCGCTGCAACATGAGCTAGCAGCAGGTAGGACATCCCACCTTCATCCCCACCAGCTAACAATGCTCCAGTGCTGTAGTTCGTCTGGGGGGAAGGTCTGATCTTGGGAGTTTCTCCCTTCTCAAGACCCCAAAAATAGTCTCTCTGAGCCCCACAGCAGCATGGACAGCACTGCTGCCCAGTGCTCCCTTCACAAGGCAAAGCCAGCTTTGTACCTCACTGCCATCCCGCCTGCCTTGCAGCCAAACATTACATATCCTAGAACACATCCCAAAGGAAAAACAGGAGAAGGCAGCAGTTTTTCTCCTCCCTGGCAGGACCAGCACTTCTGCTGTGCACAGGACAAAGCCCAGGAGCTGTATGGCTGCAAAACCGACCAGCCAGAAGCACCCTCAGATACGTGCTCTGAAGTGGTGCAGCGTCTGCTGCATCTTCAGCTGGAGACTGGGAACGACCTGCTGGATCAGCTGAGTATCCAAAAGTCAGAATTGCCTTGGAGATTCCAGCTACAGTCTTCATGAGCTTCAGTACTGCTGTTTTCTTCCATCGACTGGTTCCTGAACCTCGGACCCTTCTGCCCAGCCTGGGAGCAAGGAAGGACAGGGATACAGAGATGGTGAAAACAAGTCTGTGCCCTGTTTTTCTTAGGCAAGAAAGGCACATGGGTATGCCCACTCCAGGGAGCCTCTTCACCATCCTTTGCCTCTAGGAGCACTGAGATTGAATTTCAGAGAGATCATTTCTCCATCCCTTGCCCACATGGTGCAAAGCAGCTATGCCTGCATGTCCCTAAGGAAGGTTTCCACTGTGGCACACCATGCCAGAGCAGCCCTGCCAGTGCTCTCTAGGGGTAATGTTGGGAGTGAGAAACCAGTGTGTAGGAGTGTGCCAGGCTGCAAAAGGCTCAACCAAACCTCAGATGGAGTTTAAACAGGCAATACTTCTTCCAAGCAGGAAAAGCCGTTCTTTTCCAAAGCCTCCCAATGCTCCAAACTTCCCGTTTGCTCTGTTTACAGGATGTCTAGGAAGTGGCTGGCACCTTGTGTGCCATGGTGTAACCCTTCCTGGCGTAGCCTGGAGCTCAGCTCGCTGCCCCGCGGGTTACAGCTCAGCACAGTGGCATTCCCAGCTCGACAGAACTGTAGGAGCAGCTTGTCAAGTGTTTCTCTGAAGCACGAGAGACAAGCAGGAAGAAGTGTTAAGAAAACTGTGGCATAATTAATTGAAGCTTGCACCTCTCCCCCTTTCCCTGAAGCAAGACTTTGCAGATCTGTAACCTGGCAGATCTGCTGTTAACGTAGCCAGGGCTGGTGGCACGTCACGGCTCTGCTGCTTTTTTAAAATTTTTTTAATCTGGCATGGAGGAGGAAGCTGGAAGAAGAAAGATCCCTGCTCAGGGGAATGATGAAATTCAGTCCAGATATTCACTAGAATAGGAACAAACGGGAATTTTGGGCTCAGAGGAACATCAGAGCAGTGAAACATGACGAAAATCATGTGGGAATTGCAGCCCCATGGCTGCAGTGAGTCCCCATCAACCTGGGCCCTTACCATTGAATCACAGAAGGGCCCTTAAAGCTCATCTAGTTCCAGCCCTCCTGCCATGGGCAGGGACACTTTCCGCTAGATGAGGTTGCTCAGAGCTCCATCCAATCTGGCCTTGAACACTTCCACAGATGGGGCAGCCACAGCTTCTCTTGGCAGCCTGTGCCAGTAACTCACAATAAAGAATTTCTTCCTAATATCTAAACTAAACATATCCTCTGTCAGTTTTACACCATTACCCCTTGTCCTATCAATGACTACAGCGACCTCCCGCAGCCCAGGACGCCAGGCTAACAAATCCTTTCCCTGGATTCCCTTCACAGACTGGGGTAGAGCCAGGGACACGAGCGGGCTTCTCGGATCACCTAAGTCAATAGCAACATCTGTTCCCCCCATCCATGGGTGCCAGCTCGAGTGGAGCACAGCGAATGTCTGCAAACCCCCCGTGCATCCCTGAGCGCTCACCAGCGGCTCATGCTGTTCCCATCGCTTGTGTGGCCACGCTATAAATCAACCGAGACAGGCAATTAGGGATCTATATTAAGGCCCTTATAAATATATATTGTACATCACCCTGGAACATTGAGGCTGTCTGGCTGCTTGATGGGCTGAGCTGTGTCGAGAACTACAGTACCCAAAGTGTCCCCACATTGCTCCGGGTGAGCCTGGCAGACTCTGACATGAACTTGGATTTTCCTACCTCATCCACAAAGTGCTGAACTTCACTCTGGCATAAAACATAACTTCTATTAATTTACTATAATTGGTTTCAAACCAGTCTTAATTAAAACCGGTGTGGACTTGCTTAACTCCATTGAAACCAAATTGGAATAAGATTGGAGCAGAATTGATTCCTTTCCGAAGCGAGCTAAAGCTGGGTAAGCTGGTTAAAGAGTATCCACAAGGGTATTTGCGGTGGTTTAGCTAAAATGATTTACCGCAATCTCTAATTGAAGCAATTTCAGCTCGGATATAGGGAGGGTAAGCTAAGAGTTGGCGAGGACAAGCATCCTTCCCACCCGAGTGCTTTCCCCAAGGCGTCATGTTTCCAGCTCAGCCCAGAGAATGATCTCCCTCAGCTCCTCTGAGAGCAACAGGGATAAACCCGGCGGCAGCCGGAGCTGGTCCGTGAGCCTTCAACCCGCCCGAGCGCCAGCGGCGTGGGAGTCAGCACTGCCAGATGGTGCTCGGCGAAACCCCGGGCAGCGACGTGGGAATCTGTGCGGCGTCTCCCCCCGGCAGCCTTCCCCAGGATGTTTTGAATTTTAGCTTTTGCAAACACGGAGTGGCGAAGCCTCGCGGAGCAGGATAAAAATAGAGCCGTAAAAAAGGCAAATCCTCCCCTCCTCCTCCCAGAAAGCCGGCGCGGGGCGTAGCTGGAAACAGATGTGAACATGTCGGCAGCTCAGCTGGGCTCTGGAAAACCTCCACTCTCCCCTCTCCAGAGCACAGGATGCTGCTGGGGAAATAAACCCATCAAAATTCTGGATTGCACGGGCAGGGGCTGTGCTCAGCCTGGTTTTGCCTGGGCACACATAGATGTTTCCCCCTTTCTACCTGGCTAAAGAGCCATGGGTTTGTAATTCCCATGACTTCAGCATATCAGCAGAAAGGGGGTCCCAGATGGGTTGGGGTATATATTTTGATGCCATATGAGGCTTTTGCTGCCCCTGGTTCCCCCCACTTGATGCAGTCTGTTCTCATGGCTGCCTTAGAGGAAGGCAGCAAGCAATGATAATCCTGATGGTTTTCCTAGGAAGGTTAGCAGTCAACTACTGCCTCATTTTTCTTTGCTAAGGTAAATCAATAAGCAAAAATGCAGCAGGGGTATAGCTCAGCCATTGTTCTGGAGCACAAAGTACACCCAGCAGAGCTGCAAACCAGGAATGGTTAAGCTTCATGGTGAGCTTAGAGTGGATTTAGGCTCCTGCATGGAAAGGTGAAGCATACAGAAGATAACCTGTAGGAATGAGCAGCAATGGGCTTTGCTGGGCCATTTCCACACCAATACTCTCACTCTGATAGTTTTTCACTTCATTCCTCACCTCACCCTCCAAATTCCTCACAACATCTTGGGAAAACTGAGGCAGCCCAGCAAAGTAACTCCAAGGGAGGGCTTGGCTAGGAGTGATTTATCTACACAATCAACTTCTCCTTTGTCCACCACAACAGATCAGTAATCCCAGCTGTTTTTTGGGAATCCCCAGGCTTTCTGGCTGGCTGTATGCTGTGACCATCTCAGGAGGGATGGATACCTGGAGGCATGCCAGGCGAGTTAATGCTACATCTGGATGGCCTCTCCTGGGGGTTTCCATGGCATCCCAGCTTCACTATTACACTCTAATATCCAGGAAAAGAAACAGATCACCCTTTCCTTCAAATTCCTCTCCTCCTCAAGAGGCAGAAGAACGTTTTTGACAGTCAACTCTCCTGAACAGCTTCATGCTAGTAGGGAAAGAGATGCCACAGCTACCAATCATCAGGAACCAGACCACTGAGCTTGGAGCACTCAGAACAGCCCTCTTTTCTCTTGCCTGCTTGGCTCCTCTGCTCCCTGCTGTCACACTCCTGATCCTGCAAAAACTGCTGGAAACTGGCTCCTTTGACAGCAAGTGATTGGTGGTGTGATGTAGGCTGCCTCATTGCCTTTTGTTGGGAGGATGAGTAAGGAGGGGTTTAACTTTTATCCTTCTCTAACACTGGAAATAGCAGTTTAGCAAATCTGAGCCATCTGACAAGGGGCCACCTTCTCTTTTCTACCTGTCATGGACCTCCTGCACCCTACACACTCTCAGCTGATATTTGCAGAGGCTGCCCTAACATTTTCCAGACTGTATGGAGGTGGGACCTTGTCACACACTGCTACTTCTGCAAATCTATGATTACACAAATGAAGCAATGGACAACCAAAAGGGAGTGGTTTGGCTCACTGAGAATAAAATTCCCCCCAAGATACGTCAAAAGCAAACCCCTAACACAGAATATCTCCACTCTGGAACGTTGCATGCTCTCCAGGGGGGACACAGCAAGATTGAACTCAACAGATTACATTTCTCAGGGACTACCAGCAGTCTCCTCCAGAGTAATCCACTGACTCCTGGGATATCCATGGTCTGCCAGTGGAAACCAATGACCTCAGGCACATTAGTGCATCCATATATAGAGTCAGACTCCTGGTAAACATCCTATAGCATGAGGAGCTCAGAGGGTACAGCACTGTCCCCACTATCTCCGGCAGGAAGCCAGGCAGGAGAGACCGGACCAAGCTGGAGAGGAAACAAAGGGCTGTAACTGCTTCACCTTACAAAGCTGTGCAGAAAGGAAGGAAGAGATGCGTTCAAGAGTTACCCTGTGCAAGGCAGCAGCTGGTCTGGCATCCTTTTGGAATGAGCTTTTGTCTCTCCTGCAGAGCAGAGCTGTATACCAGGCTGGAGGGCTTGCACCTACGATATCATGGAATGGTTTGGGTTGGAAGGGACATTTAAAGGCCATCTAGTCCAACCCCCTTGCTATGGGCAGGGACACCTCCCACTAGACCAGGCTGCTCAGAGCCCCATCCAACCTGGCCTTGAACACTTCCAGGAATTGTACACCCACATCTTCTCTCGGCAACCTCTTCCAGTGCCTTGCCATCCTCACAATGAAGAATTTCTTCCTAATACCTAACCTAAACTATTCTCCTTAAGCTTGAAGCCATTCCACCTCGTCCTGTCACTCTGTGCCTTGTCCAAAGTCCTTTTCCAGTTTTTCTGGAGCCCTTTAAGGCACTGGATGAGGCTCTAAGGTCTCCCTGGAACCTTCTCCAGGCTGAACAACCTCAACTCCTAGTCTGTCTCCTTAGTAGAGGTACTTCAGCCTCTGATCATCTCTGTGACCTCCTCTGGACTTGCTATGACCAGTCCATGTCCTTCCAGTGCTGAGGACCCCAGATCTGGATGTAGTCATCCAGATGGGGTCTCACCAGAGTGGAGTAAAGGTGCAGAATCACCTCCCTTGACCCACTGACCTTGGTGACAACCACTCTTGGGTCATCTGCTACTTGTCTCAACTTCTACAGGGTTGGAATAAACACTCCTAAAGCAAAGCAGGCAGCTGGATTCCCATTGTACTGACCAGACTGGCATCGCACCATGACTCCAAAGACCAGGGAGCTCTCAGGCATAGCCCTGCAGCCCTTGTTCCTGGAAAAGTGGGCAGAAAGCACCAAGGAAGCACTCCTGGAGGCCAGCACCAGTCTCCCTCTCCCAGGGCAGTCAGAGTAGGTCGGGAGGAGATGTTGGGTCTCCCCGGCAGTGCTGAGCTGGGCTGGCCCCAGCTCATTGTGCTTGGAGAAGGCGTCGAGGGCAGCTGACCTTACGTAACCGGAGAACAAAGCGGCTAAATAAAAACTGGAGCTGGGAACAGGCTGCGGAAGTGGGACACGGCTTTCCTGACTAATCAACCAGCATCTGAAGGAAACCAAACTCAATGGCAGGGAAACAACTGCATAAACACATCCCGAGGGAAGAAAGGGAGAGAGAGGAAATGTGGGGAAGACCATGGGGGCACTGGCCCCTTCCACCTCCACTCCTGCCCTTACTTGCTTGGCTGGCAAAGCCTGGAGTGTCAAGACAGAGAGCACAGCAGGAAATCTGCCACGAGCTCAAGAATTTCAAAGGGTGACCTTGCTCCTTTACCTGCAAAGCCACCAACTGCACAGTTGGAAGGGCCTCAGGGATAGGAAAGGATTGGGGCTGGGATGGATCAGCAGCTTCCCTCCCACTGCTGGCTTCAATGGCAACTCAGTCTGAAGTGGATGAAGAGAATAGAGAGATTTTACCCTGGGGAAAACTGCTGGAACCCTGCAATCCCCACTCTGATGGGGCAACAGCATCCATGCTACTGCCAATACAGCACTGAACCACAGCACCCTAGGGAACCATCCCATACATCCCAGTACAAAAACAGTGACTCCAGAAAGGGGTACACCTTCTCTTTGGTGCCAGCATGATTTTTGCCAGGGAAGGGCAGAGTTTTGGCTCACTTGCTCTCACCATTTGGGACCACGCTCACACATGGGGATTTCTACTGCCCACTGTCCTGCTCCAAAAAGCTCTCCCTTCAAGCAATCCTCTGACAAAAGGAGTATTTTTCAGGAGCCTCTGATTTTCCAGGCATAATCCAGGCCCAGCTGTGACCCTCAATTTCCCTGAGGGAACTCCCCAGCAGCCCATCTAGTCTCAGCCTTGGGTGGTCAAAGCCAGACAGGACTGGGGCCATGATAAACGTCCAAACCCAATGAACCAGCTCTTTTTTCCCTCCCCAAAAACATCTGCCTTTGGTTAAAAGCCAATGACCCTGCAAAGCTCAGCCCCAAATAAATTCTTAAGGAACGTATTTCTGGTGCATTATAGGGAAGAGGAAAATAGGTGAGGAAGCCAGAGCCCATTAGGACCTGTGTGGGGGCAAGTTGTTCCACCCTGGGGCAATGGGAGCTCCAGCTCCAGCAGATCTACTCCAGGAAGGGAGAGCCACACTCTTTTTAAAGGTTACACTTAAGGAAGTGAAGCCAAGTTGCTCTTCCAGATAGCTAACAGGGGCCACGGCAGTCGTTAGGATCCACGCCATCCAGCCTGCTATTTTTAGATCATCCAGAAGGAAGGAAACCTCAGACAACCATCAGTGTGAGCTGAACTGCAGCTCCTCAGCTGCTTGGCCAGCGCTGCAGGAGCCGCTCCACCCAGGCAGTCTCACTTCTGACAGTGGGAGGATGGATGAGACTTGCAGAGGGCTTGGGGAGCTCACCAGCTCTGCAGCCCTCACCTCTCCATTGCAGAGATAAAGCTGCCAGCAGGAAACAGGTAGATCCACAAAAAAAATCTGACCCTGAACAGCCCAAGACTTGAGCTGGCTGCTGGTGCAGACATTTACAAGACCAGGGAGGGGTGAGTGATCCAGGACCTTTGGAGAAAACAAAGCCTGGGGATGGGAAAGCAAAGCCTCCCTCTCTGGTGGTGATTTTGCAAGGCCCTGTGGCTGCATCCTGTGCAGGGAGAGGCAGACTTGGCTCAGTGCTCGGGTTGCAATCCAAAGCTCACATGAAACGTGCTTTTGGCTGGGATGACCTGGCCTGGGGAGTACAGCAGGGAGGCCCTTAAATAGCAGCAGTGGAGGAGAAGGAGCAGCCAAGCAACTGTAAAGGATGAACCACCAACAAGGGAAGGTGGAAAAAATTTCCCCATGTGCTGGGATAATTAATGAAAGGTTGGTTTTCTTTTTTTTATCTCTCAAGTCTCCAGAAAATAGGATCGTCCCTCTTCATCTCTCTCCTGAGGTTTTGCCAGACACTCAGAGCAACATAGCAGTTCATAGCCAATGTGGGCAGCCTGGCACAGGAATCCCTCTGCAGATCTGTGGATGTTTTGGAGAGCTGGGATTGCAGCCAGCATCCCATCCTGCACTGATTCTAGGCCTCTGAGGGCTTTTACAAGGAGAAAAGAGGCTGGAACTCAAGGTCCCATAAAAAATAGGACAATAATGACATCCCTCCACACTGGCCTCTGGAGCATCCTGCTGCTAAACTGAGCCCCAAATCCCCAAAATGTGAACTAGGGGAAAGAGCAGTAAAAATAAAAGAAGCGCCCTGGTCTGCGCCATGGCAGACTCGATCCCCAAACTGTGGTGGGTGGGGATGAAGACATTGATTTATTACTGTAAAAAAAGCTTCTCCTTTTGCCTGAGCAAACCTGACTCGTGCCATGGAACATGGAGAGAGCCCAGGAGCGGGGAGACATGGAGCTGTGGCACAGGGGCACTCACTGGAGGAGCTCAGCTGGCCAGCCCTGGCTGGGACATGGAGCTCCACTGGGCCAGGTCGCACATCGGAGCCATCGGAGGGACCGTGACCCTCCTCTGTCTGTCCTGCTGGGGAAGAAGCGATCTCAGCCAGCAATTCCAGGTCCTTCAGGATAACCTGTGGAGACAGGGATGGTGCAGGGTGAGCACATACAGGGGCAGATGGCTCGGTGAGCTTTTCTTTCCAAATCCACACACAGAGAGGGTTGAGGTGGGAAGCAAATACCAAATCCCAGCACACTGAGAAAGGTGTAAGTAAAAGAGGGCTATCTACAAAACTCCAAGTGGAAATTTCAAATGCTTGCAGAGGGGATGGGGCAGGAAAGACAGAAGAGGAAAAAAGCCAGTTTCTGCTCTGAGAGTCCCAAGGAAGCACAAGAAATTAAACCAAATTTACACAACCAGGAATAGGGCTTGCTTTCCCCTTGTTCCACTTTGGGGAAGTCTGGGTTTTGCTTCCCCTTCATAACCACAGATTTGGGACAATACCAGCAAGAGCACAGGGATGTTCGGGGGGTAAACATCAGCCAGCTCCCCTCTGCAAGGCAGCATCCCAGGGAAGGCTCAGCTCAGGACGTCAGGGCAGAGCTGCCACTCAGATATCATAGCTCTTTCTTTCCAGAAGTCACCAAATCAGTCTATATATAGCATTTCTGCAGAAGTTATTACCGGGTGGGTTTTTTTCCATCCTCAACCCTTCTCAAGTCTCAGGCTATTTTGGGTCCCCCTTCATTCAAATGTCCTTGGGTCGAGATGTTTCATCAGCCATCCCTGGTGCTCTAAGTGCAGTGGGGCTGTGCAGGGCAAAAAGGCTGCCAAAAAGGGTTGACTGCCATGTCTTTACTCCTCAGCATCTGGCAGAGCACATCCCCAACCACCCATTGCCCACCAGCACAGTATCCCAGGCTTTCCCTGTGTTCTCACAATGCATCTTTCTGAGGAGCTGCAGTTATATAGGAGTTTTAGTTTCTGAGCTAACATAGAAAACCCCTCCCCCTGGAAAAACAAAAAGCCAATTATGAGTTTTTTTTTATCATGCTAGAAAACACAACCCCTGAAAATCAGGAAGAAGAGCTCCTGGGTTTTTCTTCTGCACAGATATCTTAAGCTGAGTGCATCTTTGGGGCTTTTTTTTTGTAATTAAGGCTGATTTTCAAGCCCCCAGGAGCCATGGAGCAGGCAGTGTGCTGTCCAGGCTGTGTACGGCGTAGAGGCAGTGGTGAGGAAGCAGCCTGCCACGGGGACCACAAGGCTCCAGCATGCTTGGGAAGACCCTCTGCCTATAAACATGATTAAGTCTCAACCCACAGCTCCCAAGAGCAGCTGAAAGGCAGGGAAAAAAAATAAGACAACAACTTCTACTGCTGTCCCTGAAGAATACGGCACCTCCAGGATGCTGTCAAGGCTGGGAGCTCATTGCCAGCATGGGAGGACCCTGCCATCATCAGCCTTCATCCTCTTCCAGGGAGAGGCCTCTGTGGTCCTGGCAGAGGGAAGACCTTGGTCCTCCCTCCCTGCCTGGATTTCAAGCATCTGTGCCTCAGACAGAGTGATGCTGGCTGTGTTTCATTTCAAGTGCAGGACATCTCTGAGC
This sequence comes from Aphelocoma coerulescens, assembly GCF_041296385.1. Lineage (NCBI taxonomy): Eukaryota > Metazoa > Chordata > Aves > Passeriformes > Corvidae > Aphelocoma > Aphelocoma coerulescens. The sequence goes on along the minus strand of NC_091025.1, from coordinate 7,873,546 downwards.
AGAGCTCAGGATGCCTGGTCTCCTGAAGCCCTGTGTAGATTCTCTAGTGGCTAATCATGTGACTCAGCTGAACTTGCAGCCTTTGAACAGGCACCAACTTGGGTCTCAGGCTCTCGCAATGGGAAAATAACACCCGCAAAGGTTTCCAAGTCGTGTTGGCTGAAACTGGCAAAGGGACTCGGGGCTTGGCTACTGGGGCTGGCAGGCAGGCAAGAGCCAGGGCTCTCATTCATGTGGTGCATTTTGCCAAACCCAACACATACAGGAGCTGAGGCCATATGTGGTTCATGTACAGCATGACCTAGCCACTTGTGACTACTTCCCTGCTGCCCCGGTGCCCCCACCCAGCCACATCATCCAGCTTAGTCTTCACCAGCAGCTCTCACAGTTTGAGGAAACATGACCAAGCCCCCAGGCTGGGCAAAAATCAACCCTGCTGCCTCTCAAAGCTTTTAGAGTCATTACTTGAGGTCAGATCCTTAACCCAGAGCCTCATCTCTGAGATGCTGCTTGGGATCAGGATGCTCCAGCCAGAGTAGCCAGGGCAGCAGTGACCAGCACCACTGCAAGGTATGCATGGACCTCTTGAACTTTGCAGAGGTTAAGGGTTATCCCTCCCATGTAGGTTGCAGGCAGGAGGTGGAAAAAGCAGCATAGGCTGAATTTTGCAACTAAAAAACATGGAGGAAGTAACAAGCAGGAGGGATCAGCACATGAGCACTGGGAGTAAAAGCAGGCAGCTGCAAAGACATGGGGTTTTCCAGCCGTGGGAAAGAGGCAGGAAGCTCCAGCTCCCGCTGCCTCTTCCCCGCATGCTCCGGAGTGGGTTCCCAGCTGGGGACAGAGGAAAGGCAGGAGTGCTTGGTATGCACTGCACATCCCTGTGCTAAGCAAAGCTGGAGCTAGCGGCTGGCTTTGTGCAAGCCAGGAGGCTGTAAGAAAGCAATATCCTGCCATTGCCATGGCAACGACCGGCTGCGCCAGGAGCGAGCTGGTCCCATCCGTCAGGAACCCAGTGGCCGTCAGACCTGACAGCGCTGGAGCACGAGGGCCAGAGCCCTTCTCAGCTGCCAGGCGAAGGTGTGATCCTGACAGCCAGCCTGGAGGATCAACCCCCAAGGGCGTTTTCCCAGTCCCAAGGGGGATTTCTGGGAAGGTTTTCCAGTGGTGATGAGACCTAGGAGTGTGCCCTGCTCTGGGCAAATGTGTGCCTGGTTAGTGTAAATAGGGAAAGCAGCAACATGATGGATGGGGAGACCTGTCCAATGTCTCAAGCCATTCCCAGCACAGGGCTGAAGAGCAGCACGTAAGAGGACAAGCTCTGGGTGGCCGGGGAATGAGAAGCAGGTTTTCAGACAGTTATAAATAAGCAGCTATTTCTCCTCTCTGAGAATAGGCAAGATTTCTCCCTGCATTGCCTTCAGAGCATGGATTTTGAGGGCACACACAACTGTCAGCTTCTCCAGATCTAGGTCAGGTTAATTTGCCGCTTGTTCTGGTTGAACGGAGCCGAGACCAGCTCTGCTGGCAGTGGCACGGGGGGAAGGCAGCCCCCGGATGGAGTGTGCCGGATGGGATGCACCTCCCTGAGTCTGCAAAGCAGCGCCTTGGTGCTCCTGGAGGAGGGGGGGCATTTGCCTCTGGTCAGAACACAGGGCCCCAGCCCCTGGCAGAGGAAGGGGAAGCGACCCCAAATGTGCTGCAGACCCCTGGGAGTGAGACTTAGCATCCCACAGCACATGATGACTACCAGGACACCAGAGCAGGCTGCAGCAGCAGCTCCTGGGGCACATGCAGTGGCAAGGATATGGACTAGCTCCTCCTTGCTGGTATTTACAGATAAGCTGGGAAAAAAAAAAATAAATTAAAATGCCTTTGTGCAGCAGGGAGATGCTCCTGGGCGGCCTTGGATGTCCTAGTGAACATCTAGCATGCCCTGGGCAATGAAATGGGGCACTCAACATCAGGTTATTCTTGCCAAGGAGAAGATGGGAATTCAGGTGAAGCAAGATGCTACCAAGACAGAAAACAAGAACATCAAGGGCAGCAAAGCACTTCTTCAAAGGGGCCCAAGAATCCGTGAGGCTGTGGAAAACCCTACGGCATTTCCAGGATAGGCAAGGCAGGTGGTGGAGAGACCCAGTGGGAATGAGGAAAAGCCAAGGGTGCTGCTGGGTGCTTCCTCCTTTTCCACAACACAAACGCAGCCCCTTTTGTTTTATGTTTTTCCTCGTTCCAATGCTTTAAGCCACAGCCAGGGAAGGAGGTGAGCATGGGCAGGCAGTCCTGGAGCCAGGAGTGGCCAGGAGCGAGGCTGGCTGAGCCCCAGACACACACAGTGTGAAAAGCAAACTTGTGTCCTCCCTGTCTCCACCAGCTTTAAAGACAGAAAAAGAAAAGAAAACCCACAATTAATCTTCCCACACCAATTTAACCAAACCTCTTTTCAGGTCCCCGACACAGCAACTTTTATCCTCCGATCTTGCCAAGATCTATTTTTTATGCCTTCCCAGGAGAAGATGGGGAACAGAGGGAAGGCAGAAGGCCTGGAGGCTTCTCCTCTCCTCCCCAGGGCAAGTCTTGCCAGGTCATGCTGACACATGCTCACAGCACTAGCAAATACAGCTGGCAGTGGGGAATGCACTTGGTAGTAGAGCCACAGCCATCCCAAAACAAGCTGGAACCTGAAAACTCCCTGTCCACTCTCCTGCTTTTGTAAATCCCCAAGCTGTCCCTGCTGCTGGGGGTGTGAGGGGCCAGGCCTGCAGCACCCAACACTGCCACAGCTCAGAGCACCTCTTTAAATGTGTTTAATTAGCGCACAGGGAGCTTAACATGCCACCTGATGCCAGTCAGGGCAGGATGCCAAGAAGGTATTTCATAGAATCCCAGAATATGCTGAGTTGGAAGAGACCCACAAGGATCATCGCGTAATGGAATTCTTAAGGTTGAAAAATCCCTCTAAGGTCACTGAGTCCAGCCACTGTGCTCACAACTAAGCCATGTCCAAGTGCCACAAGTGCTATTTCTTCATGTATTGAAGGGCAAGGTCCAGCCAGTGGAATGGGGCTGGAACAGCCCTGGAGTATCCCTGCAGGCCATGCTGTGGGAGGCTGGATGCCTGCAAACTCTTCAAATTCAACACCCACAGTCCCAGAGCTTATGATGGGCAAGGGGTTTGCTTTTATTTGCTTTCTCCCACTCACCACCTCCCTCTGCACACAGGGAACCAGGCACCCAAAGCCCAACTCACCAAATCCTGCATCCTACATCTCCATCCCACCCTGGACCCTCTCAGAGTCAGCTCCCCAGGACAGAGATTGCCTGTCCTGATGGCAGACAGGTTTTCTGTGGTTTTAGTCTGCTCCATAACTTCACCCAGGAATGCTACAAGCACCAGCTCGAGCCCAGATTGCCAGTTTACCCCAGTTGTTTGGCGTACGTATAAACTGCATATGCATGTGTATACACAAATTAGGAAATCATGGTCTGAAACTGGTGCTAAGCTCCCTATGGATCCCACTCCCCACAAAGAAACTTCCTATTTCTGCAGGATGCAGTGCACGGATTATTGTTCAACCAGGTGGTCTCGAGTCCTCTGAAAAAGCATCACCCCACTTCTGCTTACAGGCTGCTTCCACCTATGGCAATCCAGGCTAACCGCATTTTCCACCATCCACTGGAATGATACACGTTTCTCTATACCCCATTTCAGTCCCAAGCTCACCCTCAGTGTAACTTCCCCCTTGAAAACCAGTAGCCTCCTTGCTTGCTCAATACTATCCCATAGTATTGAGTCTCCCTCCGGAGAAGCTTTACCACCAAAAAAAGTTCAGATAAAGCCAGGCATACATACATTACAGTTCTCCTCTTTGCAGTCTTTAGCTTACACCCTCTGCTTTGCATCAGGTCACAATATTTCGGCTGTGGCAGATGAAAGGCTGGGAGCTGGAGGACAATGGCTCTAAACCCAACAGAGCAAAGCTCCAAACCAAGCCATGCTAAGACAGCTATTTGCTTTGGCACAAGCCTTTGTTCAGCTTCATTGTACTGGGATCGGGTGCGATAGGAGAAGTTCGCCAGGATTTAGGGTGACAGCAGAGCTCAGAGCAGGGCAGAGACCTGGCTTTGAAATCCTGCAGTACTGCAGCAGGACATGCAAAGGAAAGAGATGACCATCAGTATATCACGATGCCAGGGTTTTCTTCTCTTCTAGTTTGATACTGGAAACCCAAGAGGGCAGAATATTTCAGCTTCTTGTGGGAAGTCGGCTTGAGGGTCATGTAGATGTTCAAGTACATCACAAAATCTCAGAATGGTCTGGGTTAGAAGGGACTTCAAAGATCATGTGGTTCTAACCTCCCTTCTGCTTGATAAGGTTGCTCAGAGTCCCATCCAACCTGAACAGTTCCACGGATGGGGCAAGCCACAGCTTCTCTGGGCAGCCTGTGCCAGTGTCTCACCATCCCTGCATAGAAGAATGTCTTCCTAGTAACCCATCTAAACCTGCCCTCCAAAGTCAGTGGCAGCCCAGGCTCAGTTCACTCCCTCTAGGGAAGTTCACCAACTCTTGAGGAGACTTCTGAAGGAAGTACTTCTGTACTCAAAGCCTTGCCCAGCCACTGCATAAAGAGCAGGTTTTCATGTTAGCAGAGTTAAGGAAGCCAGAGTCTACCCTGCTTCACATCAGACACCAGCTCCACCTCATACGTTATTCCTGCATGATTCAGACAAAAGTCCCAGCACAACTTCCAACCCCCAACAAGATTGAGGCAAGCAGATAAGCAAACAGGAACACGTTCAGCCCTAAAGAAACCACTCCACTTTGGAGCCGGAAAAAGGAAAACAAAGCAAAGAAAGAAACCGAGTAGCGTCACTGCTTCATGGTTTTCTGAGATGCCCCAGTTCCTGTTGTGTTCACTTGAGCTCAGTGCCTGGATCCACTCAGAATCCAGGGAACTGAAAGGCTACATCCAGAGCTCCCTTTGCACCATGAACTTGCAGGAGGCAATTTGAAGAACATGTCTTCTTTTCAGCAGTGCCCATCAGCGGTGCCAATCAGCCGTGGTGCCTTTAGCCTGCAGGTGGAAAAGTCCCACCCACTGCTCCCAAACAGCACTTTCTGACTTTACACCTTCCCTAACATCAGTTTTTCAAACAGGGCAGCAAGACTCATACAGATGAACCGAGCAGACAGTGTAGAAAAACCCACTCCCAGCAGGATCTGGTTACATCTTGTAAAGAAGTTTTCAAGCACATCAAATTTTAAGCAGGGCTTTTATAGATTGCCTTCAAAACCAGGTCTCAAACACAGGAACATCTCCCTGTCGGGGAAGCACAGGAAGCAGCACGAGGTGACGCAGTGCAGCAGCACAGCATCTGACAGCCAGGAATCCTGGATCCTGACTTGTCTACATATCAAAGGGAACTGCTTGTTTCAGCTTAGCTCCAACTTCTCTGTGCTGCCTTTGTGAATCTTAACTAGGTCTCTTGACCATTTCTTTACTGGCACAGGAGAATTGGGTAGGAAGGGGAATAGGAGAGACGGCAGAGATGACTCAGGACACTGCAGATGCATCATGAGATGCTGGCCCCTGTTTAGCACAGTGGAGGTGGTGCAACACCCTGTGCTACTTGAATGACAAAAACAGGCATGAGAACTTAAGGGGCATGGATCTCATCTGCTCCATCCAGCATGAGCCTTTCTTTGCTTTGGGCTTGATTATTTATGGCAAGCGCAGAGAGAGACTGAGATCACCTCAGCAAGACAAGACCTTAAAAATAAGGTGCCTGAGCACAGTCTTTCAGTCTGATGCACGGACTAGCACTGACCCTCCAAACCCAGACCATCCTTTGGTGGTGAGCTGGTGACAAACAACTGTTCCAGGGCACATCAGCAGTGACAGGTAGCCTCCAAAATGTGTACAGGGGCCAGGGAAACTCTAGGCGCTACAGAAGGATGTTCAACCTTCTTGGGAATACAGATGATACCAACACTGCTGCCCAGCAGGTTCCCTTGGGGAGGGCAGCATCACAGGATGAAGACAGCAAAAAAAACCCCTCTGAAGATGTGTGTACACTTTGTGCTACACCACACAACGTGCACAGCCCTATCTGGAAAGAGGTGGGAGATGCCTCCTCATCAGAGTGGATGTTTAGCTCACTTAGGCCCCCATGCCGACCAGGTGATCCCCAGGCTGTTATCCAGGAGCTTCTGGGGGTCACAGTCTGCTCCAGGACAACATGACTGTGCAAACAAATACTGCACTGGCTAAGCAAGCACCTCACATCCCCTTTTCTAACAGGCACTGACATAGCAGGTTAAGTAGCTCAGAGTGTCCTCATCATTCCCAAAAATGTCCAGCTCAAAACCCCCCTACTATTTCAGTCATTTCTATTTCCTCCGCAGAGAGCAGCAAATCTGGTTGACAGCCAGCTGAGTGGTGGTGTTTAATGGATTGACTCGTCTATGGATTTCCTTAAAAAAAAAAAAAAAAAGCCACCTCCAAACATTTAAATAAATAGGAGCCAGGATTAAATAAATCAGCTTAAAATTACTTTTGCGCCATTCCCAGTTATGTCACATGGAGGAAATGCATCACCAGGGTCCTTTCTTCACTGTTTTTTTCAAATATTAATAAGCAGTGTAATTGCAACATGACTCACTGCGATCTCCTGCCAAGCTGGAGAGACTATCTGCAAGATGCAGGCTTTCTAGAGCGTTGCAAAGGCAGATGTGTGCTTGGGGACTCTTTTGGAAAGGTTTGCACTGTAAGCAGCAGGGGATGGAAAATGGCCAGGCAGTTGCTTGCCTTTGCAAGTCATTCCCTCACTTGCTCATTCCCTTCCCTCCTCTCTTAACGACCCCCTCACACATGGGATTTACTGCAGGATTGGGGTTTGGTGCTCTGAGCATATAAGGCACAGCATAGCATGTGATTTTTATTCCATGAGGAAGGTCTGGGCCGAGAAATCAGCCAGGATCATTTGTACTTCCAGGCAAGAGGATCCAGCTGATGGTGGAAGCTCTACCAGTGCCTGGGCCAGCTGTGGGCCATGCTGCTGGCCTCCCACCCAAGCACTAAAATGCCCCAGGGAACAACTTAGAGAGGAATAAGACAGCAACAACACCAAAATTGAGATGACTGGAACCAGGGGAGAGGGGTGAAGAGGCAAGACGAGGAAACAGGAAAATGGTGCAGCACTGTGGGAGATGAAGAGCAACAGCAGAGCAAGCTGGCTCAGTTTGCTGCCTGATTATCTTTGCTCACTTCCAAGCTGAGTGGTTCCCAGCCAACCTGATGCCACTGAGCATCTACTGCAGCCCCGCCAGGCAATGCTGCTGCTGCCCTCCAAGCAGTGGGTGCTGCTTAAACGGCTTATGATATAGATTTGGCAGTGCCAGCTTGGACACAATCCCCCTTGCATCTTTACAGAGGTTGTTGCAAGGCACCTGAATTCCCACGCAGCAAGGATCTGACCATGACCAAGCCCCATGGGTGAAGCCCCATCTGCCTTCCCAGGCAGGCAAAAACGATTCTTAGGAGCTGGATTTGAAGGGTCAATTCTCAGAGATGGAGAACAAGGTTTATACATCAGAGAACCCCCAAGACAGCAGGATTTTCAGCTGAGCAAGTACCTACAGGCTCTGCATTGGGTCTTCTTCAGTTTGGCCAACAGGGTAAAACCCCTCAGTGCCAACATTGGCCAAGCATCACAAAATACCTCAGTTCCACCAAAAAAACCCAAAGCCTAGGTAGATGTGGAAGCAGCAGGCTTCCAGGATTTCTGCAGCAGCTGCAGCACTTACCTCATCCGACTCGTCTGAGAGGGTCCGCAGCAAGATGGGGAAGAGGCTGTCGGTGTGCCGGAACATCTGGAAGCAGAAGGATGGGTGGGCATCAGTCCTACAGGCCAGGTCATACACAGCCACAGGACACTTGCCCCAAGAGAGGCTGCCAAGAGCTTCACCAGCATTTTCCATCTGAGCTGGAGAGCTCTTCTTCCTCAAGCTACAGGGTATCTGGCAGCCAAAGCCTTCTCAGAAAAGGCAGGTAGACACATATTTGCAAAGCTACCAAGACAATTACAATTTGCACTGCTATCAAGGCAATGGAACAAGCTGGGAGCTGACAAACTCAGCTGAATGCTGAGTCCCCAACCTACCTTACGAGGAGTCTTGATGTACAAGTGGTAAAGCCATTTCAGGACTGCAATTCTGGTCATCATCCCAATGGATGTATCACTAAGGTGGTAGTCCAGCACCTGAACTATTCCATCCAGGTTCAGGGTCACCTGGATCCTCTCACAGCTGCATGGAAAGAAGAGAGGCTGCTTCAGTGCTGTAAAGTCCAACTCATTCCTCCCATTGTGGGGAAGTCTACAACACTCCAGAGGCTGCATCAAACACCTCAGCTCAAACTCTCACTAGATGAAACTCACTAGACCAGGCGGCTAGTCCAGCCAGCCCTTGAACATTTCCAGAAATGGGCCATCCACAGCTGCTCTGCAAAACCTCTGCCAGCACCTCACCATGCTGTGAGTAAAGAGTTTCTTCCTAACATCTAATCTAAATCTCACCTAGTTTAAAACTGTTCCCCCTTGTCCTATCACTATCTAAGTAAATAGTCACTTTCCTTTTGTATAATGCTTTGGAAGCAACAGAAATCTTTGAGGCTTTAAGGGTTACCACTTTTCCCAAAACAGCTGGTACCTATGCATGAGAAGGCACTACTCTAAATTAAAACAGTAGCATGTCTGTGTGAGAAACTGGTCCATACTGCAGTTGCCAGATTTGGGGTTCAAAGATTAGAGATCCATAAATGCCACTCAGAATCCACCTCAAGGTTGACCTGCTCAAACAGCTTCAGAGAACATTAACCCATGTATTCAAACTCCAATCTGATGAAGGCATCCAGGTTCCACTGATCCCAATGGATTTGGGCTGATAACTGCAGATGGTGCCCTGTCTGGCAGCGGGTTTGGGATGCAGCTCTCTGCTACAACACTGTCTTGAGACCTTCATCTTGCTTCCCAAAAGATCAGGATAACCCTTCATCATAAACAAGAGATGAAAGGAAACAAGTCCCTTAGTTTGTCAGGACATTGTGCCTGTTAGAAATTGACAGTTGCTGCAGACTCTTAGCTCTTGCTCCTCCAGTTTTTCTCCCAAATAGCTGGGACCTGCATTGGGACAGGTGACCCCAACAGAAGTTGTCATGATATGGCATTTTTATGTTCTGACTGATCCTGAAATCTACCTGATGGTTTCTCACTTCCTTGACAGCAAGGATATGGGAAGTACCTGTCACAGGAGACTCATTTAAGGAGAGGTAATGGTTAGAACCAAGATGGTTGGAGAAGACCACCAAGGGGAGGTTGCACTCAAGAGCCATGTCACGCCTCTCATACCCAAGCTACTGAATTATTCAAGGCTGGACCAGGTTCTTGCCGATTTTTCCAGTGTGCACAGAGCTGCCGTGCATCTTGTTTGATAAGAAATCCTAAGGGGCAGATCTCACGGTATAATTTGCAAGTAGAGCTGTGGCTTAATAGGATTTGATCTTCCCCAGGACACACATTGTAAGGGCGAGACGAGAAGGCTGCAGCCCCTCAGAGCCCTGCGGGGATCTGACTGCTTGATCTGCCTCACGTTAACAGATGCTGGAGGCTGCAAATTGCATTTCACTTTGATGTTGAAAACAACAGCCGAGGGCCAAATGCTCAGACACACGGAACTGAGGGGAAGGAGGGACCCGGAGTATGAGGAGTTTGGGAGAGATGTCCAAGGGAGCAGCATCCCAGTTCATTTAAGCCAGCCTGAACGAACACTGCATTTGGTTTTCCTACAAAAGCATCTCCCATGGCAGCTGCACAGCCTGCCATGCTCCCAGGCTTCAGACAGAAGAGGAGAACGAAATCTTGACTCAGTAACACCTCCACACCAAATATACTCATTGTCTGCACAGGATGGGGAAAAAGAAACATCAGGGTAATGGATGTTTTCAGAGGGAAGAGGCCAAAAGGACAGCAGAGAGAATTGGTGCCTGAAGCTGGGCAGTTTGGAGGTGGCTTTAATGCTGTCACATCCCACCAGCTCTGTGCTGCTGTAAGTGGACGGGATGCAAGGTGCCATGGGCTGCCACAGAACTGTTGAGTCTGCTGATGCTGGACTTCTAACAGCACAGTAGAAACTTGCTTCTACAAGCAATTTCCAATCTGTTTTGTGCCAAAATCACTAGTGAAAACCCCTTCTTCATCACTGCTCATGATGCAGCATCTAGGTGGAGCCTGGGTGGCTCAAGCCAAAACCCACCCAAGCGGACCCCAAGAGGTGGCTGGGAGCACTGGGCTGACCTGGAGCCAGGCAGTCCCCAGGCAGTCCCCAGGCATGCTCTGTGGCTCTGCTGGGCTCGGCTCCCACTAGAAGGGATTGCAGCTGGGAAAAGCTCCTCACTGGCTACCCTCTGCCTGCAGCTGCCGAGATAAACCTTTTAGGGGGGGTTGCTGATGGAGAAGCAGTTCCTTTACTCAGCACAAAAGCCAGGAACCACCATGAAAGGTGACGGGTCTGACAAACATGGGAAATTGGGCTAAAAACCTCTCACCAACCACAGTCCTCTGCCTCTGGGACAGAGTGGCACCAGACTACTGTGGGCTACCCCCTTTCCAGGGGTTACGGCAGCAGCCGAGCGTGCTGCAGCTCCACAGCCAGGCACGCAGCTCGGCCTGGCTCTCCTTAATCCCCAGGCAGGAGGGAGCGGGAGCAGCAGTAATGGCATTGCGTTAATGTGATCCTCCGGGCCTGCCACGCCGGCTCCAGCACCGGCATCTGCGGCAGGGCAGATGTCAGATGCAATCACTTCCATCTAACCCACTACCCCAGATTCTCCTCCGGAGGATGAGTGTGGCCCTGGCACCGCCCCTGCCGTTTGCCTGTGACAGCGAGAACATGTTTTTAGGGCAAATTGAGCAATGATGGGGGTTGTGTCAGGCTCTTACTTCTGGATACTGAGAGTCTTTGCTCAAGCTCAGTGGTGGGGCAGAAGACCCATCCCCCAGCACATCCTCCCATCTCAGAAAGCACCCTTCAGCATAAGAACTGAGCTTACTTTCCCACTACATTCAATCCACAGCAATGTTTTTCACTTCATGTCCTTTATCAACCCATTTTCTCACTTCTCCCTTTTCTTCACGGGCTTCTGCCATCTCTCTCCTCAGCAGTCACCTTTTCTCTGCCAATGCCTGAGCTGTCATCTTTCTCCTGGCCTCCTGCCTGGCCCAGCTGCTTTCCTGACCCCATTTTCAGACAAGGTTAAGGTCCAGGCCAGGCTCTAGCCTTTAGGCAAGCCCAGCAAAATGGCCTTGCCAAGGGTGGAAATATCCAGGTTCTTTCATTGTGGTCCAAGTCACAAGGGCAGCTCCCATACAGGCTGGCAGCTGTGCTGCTCAATGGGCTCGAGCCAGCGGCCAGGACGTAAATAGCTTTGCTATTGGTCCCACAAGCTGTCACTTTCTTGTCCTCCATCACTCTCATTTCAGTGCTCTCGGCTTCCTTCTGCTTACTGCAGTTTCCAAGATCTCCCAGGAAAATGACAAAGCCAAGGTCTAGGCAGAGGCATCCAGTCCAACGAGCTGTAGATCACCGTGACAAGGGCTGGGACAGTGTGCCTGAGGTCCCCCTCCAGCTCAGCCACCCAAGCATGAAGTGCGAGCAGCAAAGGGAAGCCATCTCCTCACTCCAGGCTGGAAAGAAGGGCCAGGAAGAGCCACCCTGGACCTAAAAGCTGTGCAAGACAAGCTGCTGGAGAATGGGATTCCAAGGCAGGCTTGGTGCCTTAGCTCAAAGCAAGCCATCATGCTCCCTCTTCAGCCAACCATCCCCCGGGCACTGCAGAGCACTCAACATCATCCCTACCCTCCACCAAAGTGTTCCCACCACCATGAGTTCCCCAGTTGCACCTTCAAGGTGCATCAGGCTCTGGGCATGGGGGTACAGCAACTTACAGCATGAGACAAGCAGCAGCTATTTCAGCTTTGTAGTAAGCACTACCACATTCAAAAGCCTAGTTTAAATACAGGCTTGGGCAGTTCAGCCACGTGGCAGCCACTTGCCCTTTCTGCAGAGCAACACACAGCTTTACATGTCTATGTGTTGCTGACCACCACCTAAAGCATGACGCCTTCCTTGCATCAGGAAGTACCACAAAGGCTCTTCTTGGAGATTTCATGTCCCTCGTCTAGTTTGGTGAGGGACTGTGGTCCCATCAACCTTGTCCCATCACCCAGACAGCCTAACACTGACTGCTTCCAGCTGTGCCCGACCCTCTGCCTGGTAGGACCATCAGGAAGTTGTCTCAAACTGTCCAGGTCTTGTTTTGAAACACCAATGCAGTTACAAGAGCCTTACTTTCCAGCTGTTTTGGTCCATTGACGCAGGACAGACATCTGGATCTTCTCCTGTGGCAGCTCAGACTGACGGAAGGAAGCCCGGGCTCTGCTCCAGCAACCATGCTTCCACCTCCCCTTCCTGATCCAGGCTCACACCAGTGAATGCAGCAGCAGCATGCTCAGTCAGGCCATGGGAAGGATCCAGTGCCTTTGAAACATGGTTCTGGTCCACTTCCAGTGACAGTTTTTGCAGAAGCTGGAAGTGAGGCCCTCCATCTGGATGGGGAACCCCAAAACCCCTCCAGCCCTGTGTAGCTAGGCTCTTCCAGCAGCCAGTTTCTGTCTTGGCACAGACATGGTCTCCATTTCCTAGTGGATGCCACTAGGAAACTCCCTCCAAGTAAAGCAGGCAAATACTTGGAAAGCATTTTGGAGCATGTTTTAGGATCAAGTGTGTCAGTTTGTGGCCACAGGAATGTGCCCAGCATCCATGTATTAAGCATTCAGGCCTTGTCATCTTCTTGGATAGCACCTTCCCAGAACATGGCCCTCTGCAGACACCAGGCCATGATCTCCTCTGCCCCCACTGACCAAGGTCCTCCCTTCCCTGCTGCTGGAGCACTGTCCCTCTGCAGCCGGCTGGGGAGGGCAGGGGAAGGGGGCGTGAGAGCTGGATGTTTGGCGCTGGGCCGTGCTCCATCATTTGCTCGATGGGGGAGGCTGGGAGAAGGGGGGGGGGGGGGGGGCGCAGAATGAACAAAAACAGAAGCAAAGAATGACTTCATCTTAAAAGGCAGCTGCAACTTCCTCTGTTTGCAGGCTTTCCAGCTTTTCCCAGCAACGCAACAGCTTCCTGCGGTCCTGCCTTGACACCCAGTGGGCATTCAGTGTGCTGGCAGCTGCCGCTCCCCGCTGTGAATTATGGCTGCTGATGGCCACGGGTGCCAGCTCCTGCCTCCCTCCGGCTCCAGCGCCAAGCCAGACAGCCTGAGCGATGGATGGAGCACCAGGCAGATGTCCAGGGCTCCCGTCAGCCATATACAGCCCTCCCCCCAATCCTGTGTCAGTCCCCCACAACAGATGCCACGGCAAAAATGTTTCAGGTCCCAGGGACGCTGGAGCAGCAGAGAGGTCGCACAGGGCAGGTAAACCCCACAGTAAAGCCTGGCGTTTCCTGCTGAAAAGGGCTTAGGAGGGCTCAAGAAAAAGTCCCTCTGCAAAACCAGTCTCTTAGAGATATGGAGGGTCTTGCCTTCTGTCCCGGATGGTTTTCCCTGGTGCTTGAGTTGCTGACAGAGCATTTCAGCTCAAGCAGCTGTTCTCCTCCTGGCTCTCAGTGACACTGGGACAAGTCATCCCAGCTCTCCCTGCTTCTGTCCCTCTTCAGTTTTCACTCCCTCTCTCCCTCACGTGCAAGATCTTCAGCACAGAGCCATGGCTATCACTTGTCCTCCTGACTCAATGCCTCGTCTTTTTCTTCCCCCACCCTCTTTCCCATTTCAGCCCTATGCACATCCACTTCTGCACTTGCTAAACTTCAAGAGCTGAGCAGGGTCAGGATATGGCAACCACAAAAAAGCCAGGGAAAATCATTTAACCACCATAAACCAACATTTAGGTGCAAATGAAATGACCTGTACTTCCATGAGAGAAAAAAAATTAAGGGCATCATTAAGACCAAGGAGTAGCTGGGCTGTGCAGAAGTGCAAAAAAAGGAACAGAGAGTACAGACCATCAACCTGAAAAGCTGACGCTTGCACTGTTCTGGGATGTGTTGTGATGGGCATCACGCTGTTAGGAAGCAGCTAAAGCAAGGCATCCTATTTTGGAGATCATGACGACAAATAAAAATAAGCATCAGCACAATGAAGTGTTGGAAGTCACTACCTCAGAGTAAAGGAACTGCAGGCAGCAGGACGAAAGGAAAGCTATTAGAACAGAAGGATTTGTCCCCCAGTTCAGACAGCTGGATGGGAAGAAAGGTATTTGCAGGAGAGATGATTTAGATGAAGTATTGGGAGAGATCATGCTGGGCACAGAACTGGTGCAGGGCTGACTAATGCCACACAAGGCTGGCAGGAGGCCAAGTCCTGTGCAGCCCTAGGTCCAGCCCCATAGCCCTGTGCCATGGTGGGCTGCCAAGACAGCAGCATGGAACTGGGTCAGTCTCTTTGGGGGAAGAAATACCTCAGTTCATCCTAAAGTCAAGGGATTTTGGTGTAAATACATCAGAGAGAAGCAGTTCCTAGAGCATCCCCAGTCATCCACCCTACTGGAACCATGAGACCCCCATCTGCCCCCCAGTCCAGCATCTGTCAGTCATTGTCTGTACCCTGAGAAGCTTTCTCCTCAAGCCGCTCTGAAGCAACAAACAGACCCTACCTGGTTACTGTGAAGACTCTGCTGTTGCTGGAGTCACCAGATGCATCCAGAGAACCTGGGGGCAGAAAAATAGGAGACACAGCTAGTGGGGTGATGGGGAAGGTAGACAGCAGGACTGGGAGGCTGGAGAGCTGCATGACCTTCTGCAAAGACATCACCAGTCATGGCCTGAGGGTCCAGGGACCCAGGGGATCCCTCCTGCCTACAGTAAGCATTTTACACTCCTTGTCAAGCCCTTCCCTGCTGCTAGACAAGCTGGTACAGAACTGCACTTACCCAGCAAAAGGCAAGTGGGCACAGCTTCAGACCTCTGCCCCAAACTGGGTCCCCTCCTCTGTAACAGAGGCCCAGATACATCCTGCTGATGGTTTCAACCATTCTTAAAGAAGTAGCTCAGAACTGCAGAGCTGCCTTTGACTCTCCTGATTTTAATGCCTAAAGATACCACACGCACAGTGAAGGCAGAATCCAACCCAGGACATCTCCACCTGGCCACAGCCTGACTCCACGTCGAAGCCAAGTGACTCAAACAGCTTTCCAACCTCTGCTCCGTGCTAAAACTGGGTCTTACAAGCATGGTGACAAAGCACGACAAGATGAACTTGACTCTTTGTGCCCCCTTGTGCCAACAGCCTCTACTCACACAAGCAACATCACTCCATCAGCATGCCTGAAGAGCAGAGCTGAGTTTCTCATAGAAAGGCATCAGTTTTATCTGATCCTGCCTGCTTCAAGGTGCAATTTGACACCAGAAGGGCTAAGAATAAAGCAATTAAGCTTTCTGTTGATATTTTAAAGCCCTTCTGTGATAAATTTTAATACAAGAAGGTATTCTTGGGACAAATAAGGAATTAAAAAGTTTTTGTTGATGTGCTACAGCAGTAAATTTTTCTGCTTTCTCTCTTACAGTAAGAAAACCTGTACAGAGTTAGGTAATGAAAGCTTTTGCACCTTTACTGAAGACTAAGATGCTTATTTAGACTGGTATTTTGAGGTGCCTGGGTCCACATTACGGATAGAAATAAAAAAAAAGGAGGAAAAAGAGCACTGCATTGGCCGGGAATCGAACCCGGGCCTCCCGCGTGGCAGGCGAGAATTCTACCACTGAACCACCAATGCTGTCCTGCGCGCTGCTCTCGCGCTTGCCGCCTCCTCCTGCCACCCCAAACGCCGCCCATGCCCGCACTGCCACCCGCACCCTGCCTCGGCAGCTCCCCCGGCAGCTCCCCGCCTTGCACCGCTGCTGTTGGACAAGAAAACCCTTCAGTCTTAATCCCATCCTCCTGCTCCCTCTCATGGCAGGATTTTCGAAAAGCCACTGGTGGGTGTGTTATAGGAGAGCACCGGGCTGAAGGTGCAGCTTTAGAAGAACACAGATCAGCCCTCGTGATTTAAACACTAACACATATTTCATACACCTGGACAACAAAGATGTGTTGTGCCAGAAGAAATGTTTAGTCATGCCAACACAACAGCATCCAAGGGATGTTGGAGGGCTAACACCACTGCTGTTCCCAGGCATTGATTCATGGGGACCACTTAGTTTCTTTTCACTTGAACCCTCCTTCAGGTCTCCCACCCCCCTTGCAAACTTCTGCCTTTTATGTGCTGGAAATTTTAGGACTGGGACAATACCTGCCAGATGGCCTGGAGAGCACCATGAATCTGGAAAGGATCCAAAATTCTTCTCCTTTTTGTTCTCTACCCTTCCCCACCACAGACATCCTCCATGCATGTGTTGACGCTCTACCAGGACTAACACAGCTCTCTGAGTTCTCCTTTGGGTGACAATAGCTGCTCACAAACTAAAAGTTATCTTTTTCAGGTCAACTTGATAACTAAGTTGAAGGGGAGCATGGTGAGAGGATGGGGATGCTCACCAGGGCACGCAGCACTGCAGCACCACCTGGGCTCCAGGTCAGAGCAGTGACCCTCTTATGCAGACTACAACAAACGTGTCTGTCTCAGCAGAGGATCATCTGTGCAACAGGTCTCCAAAGAAAGCATAGAGATCCCATGTGCTCTGAGCTGCTTCAGGACACCAAATCAACTCAAGAACTTCTTTTGAGAACATTCCCTCGACCTTCCTCACACCTCTAATGGCCCAGACCAACTGAGACTCACCAGTGGTCACTGCCTCTGGCTTGGAGAGGGATTCCTCCGAGGTGGGTTCTGCTGGTATAGTCATTGATGGCTTGGCCTCATCCATTTCATCATCCTCTGGGATGACCAGCTTCATCAGGCTCTGGTTGCACACGTTTGCCACCTCCTTGATGTCTGAGTGAAGGCAGTGTAAGGAACACGCAGTCCCACACATGGGCAGGTGCTGGCCACGGAGAAGCCACTGCAGCCCCACCAGAGGTGCCCCAGCCCAGCTACTGCAACCCCCCTCACATCCCAAGGGCCAGTGTGGGTGTTAGCACTTGGTGGGAGAACTTCTCCTGGACCTGCACTCCAGGGGCAGGAAACAGGCACTGGAACAGGTACTTCCCTGTGGGTTGCTGTGGCAGGAATGGGAGCAGCTCTGAGTTACAAGGATACTCTTCTTGCGATCATCGTAGGAGAGACACGGCAGGACAGCGGTCAGGATCCCTGAGGAGTAAGGCAGCATCACCCGGCCAGCGAGCTGGATGAACTCCCACATCCAGCACATGGCTGTCAACTGGATCAGGTCATCTGGAAGACATGGGACAAGCAAATGTGAGGCAAAGGGCAGCACTGGCTCCAAAGGCCAAGAACCACCTGCAAGCAGGGAGCTGCCTCTGCTCCATCCTGAGAGATCTTCATCTGGGACAGTTTAGTCCCAGAGGAGATCAGTAAGACCTGAATCTGCAGTGAGCTTGATATTAAACACAATCATTAGGTTTCAGTTACCCCAGTTCTATCCTTAATGCAGGTTTCCTAATTTACAGGTATTCTGTCAAGCTTCCCAACACATAAGGGCATTTCTTTGGTCCCACCCACTGCAGCTGTAGGTCTGGGTCAAACATCATTCCTAGAGCTGGGGTTTTAACAGCCTCCCCAAATTCTGGAAGAGGCACCACTGCCAAGGCACTCTGCTGATGCAAGGCCAGATTTTAAGCTTAAACAGTGTAAATTCACTGGGAGTCAGTTTAATCAAGAACAACTGATCTCAGTCTATCTATACTTTTCTGTCCCCCAAGAAACCCACTCCCATTCAGCAACATTTAAAGAGCAGTTTAAGCTTAATGAGCACAACTAGGGAACAAGACCCTTCTCAGGAAACACATCCAGCTGCAGCTGTGACTCTCTGCCACTGCCTATACAGCAGACCTATGGGAGCTACAGTGCAGCATTGGCACAACCACACACATCCTTAACTATCTGACCTATGCACCAAGTGCCACCAGAGGTTACAATAAGACCTTACAGAGATCCTCCTAGAAGTGCTGGATATCCACAGGTGCCAAATATTTTTCTTTTAGGCCCCTCCGTTTTGGAGGATGCCAGACCTGTGTTGTGGCTGGGGGATCTGCAATACAAAAGCAGTTGTGCCAACTATAGGAAAGCTGCCTGTTCCCCACTTCCAGCAGAATTTTCATGCACAGTGACAAAAAAAAGGCAAGCAGTTGAGCTGGTGAACAGCCTGCTGGAAAACTCCTGGCCTGAATCTACAGTGGGCACCACAAATCAGGAGGCTGGTGCTACTGCCCGGTCCTGTGCACTCACCTGCCGCCTGGCAGTGGATCACCAGGATATTGGCCATTTCTGCAAATTTCACACTGGAGGGATTCTTCTTGATCTCCTTGAGGAATTCCCCAAGAGCCACCTCGCACCTGTAGAGACGCAGAGCAGCTGGTCAGAACTTGGTTGCCTTAGAGCAATTAGGAAGAACTTATGGAGACTGTCTTCTGCAGGTGCACATGGAAGGATGCTGGTGGCACGGCAGAAGTGCCTCCACACAGGAGCAGGGTCAGGAAAGATGATGCTGACAAGCTCACCCTGCCCCACAGCAGAGACTGCACACAGCTGCAAGGACAGAGGTGATGGCAGCCCAGAGCCCCCCCTAGCTTCTCACAACTCTCCCACAGCCACCCAGGCTCTGTGGATATGGAGGTGCCTGGGATGAGGAGCAGAGGGGCAGGTGACAGCCAAAGCTTTCAGTGCTTGTTCCTTGACATGGGGATGCTGGAAAAAAAGAGATGTAGGTAGGATCCAGAAAGGCCTGGCAGCAGGAGAGACCCAGGCTGGTCTCAGCACTTACTTATGCCCTACAAAACCAGTCTCTCCCAGCACAAAATGCCAAGATCCTCTGACCTCCCTGAGAACACGCAGACATTCCTGCACTTCAAAATGCCTCTGTCTTAGGAGCAGCAGCATATCTGTGGAGCAAGCTCCCAATCCTTGTTTCTCTTCTCCACCTAGGACATGCTGGGCTGGAGCTGTGCTTTGCCAAGAGAAGCTGTCATGCTGCAAGTTTCTTCAGAGAGCTCATGCCCATCCCAGAACCACACACCAGGCTCTGTGACTCCGACATCAGGTGCTTGGAAGCCAACAATTCAACCAAGCCAAAACAGTTTGTCCCCCAGTGTAGAGTATGGTCACGGGATGGGGGAGGCCCTTGCCAAGGACACTCTGATCCACTGCCCAAGCCAATCTGTCTCCCACCACACACACGGAGCTTCACTGCAGTTACACAGAAGAATTGCAAACCAATAGCAAAAGTGATGGATGAACAGTGAACATCACACAGCCCTCATGCCCAGCCCGCCTCCACACTCACATTTTCCGTATCTCCTTGCTGTTGTCTCCCAGGATCTGGAAGAGTCCATCTAGGATTTCTGGCAGGTAATCCAAGAGGTTGATATCAGGCACAGACTCTAAGACCAGGATCTAGATCAGGGAGGAATACGAAAAAAGAGGTGAGTTCTGGAGATGTGGACTAACATCACCAACACAAATCTGGCAGGATACTGAGGAATTCAGAGCTGAGCTGTGTGGGATGGGGGGGAAGAAAAAGAGGACACTGTGGAGTTGCCCATCTTGGGAAACAGCTGAGCTAGCACAGCAAGCAAGCAATCAGCCTGCAGCAGTGCTACCTTTCCAATCACAGCTCTGCAAAACAAAGCAGGGATTGGGAATGACTACCAAGATGCATCCAGGCAGACCTGGGATGGCTGAGAGAGAGAGGACAGGGGAACACATATCCCCATACTCCAGCCAGGCACCAGGAGCTCCTGCTTTGCAGAGAAAGGAGAGAGCAAGTGGAGATCCCTTGCCTCTTGGAGAGCAACATCTCTCCATCACCTCTGCGTGATGGAAAACAGCCTAGCACTATCCCTTGGGAGACTGTAACCTCTAGAGCACAGTATGTCTATACAAGCAACACTTTAAGTGTACTTTCTACAATGCCCTGAGTAGGCTGACAGAAGCGCAGTGCCATGTCACTGTGACTGCAACAACAAGGTGACAAGGGAGATGCCCTTTTAAAGAAGCAGGTAAAAAACTCTGCTGGCTTAAAAACCTGCTGAGCTAAGTCCAGGAGCTCACGCATCACCGTGGATATCTGCAGTTTGCCTGGACATGGGAAGCTGATGGGACACAACGTTCTGGAGTTCAGACTGGCAGGCACACATGGCACCCCGTGTACCTACCCAGGATATGATGAACTGGCGGGCATACTGGTTGTTGGAGTAAATCCTCTCACGCAGCAGCGGGATGAAACCTACCAGGTCGAACTGGTTGCTCTCTGTCACGATATCCTGCAGAGCCCAAGCAGAGAGTGTTAGGATGGCTAACAACACACGTCCATGCAGCAGCCCTCCCGCCCTGTATTTTTAAGGCACGTGACAGGAAAAAGATAACAAGCATGAGTCTGCATGTCAGGAGACCTGGGGAGAAGGAATCATGCAGTTTATTCAGGCAATGAGCTGGCAATTCCCCTCAGGCAGAGACTAATGCTTAGCAGGACCCAGAGAGGGATGCTCCTGACTGCTGTGACAGCCTGGCTGAACAGGAAGCTGGGAAGCTTCTCTGATTCATGCCTCAGTGCTGTGCTGCACACATGAGCAAGCACTTCTGTGTAACCACGTGGATATGGGTGGGAGAGTCCCCTCACTTCCCTTTTCAGCTCTTTCCACACGCTTGGTGGATTTTGCTGCATGGCCGAGTCCCTGGGCCTGGTGCAGTGGAGCACATCTCCCAGCAGGAAGGTTTGCAGAGGAGACTGAGTTAACTGCTGTGATAACAAGGAGGAAGGGCAGGACCTGGCAGGGAGCAGCTCACCTCTGAACAGCAGCAGAAAAGGAACTGGGAGGTCTGTGGCAGTAAAAGACCACCAGCAGGCAGAACAGGAATGGGAACCAAGCCCACACCTTGAAGCAGCAGCAGCAGCTCCACTCATATCACGACTCCCTTAGGCAAGGGAGGGAGAGCAGAGGAACAGCCCTTCTGCTGCCTGGCACAGCACTGCAACCCTCAGACTCAAACCTTGCTTCCACCAGCTCCCACAAGCTGAATGCACGCATACCACTGGGATTACCCACGAGGCCCTACATCCAGCTGCCTGAGAAGGCTACCAGAGCCTTGATCGAAGAGGCTGCAGCCAGTGAGAGAAAAAAATATTCTGACAGCAGCCACAGGACTGAGGTGGGATGGCTTTAGCAGCTGCAGCCTCAGGGACTGACATATCCCCAGCCAGGACATGCCTCCAGCTTGCACCAAGGACTCTCAGCGGAGAGCAAAAATACCTTGAGCAGCCGATCAAGGAGCTCAGAGCCACTTTTGACATTTGGGTCAGGATCAGCAGCCAGCTGTGAAAGACAGAAACAAAGAGACGTTGCAACAGCAGGTCCCAGGTTTGCTCCCTGTTCTGCAGCACGGCTCACAACAGGCTCACAGGACTGTTACTCTCCTTTGACAACACAGGGACAGACATACAGAAGTCCCTTTATCTCCAACTTCTCATTAGGCTCCAAAAAATTCTCCTGAGAGACTTCTTAAGGGGGAGATCAAGCACACATCACCTCCCCCAGCTATGCAGGTTTTCATGGGCCAGCAGTCACCCCCAAGGAACAGAGAAGTGCAGGTTACCAGTGAAAATCTGCAAAGGCAGACATACACAGACATAGTTTTGACACTACAGACCCCACAAAGCCAAAGTGCTGCAGATCCACCTTGCCTGCAGCAGTTCTCTCAGCCTCATTTTCTAGTACCATCCAACAAGGAGCAGGAGAATACATCCTGGAGGCGAGGACAGAGAACAAGGTATCTGACAGTCAACTTCATACCCACAGTATCAGTGGCTACTGTGTAGAAACTGCTCATTTTGCTGATCCTTGTGGGTCCCTTCCAACTCAGAATATTCTGTGACTCTGTCCTTCAGACCTGTCTGGGTCAAAGTAAATCAGTTTGCTTGGAAAAAAAACCTTGGACAATTTGGTTTGGAGATGATGAGGACTAGTCCTCGAAAAGCACATGGGGGTTAAGAGGAAGCTTCTTACCTTGCTGAGGCCATCGAAGAGCACGTTGAAGTGCGGGAGGACGGAGCCCCTGGCCACCTTGACAATGTTGTAGAGAGCCTCGCAGGCGTAGTACCGCAGTCGGCTGTCAGCATCATTGAAACACGTCAGCACCGGCTCGATCAGCTCTTTCAGGTACAGCCCAGAGTCCTGGGGGCACGAGGAGACTGGTTAGCTAAGGACCATGCCACAGCGAGTGGGACGAGATGCCCTGGAACACACTGCAAATATTCAGGCCTGTGATGGCTTTAGTGCACCTATGCCGGCCAGGATTTACTAAGGAATTTTGAATTTTATTACTGAATTTTTTATTCAGGTACAGTGAGAAGCGATCACGTTTGCTGGGCATCTGCCTCATCTCCTGCCTGCAGGGCAGAGGGAGCCAGGGATGGATTTCTGTAAGGGCCAGTGTCAGCAGTGCACAGCAGGAAATGGAAGGGCTGCAACTCTTGTCAGCTCTTTTAACACAAACTAGCACCCAACCGGCTGAGTCTAGTCCTGCTGCTGGAGACTGAAGATGGACAGAAGCCCTTTAACCACACTTAAGCAGCTGCCAAGACGTAACCCAGGCCAGAAAGTGCTCCTGGGCCCAAAGGGTGTGGCTGGGTGTGCTGGGAAAACTCCAACACAACCCAGTTGTGGGCTGCAATAGCAGGAGGGAGCCAGGGAACTGCGGGGCCACCAGCCCGAGTCTCCCCATCACACTGACCCAAGAGGAGCTGCTGTTCTCTCACCGCAACCTGCACAAGCCAAAAAACCTATCACACCTACCTTGCCAAGGGCAATGGAGCAAGCAGCGAGGCCAATGAGTCCCCCTTTCCGGCTGTGGGGGTGCTGGGAGAGCGCAAACTCCTGTGACAGGATCTGGATCACGTGTTTGATCTGAGATGTGTTGTTCTGAGCCACAAACTCTCGCACCAACCTGGGGAGAGGAGCAAGAGGCACACAGGGAAGTTTAGGTTCTGCCTGATACAAACATTGAGGGGCTTGGTGTCAGAGACAGGGACTTTCAGCCACAACAAGCACTAGAGAAAGCAGTACTGAAATCCAGAATGCTGAAGGAACCCAAAAGCAAAACCAGAGCTCTCCCCTCCTCCCTGCTCACATTCACCAGCAGCTCCCTGCCCTCCTGCTGCTCTAGCCTGCAGCCTCCTACACCGTTCACAAACTCTCAGCCCAGGATGTGCTCTCAAGGGCCAACCCAGTGCAGCTGTGTGCTTGCAGAGAAGTTACCAGGTCTACACACCCTCTCCAACAGGGCAGGTTATCAGGGTCATTCACCCCCAGCATGGCACAGAATAGGAGCTCAGCACGCACCCAGAGTGCTGGTGGCTTGGCAGGGAATTGCTGCCCACCAGACCCACACACAGTGCCATGGTTTTGGACCCTTCCAGCCACCCATAAGTGCTTCAGTTAACATCCCATGTATTTAACTTTACTACTAACAGTATATTTCAATATATTCTTAAAACAGCCCAAGACTTAACAAAAAGCCAACACAGTTTCCATATATAATACCTGCTCCTCCCCAGAAACTTGCAGGTCGCTACCCAGAGATAATTAACACATCAGTTGTGGATGAAGAGACCCATATCCCTGCTCCTGCCTACAGAAGTGCTTCCAGGTCCCAGCTTGCCCAACCAGCTCTTCAGCCCCAGTTTGCTGTTGGCAGAGCCCTTGGCCAGGCAGGGAGGCACAGGCAGCTATGCAGGCAGGTGAGCAGGCAGGTGTGCAGGCAGGTGAGCAGGCAGGTGTGCAGGCAGGTGTGCAGGCAGGTGAGCAGGCAGGTGTGCAGGCAGGTGTGCAGGCAGGTGTGCAGGCAGGTGTGCAGGCAGCTGGAGCATTGGTGGTTCAGTGGTAGAATTCTCGCCTGCCACGCGGGAGGCCCGGGTTCGATTCCCGGCCAATGCAGTGCTCTTTTTCCTCCTTTTTGCTTGCATTTCTATCCATAACGCAGACTTAGGCACCTCAAAAACTCTGCTTAAATAATCATCTTTACCTTAACTGTCAATAAAGGTGCAAAAGCTTTCACTGCCTAATTCCATACAGGGTTTCTTTGGCACTATATAAATCTCACACTTCCAAACAAGTGCCACCGGCCATTCACACACTTTATAATCCAGGAACATCATTACAGAAGACGTTTATGAACTCTTCCTCCCCAAAATTATGAACACCAGCTCTGCTCTCATGTCGCTCCGCAAAAAGCAGTTGCTCCCTTTTGCCTGGGGGCACCAGGCAGCCCCTCCCTCACTTTCCCTACTCCAAAGCCAAGTTCTCCAACAGTTACAGTCCAATCCACACTCACAGACTGCTGCTTTAGGGATTATGGCTCCATTTCCAGTCCTGCTCCAAGAAGAGAAACACACTGAGCTCGAGCAAGACAGATCATTGGGGTGATCATTTTACTGCCTACATTTCACTGATGGAGCTTTGAACAAGAATAAGTTTACAGGCTTCCTTCGCAAGGAAGGACTCAAGATTTAACTAATGAAGCAAAAAGTCCAGCATCAGAGGCTGCAAGCAGCAGGAGCTGCTCCTGCATTACCAGCTGAAAGATAAGGAGGTTCCTGAGTCAAGAGGCAGCAACTCCCTCCTGGCTTGATGCCATGGACACGGGAGTGATGCTGCTGGGGGCATTCTGTGATGGGTTTTAGATGAACTAAACCTGTGAAATCTGTAGGAAAGGTTGGCCCTTGCCTTCTTCCTCTTCACACTCTTCGCAAGTTGTACTTCCAGCTTGATCAGATGAACTGCCTGACCCCAAAGCAGACTTTAGTTAGTGTAAGGCAAGCACAAACCCTTAATCCCAGGGCAGAGTAAGCTGGAACAGAGCTGCTTGGATAGGGCACAGAGCATCCCCCCTCACAGTGCAGCAAAGGGGTTACTGAAGTACCCCTGAGACTGGAGTTGTGACGATATTGCAAGAATCCCACCCTGCAACACTGCAACCCACCCACAATAAATTATTCCTATAACAATGAGAGAAAATGAGAGAAAACTAAACGCACAGAACAGCAGAAGGCGCTCACTGGGTTGGGTTTCTAGCAAAGCACACACTCACTCTTTCCCAGGTGCCATTTTTCTCTGCTGACCTCTCACACAGCACCCTCCACGTTTGAGGCAGGCAGTTCCCACATCCCTCACTGAACCCTCAGCAGAGAGACTCCATCCCCATGTCACCGACTGCCACGTGTGCCTGACTGCTCCCCTTGCAGGCCCACCACGGCCACATCTCCCACCCAAAACTCACCCACCAGCTTGGACCATCGCTCCCAGCCCTGCGCTGGGCTGCACTCTGAGGTGATGCTTCAGATCTCCTGTGGGAGCTGAGCTCTCAGGCAATGCCCAGGGAGAACACACTCCTTCCCAGGGAAAGCTGTGGCCCAGCACAGCAAGGGTGAGAAGTCAGGCAGGGTACAAGCAACACCAGAGGGGCACGGCCACACCAGAAGGCGCCTGCAGACCTTTGCCTGGGATGCTCCGAAAGGAAGGCCCGACATCTGCTGGAACAGCAGCTGTGCACAGGAAGAACCAAGGACGAAACCTGACGGCCGGGGTGACAGCAACACTTCCCATTTTTCTAGCCAGCATCCAGCATGGGCCAAGCTTGGGTGAACCCTCGGGGGAGAGGTGGGATGCCACCAGGACTCTGGACGTGTCGCAGCACAGCAAACAGTACATTTCCTACAGCGATGCCACTCACGTATTCACCTCGCATAGGGCTGTGCAAGTGCAACTGCACCGGGCACCCGCCGTCAGAACGAGCCTCTGTCACGGGCTCTTGGGATGCTCCCGGAGCCAACGGGTCCTCACCGGCACCCAGCAGCTGACGCGCTCGGGGATAAACTTCAGCGGCCGGCGGGATGGGGCTGGGAGACAGGGAGCAGCTCTGGGAGAGATCCCTCCTGCCCGAGCACCGCCCACGGCGCTGTCCCCGACAGGGTCACCGCGTCACCTGAGCCCCTTCCCGGGGCTGCCGAGCCCGCAGGGTCCCAGGCCAGAAGCTCCGGTACCCCGGACGTCCCGGGGTGACCGCCACGCCCGGGCAGCCAGGCCGCTCCCTCCCGCCGCCCGGTGTACGGCTGGACCCACCCAAGCATCTCGGGCCGGCTCCCGCCACCCCGGGGCCGCAGGGAGCCCGAGCAGCACAACACCTCTCCCCGCCCTTCCCCGGGGCACCGGGCCAGGCTCCCTGACCCCAGCCCCGGGGCCGCCCGCACCGGCACCGCCCCCATTCCCGCTGCCCTCCCGGCTGCCGGTGGCTCCCGCCGCTCACTTCTCTATCTCCAAGGCCGCCACCTTCCTCTTCTCATAGAGTTTGTCGGTCAGCGCCCGCACCACGCCGGGGGTCAGCGGCGACAGGTCCCGCTCCGCGTTCATGGCCCCGCCGCCGCCACCGGCGGCCACGTGACCCCTACCGGGCGGTGCGGCCACGTGACCCCGACCGGGAGGCGCGGCCACGTGAGCCCGCCCCGCCGCACAGCGCCCCCGCGCGGCGCGGAGACACGCTGCACCACCGGCTCATTAACCCCTGGGGTCATTAACGAGAGCGTCATTAGGGAGAGACGCCTTTGCCCGGGTAGCCCGAGGAGGCACAGTCCCGGTTCTGGGCACACGTTTATGTCTAAAAGGATTTAGCAGCACTTATTCATTGATTAATTTAACGTTTACAAGGTTATCTGACAGCCTTAGCTGCAACAGTCACTCAATTATCTATAAAGTGTTTAAATTAAACTCAAACATGCACCCACACAGACACACAGGTAGATATTTGTAAATGTACCCAACTATAACTATTAAAAACTCCCCTCAAGGGCCAGTGAAATACTTGGATCGAACGCATTGGTGTTCCTCAGCGGGTGAGGGTTGAGCCTCAGGGTGTGGGGGTATCGGCCCAGACTGCACCACTTCAGCTTGTGGCACAGACGGATTGTTTGTGCGTGGCTAAATGTCTGCTCTCCAAAGGATTCCCCCTCTTGTGCCAGCATATCTGGCCACCTCACACTTCACAGGGTGCCTTTTGAAGGTGACCAGAACATCTAATTTCAAGGTCCCTGTGATGCCCTTGGCACACCCAGCATGGAGGTGTCCCACCTAGGTAGAGCTGGAGAGTCCAGACTAAACTGGAATTACTGGCAAGGGCAGGATTGACAGCAAAACGGATGGATGTGGCGAGCAGCTGCGCCAGGAATCTGCACCTCACTATGGATTTATCTGAAGTTCGACAGAGAAAAGCAGGAACAGAAGATGCCACTTCCCATTACATGGAGCCTTTTCTGCAGGGCTGATGCCCAACTCTCATTCCATCTGCTTACAGCCAGCTCCTGCCATATAGCAAGCTGAGCCAAAGAGGGATTTCAGCTTCTGCTGGCTGGTTATGGGCTCAAGGGCTGCCTTTGTTCAGGCCAGTACCTTCCCACGTGCAGCAAAGACCTCAGAGAATCCACTGATGTGGTGATAATCCCCCCCAACTAAACCTACCATGTCTAGAAGAACAGAAAAGCTTCCTACAACTTTCTAGCAGGAAACCCTGCAAAGAGTCCACAAGAAAAGCTTGGGGGACAGAAAGCCCAAGGAAGAAAACTGTCTCTAACATTTGGCTGCTGCTTGGCCAAGTCAAGAGCAGGGCACACATTTTACTTGTGTGTATGATCACACTTCATGGTTAATGAATTTACCTTTGCCACAAAAGTCCTCAAAATAAACTGAGAAAAGGGAACACAGAGCACAATGACACTGGTTTGAGTACAGAATGGCACATGAATTGACACCACAGTGCCACTGGTCCAGCATGGGGAGCCCAGCACATCTCCCTGCTTCAAACACAGCACTCAGCACAAAGGTCAAGTAAAATCAGACAAAAAAAATTACTAAAAGTAACGTGCAGAATGTAATTAAACTACAACCAAGTTTAATTAAAATGTAGTAAACAGGGATCAAATACAATCTAATGGAACTGGGACATCACACGTGCCCATGAGAACAAAATGTGAGTTGAGAGACAGTGCAGAAAATCCCCCACCACCTTTCCTGCGTTGTGTTCAGCTGAAGAGGACAGACTGGGCAGAAAATCCCATTTCCAAGAAGAACTCCCTTCCTGGAGAGCAGAAGTCAGTTGTTTGCCTAAAAGAATTTCTGAGACCTGTTCCTGGGTCTGCCATATTTCGGGGTACCTTTCCTCCATGGGACAAGCACTGGTTCCCAGACCAGAGCACTTCCTGAGCAGGTCCTCACCTGGACAAGTACGATGCCATCGTTACAAAGGACCAGAGGGAGCTTCTCTGAATCCCCCAGCGGGTGCCTCTTGAAGCACAGCACAGGGTCCCCTCTCCTATTACAGAGGCCCGGGCACAGGACCCTCACCCAAGGCAGATGCCCCTCTCCACTGATAGGGAAGGTCAGGCTTTTGGCTTTAGTTCTCTGCGGCTGCAGGAGAGGCACAGAAATAATTTTAGCTGGCACTAACCCATTTCCCACTGGGCAAGCAATGCAGAAAAACACCCACTGTGTTTTCCCTGGCAGGTGCTCCTGTACCCCACAACAGAGCCCTCCCTCACCCTCTCCCTTCCAGTTGATTTAGGGCCATTCACAAGAGGAATCTGCTTCAAAGAGACAGAGCCTTCCAGAATAAGAGTTTTAAATCCTTTCACTTAATTGAATCATGCAGTACAGCAGGTAAATAATGATGCACCAGATGAGACATGGCAAATCCCCTGGCTGCAGTGATATGAGACATATGCAACAAGCACAAGCACAGCATGAAAACAGTACAAAAGCAAGAAGACAAAAATAAATCAACACGATCATCAGTAAAGATTATTTCCAAGGACATTAAAAAATGAATTTCTTATTAGGGCAGAAAGCTGACTTCCCTCATTCTAATTCAGCTACTAAAGGGTTGGGGAAGGCCAGGTCAGAGCCCCACTGCACAGGTCCCAGGACAGAGGAACTGGGCTTCTCTTGGATAACAGCTCCAGTCATTCCCTTAGTTAAAAAAAGCTTAATACACCCCCGGGAATCACCCAGGATCATCTCATTTTACAGAAACAAAAAGGAAATAATGAGTGCTGACTTGCTGGCACAGAAACTGCTTCATCTAAGCCTTTGTCCTTGGAAAGCCCCAGCTCAGCTGTTGCACATTTCAAACGCTTCCAGTTGGCTGCCTAATGTTTCCCTGTCTTCAAAGTCATTTAGACAGGCTAAACTATCATTCTCATTTGCTGCGCTGCTCTGCTCTAACAGCAGCTACTGCCTCCCAGATCATCTCATGCCAAGCACCTTGACATTGTGCTTACAGATTAAAGACAGTATCATCTCTAAAAACACCCTCACTTACTTTACAAAGTGCCTCAGGAAGGGTGGGGAGGGCATTCAGGATCACTCAGCCACAGTGACCCACTCTCCCACCCGCAGACCTGTGTCCAGCTGGGTCTTATCAAATCCCAACAAGGTTTTTGTGTGGCCCTTCTTGATTCACAGCACCTTCATGAGCAGATCCTGGAATGCAGAGAAAACTTGGCAAGAACAGGTGGAGGGAGGTGGAGAAGAAGGAGCAGGGCTGTTAGCTCTGCCTGGAGGCCCCTGTTATCTTCTGCCAAATTAAATTAGGGTTTAATTACAACCTAAAGGGGAAATCTAATTTTGATGCTAGAACAATGCATATATTTTATAATAACAGAGAAACAAGCACATTCCAGTGAGGTCCACTGTTACAGTGGAGATACTGCAACACGTGTATCAGACAACGAGGCCCGTGGAAAAGAAATATATATGGACCAATTCTTGATAGATGTTTCAGAGATGTTTATTTTCCCAGACACATGGCTGGGGCTCTGCCGAGGAACTGCTCAATCATGGGACCCGAGGGTCCTTGCCCGTGCAGGGGAACACAAAACAACCAATGGGGAACGAGGCTGACCAGGGGCAGGGAAAGGCCGTGCCTCCCCCCCAGGGGCCCTCTCCCAGGACCACATGGCAGGGGGGGAGGGACCCCGACAGTCCGCGAGGAATTAATTTCCTCTGGGGCCACTTGTTGGCTGCTTGCCTGTTTCTCTTTATTCCCATTTTTTAAAACCAATTTAGGCTTTTGGAAATGGGAATGCTGAATCAGTGCTCAGCTTTTAATCACCCCATCTCCCCCTCAGTTGGCTTTGCTGGACCTGAGCCTGCAGGCACTTGCTCTTCCTGATGCTGAGCTGGTGGCAGCTGAGGGTCCCAAGCATCTGGCAGGAGAGCAGCCTCTGCTCCAAAGGGTTTGGCACGGCCCCTTTGCTGGCTCTTTCTGCCCGGGGATGCTGTGAGAGCTCCCTGTTCTGCTCTGCATGTTAATTAAGCAGTAATGTATCTTCTCTGGGTCCCTCAGCAGCCACCATGTGATTGTGCATGGCAGAGGTGCAAATTAAGATGGTCTCCAAGCTATTAACACCTCAAATTGCTCATCAAGAGCCCGGCAGAAGGGCAGCATGTCAGATATTATTTCTGGTCCACATTAAGCACTGTTGGTATTCTAAGTGATCAGGACAAACTAATTCAGTCTGACATGATTTCAAGAGAATCAAGTATCAAGACTCAGGAAGGTGAGATCAGTAGAACTGAAGCATCCATACATCTAACCTTGCTGGAGCCCATCAGCAGAGCCTCCCAGCATCCATCAGACACACATTTATTTTGGGCAGGAGAGAAAAGTATTTTTCTGCCTGGACAAGACTCTTATGTGCTTAGATCTTTTTTTTCTTCCAACTGTTCAATCCATTCTTTCTTCCTCACTTTCTAGTCACTGAAATGTCTTTCAGAGAAATCCCTTTCCAGGGATGTATCCTGGCCACTCAGCTTCTCTTCCTGTGGCATTACCAAAATCTTGGCCTTGGCCAGCGCTGATTGCATCTTGGAGCCACCTAGCATTGACTCTGTCAGACAAGAGGGAAGCTTCTGGCAGCTTCTCACAGAAGGCACCCCTGTAGCTCTCCCACACTACCAAAATGTTGCCATGCAATCCAGTACGTGTCAACCTTTCACTAATCTGTAGTAGTGCTAAGATTTTATGATTTGGCTTGCCACTATGTTTGTGTCAGAGGGGAACCTGCAGAGAAATCACAGTGGGAATTACATTTCCTGTAATTACATTGCATCCTCACTGCTGGATAAAGTCTGCCTAAAAACGTTGTTGTAACTGCTGGTGTATTTCTATTTTTAACGTTGCTCTTTTTTTTTTTTTTTTTTTTTTTGTTTTTAATGACATTTGAAATTAAGTTATTTTCTCCATGGGAGCTCTGGAGGGCTGGGGGTATTTTGACAACCCAGAGACATGCAATCAAAATAGTTTAAAAAGGGAAGAGGATTTTTATCCAGGCTGATGTATAGGCTGGGATTTCTGTTTGCCCCTTTAACCCTTTTATTCCAAATTCAGTTTCACACCTGAGAGATGGGTCATTTGTTATATTACACATTCTCCTTCGGAATTGACCCTTTCTATTTTCTTCCCTCAGATTTTGAGCTAACCCATGAAATCTAAGGTAGTCTCATGACTTCTCTGGAAGAGATAAGCTAAACTATTTTAAAATAATCTTTTCAAAAGCCTTTCTACAGAGAAAAGCCTTCCCCTGAAGGCAAGGCAACCCAACAAAGAAAGGGAAAGAACCCACGTGCCTGGTGTACTGTTATTTTGCCAGGCACTTTTGAATTGATTTTGTGTAAAGCTCTCTTGAAGCCTGTACATCATCAGGCTTCTGATGTGGAGGCATCAAAGTAAAGCAAGGATAAGCACACATACTGTGCCCCGTGCCCCTGATTGGGACCCTTTTTCCTCACCTGTTTGTTAGGCTGTGGTTTTCCAGTGCCACCTCCTGCTGCCGATAGACGGTGCTTTCCTTGACGTGTGCTAAAAGCAACAGTCTCCTCTGCAGCCTTTCCCCTTTTTATGGACAGGTAAAACACACACAACTGTCTCAGCAGCTGCAACAAGATAACCATCAACATCTCCCCCTTGGAGGCAGAGGTGCATTTCTTGTTTGAGCATGATGGTGAAGCAGAAATGTTCCTTTTGGACCCTGCCAGCACAAGGCTGAAACCAAACAAGAAGCAGGCAGGACATGGGCAGGTAGGGCAGGCACCTTAGAAGCATCCAGGCGCTGCTCATCCTACTCATGGAGTGCTCTTTGTGCTTCTTTTTGCAGGGATAGGTCCAGGGGCATTTGCACAGACCCCACTTCCATTGGCCCCTTGGAAGACAAATTCATCTGGTGCATTAAGGAGAACCTGGAGCTGGTGGTCTTCTGCCTGTGTTGCCAAGGGGTGCACGTGGAGCTGAGGATCAGCTCCCAGGAGCTGAGTTTTGGCAGCTGCTTCTACTCATCCCATGGGCATGCTGGGACTTGTGACAAAGAGAAAATGTT
Organism: Aphelocoma coerulescens; assembly: GCF_041296385.1. Lineage (NCBI taxonomy): Eukaryota > Metazoa > Chordata > Aves > Passeriformes > Corvidae > Aphelocoma > Aphelocoma coerulescens. Next base: position 7,840,899 of record NC_091025.1, on the reverse strand, counting down.
TGACTCTGGTTTCAGAGGCACAGATGAAGCTGCTCCAAGGTGCACTCAGTGGTGAGGCTGGTGTGACTGTCCTCCTGTTTCTGCAGGACAGGCAGCAAGATCCTGGTCCTGAGAAACCACACCCCACTGTGAGAATGAAAAGGCACAACTACATCTGCAAAATGCTATCAAAGGAAGCTAAACAAAAGCCTGAGTAGTGTTCCAGGAACCACATATAAGGGATAAGAACAATTAGTTACCTGAACAGGACCTAGTATTTGTGAAAGGAAACCGGGCATATGTGGTGGATGTCACTGTGAGATGCAAATATACTGAAACATCTTTGGAAGAGGCCACGATGGAAAAGGTGAGGAAATACCAATACCTTCAAAAACAAATTCATGAACTAACAAATGCAGCAGACATTGTGCTTACGTATTAAAAACCAGTATCATCTCTAAAAACACCCTCACTTGCTTTACAAAGTGGCTCAGGCAGGGCGGGGAGGGCGTTGAGGATCGCTCAGCCACAGAGACCCGCACTCCCACCCGCAGCCCCAGCACAGGGGCGGGCTGTGCAAAGCCCGGGCTGCGCTCGGGGGTCCCACACCGCGCATACCGTGCCCTGGCCCAGCAGCTGAACTGTGCCTCCACAGCAAGCGGGGCACGACAGGGCGGGCCAGGCTGTGCCGGGCCCCTGAGGGCGGCGGGGAAGCGCCGCGCCCGCGGAAAGGCCGCCCGCCGGCGCTGCAGTGGCGGCGCTCGGCCACACGGGCGCGCCCTCAGCCCGGCCCGGCGCCGGGAGCGCTCCGGCTCGGGGGCGGCGGGGCCTGGGCCGGGGCCTGGCGGACACCGCGGACACGGCACACAGGACGCGGGGCAAAGCCCCGGCCGCCTCACACCCGCCTCCGAAGCGGCTGAGCTTGCTCGTTTGAGCACAAGAACACGCAGTACACGGGCTGTTAAATGCCAGGATGCAACCCAGGGACTTACCTTCGCCCCGGGAAAGGGATTTCTCTGGAAGGCATTTGCACGGTGGGAGAAATGAACGCGCAGGTGAACAGCACTTGCATTACCTGTGTATTTATTGTCTCCCTCTCTCCACACGATGCTTCTTCACCTCTGGAGCGAGTCCAGAGGAGGCCGCCAAGTTCATCAGAAGGGTGGAGCACCTCTCCCATGAGGAAAGGCTGAGAAAACTCGGATTGTTGAGTCTGGAAAACAGAAGGCTTTGGGGTGACCTAATTGCAGCCTTCCAGTACCTGAAGGGAATTTACAGGAAAGATGGGGCAAGACTACTTACAAGAGCATGTAGTGACAGGATAAGGGGGAAGGCTTCAAACTGAAAGGGAGTAGGTTTAGATGTTAGGAAAAAATTCTTCCTTGTGACGGTGGTGAGGCACTGGCACAGGTTGCCCAGGGAAGCTGTGGATGTCCCACTTGTTTCTAGGATGTCCTCTAACCTCTTAGGGCTGGTTTAAAAAGAAACCTCCTCAGAAACAAGTCTTGCACTTCGCAGGAAAACACTCCAGGCCAAGGCTGGGAATGCAGGGAGGAAGGCAAGGAGCAGAGAGCATCTCCTCTGCCTGCAGAGAGGACCCATCCCAAAAGAGGGGCCAAAAGGCTGTGGAAGTGCTTCCACCAGCGCTGTGGAGCTGAGACTAAGCCTCCTGACAGAAGCAGGTCAGCCTGGAGCTGGAGGGACTGACAACAAACTGTCAGCCCCTCTGGGTCGCTCTCACCCAACCCAGACACTCCTCACATGAGACAAAATGCATCCAGGAATTAAAGTGGTGATGTAATGGGAGCACAAGTGGATTGACACCAGGGAGAGAGGAATCTTTCCTGCGAGGGCCAGGACAACCCTATGACACATACTGGTCCCAAACTCTGAGATGTTACCAAAAAAACCCAACAAGTCTCAAGCTGTGTGGTGGTTTCTGAGCCTGCTTGGGACACAGCTTTACACCACTTCCCACACCCGCCTCCCAAAATAGAGCAGATAAAAATCACACTGCTTCTGCAACCACATGTGAAGAGTCACACGGGATGATACGACCCTGCCAGCTCAGGCTGTGTAAGAGCCATCAACATCAGGACAGAGGGGTAATGATAGTGCCCAAGGTCCCTGCCAGCACCAAGGACATGCACCAGAAGCCACCACCACCCCTCCACATTAAATGCAAGAATTTGATGGAACACTCTGAGTTGGAAAGGGCCCACAAGGATCATCAAGGCCAACTCCTGGACACTCAACAGTGCCAAGACTGCTTCCCTGGAGCACGGCATCATATGTGCAGCATCCTTAGCCAGACCCCCAGGGACCACACACAGGACCACCCATTGGGCACAGCCAGGGCACTGGGTGAAAGCAGCCTCCCAACAAAGCACCAACTCTTTCCAGGTAATCCCAGGACAAAGCACCAGAGACCACACACAGAGGAGGTATTTAAATGGCCTTACATGATGCACTTTGAATTTCTCCTCCAGGCAATCTGATGCAGATTGAAAGGGCACTTTGGAGCAAGCTATGGACAGATGTTTGCAAGATCTGTTTTTTGAGTTCATGGAGAGTCCTCAGCTCCTGCTGAAACCCATAGGCCACAACTGTACCGTCACTCTCAAGAAGAAAAGTCAGAGGAGGGTCTGAGGCCCCTCAGGCTTCATCCAACATGGCTCATGCCTCTCTCAGAGTATTCCTATGGGGCGTAGCTCATCTAATTTTTTGGGGTGCAGGCACTAAAGCTCCCCAGTCACTTGATCCAAGGTGAGCTGGACCAGGGCCAGCCACAATCAGCAATGGAGGCTGGCACTGCAGGTCCTTGTAAAGATCATCCTTAGGCAGCTCTACTTCCCTCTTTTGACAAGTTATGGCCCTGGAAATAGTCTCCACTGACTTTACTGTGGTTATTCTGACTTGCACTGATTTTACAGATGACAGAAACCATTAAGCCTTCTCCTTCCTCATGCTTTGCACAGCCGCCAGGGGATTTATAAGCATCAGGTGAGCTCCTGATTCTTTGTGAGACAGAAAAATGCTTCTCTATCAGACTTGAGGCAAAGGCCCTTCTGAACAAATCAGTGGCTCTAACAATAAATACAATTTGTGGTCTTTGTTCAAAATTAAACAAGCCCCGACAGCTGTAATTTGGAGGTGCTGTTTAAAGCAATCTGCACCAACTACAATCTTACCTGCTACTCCAAAAAACAGCTCTGCAAACAGATGACTATTAACCCCTGTAACAAAGAGCAAAGGAGGAGAGATGTGTTCAAGCTGTCTCTGTAGCCAGGATCTGGATACTCACCATTTTAAGATGTCTTCATGGGGGCAAGTGCTGAGAGCTTGAAAACACAAAGAGTATGGCTGCAAGGGTTAACAATATTAGGAAGCAGTGGGAAGCCAAAGAGCTGGTTGAGCATAACCACCTGAGAGCAGCAGGTTGCTCCTGGTTGGATCTGACAGGCAAGCAGAAAGCTTCCAGCCGTGGAAAGAGAGAGGTTCTCAGTCTGTCCTCTTCTTAGGGCAAAGGCTGCAGGAGAGGGAAGCTGGATCTCAAAAGCTGAACCCTGAGGACAAGCTCACAGTATGGCTGGTGGGCTCTTTCCCTGCCAGCATTGCTGTCCTTCCATGGGGCAAAGAGCAGGGTGAGAAAAGGAGGGACGTGAAATGATGGAGCACGTCCTGAAGTCCTCACCTAAGAGGAAACATTCCCGCTTTTCTTAACCACTTCTGCCGACCCCCAGAAGGTGTCTCCACCGGCCCACGCTGATGCGGCACATCCCGGGCAGGCAGCGAAGCCCCAGCCCAGCGCACCGTCCAAATGGGATTCTGCAGCAGGTCACCACGGGGCACGGAAGGAGAAGGTAAAGCTGCAACGATAATGAGCACAAAATGAAAAGCAAACCAAAAAAAGCTCCAGTTTAATATACTTGCTAGGGTCGAATCCCAAAATAAATCAGACACTGAAGCTCCACCCTGCTGAGTATGCCGGCATTGCCATCCATCTCCTGCCCAGAAGGAGCAGGGATTCTCACCCTGGCAGAAATCAGATTAAGGGTGTGGGGGGCTTTTACCCCATGTAAAAGCCGAGTTAACGTTGCTGCTGAGCTACTGTTAAAGGTCACTCACATGGTACATCAGAATTCCTCCCTGCTTTACCTAGAGTGAGGCAAGCATACTCCCAGGACATGCGCTCACAGTCCAATGGTCCCACAGAGCTCCTGGAGATGGGACAAGAGATGACCAGACAGGATTGACCTGGTCCAAGTGACACTGGGGACAGCTGGGGACAAGTGGGTGGTGATGGAGGCCAGCAGGCAGGAAAGAGGTGACAGTTACCAGTGAGAAGGAACACACAAAGCAAGCTCCCAGCTGGAGAGGTTTCCTGTGGAGGAGAAGGATGACTCTCCCGAGGGCAGAGCCACTGAAAAGACAGCTTTGAGTCAGGCGTTGTTGAAAATACACAGCAAGGCAGCTGGGCCCAGAGGACCCCTGGGGTGCCCGACCCCCCGGAACTCCTACCTCCCTCTGCTACATGAAGCACACAGTGGAGAGTAAATAAATCCTTCTTGCTCCATCCTACACCACTAATTCTGGGATGGGCATCTCTGTGGGCTGTTCTGCGCTTTGCTGAACCCCATTCAATCTCCCTGGAAGCTGAAACCCTCCCCTCTATCTGCTCCTGGCTGCCTCCCTGTCCCAGTCAGGGCATACATCCCTAACATCCCAGAGTCCTCACACCTTAACCCAGATGCTACTGGTTCTCTGAGTTGGCAAAGACAATATACAGCAATCTGTCAGAGTTCAAGGATCATGTGGACAATGCTCCTCATCAGATTTAGTTTTAGGTTGTGCTCCCTATCCAGGAACCACCTTGGGCTAGAAGGAATCAGCACAAAAATCCCCAGTGCAGACTTACACCAAAAAACTTGTAAAGATCTGGCACCTGGATTCAAATTTACAAGGGGTTTGAACCTCTTCTTCTAAGAGTTTAAAGATGTCTCAGCTACCCTCTGAAGATGGGGGCACCAGAAAAGAGCACAGCCATACTAGAAACAGTAGTTTTGGGTTGAGCAGTGCCAGGGGTTCAGATGGATTTTCTCTTGGGAAAGCTGTTTGATGCACAGCTTGCAGAAAGCAGGAAAAGAAGGAAGGGTAACAAAAGATGGAGAAATAAAGAGAAATGAAGTCTGGGTGATTATGTCACCTTACCCATCACTGTCACATGCAGTGAGGGCTGTTCCCACCAACAAACCAAAAAGAAACATCAGTGTTTCATTTCATAAACAATAAAGCTCTGTAGAAACAGGCCTTGAACCTCCTGCACCTCCTGCCCAGAGAAAATCCATGCAGGAGCCATCCAGGCAGCACTGGTGGAGAGGCTTGGATAGGGAGGGGGATGCCCTTTGCAGAGCCCATGTATCTTGGGCTCCCACTGTGAGCCTTGGCTAATGCAGATGGGCAGAAAGCAAGGGCAGAAGCTGGCTGCTCCCCAGATTTGCAGCTGAACAGTGCTGGCAGAGCAAGAAGTCACCTTCCAGCGTTTGCTGACTGGCTCCAAAATTAGAAGGCAATTCCCACCCAACCTGCCCCCCCCCAGCCTGATCTGGGCATGGATGACACATGAACATGTCCCAGGCTAGGTCCTGATGGCACAGTACAAAGCTAGGGAGAGAGTCAACCACCTGACAGCACTTGGGATATGCAGTGCTTTCTCCTTTGCCTCCTGTACCCTCAGTTCACCTCTCCAACACCCCAGAGCTGCTCCCCAGTCCAGCAAGGAATGACAGCTCTCAGGGTCTGTCACCCTCATGCAAAGGAGGTGGCTGAGGCTCCCCAAACCCAAGTAAGAGTTGAAGTGACTCCCATGCAGCTGTTCTGGGCTCCAACTTCCATTGTAATGTCTCGAGTCAAAGTCCTCCAGGTGTGTGACAATGGGTAGAAGCCCTGAGGCAAAAGAAGCTGCCTCAAACATGCTGTAGTGCTCCCAGAGCTCAACCAGAAGGTGCCATGCCCAGGCCTGGGGGCAGGCTGGCTGACTTGCCAGCCAGAGAGCTGGGAAAAGAGCAGCACCATGCTGGAAGAGGCAGAGAGATGGAAGGTGCATGGTGACTATCACTGTGCTGAAGGTAGAAAAGAAAGAAGTCTACAGACACGTTGAAAATAGGAAATCATTACCACCTGTCTTTGTCCTGACAGAGCATCCCTGTCCCACATCCCATGTGCAGCTTTGTGTCTCTACTACAGACTTGGTAACAACATATGCTGGCTGACAATCCACTCCTTGGCGAGCATCTTTACTTTTCTTTCTGTCTAAATAAAGCAAATAACAAATTTCCAAGTCTCCCTTGCTTCAGCTCCCCAGTGCCTCTGCCTATGAGTAGAGAGACTCTCTGCAAGCTGTCCGTGGCAGTCACATGGCCACCCCAGAGGTGATCCCTGCCCAGCACCTAGCACTTCCTCCAAGAGCCTCCAACTCTGAGAATTAGGAAACCACTCCTCTGGTACACCAAGCAAACCACTGCTCTACTGCTGCTAAACCTCCTGCAGCCGAGGGACACATCAGCAGCATCTTCCCCTCACAACTCAACCCTCCTTTTCTAAGTTACCCAGGGGATTTAAGCAAGGAAATAGCACCTATGGGGCTACCAAAGCCCAAAACATAGGGCCCTAAGGAGCGGAGAGCACCAGGGGCAAGAAGGGGTTGTGTCACTCATCTGAGACTCCCCAGCACCAGGGGCATGGGGGATAAATACATTTCAGATGGATGTTCCCACTGTTCCTGCCTCTCCCTGCCAGTGGCTGACAGAGCGCTGCTGTCAGATTTCTGCCTTGCACTCTTTTTCACTGTCTGCATTTTCCATTTCTTCCTTGTTATAAAAACAACAAAGCAAAACCCCATCAACTGTAACACAGAATTGGGTTTTTTTTGTCAGCACCAAGGCTGGGATCTGGCTCGCAGGGTCCCTGCAGTGACACCTGCCTGGGGACATGCAATGAGAGAGACAGAGACAGGAGAAATCACTAATGCTATAGGAAGACCCACTTGGGAGGAGAAAGGCTCCTGTTCAAAACAAATTGGCCAAGAAAATCCTGAATGGAAAGAATCATTTTCTACATGTTTAGCTCAACAAATCCTTTCCCCAAAGAATCTACTGGCAATTCGTTACTCTGGATCTGTAGCCAAGATGTTCCCACTGCCCAGAGATGTCAGATCAACACACGAAGGTGGTTTGATGTGTGCCACAGAGGTGCAGAGTTCCCTGCTGATCTATCCTGGCATGTGGACTGCTCAGTGCCTGTTAGCTCTGTCCCAGGGAGGGAACACATCTTGCATGGGAAAACAAAGAGGTGATGCAGAAACAGCAATAATCAATGCAAATGACAAGGCATGGGTCCTGAATAAAGGATAAAAGCTCTAGAGAACAACTACACTCGGGGAGGAGCCTTTGGCAGCCTCTGTCACAGGTCTCTAAGAATATCCTTGTGTATCCTTTGTATTGTCTTCCTTTTGAGGGGAAACCCAAAGAAAACTGAGGAGCTGGTTACTGACCTTAGAAAGGGGACAAATTATTCTTTCAAGAAGAAACCTTGAAGGTAAAAAATAGGACAAAATGTTTGAATTGGACTCCAGATTTAGTTTCTCCTGTGGGGAGATTCTGAAGATCTGTTCCAGTGCTACAGAAAACCTCTTGGTGCAAAGGCTTAACTCAGCTTTGAGCTATCAAAGATCCAAGGGGTGAAGAGAGCCTGTTCTCAGTCTGTCTCTAACCCTGTAGGTGTAGACAAAGAGTAACCACAGGAGATTCATGGCTCCACAGTGGGCATGGATTGGCACGGGTTGGGCACATCCAACCCCACAGCCACGGCTAGACTCTGCTGCTTCTACCATTGCTCTGCTCAAAAAAGCAGCAGGGACTAGAGAGTGAGGAGGAAAGAATGGATTGAACAGTTGGAAGAAAAAAAGATCTAAGCACATAAGAGTCTTGTCCAGGCAGAAAAATACTTTTCTCTCCTGCCCAAAATAAATGTGTGTCTGATGGATGCTGGGAGGCTCTGCTGATGGGCTCCAGCAAGGTTAGATGTATGGATGCTTCAGTTCTACTGATCTCACCTTCCTGAGTCTTGATACTTGATTCTCTTGAAATCATGTCAGACTGAATTAGTTTGTTCTGATCACTTAGAATACCAACATTAGTGCTTAATGTGGACTAGAAATAATATCTGACATGCTGCCCTTCTGCCGGGCTCTTGATGAGCAATTTGAGGTGTTAATAGCTTGGAGACCATCTTCATTTGCACCTCTGCCATGTACAATCACATGGTGGCTGCTGAGGGACCCAGAGAAGATACATTACTGCTTAATTAACATGCAGAGCAGAACAGGGAGCTCTCACAGCATCCCCGGGCAGAAAGAGCCAGCAAAGGGGCCGTGCCAAACCCTTTGGAGCAGAGGCTGCTCTCCTGCCAGATGCTTGGGACCCTCAGCTGCCACCAGCTCAGCATCAGGAGGAGCAAGTGCCTGCAGGCTCAGGTCCAGCAAAGCCAATTGAGGGGGAGATGGGGTGATTAAAAGCTGAGCACTGATTCAGCATTCCCATTTCCAAAAGCCTAAATTGGTTTTAAAAAATGGGAATAAAGAGAAACAGGCAAGCAGCCAACAAGTGGCCCCAGAGGAAATTAATTCCTCGCGGACCTCACTGGAATGTGCTTGTTTCTCTGTTATTATAAAATATATGCATTGTTCTAGCATCAAAATTAGATTTCCCCTTTAGGTTGTAATTAAACCCTAATTTAATTTGGCAGAAGATAACAGGGGCCTCCAAGCAGAGCTAACAGCCCTGCTCCTTCTTCTCCACCTCCCTCCACCTGTTCTTGCCAAGTTTTCTCTGCATTCCAGGATCTGCTCATGAAGGTGCTGTGAATCAAGAAGGGCCACACAAAAACCTTGTTGGGATTTGATAAGACCCAGCTGGAAATGAGCTGCCCCAGTGCCCAGGGCTTCTCCCCTAAGCCCTCCTCATAGCCACAGCTGATTTACAGCTCCCAAGAGGCTGTGTCCTCTGAACAAAACTGTTTCTGGATGAGCTCTGTTCTTTGTAACAGCAGCACTTCAATGCCTACTGGTTAACTTTGCTTGGTTTCTGGGGCATTATGGAAAAACCATTTGCTGTTGTCATAAAAAGTGCCCAGCCCAGACTTCTGCACTCTGTAGAGAGGTCACAGCAGGAGGAACTGCCAGAAATGTATTTATAGATGTGCCCCAGTATGAGTGCAGGATTGCTCTTGGGCTTGGGAAGCACAGCCCAGCCCTGGATGGCCCTGCTTCCAGGGGTGTTCAGACGTGTGCTCCCCCCAACAGATGCAGCTGTTCCTAAAGCTGCAGACCCTGCTGATCTCTGTCAAACACCAAAGAGCTGCTCTGGGAAGGCGAGTGTGGTTTAACAGGCCAAAATTCTCTTCATCAAGGTGGTCTTTGCCTCAGGTCACAGAGGTCTGAGGAAGCAGCTTTCCTTCCAGGGGAACCAGTATGGGGGTTACACCAGCATCAAACTGATGGAGATCACCTATTCCCTGGGCTTCCAGCCTGATCATGGCTGGCCAGTGTTATTTCCACAAGGAAAACTCAAGAACACTTTGTCAAATCCCAGGCAAACAGCCTTGGTCTTTGCAAAGTACAAACAGGACACCAGGAAGAAGAGCTTTAAGCAGAGGGCAAAGGTGCACCTACCTTATGGTGTTCACCTGGCTGTCTGTCTGGAAGGACCAGTGGTACTGGGCAGGAAGTGGGCTGCAGTTGGTCATCTCCACATACAGCACTTGTTTGGTGTCATTCATGATGCAGCCAAAGTCCAGGGCCTTGGCCTGGAGACGGAGATTTGGGAAGTGGACTTCTCCCCGAACAGGGATGTGCTCCTCATGAGGATGCTCCATGAAGGACACCCTGAGTGCCCTCTCTGCTACCCAGCTGTTCAAATCGTTCTCATAAGCTGGGTTAAACTGGATGCAGAGATGAAGTTCCTCCCCTACATCCAGCACCATGGGCTGCAAGGAGATGAAGAGCATTAATCACCTTTGTGATCAAGTCCCAGTCTGACAGCAGGAAACAGTAAACCTTCAAAGTGTGACCCCAGCCTGGGCTTCTCAGTTCACCCTCCTTTCTTTACAGCGGGGGTCTGACTGCAGGCACCACGCTCTGGCCCGAGATTCTCTCAGGCTCACATTTCTGTGCTCAGCAGCAATACAAGGGGATGGCTGCTGGAGAGCTGGGATGCTTTCTAGGAGACACCTTTACTGCATGGCTTGCCCCGATCTGCTTTCCTGCTCCTTTCTCCTCGTGTCTTAGAGCCAGCATGGATGTTACCAATTCAGGTAAGATTTTGCTTCTTTCAGCAGCTCTGCTGATGCAGCTCAGGCCAATCCACTGCTGACACTACAGAATAAACTTCTCAACTCAAGGATCTCTCAACAGACCTCTCAACACCACATCCCTCCTCTTCAAACCCCACAGAATGAGCCCACAGATGCCCACCTTGGAGTCTGCAGGGAGGGGCTGCTGGTTCACATCACAGGTTAGGAACGGCTGCTCCAAGTCCAGTACAATGCTGAGTGGAAGGGAGCAGGTGTTTTTTAAAGACAGAGGCTTGGACTGAAGAGTCAGGAGAGCACTGGGTTGCTACAGAAACAGGAGACAAGGGAAAACAACCTCAAGTGGCCATAGACCTCCTTCCCCTTCCGATGCATTTCACATATTTCAACCCCCAAAGCACATACAAGCCTGACAGACACGTCAGTAACATTTTCAGCGTGGATCCCGTTTGGATTTGCATGCCCAGCTTCTCCCATGCCTTGCTACAGTGACCTTCACTCCACAAAAAGTGCAGAACCACCAGTGCACTTTCAAGGCTTCCTTCTCTTGATGCCCAGACAAGGTAACTGACCCTGTGAAGTATTGGGGGGACCTTTCTGACAGCTGCTTCTCCTCTGGGAAGAGACAGACTTCTTGTTCACTCTAATGCTTTCAGTTCCCTTAGGCAGAGTGCTTGGCATGAGATGATCTGGGAGGCAGTAGCTATTAGATAGAGCTGAGCAGAAAAATGAGGATGATAGTTTAGCCTGTCTAAATGACTATGAAGACAGGGCAACATTAGGTAGCCAACTGGAAGTTATTGAGATGTGCAACAGCTGAGCTGGGGCTTTCCAAGGACAAAGGCTTAGATGAAGCAGTTTCTGTGTCATCAAGTCAGCACTCATGATTTCCTCATTTCTGTAAAATGAGATGATCTTGTAAGCATAATGCTTACAGAAATTTGTAGAAATTTGTACAGAAATAAAAAAAAAAAAAGAAGAAATCCATATATGAAAGGAAACAGGCGATAGAAGGGTCAGTGTCAGCAAACCCTCTCTTGGAAGCAGAGGGGAAAGAATCCATGCAAAAAAGCCAAATAACCCAAATAGCCAGCCTGCCTTCAGGGAAGGATGTTGCTAGGATGCCCTGTGGCCTTCTAGGGCTGGTTTTAAAAGAAATCTCCTCAGGAACAGAGATGTCTCACACTTCACAGGAAAACACTCTGTTTAAGCTGAATACTCAAGACCCTTTCCTGATTTCTCAAGTTTTTGCTTCCCCAAATGCCTCCCTTTGTTTCTCACTCCTCCCTCTGATACAACACCACAACCCAACTCCTCCTCAGAGCCTACAGACTTGACAGTCATCTGTGTTGCACATGCAATGCAGGGAGTTGGGCTGCTGACCAGCCTGGTGACTATGAATCTCTCCGGACCCAAGGAAAATGGAAAGCCCACACACAGGGGAGTCAGGCTCTGCAGGAGCCAGGTGGCCACAAGTTGAACTCTCAGATTCTGGATTTCCAGGCAAGACATCCTCATCAGTGCCCTGATCACTCTGTTTCCCCTCTCCAGTGAAACCTTTGGGCTCAGCACTGCGCAGGGACAGTCCCCCACTGCAGGTGATTGAGCAAGTCTTCCTCAAGCTACCACTGAGGCAACCCTTTCTCAGAACACCAGTATCAGCAGGAGCTTCATGCAGACACATTCCACATTCACTTCCACATGTGTGTCCAGTGGTCCTAGAGCCAGGGAATGCACACCAGGGTTAGCTGGCATTTTCTCTGCAGAGTTGCTCTTCCCCTGGGAAGAAAGGCACAGAGAGGAGAACACCCCAAGACTCTCTTAAAATCTCCCCCTGAGCTGCTCTCCAAGGGTGCTGCAAAACCTGGCTGCCCTTGGGACACCAGGGCTGGCTGAGAGACTGGGGTGAGCAGTTATGGAAATATTGACAAAAGTCAGGTTGTCAATTCTAATGATCCCTGGGAACAGTTTCCCACGTGGATGGACATCACGCTGATCATTAGAACTGGCACACTGAGATTTCCTCCTCCAGAACTCAGGGCTAGACCAGCCCTCTGCCCATGTTTGTCTTCAGAGGAAAAGGAAAGCTGCTCCCAGATGCTCCCACCCTTCACAGAGCTTTTGTTTTGCTCCTTGCTTCTCCTGCATAAAGCACTTGGGATTTGTTTAATTTACTTCCTGCCTGGGCTTCTAGTCTTAAGTGCAACTTACTTTCCCTGCCCTTCCTTTCTGCCCCAACACATAACGCTGGTAACCTTCTGTTTGCTCTGAAGGAGCAGTATTTCCTTCAGCGTGGATTTTGGGATCAGCACTGGGTTTTGGTAGCTATGGAAACACAAAAAAGCCTTAGCAACTGATGGTGGCCAGCAAGGAAAGCAGCTGGTGCTGCCATGGAAACTTGTGGCCTTAAAACAGTTTCTTGAAGTCACTTGCTCCTTTTCCCAGGCAAATGTCAAGGGGCTGCAGAAGAAGCCCCAGTGGAGGGGACCTGATAGGGAAAGCTCAGCCCTTGGCAGGGACCTCACCTGAGCAGTGCTGGAGCAGCCTTCCAGCACCATCTCCACAGTCTGGCCTGGCCTCAGGTCCATCTGCAGTGGTTGCAGCTTAAACACAGGGCTGCCAGCTCTGGGGAGCATCTTTCTTCTTGGTGCCACCTCTTTTGAAAAATGTGGAAACCTTCTGTGGTCCAGCACAGCTGATGGGTGTGTTGTCCTTTGTCACTTGAAACTGGTAACAGCAGGGATTGAAGCTAGAAGAGATGCAGAGATCGAAAATGTCATGGAAGCTGCTATTTCTCTGTGATCACTCAGCTTCAGCACTCTGGTGAGGTTCCCTGACTGCACACTCTGAAATAAAACTTCCATGCAGAAAGCTGTCTGAGCTCAAAGCTTAAGCCACAGCCAGGTCTTGGCTGCCCTGGAGTTTATCACCACCCAGCAGCTGCTCTGTTTGCATAAAGCCAGGGGAAGTCTTTATGAAAAACATCTTCTCAGTTGCTGCCTCATCTCAGAGCATCACCAGCCTTAGCTGCTTAACATTCTGAGGGTTTTTCCAAGGTGCTTCCTGCAGGTCTCACCATATCAGACACTGATATGTGTCAGTATCAGTGGCTGTATCAGTCAGTATCAGTCAGTATCAGCTGGCTGCAGGCAGAGGGAGGAACAGCTTGGCTGCCATTTCACCTTAGGAGCTGCTGCCTCAGGTGGCTACCTCTGAGGATGCTACTGAGGAGCTGCAGGGTATAGAGACTCATCTGGTGATCTGAGCACCACTTGCCTCACTGGTGGGGTCCCTGCCATGGCATCCCCTCATCTCCCCCCAGTTCTTAAAGAGCACCCAACCCTAATCACTCCCAACATCTCACCCTTTGCCAGAACAGCTGGGATTGTGTTTTAAAGAGAAATGAACTGTGAGAACACAGGGTCAACAGAAGTTTCCCCAGTATGAAGACGGCAGCAAGACCAGTCTGGCTACTGAGGGAATGGAGTGACAACAAGAGATTAATAACTCCAGCTAGACAGAAAACAAAATGAATGTTCAATGGAAATTGATTCCTTCATGTAAAGAAACCTTAATTGCAGGCTAGTCTGGAGCTGTTATTTTACTCTCAATAAATCTGAGCATGACCAGGAAACAAATTGTTCCTGGAGCAGTTACTGGTTTTCTGAAAGTCACAGAAAATATGGCTGTCTGCTGCCAGCAGAAGCAATGGTAGGGGAAGAAAGTTGCTCTGGAACAGACTGTTAAGAACTGATGTGTACCAGCTTAGTATAAAATGGTTTATGTTAGAGACAGCAATGGATGAAAGCTTGGAGAAGCTCTGGGTAGGTGCAGAATTTGTGGCTCTGAAAACACCCAGTGTTCCCTGGGTCCTATCTCAGCTCACCCAGTAGCAGCTCTGCAGCGGACAGCCTGGGCAACAGCCCTCAACCAAGCCAGTGGGCACAGATAGCAAGAGGCAGAGCATGATGACACCAAGCACACTGACATTGTCCACTCGGTTGAGTAGCCAGTTTGTGGCTGCACAGAGCACAGGACATGCTGGACTAGGATCCACCTCCCTGCAATGTCTCTGCTTACATGGACGGCTGGTGGGTATATATTTAACCCCCCAAAATCTATCCTAAACGCTTAAAGTAGGATTAACTTACTCTTTCTACCCAAAAATTTAGGTATTGGGAGCACTGTGGATCCTCTTTGCAGCCAGGGAAAAGAACAGGCACCTCGAGAAGACAATTCTCATCCCAAGAACTCTCCAGCACAAAGCAAAGAGCACTTTGAAAAGGCTCCTCTTTCTCCTGTTTACAAGAGCGTGTCTGATTTCAGGATCAGTGAAGCCCCTCCTTCGAGCTCACCTCAGTTAACACTCTCGGTGCATCCTGCCCAACCTCAGCGGGGTTTTCCTCTCCCTTTTGGGGCTGGTCCTGCAGCCATCCTGGCTTGTCTGTGCTTCGGGCTTCTGCTGTGGAAGAGACAGTGAGGGAGCAGGCAGAAGAAAAGAGGAAAGAACCACTAGGTCCTCTTTGGTAAAGCACAGCCCGGCAGGGCAGCTGGGGAAGAACAAACCGAGGAGGATATAGGGCAGAGACAAATTCTGCTGCTCCTCCCAGACTCCCAGACAGAGGGGAAATAAAGCAGCACCATTCATTTAGTCGAGGAGCTGCCAAGAAGCTACCGCCAAGGTTTGCACTGTTGTGAGATGACAGTCCATGGGGACCAGAACAGCAAGCAATGTTATTGCAAAGAGAAATATGGTTATACTGGTAATGTAGCATTTTCCAGCCAGACACTGCTGGGACATGCTGTTTTCCTCCAATTGTTACTTGATAAAGTGAGGAAATAAATGTATTAGAACTAAAGATAATTCAGTAACAATTTAGCAACTGGTTTCCATTTCGTGGCTTTTGAGGGTATCTAACAACTTTCAAATGGCCATCACATGTTTCTGAGGGAATCTCTGGCTTCAGGCAAACAGAGCCAGGACCTTGTTCATTGAAGAAGATCTAGTCTGAAAGACTACAGCAAAACTGCTCCTTGCTGAGCTCACAGGAGAAGCAGGAGCTGAGAGATCTCCTGCCTGAAGTGGGGTCCCAACTTGAGCTCTGGAGTAAACAGTTTATCAGTGACAATTGTGGTGCTGGTGCCCACAGCCTGGACAGGGATGGTGTCCATATGGCTGTTCTCAATGAACACCTTCACCTTGTCCTGGAATTTCTCTGTGTCATCCAGGTTTGCTGTGACAATCACAGACACCTCAGACTTAGGGGGGACCACTCCTTTACTGGGTTCAATCCTCCAGTGTGAGCGTTTGCCAGCCTGTAGGACAAGCCAAACACGAACTTAGGATGGAAACCATGGACCTGCTCTGCTGTGAGGTGCAGGAAACAGGAGGACTAAAGAGAGGAAAAAAATCATAAAGGCTGTAACTTCCCTAAGTCTAAGATACAGATTCTGGCAACAGCAACTCTCCAAGAGCTTATACAACCTGTATTTTACCTCCCCTTAAGACTCACATCATTAGCCCAGTTTTGCTCAACCCGAGGGATGCTCCTCCTCAGGAGAAGGTTATTCCCTCTCCAGTCTCTCTTTGGACTGCTTGCCAAGGGAAGCTATTTACTCTCTCCTGGCTTCCTGACAGTGGAGCTGGATCTGCACAAAGGCTCAAGGCCAGAGGAAGCCAGGACTGCTCAAATACCACCCCAGCAGCCACACGGCTGGAGGACACTGCTGAGAGCCTGAAGAATAACTCTGCAAAGCCAGCTGAGCAAAACCCCAACACCAAAGTCTCCTTTCCCAAGGGGCCTTCAGTGCTTCTCAACAGCCCCTGAAGGACCAAAGCCCTCGCTTCCCACTGATCATCAGCTGCAGAGAGGTGCCCCAGTGCCCTCTGCTTTGGAAAAGTCAGCTCTAAATGGTTATAGCAGGGTAGGAAAGCAGTAAGCAGAAAAAAACCTGCAAGACATGCCCTGTGGGCATGGCATGGCCTTCCTAAGCGTTCTCATCCTCTGGTTTCTCATGGACTTCCCTCTACAGATGGGGCAAGAGAGCTGGAACTGCCCAGGGGAGGGAGCGAAGCCTTTACAGCAGCACAGCTGGACTGACACAGCTCTGCAGGTCAGGGCCTGGTATGAGCATGTCAAACCCATCCTTTCCATGCCAGGCCCACCCAGCCAAGGTGCACTGCTCCCTGCAGGGGTGGAGAGCAGAATTTCACTGTGGAGTCAGGGAAAGCTGCCCTGGCAATCCCCCACTTCAGGGTTATGTTTATCCCTCAAACAGCTGGAAAAGCAGCAAGAGGAGAATTCACCCCGCTCCTCCTTGGCCCAGGAGGCTGAGCTTGGACTCTCACACAACACCTGATGCTTCATCCACAAACACAAACAAGTCCACAGTGTCAGGGCTGGCTTTAACCAGCTCCAGAAGTTCAACCCACCCAACATGGAGAAGAAAAATCTCCCAAGCCTATTCACAAGCCTCTCACAGATTCCTCCTCCAGCAGCATTAGAGTAATGCTCTACTCACCACTGCATTCAAATTAAGGGACCGATTTTTCATCTGCCTACAATGACATAAATGCAGAAGAAATCTGTTGTCTTGAACAGAGTGAGTCCAGCTTTACAGCAGGAAGCTGAGGGCAAAGTGTGGCCCAGGAGATGCTGGGCAGTTTGTGGCTGCAGAGTTTTTTCTGTCCCCACTGGAGATCCCTGCAGTGAATACAACTCATCTGCTCCCCAGGAGAGGAGAAATGAGATGAGGAAGAAAAGCAAACTGCTCTATACAATGATATCTCTCTCTTTAACAGCCACTTTCTGTCCTCATCCTTCCTCTGCCCACTTTCAATCAAAGAAATCACTCTCAAAAGCACAAGAATGGCTTCTGTACTTGATCATCTGGTACATGATTTCAGCTTGTGATTTTGGAAACAAAACAGCTCCTTCAGGAATATCCCAAGTGACCCAGCTAACAGAGGCCTCACACCAGTGCAGATCTCTCACTCACATGTGCTCAAAGCTGGCAGGACTAAAGCCCTCCCACACACCAGTGAAACTTCAGCCCCACCAGCTGGACTCTTCCCATACCTTGATATCCTGGGATCCCAGGGAGTGGATGGTCCCTCTGCAGGTATAAATGCTAGAAAAGCTGGCAGAGAAGTTTTCCAGCTTTTTACAGCCTCCTGTGAAAATCTCCATTCTCGCACAAACTAGCTGAGAAATGGTTTGCTATTTTGTAAACTATTTTGCAGGTGCAGGTTGTTGTGGAATATTGTGGATATTGTTTTAGTTCATTGAGAATAATATTTTGAGAATAGGAACTATTCCTTTCAGCCAATCACTTTGGTGGGTGGTTGACCGATGGACCAATCATGTCATTTCTCTATTGCGAATCAAGTTACATAAATGAGTTTGTAATTAATTAAATAATCCCATTTTATCCTGGACTTGAATTCTGTGTCGTTCTTCTCGCCGTCCCTGCGGACAACAGCGACATGCAGGGACTTATGTTAAATTCCCTTGGCTTCGTAAAACCTTTAGCTCCGTTCCTCCAGGATGGGTGAGTGGTTTTGCATATCTGAAGAGAGCTGCAAATGCTGGCCTCTCCCAAGCTGTCCTCAGGAATACAGAGGTTGAAGGCCATGGGTGCCAGGGAGGTGTTGGACAGGGAGCACCTCAAGGTGCGAGGAAAGCCTAAGAAAATGACACAAATATCCATTTAGGCATCAGTATCCCATGATTCCCGGTGTGAATGTCCTGGTAGGATAAAACTGTGCTTGGATTTTAGCTCTTTGTTATCTGAACTACAGCTCCCCTCAGTTCCCTTTGACGCTGATCCCAGATTGCTGCCTTGGCAATGCCCAGTCTTAGCCCTGCTGAACACCACAAATTTCTCTCTGCTGGGGAGGAGCTCTCTCAGCTGCTTCAAATCAGCATCAGTTCTTTCTCACTGGTGAGTGTGCTCCTTAAATGACCATTTTCTCTGAAAATTCAATCTGTAAAATTCCCTGCTAACTCCACCAACGCTCCCACCATTTTCAAGATATAAAAGCAGTGATTTGTCATCGAGGAGAAGCTACAGTTAAAGAAAGGGAGGATGGAATTAGGAACTAGAACACGATGCAAAGCACCCTAATGCAGTTTTCTCTGGGCAGGATCCTTAAGGCATCTCCTGATTTGGGGCAACCAGACTGAGCTCATGACAACTCACAGCCCACTCCACTGGAGGCGAACCTGATCCTTGCTTCGAGATCAGCAATTAGGAATCACCTCACACAACAAACGGGGACATCACACCCACGCTGCTCACTGGCTGTGACTGCTGCCCCCAAAGGTTTACACCAGTTCAGCTCCGAGACTTGGTTTCCATCATGGAAAGCAAGGGATACAGCCACACCTCGTGGGGATGTCCTGCAGAGCCAGGACACCAGCCCACAACCTGCTCTGCAGGGGATATGTGGCTTGGCTGGCCAGCTATGTGTGGAGGAGACATCTCCCACAGGCTGCTTACCAAGAGTCATTTGAACACAGATGGGGAGGAAAAGCCAACTGCAGGCACAGCCCAGAGCTTCTCCATGCCCATCAACAGTGGCCATTGCCAACTCCAGCAGTGACTACAACAGAGAGGCAGGAGGGGCACAGAAAGGACAAATGGCACAAAACAGGCACGAGAGAGGCACAAAAAAGATGCCACAATCCCAAATGCCACCGAGGTCGCTGGATGTAGACGAGAGTCAGCAGCACAGTGAAAAGAAACAAAGATACAACAGCTGCCTTCAGCTGAAGAGGCCTTAGGAATGATATCAGATTAAGCAGGATGACTCTCCTATTACAGAACCATATTCCTGCCTGGTGCCTTTCTTATTATTTCACTTATTCGAAAGGAAACAAGAAGTGGCTCAGCGGTGATGCAGGGAAGAGAGGAAGCAGCTCAGGAAAGGTAATGAGTTTTCTTAAAAAGTCCATGAACAGCATGAAAATACAGAAGCATCCTGGGTGCAGAATGATAATAGCCCTTCAATCAATCCACAATTGATTTCACATTTAAACTGCAGATCATCTCAGTAAAAAGCCTTTTGTGAGCCTGAGATGGAGAACTGGAATCTGCATTTCAAAGGCAATGCTCTGGATGCTCAGCCACCAGCTCTCTCAGCAGAGCTGGGCTTTTAGTGGGGAAGGAGCTGGGCTGATGTAGGAGACACAGGTGCCTGAGGCAGACCTATTGCTAGGGCATCTGACCTGGTCAGCGATGATGTGCCCTCACAGCACCTAATTAACATCTGGCACTAAATGTCAGGTGGGTAAATGATGCCCTTGGCTTGCAACAGGAACACGTGCCCAGAGCAGCTATAGACTGGTAATGGCTTACGCTCCCTTCTCCTGCAGTCCCATCTCCTGGGCCCTCCTGGGACAAGGACTTTCACGGGCATTCTCCTGGCAAGGATCGGGAAGTTGGGGCAGAGGAGACTATGAGGGACACCAGAAAATACTGAGTTTTATTCTTTTGGTTGTATTTGATCTCACGATGGCAAAGTGCTGCCTAAGGCACCAGCAGCCCTGGAGTTAACACCCTGAAGAGGCTGTTTGGAGGAACACGAGTGACGGATGCTCTTACGTTCAAGTGCTCCATTTCAGCAAGCACAAACCTCTCGCACTGTGGTGGGAGCCCAGGGCACACTCACCAAAGGAGACGTCACCGAAGTGGAGGGCGGGCACATCGAAATGGAAAGTTGGTCCCATCACGAAGCCCCTGCAAGGACAAAGGCAGGGAGGCAGTGGCTTTGTTAAAGGGAATTGTAAAGGGTTCGGGTGTCTTTAGGGCTGGGGTGGATAAAAGCTGCTGTCAGAGCCACCCTGGGTTTCAAATCAACCCAGCACCCTGTTCTCAGCACAGCACCCATGTGGACAGGAGGCAGCCAAAGCAAAGTGGTCAGCAGCTGATGGGGCTTAGGGCACCATGGCAGGCAGAACATGCCCCTGAGTTGCTGCTGGCCCAATGAAGGATCCTAAACACACACCCAGAGATGCCCATGTGCCTCAGCTTCCCCATCTGTAACGTGGTGGACACAGTGGTGTCCTTACAAAAGTGGACTCACTGTAACCAGCCTTCCCAGCCACAGATTCTCTGCTTTGATATTTCTTATCTGGAACTGGTGTTTGGGTGGACCATCTTTCCCAGGAGATCTTGACATGCAGAGTCATTACAGGCAGATTTTTGAGACAAGAATCCAGGGGATCCTCATCCATCCACTGCAGCAAGAGTTCTACAGAGAGGACAGATGAAAGGACCAGCTTGTCACCACTGCACCAGCTGTCACAGCCACAAGCAATGGCTTAAACAACCAAACATGGGTGTCCTTAATCCAACACACCACCTCACATTCAGCAGACAGGCTCCAAACTGCAAAAGTCACCAGCATCCACTGAAAGCAGCACTTGAAGCTGCACAAGACTCACCGATTTATTTCATGTTTAATGCCAATCAATGGCCACTCTGCCTTTTGGTTAAAAATCAGGGGCCACAGTGAACTGTGCCTTCTATTTTATTCACCAGACTGCTCTACACATCTCGACAAGCAAAACCTGCCCTTGCTCAAGGAGAAAGCTGCTTATGCAATAATATCCCGTGACCAGTTTGGGGGAGGGACAGAGGAGAATAAATTATTTGATTGTGAAATGTTCCCTCTTCATTTAAAAAGAAGAAGAAAAAAAAGGCAGCACTTTTCTGCAAACAAAAAGCCAGCAAAATTGTTTCTCTACTGAGGTCAGACCCACTCACCACTCTTCTCTTGAAAAGTAATAACCTTCTTGGGTTTTTTGTTATAAATTTCCCTTAATCTATTGGTAAAATTGAGTGCAGATTCCTTTCATTTCCCTACTACCTTGATCCAGTGCCTCCCAACAGCAGCAGCCCAGACACAGCCAGCTCCAAAGCTCCAGAGCATTCAGCAGCAGCTTTCCTGCCTACCCCATGTTATCCCACCAGCCCATGGCTTAGATGTGCTGGGACAAGCCTTGAGGACTTGAGGCTCCTGAGCTGAGGTTTACCTGCAGTCTAGCTGCTTAGCACACCACTAACAGTATCATTTACTCATTCACCTTTTCTCATGTAATGAAAATAATAAATTGATAGAGAGAAACAAGGTATCAGCATCAAAAATGCATCAAGAGCACAATCTTTTGGTAAGAAAACAACTCAGTGTGTCCTTTCCTGCTACAAACAAGCTTTTGAAAGTGTCTGGCATGATGTAGTGCTTCATTTTCTACCTCTTTCGGTTGCTCTCTTATTTTTTTTGCAGACTTGACACCACTGGGATGGAAACAAATAGGTAGAAAATGACTTTTCTTCCTTTTCAGAAATGCTTTGTTCTTTCTAGAGCCAGAGATATACACCATGGCTGAAGTATGATGAGGGACTGGTCAGCAAGGGAAAGCACTTCCAAGCCCTTTGAGAGGGCCAGTGCTGAGCCAGGAGGATGGATGGCTTTCCTCTGTCTCTCAGAAACAGGCAGAAGGCACTGGACTGAAAACTGTTTGCAATGGACTCGAACTCAAATGCAGCCAGTTTGTTCCAGCTGCTTTTGGACAGCCTGAGCTCAAAGGTGATTTGTGGCTGGGACTGGAACAAAAGCCTCTGAACATGCAGCTTTTTGATCCAGTGTTGCTTTCATGTGCCAAGGGGTTTTGCAGGAAGGCTCCCAGCTGATTTCCAAGGGAGGCTGCCAAAAAGCAGGGATTAGGGTTCCATGAACAACAGACACACCTTTCCGACCCCATCAGAAAGATCCAGATTCCAAGAACCCCCCCAAATTTGACTAGTATCACAACTGCCCAAGTTGCCAGGAATTCCACAGGTCCACAAAGCTCACTGCTGCCCCTGAAGCCACCAGGATCTACCCCAACCCTGCTGCTCACCTCATAGCTGTGGGCTGCTCTGACAAAAACCTCCCCGATGTCCAGTTCCTCAAAGCTGAAATGGAGCTGGGGCCCGAGGCCTTCCCCTATGAGGAGCAGGGGCAGCCTGGTCTCACGGCCTGGGGAGAGATTTCTATTTCAGTACAGCAATTCCCTCTGCTAGCCTGCATTTTCCAGGCTGCCTTAGTGCTAGTCCCTGACTCTGAGCTGCCTGGGACCAGCTCCTGTTGTTCCAGGAGAAGATACGGACCCTTCTCTTCCCTCAGGAGATATGCCTTGGATCTGGCTTCCAATTTCTAACCCACCCCTAGGGCTGGTTTCCAATTTGGCCACCAGTTTTCACTCTGAAGAAGCAATGCTGAGTTTAAAATTATCTCTGATTTCCTTCCCATGCAGCTAAAGGAACTTCGAAATCCATTCAGTGAAGGCACAAAGCTCGCAAAGAGTTTGGCACTGCTGCCTGGCTTGCAAGTAAATCAGGGTGTAGGTAACACAACAGCACAGGACTTTGTTGCCAAAGTCCTCAGCTTCTCTGCTTTCTGAGATCAGATCAACTTCTCTGCTTTTCAGTATCTTGTTGACAGAATCTCCCCATATTTTGTGACTGGCTTTGAACAAAATTCTCATCTGACCACACTGATAAACAGAGATCCACGGTTTCACATGACACAGGACATCACAACATAAAGGAATAATCATCATTTGGGATTTTTGAGCAGCTAAGAAAGTTCATTTTGAGCTTCAGTACTTGCTATGAGCAAATTTCCAACCACTTCTTCACTGCTGGCTTTGCCAGTTGCCCAGAGTTGATCAATTCTGTAAATCACCTGATCCAGAAGTACCTGCCAAGTAATTTATGGAGGCATCTTCAGTACAAGTGGAGGCCAAGAAAACCCCTTTCCAGTGGGGCAGGAGATCCAGCTGCACAATGCACTGCACTGGGAAAAAGCTCCCAGATATCTGCAGGATGGGACACACAGTATCTGCAAATCCTCATCCCAAGAGATTTGGGACTAGCAGAGAAATGCCCAAGGAAGGCAGTCACATTTCTTGAAGAGATTAAGAAGCAAAAGTAAACAACTTGCCAGTTAAAGATGGCTTTTTTCTTCAATTATTTTTGCACCCAGGGACCATGACTCTGGGACAATTCCCACCCTGACAATCCACTGGATCAGCTCTGATCTGTAAGGAAATGCATCATTTAAAAGACTACTTGAGATCTTTTTCCAAGGGGCCAAAGGAAGAGTTAAGCTCTCCCAAGGGCCTCTCAGGGTCATTCAGGAACAGGCTCCTTTTTCTCAACACACATCTTTTGCTCTGGTTCCTCTAAGTCCCAGACCAGCACAAGGCTTGCATGCAAGTAGTTTTCCTGTTTCTCTGTCATGAAAAAGCTGTCCTGGCACAACCCCAGGAGATTCCTGCAGCAAAGTGCTGGACAACCCCATCACCAAAGCCAAAATCCCAGAGCCAAGAGCATAGCCCTGAAAAAGGAATCCCTTGGGAACAACTTTTTAAATCCATCCCTTCCTTCTACAGCTCCCACAATTGCAGCTGGTGGGCAGCAAGACAGTTTGTTAGCACAAGCCCTGAGTAATTGCTGTAGATGACATTTGCTGAGTAAACCCTGCACAATTACTGTGTAAATAAGAAGCTGTTTCATGGCATTTGTATCCATCACTTGGAGCAGGAAGTCAAGAACAGAGCAGCTGGGCTAGGGATTGCAGCACCCTCCAGAAGGGAGCTCAGCGGCTGGAGGACCTTGGGCCTCACACCTCTTCCTTTTAGATGGGCAAACCCAGAATATTCCCTGAATGGAAATCTGACAGCCATCTCCCACTCCTGAAAAACACCTAAGCAGCACCGTGCAGAGACAGAGAGGAAGGACAAGGTAACCTGAACCACGCCATATGCTCTGAGCATTCCCTGCCCTGTGCCAGCACAGCAAAGCCACCACCTCTAAGATGGGGTCATTCAGGTGGGGAAAGGACAGCTGCTCCCAGAAAGGAACTTGATGGCACTTCTGGAAAACAGGACAAGCATAAACCTTGTCCAGCAGACTGCCTGGACTCTGTTTGCATAGCAGGGTGCTCATCCTTCTGAGCACAGCAAGGCCCAGACAACACCACCTGGAGGAACTGAGAGCCACAAGGTGACAATTCCCACACAGGGAGAGAGGCTTGTGCTGGCCAAGGGTGGTCCTTCTGCAGACACCCTGGGCTCAGCAACCTCTGGTCCAGCAGTGTCTGGGCTGTGGGAGGGGATCCAGGATCAGGGAGTGCATTTCTAACTTGGCTCCTACTGCCTGATGGTGAATCCATGTAAAAATGACCCATGCTGGAGGTCAATGGTCTAGAGGATTTTAGTACTCATTCACTAAAGCTGTTCTGCTCTGTAGCTCTTTGGCCTTTGAGGAAACACTAGCAAAGCTATGGCATGAAAGCTTATCCCTGCACTGCCTGGATTGTTGTGGGATCAGTGATCCAGAGCCAGGCACCTCCAGCTTGTATGGGAAATCCCCTGGAAGTTGCAGGGACAGCAGGGATGTGCCCTGCTGACCACAGACCCTTCCCAGCAATTACACACGAGCCCAGTGATCTGTGAGAGTATTTGCACCTCGCCTTGACTGGGGTGAGAGGGCAGGGGAAGGAGCCGTACCTGAGATGTCGCAGTAAACTGCTTGCTCATAGACCCGGGCTGCTCGGGGCTTAAAGAACACATTGATTTCAGCTGAACAATTCGGCCTGATCTCTCCCTCCTAAAGCAGAAGGCGACAGCAAAACATCTATCTTCAAACATCACATTTCTTGTTTTCAACCACAGCCCTGTAAGCCTTTACTTAGAGCATCAATGACAAACAAGGAGTGAGCAACGCTTATCAACAATACTGATAACAGCTTGGAAGCAGCTGCAAAAAATCTCTCTAAGTGCCTTACCTTTACTGGCACCTGGTAGTAGATTTAAACCAGGGGTTTAAGTCTGGGCTAGGCTACCTGTGTCTCTGTAACAGTCTGCTGCTTCCTCAGGGTCTTCTCTCTCTGCTTCTCTCCCAAAGAGTCCTGGCACTGATGCTCAGTCCCAAGGAGCCTTGTCATGCATTTTTGGAGGATCTCACTAAAGGATATCACTTCTAGAAACTGTTTTTAAAAAAAGGCATGACTTACATTTTCTCAAACCCCAGCATTACAACTGTTTCTTAATGCACTTGTTGACATAAATACATGAACCTCTGATAACTGTAATAACACTCCACAAGGAATGAAAAATTTAGCTTACAGAAGGAGACAAAAAGAACAGTTATTTTTTCTATCAAGAAAGTGAGGCTTTGATTCTGCTTGCTGCTGGGTATCCCCACTAATCTGTCCAAAAGTCTTGAACTGACTGGAGCCTCCAGCTCTCCTGAAGCATAAATATTAAATAACTATAATATTGCCCATCTACTTGACACTTAGAGCTCAAAGGACAACCCCTCCAGGAATTAAAGAGCTGTGACATGGTAAATCACCGGGGTGCAGCTGCAAGTAATTCCCTAATGCACAGCCTGCTTAGAGTTACCAGAACAGAGGGAAGGACGGAGAGAAAAAAAAAAAACAAACGGTTTCAAATACCCACAAACCAATAAGGAAAGGAAAGTCTGAAAGAATTAATTCACTTGGATTTTACTCAAAACCTAGAGGAAACACATTTTCTACATCAAATGCTTCTAGCCAGCAAGCAACTGGATGAAGATGAAGCCTTACCATCCAACAACACACTTGCTTGAGGAACATCAGCTGGCAACCCACACTCGGCATGTGAGACATCAGACCCCTCAGGTTCTATCGGAATGCTGCATGGACTCACCAGCATCCAGAGAATAATCTTGGATTGACAGGAATAAAAAGCATCTGGGTTGCTCTGAACAACATCAGCTCTGCTACAACACCTGGAGCTTGGCTAAGCCGAGCACTGAGAAGAAACACTTGGATGATCATTTCCCTGGCTTGGCTAATTAGGGTCTAATAATTCACCAGTGCTCATCACCCAGCTGCTCGCTGTGTGTTTAACAGCCTGAATTCAGTGCTCTCACCCTGGGCAGAGCCTCCCAGGTGAGGGGGATGCACTAGGCAGCTGCTTGCCTTTGCTTCAATCTCAACAGCGGGAGGTGAATGCACACCTCAGCTCCACAGTGTTCAGCACTTCTCTTAAAGGTACTGCCTGGGCTGAGCTGCCCAGAGGCACCATTTGGTCCTTCAGCTGCTGTGGCCTCTGCCCAGAGAGCTGCAGCCAGCCCTTGTTTGGTTCCTGCACAGTGCCTTGCCAGGCCTGCCAGCACCATCAGCTACACAAACAACCCCTGCTGATACACTGGGGAAGGCCATTAATGAAATGTCAAGAGCAGTGATGATGCACGAGGTCATCATCTTCTAGAGGTGTGTAAAGCAGGGAAGGAGAGCACATCCTGAGCCTTAAACCCAAAACACACGGCTGCAGCAAAAAGGAGGGGAGTTCAACAACAAGTGGGAAAGAAATGAGCCCAAATTACAGAAATGCCACACAGGTCACTCCAAGGAAAAGCCTCCATTTGCTCTGTAGAGACTCATGTGCCAGACAGCAAACTGGGGAGAAGGTATTTGAATGAGACAGGACAGGAGCAGCGATGCTGAGAGTGCAAACTGATGCCAGGATTTGACTGCCATCAAGGCTTATGAGGGCTGTGCACCAACAGGTAACCAGGGACAAGCACCTTAGAGTTTGTGCTGGCTGTCAGACAGTGCCTACCATAAACTGAGCATCCAGTTTTCTGGAACTGTGTTATTTCTTGCAAGACTTGGGGATCTTGGTGTAAAATATGACTCTGCTTTTTCAGATTTTACACCACATCCTCCTTTAGTGTAACACTGGCTGCTCTGAAACAGAGTTCGAACAAACAAGAACAAGGTCTCAGAGCCAAATCACTACTGGGAAACTCAGAGAGCATCCTTCCTTCCACCAAGGCCAGAAAACAAACTTCTTGGAGCCTAACACAGCACTATCACTCCTTCAGGTCGACCATCTCACAAAGTGCTGTTTGGCTGTTCCTCCTGCTGGATTGCAGGCTGATGGTACTCACTGGTCTGTTTTATGTGCTGCCATCAGATCTATTGGTCCTGTGGACACTGGGGCAGTTCAGTTATTACTCAGAGGCTGACAGAGGCAATACATCTCCTGTTAATGGAAGAAAGTATAATACAATTCATAAGCAAAAATGAAGCTAAGCAGGAGAGGAAGAAAATTAAAAAGAACCCTTGGCCTGATGAATATGCATCTGCTAACAACAGTGCTCTGTTCTAGCTGAGTGAGTTTAGCTGACTTTGGGATTTGTCAAATGCCAAGGCCAGCACATCTGTGACAGAAATATAACTGACACAGGGATCTTGCCCCACTGCTTTGGAGCACAGGAACAATAATACATCACAGAGGCAAGGAAAGGGACAGACCTGACTGGACAGGGGACCTGGGAAGGGGGTGCAGGGCCACAAGGCAGGGACAAGGGTTGGAGATGATAACCAGCCCATGCTTGATGCTTGTGACAGCTGTGTCATGCTGTGAGCTGTGTCCATGTTATTTGTCCTGCTCTGGTCACTGTCTACTGAGCTGTGGGTGAACAGGACTAGGATAGCAAACTTATCTGTTCCCCCACTAAGCCCTGGCAGCCAGACAGACCGACTGCATGCCTGAGCCCCTAAAGTGATTTGCAACAACTATCCCAACTGCAGTGGTGGACACTGAAGCCCTGCACTCATATCCTTGCTCCCAAGAATACCAGTTAAAAACTCAAGACTCCTGAGCTCCTGAGATCAAATCACCATTCTGCAGGATTCAGTATATTTGCATGGAAACTTTTGGCAATATATCACAGAGAGCTTCCCTGTACTGTCTGGGAAACTGAAAGCCAGGGCATTTGACTCTAAAGGTGGAGGGTAAGAAGAAATCATCAGTTACACATAGTCTACTATTCTGTACTAGTCAACCAAATTCTTTGACGATATAACATATTCTGGAAAACTTCTGCCATTTCTCCTTTCATTACTGCAGTATGTCAGACTACAAAGCTAGAAAATGTTGTTAGATATTTCTCCTGGGAAATTAAAATAGCTGTTGAAAAGGTTCCTCACATGCCTGCCTCCCCACAGGATAAAAAGAACTACTAGTCCAAAGGATGTGCCTCGTTACCCACTCTTGCGGACTACAGCTACATGTGTGTGAGCCTTGGGACACCTCAGGAGTCCGCACTCTGCCTGGGCTGGCACGTTCTCTATAGGATGGCCATTGAGCCAGAGCACAGAAAACTGCTGTGGATGCAAACCAGGACAGAAGTGAAGCTAAGCAGAGCTGTGAACATGACAGTACACCACTTCTGGCACCACATCAGCCTCCACCAGGCTGCCACGGGCAGGTGGCCTGAAATACAGATGGTGGATGGCTGATGAGACAGCACAAAATCTCCAGCTGTTGTTCCCTGGCTTTGCTACAGCATCCAGCGACGCAATACAGGAGGGGCTAGCTCAGAAACTCACCATGACTCACAGCTACAGAAGTGATCTCTGTGCAACCAGAAATACACGTGGTCCCTGTTTCTCCTCTCTCAGCCCCTAAACGATGAGAACGTGATGGACTGGTCTTGAAAAGCTGGATACCACCAGTGTTTGGCCAAATTGCTGCCTCAGTTTGGCAGAGGGGGAAGGCAATCCACAGAAAGGAAATCATTGCTCGGAGCAGACAGGAAAACAAGACAGAGCTGGCAACAGAAGCACCAAAATGGCACCCAAAGAGCAGCTTGTTAGTTCAGGGCACTCAGGAGAAAGGCAGTGACAAAGCTAACATCTGCCTCTTTCAATAAATAACTGCAAGCTGTGGGACGGACCAGAGCTCCCACTGGACATGGCACCTTCTGCCCAAACATTGAAGTGCTTGGCAGTAACCTCTCCTTTCCATGGGGACCGGTTTCCCCAGCTGAGGTGGAGATTTGCAGGAACAAACAATGCTGTTACCTCCTGAGCCAACCCCAGGTCCATAACTCAGCCATCTTGAAGACCACCTCCATCAGCTAAGAGTTAACACATGACACTGGGGAGTCATGACCAGGCAATGACAGGAGAGTGATGACTCGTCAAGGTCAGGGCAATGGTAACAAATCCTTGTCCTCCCTTTCCTCTGGTTTCTATTTCCAAGGAGTCAGCTCCCACGTGTCTGCAGTGTGATTTACAGCTAAGCTGTGGTGGGGAATGTGTAGCAAAAAGCAAGGACTTTCTCCTTTGGTAGCCACCTGGGCTTCTTGCACAGCTGCTTCTGCTGACCCATCATGTGTATTTGCAAAAATAAAACACAATTTGAGATGCGCTCGGCAAGTCAGAGTTGCGTAACAGTTTGTTTCCCACGGGCTTGGATGGATGCTCAAAATGTTCATGGTCACATGGTAATTCCAAAAATCCCTGCCTCCTCTTTTTGTTAGGATTTTCATCAGTGACTTAACCCTATACAGACTACAGTGACCTGCTGGAGCTTCTAAAGACAGCAACACCTGAAAATACTGGCAGCTAATGGCCCACACAGCAAAGCTTCTGCACAAGCCCTGCAAAGCCACCCTGCCCAGAAAGCCTTTCCATAACTACTATCCCTCCACCAGCTTCCTAATTTCTGGAAGCGATTACTTCCTCCAGCCACTTGTCACAAGGCTTTGATTTTCTATAGGGTGCTCCCAGACATCATAGGTGATGGCTGGGAAGAAGAGAGCAGCCACTGTTGGCCAGAAGGTCAGAGGCAGAAAGGTCCCAGCTTTGGGGGCCTCTCCAGCAGATGGACTGGCTGCACAAGGAGAGTCTCTGTCCAAGCTAAAAGTTACAGGGCTGTCACCACAGAGGAGGTTGTAGAAGTCAGTGGCAGTGGAATTTTAGATTCTGTATTTGATAAAGAGGATCAGATACTATCATTTGGTATAAAGACACCCATATGCCAGAGCAGGGAGGAGACAGACAGGATCAAAACTCCAAATGTGAAACCAAATGTTCCATAAATAATGGCATTAAAGGAAATCAAAAGATTGATAATGCTGGACAAAACAGAAGGTAGTAGCCCACTTATATTCAGTCGTAGAGCAAACCATGTAACATTAAAACAGCCTTTTAGGAAGGGTTTCCACTCAAGATTTGAGGCCAGGCCATGCTTTATGTCTGTCCATCATTAGATGGAGTACCAGAACTCTACTATGGGCAGCCAGACTTTGAGAGCTCACCTTAGTGCACTTCAGGAGCACAGGGCAGGTTAAGCCAGTTGTGGAGACATGGCCCCACTGTAATGAAAAGCAAGAGCCTGGGAAAACACTCCAAAATCAGCTCAGCACACCACAGGATGCTCTTAATGCTCAGCTGATCAGCTCCCACTTTCTGCAATATTCCTACTGCTCTGACACAAGCTTTTGGTCAAAAGCTGTCAGCTTCAGTGGTGTGAAACCTGCATTGTTCTGACACTGGTGGCTCGGCCTTAGATGGGCTGTAGGAGTAACCAAGAAGAGAACGTGATCCTGTTCCTTGAGAAGAAAAAAAAAGTGTTTAACCTTTTTTAAAAGAAAGCAGAGGTTGGGACTATTCTAGGGTTTACTCAAATGTGAAAAGGGGTTTTGCACTGCACAGACAGTAGGCATTCTTCATCTCACACTATGCAAATACTCAGAATTTGGGCTCTGGGTGATGGAAGGACATAGGGGTCTGCTTGCATAAACAGAAAAGCAAAATATTTTCTGTCCCTGTGTGCAATAGAGAAGTCCATTTAAACCTGCCAGCCTTGTGTCCAAGCTCACAAATGATGCTGGAAAGGAGACTCAGACATGGTTCATTCCAGGTTACAGGAAGGGATTGGCATTTCTGTGATTAACCTTAGGAAGAATTTGGCCTGCTTTCCACAGAAAACCAGTACATGCTTCAGTGAACTGACAGTGCTCCAACACCCTCTGTTACTCCCCAAACACTATGTGTAAGATGTATCCTTACCTACAGTAATTGATCCCTCTGGACACTGCAAGGACACACATGGAGCACTCTTGATGTCAAGCCCTTGCAGCAGAGCTCGGCTTTGTCAGGCTCCCATCCCTGCCAGGAGCCCACAGGGCAGAAATGCTTTTTGCAACCAGCTCTCCAGCCTCACCAGAATCCCGATGACTTCTGTCTTGGCACACAAAGCCAGCTGAGGCAGGGATCTGTCAAGTGACCTCGTTCAGGGATGAGGAGGAAGAGGAGGAAGAGAAGCAGGAAGGGAGGTTCTCAGCCATCACTTACCTTCGGCTCAAGGGAGAAAATGTCACTGTTGAACAGCATGGGGTCTCCTTGCACCCTTGCCCTCTCACTCTGGGTGGTGCGGGTGAGAAGAGCAGAGCGTTCTCGGTGAGTGGTGTCCGCTCTGCGCTCCTTCAGAAAATCAGATAACTTGTCCTTTTCCTGCCGACACAGCCTGGGATACTGCCTGCAGCCACAGGAGAGACAAGCCCAGCAGGTTGTTTAATCAGCCACGTATTTGCAGAGAGAAGTGGAAGTGCAGGAGCAGCTCCTCAGCAAGGGGCTGACCCCGAGCCATGGGGTCCCAACTGGATCAGAGGATCACTTGTTGTTCACTGGCACAGCACACAGTTTTACTCCACACTTACAAGCTCAGGAGAGGTTTAGAAAGCCAGCAGCCCTCAAGAGAACCTCCTGGCTCAAAGCCACTGCCACAACTGTGGGAGAATCCACTACCCACCACAAGTGGCTTTTCCTTGCACTGAGCTGCTCATGGGAGGTAGATAAAGATCAAGGAACACCTACTGCAGGACTTCCCTGGGAAGGCAAGAAGAAGCTGAGTTTCAGCTGCAGGTTACCAGCATCACTCTTTGCACCTTTCCTTTCGGACCTGCAGGGATAAGCAAACTCTGTCTGCCCCATTCCCTGCACTACCTTCCACCAGCTCTCCCTTACTTGGTAGCTGCAGCAGAAGTCACTTTAGTGTTTAAAGATCACAACCAAGAGATGAGAAGGAAGCACTGCTACAGAGCAGTTCCTTCTGAGCTGGCAAGTCACTGTCCTCCCTTCACGCTCCAGTCCCCTGGCCAAGAAGAACCAGCAGGTGACGACGGGGGGGGACGAGTGGAAGCTCCATATGGAGTGAATCGAGGGAGTGCAGTATAAGCAGGACAGTGATCATCACCCAGCCCAATTCAAATACAATTAGAGAGGAAATACAGTCATGGACATTACCAGCTGCACACAGACGGAGCCTCAGGCTAGCACTGTCACCAGCACCAAAAATACTCGCTGTGGCTGCTCCCTACGGAGCGCAATCGGAAATGTCTCTCCATGGCTGACCTACAGTGCCGGGCATGGAGAGGGCTCCCACCACTGGGAGAAGCCACCCTGGCCTCAACCTCCATCAACAGACAATAATTCCACCATGACGTGACAAAGTCCTGTAGGAGGGAGACAGAGCAAACTCATGGATAGACCTTCTCATGATCCAGAGATTTTTGGGTCCCCTCCCAGTACAGGGTCCTGCACTACCCTCCTCTCATGAAAGTCCTCTCTGCTCTGAGATCTCAAAAGCCTCTCTGACACCAGGACTGTGGCCTTGGAACTATGACCATCCCTAAGACTGTAAGTAAGGAAGAACATCCTGGTCAAAGTCTAGGACACAAGCTGGCATGAAAGCAAATCTAAGTGGGAAAAAAATCTGGTCAAACTTAGCTGTGGGGAGACCTGGTTGTTTTTGAGGGGAAAGAGGATCACTCAGAGTCCAGGCTGAGATGGGCAGGTGGGAAGAAATGGGTAAAGAATGGTCCAGGGAAGTATCCAGAGAAGGCTGTGAGATTTTCTTTTAATACACTGAGCTTACATGGAAGTCAGACACTGTGTAATTAAATAGAGAACAGTGGAAAACTAGTTTTGGCCTGCAAGGCATTTCTGACCTAATTACGTTGAACTTTATTTGCTCAGAAGCCCTTAAAAAGTGCTGCAGTTTGAGGCAGTTTCCTGATCAGCTCTGGGTTCAGACAAACTCCTATGAACCCACACCCATCCAAGTCTAAAAAGTCACACAAGGACTCCCTGAATCACCTAAGCTTTTCAGTGTCATTTCCAATCCATCCCCCTGGGCTGTGTTTCTCTACTGCCTGAAATGGGAACTTCAAAGCTTCCCCAAACACACCCTTTGAAGAAGCAGGCCCATCTCTCACCACCATGAAGACCCATAGTGCCCATGCCAAAAGCCAAAGTGCCCAAGCCCTGTGTGGCACTTCCTTCCTAGCAGAATCCTCCACCTCCAATCCCTCCCCAGCCTCTAAGGAAGGGTAGAAATTCCTCATTGTGCTGGAATCCAGGACAGTGCAGGGCAATTCACCATCCTACAGCAGGATGGCCTCAACTATCTGGGCCAGCAAAGACCCCTGCCCTGCACAGCATTGGAAAGGAGCCTGACATTTTGTCAAAGCCAGAATGGAGGGAACTGCAGTGAGCATCAGAACAGCTGAGCCACCTGCAGCTGCATTAAGTCCTACTGCTCAGTGCAGTCCCAGGTAAGGAGCATTGACACTCTCCTCAGCCTCATGGACCCTCTGTAGCCCAGAGATCTCTGGACCTCAGGGGTTTATGGCTTCCACAAACAAGAATTTGCTCTCTGAGGAAATCCAGTCATTGCAATCAAACCTTCTTCCAACATCATCCTCAGCTGGAGTATAGATGGAACTGGAATGGGAAGTGCTGAGCTCCATTATCCTGAAGCCCAGGTTCACATACCCTGATGTCTGGATGGTTTACCCTAAACCATTTAAAAACACCAATATTTCCTGAAGCCATCTGTTAGTTTTACCCTTGGGCAGGGTATCTCACTGAAATGCATCTTTCAAACTCACCTCAGTTTCAGTTGATCCTCCTCTTCCTGAGTAGCAAAAGCCTTCCACTGGAAGCAGACTGTGACATAATTTTGGTTGGGAATGACCAGAAGAAAAGTGTCACAGCTTTTAGCTGATTGAGCAGTTTCATGGATCAGTACATTTATCACATCCCTACAGCTGTGTGAGGATGTCCTAGACACCACCTTAAGAACTTATTTCTGGGTGTGTTTGTAGAGATTTGTCCCCAAGGGGACAGTATTTACAGTGAGATTTTTCAGATGTGCTCAGGTGATCCACTCAGATCACAGGGAATTCTGCATCAAAGTCATTCAGGTGACTCTGAGGAGTCACAGCTTGCCCAGGGTCTCCTGCAGGCGTTCCTGTCTCTCCTGATCTCTTGTTGCTGACAAGGAAGGATGCCTGGGGGCATGTGGGCAGAAAAGGGGGATCCAGAAGAACAAGTGAAGTGACAGCCCACGGCAGGAGAGGACACAAGCGAGGAAACACGACCCAATACTCTACAACATTCAAGATGACAAGATCACTACAAAATGAACACCATGAAAACTATCATCATCTCCCTGTCTAAACCCACGGCCACATCAGTCTTGAAATATAGGGGATTGTTCTGATCTCAAAAACCAAGCTGAAGCATTTCAAATTAAATAAAGAAGGGCAGAAAGAAAGTTTAAAAGTACAGAGCAGCTTCTGTATGAAGACTGAATGGGATTTTTTAACCTAGAAATTGAAGAGAAGATAGATAGGAGAGGTTTGCAAAAGCATGAATAGCCTGGGAAATGGGAATAAGGAAAAATTTGTCATGATTTGTCATCAATCAGGAACCCAAGGGCCTGAAAATGTTATCCATCAGAAATTACACAAAAGTAGTAGAACTCTTCCAGGGAATATCCCATCCTTTGAAACACACTGCTGGGGGAGGCTGTAGAGGCTCACAGAGAGCAACTGGACTGATGCTTCGAAGATAAAACCATCAGAAGCTATTAAACAAAGATGAGACTAGAGCCTCCAGCCCAGGAAAATGCCAACTCCAGAGCCCAGGAGGGAGGAAGCAGATGCTCTGCCTGTCTCTGCACGCCTTGCTAAACATCCCTGACTGCTGCACTCCCAGAGAGGAGCCGGGGCTGCAGCCACCCCAGCGCTGCTGGCACTGAGGGCTCTGCTGAAGGCTGGAGGCTTTGCCAGAGCACCTTGTACCACGCAGGGATGTTGCTGGCACGTGCTGAATCTATACCCCCACAAATGTCTGGGTACAGGAGAGCAGGCACAGATGCAAGGGCGTCGGGAGGATGCTGCAGATCTTTCTGCCAGGCAGAGGAGCTGACACAGAGAGCGGAGCTGTTGGGGTTGGCTGAGGGCAGCTGCAGACTTCATGTCTTGGGCACCAAATTAAATGTGACATTTCATTTAAGACTCTTGGTTGTTTAATACATATGTTTAAAAAATAAATCTCTGTACTGTACCAGCGATTCAGCACAAGGCATTTCACTTGACAGGGTAATGTCCACAGTGTGCAGCTCGGGATGCTCTGCTTCCATGAAAGCACATTTACTGAACCTAGATGAATCTGCCCTATCATTATTTACACAACACGATCTTATTAGAGGCTGTCAATTCTCTCATCCTTACGTCCTTTGGATACATTTCCTACAGATGACAGGATACAGCTCTTTCTACAACCTGGGCAAAGCAATGTCTGGACTTGAAATTCAAAGGCAGACTTTTTTATACAGCAGTAGTGCAGATGTTTTTTGGGTTGTGCAGTCCTGCATAAGGCTGTGACACAGCAGAAACACCACTGTGTTTTATCCTATCACCCAGCTGCATGACACAGGTATCTTAGCACATCATGATCACTTTTAACTGCCTGGAAGCGAAGAAATCGAGCCCTGGGTCATCCTCTGTGGGGCCTGTAAAAAGACTGAGGGGGAATTTACAGAAAAGCTAAAACATCTCTCTAAATTCTTCTAATACTACAAGATCAGCCTGGTGCAGAAGGGAATACTGTTCAGAGTAGCACAAATTGTTCTTAAATATAAAGACAAATTTGATTTAGCCTGAAAGTATCTCTCAGTGATTGGATGAGCAAACCCTTGAACAAGATTTCAAAATAAATTTCAGGGTTTATGAAGAACATTTTCCTAGGATTCAACAGCTGGTACTTTTCTTCATCAACTACTGCTCTAAATATTTGAAAGCTGGCAGCCAGATTGATTAGACAGAATAGAAATAAACAGTCCCTGCTGCATTTCATCTTCTGAGATGATTCTTCCTCTATCCCTGTCACTCCCTCTTTGCTGAATTTGGATATGAAATCTTTTTAGGAGTGCATGACAGTCAAATTTGGAATATTTGGCTATTATAGAAGTAAGTTCATTTTCATTTGCTCAGTTTTTCAGAAGCCTGGGCCTTGCTCTCATCTCTTCTATGAGCACAGCTGAGTCATTCCCAGGTTACAACAAACCTCAGAGTATCCTCACCAGCAGCACTGCTGGTGTTAATGATCAGAACTTCCCAATATGGTACAGGCCTCAGCCAAACACCCACTGAGCCCAGGCACCCCATTCCAAGAGAAGGGTCTCTACACAAAGGCATTGTGAGGAATCACATGAAAACTGATGGGGATGAAACGGGTACAGGACTGGTTGTGGCTCTTCAGACAGCTCTCTGGCATGATAAAAATCAACTCATTTTCAATCAGGCTCCTCACTGTGCAGCCAAGTACTCCCCATTATCTCCTCTGCACTGTGCTTAGGAAGACCTGTGTGTCTTGCTGGATGAAAGACTCCAGCACAGGAATATCTGGGAGCCAGCATGGGGGCTTTGTTCTGCCCAGCATGAAGGAGCCTTCCAGAATATGCTGGAAAGGACACCAAAACCGTGGGATGATGAAAGACAGCACTGCTGCATGGCCAGGGTGCCACAGACCATTTTTAATCTTTATTGCTGCTACAGTAATGATACACTGGGGTACCTGCCTGGCTGAAACATTGCTTTTGGCCCATGGGGAAAACACTGCTTTCATTCTAATGGTCTGGCAAAGACAGACTCAATACACCACTTAATAAATCAATCACCCTTCAAGCTGCTCTACTGCTTCTCAGCAGATGCTGATTGATCCACAAGGAGAGGAATCTAATGAATGGGCAGTT
The DNA here is from genome assembly GCF_041296385.1 of Aphelocoma coerulescens. Lineage (NCBI taxonomy): Eukaryota > Metazoa > Chordata > Aves > Passeriformes > Corvidae > Aphelocoma > Aphelocoma coerulescens. The sequence continues at coordinate 7,803,607 of NC_091025.1, read as the reverse complement.
CTGCCCTGAAACACATCCAGAGGTAACGACACTTAAGAACGTATTTGTGGTTTCCGGGGATGATGGAGTGGGCAAGCTGCAGTCAAGGATGACCTGCAAAGAGATGGAAACCACATTCTTCCAGAAATCCTTCATGTGCTAAAAATGGGCTGTGTGGGCTCACATGAAATCTGTTTCTGTGCATATGTGGGGATGAACAGCCTGAAGGAGAGCTTTAACTTCCAAACAACCCACCTAGTACACAACCCCCAGTCTGTGCTCATGCAGTCAACTCTGCAGGTTGCTTTAGCAGGGATTTTGTCAGGAGGGGTGTTACATGGTTGTGGAGCTATAAAGCTGTGCAAAAAAACTTCAAGCAACTGAAGCACAAGCTTTATTCCCCTTCATGTACCCTCAGAATGACAGACTATCTGTCTTGAAACACAGGGCCCTGGTGAGAGGGCAAAGGCCATACTCTGTTTGCAAGCAGCAGAATAACCTTATCTAAAACAGTATAAAAATCATTATTACAAGAAGTTCTAGACAAGGGGAACAAAGGCAGGAAGTGGTTGTTACCTATTAGCTGTTTTGACAGAAATTAGCACTTTGGAGACCAATTAGGCTCACCCATCAAGCTAATTAATTGGAACTATAAAAGCCTATAACCAATCAGCTGGATAAAGCATTAGGTACCAATCCTGCATCTGTGGCAGCACTGCTACTATTAAGAAACAAAATCAACACATAATTGCACAAACTGCCACTTACACCTTTTTTTTTGCTTACAATAACTGACTCCCTCAACTCACTTTGAAGCAAACACACAAGGACATAAAAGTTCAACAGGAAATAGCCATGCTGCTTGGAATTCTCACAAGAGAACGAAAAGCAGAAGGAGCAACAGTTGCCTGTGACTGGCAGAAAGAAAAATCCCTCTGCAGTTTTAAAATTCCTGACAGTCCAAGGCAAAGCTTGGTCCTGTAATAACTGCAGCATCAGACTGGCTTACACATTAGAGTAACACAGGAAAGGAGATCTTCTAAAACTTACAGGATACAATAAATTTCTACCAGCTGCCAGCACCAAACACAAACAGAAAAGATTACATCAGTTGATGCACCACAGTGAAGCTCTGGAGTCAAAAGAGGCTGCTCCTTGGGAAGCAGAAGGTTTCCCCAACTCTGAGCACTTAGTGCTTATTATTATCCAAACTGTCTGGATGAATGGAGAGTTGCATGAAGATGGACAACACAGTGGTGGCCAACGGGAGCTCAGGGTCTGCTGCTATGAATTTAGCTCAGTAGTAGCTTAATGCTGCTCCCAGCAGCATCAGAGCCCCCTCAAACCCTCACACAAGGCTGATTTCAACCCGAAAAGGGTTTTGGTATTCCCAGCCTGGTATCCTGCACAACACATGGGTGACTCAGATAAATACCTAATGTGGTAGTGAGTTGCTCAGGCAAGTATTGAACATCCTCCTTTTTGGCTGAAGTCAATATAAATGGAAAGCACTCAGGAACTTGTTTGAGTGATCTCAGGAATATAAAATGCAAGGTGACAAGAGCTAAACCTCAGTTAAACCCTGCTGCCTATCCACATCCATCGGGGGATTTACAAAGAAAAAAAAGAAAGAAAGGAAAAGGCTTGATCTAGAGACTAGATCAATAGGATTTTCATTTCATTTCTCAAACAAGTTCCTGGAAGCCACCGATTGCAACGCCAGCCTTGCCAGACAAATGACGACCCTTGGTAGGAAGGGGTTTCTTAAAGAGAAAGAACAGGGCTATGAAAAGGTGGTTGTTTTCTGCAACATCTACACAAAAGCACAGATGAGTAGCAGAGCAAGGCAGTAGTTTTCTCAGATGCTTTACCCTCGTGAGTAGCTAAGATGTTCACAGGTGCTGGCACATCCATACTAGATTTCCTTGTTCAGCCTCAAACAGCAATAATCAGCCAGGGCTGGGAGTTTCCTGCATGTGTACATTGACCACTAACACACCACCAAGCCCTTGCAGGGATGGCCTCACATATCAAAGGAAGCTGATTCAGCCAAACCGGGCATCACTTCTAGCTGCAGAAAGGGATTCAGCATCACAACATGTTTATATTCAGCTGGCAACCCCATGCTGCTCTGCACAGCAGCTGAGCACTCACTAACAAGCTGACAATTCCCCTTGGCCCATTTGCAATGCTGGGTAGCCTCTACTACAGCTTCCCCTGCTGCCAGTTAAGCACACCCAGTCCTGTAGTTACACATCATCTTCCCCAAGCCCCAGTGACTCTAATACATCCCATCGAACTCACTGCCATTCCACAGGTGACTGAAGAGTTCCGCATCAGCTCCCTAAGTAGCCATTTCAAAATATGCCTTAATTTTTCCTGTGATCTCATGCTTCATTTTCCCCATCAGAGATGATGCCAGGTTTTTTTTTTCCCTCAGTGTTTTCCCCTAGTTCTCTGCAATGAGGCTCAAGGGTCTGACTGCCAGCAATCCCATCCGAGGATGGTGTGTGAAGAGTACAGAGAGGGTTAAGAGCTATTTGCATGCACAACTTGACACTGACTGCCTCGGGAATCTCCTTTCCTGCCACCTATAAACATCACCTTAAGGGATGCAAATGTCAGGGCACTACCTGTCCTGTGAGATTACAGCCTAGGAATCTGACAGGGCTTGAAGACCAAAGAATAATTATTGTTTAATTTGCAGTGTGGTTGTTTGGGTTTTTTTACCTTGAAAACATCCCATTTTAGCCTAGGAAAGGGCATATTTTATCAGCATTTCAATGAAAGCTACTCTAAGAGGAGCCACAATCAAAACACTGAATGAGTGCAAATGCAGATTAGAACAATATTGTGACATGGAAACAAGACCCAAAAGGAGGATCCCATTTACAGCCTGAAGAATTCAATCCCAGCTAAATGAAGCACCATTAACAGGAGCACATCAAGGGAGCCGAACTGGAGGTTTCTGTGTATTCACCAGTGATGCAATCTGGGACTCTGGGATGTCATCCAAGCTGGTAACTGTTTGCTTGGCCCACCAGACAAGCTCCATGCAATGTGTTGGAAATAATGATGAAAATGTTTTTATGCGCTTTGGGTTTAGCAGGAGCAATTAGGATTTGTCGCCAGGTAAACAGTTCTTGGCTGAGAAACAAAACTCAGTCCTTTAACGCTTAGGGAGAGCTCAGGTGAAACACACTTCTGCCCAGCAGCTGCTGCAATTTGGGCTCTTGTACAGCCTCACTGAGAAAACAAAAGTTCTTGGTCTTAGTGCTTTGCTGGTGGTCAATTTTTCACCTTAAAAACACATTCTGCAGAGTTTGGTGGGGATTAGAGCAACACACAAAAAAATAATGAGAACAACTGGAGCCGTGGGCAAGCTGAACTTTATACATGTCAGTAGTGACAGCTGATGAAAATGCTGCAGTTTCTGCTCATTAAGGAGCTATTGCTGCAATTAGGCCTGACCTGTTCCCATGACCGCCAGTGAGAACATCACTACTGGCTAGTGGAGAAGCCTTGGGCCAGCCCTGTTTATGTGCTGGACCTGAGACTTTGCAGAGAGGAGAGGAAAGACAAAGCCCCACAGCCCCAGAGCTGGATTACTCTATTCCTGCATCTACCCCGATGGTAGTGCCAGGATTGCTGGAGGTTTCTGCTGGGGCTTGGGGGGATCAGTGTCTGGTGTGGGAAACACGGAATTATTTTTCCTATTCTTCTGTCAGAAATTTTGCCAGAACAGGGAAGCTCTGGGGGAAGTTAAGGGGAATTCCTGTCAATACCTGAGCACTGCATTCTGTCCTGTTCCCTTCCTACTCCTGTCCCTTGTCTACATATTCCTGCCCTCAGATGGCAGGATGGGAATAACACTCCAGGGGATGCCTGAGAAAGAACATCTCTTCCTATGTTCAGATTATCAGAAGAAGAGGGTGCAGCCAAGTTCAGGACTCAGTTCTCAGGACTGAGAAACTGAGTGCAAATCAGCCCCTGCATCTCCTACGTCCCACCCCAGGCTGTACCCACCAGACACCTCTTACTGCTGTAGCAGGAACTCATTACCCCTCACATAGACGTGGCTCTCCAAGACCCAAAGACACAAGTTCCATGGTTATACTTAACTCCTCTGAACTTCAGCCAACATCATGATCTGTTCCCTGAGCCCACAGATAAGAAGAGCTGCAAAGGAGACATCCCTGACACACTGTAATAGCCAAATGAAAACCACTGCCAAGAGATGGAGCTGGCAGGCTAAACTTTGGCCTCTCATCCATTAATTGTGAGCTGTTCCTTAAGATAATTCTTGTCCCATTAGATCTACCCTTTCCATGAATCACTACTGCTCCCGACAGGCAGAAAAGATAAGGTTTGATGGTTTTTTAATAGCTTGTTTTGTTCTCCTTTTTTAACTATGTCCTTTTGTAAATTTGCTTTCTTGTACAACATCTAAACTTTTATGGGTCCAGATCTCCCAGTGGCACCTTGCAAGCCCCAGACACTGGTCTTGTTTTGAGCAGTGTGTTTGCTCAGATCATCTCCAGAGGTCCCTTCCAACAAAAGTTGTTCTATGATTCTATCTTCTAAATCAGCCCAATTGCTTTTCACATATTCCCCAAATTTCTCATGTTTCCTATACCCCTGTGCATATACCAATGGGCTGATGGTAGATGAACAGGCATTAGAGGATGTCAACCTTTAAGAAAGTTCCCACTGAAGAATTCATGATGATGCTTTGAGAAAACAAACAAACAAAAAACAAACAAAAAATGAGCAGAAACACAGGAATGTCTGAGTATTTAAAAATACTCAGTATTATATATATCCCCCCCAGTAAACGTGGGGATGACTTAATTAGAATAAAAATGCTGCTTCTATTCAAAGATTAAATCATCTGTTTGAAATTTAAACTGGCTTTCAAAGGTTCACCATGAAACAGAAGATATGACTGATGCCCTCAAGTGACAAGGGAAATCAGATCAGCTTTGACTGACAGGAACAGCACAGGCTGTCCACAGCACAGCTCACGTTGGGCATCTCATGAGAGGACCACTGGAAAACCACGTGCTTGTGGCCTCCCAGAGAACAGGCCTGACAGTGCTGAATAACCATTTCAGAAGGTGCTTGTGCTCAGGAGGGTGCAGCCAATTACTAACATGTTCCAGCACCCTCCAGGAAATCTGGGACAGAGAAAGCTCAAAGGCTGCATCCTGCTTAAAACACGAGAAGCAACAGCAAACCCCACACGTCCTGCCCACTTCCAGCCATGGCTGCAGGGCAGCAGCTCCGATGCTCTGGTTCCTTTTGTTGCTCTTTACCAACTCCGTTGTCACCCAAACAGAGCTGGGTTTTGTGCTTTTGCACAGTGAAAGCTGAGCTGCCTCACCTCCGGGTGCTGAGGCGGTAACGAGCTGCCCGGTTACCAAGGTTGTGAACCAGCAGAGTCTTCTCACTGCTGTACTTGACCGGACACTCCGAGAAGTCCAGAAGGCCAGGGAAGTCCAGGATGGCTCGGGCACCAATGGCACAAATTGGCACAATGAACTCTTCCCTTTCAGTGATGCAGAGGAGCTGGTGGAAATAATCCTGCAGGAAAAGAAAGTCTCAGCACAGGACATTTCGTGTCATCCCCACAGTGGAAGAAAACTGCTGTGTTCTATGACCCTAACAGTAGCATTCAATAATTAATAGTACTTTGTACCTCAATGACCTTTCATTCCAGTAGGATGACTTGGACAGGACTGTTAACTTGCAAAGAAGAAACAACTCTATTGATTCACCTGCTTTCACAGAAGAACCTGACAAAATTATCTGATACTTTGATTCTGAGGCACCAAAATAGAGTAATTTCAGGCAGTGGATTACAGTAATAACAGAACCTGCTTTGACCACCACTGCAGACTATTAAAGGCACCACTAAGAACCCAGCTGTGCCACAACACTAACTCCAGTCCCAGCAATGCAGCAGTGCTGGTAGAGCTTGGCAGGGGTGCTCTGGTACATTTTCAAAAGGACTTTGCCACATGCACAATCAGCAGCCCATTTTTGGTGAAATACTTACCAAGCTGGAGACAGTAACTGCTTTAATGCCAGGTGAGTGTAGGGTGCACATGTACTTCCCACCTCTTCCCATAACATCAGAGGGACAAGGCAAGGGACACACACCCTTAAAAAGCCATCTGATCCATCTCCCCACACTGAACTCACTCAGCCCTAATGCCAAACTGTTCTTGCCAGATGTCTGACAAGTACTTAAATCACTAAGAATTTCAGCCCTGACCTCAGCAGCCTATTGCAGCTCTGCCCTGGGCTTAGGGAGAGCTCTTCCTGTGGAAGAATCTCCATCTCCCTTTACATGTCACCCCAGCTGCAGGGGACACAGCAATAACTTTGCTGCCTCTGCTGCATGGTTGATGCTTTAATCACCTCCCTCTTCCAAGGTCTCTAGGAGTGACTTGGTGCCTACCTGGACAAAGGTGGGATAGAACTGCAAACAGGAGGCCCTCAGGCATCTCTATCAGAGCAAACTAAACCCTGCTATTCCCAGTAGCTGGCTTGCTCAGGAAAGAGCCAGACAGCCCCTCCTTCAGCTGTCTGGCATTTAGCAGTAGGAAGGTGAATCAAATCACCAAAACCATTTCACTGTAGGGATGAGCAGATCAATCACTAGATGCACGATGTGGCATTGCTGTGCTGGCAGCATCATCTTACCCCGGGTGAAATCAGTGGCAGAGCTGCTGCTGTAGGGCCAGGAGCCATTGCCTCCAGCAGCTCCTGTATCGATGAGTTGATAAAAGCTCTGCCTCTTATCACTCACTTGCTGGCCTGATCTTTTCCTCTTCAGTGCTTTCAACTCATTTGATATTTTTATCATTGTTGAAGCAGCAAGCAGACAATTTGATTTAGGAACCGCACATAGCAGCAAGCTCTCTTAACCAGAACCAATTCAGATTCTTCCATGGTTGGGACCTCCTGCTCCCATACCCATCCTCTCCAAACCTGGAAAGGGACCTAAGGCTGCCAGAAGAGGCACAGACACACAGCTATTGCTTTAACCCAGAGCTAATACCCAGTGCCTACCAACCACCTGCTCAGCAGCAGTTTAAACTCACCCTAACAGCTGCAGCCACATCCAAGATGGTAAAAGAATAAAGAAAGATCTTTTTTTTTTTTTCCCTAGACCTCTCAAATATTCACACTTGAAATTGCAGAAGTGCTTTTCCTTCTCCTACTTGGAAGGTAAAATGGCAGGAAGGGAACTGCAGCAAACGACCTACAGCACTGAAGATCACATTTCAGGAGAGCGTTTCATCTTCAGCAAGTCTTTCTGAATTAGCAATTTTGCACTCAATCTTGCAGCCTAAGCCCTCTAAAATAAAAGCAACGGGCAGCCCATGGGAATTTAAAGCACCTATTATCTGGGCACTTCACGTCCCAGACTGCTCAGACCCTCAGAAACTCCATTAGCAAATGGAGAATGCTATTTACCTTTTTTTTGGTTGTTGTTATTTTGGCCACACTACTGTAACAAAGGCATTGTAAATCCAATTGAAAGCTGTGTGTCTTTTTAAGCCTTGGCATCCTCTATTCAGTTATCTCTCCCTTCCAGATGCCAGGTAGACTGAAGAGGATGCAAGGAGTTCAGATCAGTACGGGGATAAAGAGAAAAGAAACTTCAACAGCTGGAGGTATCTGAGGGAAGTAAAAGGGAATTTTCAGTCATTGTCATTGCTAAGAAGTGAGGGGATCAGCATAAATGTAAATAAGAGCCCAAGGAATAAATCCCTCCAAAAGCCAGCACAGGCACCCATTCCCAGCTCTGCTGCTGGTGGTGGGCACTGGGACTGGAGGCACAGCTGGGCTTGGGAAAGGGCACTTCTCTGTGTCTGCCAAGGCAAGGCAAGAGCAACGAGGCAGCCATGACCTTGAGGAGGACGCTGCCTCTCATGCCCATGCACGTTGTGTGCTGAGCCCCTTTTACAGGGATGCTGCAGCCAGAGGAAGGCTTGACCCAAAGCACTTCAGAGTGTGCTGACCCTTCAACCCCATGATGGCCCCCCAAAGTGGATGCAGTGTCAGGCCAAAAAGGGGGAAACTGGAGCAGAGAGGGGTGTGCTAGGCAGAGGCTGGCTGTCCCTGCTGCTGTGAACTCATGGTTCACTCAGCTTCAGAAAGCTGAATTGCCTTCCCTTGGGAAAAGAGGATTGCAAATTCTCCACTGCAGCACTGCCCTGTGTTATCAGGACACTAACTCTGGGACAAAACCCAGGGGGACAGCTGAAACCAGTTCAAAATCTTGCTTTTATTCTGCAAACCCTAAGCAGACTGTTTAAAACCAGGTTTCTAAATAAGCCTGAGTGAGCAAGAGGGTGCATCACTTCTATGCTTTACAGATTATTTAGACACAGCTTCAGGCTACAAATTTTCATGCAAATATCCCCTTTGCCTTCAAACAACCCTTCTCTCAATTTCAAGAAAAGTACAGATGACTGTAGGATCATTCCTCTGCTCTTACTCCCCTTTGATAAGCAAAATGTTACAAGCTGTGGCCTTCCAAATATCACCCTTGGCATTCAAATTAGTAGCCACTGAAACGAAACCAACTGCATGTCTCAGATGTTATTTCCTTGAATTATAGAATTGTTTCATTTGGAAAAGACTTTGAAGATCATTAAGTCCAACCATTAACCCAACACTGCTCTCAGACCCTTTGCAGACTCAGGCCAACATTAATTGGTGTCACAGTGACATCAACCTTGATGCCTGCCCGGTACACCAGACTCAGATGTCAGTTATCCTGCATAACCAATCCTAAATCCTTCACTGAACTCCCTGCAGCAGACAACTTGCAATGAAAACATCCCTGTAGCATGAGGTAATATAGTAAGTCAAGCAGGGAAAGCTCCCTGCTGAAACCATGATATCATATAGGCTGGAAAAGAGAGCCATTAAAAAAAAGGGGAGAGACTGAAGGATGAGGAAAGCTCCACAGGAGAAGGGGTACCCCTGCTCCTGCCCCTTCAGCTACCAATTCACAGTAGTCTTTGAAACCAGCCCCTGTTCTGCAGGTTCATTCTGTGCTTTCAGCTTCTGTCCCTTTCCTCCCTGCAAGAGTCATCTTAAAAGTCTGTTTGGAACAACTTTGGTGTGCTACAAAACATCTAACAGGGCTGGACTGAATTTTAAAGGAGTTAATTTCAGTAACGCAGTAACTCATCGTTCTGTCATCTTTCCTATTAATCAGTGAGCAATATTTCAGTCTCCACTGAGCATCAGGAATGAATTTTGCAAACCTTACAGATTGAACTGGTATTGCCTGAAAAATATTGTCTTCCTACAGTGGAAAGAACAATAGGACAGAACAGAATAAGCTGTGCTATGATTTTATGTGCTTCCTGCTTCTTTCTTCCTTTCAGATAATCCCTTAATAAGCCTGAAGGACACACAAATACAAACATTCCTGTCTGTTGGGTATTTGCCAGTCAGTTCCATAATGGTTTCCAATTAGGCAGAGACTGTCAGACCACAATGCAAGGACACCAGGGAACACAGGGTGGCATGAGAAGATCCACGCTGAGCAACTGGAGCCGTAAAACAGGAATGTGTAAATCAGAAGCAGCAAGAGGAACTAATTGGAAACGTTGCCCAGCAGAAACATTAGCATTTCATATTTATAATGCAAGTGCCAATAAACAAAGAGACATGTCAGCTATTCATTTACTTTCTGACAGCCCAACCATGTGATACATTCCCAAACGACTGCAAGACGATAGGAAACTGCTCATTTGTCAAGAAAAGGCAACACGGCACGTGGCATTTCAGCCACTAGCAGCTCACATGGTCCTTCTATTTAGGGCTCAGCCACAGTTTTGCCTTGAATCAGAAGTGACTTCACTGAAGTCAGACTTACCCCAGGGAAGAACAGATTCAAAGCAAGAGAATTATATAAACCAACTGCAACATCCACAACCCTGACACAGGGGTTTGTATCTGCAGCCCAAGTCACTGGGTCATCCATAATCCCTGTGGATCATGGAGCATGATCCACATGCTGCTCAGAGGAGCACTCCTAAGCCTTCCACAATTAAAACACAGATATTCTGCCAGCAACTTCAAGCCCAATGCAAGTGGCTTTTCAGAACCATTTCTCAATGCCTGCCTCTTTGCTAAGAGATTTTTCAAGGTGCTCTGCTCCTGCTGGCCATACTATTGATGTGTTTCTAGCTGAGCTACAGCACTTTGGTACTTCGCTGACTCGCATTCAATCAAGTACAAGACAAAATGTTCAATTTGCACAAAATTCTGATTCTGCGGTAAAAATCCTCACGTGCTTCTTGCTGAGCAGCACACAACCCTCTCCTGATGTCCTACAAAACCCCTGCAAGGAGCCCAAAGCCCAGTTCAGTGAAACTGCCGGGGTGTCAGTGAAGCTGTGCAGAGAACCTCTCACTGGCAGAGCTCCCTGTGCCATGCACTCACCAGTTCAAGGGCAAGACAAGGGACAAAGTATGGGACATTAGTGCTCTTGTGGGTTATCTCCCCCTACTTCTATCTGTGGTGATGTTCACATGTTGCTCTGTTGCCTCTCAAGTGCAGCACTTTGCCCTTCACAGGTATCAATTTACCTCTTTCACCCTGAAAATGAGCACTAATTCATGCTAATAAATCACATTCTAAAGACACCAGTGTACTTTGCAAAGCCTACCTCAGTGATGTTAAGCTCTTGTGTCACTTGGGTAGTACAGAGAACTGCCCTAGGCCAGCATAATTTTTAGTCTAAATTTTAACAGTGTTAAATAATTCCTTAGTCCCTCCTAAGGAACAAGGAGCTAGGGAACACAGGGCATTTCCCCTTCAGTTTTCTGTATCCATGCTGCTTGAGGATAGGACAAAGTGTTGAACTAAGTCTAAGCAGCAAAGGGAAGATGGGAAAACAGCTGCACCCAAAGAGATCCTGCACCTTTGCCTTGGTGCAGAAATATCAGCTGGCTCAGAGCTCTCCCCATCTTTGCCTCTCCAAACAATTCAGGTGAAGAACAGTGCTAAGAGATTTCAGGATGCTGGTGGAAAGAGTCAGCCTGCCTCTCTTTGTTTCCCTGCAAGGCTTCCTTCCATCCATATCTTAAATCCTCCTGTAATAACAAGCCTCCAGATAACAGCACTGGGATTAGACTTGCCAGGGCCTCAGCACTGATGTTCAAACCTCCAAGCAAAAGCACAGCATGTTTGGCACAGAGCAGTTGTGAGCTGCCAGAGCAACCAGCGACATGCATGAGGACACAGCCACAGCAGTGTCACTGCCCACAGGTTGTACCTGCCCTACACGAGCTCTTTCAGGCAGGTGTCCAAGTCACCTGCAGCTCACCAACCTCCTGCTGACTAAGGGCACGTAGAGCTCAGCATGCCTGTGCCAGGCTGGCTCCCTGCCACGGGCACAGCACCTCCTCTCCCCTGGCCTCGCAGCTGGGTCATGGGCAGGCAGGTGTCCTCAGGGACAGCATGGCTGCAAGCCTAGGGAACAGAGGGTGTGGAAACACATCACCTTTGCTTCAGTCCAGGGTGAGGCAGGGAAGTCTGGGCAAAGCAGCTCAGCCAGAGGCAGTAGGGCAATGCCTTGCGGGAAGGAAGTGCAGAGCTGGTCAGACACCAGCAGTAGGATGGAGACAGAACACCTGAACCAAGTCATCCTACAAGTCATTCTGCAAGCCTAAAGAACCTGCTTGCTTCTGCCTGCACATGGCCATGCAGCTGTGTTCCCAAGGGGGAATGTGCTACTGAAGGCAAAACAGCACATGCTATCCTGGGGTAAGGAAGCGATTCCCTTCTAACAGACTGAGTTTGAGTGGGGCAGTCCAGCTGTGGGGATACAGTCGTGTGGGCAGACCAGCAGGAGAAGGAGACCAGACACTGTGGCCTTACTGAGAGTAAAAGAAACCTGAAGAGCAAAAAGAAAAACACAGCAAGACAGAGAGACAACCCCCAAAACAAGGAGATGGCACAGAGAATTTAAATGGGCTGTAAAGAAGCAAGGGAGAAGCACAAGACATTACCAGGAAAGGTTGAGGCAGAAGATGAGAGCAGTCAACTTGCCAAAGTGATGGAAAACCACATGACACCCCAGGCTGTGCCTATCAATTATGGGTTTCAAAGGCATTTTCTGCCTGGAGAAACATGACCAGCACTGACTCACAGTGTGGTTTCATTACTAAACGCCAGTCTCGGCTCTCCAGGAGCTCTTGCTGCCTGGTGATTGTAGCCAGGCAGCTGCCAGTGCAGGCAAGCTGGACTGCTGGGCATTCCTTCCTGCACCCAGGAGGCCCTGCAGGCACCCTGCTGCCAGGTTCTGCCCTCTGGAATACACACACACACAAACACACAGCAAAAAGGCATTTTCTAGCACACAGATATCAACCTCTGAGCACCAAATCACACCTCACGAAGTCTAAAACAAGTGATTTTGATGGACAGGCAGCTTCACTGATAAACAACAAACTCACTTGAGGCTTGGAAAAAAAATGGAGGTTTGTTCTGCACATCCATCCAAGCCTGATAATCCATAGCCAAGGAAATCCCGAACTCTCCAAATTCTGTCTGCTTCCAGCAACACCCTGGGGCAGTGAGTTCCAGGGGCTAATTTCACACTGAAGACAAACATTTTGGTCACCAAGACCCCTGGAAGATGAATACACATGGCTAAGACCATCAGCAAAAGCCACCCAGGATATCTCTGAGGGTGGTGAGGAGCAGTTGGAAGACAGAAAAGCAATTTGACAGCAAACAGGTGAGGAACTTCTAGATTTGAATGATTGCAGAGCCTCTGTTTGGAATACACTGGGCTATTAGCTGGATTTTTAGGGAGCCGACAACCTCAGGTTACCACACAGTCTAAGTCAGTGTGATTCAGAGCAATCTGGTGAGAAACCTTGGAGACAGAACACAATGTTGCTTTTCTCCAGTACATTACCAAAATCCAACAAAATCAGAATACAATAACTTCTCTTGGGATTATAATCTCTGTCTTTATTTTCCTCAGAGCTGAATCTTACTTTTACACCAGTGCTGTCCAATGGTTGAGGTCTTACTAGCTTCAAAAATAATTATTTTGGGAAAAAAAATTAACAGCTCACACATGTGTATGTCCCTTTTCAGGGCATACAAATGCCAAGATGCAGCTGTACACGTTCATTATTTTTTACTGAGAGTAGCAGAAATTTTAATGCAGATGTCCTTTTCCACTTGAGGAAGCAGAGCAAATTCACTGTTTGTCTGTTGGCTTGTACTTGGCAAAAACAAACATCTTCATGTGCTGCATGGATACTGGAGCAGCTGAAGCCAAAAGGCTCAGTGGGAACAAAAAAACCCAGTAAGAACAGGGAAACTGAGGCACATTTGAATCAGCAGAGGAAACCTGCAGCAGACGTGCCAGAATCAGCATGGACCCCTCCAATGGAATCACTTGGGCATGGACATCCATGCTGCACCTTCCCAATATTCCCAAGCTAAATGCCAGACCAGGAATGATTTAGTACTCTCCAGGAATAACTGAGGGACCAGAACTGCATCCTTTCCTCCCCTTTGCAGCCGTGTCCCTGTCAAAACCTGTTATCTCTGGATACACTTGGACTTCTCTTGTTGTTCCTCCACCTGTCATAAGCCCCAACAGCTTCTTTTGGCCACTTGTTTGTTTCTCCCAAGAGGTGGATTTGGAGAGGGGGTTAATTCATCTGCTCCTATCACACTTCCATCTTCCCATCCTGCCTTTCTCTCATGCACACCTCTTACTCTTCATTACACAACACCACCCTTAATTACACTGTTCTTTTTCTGGCCTTTCTCTACTTCCACTACACTTTACTGTTATGTATCAAGAGAAGCCCTTGTGTCTAAGAAAGTGCTTTGGGAGAAAAGATTGAACTCTTCTCCTTTCCTCTCTCGTTTCTTCCCACCAGCTTGCTCTTGGCACAAGCCTCATTTGAGAAAATGTTCCCCTGTCTGAAATTCAAAAGGTCTCAGTTTTTCTCTTTACAGTGGAACACAATTGCTGACATTTTTCAACTTTTCCCTTCTCAACTTTCTTGGGAAATTGCAAAACAATCACAATTTTTTCAAGAGAAGGTAGAGACCTTCAAGAACACACTGCTCTGGAGGTGCTGTGGCTCTCCAAAGGGAAAGCAGAAACACCATGTTGCCTCTGGGAAACCTGAACAGAGGTGAATTAAACTTAGCAGGAGCCTGAAATGGCACCTAAAGGCCTCCCACTGCTTCTGCTAAATCAGCCTGATTCCAAGGCTGTTTCAAAACACATTTCCTGCAGTGCCAATGCCACTAATTATAACTAATTTCAGCATAAAGTAGAGAAGACTCAACACCTGAGCTTTAAGTTCAAGTTGCATAGAGGCAGCTAAATAGGCTTAGAGAGGCAGAGATTCCTGCCAGGAACCAGGATTAACCAAGGAGCCACAGGACATGGTGCACACTCGAGGTAAAGCATGAGGGCAGGTAAGAACTGTACACCCCTCAACATTCACATCAATCCAGGGTTTTCAAGGGAAAGAAAGGGGCTAGAAAAGGTCCTTTGGGTTAGATACCACCAACATACTGCCAAAATCAGGGGAGAATCGCCTGGGAAGATTTCCACCATCTTGCAGAACAAAGGTGCTGAGACATTTTATTCTGGATGTGCTGCAGCAGGTAACTTGCTGTGCTGTACAGCACCGGAATTACATCACTCTCCTCTTCCAGCACAGTGGTAAACCTCCACATCCCAGCACTTACCTGGTCCCTGTTCCTCAGAACCACTGGCATTTCACAGACCTCGCCGGGGGTGTAATTCTGAAACACCACCTCTGGTGGGAAAGGCTGAAGTGAGCGGTGATCTGGGTAAACTGCTGAGAACTGGAGAGGCAAGAGAGAGCAGGGAGAGGTTCAGCTGCTGGGAGGAACATTCGTGAATGAGAATCCTGCACTGATCCCCAGTGAAGTACAGACTCTGGGTGAGTACATCTGCCCAGCTCACACTGGGGAAACAGTGGCTCTTCCACCTCTGCCCTGGGCTGCTCAAAAGCTGCTGCACCACACTGAGCAGGCTCAAGCTAAGCTGCTCTTTAGGCAGGTGTTTCTCCAGGTTTCCTTCTCAAAAATCCAAGGCAGCATTTAGCTCCAGCAGAGCCCTGTGCTAATGGGGTCACAGAGCTCTGGGGCACTGACTGACGGAGCCCTGAGTACTCTTGGAGCAAGTGCAACTCCAAAACTTACATCAGGCTCCATGGGAAACAATTTTGGGATTCCTTTTACTCTGAGACTCCCACACAAGTCCAAATACTTCTTTTTATCTGATGCTTAGACACCAGTGAGAAGGGAAGAGTACCAGAGGAGGTAAGGGCAAAAAGAAAGTAACGCAGCAGTTAGGAAGAAGACAAGTGAGGTGAATGCTGAATAGGGATAAGACAGCTCTTTTCTCAGCAGTTCTGGGCAACTTGAGTAAGACTGAAGTTGGTGTCTCCTTTTTGCATGAGCTTTAAATGGCTGCTTTCTTGTAATCTATTATTGGTGTCATATTTATTACCATTGCAGAGGCATGTCTGGAATGATACAACAGTAAATGCTTACTGAACAAAGACATTACTTTAACAAAACCCCTCCCTGCTTTTGTCTCCCCTCTCCAGCAGCACTGTTCCCACTCAAAACACACAGGCAGGTGTCCTGCATCTCCACAGGAGTCACAAGTGGCTGAAGTGAGGGGCTGCAGCACACTGCCAGTTATTTGTGCATCTGTCTGAGGCATTCCCAGCCTCCTGTGCTATCCAGGGCAGTGCTTAACCAGTTTGTTGCAGCTCTCTTGCTGACAATTTCAACAGCCTATCTCAGTCATTGACCCACTGGGACTGTGCTTTAAAGTGAGCAGCCCTCTAAGAAAAGCAGCTTTAAACACACCCCTCAGCAAACACTGATCCAGATAAAGCACATCCACTCCCCTCTGCCCTGGGCAAGTCCCCTGTACATCTGGCAGCCTGCAAAATCTAACACCCCATCAGTGTCCCATACATTGTTCCAACCCAAAGCTTTAATACAATTAGTTTTCTTAAATCAGGAGTAATCACCACAGGCCCTCAGCCTTAAAAGGCCAACGTTGCCACTGTGGAGGGAATCCTATAACCCTAAGCATTTGACAGTGACCACACCAAAGCAAGAGGTGGCTATTTCAGCAGAAGAATGGAAAATGGCAAGCTCATTCCCTTGTGATCTGCCCAATCCTTCTCTCAGGGATGGGAGCTACACTCCAGCAAACCCCACCAGCTTCAGCAGAGATTATTTGTGTTGACTTAGCACAAATTGGGACTCCAGTGTCTCAGCAAGGAAAAATGCTTTGCCTTTCCCCCACCAGAAGGACCTCCACTACCAGCAGTTTGAAACAACAGCATGACCTGGACACTGAGATGTTTCAATGAGCTGGAGGGAAGCCTGGCACAAGTACACACCCACTTCAAATGTCACATCAAACAGCAAGGAAAAGGGCAGGGAAAGGCTACCTTGTGATGGAGGTCTCGCTCTTGTCTTGAAGCTGGACAACCTGGGGCAGATTCATCTCCTGAGTGCTGGCCAGCCTCTGCTTGATGGTGAGAGACATCTCCTTCTGGAAGGCAGAGGGAGTCAGCTGAAAGGTATAAAATAAAAAGGCAAGAGACTCAGAAATGCCCTTGTTCAGAAAGGCTTTTCTTGTTCAAGTGCCAGTGATGAATAATTTGTGATCACAGCCACTAGGACTGTTCTGGAAGCCCTGGAAGTTACCTGCTGAAATATTTAACATCAGTAAATTAATGATATAGAGCAGAATGCACATGCTGTAACCACGTGGCTCTGTCCCATTAGCTTCTCTGTGATTTGATGTGACATGTTTGGGGATTTCTGCTCTTTGGGCATTTGTTTCCAGTTTAGTTCCATTGGATTGAGCTGGTGACCTTTGCAGGGAGTGGGGAGGAATTATTAGAACTCCCCTAACTCCATCCTTGCACGACACTCACAACCCACAGCGTGGAGATGCCACTGCTGGGTGAGTCCGAGGGAGGCAGGAAAGCAGCACTGTGCCAAGACTGAAGTGCACAGGAATGGGTCCAAGTTTCAGTGCTCTCTTTTTAATTAGCACTGTGTGTTTTCTCTGTCTGGCCTCACAGACCCCTCCACAGCAGAACACAGAGAGATGTCCTTGACAGAGCCCCAGCACCAGGGCATCTCCAGTCAAGTGAGCTCCAGTCAGCAAAGGGACATTTGTGGATGGGAAGGAGGAATTGCCCTGACTCCACTGCTGGGCTGGATCTGTGCTCCACACAGGAGATGAGAGAGAACAGCTGGTTTGGAACCTGTTCTAGCTGGGATCACGTCTCTCGAAGCTCCAGGCAGAGTTTGAGCTGCCCTCCCCATGCGAGGTGCCTAAGGGCAGGTTGGTGAGAGCAGCACAGGTGAGTGTCCAACCTGGCAGAAGGAATTACTGCCACACAGAGGGGATGGAAAGAAGCACACGCTCACGGCTTCAGCTTTACATTGGTTTAACTTGCCTCTAGTCCCTTCGCTGGATTCGTTGCCCTTCTCTGGTCTTGCTCCAGCACCTCAATGTCTGTCCTGAATGAGGGGCCCAGAACTGGACACAGCACTCTTGCCTGTTGAGAAATGCAAATGGATTTGATGTGATTATTTCACCAAACTCAGGGGGAACATTCCGTAGGTATGTTTGTGCACATAAATATAGATGTGCACATCTCTGTGCCTGTGTGTGGGAACTAATCATGGTCTACATGGTGAGTGAGTGAACTGTGACAACAAACTCTGCTGGGTCACAGTGGAGACCTACTCAGAAATTTCTTTAACACTGGTGTCTCCAGGCTGTGGCATCCTTCCAAACTGGAGAGCACAGGGCCTCCCCACCTTGTTTCCCATGGGCCACAAAGACACAGCAGAGTCTGCTGGCATTTCTCACCTTTCCTTCCACCCTCCTCTCCCATGATTATTGGAACCCTATTTACTGGAATTATTAGCCAAATCCCTATTAATATTCAAACTGTCCTTTATAACTCTTCAGAATCTTCTCAGGAATTCAATTTCCACCAAAAGAACCTTCTTTTGGTGGGTACAGAAGGATGGTGAACATCACTTGGCTGCTTAATTTTTCAAGAGCGGCTGACCTGATGTGACTTTGAGTCTGGCCCTACTTAAGGACTCAGAGTGTTATGAACAGCCTCAAAACCAGGGACACTGCTGCCCCAAGCATTGACAAAATCAGAGCACTTTCCTGCTTTCCAAAACAAGCGTCCACCCTTTGTGCAAGAATGTTTCTGCTGATGTTTCTAACTAATGGAGCAGAAAGTTCAAGACTCTGATTAAGAACTATAGTTTCTCAAGGCTAATTTGGTTAAGTTACAAAAATTATCAAACAAATATAACTCCTTCCAGGTGTGAAATTACCACGCTGCCCAAGAGCATTTCTCCATGAGGGCCTTAATTTTCATTTAGTAACATCCATATTCAAGACTTCCTATAGGCATTAGAAGTTGTAACAGCATAAATAAAAGCATGAAACCATTAGAGGAACATGAGCAATTAGCTCAAACAGAAATTCAACATATGGGAAAGCAGGCCTGCTTCAGACTTCACCGTAGTGGCAGTTCTCCAGAATTCTTACCCTACAAGAAGCACAGCTAAACAGGGCCATTCCTCTTCCAACCACCAGCCTGACAACCACCTCTCTGTCTGTGTCACAAAAAGTGGGTGTGCAAAAAAGGGTAAGAAGAGAAGACAACCCCAGAAAGTGGGTTTCAAGCACTGACAAGACTCAAACATGGACAACACTTACTAAGCACTACTTTGGACTAGAAATAACGTCCCCTCCCTTTCTGGCAAACTGGACCAAGGAACAGATGCATTTGCCCACTTCTTATTTTCAGAGACTTGGGAGACCAGCCCTAAACTAAAATTATTTGACATTAGGTAAATTCTCTCATCATATTCCCTCTTGCTTCCTTCTGTTCCATATCTTCTTTTTTTTGTGTGAACTTGCTTTATACAGCAAGACATTGTCTACACAAAGATGACCATTTCTTTCCCCTCAGGTTTTACCCACATCCTGCAAGCAAGCCAGTAACTTCATTCCTTTATTCTCAAAGCAGTTACAGCATTGTACACATAATCCACAAGGCTGCTGTTTCCTTTTGTTCTTACATGAAATATGAGAGCACAGCACTGTCTTATGGATATGAGGACACACTGTAGCAAGAATTAGGATTTAAACCTGGAAATAACTATTTTTCAAAAGAGAAATCTAATGAGGGACAGTACATTAATCTGGATTTCAGTGATTTATTACTGGGTCTTGAGAATAACTGGATTATTTGTTCCAGTTTTCTAACTGCAATTTCATTTCACTTGAAATGAAGCCTGTCCATCATGGCCACAATGCTAATTTTCAGATAGTTTCTGCTCTTCACACCCCCCATCCCAGTCTAGCAGCTTCCCCTACTCTCTAGCCCTGAAGAGATGCTGCTCTTCCCTACTCCATAGTTCCATTTCCCTAAAGCCTCCAGGGATCAGCCTCCCAGGCCTGGGGGAAAGAAGCAGAATTAAGAAATCAGCCCGATCTCCCTGCAGGGATAGGATGAAACACCAGCCACGACACAGCACAGCTCCAGCCCACCACCCCAGTTCCATGAGGGGAGATCTCCATGTTCCCCACCCCAGACAGCTCTGTGATACTCAGCAGGATTTAATTAGGTTCCTTATCTAAGGGTAAGTCTGGGGAGGTAAATGGGTTATAAAACTGCTGTGCAGCTTGCAGTGATAGCGGGGACTTCTTGCTTAGCCTAGATGTTGGAATAAAGGGAGAATTGAGGAGGCTGAATCTGGGATGTCCTCAGTGATCTTCAGCTTGGCATCCTGTTCTGATAGATCTGGGTTTCCTGAGACGTGTCAGGAATTGTACCCCAGGCCTGGGCATATTTCCTCATTGCTTTTCTAGGTGGCATAGCTGTCCTGGCACAGCTGGTTCCTGTGACTGCAACAGTATTACAAAGTGCACCTTAGAGTGGCATTTGGTAATGCTCCACAAGCTTCAGGTAAATTTATTTTAGACACTGCAGATGAGCCCATCATGTCTTTTCTTAAGGAGTAAAGAAAAACTTTCCACACTGAATTACAAAGCAAGAATTGAATTTGTATTTTGCTCACCCAAGGAGGACCCTCATCATATCAATGCAAAGCACAGCAGGCAAACCTCTGTGTTGCCACAGCTCTGACAATACCTTTGGGGGTGTCCTTTGGTGTTGCACCTGGTGAATACCCTCTGATGAGCTTGTTCCAATTAATCAGGCACACATTTACACACACACACC
This sequence comes from Aphelocoma coerulescens, assembly GCF_041296385.1. Taxonomy (NCBI): domain Eukaryota; kingdom Metazoa; phylum Chordata; class Aves; order Passeriformes; family Corvidae; genus Aphelocoma; species Aphelocoma coerulescens. The sequence continues at coordinate 7,783,256 of NC_091025.1, read as the reverse complement.
AGCCAAGGACACCCAACTGACAAGAGCATCTCTGCTGTCAGGTAGCTTCATGCATTTTTGGCACAACAGATGCTATAAACAAAGCTTCTCAGGAGACTCTAAGCCACAGGCAAACCCAATCCTCACATCTGCTTGGCAGGGAACAGGGAACCCTACATTTGGAAACCATCATTCATTATTTAGGGATTTGCAATCCAGTCAGGGAGGATCTGAGCCCTGAAAAATAATTTGCTCTCCAGCTAGCCAGCCTGTGGAGACTCACTCCAGAACATCTCCTGCACGACATCCAGTGTAAGCAAAGCTCAGTGTAAACTGGAGAGTTGGGGCAAAGAATCCTCCCCTGTGACACCCTTGTGCACTCAAGACACCAAGACAGAACTGCAAGGAAAGGAAGCTGAATGGGGGGGATGCTTCCTGGCTCAGAAGGCAGAGCTTGGAGACAGATTCCAAGGTGAGACCCACCAAATCTCTCACACCTGGTCTGAGGTGCACTCACAGGGCTGCCTCCTTGTGCCCCTTCCCACAGCTCCAGCACCTTAGAACCAACCTTAGATCTCTCACCTCCTCAGCACAGGAGTGATTCCTGCCTGCTGCAGGCAAAGAGGACAGCTGGAACCAGGTTTCGTGCTCAGAGGACTCACCAGAGAAGCCTCAGGTGCTCAGCAAAGGAAACCGCTGGCAGGAAAGGATCTTCTCATGGAATGGCATGGTGGAAATGACATGAAACACACACAAGGCTTGCAAGCCCCTCAGCACCCAGTGCCAAACCTGATGCTGGTGCCTCAGCCCACTCTCAAACTCAACAACCCTGCTCTCACACTCAGCTGTGTCCCTGCTACTGAACTCACCGTGTATTTTTCCAGCCCAAACCTTCCGCCCCTGCCAGGCAGATGGAGGGGGCCTAAGCCATTCCTTGGTCCAGCTTGTCAGCCCAATGTCACTTCTACATCTCCTAGACTGCTGCAAGGAGAATGCAAGTGAGAAAAAAGCCTGATCTGCAGGCTGGCACCTTGGATGCTCAAGAGCTGAGGAAAAGCCTTGGCTGGGGAGCTCTGCTCCCTGGATGACAAAGTCTTTAACTAATGACTCTTTAATGTGCAATGCATAAGAAGTCTCTGGAGGGGAAAAAAAAGGACAAGAACCATCTTTTAAGTGAATGAAAGATTTGTTTGATGCTGTGGGCTCACAGCTACTACTGAGACTCTTTGCCTCAGGCAAGGCAGAGAAAAAGGGTCTGCACAGGACCTGTACCCTGCTCCCAGGTGAGTGGTTTTGGCCATGACCTGTACTGGATAAATAAAAGCACCTTCACCTCATCTCTTCAGGGCAGGAATAATAACCTCTGAACACTGCCTAGCTCATGAACAGTCTCCTCCATTCTGCTGACATGCAGTGATTTATTAGTTCACCTTTCAGCTGCATCCCCAAGATGGAACACGGGACATTCCCAGCATCCCTACAACCCATCCGCTCCCTTTCTAAACCATCCCTTCACTTCTGCAGCATCAACTCTCAGTGCACAGCACAGGCTGCACAATGCTCACATCCTGAGCAGCTGCTTCACCTGCCAGGTCATGGAGAGTTTGGGCATTGGCTGAGTTCTTTGAAATGCTTCTGTGAACCTCAGTCCCAACCAAGGTTTAATCTCAGTCTTCCAACGATTCTCAGTCAAAGTGCACATGTGTTCACACCCAGTTCTCACAAAGGAGCTTCAGTCTCTGGAAGATGATAAATATTAACTCAATTCAGAGACACCAAACTGAAGACAGGGAACCAGCCAAAAGCAGAAGCAGGAATACAATCCCTGAGCCTGACCTTGGCTGGCTCCAGACTTGTACCTGCTTCTCCAGCACACACACACAATACTGGCTGCCAGAAAAGTAAATATTCAGTATTTAGTGGATCGCTGCTCTAACACTACAGCACTGGCTGTAACCCCAAGGTGTCACAGAACAAGCTTTAACTTCACTGATTATTTCCTGTCCTTCAGGTATGGGGCACGTCTGGATGACCTGCTATGAGTAATTTGCACCCCCATGGAGTAGCCTGGCCTTTTTATTTTCTCTAACTACATACAGGAGTCTCCACTCAGCTCTGCTCCCAAGCTCTCCCTCCTGAGGCCAGACAACCTGGGCACCAAAAGCCACCCTCCACCCAGAGGGGGGACACAGCCACTGGCACTCCAGCATGGGGGTGGTCACCAGCATCCCCCACTTTCCCCACTCTGCAGGGCCACTCTCACACACCAGATCCCCTCAGCCAGCCAGGCTGTGGCCCTCCTTCAGGAGCAGCAGGGCTTCCCAGACAGCCCCAACACCACCATGGCAACAACAGGGATGTCAACAGGGGAGGAGGCACTGGTGGTTTCTGGAGGTGACAGCAGCCTTTCCAGCAGTGGGACAAAGGGATGCTCAACCCACCTGGTGCCCAGGGGGGAGCTGCTGTGGTTCCCCTGCCCCCAGGGTAGCAGAAGCCAGCTGCACTTCCCCACGTCTGCTGGGATCCTGGCAATGCCTGGCTGCCAGTGCCTTTCTCAATGTGGTAGCAGCAGCTCAGGGACAACACACAATGAACACAGCAAACACGCAGTGAAACTCCCTCCAACACACCTGCAGCATGTCCCAAGAACTGCAGCATGTCCCAAGGAAGCAGAGAGGAGACGCACTTGTCCGCAGCCCAGCACAAAAGCAAGCCAGGCACCTCAGCATTTCAGACAAGCTACCCTTCTCCGTCCTAGAGGGGTCTGACCAAAGCAGGCTCCGAGCTCTGCTCTCTTTAGAGGCACAGGTAACTGTTAGTTTGTGCAGGGAGCTGAAGTCCTTCCTCCATCCCTGGGAAAGGCTCTTTGCATAGCTCTTTCCTCCTGCAGAAATAAATGAGCCAAGGGCAACAGGCAGGCACGTTGCATTATTAACCTCTCCTTTGCTGCAGTGCTAGGAGGACACAGAGCACTATGAGCCAAAACCCTACTGCAGGCTCTGAGATGAGACCTCACAGCACAGGCACACTCAGGCTTCTGAGCACCAAAACCAGAGACCCTGGGGGGGTTGTAACAGGCACGTCAGAAACATCTCTCCTGTCATCGCTGCTGCACTCATGAGATCAAACCCACTGAGTTAACTGGACACTTTTGGTGCCTTGCAGAGTACACAAAGCTGCAGCAAAAGCTGTAATGAGGATCCAGAGAGAAGAGGAAATTGCTGGCAGAGACAGCTCACAGGGTGGAAGAGGTGCAGATGGGAGCACTCCCCACCCCCATTTTAACCCATGAAGTGCTCACTTCAAGAAAGGACTGACTGCAATGCTCAATCACTTCAGATGTTATCAAAATATTTACATTCCCTACTGAACAACTGCACTGAGATCACTTACCCAACTGCAACCTTATGAAGGCCCAATCATGAAGTCCCAAACAAGCAGCCTACAGTCCTCTTTGTTCCAAAGGGTTCATATTTGTTTTCTTCAGAGAAAGAAGGAAAATAAAGTTGGGTCCTTTTAGCCATATTTCTGTTGCCTTCCTCTGAGCAATGCAATCACCCACTGCAAGGGAGAACATAGATTTTTTTTTTTTTTTGGTAGCACAGACCTCAACACCCAGCCTTGGGTTTATTTTCTCCCTTTTTATTCCTACACTGGGAATCAATTTGCTTTCCTCATTTTTTACTTAATTTACATCTCGCTTTCAAACCCTGAACTGCTTCTGTACTCTTTTCTAAATCAAGACACTGTTTAAATTCCTGCCTTTCAGAGACCCTGCATTAGCAGTGCAGTTAACAAACTTGAAAAGAATAAATTGTTTTATCCTCACTGCCTCTTAAAAGAAAACAAAATCCTTGACCCCAACAAGTGTAATGCCTCCTAGGTTTTCTTTTTCTTTAGTTCTATGAAGCCATTTAATCCAGCCAGCTGTCTTTGTGTCAATGCAAAAGAAAATTTACAAGCCTCCAGAAGTTAATCACAGTTCAATGGGAATCTCTGACACAGAGGTTAGGAAAGGCAGTAACCAAGGCTGTGCCTGACAGGAGACAGTGCCTTGGAAAGATGGGTAGGCTTTGGATGGAGGCTCAAGCCTGACTCAGCAAAGTACTGGCACAGGATCTCAGCCTCAACAAAAAAAAGGGATAGATGTCAAGGGTGACAATGTCTGTGCAGTTACAAGATAGTTCAATAGTTGTTCCTGGGACTGCCACTATCTTAATCCCAAGTGCCTTGGCATCCTGTTTCCTGGCAGCTAAAAACCATCTGAGACCCCATGAACACAGAAAATGCAGCAGCAGCACCACTCTGTAGGACCAGGGCTCAGTGGTCTTTCCCAGTCACAGAAGCAGAGCAGAGCTCAGTGTCTCCTCCCTCACCCACAGCTCTTCTCTGCCAGCAGGGTCCTGCCAGGGCATTCTCCACCCCACCCACCACCATGGGGCACCACAGGCTGGGAGCAGCAGGCTCTCCTCTGCTCCACCCAAGACACAGAACTGCCTGCAAGCCCAAGCACACTCTGCAAGCTCTCTGCAAATGGACACCTCATGCCACTAAAACCACAGCCACGCCTGAGCGCCCAGCACGATCCTCCGATGGTCAGCCCCAAGGACCACCCCAAATGCCACAGGCAGGCCTTCCCTCCAACCTCTCCAGGCTGAGGAAAAATGTGCTTAACCAGATCCACAACAGCTCGGCTGGCACTTGCAGCTTCTGGCATCACCTGGCAGCTCCATTTGCAGTAGGAGGGCTCTCCTTGGCTCCTGGCTTCACAGCAAATCGGTCATCCCCAGCCCAGCAGGTCTAGTGCCTCTGCAGGGCACTTCCAAACACCAACAGCTGGCTCTGTGATGAGAAGAAAGGGAGAGAAAGACTAGAAAACACAACAGTTGTAAGTGGAACACAGGGATGGGACAAACCCAGCCCGTGACATGCGTTTCAGCCTGAGCCCACAGGAGCGCCTGGCATGATTAGAGCAGCTACAAAGCACCAGGCTGTTTGAAAGCAGTGCTGTGAAAGGAGTAGCTTGTTTTATTTATCACTTGAGAAGCACCAAAGGAACAAGCTGCTGTCCTTGCTGTTGCCAGCCAGCTGGTGCAGCTCCCTGCAGCACACAGGGCTGTGCTGAGAGGTGCTGGGGCAGTCCGCAGGCACCAGCTCTGCTGGGCAAGGAACTTACTAACTGAAGCAGGCCCCAAGAAAAAAATCAAAGCCAAATGTGGCTTTTCTTGCACTGGGCAGTTGCCTTCACAGGTCCAATACAACCACACAACAGCCACAATTGCAGAGTTTGAACTCAAGCAAAATCCCAAAGCATTTGGCTGGGTTGCTTAAGGAGGGACTACTGGATTGCCTTTGGCTTAGCCAAATATTTGACTGCATTTGTATCCAAAAGTCTTTTGCTTAAAAGATTGGGAGTTTTGCTAAAAACCAGCCATGCAGAGGCTGTTCTGGGCTGGAACCTGAGCCAGGGCTTTCTGATTTTTAAACAAGGCATCTGGTACATCCCCTGGAAGAGCCTCTGCTCTCTGCCCTGGAGGTACTGTCAGACTCTACAGCTTTTATGTGATCAAGGTCTCCATGCTGACTCCCATCACATCACATATTAGCAGTGGGTGCAGAGGGACAGATTTTCATTTTCCACAAAGAAGTTGTCCAAGCTGAAGTATTAAACAAGCTCCTCAGGTTCTTCCTTTGAACCTCTTCCCATCCTTCACACATCCCAAGAACTACTGTGAATCAAAGAGGCAGCAACAAAACCAGCCCCAAACATCTCCTGTTGGGAAACATTCCCACTCATGAAAGACCAGCTTTGTAATAAACATACAGCCTCAAAAGCAGAGGGGAAAACCCTTCAAAACATAAAGCAGAAGCGGAGTCACTCATGACATTGGAGTGGTTGATCAGAAAAGCTGGTCAAATGGGTCTGTGTAGCAAACACCAAGGGCCTGAGAGAGTAAACCTGTCCAGCCACTGTACCATTTAAAACAAGTGGGGGTTTAGAAGACAGACAGTAGCCACATTAAAAAAAAACCAAAACCAAACCAAATCAATAAAGAAATTATAAAAAGTTAAAAGATAGGCACCTGAGTGGGGGTAGGAACAGCCAGGTTTGCATCTTGGTGACCATCAGCACAAGCATCTCTGAGTTCCAAGGCTGAGCTGCAGGACAGATCCACCTGATTGGAGCTGTCAGCCTTACTGCAGAGTTTTGGTTTCCCATTATAGGAACAGCTCAAGAGGTTTGATTTGAGCAGCGTCTCTCTGCCAAGGATGAAAGCAAGGACCTGAGTACCCCATTTGTGACTTCCTCTCACATTGAAAAGTCTTCCTAGTGCACTCTGGCACCTGATCTCATTAAAAAGGAAGAGAGGGAACAGATGGAAACATAAAAAGAAACTGTCAGCTGCCAACCACTGATCCCATCCTGTCTCCATCTCTCTCCCCACTGCGGCAGGAGCACAACCAGCAGCTCTTGCAAGGACAAGGCCAGCAGGAGACAAGGAGGATTTTACGTGGGCAATAAACAGTAGGAATAGATGAAATCTTGGTAAATAAGAGCTCCTTTTGTCAGGAAAGACAACACATGAGAACTATGCCATGTCCAGGAGCCCTCCTGGCCCTGCAAACAGCAAAGAGTGGTATGCTGGCTGAAACAGCCACCATGCCTGAAGCCTTTCCAGCATGCCTCCACCTGCAGGCACCAGCAAACCCAGCAGCAAAGTCCAGCAAAAGATGATGTGGAACCCCCAGCAGGGCCTGTAGGAATCGCTCATTTCTCTCTCCCAGCCTGTAGTTCAGGTATTGAAGCATTCCAGGAAGCCTCAGTAGGCCCAGGAGATGTCCTATAACCAAGAGCATAAGAGAAGAGACACAGAGACACCACTCTTCCTTTCAAGGTGTTTGCTTCATGCTTGTCCCTGAGCATCCCTCCTTGGATGCCACCACAGAGGCAGCTCTGCAGCTTTCCTCTCAAAGCAGCACAGGGACTCCAGGGCAAGCAGGCTACAGAGAAGAAACTTTGCCCAATTTCTTACCCATCCCCAAACATTTTCCCCTTTCCCAGAGAGAAAAAAAAACCACACTTCCCCTCCCCGTCCCAGAGGCAGACATTAAGGTGGACCCAGGATGACACTGAAGGTCACAAATTTGCACTCATCTAATACAGCTCTGCCAGGTATCAGGCAAAGGGACTTGTTTCACAGGGGCTCAACTTTCTGTATTTACACAGGAAAAGGTGAAGTCACAAAGGGAAGCAAAAACCTCTAATTCATCCCAGTGCTGGGAATGCTACAGGGAGGCTGATCTATCCTCTCTCTGTAATTAGCCTCTCTATTTTCTGAGCACCCAGTGGTTTCAGCAACATATAACATCAACTTTCTTAGTAGAAAAAGATATCTTTCACCAGACTAACTCGATGGGAACAAAATGTATTACTGACAAACCTTATCTTGTCCATATCCTTGAGCACAGCTGGCTGGATCAACATACCTTTAAAACAAGTGCCTGCAGCAGTCCTGAAAGGCAAAGAAAACAGCATCTCAGCCTTGTGGCAGAACTGTGATGCAGATGATACTGCACAGGAAAATTAAGGTGTAAGTTGATTATGCATCAGCTCTTCCCCAGCAACTACCTACAAGCGGGGTCTTGTCCCACAGAAGGCACAAGGTGTCACACCCCACGTTTGCTGTGGGCTTAGATGCCCAGCATGTCTGCAGTCAGATTACAGCACCTGCCTCCTGCCCTAGCCACCCACCTAAAAACCTTGAAGAGAAATGGAAAGGCACTGACCATCCAGCTGGTGCCTTCAGCCCTCAGCATCCTCCATCACAAAAAAACCACAGGAGAGGGCAAGTAAAAATTGTGCCCAGGCACCAGGAACCTCTAGAGGCATCCATCAGCTGAACTGCTGAGACACAAATATCTACAGCCTCTCTAGCACAGCCTCAAGGCACAGTCTTTGTTTTAACCCTCCCCAGCTGCTGCTCCCACCTTTTAAATCAGGAACTGGATGCTAATTTCTCCCAGACAAGTTCACAATAACTTGCTGGGCTGAACACAAAAAGATGGCTTCAGTTTAATTTTCCTATGACTACAACACAGAGGTTTCCAAACTTGTTTGGAAACTATTATTTTTTTCCTGGCTGGTCTCTCTAGCACTGAGAACTCCTTTTACAAATGGTATCTCCATATAGAGACATCTGGGATTAACCAAGCCAGATACATCAAACCTTCACAAGGAATAGCTGGGCTGCAAAGGGAGCTATGAATCCCTTTACGGAGCAGACAAGGGAATTGGCCTAGCAGTGAGGCTGGTGGGGAAGCCAGTTTGTTAAATAACACTCCTCCAGGAGCAAAAGGAGCAACAGCTCTGCAGGCTGACTGGGGAAGGCTCCAGCTGCTAACAGAACACAGCTCCCTCCTCTGCTGCTCTGAGAGCCCTCCCTCCCCACACAGACACAGCAGATCAGACAGCAAATTTCCCCTCAGACAGGACATTTGAGGCTGTAATGGCACCTTCAGTCCCTGGGCTTTGCTCCTCTCCACTGCTCAGCAAACTTTTCTGCCTCACTGGACACACTGGTCCCTGCATGCCCTCAGCTCGAGAGGGGACCCTGGGGAGGTCAGACCTGCCCCTCCATGCTTTCAAGCTCACTGGGTTGCATCTCTGTGCAATCCTCAAACCTCGCACATAAGGGCAGCCTATTTTTCAGTCTCATTGGCAAACTGAGCTGAAAAGCAGCTGGGGAGGAACATTCACTTGGGAAAGCAGGATTTCTCCTTCCCAGCAAGTAGCATTTGCAGGGCAGCAGACAAACTGGCTGACATTTGCAGAGAGCTCTGAAGGCACATAACCCTCTGGAAACGTGCATCATCAGTCCTGCTATTCTTGGCCCACTAAGCTTGTTTGTCTCCCACAAAAGCTGTGAGAGCACAACTCTTGCACACGTGCTGTCTCCCTGGGAACTAATCCTACCTCTGTCCTCCTTGACTTAAGTGTTCATTTGAGCCCACAGCAAAACTTCAAGGCCTAGGAGCACCTAGCATGAAGTGAAAACAAAGGTCAGGTATGAAGCACAACCCCTCCTGGGGAAGTATACCCAACAAGAAATCCTCTTTCACTATGCTCATAATCCAGGTAAACAGCTGCTCTTGGAGACAGAAGCAATCCAAGGAACTTCCCAGCACAAAGTCCTGCCTGGTCCCTTGGCAGGGCATGGGCTGCTGCCAGCATGGGCTTCCTGCCTTCCCAAATTCTCCCCTTGAAATTCCCACTTGCCCCAAGTCTATGTACAAGTCCATCTGGCAACTTCACAGCAACAGCAGTTGTTCTTCCAGTAAAATAAATTCATCTAGGAGAGAAAAGGCAGCTGGCATCTGCTCCCTGCCAGAGCCCACAGCAGACATTTCTACATGTTTTATAAGGCTCTTTTCTCTCTCACTCCACACAGAGCACACTGCACAGGTGATCAGTGGGATCAGGCATACAACCACCTAAATAAAGATTTAGGTGGAAGAGAATTTGGATGTCTCTGGTCCAACCTCTCCACACAAACCACACAATTTCCAAGTTAAAACAGATTGTGCAGGGAGGTACCCAGCAGTGTTAGGTATCTCCCAGGATGGAGATTCCCCACCTCTCTGGCTCACAGAAGCCTTCACCTACCTTTAAAGTCACCAGACACACATTTGTCAGCTACAAAATGGGCTCCAAAAGATACCATGTGCCATGATCCCATAGTCCCTGCTCTGTAAGTTAACCTCAGCATATGCCTTCAAAGTCCTTGGCTCCCTGAAAAGAAGAAAAAGACTCCTATTGTGGGTGTTGTTTGTTTTGAAGCAGCCATGTGTTGAACCAAAATGCCAACTGCTTCATACCGTACAGCAGAAAGGCACCGAGGTTATCTGCCCTGCACATACGAGTGCCAGAAGATGGGTAACAGACCAAGAATCTCATGGAAATAAAAGCAACCTCTTTTAGCAACATTTATCTTTAGTCTTGCAAATGCAGTGAGATACCTACCTCTTCTTCATGGCCTCTTGCAGTCCAACAGCACCAGGCAGGCAATATCAGGGCCATGGCATCGCCACCATCTGTTTCACTGCCTGGGCAATCAGCTGAGTATAAACACAGCACATCAGAGATGGACACCCAGCCAGTTGATTATACAAACCAAAGGGATCAGCCAGGAAATAGTAAAAAGAGGCCTGAGTCACAAACAACATGACAGAGCATGTGGTAAATGGACTGATGAAAAGGAAAAAAAGAAAAAGGTTCCTAAAGCACCTAAGCCACACCACAGAGGAAAGGTCAGAAAGCAGGGAACATTCCAGAGTCAGGCCAGCTGTAAATGAACCCAGCTCACGGCTCAGAAAAGCAGAGCTGTAACACATACAGAGTGCCAAGATTTGCTCAGCTAATACATGCCAAACAGCAGCTCTATTTGTTTTCCACTGGATGAATAATCCTTTCTATCAGGATGCAATCAGGAGCCTAACTCCAATTTAGCTGGGACAGCCTTTCTTCTGATTAGGAACCTGGAAATCTCAGCTCAGCCACTCACAAGTTTCTTGCTTGCAGGGAGATTGTTTATAACAGCCCAGCATATTAAATACAGCAAACATTCACTGCAAGAATCAAAGCAAAGCCAGAGGTACTGCTCTGCCTCTTTATACAGCTGCAGAGCATTTTAGTTGAGGGAACAGACCAAAGGATCATTCTTTCACTGATCCCCTGAAATTAAAATTATGCAACTGCTTTGCATCACTCATTGCCATCCAAATTTAAATGATTAAAGGTGTTCATTTCTCTCTGGAGTCAGGGCAAAATAATGAGGACTTGCCACCTCCACATGCCTGCACTTCAGACTTGTCCATATGTGACTTACACAACCATTGCAGTGACAGAGCTCAAAAACCAAAGTCTCTCCTAACACTTGATAACTGAAACTAGAGGGGTACAGCTCACAAAACAGTGGGGCCAAAAGCTGAAACAAACACATGGCCAGGATATGGGGAAAACAGGGAGGAATGCTGGAAACACCAAATTCCTAAAGCTGATGGCAGTATGGATGCTCCCTAGGCAAAAAGCTCTGTATGCTGCATTCCCATCACACTATTAGTGGGAGGTCTGAATGTTTAAGGCTGTCCTGTACCTTGCTAGAGGGGTTGGACTCCTACAGATATGCAGTAGACGTTCTTAACTCACTCAGCCTTGGCAAAAAAAAAAAACAACCCACCAACCAACCAACCAACAAACAAACAAAGAAAACAAAACAAAACAAACCCAAACAAACAAACAAAAAAACCCCAAGCTGTATCCTAATGAAAAAAAGCAGAAAAGCAGGCCCAAAGCTGAACATGGGACCACTGTGGAAGTCACTGTCAGAAGTCAGGGCAGAAAACAAAGGTGTCCCTCCAATCTCCATCAAAAGGGGATGATTCCCAAGTGCCTCCTACCTCCTGGGTAGTAAATCAGTCATCTGCAGATCAACCAAGTCTTTGAGAAAGAGTCTGAAATCTCCACCGCAAACATGAGACAAGCTCCAGATGTCACCAGCGCAGGTTGGCTGAATTATCCCCACCCAGGGAATTAGCTAAATGCAGTTTAACTCATTTGCCTCCTCAGTCCAGAGCACTTTTAAATCCCCCATATTGATCCAAGTTGCCAGAGGTGTTTCAACCCTTGAGACCTTAAGATGCTAAACACTGGTTGAGAAAGCAATTTTAAACACATGAATCTTATTTTCTTTGGTGTTTATTTAAATAATGGCTGTGAATGAATTGCTCATCTATCCTTGCTACCAGCTCTTGCTAGGAGTAGGGTTCATTCAACTCCATTTTGCATGAAATTCCTGCTTAAAATACTGAGCTGAATCAACAGATTCTGTCCTGGAGGAAAAGGTAGCTCTGTCCTGAACCACAGTGCATCACACAGTCTCAATCTGGCTCTGTAAATTAAGGGCAAGAAGCAGGACAGAAACAGAACAATTACTAAATTGGCATAAACTGCTGGATTTTGAGGCCTGGTATGCCCCTTCTAAAAGAGACATCCAAACCCACCTGGGCCAAAGTACTGTTCATTCAAGTAGAAGAAGCAATACAGTAATCCCTCTGTTCTTCTCCTGGTTCTGGTCACCAGAGAGCTGTCCATCAGCCCATAGCCAGGAAAGCTCAGATCCTAATTAAAGGCAACATTTAAATCCCAAAGCAATAGAGATTCCTTGGCAGCACATAGCAAGCGACAAAAGTACAGAAGCTTTTGGTAACAATTCTTTGAATGGAAAACTAAAGTTTATAGGAATCACTGCTGGAAGGCTCTTAGGGGAGAGGGTTAAACATTGCCAATTGGGAGATTTAAGCATTGCCTGGGAAATGTCAAATGCTGTCAAGATACGACAAAGCTCTCTGTAGTGATGCCCTAGCAAAGGGCTCATCTCTGAGAATGCAGACTGATGGATCATCAGCCCTGCCAACAGAAAGCAGCTTATTAGCAATTGGTACAGAGAGTACAGCAACCTCAAAAAAAAACCCAGGTCACTTCACCAAGATATCCAGCATCTCTCTCCAGTACCTACAGCCACATCTGCAGCCCAGCCCTGCTGTCAGTGCTTCCAGGCTTCCAAACTTTGGCTTCCAGGGTGCTTCCAGGCACATCCAGTCAGTGCTTCCAGGCTTCCAAACCCTGGCTTTCCAGGAGCTGCATTCAGGCCACTTCGGGGAAAAAAGATTAAGATATTCCTTAACTTCATCAGCAGACTTCCAGGAATTTTCTCACCTCAGAGAAAATGAAACGAGAGGGACATTTTTATTCATTTGCTTCAAAGCAAAATAAAAGCAGCCACTGCAGCAATAAGACAGCTATCACTGGAGTAGAGCTCTTCAAAGCCCTGAAATAAATAGCCTTGCCTCTAGCTTCCAGCTGCACTGAACTGCTTTACACCACCTTACACAAACCCCAAAATAAAATGCCTCCTACAAGTTATCAAAGAAACAGCATTAAAAATGTTGTTGATACCCATAGGATTAGGCATTAGCTTCTAAATTTGCCCATCTTTTGGTCTCCAGAGCAAATCTTCAGGTCCAACTCAACCCCAGCATTAGGTTGGTCTTCTGAAATAGTAATGAAAGCACCTTCAGCAAGATCAGACAGACCACAGAATCTTCCTTCCTTATTAGTTCAAGTCCTGCTGTCTCTGACCAGCTTGATTCCCACAACAGCTACTTGGCCTGTGGCAGCTGAACAGCCACAGAGCCTGAGCAGCAGATGAGGCAAAGCCTGGGGAAGAAAATCAGGTGTGAAAGACACTGACAAAAGTGAGGAGCACTGGGATCTGAATGTCACACCATCCCTTCAGAAGTGTCTCCATGTGGATCCAGAACTATAGAGGCTGGTGCTCCAGGAAAAAGCTGGTGCTTTCTCTGGCCTTGCTTGGCATGTCAATATTTAAGCAATAGATGCCTTTACATCACCTTCAAGATATCCTTTGAAGGGAAGGAAGGAGGGAAAGGGGGAGAGAGAGAGATGGGGAGCAATACACCTTCCAAGGAAGATTAAAAGAATCAAGGCTTTGTGAAACCTAACCAGGTCCCAGACATTTTTGTATCTTTACAGATGTTACTATACAAGGAATGAAATAACATTAAAATCCATTTCACAGGGAGAAAAGAAAAGCTTTGGAGAAGAGCACAAAGGACAGTGCTGCAAACTCTTTCAAAGCCAGTGGAGCACATCTCCTCCTGGGGGTGGCCAGCTCTAATTGCCACATTGCTTCCCCGTAATGATAGGAGGAAAGGAGTCAGGCAGCTGCAGAAAATAAATTAGACTTCTCAGAGGAGAAAAAAGGAAGAGACAATAACTAAGATCTTTTTACCATGATATTTGTGACAAGAGCCATCAAAGCATGAGAGTCAGTGATGGACAGCTGGGGAGAACAGTCAGGATTCAACAAAACTGTTCAGACAGGATAAAATCAGAATGAAAATTAACATTCATCAAAAGTAGTAGCCTTTTGCTTTGCCCTAGAGGTACCACTGGGTCACAAGGTAAATATCTCATTCTGCTGCCCAGATGCAAACCAAACCCACTCTTTTCCTGAGGGCAACTGCCACAGCTCTGTAGGAGGGTAAGGATTGGACACCATCTCTTCTCTAGCTGGGAAAGAGAAGCTCCCTCCTGATCTGACAGGTTCACTTTGACAGGCATCAGAGTGGGCTGTCCTGCTCACAGTCAAGTGCAGTAGGATGGGCAATTGTTCATGGGCTTGTCAGAGCCACAGAGGAAGCAAAATCCAAAGCTCAGTCACCCTAACTTTCCTCTTCTGCTCTAGTTTCATAAAGGTAAGGTTTTGAAAATATCTCTGACTTACCTTTTGTGCCAATGATCCCACCTTCATCAGGGTTGGCTCTCGTTTCTTAAGTAAAAAGGGCAGGGGAAGCCTGACTGAGCAAATAGCTTCCCTTCTGTGGGGGCATTTGCTCAACCCTCCACCAATGGGAGGCAAATTATCTTCTGGTGCAAGGGCAGGGAGTTCAGCACAGCCCTGCTAACAAAGAGCTTGGCCCAGGTCTCCCTTGTTGATTCCTGCTTTCTAACAAGCATTCCATTTTTAAGACAGGATCTTAAAAAAGGGGGCATCTGCACAGCTGAGGAGACACAGGATTCCACTCCCTCCTCCTGCTTTCCACAGCAGACCTAACACCCAGGAAAAAGAAGACTTGGGAGTCATCAGATGTAACACCTCATTTATTCATTACAGCTGCCCCTGTTCTTTCCCCCATATCATTATGGGCAAAATATATGGCAATTACAGTCCCCCCTGCAGGTGCATTTTCCATGAGGTTTCGAAGTGCAGCTCTGAAGCAGAGCTCCATCTAAATAGAGCCAGCTTTGAGATCTGTATCCCAAAGCTCAGTGGGAAATGGGCACCTCTAATCCTTAATAAAACATCAAGCAAGCCACCTAGGACACCGTGCCCTGTGCTGTAGCAATTCCCTTCACCACATCAAAGGTGACAAAGTCATTTGACAAATTGCTCATTCTTCTTGCTTTACAGGACTCTTGTGTCACAGCACTGCCTCTGAAGCTTCCCATTTCCCCTACAGAGCAAGGTTACCCCAGCATTTAAACATCAGACAACAGGTTTACCTGACACTTTAGAGTCAGCTAAGGCACAGCTCAGGCCCTGCACAATTTATGGTGCTCCTGGAAGCTGGTGGCTTAAAAAAAATCCCTTCTCTGGGCACAGCCTTGTCTCAGCTGCCAGAGCCCCCACACAGTCCACTGGGTCTGAAGGCACATTTTTCATTGCCCTTCAAGTCCCAGAAGGCCAGGACTTGAAAGGGACACCCTAAGGACACAGTCAGAGTGACCCTGGCTGTAGTGAGGGAATAAAGTAAGTCAGATAAAATGTAACACCTCTTCCAGTTAGTTTCCAGAAATCCTCAAACAACAGAGAATTATTCCACACAATAACTTCACAGCTTGGGGAGATACAGCCATGTGTTTGAGGACATGTGCAACCAGTGTGTATGGGCTCATAGCTGGGTGCTCTGCATTCTTCTCACTTCATTGCTGTTGAGACATTTTGACTCCTCAACCCTAACTTCTGGTTCTGCAATAATTCCCCAAATAGTCAAACTACAGTTTCAGGCATCCCATTACCTGAGGAGGATATGACCCTGGAAGTGTGACTGACCACAATTCAATCTTTCCTGTAAGAAACAATGGACAGAGGAATGTGTGCAGGCCTTCCGAAAATGCACACAACCTAAGCCCACAGGGACAGCAGATGTGGCACGGGAGATGGAAAGACAAGCAAGACCACTGGGGCTGTCAGCTGCCAATTCAACACCTGGTAATGCCAAAAGTACTAAAAGAGATTCTGCTTTTAAAATACCAAGAACTAACTGCTTATTAGCCTGAAGTTGAGTGGAAAATCCATAATGCAAAACTAAACTTCATCATGTCCTGGTGACCCTGTCTGACCCACCTTCAAACACATCATCCTTCTGAAAGATCTCAGCTGCTTCACCTGCAAGACTGAACGCCAGACAAATCTCCCACTGCCAGTGGTCCTGATGCCTTTTCCAATCCATTACATTTTCATCATCACCTTCCCCATGCCTGCTGCTCACCTAGGTCAATTAAGGATGAAGGATAGCAGGACAATGACAACAGTAACCAGAGTAGGGTATTAAATAGCTGACAGCAGAGCTCCCAAACAGAAGGAGAGACAGTGAGGTGTTACTGTATACAAGCTTTCACAATGCAGATGCAGTATAGACAGTATAATCTGCTCCCAGGCCTGGAAAACACAATCCCCCCAGCAGCAGCTGCACTACTTACACCTGCAAATTTCCTTATCTAAGTCTAAAGGACAGAGGAGCTTCACTTTGATCCAGCTCAGCTCTGAGCTGTGCTGCCATTTTGAGGTGTTCCCTATGCTGTGGGGCATTCTCAGCATCAAGGCACAGAAACCTAAACCAGAACATGCACACACAAGGTTGGGTACAAGCATCCTAATGTCCTATTCCAAGAAGAAGTTGCAGAGCAGGGAAGTCTCTCTTATCCTCAGAGAGCTTGCAATAAGCATTAACAATACCTGCACTACCACTTACACTACTTCGAGGAATCCTTCCCACCCCCACTGTCTGGTTACCCAAGAACAAAATACCTGCTCTGGATCAACCCTTATTGTCTTCCTTCTCCCACACTGCCAGTTCCAGGCTGGACATTAACCACTCGCCAGTCACAACTTGCTTTAGAAGTGGGTTTGTTTTGCGTGTTACATTCTATATTTGTTGTGGTACTTCGTGCTTTTAGGCTTGCGTTTCAAATTCTTCTTAGCAGTTACAAACACTAACAAAAAAAAAAAAACACAAAAGAGAATAAAAAGCTCTCCTAATTCTAACACAAACAGCCTGGGATTTCATGGAAAGTTCAATACTGAAAGGAAGTGAGGGAGATTTAAAAGACTGTTCTGCAGTTAAGAGTCCACAAGAATAACACAGCAGAACTGTGGAGAGTCCCATCAAAACCTGCAAAGTCCTACTTCATGCCTTGCTTTTCTTTCAACTCTCAGCTCCACATGAGGCTCAGAGTCCATCCACATGTGTCACACCTCTCCAATAGCAGCTTTCAGATATATGGACCTCTTACACTTGGTTTGCCAGTCAGGCCCTATTTCAGCACCTCGCTCTGCTCTAGTCAGGGTCAAAAATTAGCATTTTCATTTGTCCATGCTCATAAGCCAAGACTGTACTGCAGAGGCCTAGGGAAGCTTCTTGGTACAGAGACAGCTCCTTTGGAATTAATGCATCTTGCATCAACAGAGGCAAAGTCTTAATATTTCAGCAGGAACCAAGATTTCATGTGTTGGCCCTATTCCAAAAACTTGGGTTACTTACATCACATGCACTAGATTCAAATAAAGCAGCATTATGGTTTAGTTAATTTTTTCTGCTCCATATATCTCCACAGGCATAAGAAACAGGCTTCTGAATTTGAAATGGAGCCTGAAGTTTCCGCAGAGCTTCACTTCCCAAAAAGCAAATATTTACATCCACTAGCACCAGCTGCCTCTTTTCTTTTTTCCTCCATTTAATTTCCAGATGCATTGTTGGTACATCTGCTCTATTAATTAAAACTGATTTACACAAGACAAAATAAAATCATTATTACAAGCCTTCAGTGCAAATGAGTGATGTCTAAAATTGCACTGACATCTTCCAAAATTCCCACATCCCATTTTTTGCACCTTTGCTGCTTGAAAAGTGTTTTGCTCTATTCAAGTCCATTGGGCATTCCTATAGCTAAAACCAAAAGATAGTTCAGCCTGACCTGACTCTCCTGACTTGCTCTTAGCTCCTGCCATGAATGATTAACACAGTGGGACTGAGGGGAAGGCTGGTGGTGTTTGGCTGTATATTTTCATGACCTAACCATTTTTCAGGCTCATCTTTAGGAGAGCAAGGAGTGGTGATAAAGTTTGATTTCTGGCCTTAGCTGACCTTACTTAGGAAGGTACAACCCAACACATGCCTGCTGAAGCAGCTCTGAGGAGCAAAGGGCTTCACCACAGTGATCCCCACAGCCACAGGTGTCCTTCTTCCTCAGAGTGTTACTGGCCTCAGTCAGGTTTGCCTGTTGTCAGCAACCCAGTGGCAACTTCAGGTCAGGGGGACTCCTTAGAAATCCTTGCCTTTCATTTTCATGCTCTCTGAAAGGTGGAATCTTCCAAACACAGCTCAGAAGGGCTTGAGGTGAGAAGGGGAAGAGAAGAGCACACCCCACAATTTCAATTTATGCTCCCTCTGGAAAAGATAATACCCCTCTGCCAACTACAAAGAAGGTTCTGTCCGTGTTTTTCCCTGCTCCTCCTATATCCGCACGCTTTCCTGATGCCCTGCTAGCTGCATCAACAAAACCTTGCCCTCACAGTCTCTGTAGGACACATCAGCCACACAGTCCATCTCATTCCCCATATTTTGATTCCATCTTCAATTTAATCTCTGCTGTGAAAAGCCACGGAAGTGGAGTCCTTAAAACTCATCTACCTTCAAGGGAAAAAGTAAATATACAAGTTGGCTCCAAGAACAGATGGTGTCTAAAAGAAATTATGATAATTAAGCTTCAGAGTTGTAGATTTCCAAGGGACTATTCCACTCCAGCACCAGACCTCTAGGCCAGTGCAGCAGTTAAAAGTTTCACCACACTTTATTAATTGCTAATTACTGCTTCATTACTTCCACTCATGCTCCTGAGACTGCTGCTGTCACTATTTCCTTCAGGGGTCACTTCAAAACTGCAGAGAATGATGTGATGAGTAAGGTCAGTTACTGAAACATAAATAGGTCTTCTCAGCTGCTACGTGTGCTCAGCCCCAAACCAGTTCTGAGGCCTGTTACACTCACTTAGCACAGTTTGCCATCAGGATCGTACAGGAGGACTCAGAATTTGTCCAATTTACAATTGCACATTTGTAAATTTATACAGTTTACATTTGTAACTTCTGTTCTGGCTCCCTTTTGGCAAACCCCACTGTCCCAACATCTAGCCTAAGGAGCAGTGGCTGTCCTGCCTGTCCCGTCTGTAACGCAGTGAGGAACTAGTCAGAGGGAATTTTACATCTGAGTTTAATCCATTTCCTACTCAAACTCTTCCCCCCAAAAAGTTTGAGCAAATTCAGTCAGAGTCTGGTCTTGAGTTTTCACACACAGAGCAGTGATACTGCTGGGAATGGAAAGTTGGACAATATCCAGAGCTTTGAACAGGTTTCCAAGTCTGAAAACAGTTTTCACAAAGCTAGTCACGTAATTAAGAGCCAAACCACTTACATGAATATAAATTTATGGGCTAATACTACCTGGTTTCATAATGGAAACAAAGTTAATTTGGGTTTTATTCAGTGCCAGTGTTATTAACTGTGCATCTTAGGCATAACTGAACTTCTCCATAAATCTAAATTTTGTTAACACCCTGAAATCAATTACTTTGTGATTTATAGTTAAGACCACAGTGCTGACAATTATTAAACACCAGCCTACTCTGGTATTTCCATACAAAGTGCAAGCTCACTCCAGGTGAGGACCAGCCTCTCCTGTATTCCCAAAGAGCAAAAGTAAGTTTTTTAACTAGCTTTCTGTTAATTCCCAATACATTAGCTGGGGCCAGGTCCCTTTCACTTTGTGCTTACACTCAATGCCAGTTCTAAGAGCTGCTAGGTGTTTTTCAGGTGTGACAAGCCTCTGCTGCCATTTCCACCAGCCAGGAATGCTACAGCCATGCCAGCCCTAGGTGCACTAATCCCAAACACATCCTGTGCTACTTATCTACTCCATGAAGAGCTCTACATGCTGTCTGCACAGCTGGCAGCATGGTTTGCTGGATACCATCAGCATCGCTGCAGTAGTGAAGGCAGGGAGCTGCTCAGAGGGCTCACACAACCCTGATGGCCCCACACTCCTCTGCTGAACACTTGTCTGTCAGAGCACACCATTATTTGTGGGGACATGCAGCTACTCAGCAGCCACCTCGGAATTAGGTTTAATTGTGACCCCAAGACAGATTTCATTACATTTCAACTCAATGGTGTTGAGTTGTGCTCTGTCATCAACCTGGGGCAGTCAACTGATTATAAAGCAAGTATTTAATCACCTTAACCCTCTGGAGACTTAAATTAAGGCATTTCACCACAGCCCCTTTATTCCTTAGTCTTAATTGAGGTTTCATTACCCACTGGCTACAGGGTCATTGTTTTGAGGCACAGGTACCTGACAGCTGAGGACCTGGGGCTACCTCGGCATGAGCTTTCATTTGTACCAGGCAGCATGTGCTCATTCATCTCTTTGATACCCAGATAATGATCTCTGGCTTCAGCAACAAATAAGTTTTGAATATTGATTCACTTTCACCCTGCCATCCCCCAATCTAAACAAATCAATTCACTAGCAAGTGACAGGCACTTCTCCCTGCTATCCCCCAATTTAGATAAATCAATTCTTTAACAAGCGAGTCATCCCCATTTAGTAAAGCACTAGGAAGATGCATTTCAATAAAGCTGTTCAAGTTTCCTACAGAGGAAAAATATTGTTTTAATATACAATTTCATATTATTGTTTTAATAAAAGGAGCTATTAACTGTGGTGCTCTAGTTCAAGTTGTGTTACAGGTAAAATTTCATCTCCCCAGTCTCAATGGGGGACACAGAGGACCTGACACAAGACAGAAAAAGGAAATTTGTTAAATAGCTGTTCAGCCAGGGAGAAAGCTAATTTGGTTTGGGCTCAGTGCTTTGTCTTTGCTTTCAACACCAACTATTTAAACTCAAAAACTGCCAGCCATGCTAGCATATTAAGATCTATTAAAGTTCAAATAAGATGCATAATCTAAATAATGTAGTGTATAAATTGACTTTAAGGACTGAAGAAGTTGCATATGCAGCTTCAAGGTCTGTAGCAGCAAAAGGAAGATATCCATATTTTCCCTTTACTTTCCAATCTGCCATTTCATGTCTTTAGGCACTATTTTTATACTATTATATTGGGAATGCAAATATTTCATAAAACTTTTTGTAAGCTTGAATACAATTCTGAGCATTTACATTTCCCTGTAATTCAGTAAAACCATTAACCCATTAAACAGTATTTCTACCAAAATCAACCTGACAATCCACATAACAAGCACTTCTGACCCAGACTCCTGTTTCAACGATGCTTCAAAGTCCTCTTGTCTTGTTTTGACATTAACAGCCAAAGCCAAAGTATTAAGCTTCACTGAAACCAAGAGAGGCAACGCTGTCCTGCAGTTCAGCATCCATTCAATTCCTATTCTGCATAAAGATTTCCCCAAAAAACACCAACTAGCTGTAAGGAAATGAATGTATCGTAACAGGATCCATTTCCTGTATCATCTCACACATCTAGGACACAGAATGATTTTCCCCAGCTCTCTAATTTGGTGCTCACTTCCAAAGAGAAAGGCAATGAAAAAACACATTAGCATTAGTAATTGCAATCAAAATGAGTTAGCAAGCAGTGTCCAGTCAAATTGGATAGCCAACCCAAAGACATTCACCTGGAGCCCCTGGCAGTGCAGCAGAGCCAGCCCTGAGGAATAAGGCACACAGCTTTTTCTTAATCACACTGCTCGGTGAAGGCAAACAATTAGGATGAGAACATTTTGATAAGAATAAATAATAGACTTTGCAGACAAAAGTACAGTGTATAACAACCTTGTCCTACCATAGCAGTTGTCACAGCCAGGAGAAATTAAAGATCCTTAAGACAAAAATCCTTGCTGCTAAAAGTTACAGCAACCACAGAGAGGGACATGGACTACAATGCTCAGTGACAAGGCCAAGGCAACTGTGTTGAGGCCTCCTCCAGTGCTTTGACCACATCTGCCAGTAGAGTCTCTCTGAGCTGGTTAAAGAGAGAAATGAAGATCACTTTACCCTTCACTCATTAAGGATGGATCCACATGGCAAGATGAGGAAAGCCTGGCAAAAAAAAAAAAAAAAAAGAAAAAGAAAATTAAACCTCCCCAAGCTCCCTATTGCATTTCATTGATTTGTTCCATATTTGGTAAAGAAACATGTAAACAGAAACACTGAAAACCTAAAATAAAAGTCTTTATTTACTCCAAATAACATTTGTTTTCCTTTCTTTTTTTAAAATGTCTTTTAACACTTCCAACATTTGTCAGTAAAATGAAAATATACAACAGCCATGTAAATCAACATCTTTTCTTCTACTTCAAAAAATATATGCATCCTTCAAACCAAAAGCACACATGGATTACTTACAACACAAAAGCTTAATGGCTGTACAACCCTGAGGGTTCCCACACAAACATGAACACACTTGTGTGCACAAGAAAGGCAGCACACAACTGGAGAACTGTTTGCTCAGGTGGTAACACCTCAAAGCCTTTGTTTTAAGGATTTTTAGCAAGGAAACGTTGGCAAATCACAGCAAGCTCATGTTATATGAGCCTCTCATGGCTGGTAGAAGTTTCCTGCATTTAAATGTCTCCTAAAGGTCCTGCTCGTTATAAGCCTAAGTGTCTACAGCCACTGGCTAATTCTTTTAGCAAATTTCATTCTTGAGAATTGAGCTCAGCTTTGGACCCATAAGAAGTCACAAGAGAGGGCTTGATGGCAATCCAAACTATTGCCTGAAGAGTAAGCAATGAACAGCCAGAGGCTGAGCGCTTCTCTGGCATAAACAGCTCCATTTGATCCTTCTGTCAAGTGACTGAAGTGCACAAAGAACTGGAACTCAGGATATCAGCATGGCATTCACAAAACAGCTGCAAGAATGAGATGGAGAAACCATTATCAGGCTTTGGCAAGGAAATTTTCATCTCCGTCCTCACTAGCTGATGTGCTAAAGAGGCTGATACTCAAAGGCTACAAGGTGAAAATTCAGAGGCTCTCGTTTAAGAGTAATGGTAAATGGGGGCACCAATTTATTGTACCAATAAACACCACCATTCCATACCATCCAAAATGGTAAAGCAACTTACACAGGATTTCCCCCACATCACCATTAAGAATTATACCAACTCTAAACTAAAGGGATGTCAAAAGACAGTTTTTAAGGATGGCAACAGGAGGCTCTGAGGCTTAGGCTCAATCATCAGCCCTTGCTTCCACTGAATCAAAGATTCTGTGTTACTCTACATCCTAAAACACCCAGCTCAGTGGCCGGAAATAAAGGTCTGGTTTTCTTTTCTCCTATTTCCTACATAGACAATATGGTGCAACTAGGATTGATAGTTCAAAATATCTTCCCAGCACTCTCAATGTCACACGAGTTTTGCATTAATGTTACCTTCACATTAACAATGTTCTTAACACCTTCTGCCTGCCTGTGAAACAAGGTCTAGCAGCAGCAACTCACACAGTTTTAGAATTATTTTGAAGTGGAATGTCACTAGCCATTTGCTGCTGTTGAGCTTGCACAATCAGATGAAGCTGTCTCTTTGCAATGGCTGTGTTTAAATCCCATAGAAACTCCAACAGCTTGCCCTGGAGGAGAACCTCCATGGGCACGAACTGCAGAACCTGCTGGGGAGAGTCTGTGTCCAGCAAGGAGCTCAGCAGTGTATTCAGATGCTGCAGGTACCCCACAACCGGCGCGGGGAGGCCTCGGTAACCAACGCACAGCAAAGCAGCGCCGCTCCTCAGGGGCTCCCAGGAGGTTGGACACGCAAATGTGATGCTCCTGAAACAGCAGTGCAGGATGAAGACCAGGCCAGCTGTGAAGCGTGTCAGGCAGGAGAGAACAGGCAAAACCAATGCATCTCCCACCGCCAGCTGGGCCAACGAATGCAGAACACACTCCAAAAGCTGCTGCTGGTACTTGGGTTCTCCATCATAAAGCAAAGAGAAGCTGAAAGTCAGCAGCGTGGCCGAGTCCATGGGCTTTATTTCCATGCTGGGCTGGCTTGCTGTGTCACAGAGGGTCGGAAAGCCCACCACAAGGCACTTGAATTGGTCACTACAACTTTCATTTAGAACTTCCTGATGGCACCTGGACAGATCAGACACTTTTGCCAGTATGAGTTCCCCAGTAAGAACTTCACAAGAGTGACAAGGCTGCAGCATTGATCTGCTTTTCAGTCTCCCCCGACCCAACTCCTTCATTGCTTCACTAAGATTTTCCAAGACCTGAACATCACAAAATGGAGAACACTTCACCCTTGGCAATCTTTTTCCTTCCAAAATGTACCAAAAGCTACATTCAAGGTTAGAAAATGATCCTTCTAGGATGCACATGTTCCCAGCATTATTTAAACTATGGTCCTCAGTGCAGTGATTAAAATAGCCCTTTGCCACTTTATCATTCCATGTCAGGGTTTCCATCATTTTCCTTTCATTGTATGTACTAAAATACTTGTTTCTTTGCCCAAACCACTTTGCATTCATGCTGCAACCAGCCTGGGATTTCTTGACAAGCCAGTTATTTCTGCCAATGGGTTTCATGTGAAACCTTTGCATGAAGAACTCTACCGCACAGTCTCTTAACTTGTTCAGTTTCATCTGCTCTGCTTCTTCCATGCACTCAAAGAGACGGATGTTCTCAGAGATAGTCTCTACCTGGCACTTGTGGAAGAACATGCAGCACTCTTCATGTGTTTTAAGGAATGATTCTGGTAGTGCATGCTGGGGGAAAAGGGCTTTGTTGACTATTTCTGTTCCGAAGTTCTGTGTCATTTTAGGAAGAAGCAGATGAAGTCTTTCTCTGCCCATATAGCGAAGGCAAACCACATAGGCCTCTGAGTTTCCAGCTTTGCTGGTGGCTGGTTTAAAGACATGGACCTCCTCAAAAGAGCAGTTTAGCAGAAAGAGCAGATTGATAGAACAGTGTTCAAACAGAGTGAACATCTTCAAAACAAAGGATCCTCCAGTGCCCAGGATCATTAAAGCAGTGACTGTTTCACAGTAGTGAAGGGGTGAGACAAGAGCCTCCTGCTCACCTGGGTTTCCCTGGCAATCAAAGCTGCCATCAGCAGTTACCAAGTGGACTGTGGTCATACTGCTCACAAAGTTCTGAAGTCCTGTTAGATGTCTTAATGTCATCACATCCCCAGTGTTATCTGGGCCAAAGTACCAGCATGGTAACGTATTTGCTATCAGACGGTCATCCATGATCATCATAAGGGTGTCATTGGCTTCATGATACGGGTTTAGAGTATTAGCTACCCAATTCCAATGGCAAGGGACATGGTGAGACTTCAAGTAGTGGTTAAGGCTGGCTATAAAAGCTCCAGGTGCTTCACAGAGGTGGACAGAATTCAGTTCTCCGTCCTGAAGAGCTTCTTTGGGGAGAAGAGAAAAACTGCACAGGATCTCATGAAATTTACACCACGCTTGGGTACAGAGCTCAGCACTCACAGATTTCTTCACGTGAGATATTATTTTCCCTGCTTTATTGGTAAACGAGGTGTGCTGATGCCAGTCCTCCAGGTTCTTATCACTCAGTTGGTTCTTCACTTCATTCATTGAGTCCTTCAGAGCCAGGAGCGAGTGAAATTCCATGTGATCACATGTAAAAGCATTGCTGGGATCTGGCAGTTTCCATTCATCATTCACTGGCTTAGTGTAAGTAAACTTCTTCGCAAAGAGCGTCTCAATTTCAGAAAGAATTTCAGGACTAAACTTTTCAAGGTTGGCCTTCTGGTCAACATAAGGCTGCTTACATTTATCCATTCTTGGGTGGATTCACAACCTGGACAACAGCAGGGGAGAAGAAACTATGTCATTCCAATCATACCAGTATAGAAATAGGAAAAGCTTTTTATAAAAAATAAAAATGTATCCTGCTTAACCTCTGTATTCCAGAACAGGGGAGAAATGCTTCATGGACTCATATACCACTGAGGAAAGTAAATGAGGGCTACCCTAAATAAGGCCATTTGGAAATCAGGAAGGTCACCAGTTCAGTTGCCCTTCCTGCTATTTACACAGCAAGTGAAGAAGAGTTGGCAGGTGCTTGACCCTTTACTGACTCTGAATACTCTATTTACTTTAGAGGTATAAACACTTAAATACAAATCTCTCTCTCAGTCACAAGAGAGAACACACCACAAGCTCTCCAAGTTCAGAAAGTGGCCCAGAAATCTTATCACCTGATTATGGCAGTATCTGTCTGAGAGCTCAAAGTACGGAGGGTGGGGGGGCCACGAGTAAAGGCAGCTTTGAGAGGGAGCACAGCTACTGCTCCTCCAGTTTCCAAAGTGGGAACAATCCTCCCACCTCTTCCACCATTTGCAGCATGATGCTGGGGGACCCCCTCACTGGCACCCTCGAGAACTGCCCCTCAGATGAAGGGCCCTGGAGAGATGTTGGACACCAGGCTGTGAGAAAAAACCCTTTTGTCTGCTCAACATTACTGCTCTTTGCCAGATGCAAAGCCTTATGCCTTCCTTTAATGACTGAAAAAACTGTGATAAATTTGAAGTGAGAGGACTTGGTTGCAGCTGTGGTCAATGGGCATGTGTGCCTGATGTTAAAGAAGAACGTAGTGCCAAGTGTTGTGCTGCGAGTGGGTAAAGGCTGACAAATAAGAGCACACTCCACACAAAGCTGACAAGGCTGCTGCCATCTGCTCCACCACTCAGCACAAAGCACACACACGGCACAAGTGACAGGCACTAACCAGAAATCAGCCAGCCAGCAATTTATTCCAAACTAAAATGTTCATTTAGGCAAAATAATTCAACCAAAATTACCACCCAGGATAGGAAATCTCTCAGCCTATCATTTTAACCATCCCCCAAGCCCCCCCCCCCCATTCTCTCAAAAGCAAAATACAATGACCTTAAGTGTTACATAACATTTCAGTTTGAGAAAATATTGGATTAAAATTGAAAGAGCTGAAAAACTTTGGAAACAAAGGCCAACCTCAGCACTTTACTCTTCCCCTTGAACCCATGCAGTATCTCAGGCCACAGCCCACATCTGTCTCTCCTTAATTATCATCAGCCCTCTGAGGACAGGCACATGGTCACACACACACCTGAGGTTTCATCTTGCCTTCCCCCAATTCAGGGCCTTTCAATGGGCAGGTTTAATTTCACTGTCCTCTATGCAGATATGCTCTGGCTTTAATCTCATCTTTTCTCATAGGATGTTCTGGGGGAGGAGGAAAACTGAGAGAAACACAGACCACTGTGCCCTGGACTAGTTTATTTCATTTTAAACACCAACTATGAGTACGGGCTTTTAATTACAGCTCACCCCAGTTACTCATAGGAGAGGTCTGAGTTGGAAGGGACCTTAAAAGACCATCTCATTCCAGCCCCCCTGCCATAGGCAGGGACACCTTCCACTAGACAAGGTTGTTGAGAGCGCCATCCAGCCTAGCCTTGGACATTTCCAGGGGTGAGGAAGCCACAACTTCCCTGGGCAACCTGTATCAGGACCTTGCCACCCTCACTGGGAAGAGCCTCTTCCTAACATGTAATCTAAATCTCTCCTATTTTCGTTTAAAACCGTTCCCCCTTACCACCTCTCCCCCCCCTCCCCCATCTGCCCGTGTAAAAAGTTACTCTCCCTCTTTTGTGTAAGCCTCCTTTAAGTACTGAAAGGGGCTCTAAGGTCTCCCCGGAGCGTTCTCCAAGGCTGAACAACCCCAGCTCTCTTAGCCCATCCCAGAGGTACTCCAGCCACAATACTAACAAGTTCAACCCTAAATCCAAGCTCACTCAGCGCATAGCAAGAACAGGCAATCGCCTGCTTTTTCATCATCATTTCCAGCCCCATTCCGGCCGGGACCGGGCTCTGGGCTCGCCCCACTGCGCAGCTCCTCACCCATCCCCAAGCGCCGCTTCCCGCCCGCCGCCGCAGCGCGGCCCGGCCGCTTCCCTCCGCCCCGGCCGCTCGTAGCACTGCACCCGCCCGAGGCGCCTCCCCGCTCCGCCCGCTCCCTACGCGAGGCCGCGGCTGCAGCACGGCCCAGAGCCGCTCCCGCTCTTACCCGGCGGGAGCGCGCCCGGCCCGGCCCCTCGCCCGCCGCCCGGCACGCCCTCTCCTCGGGCGGCACCGCCCTGGCCTGGGCGCGGGTTCCTGCGCGGGGGCTTTGCCATCAGCGCGGGGCAAGGTTCGCAGCTGGGACGGTGGAAGAGCAGCCGAGTCCTGTGTGCCCCGCGAAGGCTGCACAGGCCGGGCAGGCGGCAGCGCGGCTAATCGGCTCCATTTCCTAAACAGGAGCTTAATAGCGGCTGCTTCTCACGAGGAAAGGGGCGCAGAGGAGCCGCCTCCCAGCAGCGGGGCAGCCCAGCAGGACAGCATTGCTAGGAGTTACCCATGCAGCACTTACCACGCGCTAACACTGACAGGTTGCTCAGGAAGAAAAGAGGAGAAAAGCTTTGTTGGGATGTGTGGCCACCCGCTGGAGAGGGAGGGCTGGGGCTCAGCGCCCTGTGTGTTTTTTCCCCACGCCCTGGGCTGCCTGCCCTGGGAGCCTGAGCCAAGCGCCATTGTCTCCCAGCCCTGCCGAGGCCACGGCTCAGCACACGCTGGGTCTCCGGAGTCAGCAGTGGTGCTCCTCCAGAGCTTGCTTTGCCGTCTGTAACCCACAAGGCAGATACTTAAGACTCTTCGCATAATAACTTTTGCTGCCCTTTCTAAATCCCCAGGAGACTTGCTACACCCAGCTTGGGTTAGCAGGAGGCAAGAGTGTTGAAATATTAACAGAGTCATAATGAGCATCACCAAGCATCTATTGCAGCATCCCTGGCAACATGCAGACACATTAGACAGCAAAACAGCATCTAATCTGCACACAGAAGCAGGAGGGTCAAAGCATATTCATTATTACAGTAGACAGCAGGTGCAAGTTGCTCCCCAGACTTTAATATTGTGGGGATTTTCCTATATGCAGGTTCAGGAATGTGGCACTCACCAGCCCTTGTGGGAACAAATAGTCAACAATGGAACATGAGTAAGCAGAAATCCTTTTGCTTTAGTACCAGGCTTCCTGCTATTGATTTCTGCACTCTCACATATTCTTCATGAAGCTCAATCCAGTCCTAAGCCAGAAGTAGTTTTGCTACAGAAATTCAGTGCTATCAGAACTAGGCACTCCAGAACTGATAACTTGGGAAAATTTTGCTTGAAGCCCAGTAACTGAAAAAAAAAACCAACCCTTTACATGTCTATCATGAGGATATAACAGTGTATACATAAGTGATCTTTTCTCCTTTTTCTCCTGCTCTAGGTCCGTGAGAGAATTTATATGTTAAAGTCATTACTGAACACAGAGATCTATAACCAGACAACTTTCCTCCCCTCTTTTAAACTACTTGCTTGTTTTCTAAAATGAAGCAAAATTACTACAAAATAGAAAGAATCGTAAGTATAGAAAAAGCCCAAACTAAAACTCTTTAAATCCCTTTGGGGTGCGAGGGGGGTGGAAAGAGAGAATGTATTTTTCAAGTCAAAACTGTCATATTGACCCCTAATAGTGGTGTAACAAAAAGGTACATACTGGCTACCTCATCAGAAAGAAGTTTCACCTAATGAGAAAGAGCTGAGGTGCAGATGGAAGATTTCTATGTCTGTCTCAATGCCTCTTCACCCTTTGACTGGCCCATTGGAAAATCATCTTTACTCAACCAACATCTTTGGCTATGTAAAAGTAGAGCGAGAGCTGGGGCAAATGAATGAAAGCAGATGGGCAGCTGGTGAAGTGAGGAACTGAGAGTGTGGAGCCGGGGGTGTGGTGGACTCTCCAGTGCCTGGTCTGGTCTCTCTTGATTGTACAGGGCACACAGTAATGGCATTGCTAAAATCTTGTCATTAGCTCATGAGAATTTAAAGTTAATGGGCAAGTCAAAGATATGTTACAGTCTGAAATGTTTGTGTCTTGCATTTGTAATATCTCTGATATCTCCAGTGGTGCTGTGATGTTTTGTTTGCCTTCCTTTTGATGTTTTTGTGTACTCACACACCAGCCACAAGGTTTACACTGACTGACTCCTGTGGGCCATAGGTAATTAAAGCATTGAGTTTAAGGGTTGATTCTTTAAAATTTCTTCTTACACACATCACTTTTCACATGTTCTTGGGTTCTTGAGTGTTTGGATAACGCTACCAAGAGGACAGCTACAATTCAGCTAGTTGGGGAAAGTGGAATGTAAGCAAGACTTGACCTTTGCATTTCTACCCTGCCAGGCTTTTACAGTAGCTTGCATCTTCTCAGTGTTACACTCCCCGGGACTCCTGAAGATAAGGCTCTTCCAAATCACAGGAGAGAACAATTCATCACTGAGCACATGACAGCACAAGAGTCCTAGCTAAAATAAATGTGATTGAATAGCATGCTGAAGAAAAATGTGATGCTTTTTCTGAAATTAAACTCCTAACTCAGCTTGGGAGCTTCAGGATCCTCCTATGTTTTCTGAAATCTCTTCAAGTTAAAGTGGAAATTTGAGTAGACACTTCTGTCTTATGCAAAATGTTCTCTTTTTGTTTGTTAGTTGGTTTGGTTTTTTTGGTCCATGTAAGATACTTGAAATGAGAACATAGCACTTTCTTCCTGCATTAGTCCTGCTCCTATGGAGCTAAACTTTTATCAGCTGATAAACAGCTGATATTTTCCCAATCCGACCATAACCTGTGTGCACAGCTGTGGCACCAGCAGCCCCAGATGAAAGCATCTGTCTTTAAGGGAATATTGGGCAGTTAAACGCAGGAAGTTAAACATCTCATTAAGAACAAAGTAGTCTTGTTTATGCCCCTGATTTTTTTTTTTTTTTTTGGTAGATACATGGTATAACTCTACTATGTGATGGAGCTGGGGAGTATTGCTGGAGTATTTCAATCATACTGGATGTGCCTGAAGTTGTGTGGGAAGACTGTGCTGAACCATGGAAGAAACTTCATTGATTCCATGGGATACCCAGTACTTCTCACCCTGCTTCTAAATTCAGTCCCAAAACCACATAATTTTGCACCAGATGTCACCATGGTTTATCTATCACTGTGCCAGATGCAAGATATTTGTGAATTGGGGTGATAGTGTTGGTGTGGCAGAGCAGTTGAGAGAAAGTTCTCAGTCAGACATGAGAAGAATCATCCACAGTGATTATGTGGATGATTATGATTAGATTTATTGCTAATACAGTATCTAAACTTTGCCAGTGAGGTATCTGAATCACAACATCTATTGCAATGTGGTGCCTGATGCTGGGACAGCTGGTTGCCCTTAATGAAGCGGGTTTCCATGGCCTTGAGGACTGATCTGTAAGGGTCATTCTTGTTCTGCTTCTGGCTTGCAGTCCAAAGTCAGGCAGATTTTTGTTTCACTTTCATCACCAGAGGAATTGCAGCCACTATCTGCTACAAGGAAAGTGAGTTGAGAAACTCCAGTAAACAGTGTCTAATGTAGGCAGTTAGTAACATGATGTACAATTGTCTAACCTTTGCTTCTTTAATCAAAAATCACTGAAATGAAGGGGAAAGCCTATCGACTATTCAATAATATGTTATTATTGCACCACAAACAAGATAATGAGGAAGCATTGATCCTGTTGGAGCAGCACGTAGCATGCTGACCTACTGACCTCCAGAAAGCAGTGTTTTCCAAAGGGGGCTTTGGGGAAGTGAGGACATGGTTCTGAGACCTAGTGAAAGGTCTGGCATCAAGTTCCACTGTGTGAAAGTATTACCAATTATTGAAGAGGAAACTGGACCACAGAGCAGGATAAACTTTGGTCCTGTGTTGTTTTGATACACATAAGTGGCATTCCTAGGGAGAAATCATATTCTTCATATGGAGAAGCATATTGGAGCCCCAGGCCAGCAGCTGGCTGTGGTGCAGGATATGAACTGCATTTACCTGTGTTGAATAGGGAAATATACCTATTGTCAAGAATTCTTAGTGATACATGAGCTGTGTAATTTAATTATCTGAGAATTGTTTTCTTCTGTGACAGGCCTGAAAGCATTTCTTCCTTATTCTTTATAATTTTTAGTTCAAGTTATTTGTGTTTGTTTTAGGGCAGAGGGGTACCTGGCCTTTTGTAGTCTCTAGTCCACCAGGATCTGTGGTTTCTTTTCCACTTATCCTCACTAAAGGATTGTTTCAGCCCTCCACCACACTTTCCCCTCTGAGCTCTGATTTTTTGCCTGCCTCAAAGCACTTCCACATTGAAAAGCCCATCCATTCACCCTAAGCCTGACATACTGCTGATCCCTGGTTGTGCTGTTTGTATCCCTTCAGAAGGTAGAGCTCCTTTCCCTCAAATCCCCAAATTATCCTTTTTTATACTCTTTCTGTCTGAGTTCCACAGGTGCTTTTGCTTCCACAAACTCCCATGGCCACAACCCCAGTCTTATCCTTTGCTGTTTGATACATCTCCTAGAGCTGGAAGATGGAAGGGTTGTCTGGTATTAGGACATCTCTGCTCTTTTACTGATTCCTGTGGTATCATTTATTCACAGATTTCGTCAAGCTGCTTCCTCTTTCTGCTTGAGTCTTACAAAGATGGTGAGGTTTTACAGAGCAGGCATACAATTTGTGAGTGCTATGGCTGCTTCCCTGCCAGTAAACATCATTAAACCTTTTACATTAACTGATCTCTGCCCTAAAACCCTTTTCCCACCGCCCTCACAGGAGGGCTATTTAGGACTGCACATTTTGGGCAGCTGGAAGCTTTTTTCTGACGTCTGGCCTAACTGAACACGCATCTCCTCGGTTTCCTGCTG
Organism: Aphelocoma coerulescens; assembly: GCF_041296385.1. Lineage (NCBI taxonomy): Eukaryota > Metazoa > Chordata > Aves > Passeriformes > Corvidae > Aphelocoma > Aphelocoma coerulescens. The sequence continues at coordinate 7,750,560 of NC_091025.1, read as the reverse complement.
CCTGTCTTAAGTTTCTGTATCTCTCCTGCCTCCATGGCAACATTTTCAGGCTGTCATGGAAGCATTGCTTTGCTCTCATTTTGCTCAGCTAACCATGACAGGCTCTTTGAATGTCTGGTTTTCTGTTCCCCTGGCCAACCCTTTGCTGCATTCACTGTGGTCAGAGGTCTCTTTTCTGTCAATGTACAATGAGCAGCACGCACACCACTCCAGGCAGATCTCGCTAGAGATTGTTATTAAAATGATCTATTGAGGAATAACTTTTCTGGTATATAATTTGATTTTATTTATCTTTCTTGTGGCTAGTAACACTCCAGTGGCTGTCTAGGCTAGCCAGTGTACAGAAAATAATGAGTTTCCCCAACAAAGCCTTTCCAAATTGCTGCAAAAATCCTGATCAATTCTTGGCATTTAGTATTTTTTTAATCAAACCTGGAATGTGTGCTTTCAGTAGTCAGCAGAAAAGCGAAATCTTTCCAAGCTTTACCCATTTCACCTTCCTCCAAAACACTGAGGCACAATCCCGGCTTTTTTAAGTATGAGAGAACAGGGAGAAATGCCCCTTAGGTAAGTGAGCACTGCACCTATAAGGGCATGGTAATGCCTGGAGGGCTTTGAGGGGGATAGTTTCTTGTGGACTAGGCTGTCCCCACTCTGTAGACACCCTGTGAATATTTCTGCAGCTCAGTTCCCCTTCCCAGAAGAGTGATGTGCAGTATGTGTGAGAAGACTGCAAGATAATTTGATACTGTGATAATGTCAGCACACAGGGAAGTGGAGACTTACCCTAAAGCATTAATTAAATGTTTTGATGAAATGCTTGCAAAATACTTCACGACGCTTCTTTAGATGGAAATTGCTGTAGGAATGTACAGCATTGTTAGAAAATGATTTCAGGTGATTGTATCTGCATCCTGTAGCAGTTGAAGTTCTCGCTACAGAAGCAGGGCTTGAATGACAGCCAAGGCAGTAAAATCAGGATTATAGATACAAATTGCTGCAGACACATACAGACAGAGACGACTGAGATTCTTTCAGGACAGAAGACTCTCAATACTTTTTTTCAGCATTATGCAATCTATTCAATACCTTCTTTTTCTAGATAGATCTGATTTGGAGTATTCCCTGCGGTCTAATTGGCATGAGTGCCCTCAGTGCTGAAATTAATTTTGTCCTAGTAGGGTGAACGTTTATCTCGTACTTGTCCAGCCAATGCAGCATTACAGGTTAAAACTCAAGTAATTTCTGTTGCTGTTAAATAACAGACACTGCAGAAAGATAGATAAAATGGTCTCTTTTTGATAATCCTGTTTTCCATGTAAATCCAAAGTAGGAAGGAGATTGTCTTAGATGAGAGCAAATTGGGAAGAGCTCTCAGGCTGTCTGATCTCTCTTGTCTGCTTTGCAAAAAAAGAATCAGATTAATGAACGTAATCAGATTAAGGCTGAAGAGGGGAACATATCTGGGGGGCATCAGAACTCCGCTGATACCAACAAACTATATGGAAAATCAACGTTACGGGCCTAACATTGCTCTTTAATTTAATTTAATGGCAGCAGATAATGGGTTTCAAAGAAGTCCTGAGTACTGGCAAGAGGAGCCTGGACTTCCAGAGGGCAGAAAGACTTGAGGGAGCTGGGAAGTGGCTCTAAGACCCTGAGTTTGGGTGAATGTTGCTTGGGGCAATGATGACTTGCAGAGTCGTTTTGCACACTGGCTCACAGCCAAGCAGTGTGGGCCCTCTTTGGGTACAGGATTTGGTGCAGTTAAATCTACCTAAAACCATCTCTGCTCTCAGTCTGCTGTGTTTTGTACAGAAAAACAATGCTGAAAAAAAAGGAGGATATACCTAGAATAGGCAGAGGCAGAGATGGCCAGGATTCGGAAATACAAGAATGAGAATGACAAAAAGGAGACATATCTGAAAAATGAGGGGAAACATGGTAAAAACAGAGTTAGAAAGAGGGCATAGAAGGGGAAATGATTTATGGAGCAATATTAGATCCTTAATGTTGATTTTTCCACTGCCTCCAGCAAACTGAGAGCAAGATGCACCATGCCAGTGCAGCAATGTACTGCTGGGTCCTGAAGTGGCAGCACCCCACGTGCTTGTCTCTGTAGAAGAGGCATTTTAAGCTTTCTAAGAGAAAGTAAGAAAGGAATGGAAGTGTGAACATGAGGGAGAAAGGGAGAAGGTCAAGAACTTGAGGAGAAAGGGCCCTTGTTATGGTTTTTCTTCAGATCCATTTTCTATTTCTTCAGTGCCAACTGTATTTTTCAACAAATAAAACAGAATTGGATGTTTAAATTCTGGTGGTTGTTGCAGACTCCCAGCCTGTGCTGGCATCGAGGCCAACAGTGAGTTTCTGCTTTCCAGCATGAAGTATATCTCTCTCTAAAAATGCCCAGTTTCTTTCTTGCTTCATTTATTACCTTGTTTGAAGTTCTCAGAGACAGTTTTCTGGGGCAGCAATGTTCTGTTTGATGCAAGGTCTTCAAGACCAAAAAAGGAAAGAGGAATGGAAGAAATAAGAAATCTAAGACCTGAAATGGGTGCTGCCTAGTTTTCTAAATTTTTGCTAATGTCTGGCTGATTTGTCTAAGAATTGACAAGTTCTAATTGAGGTTTTGTCCCTGCTTGGGATATTTATAAATTCTACTCCCATGTGTCCTTTGTGGATCTTTTAAGCTATGAATGCATATTGCAGATGTGGCCTTTCAGCTGGGGCGTGTAAGGTCTCTACTCATCACTGCTTTTCTTGAATTTTTTTGGCATTCAATTGTCTTGGAAACATCTCTGGCTCTGTAAAATGTGGCTCACATCAGTTGTTGGGATCAAACACTGATGCACAAGCAGATCCATATGACAAAGTTGTTTTAATATCTGTTTTCATATACGGCAAAGCTAAAATTAAAGGGGCAGATGGGGGGGTGTCTGTCTTCTTTCCTGTGTCTCCCATAATCCACTGAACAGGGGTTTAGCATATCTCAAAGCAGTATTTCCTTTTGGCAAGGGTGAGGCAATTAAATATGAACAAAAAACCCTGAGGGGAGCTAATGGGTCATCACCCCTGGTTGCCATGGAAGAATGGGAAGGTGACGATGTGAGATATAGAAAGGTCTGCTGTTAGTGGTAGGTGGTACAGGTCATCTCGCAGAGTCTGCACACTCCCAGGGGTTTGAATTGCACAGGAGCAGGTGACTCCAGCTGGTTCCCAGGTGACGCAAGAGGTGCAAATCCAGGCAGATCCCTTGTCAGCCACTGAAAAGTTGTGTGCGTGCGTGTGAAATTTCTAGGCTTAATCTGCATTACAGTGTGTGTGTGCATGCGTGTAAGCTTTCTGCAGAGCTCTAGAGCATGTGTGTCATGTGGGGCGAGGCCAGAAAAGCAGATGTCCTGACCATGCCCCTCCTACCCGGGGATTAGAGATGCTCAGGGGACAGCAGAGAGAAGCTGGGACACACCTCCCTGATTCACTGCCAGAGACAGCAGCAGCTTCTGCAGGTTCAGTAGGCCTCTGCTCCTTGGTCAAATAAAACCCTGCAGCTCCATTTCTAGCAACCATCCCCTATTTTTAGTTAACCAGAGAGGAGGAGGATGGCCTATGCTGAGGAAGACAGGTAAGGTGCTGTGAAATAGGGGATGCACAGTCATCCAAGCTGGATGGGGCTAACAAAATTACATTGCTTTTCCTCACCTTGTTTTCCTCTTCTTTCTACTGGGTACTCAATAAATGTCAGACGAAGGCTGCTCAGAAGTAAACATCTTATTATTGGAGAGGAATCTGGCCATCTGCCTGTGCAGGTGCTGGTATTATGAAATATGACAGCGAGTAGGTGACCTTGGGAGAGGTTATGGGCCAGAAGAGGCAAATGCCTCCTGTGGAGAGGCATAGACTGCGAATACGTATGGCCGTGTGCCCCCAAACATAATGCTTTAGCTGTTTATTCGGATGTGTCTGCTTTTTAACATGGATTTGCTTTCAGCCAACCTAGAAGCACAATAAGGGTGGTTTTTTTCATGCCATAAAAGATCTGTCACAGGTGACAGTCCTGTGTTTTGCAACAGATGCGTTTCTCCAGTGGATGACAGCAATCACAATAAAAGGGATTGTGTTTTCAGCTGATCCTGTGATTTAATCCAAAGCGATGATACCGAGAACTATTATTAGGTGTGCATTGTTAGAGCAGCTAGAGGGGCCTTTGTGCTACATATATTAATTCCAGCTGTCAAAAAGCTTGCAGAGGCCTTGTGCTTATGCAGTTCCAGGCCGAACACTCTGTTTGGTGACCCACAGGTCAAACTCCCCCTGTGCTCCTGCTGAGCAGGTATCTCCCTTGCATTCAGAAATTATCAGTGCTTGCCAGTCCCTTTGATGTCAGCCAGAAGGTTTCTGAAAGCTGAATACTGCAAGAAGATTAATTTTGGCATCGCTGTGCTCTCAGCACTGGGGACAGCTCTGATGTGCCCAAAGCCTTTGGGACAGACAGGGCTCTGCCAGGTCCCTCTGCACTTGCTGGAGCTCCTTTCAGACAAGGAAACATATGCAGCACCAGAGATTTACTTCTTTGGTTAAGAAGTATTTTAATATCTTCTGTTTAAAAGGAGAAAAATTCACTGTAACGTGGCACAGCTCAGTCAGTCCTGATGTCTTCTGCAGACGTTGAATGGGATCCATCCCACATTCCTAAAATTTGTGAGGATATAGGAATAATATGCATTCTTTAATGTTATTTTGCAAGGGTTTATGCACCTTTTAAAAAAATACTGAAACCAGGAGTATTATGGTCACGAGGAAGAGCAGATCCTGGTGACCTTGTTCTTTTCTTATGCCTTCCACAGGTATGTCAAAAGCTTGGGTATTACATATAAATTCTCTTGGTTCCATTTAATTTCTAAACAAGGATTACAGTTATTCAACAGAGAAATTGGGGGGAATTGTTCACTGATGTATGTAAAGCACTTTTAAAGCTTTTGTCTGGGAGCAAGTGATAACGTAGTCAAGTGTAGTCTTTATTAATGTCACTTTCACAGCTCCTGCTTATTTCAGGAGCTCATGATACACTTAGAAAATTCAGTATGTGATGGTAAATAAACTCTCTCATTTCCAAACTTTTCCTTTGAAAAGTACTTCAGCTAAGTATGATTCTTCATTTTAATCCATATGCGTGGAAGTTATTTCTTCCCATTGGATTGCAAGTTTATGACATTTTTGGGTATTTTTGATGTCACAGTTTGTAACTAGGACCATAACTTTGATGTATCATACACTGGATAGGACTTACAGTAGTACGTAGACAGCTAAGAGATGAAAAGCTCACAGAAAACATCTGTGCAGTAACTACTGAGCCTGTCAGTATAAAGAAAGAAAAAGCATAGAATTGAGAACCTTTGTTTCAATATCTGGTGCTTTAGCTGGAGGAACCAGTTGTACACAGACAATCCTCTTAGGCCTGAGACCTCCTGGAGTGAGGAGCTCCACTGTGAAAGCTTTTCTCTCTGTCCTCTAAGGCTGCAGAGAGCAGCATCACAGCATTACTAAGGTTTACACCTCTCAAAACAAGAGACTTGATAAAAAACAACCAAAAGAAACATTCCCGGACAGACAGTGACTGCTTATCACCATCTCCAGTCAATTTTACATCACCTGCAGCCTCACAGTATCTGATTTTCTCACCTCTCAATAATCAGGTCAACTTTTCATATAGAGAACCCCGCTGCCCCTGCCTGTGTTCAGGTTAACTCCAGGACCCCTACCATGTACAACCATTAATTCTACTCATCAATGGTAACGATTGAGTTGCTACCAAGAACTGCTGTTAGTACCCCTGCTTTTGAGGACAGTTTCAATCAACCTTGATATTGACTTTCAGAAAGTATCTGCATTGTCCTATTGGAAACAGGATTATAGGATTATTTTGCTATTGATTGTGTTTCAAAACTGTGATTAAGGCATCTGAATACTGGGCTAAGAGGTTAAAAGTTGAACTCTTCTCCCTTCCCATGAGGACGATACACAACAGGCACTGTAATGCCAACTTCTATCCCACCTTCAGGCAATGGGGCTCCCTGCTGGATAAGACTTTTTTTAAACAAGGTATTTGCCAAGTCCCCCTCTTGAATCAGGCAGCATAAGCTCCAGAGCCCAGATTCCTGGTTTTCACTTGTTTTGATGGAGTCTGATGTCACTGGGCCTCTTGGCTAGGTCTAGGCTGCAGGTGTGATCCCATGCCCACTCTGTGGGAGAGAAGAGGCTGAGTAAGATCTCCATGTTTACCCTTCTGTATTGAAGGAACAAGGTATCGAGGAGGGTGTTTGACATGTGGTACCAGCGTAGAAGGAAGCAGTGGGAGCTGGTGGCACCCAACACTTAGAGAGATTGGCCTCTCCATCTCTGTAGATGATGCTTGACCCATGTCTCAGAAGTTTACCTACTGCAGATGACAGTGTCTACTCCTTCACCAGCACAGCATTCCAGCCGTGTTGTTCAGGTGCCTTTAGAGCTCCATGCGCTTGGATTTCCCCGTCACAGGCTGGACATCCCTGGGCACACTCATATTGCAATTTCTCAGTCTAACTGTGCTTTTGCCTTTCTTCAGTAACTCAGGAGAGACCAGAGCCCATCAGAAGCAGGAGTGGTTATGCCTTGTGACATTTCTGTGATCTAGGTATCATTAGCCATTCTTCATCTACAGAATGAAACCGGCCAAGGGGATTCAAATTATTTCCCTGTAGTCAGGGGTAAAATACATGAGATTAAAAGCGATACATCTTCAATAATAGCAGTGACGCTTCTATTATTATAGTCGTAATGAAATTTCTTTTTCTCTGCACCTTTTCAGGACTTTTATCCTTTGAAGCTTGTTCTTTGAATGGGCTGATAGTCTCACTGACTTGTTCTCCTCCTGCAGAAATAGCTACGAAGTGTATAAGGAAACGGCAGATTGGTTGCGTGCCCGTACTGCCCAGCGGCCCAGGATCGCCATCATCTGCGGGTCTGGGCTGGGAGGTCTGGCTGATGTGCTGGATAACAAGACAGTCTTCCTGTATGAGGACATCCCTCACTTCCCACGGAGCACAGGTGAGCACAACCCAGGGCATCAGCGCCCCACCCACTGGCAGCCTGCAGCAGAACCTTACGCAGAGATCACTCAAGTCAACTCAAGTCTGTAAACCAGTCCCTCACTGGTGAAATGTTTGTTCACAGTAAAAAACCATAAACACAGCACAGAAATATGTATTTATTTATTTGATTTCCAGCTCCTGTTTTTGCAGTGCTTGGCCCTGCTGTAAAGCAAAGTCATCAACTAACAGATCCCTCTAAAGTCAAAGTCCTTGAGACCTGTTACTAAAGTGACACTCTATTAATTTCCAGTGGCAGGGCATGTTGGCAGATTGGTGTTTGGGGAGCTGAATGGACAGCCCTGCGTGTGCATGCAGGGACGTTTCCACTCTTACGAAGGCTACTCTTTCAGCACGGTGAGTTCTCCTTAAGGAAAACACTCACATAGGGGAGATGTGTTGTAAAAGCTGCAGAAGTGACTGCTTGCCCTGCTATCTAGCTGCAGGATGTTAGCTTTTGCAATGAACTTACATTGCTCTTGAAAGGAGTCCTAGATTTCAGATTTGTCCCCAAAAAATAAAACTGGGAGTTCAAACCGAGAGGTGGTTGGCTTCTGTTGGATGAAGGTGATGCTCTACAGCCACACAAACTGGCTGACCCTGCTACACTTGCAGGGGGAAATAGTTTATCATATAAGGCAGACTAATTTACATGCTTAAATTAGTCAGTTTAATCATGATTTAAATCTGCAACCAGAAAACTTTGATAAGAATAATCTATTTTAATCTTCTTTTGCATTTGTATAGTTTACATCTTTTTTTTTTTTTTTTTTTTTTCCCTAGAAAAGGCTCCCAGGCTACTGCAAGCTGCTATAACCTCCCAGCTAACATACTGGAATGTGTGGATATTTGCATTTATGTTACCTACCATGCACATATGTACATTTCTGTTAGGAAACACCAATAATATTTATTTATTGGCTCTTTTTTTATTTGCATAGCTTTGAGATTTTCCTTTTTTGCATTAAGGTTGTTTGCATTTGGATAGAAACTAACTTTTGGCACCACTCAACTTCTTGTAGAAAAACAACTATCTTAAAATCACTTGATACAAAACTAGCTTTATCAAGATGTGTTTGTCTATTAAAATTAACTCATTTCTTGAAGAAGGGGTGTCTATAGTTAGGAATTTTTTTGTTCATGGTAGCATTTGATTGATAGCAGGTATCATCCAAATTCCTTCGTGACTCCTCAAAATCAAACTTAAATTTTTTTTCCAGCTCCCAATTGTTCCTTGTCTTTGGATTACTCTCCAAGTCCATGTGCATAAGTAGTTACTTCAATCAGCACAGTGGTTTGATCTCTGCAAGACCTTGGCAGTGAGCAAAAACTATCTGCATGTTCTTTCTGTACCACCTTTATTTGACCTCAGTGGAACTGTAGGAAGTGTGGGCTTGGATTTTAATGGTATTCATTGCAAGATTATGTTTTAATTTGTTTAAAAAGTGCTAACATTCTATTTAAATTAGAGAAATGTTTAAAATTGAAGAAGGCTGTTTTGTCTCCATATATAAGACTCTTCTTATTCACAAATTGTGATATTAGAAATGTAGTAGCAGTAGCTGTCTACTGATTGTGATACTCATGGCACATATGGTTCTTGCAGGTCACATTTCCCATCAGGGTCTTCTTTCTCCTGGGGGTGGAGATCTTGATTGTCACAAATGCTGCTGGAGGACTGAATCCCCACTTTCAAGTGGGGGACATCATGTTCATAAGAGATCACATCAGCTTGTTTGGCTTGGGAGGGCAGAATCCCCTGCGCGGACCAAACGATGAGAGGTAAGAAGGCACCAACTCCAATGTTACCAATTAATCCTTTCTTCCTCCAGCCGTGGGCTGGGACTGCCAGTTGTGCCTACTGACAAATATTTACTGAGGTAGAGTTTGGCTCCAGGTATCCACAAGGGAAGAGTTACAGCAGTAGCTGTGTGTGCTGTGCCACCTGCCCTGCCTTCCCTTGGCTGTTGCTTACTCTTACAAGCCTACAAGGAGTTTACACACAAATCCCCAGAAGGTTTTGTTTTGTACAAGTAGGCTTCTGATCCTTCTCCTGACATGACCAGCTGTACCATCTGCTAAAGACACCCACTGCTCCTCCTCTTGTCAGTCCCTCTCTCTGCTGGTTCCTCTTAATTGAGCAATCAGTGAACTGTGCTGTCTCCAGCCTGGGTTTATCAACAGCCATTTCTGGTGTGATGGAATGGGTACAGCAGAGGCCAGGCAGTAAGTGGAGGGCAGAACAAAGATGAAACCTCTAAATTTCCTGATGACCACTGTTGTATCCAGGTCATGAAACTGGGGTGCCCTTGTATTCACTGAAGGCATTGCTCTGATGAGAGGTGGTTGTCTTGGCAGCTTCTTCAGAGGCCTTGAGATCTACAAGAGTGACCTGCTGCTGGCTGAGCTGGGAAGTCAGGTTTCCTGTCCTGGCTGTGTAGCAGAATCTTTACCTTATGGACAGTGCAGAGAGGGGCTTCTAACATATCCTCACCCTTGAACTGCAGTTGCCACCAGATTTGGATTTGCTTTGAGCAGGATGCTGGACTAGAGGACCTCGAGGTCCCTTCCAAAATGAATTTATGATCCTAAAATCCTTCCAAGACACCATCAGACTATAAGGTGGAAGGCAACCAGCATGGGCAAGGTCATAGCACTGAGAAGGGAAATGCCAGATGAACCAGTGTTCACAAAATAAAGCCCTTTGGCTCTCAAATGGGGCTAAAAAGAGTGTTAGGACACATCCAGTGGAGATGCAGGCTGAGCAAAGGGAAGCACATCAAATGTAAGGAAAGTCAGCACGGAAGCAGTAAAGATCCAGTGCTGTCACAAGCCTTATTCCAGGAAAGAAAGGGGCTGGATTGTCATAAGGAGAAAACAGTAGTAAGAATTGTTTCCTAAACAAGCTGGCAGGAAAGAAATCAGGTGAAAGCCAGATGTGTGAAGCCAGAGGACAGGCAAGGGTGGTGGGGAAGAGGGTGGTAGTTGCTGAGTGAAGAGTGAGTTCAGATAATAGATGGTTAAATCCGTTGTTGATTTGGTACCTTCATCTTGAAAAATGGACATGTTTGCAGGGCAGGCATCTGGATTGTCCTCGGGTCTCTCAGAGAAAGCTCTGCTGAGAGCAAGGTGGCCTGCCTGGTTTTCAGTTAGTTAGTTCCTTCCTGATGTGACAGCAGACCTGGCTCTTGCTTCTGAAGGAATCTGAAAGGTGGAGGCAGCTGCCTCAGGAGAAATAATCGCTGTGCTGCAATTCCATGGCAAGAGGACAGTACCCATTTGAAGTGGAATACCTTTACATTTTTGTAGGTATTGCCGTGGGCTGGAGGAAAGAGTGGTGAAAAGCAGAGAAGCCACATGGAGTGTTTAAAGCTCTCTGGACTTGTATAATTGCTCTGGAGCAGGAGGAGAAACTCCAATCAAACAACTGCATCTGGACAACGTTCAAAGGCAGCATAGCTGCCTCATTGCCTCCCAAAAGCAGCTTCTTGGTGAAGACTGCAGTGCTCTGGGAGGTGACTTTTGTACTGCTGACCAAGGCATCAAAATGGGCAAAAGGTCTTTATGAATCAAGTTTCAAAGTATTGCAGCGATTTAGCTGAGCAAACTTGTAAAATCCTGTCCAGCTGAGCTACCAGGAAAGATTTATCTAAGCACAACAGAGCAAAACTAGAGGCAATGAAGTGATGTGGAAATAATATTTTTTTAATAAATTAGAGATTGGGCTTCTGCATTGCTGGCCGTTCTTCAGAAAAGGGAAGCAGTTTTCATGGTGATGAATACTGATTACCTTAGGCCAGAAGGGAAAGTTTGTTTTTATTTATATAATATTTAGTGTTTATAAAAACAAAATAAGCCACCTACTGCCCTAAGCATTCAGCTGGAAGAACACGTAAACAAGCAGAAGCTTTAATAGCATAAATGAGGGACCTAGTCCACTCCTACTGAACCATGTTGGTGAACATGTCTGGGAGTTTATTTTCCAGGTTTTCTCAGTGGCAGCATAACAACTCTTGCCATCTACCTCTGCCCTCCTTGAGTCAAGAGCAGGCTTTACTCCATCAGGAGCAGGACTGAGCTGCTATTTTGAGAGCTAGAGCAAGAGACCCAGTCTTGAAGCAGAAGATGAAAGCTACCTAAAATACGGCCCTGGAGCTCCAAGATGTTAAGTAGCTGCCTGCTGTGATGGGCCTTAAATGTAGGGACTGATGCTCCATCAGGCCCTGCTCAAACCCCTGCCCAGGGACAGTCTGTGGGACTCTGCCTCAGGGAGCTCAAAGAGCAGCATATGTCTGGTGGGGAATGTTTAGAAGTCATCACAGGCAGTTACTGGGGAGAGAGAGAACTGGCCATCATCACTCCCTAGAGACAGGAGCCCTTGAAAGACCATTCCAGAAGGGTGTCTGCAGTAGGGAAGCAGTGCAAGACCTTCCAACAGCCATAACCTCTGTGTGCTGACAGTCTTGGTGATTAGATCTAGCAGGAATGTCATGCTCAGGGAGAGGTAGGTGCCCCTCTCAGGCACCTTGACCTACAGTCAAGGTCAGGGGGGACAGGACTCTGAGCAACCTGATCTAGCTGAAGATGTCCCTGCTCATTGCATGGGTTTTGATGAGATGGCCTTTGAAGGTCCCTTCCAACACAAATTATTCTATGATTGATGGCAGAATTATCTGATGATAAGGGCAGAATGAGAGAGATTGCATCCATGGCAGGTCTGCCCTTAACATTTCCCTTTTCTCCAAAGAATGAGCATCCTTGGACTCTGAAGGAGGGAGCAGTAGCAGTATCACATGGCTGTGTCCTTTACTGCCTTTCAGGTTTGGAGTGAGGTTTCCCTGCATGTCAGATGCTTATGAACAAGATCTGCTCAGCCTGGCAGTGGAGAGTGCACAGGAGCTGGGGTTCCTGAGCTTCACCAGGGAAGGAGTGTACTGCCTGCTGGCTGGGCCCTGCTACGAGACCATCGCCGAGTGCCGCCTGCTGCAGGCACTGGGAGCTGATGCTGTGGGTGAGCTGCCAGGCTGGGCTGCCAGGGTTCTCTGGGCACATGGATTGAACAGTTAATTCTGCTCAAGGCTGACTTGCTTCAGTCTTTGACTCTCTAAGTCTCCTGGGGCTGGAGAAATGAGCTTTGTGTATTTCTGCTTCATTCTGCAGTGGCTTAGTGCAGCTCCTGGGATGGATCTGCACAAAGTCCCTGTGCTTACAGCTGCGCAGGACAAAGATCCCAGCACAACTTTGTGTTTATTTCCCAAACACAAAGTCTCTCATGCTTAGATGGCTCCACATCAGCAGGACTGAGTGGGGCTCAATAAAAACGAAGTCTTTGTCTAGTATTTTTCTTCTAATTCTGACACTGTAAAGATTTTCACTGTGCTATCTCTCTACAAACCAGCCCTCCTTATGAGTCTTGTTTAGGGATGCTAATCATGGATACCTTCCCAACTGTGTACAAGAAAAGTAAGTGCCATGATCCATATTATTCCTCCAGTATGATTCCTCCCGTGAACCCTGGCTCATGGAAGTCTGTTCATTAATACCTGCAGTTTCATTATGTGTGAGGAAAGGAGCTCAGCTCCCCCCAAAGCCATTTTTATTTGCAATAGCTCTTTTAGCCAAGGAAGAGAAGAGCCAAATGACACAGCACATCAGTACTTCCTTAGCAAGTCTGCAAGCAGTCTGACACATCTTGAGGAGGGAGCTGTGGCACAATGATCAAATGCAGGAGGTTTATTGTGCTGAGCAGAGTTGTAAATGTAGTGCTGCAGCTATTTGAGCCTTGTACATATCACAGCCTTTAACTATTACGGAGTTCAGACACAGAGCTGAGGGGAATGAGACAAGGGCATGTGCTTGGAGGTAGGATCATGGTTTGCAGCCCTAGAGAGATCTTGTTTTGGTGTAAATCCTGACTCATTCTGGTCTTTTCCTCTCTTACTGTAGGCATGAGCACTGTCCCAGAGGTAATTGTAGCCAGGCATTGCGGCCTCCGAGTCCTTGGGATCTCCCTCATCACCAACAAAGTGGTGATGAGCTACAGCAGCCAAGAGAAAGCCAACCACGAGGAAGTGCTGCACATCTCAGTGGTCCGAGCTGAAGCCCTGCAGAAACTGGTCACGCACCTCCTGGGGAAGCTGGGGGAAAGCACAAACTCTCCATGACCTCCAGCCATTTATCCTTCATATCATAAAGTGTGTGAACACTACCAAGTGTTGGGGAGAGCTGTTGGTGGGACTGTCCCCTTCTCTCCCAATTTTAAATAGACCTTTTGATCTTTGTGCTTTGTCTGATCTGGTGCAGAGGTTTGCTTTGAATTTTGCCAGAATGATCCCCTTGTTAGTAGCCAGTGACCAAAACAGCTGACTGGCACTTAAACACTGGCACATTCCCAAACCCCAGCATCAGCAGAGGCCCTGGTACTGTGACCTCCAGCTGTCTCTCTTGGGGCACCATCCTGCCCCAAGTCTCTGCTCCCCCACTGCACATGAGCCAGGTCAAGAGTTGGTCATGGGGCTTGGTGCCTGCTGGGCCTGCTTTGTGGGGCCTGGTCTGAAGCCAGTGGAAGCCCACAAAAAGACTGAGTTTTAGATACATGAAACGGACCAGGCTAAAGATGAGATCTGTCTGGAACAAGCAGTGGTGCAGAGCAGGTGAATTGCAATTGGCTCTACAGCTTGGAAAACCACTGCATTCCCCTGGGGTTGTGTGACCTTCCCCTCCCAGGTCTCCCAGAAAGCCCTCTCTTTGCTCATCCTTGGCTCCTCATGACCAGCTGCAGAGCTCAGTAGCTGTTTGCTACAATGCAGCACATCTCCAGCACCTCTCACACCTCTCCATTCTGTTTCACTGCCCAATTTAGCAGGGCATGAAAATTCAGCTCAGTAAAAGGCATGACTTATCTGTGTACCATGTAAACGTTGCCAAGCTGGAAACAGAATCCAGGTCCATCTCTGCCTAGTTTTGATCAGTTTCTGGATGTCTTGGAGATCAGTGGCTTCAGCACTGCAGACTGATTTCCTGTTGGTACCCAAAGACAGAGAGATCAGTTTGATCCCATGTTTCACATGATCTTTGCTGCTATCCCTGCAGCAGATGTTGGAGCACCAATGGTTTGTGGATTTTAGCAATGTGAAATTACAGTGGAAATATTTTGAAACAGGTATTATATTTTTATGGGACTTTCTTGGTCCTCTTACATAAAGAAATTGAGCAGTGAGTAAAGGACAAACAGGAGAGGTTCTCCCTTACCAGTGTGCTGATGGTCTGTCAAGGAAGGGGGAACAGTCACCAGAACGGTGCATTATTCATTGTTCCTCAAAGGTCAAGCTGAGCTGTGGATGCAGCTGGATGGGAAACAGTGACTGTAATTATTAGATAACCTTTTTCCCTTCATTTATCTTGTAGTTCTCTATAAAGCCCATCACTGTCACAGCTAAATGTTTTTAGTTGACTCAGTGGTCTGAACTGAAGACACCCAGCCAGTCATGGAGAGGTCCCAACCTGCCTTCCTAAATTTAGCTGACCAGTTGTTTACCATTGATGCTCGCCCTCTGTCACAGCCTTCAGCCTTCCATGACATTTCTTCCATTTTTTTACGGATGGGTATTTGCTTGAAGCCTTTCATGCTGCAATTACTGGTGTCAACTGTAGTATCCATGGTGCAGATGTTGCCACCAGGAGGAACAGTTGTGCTGTGAATGTTTTCCATTAAATGATAGCACTTTATCTATCTGAGGGAAATCTTGGGGCGGTGATAGCACTTCATCTATCTAAGGGAAATCTTGGGGTGGCCCCCTTGTCTCCTCCTGGGCAGTGTTACCTCTGGTCAGCCCTGAGAAATATCTGCCCAGCCTGGTCTGGAGGACCTGTGGAGAGGAATGATTCATTGCTTGTGCATTTGTGGCGGAGTCACTTGTTCAGCAGCTCCTGGCACTTGGAGGAGCCGTCAGAGACAGCAGCTCTTCCCATTTGGTGGGTCTAACTGTCAGGAGAGTCTCTGGAACCAGCTCTGGTGGTAATCTGCAAAGGGAAAGAGGCTCCAGCTCCATCTTCCACAATGCTTTACAGATCAAGCAGGAGTGAAGTGCTTGTTAAGAGGGGCAGCACAAGCAGGGAAATATGAAAAGTGGCAGATGTGCAGAGCAAGAAGGAACCACTTCTACCTGCTCCCTTTTCAGGCTTGTCCCAGTATGGGCTTGTTACAGGCCAGGGAGAGAGCAGATAATTTCCCCTGCCTAGAAAATGGTGCTTCACATTCATCTAATTAATACTTGGTAAATACAAAGTCTCTCAAGTGGGAGTGGAAGGCAGCTGTGCAGCTCGCTGTAGCTAGCAGCAGCCAGAGTAGCTAAGGCTGGGATTTCAGCAGACTCCATTAATTAATCAGAGTCAGGCTGGGCTCGTATGTGAAGGAAAGCATCCAAAAAACCTGCTGGTACTTCTCAGGCAGGGTTTGAGCTGATGAGGAGCTTGGCAGCAGCACCTGCTTTCGGCAGGCCAGGTCTGCTCCTCTCTCCAGCTGCACCAGAGGCAGATACCATGCTCTTGTGTCTGAATACAGCTGAAATGCCACTTAAAATTGAATCTGAAAATCACTATGCAGCTACATCTTCAGTAAATTACGTCTGTTTAAAAAAAAAAATTCTACATTGCATCTGAACCCTTAAGCAGTTTGGGGTTCTTCTTTCAGCTGCCCAGAGTCAGCTTGGATGGCCCAAACTCTGCATGAACATCCCGATTTTTGTCCCTGTCAATGATAAGAGGAAGCTGCCCTGGGCACTCTGGAAAGGATCTTATTCATTTGCAGACGAGAGGGGAAATACAAAAATTAACAGAGTGAGCTCATCTGGCTTTGGAGATACTTTTAATGCATTTTGAGTTTTTTTACTGCTGACTAATTTTAAAAGTCTGAAATACAGTGATGTAAGATGTGTGGGGAAGGAACTGTGAGGGAATAAAACCTGCTGTGATCCTGAAAACTGTGTTTTTGTTTGCTTGTGCCAATGCCATTGGTTAGAAAGGAAGGAGGTGCTTAACTGCTCCCCCTACATCCAAGCCTCAGGCTGGAGGAAGCAGGGAAGCCCCACAGCACCACATTCCTGGGGGATTAGAACTCAAAGCTCAGGATAAGCAGGACCAACATTTGCCCAGCACTTGGCACAGGTATTTCTTACTGATCCCACTAGGCTGACAAACTTATGGAAAAAATAGCAAGTACCAAAGTACCTCGACTAACCTGAGCAGGTGGAAGGTGCTGTGGGCTGTGGTGGTGCCAGTGCAGCAAGTCATCTGTGCTGGAGGCAGGACACGATTTCCTTGATGCTCTGCCTTTTGTTGAGTGCTTTATGTGATTTCTGGCAATATCCATGGCTGAAATAACAACCTCATCTTTCATCATTCCTGTACTCTGTGCCACTTACCTGCTTCTGAAGTCCAGGGCATTGTGGTCATAGGGATAAGCTGAAAGATGCATGGAAAGCTGAAACACCTGGCAAGTGGGAAAAGAGCCCCAAATTAAATTGTGATCATGGCTTTCTCAGTGCTGTGGTTGGTAGTGAGCCCAGGTGCTGCCTGGTTAGGGAAAGCCACCAGAAAGGGCTGTCCCATGTGGCTGTACCCGTGGCAAAGGGACACATGGAACACCTGTGCAGGGCAGAGCTGGCACAGCTCCTCCTTTACTTGCTCACAGCCATGGACTCTGAGCCAGTCTGCCCCATCCTCTGTGCCAGCTTTTTCCTTTTCCTTGCTTATCAGTCCAGAGAAAACTCTCCAGATCACAGGGTCCTGCTGTTTCCAGTCCCCTGGAGAAGACAGAGGTGTTACATTGATGCCTTCATGTGGGATGCACATAAAAGTGTGAGGCCAAGAGGAGAAACCTCTACCACAGCCCTTGGCAGGACCATATCAGGAGTGTTTAAGTAGAGATCTCTGCTGTTATCTGAGAAACAACCCTGTGACCCAAAAAATCTGATTGTGTGATTCATCCTGTTTCCTTTGCAAGCCTCGGTTTCCCACTTTTTTTTTTTACATGAGGTTTGCCTTTTGCATTCTTTCCTATATAAAAGTAAATCAGAAAGCTTTAAAAAAACCTGTGCTATCTATCTCAGCAGTGAGCATGTGCCTTGCCTTCAAGTTACCAAAATTCCCTTAGATGTTTCTCTTTATTGCAGTTGAAATAAGGGAATTCTGCTGTAGTGGTGTGTTGTTTGGGTTTTTTTCCAAAAGCTTTAGGTCTTCACTGCAAGGATTTCATTTGCAGGAAAGAACTCAGCTCTCCCCTGCTGTGCTGAATGTGCAGAGCAGGGGGGAGCAATGTGGGTCACAGCAGTGGGCTGATCTCAGTGTGTTGCTGAATTGAGTCCTGGCTCTGTAAGCAGCATGATGGTCTGTTATTTCCAAAATCTGATGGCATGTTCAGAGTGAATCATAGACTGTCCTGAGTCGGACCCACAAGGAACTTCAAGTCCAACTCCTGGCGCTGCAGAGGACATCCCAAGAATCCCATTATGTGCCTGAGAGTGTTGTTCAAATGCTTCCTAAACTCTATCAGGGTTGGTGCTGTGACTACTTCTCTGGGGAGCCTGTTCCAGTGCCCAACCACCCTCTGGGTGAAGAACGTTTCCCTGACACCCAGCCTAGGTGGTGGGGCAGGGGTGGAAGCTGGAGGGAACCATCCAGCCCTTTCTCCCACAGAAGGGACATCCGTGGTGCCTGGACACGCACGTGGGAGATGGCTTCAAACAGCAGCACAACCACCACTTGCTTTCCTTTCCTGAAGCTTCACAGCCCTCTCTAAAAGTCTTTCTCAATCTTAGCAAATCCCTTCCTGCAGCAACGAGCGCCTCTTGTCCCTCCAGCTGCTTCAGAGAGGCAGCTTGGGGAAGCATTTCCCCAGAGAAGGGAGGGAGTGCACCTGGAGCCCAAATATTGCTCCCAGGCCCCAACTTGGAGCAACCTTGGCTCTTTGTAGCAGAGGGACGGGTGTCATGGAGCAGCATGTGATGGGCTGGTGACCCAGAGCCATCCCTGTGCTAGGCTGGAGCTGGGCTCCCTGTGGAGCAGACGATGGACCAGTGTTGGTCCCTGTACCCATTCTCTCCCCTCCCTGGGCACAACTGGGGACACATCCCTAAACCTAGCCCTGCAGAAGCAGTGAATGTCCCCTCTCAGCCCCCAGGAAAAAGCTGCTCTGGAGGGAGTGGGACAGTAAAGCAATGGGCTCTGCTGGGGAAAACTGTGCTGCAATAATGGAAAAAATAAGCTTTTTGGGACTAATTTCTGTGCCAAACCACAGGAAATGTGAATGGAATACACAGGACACCCTTCAGTGTCCCACATGTGCCTGAAGGCTGCATTGTGCAGCAGGGAGGAGGAGAAGGCCATCGCACTGCTCAGTGTCCCAGTGCGGCTCTCCTCATGGGATGCTGGCACAGCATCTCTTCCCGTGCCTGAGGTCCTGTGTCCTGCCCTGCCTCAGCTTCCCACAGTGTTAGAGCCAGGTGTGGCTCCATCTCCACTGCACTGAGCTCCTCCAGGCCCCTGCCATTCAGAGGGAGCACCTCACCCCCCCCGTTCTTCCAGCCAAAAGACAAAAATAAGAGGCACCAGCACCTGGCAGGATGGGCAGTGCCCCGGATAACTCCCAGCAGCTGCCTGCTGCCGACTGGGTCCCTGCTCTGCGCACATCTGAACTTCCCTGATGCCTTCTCATCTTTAATTAAGCACTTCCATGGCTCAGCCTTCTTGCTGGATCTGAGGTTTTTTTTCTCTGTAGCCATGGCAACGCTTCCCCTGGGCAGGCTGCGCTGGAGCCAGTGACAAACCCCATGTGTGGCTATTTTGTTTGGGCCTGGAAACTTCCCTGCCATTTGGGAAAACTTGGGAAAAGAAAATCCCGCAATGAGCTGGTGAACGGGAAGGGGAGCCAGGGTGAGAAATGTTTTTTGGGCTGAGCATCCCTTCCATCCCCCAAGAAGCCCTGCTCCAGCAGGGATGGCAGAGCCTTGATCTGAGGATTCCTTTATTTTTCCTCCAAAAGATGGCTGCAGTGTCCAAGTTTTGTGTCCTCGCTCCAGCCATGGGTGCGAGTGACCCCTGCTGTGGCCAGTGCATGGCCCCTTAGTGGTGGTGACATAGGGACTGCCATCACCTTGCTCTTCCTGCCAGGACCAGCAAATCATGAGCCGAGAAGCTGCTGTGAGGCGGGGGGACAGTGGCACAGATGTGGTGACATGGGGCATGGGCATGGTGACTGGGATAGGGCTCGGTGGCACAGGAGGGGATGCAGGGACGTGGGGAAGAAATGGAGTGACAGGCAGGAGGAGGCAGCAGGGCTGAGTGACAGGGCAGGGCTAGGTGTCAGGAAAGGGGTAGGTGACATTAAGCAGGGTGGGTGATGTGGGATGGGTAAGTGGCACAGGGCAGGGGTAGGTGACAGAGTAGGGGTGAGTGACAAAGTACGGACAAGTGTCAGGGCACGGGCTGCCGACCCCAGTGCCCAGTGTTGCTCCCAGCGTCCCAGTATCCTGGTGTCCCGGTATCCCGATGTCCTGGTATCCCGGTGTCCTGCTGTCCTGGTATGCCGATGTCCCAGTGTCCCAGTATCTCGGTGTCCTGGAGTCCCAATGTTCTTGTATCCCGATGTTCTGGTGTCCCAGTATCTCGGTATCCTGGTGTCTGGGTATCCCGCTGTCCGGGTATCCCGCTGTCCCGCTGTCCCGCTATCCCGCTGTCCGGGTATCCCGCTGTCCCGCTGTCCGGGTGTCCCGCTGTCCGGGTATCCCGCTGTCCCGCTGTCCGGGTATCCCGCTGTCCGGGTATCCCGCTGTCCCGCCGTGCCCGGCCGGTGTCCCGGGGCAGCGGCGCCCTCTGGCGGCGGCGGGCGGCGCGGCGGCGGCGGGTATAAAAGGCGGCTGCGGGCGGCGGCGGGATCGGGAGCGGCGGGATCGGAAGCGGGATCGGGAGCGGGATGGCCGGCCCGCAGCAGGCCCCGCACCTCCACCTGGCCGAGCTCACCGCCTCCCAGTTCCTCGACATCTGGCGGCACTTCGATACGGACGGTCAGTCCCGGGGCGCGCGGGACACTTCGCTCCTCAAAAAACCGGTGGGGAGGGCACCGGGCTGAGCATCCCTGGGGGCGCGGGGCTGAATGGGGGGTGGTGAAGAGTCCCTGGACATCCCGGAGGAGAGGATAGAGCCTCCACCGCCGCAGCACGGGGTTAACGGAGAGCCCTCGGGATGCAGAGACTCCAGGATGGAGAGTCTCCGGGGTGATGGAGAGTCTCCGGGGTGACGGAGAGTCTCCGGGGCGCAGCCCCATCGGTTGAAGCTCCGGGACCGGGGAGGCGATCGGTTCCCCAGGACCTCCCCGTCGGGAAAGGACGGGGAGCCCCTGAAGTGGACCCCACGGGGAGTCCTCAGCCCATGGGACGCCGAGACCGGGATATCCCGAGTCTCCTTGGCACGTCCCCGGGTGCCTTGAGAGTTCGGGGCTGGTGTCACCTCTGGGTGCTGCTCTGGGTGTCTTGCCCTTCCCGGGGTGCCCAGTGTCCATCCTCGGTCCCCTCCATTCCCCCGCCTCGGCAGTGCCCCATACTTGGTACCTGGAGGGAGGGGGGCAGCGCGGCCACCAGCTTGGCCCCAGGGTCACCCCCTTGCCAGGGGTGACAGAGTGGGTGTCCCACACCCGGAGCAGGCTGAGGAACGGTCCTTCCACGTCTGGAGTGCTCGGTCCCTCCCTGCCTGCTCCCCAGCTCACAAAACCTCTCCCCGGGGATGCTGTGGCAAAAACCGTGTCCACTGCTTCCCACGGAGCCACATCTGGGCAGGACATCCCTGTTCCTACCACTGTCAGCCCCAAAACGGGGGAAAATGCAAAAAGCAGCATCATTTTGTGGGAAAACAGTTTCTTTTAGCGCTGCGGTGCCATGAAGGAGGCTCAGCCCGCTGGGAACAGCAGCCCAGGGGAAAGCTCCTGCCCTTCACTGGGTCTCCTGTTCTTGCAGGGAGATTTGGGGACCAAAACCCTCCTAGGAACTGCATCATGCAGCCTCCCCAGCTGCACTGCTGGAACTGGAGCTCCACTTGCTCCCGGCTGCACTTTTGGGGTTCCCCCTGCAGCCCCACAGCACCAGGGACACGGACATGGGTCCCTGTCACTGCTGGAGCTGGCACTGGAGCAGCCACCAAGGGGTTGGGAAGGTGGCACTCCAGTGGGAGTGGGCAGCTCCTGATGTGGGTGTCCAGCTGCCTCCCTGCAGCACATCCCACTGTGCCCTTGGATGTGCTCTGTCATCTCTAAAACACAGCATCAGGCACGGATCCAGCTTGGCCCACGGCCCCCTGGCAGGGCAAGGCTGTCGAGCTGCGGCACGGCAGGTGCCCAGGAGAGGAAGGACTCAGGCATCGAGGAAGAGGGTGGCCTTGACAAGGACAATGCTTGGCTGCACCAAGCAGGAGCTCCAACAGTCCTGGCTGCTTCCCTGTGCCAACGGAGGGACCTGGGGTTCATATCCCTGTGCATGGGACTACTTCACCCAAGCTCATCCCTGCATTTAAACCCCTTCAATGTGGCTTCCATGCCTTGAGCCATTTCCCCTCAAGGCTTGTCATGCCCCAGAGATGTCCCCTTGGATGTCTTTGATGTCCTCAATCTACCAGCCACAGCTGCCCCAAGGCTCCAAGGTGGAGCTGCATGGATTGGCTGTGGCTCTCCAGAGGGGATTTTCCATGACACTCTACATCCCGCCGCTCTGCAGACATGGATCAGACCTGTCCAAGCTGCTGCTTGGAGGAAGCCAAGCTACCAGCCACAGCTTTTCTTGGCCTTATTCCTATTTCCCAGCTCAAAACTCTTGTTGATTTTTTTTTTCCCTAACTGAATTCAAAGGCACTTGGGGTTCTCCTTCACCCACAAAAGCAGAGCTTCTGGGAAGAGCAGTGGGAAGTCAAGTACCTCAGTGGCTCACACCAGCACCTCAACATCACCCAAGCCCCTCATCCCCTCCTGGGAGGGATGCTGCTTATCCACTGGGATGTGGCCACCAAAGAGGGACCCTGGGACTTCCCCAGTGCTTCAAGCTGGGATGTGGATGGGTTATTCCCAGCTGCTGTGTTGCAGTGGGGAGAAGATGCTGCTGGGGAGCTGCAGGTGATGCCGAAGGCGGCGCAGAGCAGGGAGCTGTGGTCCAAGCCTCCAGAGGCTGAAATGCAGAGCAGTCCTGGGGGAAATGCCCTGGCTATCCCTCAACCAGGCACTTCAAGGGAAAGGGCAACATCCCTCTGCTGTGTCCAGATGTTGTTGGAAGGGAGGATTTCTGGCAGGGAGGTGACACCTTGCCTGGCAGCACCATGGAACCAGTGTCTTCGCTGCTGTCCCCAGCCATGATGTGACCCTGCTGCTTCCAGGCACAGCAGCCACCCCCCAAAATCACCAGCACTGTGGGAGCCATGTGTGGCTGAGCCCTGGCTGAGCCATCTGGCCATTGAGCATGCCACAGGCAGGGCGGGGCTGTGGATACCCTGGGTTCCAGAGGAACCACATCTCAGCACAGATACCGGCAGTGAGAGGTGCAGGGTACACAGGACAGGGATCTTTTGGAGCTCCTGCCCATGTTGGAGACTTGCAGTGGGGTGACCCCTTCCTGGGGCTGATCTTGCACCCAGGATGGGGGGATGCTGTTCCAGGTGCTTTATCTCTGCTCCCCATTTGCCCTTGTGGCCCCCACAAGGGGTTGAGAGGAGACAATCCTGGTTGGGAGATGCTTGGACAGGATGGGGAGGTCTATTTAAACTGCCTGATTGAAGCATCAGATACAGAAAATGCAGCAAAGACCAAGATGAACGAAGTCCCCTGTGCCCTACAAATGAGTGCAAGGGACAAGTCCAAGGTTGTGTATCACCTGGGTAAATATGGGCATCACCGGTATGTGCAACACTCGGCATCAACATTGGCTGGCATTTCTTTGCTGCCACAGTTGCCTTGGAGCCATGTCTTGGTGCAGAGGGAAAAAGCACCGCGTCCCCTGGGAGCATCTGTCCCTCTCCTCCTGTGCTCTGACACTGTGGAAGTCTTAATGCCGTTTTTTCCTCCCCTAGGAAATGGCTACATTGAAGGCAAAGAGCTGGAAAATTTCTTCCAGGAGCTGGAAAGTGCAAGGAAGGGGGCAGGCGTGGTAAGAGCATCTTCTGGTTTTGCTCCCTCCTTCCCCTGTCCCTTTGTGCCCAAAGATTCACACTCATGTCAGCCCCATCTCCTTTGCACACTGAGGAGTGGGACTGGGGATGCTCTGGGAGGAAAGCGGGAGAACACCAGTGCAGGGAATGGGGAAAATGCTCCCATCCCCTCTCTCCTTGCTGGCAGGACTCAAAGAAGGACAATTTGGGTGACAAGATGAAGGAGTTCATGCACAAATATGACAAAAATGCGGATGGCAAAATCGAGATGGCGGAGGTGAGCAGTGCTGGACCTGACAAACTGCGGGTTGTTCATGTCCCACCCCCATGCTCATGTTTCCCCTCCACCATTCCACCATGCCTGTGTTCCCCACAGCTGGCCCAGATCCTGCCCACAGAGGAGAATTTTCTGCTGTGTTTCCGCCAGCATGTGGGCTCCAGTTCAGAGTTCATGGAGGTGAGTGGGGCCGGCTGTGCTGGGGGATCCCCGGGGAATTCAGTCCAGCTCCACCATGGGAAAACTACTGGGAGCTTGAACTGCCCAAACCTCCCCTAGTCTCCCCAAAACTCTTGGCATTAACTCAGCATTGGGAGGCAGTGCTGGTTTAGGGAAGAGAGGGAGTATGGTGAGTTGTCCCAGTTCTCAGCACTCTTGGATATTCTCAGGGCAGCCAGGTGCCTCATCCCAGCCTCCAGGTGAAG
Source organism: Aphelocoma coerulescens (assembly GCF_041296385.1). NCBI lineage: Eukaryota > Metazoa > Chordata > Aves > Passeriformes > Corvidae > Aphelocoma > Aphelocoma coerulescens. The sequence goes on along the minus strand of NC_091025.1, from coordinate 7,726,558 downwards.
TGAGATGAAAGGATTTGGGACTTTTTTGTAAATTTCCCTTCATGGTAGCTCCTAAATGCCCAAGGGATGTGCCGAAGCCAACACTACTCTGGGCCACCCCACAACCTCGCTGTGCCCTTGCATGGGGTGAACCCACACAGGTGGGAGAGAAATTGCAAATGGGGGAATAAAATATAGCTGGGGGTGGAAGGGAATGTGCAGCATCCTGGAGAGGAAGGAGCTTGTCCTTGGAAACTGAACCCTGGGTGGAGGGGAAGGCTGAAAGAAGAGCACCCGTGACATGGAGGTGGGCAGGGTAAGCAGGCACTATTGTTTAATTGGGGGATGCAATTAAATATTATTAAGTATTAAAGCCTGATTTTGCATACTGACATGAGGATAAAGGCTCTTGAACTCTTGGTGTGGGGCTGAACAAAAGCATCCAGCCCCAAGGGAGAGCAGGCGGCACCAGAGGGAGGTGTGAGGTGGCCCCATCTACTTTAGGGTGGTGGAGGACGCTCTCAGCGGGGGTTTATGGGGACACACACGTGTCGGGGGGAGTGGGGGACACGAGCCCCCGCAAAGGCTCACGGCGGTCCCTCCACAGGCTTGGCGCAGGTACGACACGGATCGCAGCGGCTACATCGAAGCCAACGAGCTCAAGGTGGGCTGTGGGCAGGGGGTGGGCTGGGCTAGGTCCCTGCCAGTGGGACATCCCTGCTGAGACAGCCGGGGATGGGGACAGCCAGCAAAACCCTCTCCTCCCAGGGCTTCTTGTCGGACCTGCTGAAGAAGGCGAACCGGCCCTACGATGAACCCAAGCTGCAGGAGTACACACAGACCATCGTAAGTGGGACCTGGGGCACTGTGTCCCCAGCAGGTCTCACCAGCCCAGGTGGGTGGCATGCAGGGGAGGAGGAGTGATGGGTGACAGAGTACTGTTTGTGTCCCAACAGCTGCGGATGTTTGACATGAACGGTGATGGGAAGCTGGGCCTCTCCGAGATGTCCCGGTAAGGTCATGGCTGCAAGAAGGAAGAGCTGGGGAGGGAAAGACACCTGAAATGCTCGTATTTAGGAAGAGTCAGCTCCAGCTTCCAGGGAAAACTCTTTTCCTCTTTAATTTACTCATGTTTCTGAGCAAAACATCACTGTGATTTTAAAAAGTGTCTTTTTCTGGCTGCTTCCCGCTCTTCCCTGCCCTTCTTGTTTTTCAGACTTTTGCCCGTGCAAGAAAACTTTCTTCTGAAGTTCCAGGTAATATAATACTACTATTGCTAATAATAATAACAACTCCAACCCCTCCCTCATGCCCTGGTGTCCCTTGCCACTTTGCAGGGAATGAAGCTGTCCTCAGACGAGTTCAATGCCATCTTCGCCTTCTACGACAAGGTAGAGAGCCAGCTCATGGGAAACTGCCCCAAATAAACATAGCTTGGCAAAAAATAACCCCAAATCATATGGTTTTGGTTGAGGCAATTCCCTGCTCTGGTTTGGGGTGGGAGAACTGGGTTTACCTCTGGCTGTGCTGGCTGAGGGTCTGGGGGTGCCCATGTCCAAGGGGGAACTGTGGGGCTTGTGTCCTTCCTCTTGTTGATGTCCCTCCCACACTATCCAGGACGGAAATGGCTTCATTGATGAGAATGAGCTGGATGCACTTTTGAAAGACCTGTATGAGAAGAATAAGAAAGTAAGTGAGGGCAGATCTTGGGTGCCACCCCCAGAGCCTCCCAGTTCCTTCTCCACTCTCCCAGCAGCATCTTCCCATGTCCGTGCTCCATGGGGACCAGGAGATGCTGGTCCGGGTGCTGACCCTGCATTCTCATGGGAAGCTGCACTGGAGCTGGGGGGAACGTAATCTCAGCCTAGGGGTGCTCCCCAGGGAAAAAGGGGATGCCCACCCCCACTGCCCCCCATGCCTTGCAGGAGATGAATATCCAGCAGCTCACCAACTACAGGAAGAGCATCATGAACCTCTCTGACGGCGGCAAACTCTACCGCAAGGAACTGGAGATGGTGCTCTGCAATGAGCCCCCCATGTAGGACCCCTCATACACACAGCCCACGCTCCTCCTCCCCGAAAACAAGCACAAGGGGGGAGCCCCCATCACTGCAGAGCTCCCCCAACAGCTCTTGGGTTTGCTGTAGGTTGCTAAATTCCCATTTTGGGGGGGAACTTTTTTTTTACCCATCTGCCTGTTTTGTTTAATTATATGATTTTTTTTCTTTGTGGGGGTGTTGTTTTCATTCCTTTGGTCTCTTCTGGAGTTTTTATCATTTACCAAAGAACGGTTTACTAATAAATTCAAGTACTGCTAGACTGGAGCTCCTATTTCTCCATCCCATGGTGGGCTGTGGGGTGACAGGGAGAAGGGAGACATCCCCACACTCTGATCCCACTGAGGATGAGGCTGCTGAGTGGCGAAGAGAGATGTAGCATTTGGGAAAGCCCCTGTGGAATAGGGTCACTGGAAAATCGCCGGGGAGCAGAGTGCAGGCAGGCTGGGTGGGGACACTGTACCTCCCAGTCACCCCTCCCGGACCCTGCCAAAGCCTCCCAAGGGTTGTTTCCTCCACTCCCAGTTTTGGAAACCAGTCCCAGGGTGACGATGCTGGTGGAATCCCAGTGCAACCTTTCCCACCCCTGTACTATCCAGCGCAGCCCAGCTGAGGCCTGTATGGCCCAGTATGGTGCAGTGCAGTCCTATCTGGACATGTACAGCCCAGCACAACCCTGTACAGCCCATTATATCCCAGTAAAACCCCACACAGCCCAGTATGGCCCAGTGCAGTCCTATATGGCCCAGTACGGCCCCACACAGTCCAGTATGGCCCATTACAGCCCTGTACATCCCTTTGTCTCAGTACAGCCTGGAATGGCACAGGGCAGCCAAGTACAGCCCAAAACAGTCCTACAGAGCCCTGTATAGCTCCATATGGCCAAGTACAGCTCAGTATGGCTCAGTACAGGCCAGTGTGGTGGCTCAATACAGTTCAGTATGGCCCAGTACCATGCTGTACAAATCTGTGTGGTGCTGTAAATCCTATATGGCTAAGTACAGCCTGGTACAGACCTTTACAGTTCCACATGGCCCTGTACATCCCAGAATGGCACAGGGCAGCCAAGTACAGCCCCATACAGCCCAGTATGGCCCAGTAAAGTCCTGCACAGCTCCATATGGCCAAGTACAGCCCTGTATATCGCTGTAGAGTCCTGTAGAGTGTTACAATCCTGTATAGCTCACTGTAGCCCAAGACTGCCCTGTATAGACCTGTATGGCTCCATATGATGCAGTGCAGTCCTATACAGCCCAAGTGCAGCGCTGTACAGACTAGTATGGTGCAGTACCATCCAGTACAGCCAAGTACGGCCTGGTACAAGATCGTCCAGCACAGCCTAGTCCTCCATATCCCAGTACAGCCTACTACAGCCCAGTATAGTGTAGGACAGCCCAGTACAGCCAGTATGGCCTGGTAGAAGATGGCCCAGTACAGCCTAATACGGCCCACCACATCCCAGTGGAGTCCTGCATATGTCAGCACAACCCAGTACCACCCAGTACCGCCCAGTACCGCCCAGCACCGCCCAGCACGCCTCACTACGGCTCAGCCTAGCCCAGCAGAGCCCAGCAGAGCCCAGTACAGGCCAGCACAGCCCAGCAGAGCCCAGCAGAGCCCAGCAGAGCCCAGCAGAGCCCAGCACTGCCCCGGACCGAGCGGGCGGGCGGCGCGGCTGCGCTGACCCTTGGCGGCCGCCAGGGGGCAGCGCCGGCGGGGCCCGGCGCGCGGCGGCGCATGCGCGGGGCGGAGCGCTCAGCCGGCGCCCGCGGTGTGAAGTGCTCGCCCGCCGCCACCACCGCCGCTGCCGCCATGGCGCTCCTGCACAGCCGCCGGTTCCTCGCCGCCCCGCGCCTCGCCGCCGCCGCCTCCCGCGCCAGGTGAGGGCTGAGAGATGGCTCAGCCCCTGGGGCCGCCCGCCGGTGCCGGCGGAGGGGTTTTCCCGCGGCTGAGCCGCGCTCCGCGGTGGCGGTGGGGGGAGGCTGCGGGGAGCGGATCCCCCCGTGCGGCTCGCGGGTGACGCCGCGCTGGGGACGGGAAGTTGCTGGGGGACGGACCGCGCTGGGATTGGCTGGGGAGGGGGGTTCTCGCGCCGTGATTGGCTGCGGCCCAGCCCGACGCCCCCCGCTGCCCTTGAGGCGCCGCCGTGGAGGGCGCGTAGGCACCGGGGAGCCCCGAGAAACGGGGCTGGGGGAGCCTGTGCCTTGAGTAATGGGGCCGGAGTGCTGCTGGTGGTGTGCACTGTGCTACAGGGCACGAATGATGTGGTCGGTGAGAGGCTGGACGTGCCCAGGCCATGTGCGCTCGCAGCTCAGAAACCAGCCCTGTCCTGGGCTGCATCACCGACAGCGTGGGCAGCAGGTAAAGGGAGGGGATTCTTCCCCTCTAGTCCGCTCTGCTGAGACCCCATCTGCAGCATTGCATCCACCTTTGGGACCCCAGCACAGGAAAGGCATCGACCTGTTGGAGCAAGTCCAAAGGAGGCCACAAAGATGATTAGAGGAATGGAGCACCATTTCTGTGAGGAAAGGCTGAGTGAAAGAGCTGGGGTTATTCACCCTGGAAGAGAGAAGGCTTCAGGATGACCTAGTTGTGGCCTTCCAGTACCTAAAGAGGCTACAAGAGCACTGTAGCAGAAGGACTTTTGACAAGGGCATGGAGTGCCAGGACAAGAGGCAATGGATTTAAATTGACAGAGGGCAGGGTTAGATTAGATACTAGGAACAAATTTTTCCCTGTGAGGCTGGGGAGGCCTTGGGACAGGTTATCCAGAGAAACTGCTTGTCCCATCCCTGGAAGTGTTCAAGGCCAGGTTGGACAGCGTTTGGAGCAACCTGATCTAGTGGAAGGTGTCCCTGTCTATGAAAGGGGTTTGGACAAGGTTTGTTGTCTCAGGTCTCTTCCAACTCAAACTATTCCAGGATTCTGTGTGCTGTGAAATGGGGCTGCGGTGCTGCCGTCTGGCTGCCCTGTGTAGTGGGACCAAAGGCACCTCTGCACTGTGCAGTGGGCCTGGGGATCGTGCACGGTGCAGCAGGTCTGCGGTGACCCCATGATCCATGAAATGGGGCGGGAGTAGTGCTGGCTGTGCTGGAGCTGTGCCCTCAGGCGTGCAAACCCTGGCATGAGCAGGGTGGGAGTGGCTGTGTTTCTATGAGGACCAGTCCTGCACTGGCAGCTCTGGATTCTGCTGTCTCTGGTCAGCAGAGGTTTGGATAGAAGGATGCAGGGTGCTGCTGGAGCTGTGCGAAAAGCCCAGAACAGCTTCCACAAAGTACAGCTGACCTGAGAGCCACAGGGCTGGGAACACCACTGAGACCAGATGGCCAAGAAGCAGAATGTGCAGAGGGATCTGGACAAGGCCTTGTTGCTCTCCAGAACCCTTTAATTCATGGCCCTCACTAGTGGGGAAGTCTCTAAGAAACTGTCCAGCCCATGTCAGAGCAGGAAAGCAGTGGTTTTTTAAAATCTTCATTCCAGCAGTCACTGCTGCTTCTAAGCCAGCCTTCTGGCTCTACTCAGCAGGGACAGAGGAGGAGCTATCTAGAACTTGTATTTTGTGCCCAGGACTGTAGCAGGCCTGGGAAAGGTATGGAGCCTGCTGGCATAAGCTTTGCTTTTCTCAAGCTTATACAGCAAACTATAAATTACCAGACTGCATTGAGGTCACCCAAGAGAGGCTGTTAAGTTTTGTAAGTAAGCAGTCTCTGTGCACAGCCCCCCCTTTTTCCTGTTCAGGAATAGTGGCTTATTATACAACAATGGAAGCCAGGCAGTGATTAGCAGTTTTTGTTTCCTTATCTTCAGCAATATTATGTGGTGCTCCAGCTGCTACCCTTACTCTGTGCTGAGAATGCTCTTTCTGAAATCAGGACAGAGATAAAGAGATAGGAAATGGTTAAAACGGCTCCCTTGACACACAAATGCTAATTAGGGTGATAACTCAGTCTGCTGCTCTAATGTATCACAAGACAGCTATTTAAATACTTTTCTTGGTGGAAAGCTTACCCGCAGCTCACTGGGGCAAGGAATTTGCAGGCTTGAAAGGCCCTGAAGTAGCCAGCAGCCTGTTGGCATTGTTCTTGTGTAAATATTTGCTTCAGACATGGTTTACGCACAGCCTGACAGCCTTTGGCCCCTCTGCTCTGCTCCGGCTCTCAGAACTGCTGTGGGGGCTTTGGCAAAGCTTCTGAAATCCGGTATCTTATGTGGCTGTACCTCAGGGGACGTGGGCTGGCCTCTCCACGATGGAAGCCTTCACTGGGCTTGTAAATGCTTGCTCTCCGGGCTTGGCTTGAGTCCTTAAGCACTTCTTAGGTCTGTGCACTTGAGGCGTAAGTTCCACATGTATATTTTGTTGCCAATTTATGCAATTCCTGGTGCATTTTCCCACCCCCTCTGTCCCGCTGCACTTGCAGCTGTGCATTAAATCAGCTCAGAAGACCAGCCTGGCTGAAGAGTACAGAAACTACTTGGATACCAGCTTTGATGAGCATCTAAACTGGTCCTTCTGTTTTGAAGTCCTGTAGCTGGAGAATGTGCTTCCTTAGGCTTACACTGAGTATCCCTTGGGTAGTTCAACCCCATCTTAAGTTTGCCTCTGGTTAGTTTTCCGCACTGAATACCTCTGGCCTGGCAGAGATGTGCAGTTTATAGCTTTGACCTTTATTCAAGCCCAATGTTCTTTTAATTGCTCAAAATAAAATACAAGGCAGTGCAGGGACAACAACAGTAATAGGGGGTAGCAGTGTGTTAGGGTTTGTAGCCTTGGACCCCTAGCAGATCTCTTTTTCCCAAACCCCTTTGGGAAAGCTTTGCCTCTGTGATCTCTTTGGTATCCTGATGTGTTTGGACAACTCAGCCTAGACTTTTTTCTCCTGTCTCACTGCAAGCTCACCTTCCTGGAAACACAAGAGGAGTCTTGTTTCACCTGGAAACCTTCATGCTGAGAGCAGGAAAATAAGTCCTAAACCTACCCTTCTGTGCCTTAAGCCAACAGAAAAACTGGCTCAGAACAAAAGTACTTAACTCTCTGGAATGCTGCAGCTTAGGTAAATGCCTGCAGGATCAGCATTAATTGCAGTATGTTAGATCTCAGTGACCCACCTAAGCCTTAGCAGGATCGGGACCTAAATACCCCAAACTGTAAGCTGCTTGGGGAAAACCCAGCAGAAAGAAGATACTGTCACCATCTCTAAAGTAGCAGCTCTTGAAAATAGATGGCCAGGCTCCTGCAGCCCTTGATGCCAAAATAATCCTACACCAGGTAAACTACAGAGAGACACACTACTGCACATTGTTTCTCTCTTTCCCGCCTCTCCATTGCCAGGAATGCATTGGGAGAGGTTTGTCCAAAGCTGCCTGAACCTGCAGCAGGAGTTTGCCCTGTCAGTCCCCTTGATGTGTCCTGCTCAGGTTGGTTTCCCAGGTCACTCCCTCCACACTTGGCTGCAGCCCCTGTCCCTCTCTGGAGGGTGTGTGCTGCTGGCATGACTGACTCATCTTTCCAAGCTGGTCCTATACTTAAGAGGTAATTAAGACTGGTTAGTGGTCTAAAAAACCTTAAGCACATCTTCCATTTTTAAACTACCTGAGGTGGCTCTACCTCTTCCTCAAAGCCTGTGAAAAGGAGAAACAGGCTTTTTTTTTTTTAATTTGGAAATAGTGTATAGATGGGAAGAGTTGTTAGTCTGAAGAGGGCAAATGATGTTTGGGGCTTCATGAGATACAATCTACGTACATGGAACAGTGCAGAATTTTTCTGTAGTGAGTAAACTGGGCCTAAATGGACCTAAAACAGGGACAGAGTGGAGAGGAAAGATGATTTTGTGAGTTCTGCTGATCATGTTAGAGTTTCCCTAACCCGACTGGCCCTCCTGCCACAGATCTGTATCTACCTACAGTCCACACTATACACCCAGCAGGAGGTCTGGCTGGCCCTGGGCTGGCTCCAGGCTGCCTGCATTGCCTAGGGCAGGGACCAGCCCCAGGACTGCATTCCCAAGTTGGGAAAGGAAAGAATCTTGTTATCTGATGAGGTAGCCTTTCCTGGGCTGCAAAGTAAAGCTGGTATGTCTCTCCTTTGCATGCTTCTCCCTCAGCAATCAAGACTTGAGTTCTGCCCCTCAGGAGATAAACCCAATCTACCTTGTATTGCACCCTTTGTTCCCCACCGAGCTGGGGGACCTGGGTAGGTGCCTGTGTGCTGAGTCAGGATGCTGAGAGCTGCATGCCTTCAGGAGGGGGCTGTGACAGCCACAGCCCGATGCCAGGCAGGTTAAAAACCACCACACTGTTGCTCCTGCACTGTCTGCCGGCCTGCAAAGCCTGGACGTGGGACAGGGCAGAGACTGTGGCCAGAGGAAATAACAGGTTTCTTTTTATAGCATGGTGTGCTCTGCCCTTGACATTAAGAGAGCCTCTCCATCTTCAGGGTGTGTTGCCAGCAGGGCAGAGGCAGGTGGCTCCTTGTGCTGGGGGAATACAAAGCTCCTCCTGATGCAGGGAGGTTTTGTGCTTGACGGCAGGGGAAGGTTCTTCACATCAGAGCTTGTCGCTTGTCACACGGGGAATAAACTGTCTTCTGTGATGTCCTGGAAAACAGTGTTCATCTACAACACCAGGGGAGGCAGAGTTTGTAGGGCAAGGAGGGGAAATATCTTTGTTCTGTCAGGCAATGTTGGGAGAAAAACAAATTAGTTTTCATGTTCTAGAGCCCTTCCAGGAGTTTGGTAGAGATTCCATATTCATGCTTTGTGCAATTGCCTGTGTCTGGCCAAGGTTTCCTGGAGGGGAGTAACCTGTGCCATCCCACCTGCAGGCCCTGGGCACTTGTCCAGAGCATAAGAGTTCAAGGCTTCTGTTTTGGGGGCTCTTTGTGGTGTTAGCACATAAGGCAAACAGGAGTGTTTCAACATGCTAATGACTGAGAGGGAGTCAGTTATCTTCAGCCACAATGAACTGAGGCTCTTTGCCCATTCTGCAATATAAGATGTGAGCTTAAAGGGTTTGTTTGGGTTTTTTGGATAATTCTCTTCACACTATTTGTACCTTTTTCAGTGGTTTAAAGACAAGATTTCCCTTGAGGGTTTCTGTTAGTGCACATCTCTTGACAGTTCTCAAGCCTCATGCTTAGCTTCTTGTTTCTCCCTTTAGCTCATGGTGGTCCCATGTGGAGATGGGTCCCCCTGACCCCATCCTGGGGGTGACAGAAGCTTACAAGCGTGATACCAACTCCAAGAAGATGAACCTGGGTGTGGGGGCATACCGGGATGACAATGGGAAGCCGTATGTCCTGAACTGTGTTCGAAAGGTGAGCTGGGTGCTGACTGCTGGGCAGGGCCAGATCCAGGTGCCAGGTACCCTGAGGGCATCAGGGAGGGGAAGGCCTCTAAGCAAGTTTTGTCTGTTGGTCCTTAAAATAAGCTTTGTCTCTAACAGAGCAGGACAGTATTCCTGGATGCCTCCCTTAGCAGGACTAATGCTTTTGAGACACGACAGAGCCATTAAGTAGTACAGGACAAAACAGGAAGTACATGTCCTGTTCCCATTCAGGTAACTAACTCATTGCTGACTTCCATGAGCCCTCCACTGCACCTGTTCTCTGAACTTCAAGGTGTTTCCTGAATAGGCCAGTGTTCCTTACAGCACCCCACAAGGGAGGAAAGAGCTGACATTAGCCCCTTAATGGATTAGCCTCAGAAATTCTGCTGAGCTGATGTTACCAGTTTCTCCATAAGCCAGTCTAAAACTCCAGCCTAGGGAGCTGGGTGTGGACATTGCCCTTGAGGGGATTATGGGGTCTTTCAGGGCTATTGGGGTAGAAATAGGCTGGTAAATAGCTGGCAGCTGACATATGCATTGATTGGCTGTACTGACAGGGAGGGTGCAGGGAGAGTAGTTTTCATGTGTCTCATCAGTATTGGGTTTAGAGCTGTCCTTTGCCCTCCCTCTCTGTGCAGCTGGGTCACAACCAGGGAACCTGGATGGTATTACAGGGACCGTTTCCTGGTGGTATGTGAATGCTGCCAGGGTCTGTCCCACTCCCAGCATGACAAGGCCCTGCAAAAGATTGTTACCCTACCTGGTTTGGGGATGTCTCCTATGCAGAGATAGTGTCTGCCTCTCAGTAGCACTCAAGTCTTGCCTTCCTGCAGGACTATTCCTGCTTGGGCAAAGAAGTGTGTCCCCTTGTGCAGCAGCACTGACTTGTAATGGGCTGGAAGTGGTGCTCTCTTCTGGTGCCAGGTTTCCTTGGCTCCACTGTACCAACGCTGTCACCCACTGAGGGCTCTGGTGGCTGCAGGATTTAATCTGAAATGTTTACTGTTGCCCCTTGCTTGGAATGAGCCCTGGAGAGAAACTTCTGTAAAACAACCTTTGCCCCTTTTGAGCAAGCAAATACTCAGAGAAGTGACCTTGAGCTGTCCATCGTCCTCTCCACAGTGATGCCTTCCTTGCTGAACTTGTGTCCTCCTTTCCAGGCGGAGGCCATGATAGCATCCAAGAAGATGGATAAGGAGTACTTGCCCATTGGGGGACTAGCAGATTTCACCCGGGCATCCGCAGAACTGGCTCTGGGGGAAAACAGTGAAGCTTTCAAGAGTGGCCGGGTAAGGAGAGGCCAGGGGACAGGGTGCAGGGAGGACACACGGTTGGTATGTGGATGCTCAGCAAATGTGGAAGAACTGGCGGGGTACTGATGCTTCTGAGTTGTGGACTGGCTGGGCACAAGGATCACTGCTTCCTCTGAAGGCTGGGGTGAAACAGCCCTGTCCAAGGATGGGGTTTAACCTTGCCAGGGAGCCCAACTCCCTGCCCTGGAGCTGGAACTGATGACCCCTGTGGTCCCTCCAGCCCCTTGTCCCTGTTTTGGTGTGCTGCTGCCAGTGCTGACATAGTGACTGCTCTCTCCCTGTAACAAATGCTGCCGCTCAGACTGAGATTTTTTTTTTCTTTCCTTGCAGTATGTTACCGTGCAGGGTATTTCTGGGACTGGATCTCTGCGAATTGGAGCCAATTTCTTGGTGAGTCCCTGACCAGCAGTGGAAGGAAAGGACATGTTTTGACTAGAGCTGAATCTCTAGGGTTTTCTAACTACTTGAATGTATTCAACCTGTTTGAACGCTCTTTCTATTGACCAGCAACGATTCTTCAAGGCCAGCCGTGATGTGTATCTACCCAAACCGTCCTGGGGCAATCACACCCCCATTTTCCGTGATGCTGGCATGCAACTTCAGGCTTATCGCTACTATGACCCCAAGACATGCAGCCTTGACTTCTCTGGAGCCATGGATGACATTTCTGTGAGTTGCCTTCCATGCCTGGAAGAAGGGAGGTCATGTGGGGAAATGGCTGGTGATCTTACTTTACCCTAAATGTGATGAAGTGGCATGAAGCTGTGTCAGGGGAGGTTTAGGCTGGGTATTAGGAGAAGGAGGTTTTTCACCCAGAGGGTGGGTGGACACTGAAACAGGCTCCCCAGGGAAGTGATCATGGCACCAGGTCTGCCAGGGTTCAAGGAATGTTTGAACAATTCAGGCACATAGTGTGGTTCACAGGGTTGTCCTGTGCAGGGCCAAGGAGTTGGACTCCTTATGGGTCCATTCCAACTCAGAGTATTCTATCATTCTATGATGCCTGAAGGCATTAAATCAAGGCTAGAAGCCTTGCAGAGCTCATCTAAGCTGTCTCATCTGCTGAGGAGAGTGCTCAGATATCATTGATGATTCATTCTCTATAACATCTTCCTTAGAAAATTCCAGAGAAGAGCATCATCCTCTTACATGCTTGTGCTCACAACCCCACTGGGGTGGATCCCCGGCAGGAGCAATGGAAGGAGTTGGCAGCTACAGTGAAGGTGAGCAATGTCCCAGGGGTACTGTGCCATTCCTGGGAAACCACTTCTCTGACCTTTCGTGGGTGGCACCCGGTCTTCACTTCACTAAAGGTTATTCCCTTCCCTGAAGCCAGGATGGGTGTCATGTTCCTGACAGGAGCCAGCCAAATGCAACCAGAAAGCTTCTAGCTGACCATTGGGCTTTCTGCTGGCACCGTCCCAGGAAGCTGGAGTAGGGAGACGTGAAAGGAGAGCAACAGGGTTAAAAGCATGAGCTGTGATTGCTGGAGTAGAGCACCCAGTGCTGGTGTATTAAAAATGCTTGAAGAGCTCTCACATGCCTGGTGTCTCCTTGCAAGCTTCAGCTGGAAACGGGGACAGGTTCTACCTTCTCCTTCTTCCTGTTGCTCCCTCAAGCCTGTAGCCAGTGAAATTTGGCTTGGAGATGCCTGGCCTTAGTAGTATCCTGAGAATTGGTAGATAGCAAAGTGATCTCAGTGGCCTAGAGAAGGCTGGGTCTCCTGACTAAGGGGCAGTGCATCTGGGGTATCTGCCTAGCTGAGTAGAGAGTTCCCAGATGATTTTCTTGGAAACTGATAATACAGAAGACATTGAAGTAGAATATTTTATTACTGTTGAATCTACTTCTGCTTCCTGGGCCAGACTTGCACATCCCATAAATGCACTGCAGGGTCTTCAACTGCTGTTCTGATGTGTGGTGGGTAGCTGCAGGTTTTGGGTTGCTTTCCCTGGGGCAAATGAAGGGGAATGTCTCTTTTTCTGGAGGAGAATGGCTGCAGGTGGACAGACTGCTGTCTGCATGGCTCTTCTCTGCCTGCTGCCCTGCTCCTTGGAGGGGGTGTTCAGCTTCTGTGACACTCTCTTCCATCTCTGCTGGCAGAAACGAAACCTCCTGGTGTACTTTGACATGGCCTACCAGGGCTTTGCCAGTGGGGACATCAACCGGGATGCCTGGGCTGTGCGGTATTTCATCGAGCAGGGCATCAACATCGTCCTGTCACAGTCCTTCGCTAAGAACATGGGGCTGTACGGTGAGTAGGGCACATGGCAAGGAAATAGTTTCATCCAGGCTGCTGGTGGGACCCCAGTACCTCCACAATTTAGCAGCCAGTGTCTTCCTGCTGTTTGTGTTGATCCTGCAGTACTGAGCAGGCATAATCCACTAGGAACTAGCTGGTGGAGACCCTTCTAGAGAACAGGGATCCATTAAAGCTGCGTGGTATTGGGTGCCACAGTATAAAAAGGATATAAAGCTTTTAGAGAGTGTCCAAAGGAGACTACAAAGATGGTGAATGGTCTAAAGGAGAAGCCATACAAGGAGCAGCTGAGGGCACTTGGCTTGCTCAACCTGGGGAAGACTGAGAGCTTCGCAGGCATCAGCTTCCTCCCAAGGGGCAGCGTCTGCTCTCTATGACCAGTGACAGGACCCAAGGGAATGGCATAGAACTGTGTCACGGAGGATTTAGGCTGGATATTAGGAAAAAGTTCTTAACCCAGAGGGTGGAACAGGCTCCCCACGGAAAGGGTCATATCACTAAGCCTGATAGAGCTTAAGGAGTGTTTGGACAATGCTGTCAGACACAAGAGTTGTAGGATTCTTGGGGTTGTTCTGTGCCGGGCCAAAAACTGGACTCAGTGATCTTTCCAACTCAAGATATTCTGTGATTCTCTTAGGAGAGCGTGCGGGTGCCTTCACCGTGATCTGCAGTGATGCAGATGAAGCCAAGAGGGTCGAATCACAGCTGAAGATCCTCATCCGCCCCATGTATTCCAACCCACCCGTGAACGGAGCGCGCATTGCTTCTATGATCCTGAACACCCCTGACCTACGGAAGGAGTGGTAAGAAGAAATCTGTTATGTTCACGAGAGTGAGGTCTCTTTGTGCAGCCCTGTGCTGTGCTTTCTGTGTGCTGCTGTCACAGGCAGCTCTTCAGGAACAGTCAGAACCATATTTACTCTAGAGAAATCCCTGCTTATGTTCTGGCATCAGCTGGTGTCAGTTTAACCTGACACAAACAGGTTTTCCTTGTGTTAGTTACCAAGGAAGAAAACACTGTAAAGGAGGGGATAAAACTCCCATAGGATTGAGGGCTGCAGGAGCTGCCTATCCATGAAGCATAGAAGTCTGAGGTGGTGTAGCCATGTAGCATGTCTCATGTGGGAAGTGGAAGCATAAGCTCCCTGGGAATGAGACCCAGGAATGTAACGTAACCCTCATGCCCTAAGCCTGATTCCTGACATCAGCCTGTGCTGTTTTCCCAGCCCCTTGGTGCCGGGTCCCTCTCAGCAGCTGGCCTGGCAGAACAAAGGCTAGCAGTGTGCTGTGGACTCACTGGGGGCTGTGTTCTTTTGGCAGCCTGACACTTGTGCCTGATCCAGGGCCCAGCAGAGACATTTCCTAGCTGTGCTACTTTTGAGTGGGGCCTGTCTGCCAGTGCTACCCCTGCACCCTTGGTTTATCTGCAGATATTAATTTATCTGGGTTTGAGTAGTGCTGCCACGAGGCATCCTGCTTGACCCATGGCTTTCAGATGTGAGAAATGTCTATACTCTGGTAGTAGTGTCCAGCAGCAATGGAATAGATAAAAAGCTGTCACCCTCAGGTATCAGGAGGAAGAAGCAGCTCCCCCAGCTGGAGCTACATTTTCATGCTCCCTGATTTTTGCTCATTTGCATCCTATGAGGCCCCTCCAGGTGGAGAGGTTGATTCTCAGTAGCTGGGGTGGGGAGAGCAGCGTTGGTGTGTTCCAGCCCTGCTCTGAATGGTTCCTGGGTTGGCTTCTCAGGCTCACAGAGGTGAAGGGCATGGCTGACCGGATCATCAGCATGCGGACTCAGCTGGTGTCCAACCTCAAGAAAGAGGGATCCTCCCACAACTGGCAGCACATCACTGACCAGATCGGCATGTTCTGCTTCACAGGGCTGAAGCCGGAGCAGGTAAACACAATTCCCGTTGTCTCAAAGTGTCATTTGCGGTCATTGTCAGTAAGTTTTTGACTGCAGGTGCCAAAATGAGCCCTTGTAAGCAGTTCTTCCTCAGGAGGAACATCCTCCAAGCCCTAAGCACTGGCACATCATGGGGACTCCAGTCTTGCTGTGTTCCGTGCTGTGCTTGGGGAGGTTGAAAGTAAATGTAGCTGTCATGTCTATCAAAGCAAGCAGTCAGTTGGTGCTGCTCTGAGGTGACCTTAAAGGTCAGATTAAATGAGGTGACTCTTCTAGCTGAATGTCTGCAGTGTTGCTGCTTGGCCTGAGAACTGAGCAGCATCTGTCTTGGTGCACAGGGTACACTGCTGGCTCTTCAGGTAATGGGATGCCCTGTCTGCTGGCACCCAGTTTGCTTTGCATTTCAGCAAGCTGGGTAATGGGCTGACATAACACAGGTTGGCCTGCAGTTTGAACTTTGCTCTTTCACCTCAGGTGGAGCGGCTGATCAAGGAGTTCTCTGTCTACATGACAAAGGATGGACGCATCTCTGTGGCGGGAGTTACATCAAGCAATGTAGGTTACCTGGCTCATGCCATCCATCAAGTCACAAAGTAAAGACAAAGGTGTGCCCTGGAGCTGGTGGCTTTCCCTTCCCCACCAGTCGAAGATGGAGAGGGAAAAGAAACAAGCAGAATACTTCCAACCACAGCACTTGAAGCCGCTGCTGAATGTATCTTGTAGATGAGTTGTTGTAAGAAGCCTAGTCAAATCCGCCCTGTGTTGTGGAGCAGGGACATCATTGCTGGCTCCTGCTCGTCACAGCCATTCTTCCCTGCTGTCCATCCTTTCTCCATCAGCCCCAGCACCTATCTATGCTGGAGGAAGCAAATGCTTAGCAATGCCATCCTACCAGTGTAGGCACCAAAGGCTTCTCCGCACACATTTCTCTATGAGAAGGCTTTGTGAGGCTGTTGGCTGCTTGCAGGGAGCTGGGTGGGCTGAGTGGGAGGGCTGCTCTGGTGCTCTCCTCCAAGCTCCTCAGCCAGTCCTGCTACCAGCAGACTCCATCTTCCTCCATCATCCCAGCCTGGGGCTGGGCAGCACCAAAGCTGTCCTCTGACAACCAGCTCTGAGGACTTCTCACTACCAAACTTTGCTCCATCGTTGGCTTCACTCTTTCCATCTGGGACTTTCCTTTCAGGTGTAATTCACAGTGGCATCAGTGCGTGGGGCAGACCTCTTTTAAACCTGTCTGGTTCTCCTGACTTCACTTTCGTACCCGGAGGTGAAACAATTTCTCACGCCCTGCCCCCAATAAGAATCTCCTCTGAAAACTGCTCTCTTGTGGTCTCTGCCTTGCCCCATTCCTGTCCTAAGCCCAGGAGTCCAGCCCTGTACTTCCAGCAGCCCTCCCTGCAGTCTTTGTGTGTGTCCCAAAGCTGTAAGCCAAGAGGTTGGCACTGCAGTGTCTCACTCATGTGGAGGTGTGGGGCATCCCTCTCTGCTCTCTTCAGCCACATTTCTGGTGACACCAGAAAACAGAGATCTTGAGAGAAATATGAGAGGTGATGACTCAAAAACCATTCTGTCCTAAACTGAGTGTCCCTGAGGTCCTGTGACTTACTGGACTCTGATTTTTAATCCAAATAAACTGGTGCATGGCTATGTTGAGCTGGGGACTTCATCCTGTCATTGTGCAGCTGGATCCTGTCCCTTCCATGCACCAAACATTCCCTCTCAGGGCCATGCCAGCACAGGGGATCTGACATGACCAGTGAAACCCTCATCTCCTGAGAATCTCATGTAGAGAGAGGCAGTTGCCACTGATGTGCCCCAGGAGAACAGTGGTGCGTGAACTGAGGTTGTCCTGATGGGAACTGCTGTCATGGAGCTGAAATTGAAGCCTACGGTGTTGAATGTAGCCATTGCTGGGGAGAGAACAAATTCCCAAAGGCTGTCTGCCTTGGGACATGGGGCCATCCTTGGCCACTGGTGCGTGATGGAGTGGAGCCTCCCTAGGTGGATCTGGAGGTATTGCCTCTTGAACCTGTAAGCTTTCTCCATCCGCTGGCACCTCTTCCCTCAGCAGCCATACCAGGGTATTTAGCAGGGCAATCCTCATTTCCCATTCCTGCCCAGAGCAGCTGTGTGCCCATTGGAGCTGGGACAGGTCCGGTCTGCTGCACTTGTCCCGGTCTAAGTGCACGTTGTTGCCACACTTGCTGGAAGGCTGGATCCTCCCACCGCTCCCTGACAGGTTTCCGCTCCCATGCCGCTTGTTTACTGGCCCGATGCCCACAGCCGCTGCTTGCTGTCCTTTGTGCAATAAACCGCTTTCCCTGCCGCACACGCCGTACGTGCTGCCCCACGGCGCTGTGGGTTCCTGTGCTGTGGTCCCTGGTTCTGCGTGACTCTGGAGCTGCCGCCTCCTGCCCTCTTACCCGCGTGGGGCTGTTTTCCTGCCCGTTCTCTGTACAATAAAAGCACCCTGGAGCACAGCCCCGTCTCTCGCCCTCTCCTTGCCGGGTCCCCGCGGGCTCAGCCGCTGGGAAGGGCTACCCGAAGGGGGATGTTCTCCCTTCGCTGATGCTCCCCGGGCTCCGGGGCCGGACTACAACCCCCGGCGTGCAGCGGGCAGGGCGGAGCCGCCGCCGCGCCTCCGCCGCCGCCGAGCTCAGCCGGGGCCGGCGCCGGGGCCGAAGGGAGCGGAGCAGAGCGGAGCGCGTTTCCCACCTGGTGAGCGGGGCCGGGGTACGGACGTACGGGGGGACACACGCGGGGAGCCCAGTGACCCGCAAGGGCAGCGTGGCGTCCCCCAGAGCGTCCCCTGCGATCGCGGGCTGACCGTCACCGGCTCCGGGCCTTGCTCCCCCGGGCGGGGGGCGCCGCCGGGGCCCGAGCGGGGCCGCGGGTTTGTCGAGTCACCCTCGGTGAAACGCCTAGTCTCGGGATTTCTGGTTGCCAGAGTATGGCGGCTTTGCCTGAAGGGAAAGGGCACCCTTCAGCATCCTCCCCCAGGCCATGGGAGAAGCATCGACTCCCTGCAGCATCCTCGGCCGGGTGGGAACTTCAGCCCACGCGGACCCACCGGGCTGTCCCTCCACCCTCCTATCCACGGGACAGAGGGCGGCCCTTCCTCCCCCAGAAATCTTTACAGAGGGTACATAGCACAAGTGCAGAGTTTAAATAGCCCAGAAGAAAGGAGTGAGCTGGGCAGGAATAGTCCTCTAGGAATAAGAACAGATTTCCTTGAAAAGAGATTTCTCGTGGCCGTGTAGATTCCTGCAAAATCATGCCGGGTTGTGAGGGTCAATCTCCTCCAGTTTGGAGGCAGTGGGATGAGATTTGGACTTTCCAGCCCCCAAGGGCTGCAATGCTGGAAACACCAGATCTTCAAATCCAAAAGCTTCTGAGACATCATCTCATTCTGGTGGTCACCCTGGGGTTGCAATGGAAGAGGCCAGTCCTGCTTTTCCTGTTGACACAGTATTTCTGCTGCACACGGGACATTCCCGCTGAGCCCAGCCTTGCCCTTTACTCAGGAGCACGTGCACAACAGCTCTTGCAGAGCTTGCGGAAATTTGGGTTGGAAGTCAGGAAGTAAGCCATGACACTGGGTCTTGTGCCCACAGAAAGGCAAGTCCTGCTGTGAGGCTGCAGCTCCTCAGCCACTCAGCCAGGGCTCAGTCCCCCATCCAACAGCAGTTGTGTCCTCTCCCTGGATTTGAGGGACAAGAGGTGAGTTCTCCTTCTGTATCTCTGCTGGTGTGTGTGTGTACTGTGACCCCCCCAGGCTACTACCCAGGGAACTCATTTCCCCTGTGTCCCCACCTGATGCCCAGGTTGTCCCTTGTTAATATAATTTAACTAACACTTAACAGTGTCCTTCTTCATCCCCTTGTAGGAGTAGGGAAGTGCCTGACTCCTGTGTTGCTGCATTCCAGCCTGTTTGCTGCCCTCCCTGCCTGATGGAGCCAGTGCTGGCTGAGGACCCCCCTCGAGGTGCCTGGCTGAGCCTGGTGCAGGACCACTAGTGGGACGTGGACGGTGGCGTGTGCCACCCCGGGAGGGACAATGGCTCAGGGCACTGGGAGCATCAACAGTGACTACAAGGACTGGGAGTGGAGCGATGATGCTGGTGAACGGGCCAGGCTTCTGCAGAGCCCTAGTGTGGAGACAGTGCCCAAAAATTCAGAGAGCCAAGGAAACGGTCTGGGGACCACGTCGGCTCTGGGAGCTGTCTTCATTGTGGTCAACGCTGCCCTCGGGGCTGGGCTGCTCAACTTCCCTGCTGCCTTCAGCATGGCCGGCGGCGTGGCTGCAGGCATCGCCCTGCAGATGGTGAGAGAGTGGGGAAGGGACAGTTCCCTGTCCCATCCTGGGAGGATGCATGGAAGGGATGTGTGGTGCCCCAGAAAGGGTTTGGGGAGGACCAGGCTCCTGGGAAGAAGCTCTTTTGGGTGAGGTGCACCAGAGATGCTCAGTGTTTTCGGGGTGGCTGCCTGGGGTGGCTCGGGAGGCCTTGCTATATTGTTGGCTCAGTGTTCCCTCCCTGTCTCTCCCCCATCCCAGTGCATGTTGATCTTCATCATCGGAGGCTTGGTGATCCTGGCGTACTGTTCACAGGCCAGCAATGAGCGCACCTACCAGGAGGTTGTGTGGGCTGTCTGCGGGAAGGTGCCTGGTGTGCTGTGCGAGGTGGCCATCGCTGTCTACACCTTTGGCACCTGCATCGCCTTCCTCATCATCATTGGAGACCAAGAGGACAAGAGTAAGTGTGTCCCATGGAGCAAATAATAACCAGTTGTCCTTTCAGCTGGAAGGGCCAACCTTACCATCTCGGTTGTCCCCACAGTCATTGCTGCTCTGGTGAAGGAGCCCGAGGAAGTTGGGAGCAGCTGCTGGTACACAGACCGCAAGTTCACCATCAGCATCACTGCCTTCCTCCTCATCCTGCCCCTCTCCATCCCCAAAGAGATTGGCTTCCAAAAATATGCCAGGTGAGTGGAGAGAGCCCTCTGGGGCTGGGAGTTGGGGTGGGCCAGCCAGCACCCACCTAAGCACAGTTCCAGGGGACAGGGATTGGAAATGCTGTGGTTCTAGTGGCATATCTGCCCACTCACCCTCTGCCTTCCCGTGCCTCAGTTTCCCCATCTCGGAGGCAGAGGAGCTGCTGAGCATCATGCAGCCACAGTGCTGTACTTCAGGGCTTGTGCCCCTCCCTTCTGCATGCTGGAGGAAGCAGGGGGAGCTGCTTTCAACTGCATTGTCTCCTATCTTTGGAGTTGGCAATCCAGCAGAAAGAGAGCCAGTAAGTGTCCCTAGGCAGGGTAGTCTGCAGGCCAGCCCTACTCCACCAAGCATCTTGGTGTGACCTGGCTACTGGAGTTGGACCAGGGGCACCAGGGCAGGAGTATCACTGCTTCGACACTCACCTCTTTCTCCAGCCCCAAACCCAAGTCTGGCAGGTTTGCCACTCACAGAAGCATGGGATAATCCCCGAATGCAACAGAATTGTGTTGGCATCTGCTTGGGGGGACAGCGGGTGGCATTTCCTGGCATATTCCCATGGGAAGGGAGAGCAAAAATGGGTGTGATAGGCAGGAGAGGGGTAGTTGGGCTGTGAAGGGAGGAAGATGGGGATGGAGAGGCAGGGAGGAGACCCTTCATGAAGTGGGGAGGTAGAACACTGATGGCCTCCTATCCCCTCTCACAGCTCCCTCAGTGTGATTGGCACATGGTATGTCACAGCAGTCATTATCATCAAGTACATCTGGCCTGACAAGGAGCTGGTGCCTGTGGAGATCCCCACCAGGTGAGAGCAAGAGACACAATGCTGTTGGTGGCCATCACAGCATGGCAGAGCCAGGCAGGGCTTGTGGGAGCGAGGGCTGAAAAGGCTGGGGATGAATCTTTCATGAGTCCCACCCCTGGTCCTGGGGACTCTGCATGTTGCTGCCAGAAGCTCCCAAGTGGCTACACCTCTGCATGTTTCAGAGGAGCAGGTGGTGAAGAGGAGGAAAAGGACCTCTTAAAGGTCCCCATGGCTCCATCACAGGTTTTGATGAGCACTGATTGGCTTTTATCTCTGATATATCCAGGCCCTGGATTCCCTGTGCAGTGCTTGTGTTCACCCAGCAACAAGGGCTGTGTCTGTATTTGGATGATTTTGGTTATTTCCTTGGCCAGCACAGCCACTGTGGCTTATTCCTTTCCTCACAGTGTATATTTCTGGATCCAGTGCAGCAATTTTATGGCAGAGCAAAGGTTAGACCAGTTTTCTGCACTGCCCAACTAGATCCTTATTTTTTACTGATACTTTTACTTTGTATGCTCAGGTTTGGCTGTTTCTGTGTCAGTGAAAAGCCCTGGTCTTCAGGGAGTACCAGGTCGCAGAAAAACCTCGTTCCATGCAATGGCATCATCCTGGGTGGGGGGATGCAGTAACAGCAAAGACACTGAGCACTCCCAGCTTATCATCCCCTGGGGCACCGGATGGGAGGCACAGGGGGTTCTGGTCTTACTGGTGGGTGTTTTTCTCCTGCTAGCCCCTCCACCTGGACAGCTGTCTTCAATGCCATGCCCACCATCTGCTTTGGGTTCCAGGTAAGGCCAGGAATTTGGCACTCCCCTTCCATCCTGTGGTTGCTTGGGTGCAGACTAAAACTTTGCCTGGGTGATTGGCTAAAACCCTGCCCGCGTTCTCACTGCACTGCTTTTTTTAATATCTCACCACCTCTGGATGGAGATGGATCCATTTTATCCCAGCTAGGAAGTACATGGCAGCCTATCCACCCCCCCTTTTCTTCTCCAGTGACAAACCTGGGGGGATCAAAATATCACAACAAATGCGGAATATCACAAGTAGGATCCCATGTGGTTCAGCCCATTGTGTATCCCCACTCTCTCTGTGTCCTGGCAGTGCCATGTGAGCAGCGTGCCCGTCTTTAACAGCATGAAGCAGCCAGAGGTGAAGACCTGGGGGGCAGTGGTGACAGCAGCCATGGTGATTGCTCTCTTTGTCTACACAGGCACTGGTAAGTGACGGGACACCGTGTGAGTGTGGCACAGTCCTTGGAGTGGCTTCAGGAAGGCAGGGACCCTCTGGTCAGCAAGGGTCAGAGGGAGAAGGGAGTAGAGTCCATTGAACACCTTTGCAATGTGCCCTGTGCCATATCCGTCCAAGTCTGGTCCTTCTAAGAGATATTCAGGAGACTTGTCCCTGTCCCCTGCTGACTGCTCCCTGCCTAACAGGTGTCTGTGGCTTCCTAACCTTTGGAGCTGGCGTGGAGCAGGATGTCTTGATGTCCTACCCCTCCAATGACATCCCTGTTGCCCTTGCCCGGGCTTTCATCATCCTCTGTGTGCTGACATCCTACCCCATCCTACACTTCTGTGGCCGGTGAGCACTGGGAGAAGGATGGGGCTGATCTGGGAAGGAGGAGCAGCATGAGGAAACCCCTCTGTCCTGGGTCTGTGTGCACAGGGCTGTCTTGGAGGGTCTCTGGCTCCGCTACACCGGGGTAACAGTGGAGGAGGACGTGGTTCGGGAGCGGAGGAGACGCCTGCTTCAGACCATCAGCTGGTTCCTCCTGACACTCCTCCTGGCTCTTTTCATCCCTGACATTGGCAAAGTCATCTCTGTCATTGGGGGCTTGGCCGCCTGCTTCATCTTTGTCTTCCCAGGTAGGGCATCCTGGGATGCACAGGGGCTGACAAAGGTCTCATGGTCTTTGTCTCGAAGAGGGAGGGGCAGGGTGGAAACACAGGAACCAGAAGATTTTTAGAAGACAAAAATGTGGAGTGAAGCCAGTCAGCAACTATTTCAGCTGGACTTGGTGCTCTGTAACAGGGATTGTAGCTCCCTGTTTTGTGGAGTGTCTGTTCAGTCCTCAGGGGACAGTCCTCATCTGGTTCTAATTTTCCTCCCCTGCCTTTCAGGGCTCTGCCTGATTCAAGCCAAGCTCTCCGAGATCCAAGAAACCAAGGCAATCAGGTAACTGAAATGTGCCTCCCGTCCCCCCTTCCTCTGTGAATATTGGGGTGAAGGACCCTTCTAAATGTGCCCTGTCCTCCTGCATCCACAGCTGGTGGGCCCAGGTCAGCTATGGGGTCTTCATGGTCACCCTTGGAGCCTTCATCTTTGGACAGACCACTGCCAATGCCATCTTTGTGGATCTTACAGCCTGACTCCTCCAGGCTGGACTGCACTGCTGCTGCTGAAGGGATGGAGATTTCCCCAAGGACCAAAGGGAAGTGGGAAGAAAACATGTTGGTGTGTTGGGAAGATCCAAGAGAACTGTTGTGACTTGGGGCTTAGCTGAACAAGCCCTGTGGTGGTTTGTATCTCATTGTCTTAAGGCACCAGGCAGTCAGGCTTCTCTCAGCCCTGGCTACCTGGTGAAGCCAGAGCAACACTACACAGGGACCTGTCATCCAGGCCAAGCCCTTTCTGCCCCTCGGGGCAGACATCACTCCCTGAGACATCACCAAGGGGTCATGGTTGGGGTTTGCAAAGCTATGCTGCTCTCATCTGTGTACCCTTGTGCTGGTGGAGCTCCTCTCCACAGCTAAAACTCCTTCTCCCAACTTTGGAGAGAGAAGCAGTGTTCTGCATAAAGGGAAATAGCAATCATGTTTATCAGACAGGGAGACACCCCCATAGTCCTCTTCTGTGTCAGTATTTGGTTTGAACTCTGGTTTCCTGCCAGTCTCCTGCCCCTACTCTCACATCTCACTCTGCTTGGGCTGCACTTTGTGTTACAAAGGGTTGCCTTCAGCCTGTTTGGGTTGGTTTTTCTTGAATGACCCTGGGGTAGGGACATGCCAGTGCAATGTTTTCCCTGCCAGGGGTTGCTCACTCAGTAGAGAAGCTACGACTGCATCGACCTACTGAAGACACTACAATAGAGCAAAGCTCTTCTCCAGATTTATAATCCCGTTCTTCCAGGTGTCCAGGGAATGGGACTGGGCCAGGTTTTAAGGGGTGCTTTTGAGATAAAGCAGTCAGTATTGATTTGTTTTATATTGTTCCCTTGGTCATTTACACTCTCTATGGCTGGTGTTGCTCTGGGCTGTCCCTCTGTTGCCTGTCTGGATGATAGTTTCATTCCTGCTTTTGCTGGGTTGAGTAGTTCCCCCAGCTGCAGATTTGGTTGGGGGTGTTAAACCTCAACAGCAAAATTCTCTTGTTCTGTCCTTGAGTTCCTTTTCATCTTGTTTGGCTTCTAAAACCCTTGGGGAGGGAGGAATTCAGGTGTACCTCTTGATGCATCTGTGACGAGGGTTCACAGCACAGATTTGTCCAAACTTGGCCCTGCACCTCCTGCATCTTCTGGAAACAGCACGGGCTGTTGTGGTGGGAAGGAGAACCATGTCTTGTGCTCCTGTACTTCTCAACATGGCTCTTTCCCTCTGCAACCAGAGGCTGCAGGCGAGGCGACAGCACATGGATGCTTCCTCACATGGAAACATTTGGTCTTTCCTTACTAACACTGCGTGTAAATGGGGCCCTCCCCACTGCTGCTCGGGACAGGGAGACACAAATGGAGGAGGAAGAAAAGCCCCAAGCACAGCAGAAATGTTTGAGGGTTGCTGTGGAGGTCCCAAGGGATCTCCAGCATCTGTGCCCTCATCTTTTGACAAAACCAGGCTCCACCAAACCCCCACTTGTATGGCATTGGCTGTGTCCTGAGCTCCTTTGCCAGGCTCCTGCCTGTGAGCAGGAGCTGGGGCTCAGGGGACCCTTTGGCATAAAGATGTCCAGTTGTCCTGGATGTGGGGAGCACAGAGCCACCTCCCATGGAGCCCAGCAGAGATGCTCAGCAGATGCCAATGCCAAAATGCCTCCAGTGCCCACCCTGCTCCAAGATGAAAAGGTTTGGTACCTGGTGGCTCTTGTGGCTGTGGCTTTCCTGAAGGTGTGCTAGGCATGAGGAGGTCCCTTGGCCAAACTGGAAGAGGACACAGTGTCCCATATCTTCGGTTGTCACCTGGAGAACAGCTGGACTCCCTTGGTGCTCCCACAGCGTCCGTGTGGCTGAGGGTAAGGCAGGTCTAGAGGTGGTGTGGCTGTTCCTGTTTGCCTTACTGTTTCCCTGTTTACAAACACTGGCCTTTTAACATGTATTTTGTACATGCAGAAAGTGGAGGGAACTCAACTCAATAAAAGTGACATTGTGATGCGTGTGTCAAGCCAACACGAGGTGGTTTCTGTGGGAGATGCTCCCGGGTGAGAGCATATCTGGAAATGCCATCCCAGCTCTCCGAGCTTTGGGATGGATGGTGTGGAGCTGGGAAGTCTCACCGCCTTCCTCAGGCCCTCATCCTCTGGGATATCTTCACGCCCAGGCCCGGGGCATGCCAGTGGAGGCTCTGTGGCCCCTGGTCCTGGTGTGGCACCCCAGTGTCTGCCGCCGGGGCCGGCAGGCGGGTGTGGTGGTGTGGCTGAGACAGGCGGGAAGGGGCTGAAGGGAGTTTCCTCTCGGGGACTGAGGCCAGCCATCCTGGAGGGTGCAAATGGAAGGACGATTTCCTTAGAGAGGAAAAACCGCCCTGGAACATGCGGGACCCGAGCCGGGCACTCTGAGGGACCCCGGGCCGCCATATTATGAGGGAGCAGTGCCTGGGCCGTACCAAGGTAGCGCGGGGGAGGAGACGCCAATTCATGGGTCCGTACCACAGCACTGCGCAGGGGGGGAAAACCGTTCCTGGGGTTGTACCACCATCGGGGAGGGGGGGGGGAACAGCGATGAGAGGGAGAACGGGGCGGGCCGCACCACTCGGGGGGGAGTACCCCCCCCGCCATGACTCCGCGCGCCCTTTGGCACTGCCCGCCACTTCCCCTTCCCGCCCCGCCCCCGCGCGACGCCCCTCGCTCATTGGCCGGCCTCGGCAGCGCGGGTTGGCCGTCGGCGCGCACGCGCAGGCCGAGAGGGTTACGGAGCTCTGATTGGCTGAGAGGGTAGGAAGGACTTCAGCCCCTCCCGGCCAATGGCGCGCGGCTGTGGCTCCGCGCGGAGAGCGGCAGGGTGCCCGCCCCCGAGGTCGCGCGGCGCTGATTGGCCAGCTCTCACGCGGCCCCGCGCTCTGATTGGGCGAACGCCGCTCCGCGGGGGCGCGGCAGCTCCGCGCGCGTCCCGCCCCTCCGCTCCCCCCCGCGTCCCCCCCCCGCGAGAGGACGGGGGAGGGGAAAGGCCGCGGCGCGAGCGCGCGACCCCATCCGCCATTTTGTATCGGAACGGCGGCGGCGCGAGAGAAGCGCGCGAGCGGCCCCGGCCCGGCCCTCACGACACCGCCGAGGTGGGAGCAGCGCCTGCCCGCCCCCGAGGGGGGCTCTGGGCGGCTGTGGGGACACTGCGGGCTCCGGGGCGGAGGGAGTCGCGGTCGGGACGGGGTCGGAGGCAGCGGGGCCGAGCCGGCTTGCGCTGGGGGCAGCGGGGCCGGCTGAGGCACCCGCCCGGCCGGGCCGTCCTCCGGGGTGTGCGAAAGGCAGCGGCGGGAGCCGCGGCCCTTTCCCCCGCGCTCCTCGGTCCTGCGGCCGTCGCTGAGCGACAGAGGGAACTCCGCGGGGTCCGGGGTGGGAGCCGCGGGTGCTCGCGGTTCGGTGGCGGGGGCAGGTGGCGGCGGCAGCGTCGCGAGGCGGCGGGGAAACCTCCAGCTCGCCAACTGTGCTCGTTTCTCCCCCTTCGCTTGTGTAACGCCGGTAGTGACAGGTGGAGCTTGGAGGACTCCGGACCGGGCCTGCCCCGGCCGGGCTCGGCGGCCTCCGTAGGAGATCGCTGTTGTTGCGACTTGCCCACAGAAAGTACGGAAAAAGTGAGCTGTAGTAAATCACCCGGTGACATAACCTTCTTGCAGACCACATGGGAGAAATCCTTCTCAGTGCTGTCCTCCAGTTACAAACATGCTGCCCAGTAAAATGGATAATTCTAAACTAGAAATAGCAACAGTTGGTCGTTTCGACAGATGCTGTGTCGGTACAACAGCTCCTTTACAATAGTTTTCTAACTTGGATTAGTACCATTTATTCCTTACACAAGAAGGCCCGTGAATACTCATAGTTTAATTTCAACAAACCACAATCAGTTTCGACTGTATTTACAACAGAAGTGAGATAATACTGAAAATACAACACTAGTCTGTTGGTACATCATGTACTCCGATTGTTTCTGAGTCCCACTCGTTGCAAGGAAGCATGGCAGCTGCTCTCAGGAACTTTTTTTTAAGTAGGTAACAAAACAGGTGTGACTCTGACAAGTCATTCTTAGTGTACCCAACTGAAGTGTTTCCTGTTTCTAAGGTAACTACTTTGGCAGTGGCTAAACTTAACAGGCAGGGTGAATCTCGGTGGGGTGACTGTCTTATAAACAGGAAGCAAACTTAGTTGGTAATATACCAGTTTGTCCTTTCCACGTTTGTTATTTTGATTCTTTCAGCCCTTTTGCTTTTAAATTCACTCTTAACTGTTACTGCTGTTGGCCTGGTATCTCCAAATCAAACTCACAGCCAGTTTGCTGTCTACCTGTGTCTCTTTGGAGAAATACTATTTATCCTATATAGTGTTCCTAGGTTTTTAATTTATGCTGAAATGGCCACTCTTGGTGTTCAGCTGAGTAAGTGGAAGAGAAACTGTAAACATAACTTAGGAATATAGGACAGTAATGTTTTGTGTCCCCATGATGGGATATAACTAAATCATGTTGGGAATTGTTATCACTGGGAATCATGGTTGAAGCCATCACTTTTTTAGCTAGATTTCTGTTTTGTTCCATAAACATCCCTGATGTATGAATACTGCAGTTTTCCTTGACTTTTGAAATAGCATTTAACTGTTTTAAAACACTTTCTGGAAGGTAAAAAAAGCATGAAGGCTTTAAGAACAGGTCCCTCCTTTTCTTCCCTCCAGCAGAAACTTTATTCTGCAGTGCTTGTCTGAAGGAAAATTGGGAAGTGAGAGTTTCTTGGGGTTTGTTGTTTTTAAACAGTCTGTGTTGAGATGTGAAAATGCCTGAAGCAGCCATGTCATGTTTGATGCATGTCTCATGTATTTGAGGTAGGTTCCAAACTGAAACTTCACTGGCCTGAGTGTATAGGAACAACATAGGTGCTTAGTTCAGCCACACTCTAAACTAAAGTTACTGTGTCTAATCTTCGTGACTTCCAGTTTACTAGAATTGGGTGCAGCTTTCAGTATATGGAATGTTCAGGTGACATTTCTGTTTGTAAACACCTGAATTTGAACTGGTGTAATGAATCAGGAGCTTATTTTACTGTTAATGTGACTTCCACTCTAGGGATTTTTTTCTCAGTAGATTTCAAAGTGGTAGACATCCTGAAATACAAAGTATAGTGTGATTCAAAACCACCTTTCTTCCTTGGATTGCTCTCAGTGTGGGCCTTCAGAGAGGTGTGCTGCTCTTCCAAGTGTTCTGTTTGTTCATGGGTTTGAAAAGAGGGTAAAGGATTGTTCTGAAGACCAGGTTTAGTAGTGGTCCCTTTAGCATGTTTTATGTGATGTTTTTTGACAGGAGTTTAGAACCTAATCAACAAACACATTTTTGTTTGTGTCACTTGAGCTGTTTTATTCTCCACATGCAGCACAAGTGCCCTAAAAATCATACAGCTCTTGAAATCCAGTGGAAATAGTTACTTCTGCAAAATTCTGAAAAAAAAAAATCCAAAGATAGGTTAAAGTAATTTTGAAATTACTTTCTTTGTGAGGCTGTTTCTGAATTTGTGGAAGATTTCAGGTTTGTCAGCTTCAGCACCAAGGCTTACTTACTGCTAGTCATTTCTGGTTAGTAGGGAGTGTCTTTGTCACACCTGATGGGTGGTTTCATATTGGCCCTCTCTATTTTGTGATTTTTGGATTCTTGCCTGAAATTTTATTGCATTTATGTTTTAATCCAACAGAATGCTGCTCTTGAAAAAAAATCTCCTGAAATAGATGCCAAATGTTTTTTGCTGATGGGCTGTTACTTTCCTTAGGAAGTGTTTAGGGTGTGTAATGCTGTAGAATTTGGTAAATATTTTTTATCTTTAAAATGGCTTGTATTGCACAATATAAAACAGCAATATTGTAAGAGCTCCTGAATCCCGTGCCGGGCATCTTAATCCATTACTGTATCATAGGATCTGTGACTGAAAGTAGCTAATTTTGACAGTTAATCTAAATTTTTTTTATAAACTCCCTGTATTTGAGGCCTGACTTGTCTGAACCTGATTTGTCCCATGGGCTGAAAGCTTCTTGAATTGTTGAGGCCATTGTAGAGAGATTCATTCCCACTAAGGATATATGGATTTAAAAATAAAGTCTGCTTCACATAGCATTCATAGCTTCCTTAATCAGTGCTGTAGTAATTGAATTTTAGCCTTGCACTGAATGACCAGAGAGGTATCTGTGCAGTTCTGCTTTGCAGGCAATTCTCCCTTGGTTACTCTGTAGTCTCCTAAGTTAGGTTGCACGGTTTGAACCTCTGAAGTGCTGTTATGTTGCGTGTGTGGGAGCTGTCAGGGTTTGCTGTGTGTCGGGATACACACGGTGCAAACCATATGTTTAGAACGTAAGTAGGAAGCTGTTTCCTCAGCTATTGTGTTCTGTCCTTGAGTCTGCATGTTTGCTCAGGCTCTTCCTTAAGAGGCTTCCCTGAAAGGGAAAATCCCATTTTGCCTCCAGCTTGGATTGTCCAGTGGCACTGCCAGATTTTGCAGTTGGAAGGTGGCAAAGCTTGTTTTGCTTCCCTGCAATCAAAGCATTCCCTGCTTTTTTGGGAGACAACAGAGATGCTAATAGGAGGGTGGGACGGTCAGTGTCCGTGCTCTGCAGGGTGTTTGTTGCATGGCAGCAGGGAGGCTTGAGCCCAGCTTGAGAATTTCAGTGCTAAAAGCCCTGGTTTTTAGGTGGATGGAGTAGGTGTGATTGCTGTGCTGTTTGTATTGGTATGAGGAAAAATGCCCAGAGAAGTGTGGTTTTTCTTCCTAGGGGCCTGAAAGGCAAACTCTGAAATTCTGTTATTGCTTTAAAAAATGGTAAAGTTGAAGTTTTGGGTTATGTCCTGTAGGCAGCTCAAACAGCCTGTGAGTTCTCCAGTCTGGTTGCTGTAATCTGGTGCTCTGATGGGACTGAATTCCCCTTGCTGACTGCTGGTTTTAGTAAGTGCAAGTACTGTGCCAAGGTCTGTGTGCTTGATTTTTAACAAATGCTTTTCAGAAGCTTTATATTGGTCATATATGTTAAACTTTGCCAGTAAGATTACCTTGGAAAGCATGTACTTGCCAAACCCAGTGACATTTTCTAGGTTATTCCAAAAGAGGAATTTAAAGGTTGTTAAAAAAAAAGTCAGGTACTGTACTACTGAGAAATCTTTTTAAACTTTTGTGCCAGTCTTCCCTTCTGCAAAGATGTTCCACAGTCAGTGGCCTTTTAAACCTTTATATATTAAGGTAATGAATTCTAGCTTGTCAGATGTACTAAAAAGAAATGGAAAATTTGTGTAATTCTTACTGCAGTTTTAGACATGCTCTGAAATTCTTTCAGAGGCCAACTGCCTTGTCACTGAAGAATGCTTTCAGTATTACTGCTTGAAAATTTGTTCTTTGTGAGATGTAAGTTTTGTTGCATAAGAATCATCTTGCATACCTTCATTGAGTAGTCGGGGTTTTCTATGGCATAAGGAAAGTCTGGAAGTCAGTTGATTTGACTTTTCTTACAAATAATTTACCCTTATATTTATGTAATAAAATAAACTTTTTCAAAGAGCACAATGGTCTTCATTGCCTCTGATAGGATTTGTTGCTCCCGATGTTTTGAAGTGTAGGCAAATGTTAAATAAGGTATAGTTTCAAGTGTAAGCAAGTGAAAACCTTTGTATAAAGGGAGATGGGAAGAAGAGTTCTAATGGTACCCAGCACAGCCTGTTCAGCTTCCTGTGTGCTGCTGCTGTTGGATCCTGGCAGAAGGAGGCTCAACATGCCGAGTTGTGCTGCTGCAGGAACGCTCCCTGGACTGGTTTGGCCTCAGTTCCGCGTGCCAGGCGAACACATCACTCGAGCCATCCATCTCCATGATGAGGCAGAAATCGTGTACTGGTGGTTTTCACCATGGAGCCAAGACAGCAAAGCAACAGTTTTTATTCTGAAAAAGGGATTTTCAGACTCTTGGCGTAAAGCCCAGTGACCTTTGGGTTTTGTGAGCTTCCAGGCAGTGACTCCAGCTTGATTCTGCCTCTGATAATGCACAGTTCTGCTTCTGAGAGTAGCTTAGGGCTTCCTTCGAGACTCCTCACACTGTTGGATATGCAGGACATGCTTTGGGATGCAATTTTGTCACACTGGCAATCTGTAATTTAACAGATGAGATGTCAAGTGCCAAGTTTTGTGTTGTCATAGAAATTTATTAAGCTGGCAAGCTCTGCTGTTGTAGCTTACTGGAAAGCTGTTTCAGTATAAGCCAAATGTTAGGGTTAGTTTATTGCAGTTCTTTGTGTGTTGCTCATTCACAATTGCTTGTTTTGGTGTGCAGGGTTGAGGCAATACTGCTTGGATGTACTGAGGCAAAATATAGCAGAGATGGTAAAAGCGCGTTTTTAAAATTAATTTGTGATCAATGCTTTGAATGATTCTGACCTCTGATTGTTGCTGTGTGGTGTCTAATTCATTATTCATCTCATTTTCTTCTTTCTTACGGTGCTGAAAGTCATTCTTCTGACTGAGCTGTTTGCTGGCTCTTTCAGACTGCAGAATGCAGAAACAAATAAAAATGGTCAGGTAGTGTAAAAACAACTGAGCTTGTGTTGTGAAAACTTAACAGTACTTCATTTTCCTTGTGAACATAGTTATGTGACATAGCTACAGAACTTAGATCTAATTTAATACTGTTTTCCAGGTGCCATGTTTCAGAACAGACTACGACAATTGAGAAAGAAGAGCTGAAGCAAGTAACACAGAAACAGATACAGGCTCATTGGGGGAAAAAAATTGACCTGTCTCTGAGGTGACTAAAGGGGAATAATGGTGATTTTGCGCCGGGCTCGGCCGCCTGCTTCCGCCCCAACCAGCAATGAATCTTGACTCGCTCTCGCTGGCCTTGTCTCAAATCAGCTACCTGGTGGACAATTTAACCAAGAAAAACTACCGAGCCAGCCAGCAGGAAATACAGCATGTAAGTAAAGTGATATGGTGCTACACAATAAATTTTGGAAAGAGAACTGGGGTTTCTCTGCTCGTTTGAGTTTGTACTCTGCGGTGCTCTTGTGTATGTTACTGTTTGCTGTTTTCTGTGCTGTTGGGAATTGCAGGGTGTGTCTCATAGTCCTGCTGGTTCATCTGCCAAGTCATGGAATGCAGCTCAGAGCTGAGACCAGTATTAACTTTGTAGTTGAATATCAGGATTAACTGCTGCTCCTGAAAAGCGGTATGCAGAGCTTTCCTAACTCCTCCTCCAGGTTAAATCTTTCCACTTTTGGACATTCAATAGAACACTGATTGGGAAGGGAAGGAAAACGTATATATTCAGTGTTCAGAGCTGTTGCACTGAAAGCATGAGTATGTTGTAATTTACCTCTAAATGCTCTTTCTTCCCTTGATGGAAGTTTTTTTCTTGTTTTCATTCAGTGACTCATGGCTTGATGGTGAAGCCAAGCTGACTGTCTTGGCCCGGAGTTTTCAGAAGGCAGGCAGAGTAACTGCATGTTGAGACCCAAATATCTGTGATCTGGGCGAGAATTCTGGCTTAACTGACCTTTTTAAAAATAGCTCTGACTTGCAGGGTGGACTGAAAAGCATTATCTGCAGAGGAGTGCTTAGGAGGAAGTGAATGCTACTGAGCTAGTTTTAGAAACTGGTTTAGTTCAGTTCCCAGCAGACAGCTGGGCCACTTAATGTTGGGTTTTTTCCTGCAGCAGTGCAATCCTGCAGCGATTTGAATCAGATTAGAAGGCCAGAGGGCTTAAGCAGTGAGTTCTGTAACATTTGGTGTAATTAAAAGTGCATTCATTTCTTATCTTGAGGTGAGAGTGATTTCAGCATTATTGGCTGCTTTAAATGTAAGATGGAATAGGTCTCTTGTAACTTTTCTAACTTTACCATGTTTTTGCAAGTTCAGTACTCCAGGGGCTCATTTGGGATCATGCTGTCCTTTTGATCACTGTTAGTTTCAACAGATGGTTTTTGCAGCAAGGTGTGACTGAAGCATGACTTGATTTGGGAGAAGATACGGTTTATCTGCCATTCGGTTGGAGCATAGCTCTCTAAAACAGGGACAGATTGTTCCGTACCCATCAGCAGGCCTCTTAGCCTCACTGTGATGAGAGACTGGAACCTGGTCTGTGGAAATGGCTGGTTTGTGTGTGGTTATAAAACAGATCTAGAATTTCAAGACTAAATTCCTAAAATCTTAATCCATTGTTGTCTTTTTTTTAAATTTTATTTTCCTGGTATTGCTTTACTTTTGTGGTTGCTAATACAATATTTCCTTAGTTGAAGAGACATATGTGCATGGTGTAACTCTGCCTCATGGTATACTGCTTGGGGTAAATGTTTGGCATGATTCACTCAATTTTACAAAGTTTCCATCTAAGCATGTAGAGTTGTGGGAATTCATACTTGGAGTTGTTCTTGTCACAGCTGACCAAAATGACACATATTTAGATACATCACTTGAGTGTAACAGTGGCAAAGCTTGATGAATTAATTTCTTTCTAAGTGTGCTATCAGTAGTCATTTAACCTAGCTAATGCTTAAAAAAATAGAATATATGTTTAAAAAACTCCAAAATATTTTATGCGTTTGTCAGACACGAATTCTAAACCATGGCTTCCTCTGAAGTGAGTTTTTGTGGTCTTGTTTTCCTGAAGTGGTAAGGAGAGCCTGGTTGGAGAGGGGGAACGGGCTTTGTAGACAAGTTTAACTAGGAAAGCAAAACTTTTTGAATCTAGAAAAACAGAGTTATTTTTTGTCTAATCCTGTATTTGCCCAAACATGTTGGCTGATAAATCCAAATACATGTGGCTCAAGCTTTATCATAAATCACGGACTGGTTGATGTTGGAAGGGAGCTGTGGAGGTCATCTGGTCCAACCTCCTGCTCAAGCAGTCACTTAGAGTGGGTTACCCAGGAATATGTCTGGGCAGCTTTTGAGTGCCAGCATGGATGAAGACTCCACAACCTTTTCCTCTGTCAGTGCTTTGTCACCCTTGCAGTAAAAAAAAAAGTCTTTCGATCTTATTTTATGGCTGGATACACTGTCACATAAATGTATATCAAGGCTGCCAATACAAAGGTTTTTTTCAGCTCTTTCTTCAGAAAACTAGTAATTCTCATTCCTTGTTTCCTGGAAGAGCTTTTTTGTGAATGTAGTTAGATTTGAAAGATGATATGCCGCACTTTCAGCCTTCTCTTCCCTTCTTTCCCAGATGTTAAGTTTTCAAGTCATTGTCCTTTGGAAGATGCCTCAGTGCAAGGAAGCAATCTACTACTGATGCAGAATAGTTGTGTGGAGAGCTTTAGTATGTATGGTTTTCTTTGGCATCTGTTTACTTTGATGAATTCATCTTGGTCACAGCACCAAGCAGTTCCTTAGGAAATTGATCGAGCTTTTTGTCAGTCTTGCTACCACATGCAGATCTTTGTATTTGATTTGGATTGCCTAAACAAACTGCCTGTTTTCTGAAGCCTGAGCTAGGTAGTAGAATTTGCTGTCAATTCAGGTTTGCTGCCTTTTGCACCAATCTGAGCATCTTCCTGGTCTATGGCTGCCTTCAAAGGCAGAGCTGTCACCACAGCTGGACTGTTTACTCTGGACTGACATACCACAGGCATGTATATTATAGCCTCTGGTCAAGAAGCAGAGCTAGATCTGACTTGGAAGTTTCTTTCCAGTAGAACAAAACTTGGCAGCCACTGGAATAAGCAGGTTCTGTGGGAAAGGGAGGCATAGTGTCAGATAACAGTAGAAAAATTGAGATGAAAACAGTCAAACATCAGAGCTCGAGCAGGCAGAGCCTAAAGCAGCCCTGTTTGTCTCTTTGCACAAAGAAACTACTGGCAAACAAGAACATTCATGACGGGTGAAGCAGTGGACTGGGTGGAAGCAGTCAGACCAGAGCCAGAGCTGCAGGTTTTTGCTAGCACATTTGTGTCTCTCCTGAAGCTAGAAAAGGGGAGACAGTGGGAAAAGTGTTGCCAGATGTCAGAAAAAACTTTCTATGTAATATTCCCTTAAGTCTTAAAAGACTCTGGAGCAATAGCAGTCAGGTCAGTCATGGCCAGGAGACAGTGCAAAAGCTGCCTGCAAGATCAGTGAAGGTGTCTTATAATGGCTTGTCTTTTGGAGAAATTGGTGCTATACAGGCATTGCACAGGTGCTGTCCCATGGTTGTGTTCTTGCAGAGTTAGGCACTGCAGCTATGGGAAAAACTGGGGAAAAATGAGGCCATGGTACTGTGTGGAGTTTGAGCTGCTTTGGTGGCAGAATCCTTGGGGTGACTTTTTTACTTTTTAAGAATACCACCCCTGACATGCATGGCTTCTGTGTCAGTGACTTGTGTCTGGCTAGATTCTCTTTGTTGATACATTTGTTTGCAGATAGGATCAATGGCGTGGTTTCTAGGATACCGATTAAAAGGAACACTTATAGCAGTTTTGTTGAAACTGTAGATGATTTAACTACTAGAAGTACTGCTGTATCCATGGTACTAGACCCAGATCTTGCTCTGTTATGACTGCTACTAAGCTGGTTTTTTGATACTTTTTTCCAGATTGTGAATAGGCACGGTCCCGAGGCAGACAGGCATTTACTACGCTGTCTATTCTCGCACGTGGATTTCAGTGGCGATGGTAAAAGCAGTGGCAAAGATTTTCATCAGGTACAGTTTACACCAACACTTCTGTTTATTAGTTTTGATTGTTAAAAATCTGTGGTGGGATTTGATCCAGGTCAAGCACAAAGGCAGGTTAGAAGGAGTAGCTTCAAGCAAACTTCTTTTCTGGTTATATGGCCTTTCAACTGCAAGAACTTTTTACCGATCCTCAGGTCAGAAGATACATTGCTGATACCTGGCTTATAATCTCTTGATGTGTAAAAAAACCAAGTTGCATCAGTACAAATGCTCTTTTTACCACATGCAGTGCTGTAGTTTGAAAGCCTTTCTGTGTATTTTAAGAGTTTGTCCAGATCCACTAGCTGACACTTGTGGTGCTATGTCTATTGGTAGGAGTGTTTTCATCCTTAAGCCATTTTGCCGCAGACTTTTTAGCTCATAACCATGAATCAAATACTCTTGGATTATCTCTTGCAATGTGTGAGGATGTTTACAGAAAGCAAAACATTGCAAGTATGATGGGGAATGTTTCATCACTTTGTCAGTCTTAAAAGCAAAGCAAACCTGAAGAAAGCTTAAATGAAAAGAAGCTAGTTGATGTTAGTGAGAATTTGGGCACTTACATAAGTACTTTATCTTTTAGTTTTTCTGTACACAGTGGACAGTAGTTTATTTTTATTGTGCTGTTACGGAACTGAGTCTTCAAGTTACCTTGTTCTTTTCAGACTCAGTTTCTGATCCAGGAGTGTGCGTCGCTGATTACAAAACCAAACTTTATCTCGACGCTGTCATACGCCATTGACAATCCCTTGCACTATCAGAAGGTTTGTATACTTCTTGAAGGGGATCCCAGTGTCAGAAACTGCACTGAATTGGTCTCTAGGAAACTAGCTGGTTTTCTGTTGTGTTCCCTTGTAGTAAAATCTTCAAAAACTGAGCTTGCCTGGTTGGTGTGGGGGGTTTTTTTGTTAAACTAAGCAAGTCAGTCAATCACTCAGAATGACTGTAGACTTAATTTTAGTACTTTATCTAATATTTGTACCTTATGGCTTGTTTGTTGCAAGAGAAGCAAAATAAATCATCAGTATTCCTGTTTCTTTCAATATGAAAGCCGTGATCGTGGTTTAATAGTGGCATATATGGAAGAAGCTTTTACACTAGATGTATTCAAAAGTAGTTGGAAAGTTGTTTAGCCATGGAAGCTTTGTGTTAACCTGCAGCAGAATAGTTACTAATATTCCAAGCTTGCAAATAGACTTTAGATAGTCTGACACATTGCAAATTAGACTAATCCCACAACAGCTTTCATGTTAACTCTTCTTACCTGTTTCAGAGTCTAAAGCCTTCACCTCATTTATTTGCCCAATTGAGTAAAGTCATCAAATTAAGTAAAGTTCAAGAGGTAGGTAACACTTATTTCAAAAATACTTCATTTTTTTTTTTTTTTTACTTAGCTAGTTAGAAAGGATGAGGTCCCCTTACTATGATGTTTGTTTTTGTTTGTAGGTAATTTTTGGTCTGGCTTTACTGAACTCTTTCAGCTCAGATCTGCGAGGTTTTGGTAAGTTTTCTGAAGTACTGCAGCAGAGACAGCCTTTTTCATCAATGGGCTTTCTAGGCGGGTAGATGGGGCCTGACCTGACTTTGCAATCAGTGGTGCCATTAGGAGGGGCAATAGGTAACACAGTCATCTTATATGAAGTCGAAGGACTGTTTCATGAATGACTTGCTTGATAGTGAATCAAGTTGGGATGTTGTGATACCTTTACTTGTAGTTGTCCATTAATATTTGAGTTCTCAGGTACGAGATTTCTGTTTAAATCTGAACTGTTGTGGCTTGTGGTAAACAAACTCAAATTAAGAGAATGTTACCTAGCTGAATGAATCTCATATTAAAACAGAATCCCAGGTTTTGACTCTAACCTCTTCTGTTTCCAAAAGCTGCCCAGTTTATCAAACAGAAACTCCCGGATCTTTTGCGCTCTTACATTGACGCAGACGTCAGTGGAAATCAAGAAGGTGGCTTCCAAGATATTGCAATAGAGGTCCTGCACCTTCTCCTCTCCCATCTCCTCTTTGGGCAGAAGGGAGCCTTTGGGGTAGGACAGGAGCAGATTGACGCTTTCCTCAAAACATTACGTAGAGGTAAGTTAGTTCAAGAAGCCTGACCAGATGCAGATTTTGAGATTGATTTTCATTACTTGCTGTCAGTGCAGAGTGCTGAAGTGGTTGGGAGCTTGCTGAATTAGAACTCAATACATTTTCATAGTTCTAAACTGACAGTAAAGTACCACTGTTCTGGTATGAGGTCCTAATGTACTGTTTTGCTTTCAAAGAGTGATAATGTGGTCTCATGTTTTTGAAAAATTGTGATAAATAACCATTGAGTAAGGGATATTCAAGTCTGTATGGGATGGTATTTGTGGATTTAACTAAAGCAGCTCAGTGCACTGTAGTTGAAAACCCCCTTACAGAGTAAGGAACATACTTTGCCATCTCAAACAGGTGCATTTTAAGAACTGTTTTATTATATTAGATGCAGATCCATGACAAAACACGAGCACAGTGAGGGAGGTACTTCTGAGTTAAATTCTGGTTCATTTCTCAGAGGAAGCTACCCTTCATACAAAAGCAAAATATTTGTTCTGATTGTTTAAATGTAACTTCTTAGTTCATACTTATTTTAATACAGATTAGTGCATTAGCTTGTGTAATTCCTGATACTTTGCTTTGGGAAATTGGGAACTCTTCTCTGAGTGGCCCTGGAGGGTATGGAGATGTTATGTGTCATCTTAAAGATGGTGCTGTCTCAGGAAGGCCCACCCACAAATTGTCTTTGCGGCTCTCCACTGTGAGCAGAACTCTCACCCACAGATCTGATCCGCCATTACTCGTCTCTGTTAAACTTTGCCTCCCAGGAGGGAAAAAAGGAGTATTTACTCTTTCCATGCCCAAGTGTCTGCATTACATTTGCTATATTTCCTAGCCTCAGTAGCAGATCCTTTGTTTCCTAATATTTCCTGAGTTGAGGAGCAGCTTTTGCTGGACTGCTGTATTATTTCCTGCTCTGTGCTTTTTTTGGATGACCGCTGTTAGTAACAGTCTAGTTCTAAACTTACACCAGCACAGCTGCTGGCCTTTTGGGCAGCTGCAGAACTTCAGTGAACCTGCATGAACCTAGTCTAGTCTACATTCTTTTTCTCTCAGAATATCCCAGTGCGAGTAGAGAACTGAGAATGGGATGGAGGGATGCTGCATCAGTGCCCTCTTGATTTCTGCAGCAGCAAGACAACTCTAGCACAGTAGTGGAATAATTTTGAATAGTCTTTCAACATGCAACTGGTGTTCTGGGTGTTTTGACACTTTTTTGTTACTCTTGCCTTT
This sequence comes from Aphelocoma coerulescens, assembly GCF_041296385.1. Taxonomy (NCBI): domain Eukaryota; kingdom Metazoa; phylum Chordata; class Aves; order Passeriformes; family Corvidae; genus Aphelocoma; species Aphelocoma coerulescens. The sequence goes on along the minus strand of NC_091025.1, from coordinate 7,687,531 downwards.
AGATTTTCCCCAGGAGCGTTGCCCTGTGGTGCTTGCACCACTTCTATACCCTGAAAAACGGGACATTCTAATGGACAGGATCCTGCCTGATTCTGGAGGGATAGCCAAAACCATGATGGAGAGTTCTCTGGCAGATTTCATGCAAGAAGTTGGCTATGGCTTTTGTGCAAGGTTTGTAGGAAATGTAATTTTCAGGCATGTAATTTTGGGTGGTGGTGGTTTTCTTTCTTGTTTCTTGAGACAAAGGGTAAAGAACACTTTAGTTACTAAAATAACTAGAATCTTATCAAGTATTAGGAGGTAGTTTATTTGGATTTCTGTTGTATTTTGCTTTCTTCTAATGTGTATTACATGTCTATGGACACTGTATAGGATTTTGTTATGGGAAGAAGTGCTGCATAAAAGGATTCACATTTGTGAAGGTTTCATAAGAATTTGACTATCACCCTTTTTAAATGAAAACAAAAGTGGGTAGGCATAAATTCCAGCTAAATCCTACTAGAGTTTTGGAAGAACTTTGCTCCTGTGCCAGGCTCCTCTTAGCTCACTGTCCACATGACATAAATTATAGAAAAACTGAAGATGGTCTCACTTCAAGAGAGTAGACCAGCAGCAACTTTCTGTTTGTACTGGATTTTCATCAGTGTGGTACTGATCAAATGACTGCTAATGGTTGAGATTCTGTAGCTGTAGACTCAAATTATCGTAGTGAATTGCTAGAGTATCTTGACAGTTGCACCAGTTTTTGCCTGGTTAGGCTCATTTTGGTAAAAATACAACTGTATTAAACTCATCCTGGGTTTGTGTGTATTTTGGTAGGCATACATTGCCCACATCCTCAGCAGTGTTCCATATTCTTGCTCCCTACCCCAGTCTGAAACATTAGAGGGGCAGCTGTGGACTTGCTGGAGCCATGTGAAACATGCTGTTGTCCGTAGAGGTGTGTGTGTTTATGGGGAGTCATGTCAGCTGGACTAAAATTCTTTGCTTATAGCACCTAGCACAAGTACCTCATTACATGGGCTTCTTGTTTATAGACATGTGTGAATTGGAGTGGTTACTAGGAATGTGAAGGGAGAAACTAGAGTCAGAAGCTGTCTACTGAAGAGTTGAGTATGTTAAAGGTTTATTTCAAGTGTGCAGCCTTAGCCCTCAGAGTGAAGCTAACCTGCATTTTGTAAGAAGCATAAGGTAGAATTAAATGATTCTGTCTTTAAAGAGAAGGACTATTGATTACTTTGGGGAGGTGATGAAGTCTCAAAGATACTAACATGAGTGTCTGTTTAAACCAAGAAATAAAAACACCATGTGTTGGAAGATACTGAATTATTTCCTTTAAGGCATGCCTGTTAATAAAACAGTTTATATACTCATGCTATATAAATCTTCCTGACCTAGTTATGAAGTGTTCACAAAATGGAAAAAAAATTGTAAAAAAAGCCTTCAGTTCTGCAGTTGAAACTCAGGCATCTGCTCATTGTTTTCTCTCTTGGCTCCTGGGAGGTTTTTGCTGGTGCCTTCTGCTCAGGGATGCCATGACTTGTATCAGGCTGAAAGGTAAACATTCAGAGCTTACCTTTGAACAGTGCACATCAGCATTTTGAAACATGCATTCTCAAGGCCTTTGTTTCACTTTAAGGTAGCAAAAAACTTGAGTCTTTGAAGCTCTGTGTCACAGGTCAATGGTGAAAGCGCTTTTAACCAAGAAGAGTGCTAAACCTACCCTGTGCTTTTGCTTTGACAGAGCATAGCCTGTGAAACATCTCTGACATCCCTGTCACTTCAGTACACATGGCTTTGAGCTGGAAACGTGGCACAGTGTATTTTGTGGAAATAATTGCTCAGATTGTCTACTGAATTTTTCTTCTTGATTGTCCTGGAATTTTGTTATGTTGGATCATTTGACTAACTTGACTGGAGTCTTGCGTTGTGCTGTAGTGAAACCTGATTTTCTATATGATCTCTCTTTTTTGTTGCATGTTAGTGTTGAAGAATGTCGCAACATAATCGTGCAGTTTGGTGTTCGGGAAGTCACGGCTGCCCAGGTTGCCAGGGTTTTGGGGATGATGGCTCGAACTCATTCAGGATTGACAGATGGTATTCCATTACAAGTGAGTGGCCTGTTGTGCTGTGGATTATATTTCAGCAGAAGGAGGAGTTGAAATGCTGGCCTCTAGGAACTTAACAATTGCTTATATTATTCAATACCTGTTCTACTGTAAATGTCTGTAATACTTCTGTGAATGAAAGATTCTCAGAAATGTTCAGCTGATGTCATTACTAGTCTGAACTTCTGTTTATACTTTTCTAGTGCAGGGAGTTCTGTAGCCAGTGGGTGTTGAGACTGCTTTATTTTTTACTAGTGTTTGATTCAGTGTATTTGACTTGCAGTCTATTTCGGCTCCTGGCAGTGGGATTTGGAGTGATGGCAAAGATAAGAGTGACGGAAGCCAAGCCCATACCTGGAATGTGGAGGTCTTGATTGATGTTCTTAAAGAGCTGGTAAGTCTTGAGAGCATCTTGGTCTTTTATGTGGAGAAAGCATGTCATATCTCAGTATGATTATAAACCTTTTTAAGCTCCCAACAGCCTGAATAACTTTGAATCTCTGTAATGTAACTGTACTTAAATGCTTGGGGTTTTTTTCTTCATGAACAAGAAAATTTTGAGGAATTCTGAGAAATAGAAGCTACTTGAATTAGTAATGTGGGTGCAGTTTGAGGTTCATTCCACACTGCTCTTGTATACTCCAGCATATGTTCTCTGAGGGTTTTTGTGTTTCAGTGTATTTCTGACAGTGTAAAGTTTTGTGCATCAGCCTTGTTTTGGAAAATGTCTTACTGTAGGCATTAGTGATGAAAATGAAATGAAAGTATTTTTATAGCTACTCATCCAAAACTCTTGTTTGTTGCTTCTTAGGTATGATGACGCTATAGAAATAGAAAAGGTTTTCCACCACTGTATAAGCAGTGATTTTTATAATGTACTCAGTTAAACAAGAATACCATTTCCTTTGCTTGCCTTACACTGGGTGGGATTTTTTCTGTATGTTCCCTCTAATGTATGGAGAAGTCACTGTTTTGTTTTTCTGAAACTTGGGCCATAAAATAGTTTTGTCTCTGGTGCTCACCTGTCTCTGAAAAGAGTGGTCTGTGTTACATAATGGCCACAGTTCCCTCCAAGCTCTCTCATCAGTATTGTTTCACACTTTTCCTGAAAATACAGTAGGTGCTTTACAAGGGCTTGGCGTTTCTTTTGCAAAAGGAGGAGCAAGTTCTGCTTGCCAGCAGGTCAGACCCTTCTGCCTTTTTTAGAGGGTGTGGAAGCCTAGGAAAGGAATAAGTTAGTATGCTAAGAAAGGATAATATGTTTGGGGTTTTTAAAGACTTGTTAATGAAATGTTTGGAAGGATACACAGCTACTGTAGTGCTGGGGAAGTGCAGTTTCACAAGGTAGTTTAAAACATTAACTTGCATCAAATTCTCACATTCACTATGTAAATACATCTCTTTTTAAAACAAAACCCTTGCTTTCAACTAAAAGTTAGGTGCATGTTAAGCTGGATACAGTACTGATGAAGAGGGGTTCTTTCACGACAGTACTGAAGATTGTAATGTGCAGGGCTGACAACCCTTGTTTGTCTGGTTGCAGAACCCTAGCCTGGACTTCAAAGTAGTAACGTACGAATTGGACCATCCAGGATTTCAGATTCGTGATAGCAAGGGCCTGCATATTGTAGTCTTTGGAATCCAGAGAGGGCTGGGAATGGAGGTTTTTCCAGTTAATGCCATATACAGACCTTGGAAGCATGCAGAGGGCCAGGTGAGTTTACCAACTTGTTTGCTCTATCTGTAGAGTATTTGAGAAGTTCTGAATTTCTTGAATAATAAATGGAGATCAGTACTGTGAGTGTTTAGATAATCCACATTTGAGACCTTGGCCTGTAAGGCACAAGCCTCAAGTGTGTTACAGAAGTACAGTGTGTAATTGACTGCATTGTGTGGGATGTGGTTACTTGCTGTGCACTGTGACCATACCTTTGACCTCAGCAGAGTTCTGGTGTGTAGTGCAGCTCAGCGTATAACTGCTGCTGCATGGCAGTGCCCTGGGATGCTTACCTGGTTACACAGAATGGCCACAGCTTTGTGCAAACAAGTACCCTCAGCACGTCTGTAATCCGTCCTTCTCAAATTCTAGAAGTGTGAGATTCAGTCTTGCATAAAACACACAGTGAAGCCTGGCTCATCCCTGCTGCTTAGTTGATTTGTATCTTTGTCAAAAATTTGGCACTTGATAAAGTGGGAGGACCCTGAAACTCTAGTATCTAAACTACTTTTGACATCTTTTTTTACTCCAGCTCTCCTTCATCCAACATTCCCTCATAAACCCTGACATCTTCTGTTTTGCTGACTACCCTTGCCATACTGTTGCCACAGACATCCTGAAAGCACCACCAGAGGATGACAATCGAGAAATTGCTACATGGTAATAAACCTGCTCTCAACTGCTTTTTATACATAGAGTTAGAGTAAGATTACTTGTCTGGTCAAAGGTGGCTTTATTTTCATGCAGCCAGATTTATTGTAGCTGTGTACATACCAGTAGTAGATCAGCCATTAGTATTTGTGACGTGTTTGATTGGTGAAACTATGCACATGTCAGAAGTTCCTGTGTACTTCCATAATACCTTGCTTTTGTTGGAGTCTTCAGCTTGTTTGGAGAGTTTCTGCTGATGTGTTTTGGCATATCCTGCAAGCTGAAAGGAGGGGATAGAAGAGGTGGTTTGAAATTTAAATCTCTTTCCCAGGGTGATTAGAGAAACTTGCTCTACTTGTATGAAAGAAGTCCTAAAATTTAATTAGTAAATGTATGTGGCTAATGGTGAGTTACAGCATAAAACTGACTGGTGTGACTTTCTGAGCTGACCTTTACACTCCTTTTTTAGTATAGCCATGTACCTTACTTCAGTAAAGATACTTGCTTCTTTCTCAATTATATGACCCAGAATAGGGAATTGAATGATGAGGAACACAAGTAAATTGGCAATGCTCACTTGTCTGTAAAGCAGGCAAAACAAGTAGAGCATCTTCACTAACTTTCACAAGTGGGGACTTTGAGGTGTTTTAAAAAGTACATTTCAACTTAAATTATCCAAGTGACCCACCTCAAGCTGAGTTTCTTCAACATCAGCTTTCAATTATCTCTCCTCCCTAACAGAGTCAGGAGCTCTTAAGCTCTTCAGTTATTTTTCATGGTTTCTCACAGCCCTAATTGTACATAAGAGCTGCAGTGTCAGGTTGTTTGCAGTGGGTGTTGCTTTATGTGTCCTTACAGTTGTTGCTATAAGATACCAGCATCCAGGATCCTGTAAACTTGCTGCTTGGTAACTTTGTGCGGGTTGTCTATTTGTTTTTTCTTCTCTTTTGTTAGGAAGAGCCTGGATTTGATAGAGTCTCTGTTACGATTGGCAGAAGTGGGGCAGTATGAACAGGTTAAGCAGCTCTTCAGTTTTCCTATCAAGCATTGCCCGGATATGCTGGTATTGGCCTTATTGCAGATCAACACCTCCTGGCATACCTTGCGCCATGAACTCATCTCCACGCTCATGCCAATTTTCCTTGGCAACCATCCCAACTCAGCCATCATTTTGCACTATGCATGGCATGGACAGGTAAGTATTTTCACTGTAGTTTGCTCCTGTAACTTAAAAGCTTGTTAAATGGATTGAACAGTTACAACAATGTTTGTATTGGTTTATGAACTGGTCACTTTAAAACCCAAGAGGTAAATGATCCATGGTTCATGCAGAGTAATAGGATGTCTCTTCCCTGACTTGAAGCAAACTGTTGCAGTTTGGTTTTCAATAATATTCACTGAGAAAATATTCCTGGAAAAGTAGAGAGATCCAAGTTAAGTTTGACTTTTTTAAACCTTAGCTTTAAACAAAGTTGACCACAGCTTTATTAAAAAAAAAAAAAAGGAAAAAAATGCAAAACCAAACAACCCAACAAAAGAAACCATGAAAAGCCTCACAACAGCATCACCCACCCTGCCCCCTCAACTCTCGGCCTCACACATTTGAAGTGTAAAAACCTGAAGTGTAGTAAGGGTGAAAAGGTTTAAACCAAAACAGTCTCCTTTGTACTTGCCAAAAAGATGAAGGCTGTTCTAGGCATAAAGAAACTACCTGCACCATAAGTTTTCAGAGTCAGGGTGTTTTCTGAAAACTTGGGACTGGCTGCTGACCTTTTTCAAGGAGAACTTCCATGTAGAGATAATGGTAGCTGTGTATGTAAATCCCATACACCTAATGGATGTTTTGTTTAGTGTGGCCTTCATCATTGTGTGCACTGGTAGTTAAACAAAGAGAAGTCATAAGAAATTTAAAGCAGAGGAAGCCTCTGGGGTCAGAGGGAATCTGCTTTAGCAAACGTTTCCCTATTCATCTAGAGTAGAGTTAATGGCAAGAAGCTTGACCTCCAGGATCATGCTATGAATGGTCATGCAGTTCATATTTTCCTGATGGAAGTCTTTAAATTGAAGGATGAGGGGTAGAAGTGAGATGCTTTTTGCATGAGGTCTTGAAATGGCAGAAAAGGCAATTTTTCCACAGGGTAGGTCTCAGATCAGGACACTGAAGGATGATTGCCATGGGACATGGAGCCATTCCATGACATAAGGGTGTTTTACTTTTCCTTTAAGCAAAAACCCTTGCTGCCATAAAAATCTTACTTGTGTTGTAGTTTAAAATTACCCCTCTATGAGTAAAGATCTAGATACCATGTTTTTCTTTTAAGACGTGATACTGAATTTTCAGTTCAGGACATCATGTCAGGTGTAACATTTTGTAAATGTTTATGTAGTCTAAAAGCAATTAGTCTGCAATAGAGAGGAATTGGTCCTGGACAGTGGTAGGAAAGAGATGGGGATGTACATACCTACCATTTGCAGTCATGCTACATCCTTTTCTTGTACTCCTGGATAGTTTATTTTTGCATAGGAGGAGCTCAAATCAGAAGCAAGTTCTGAAGCTAAAGAGTAAATATGTTTGTATGTTAATCTTTTTAGTTGTGAAATACCCTGTTTAATGTTCACATAATTGATCCTATTCCTAGAATCATGAAGTACAATCCTAATTTAATTCTCCTCAGGGTCAGTCTCCTTCAATTCGTCAGCTTATCATGCATGCCATGGCAGAATGGTACATGAGAGGGGAGCAGTATGACCAGGCTAAATTGTCACGCATTCTTGATGTGGCGCAAGACTTGAAGGTGAGTTTTGCAAAATACTGCCATTATTTTTTGTCTGGTGTCTGATGCAGACCTGCTCATCTTTTAATGAACGCTAAGCTTAACTTAGACTAATTTAGTAAGGATTACATTGTTTAAGCATGTCTGAATGCATTTGTGGCTGCTGTCCCATATCTTAAAAACAAAACAAAACAAAAAAAAAAAACCCAACCTATGTTTATGTGACTTAAAGTATTCTTCAGCTGAGTTGTGGTATCTGACTACAGATGCTTCCAGCCTGTCCTGTTGTGAGCCCAGGATATTTTACTTGGTATTTGCAGTGGGGTTGGTTATCATGGCTTAGCTGACAAGTACCTTGGGAAGCAGCACAACAGAACTGCTTGCTGTGTGAATGTAGTGTGAATCCAGGAGGAGCTTTGACTGTTTTAACCTTGAATATTATTGAAATGAGAATATATACAATATCTGTCAGATGTTTGTGTGAAGGTGGTGCTGCTAAACATAATGGAATGAGGATTTCTTGAGAATGCTACTACTTCTTATTTTTTACACTTTGACAAAAAACTGGAAGTTGTGACTAACTTCTTTGAGGCCTTTATTGCTTCCTAAAGATAGATGCAAAATAATTGGGTGTCTCAAAGTGCAAAAGCACCAGCTGCTGCTTGAAGTCAGTTTTGTTGTAGCAATTACAGTGTTCAGAGATGACCTGTTGGAGCAGATACATTTTGAGTATTTCTGCAGTGGCTGAGGTCTGTTCACAGGGAGATGCTAGGCTCTTCTGCTTAATTTTGTAGCAATATCAATTTGGTAGCTCTTGACCACTTGCTGGTGGTTTGTCATATCACAGAGGAATTTAAGCTGTCAGCACAAGGTCGCTTCAAAGAAGGTGAAGTCATGATTTCAAATCAGAGCTCTTGCTTACTTGTCTCACAAGCGAGCTATAAGTGAAGTTGACAGTACCAATCTTTGTTGACAAAGAAAGCATAGCAGCATGTCATAATAAGACTTCTTTACTAAAACATGTATGGGAACTAGAAAGAAAAAGGAGAAGGAGTATCTGTGTGTCTTCACTAGTAGTCTTCTGATTTTCTTTCTTTAGGCCTTGTCAATGCTGCTAAATGGTACTCCATTTGCCTTTGTTATTGACCTTGCTGCACTTGCCTCTCGACGGGAATACCTCAAACTTGACAAATGGCTCACAGATAAAATTCGGGAGCATGGGGTAAAGCAGGATTTTTTTCTTTATTTTTGCACTCTTATCAGTGACTAACTTAAGTCACTTTAACAATTTTATAAGTAGCTTTAAAGTTGTTGAAAGTGTCCGTGGTCTGATAGTTCAACGTTTTCACTGAACTATAGTAGCTTAGTGCGATTCTTTCTATGGTGCAATTGCCAAATTTGAAATAGTGTCTTGGATGTGATTTGGGGAGATTAAGATAACATTTTTTCCTCAGGAACCTTTCATCCAGGCCTGTATGACTTTCTTAAAGAGAAGATGTCCATCTATCCTGGGTGGCCTTGCTCCAGAGAAGGATCAGCCCAAAAGTGCTCAGCTTCCTCCAGAAACCTTGGCGACTATGTTGGCCTGTCTGCAAGCTTGTGCTGGGTAAGGATTATGTTGCTTAGGCTGAATGTGTAATCCGTTTGCAGCTTGCTTTCTGGCACGTGGTCACAGCTGGCTTGGAATTTCACATGGAGAATGGGGTTAGTGAGAGTGTATAAACTTGCAGGGATAGGTGCAGTAGTACATTTAATTTTGCATTGAAGCATCTTGTAGGCTAGATCACAAGAGCTTGATTGAGTATTCTTGTCTTTATCATCAAACAGGTGAGCTGATGTTGGTGACTGGAGGCTGGCTGGTTAGTCAGATTCTCAGTTGGTAATGACTGTAATTGGGCTGTAATTCGGACAAAGGAATCCAGGCCATGGCTACAGAATGGGACAGCATCGTGGAAAACAGTGACTTTATATAGGATTTTGTGATTGTGTTAACCAAATGTTTCTGCATGGTAACTGCTCTGGCACAAAGGGCTCCTGCTGTCCTTATGTGTACAAGAAAAGTGGGGAGTGGTGATTGTAGTGTAATTGAGACTGAAACTAGATGTGTGTAACTTCTGTTGTCTTTGAGAGAGACTCAAAGTAGTCAAAGATGGAAAATATTGAACATCTTTTGCAGATCAGATTGTTTAGCTGAAGTCAAAAGAAAATGGTTTGGGTTTGAGAGCTGCTTAGAGGGAGGGGTGGAATACAGGAGGGCTAATGGAAACTGAAGTTGGACAAATCAGTCTTTAAATGCTATGTACACACATAGTAAATATGACTAAAAATTGTAAAACGTTTGTGGTGTTGTTTCTTAACGCTGTCAGATCAAGGTGGTATTGAACTGCGACAGTATTTCAGAGGTAACGAGAGGCAGCTTAGTGCAATGTGCAAGCCAGAGCGACTGGAAGCTGGAGATGAGGCTTGTTTTGCTGCTACATTTTGGCACCAAATGAGGCTGGCATGTCCAAGTGTGTGTTACCTAATCTGAGGTTTATACTGTGTCCTTTGGTTTAGTCAGTGTGGTCTTGAAAGAGATGCTTCTTATCTTTAAAGGTACCCAGGATGATTCATGGCTCTCATGTAGATAGTAGGAAATTAGTACCAGCATAGAGTTGGTCACAATGAGTATTGGAACTGAAAGGGAATTGGAGGTACCTGTAAGATTTTAGGAGAAGGTATTCTCCTGTTTTCTGCTGGAACCTGTGCAATTGAAGTTAAAATGCTGTTGAAATACTGTTTTTGAAATATAACGGTCTAGCACATGTCTTGGTCTGAAGAGATAGCTCTTAATTTTCAGGTCAAAGTGAATCTTTTGAGACTGTCATTCACAAATGAGCTTATATTCCTTATTTTGCATGCTGCAGTGTCTGTGTTTTAGAAGTTTAATAGTTAACTGTAGATTTGAATTGCATCTAATGTCATTGTGTTCTGAATTTTAATGTGTTACCAAGTTTTATTTATTCCATTAATTCCAAACACCACTAGTTCTCTACTGGCACAATTCTCACAGCCTTTGGTTTCTTTTTATAGCTACTTTTATTCCCCTTTATACAAGAATGTGACCTACTTGCAGTCATTTTCTGTTAGTTATTCTCTTTGAGCTTTAGAAGGAAAAAGCTTGGATGTCTTTCATGAAGCAGTTGCTTTGATTAGCTTAGGTTTCAGTCACGAATGGAAGCAGGCGTTGTAAAGACTAGAAGGTTAAAATCACAGGAAATATTAAATACATCTGGGAGGGTAGTTGCACTTGACTAGCTGAAGCCTGCCATCTCCTAAATCTGTTTATTTAGGAGCCTGCTCTTTAATTAGGCTGTAGTTAGTTCTTGTTTTGTGACCTGGGAGATACTTTTTTTTTAGCCATCAGGTCCCTGCATGTTCTGAGACTTATTTTTGGTGCAGCTTGTTTATCGCTGGTGAGCACTGCAGTTGTGGCATCATGTAACAGTGAGTCTTCAAAAAGAAATAAGTCTTCCTTTACTACTGAGTGTTTTTACAATGAAGTCAGGCTTGGTTGCAGGTACCACCGGCTGGCCAACCATGTAATTTTTTAACAAGCTGCTTATTAGAAGTCCTTCCCTTGTGGACCTGCAGTGAGTTGAGAGGGGCAGCAGTGCCTTCTCCAAACAGTCATGTCTTGCACAGTCCAAGTGTGTCAGTGTGGGGAATGGTCTTTTCTTCTCAGTCCGTCTCAAGCAGGGAAGAGGCTTTTGTGTACCTATGCCTCAGGAATTAAAAGGCTTGTTCCTGCTTTTTAAGAAAGTGTTTTGGGGTAAAAAAGAGTAAGAGAAATGAACATGTGATTCCAGCAAGCTGGAACTTCCTTACAGTGACAGTTTTGTTGCTCTAGACTCTGGTCCCTGGCTCTCAGCCCACCAACTTAATTTGCCTCAAATGCAGACTGGGGTTTTTGTGGGTTTTGTTTTTGTTGGATTTTTTGGTTGGTTGGTTGGTTTGGGTTTTTTTTTTTTTAGAAAACGTGTGGTTCTTTGCTGTCTAAAAATACTGTGATGTTTGCAACTTGATACAGCAGTGTGTCCCTTGACATGATAAAAAAGTTAACCTTCAGTCTGTCTAGATGGTGGGACAAAACATGAGTGGTTCTCTCCAAAGCACAAATGGCCTAACCAGTCACCATAAATATCAAACTCTAGGATTGTAAGTCTGTATTTGTCCTCTTCTAGGCTGCCATATTATCTATCTACAGCAGGTTGGAATTTGTTTTGCAAAAGCATGCTGTAGTATTTACGCATAAAGACTGCAAATTTAACCCCTCAAAAAGGAGGAGGGCAAAAGACTGAGGTTGGTAACCACATGTCAGCTGTGCTCTACAGTCCCCTGACCCATTCCATGTCTAACTGAAGTGCTGTATGGTCTTGAAATGCCTCCTGCATCAGAAAAAATCCTGTGGTGCGTGTCACTTGGTCATACATACATTTAAATGTTGAGATTTCTGAGACTGTGGCAATGGGGTGAGGGCAGATACATACTGTAGATACTGAATCTAATGTGTGCCATGCTCAGAGCTCTGTCTTCAGGTCTGGTTGCTCTTTCTGAAAAAAAAAATCTGTTTGAGGGTTTTTGAAGGTAGATTTCTGATTGCATTTTCATACATTCCCCCAAGCCCATTTCTTTTGAAATCATTGACATAAGGCTCTGATGAGAGGATGTTAAGAGTGTAAAGGATCTAGCTTGTGAAACAGTCATTAACATGTTCCTTGCCCTGTACAGAAACCTGGCCACCCATGATACCTCCCCAGATTCCCATCTCTCATGGGTGGGATTTTCCCACACTGCATCGTGTATCGCTGGCTTTGGAGAACAGCTGGAAACCCTTAACTAATTCTTCGTATCCTATAATGGAGTACCTGCCAAAGCTGAAGGCTAATCTTCAATTCTTCTGCCTTAATCACCAGGATAGTTCCTTTGTTATTTTCCCCCTCATTCCAAGAGTTGAGCAGTAAAAGCTTGTGAAAAAATTGAGTTGAAATGAGGAATCTTCAGATAAGGTTAACAGAACAACAAAGCTATTAGGATAGTTGCACCCATTACAGGAAGGAATCTGCAGCTTTAGCTGTGCTCACCAAAAAGGCAGAACTAAAGTTCAGGAAAGCATAAATAATTGGCTGTTTTTTTCCAAAAGGAAAATGTTAGTGTTCTGTTATTATGTCTGTGGTTAGGTAAGTCAGCAGCAGAGCTGGCTTTCCTTCCAGTTACGGAACCTGGCTGTCAGACATGGAACACTTTGGAAAGAGGTACTGACTGCTCTGGGTTGTGTAATGACTTCGTGCCTAAGTTTGAGTTTTCTGATGTTTTTTGATTATATCTTCCTTGGATAGTTAAGTTTCCTGTCTCTCTTTGGGTTTAGTGCCTGTGTGTGAAGCACGGCTTTCAGTTTGTAGACAGATGAGTTTTAGTGAAGCAGGTGGTGGTATTTACCTCTTTTTTTCTGTCTGTGAGTACATAGCCCGTGTATCTCAGCTTTTAGAGAAACCTTGTGTGTAATGAGATTCAGAATGAGAATAACCATAAATGGTGTGAAGTTTGGGTGCAGGATGGAGCCTTGAGGAGCAGATTTGACCAAGGGATCACAGCATCACTATTTGTGTTTTAATTCATGAGGCTAAGCTGTGTATAGCCCATAATATGGACAACAGCAGACAAAGGCTCTTCCAAGAGCTGTTGGAGCCAGGTACATATCCCAGCCTTCTGTAAATCCTTACTTGCTGGGGTAACTGTAAAGGAGTATTTGAATCATTGGAAACAAAGGAATAGTCGACTGGAGATTGTTTTAGAGCTACAGTTTAAACTTTTCTATTTCAATATAGCTGTTTCTCTTGGGAGATGATCTAAGGCAAGTTTTGCAAATAACAAACTGTAGCTTCTGCTGGGGTTGTTTCGCAGCTGCTTTTTGTGAAATGTGGCCTCAATTTCTCTAGGAAAATCAAATAAAGTTAGGGACCTTATTTTCATGAATGTTACATGGCTCACTGTCGTGCTTCTGTGTCCCAGGAGTGTTTCTCAGGAGCTGTCAGAGACGATCCTCACCATGGTAGCAAACTGCAGTAATGTCATGAACAAGGCTCGACAGCCCCCACCTGGAGTCATGCCCAAAGGACGCCCGCCCAGCGCGAGCAGCTTGGATGCCATCTCTCCTGTGCAGGTAGAGCAATCCCATGCTGCATTTTCGGAAGGTGGTGTTGATTTAGTGCTAGTTCTGCTGTGCTAGTTGAGCTCTTTCTGCAGGACTAAGTCAAACATCATCTGGCTCACGTAGTTTTGTGCTTGCATGTCTGGATAACTTGCTTGTAACTAGAGAATAATGTCTGAGGGATGTAGTTTAGAACTGTCTTTCACTTCACTGATGTCTGTAAGAAGTAACTGTGAAGTATTATAGGATGGGAGCACTGAGGAGGGACAGATATTTGGTTTATTTAAAATAACAGGCTTTCTTTTAAAGTGCTAAAATTTACTAGGACTTCTGAGAATTAAGCACTGCCTTTGAACCTGATGTGTCTTGTTTGTAGCTTCACGGGCCAAGCCACAGTGCTAGAGCATAAGGACTTGTTATAACTGGGGCTCTTCAGCTCTCAACTGAACTGCTCTTTTAAAAACAAGGTACATTTCAGTTAATCCCTGCCACTCATCATCCCTTCCTCCTCTGGGAGCAACACATTACAGACAGGTTTTGCTTCTAGCCGTTACATTCAATGGCAGATTTTTAAGTGGTGAAAAGTATTTCACATGAAATAGTGGCAATTCAGCATTTAAGAATGACTGAATTGTCAGTAGATTATGTAAACTAAACACAGAGAGTGGTTTCCAAATACCTTGGCAACCTGCTACAAATATGTAGCCATGATAAATAACTCATATGAACAAACAGCAGCAGTTTCTAGTCTGTAGTCATGCTGTCTTCTGGGTAGATAACACCATTTTCTGCTGTTCCTAGTCAGTTCCTTAACTTACTGCTTTGGCAGCCTGTGTTGTGCCTTCCCTCCTATTCGTGAACCAGGTCTTAATGCTTTTTCTGAAGACTTCATTCAGGTATTTAGCTGTGAAAAGTGGGCATAGTAGGGTCCTTCAGAGAGTCAAAAATACTTTTAAGTTTGAAATGAAATAGCTTTGTAAGTCTTGAGGTGAGGTCTGAGGTTGCAAATTGCAGAGCATAAACTACGCTAGTACAAAAATCTGCAAGTAGAAGTAAATGCTGCTTATTGTAAGCATTTACTGCTGTGTTACACTTAACTACAGACTATGGAACAATCAGCCTTTCTGTAAAACCTGTGAGAGAATAGGGTTTCATGGGATTGTAGAAGAAAAATAAAAGTGCATTCTGTAGACAAACTAATCTTTTGGGGTTATCTGGATGACTTCAGAATTTACAGTAACCATGCAGAAGAGCTTTTCTCAGGAATGTTTTGATACGTAGCCGTCTTTGTAGAAAACATGCCAAAAATCAGCTGGATTGTGGTTTATGGATGTCTGTATAATCTTCCTTTCTTCATTCAGATCGACTCGCTTGCAGGAATGGCCTCTCTCAGTTTAGGTGGCTCAGCTGCTCCTCACACCCAGAGCATGCAAGGCTTCCCTCCAAACTTGGGCTCTGCATTCAGTACTCCTCAGTCACCAGCAAAAGCATTCCCACCTCTTTCCACCCAAAACCAGACAACCGGTTTCAGTGGCATCGGAGGACTCTCTTCACAGCTTCCAGGTACTGCTATTTGAGTGGAGTGGTTTGTTTTTGCCAGGGCAGAGCTAAGGCACTGTTTTTGCTGTGGTTGGAAATACTGAATGTTACAGCCCAACCCTTAAGGGTGGGTTAGGTGCTTCCTTCCCTTTAAGGGGGAGAAGTCACACTGGACAAACAGCTGTGTCGTATGGGAGGGACTTACACAGTCTTCACTCCTGGGTCATTGCTGAAACAGCACTTCAGAGTGTTACAGCTGCAATAGGTAAAAAGTTTGAGTCAAGAGGATGAGTGTTTTGACAGATATAGCAGCATTATTTTAGGTTGGCACAGAGATGATGAACTGCTTATGTTAAAACTGCTTGATATTAGACAGCAATGAGGCTATAAAGCTTTGAGTTCTTGGAAATGACAAGTGCTAGGAAAAGTGGTAAGTGGGTACTGTGAGGGTGCAACTGAGATGACCAATTATTTGCTTTTCAGTAGGTGGTCTTACTACGGGTAGCCTGACTGGCATAGGAACTGGAGCCCTGGGCCTTCCTGCGGTGAACAATGACCCATTCGTGCAAAGGAAGCTGAGCACATCTGGACTGAACCAGCCTACATTCCAGCAGAGTAAGATGAAACCTTGTAAGTGGTAGTGTTGTCTGTGGCTGTGAAGTGTGACTGTGGTCTGCAATTAATCTCTGTTTCCTTCAGGGGAAGCTTGAATCTGTAGGTGGTAAATGTTAGAAGTGTGGCTCTTGTATCATTATATTAGTCTGAAAAAGGTGCTTCTAAGCTTGTATCCTAAAAGTTTGCCAAGTGGCCGGGGCAGGGGGGGTTGGGTTAAAAAAGACCTGCTAGCATAAAAATGTGTTATGGATTTGCATGAATATGTGTTTCTGTCCTTTATCTTCTGTGCTGTGTTTTGAACAAAAACTGTTGTCCTGCTCTTGACAGAGAATTGTATGCGTCTGGTACCAGGGTGTTTTTTGTTTCGTTTGTAACAAGGTTAAACCTGGGTAAGGTCCTATTGCAGCAGAGAACTTGACAGGTGAAGCAGTGAAATAGACTGCAACATTGGGTACAAATCAGACTAGCAAAAGTTGGTGGGAAGGTAGTTTTTGAAAGGAACAATTTGGTTCCTAACACTAAGCCGTTATCCTTAACTCATTTATGCCTCTGCAGCATGCTCACAGTGAGATGTTGAAGCAGTCAAATGGTCAGGAAGCACAGCCATACACTAAACCTTCCGCATTGCTGTTATGGAAGAGCTATCAAAGAAGCCATATGCAATAACAGCAAAGTTACCTATCTCTACAGATGTACAGTGGAGGTGGCTGTAATCACCATTGGTTTATATTTTAGGTCTTGAACATTCAATATAAACTTGCTGGAAGCTCACTGGCTGGCCTGAAAGTTTGTGTGCAAGTTTGTGTGCATGTTAGTGTTGTGTAGCATGCCTTATTCTAGTCTGTTCTGCGTTCAGTTATTTAGTTGTCAGTTGAGGTTAGCTTGGGATACAGTGGGTTCTACAAGTATAGCAGTGTGAGGTTAATGCTATCTTAGGATGCAGTTTTTGGAATAAATATAGCATATTGAAAACAGATTTTAAAATAGCGATTCCTGTCTACTGGAAAGGTTAAATATCCCGCTCTTCAGAAGAATTAGCGGTTCTGTAGAGATTGGTGAAGAGTTGGAAAGGACTAGATAAAATCCCGACTGTCTGAAGTTGTCCTGAGTGTGATACCTGTTCCCTTTTTTACAGCTGACTTATCTCAGGTGTGGCCAGAGGCTAATCAGCACTTTAGCAAAGAAATAGATGATGAGGCAAACAGCTACTTCCAGCGTATTTACAACCATCCACCACACCCAACCATGTCTGTGGATGAGGTGAGTTCCCTTCTGTAGCAGTTACAGCACCTGTCCAGAGACTTGGAATAAAGTTGATCGTAATTATTCCTTCTTGTATTAGTTTCAGTGGGAAATAATAAAGGGATCCAGGTAGTTGCTTGCAGCATTGCTTTTTGCTTGGTTGAAGTTGTTTTCACAGTAAACTTGCAGTTGATCATTACATTCAGCTTTGACTTCTCTGGACTGAAGACTTTAGATGTCTAATTAACACTCCGAAAATGCTGTGAAGTGGGAAGGATTCAGTGTAGTGTGGAAGCTTTTGTGCTGAATATAAGTGTTAAAAAGTGCCTTTAAATAGTCTGTATAAATTATATTAAGTGTATTTTGTTTTAAACGATGTAAAAATGACTACAAGATCCATATATATAAAAGTGTCCCAAGTTCTACCTTCTGAGCTTTTGATAATTATTTTTGTTAGTCTCTATGAGAGTAATTATTGGTCTGACGTACTTACTCTTTGAAGTACTTCAAATTTACTTTAATATATTTGCATGTTTATAAATTATGGAAGACACAGCATTATTTTCTTTTTTCTAATTTGGTAATGGAGTAGGCGGTCACAAAAAAGTTTTGTGTGAAGACAGTCACTTAAAAGAGAACTAAAGTCTGAAGAGGAAGCTCATTGTAGTGATGTAGTGTCTGTCTGCTGGCTAAAATGAAGCATTGCAGTTCAGCTTGTGGTAGCACAACGTACCTTAGTAGTTGCAAACACTCACGAAACATGAAGATGGGAAAGGGCTGAAATAAAGCAAATCTGTTGGTAACAATTTCCAATTTCTTTGCAGGTCTTGGAAATGCTGCAGAGGTTTAAGGACTCCAACATTAAACGGGAACGAGAAGTGTTTAATTGTATGCTGAGGAACTTGTTTGAGGAATATCGTTTCTTTCCCCAGTACCCAGATAAAGAGCTGCACATAACAGCCTGTCTCTTCGGGGGCATAATAGAGAAAGGACTGGTTACTTATATGGCATTGGGCCTGGCCCTGCGCTATGTTCTTGAAGCCTTACGAAAGCCTTTTGCATCCAAAATGTACTATTTTGGTATTGCTGCACTAGATAGATTTAAAAATAGGTGAGTGTGGGTTTTGGTACACTTCTAATAGTGCCTGTGTTGTCTTGTGAACCTTGAACCTGCTCTGATCATGAAGTACAAGATTGCACATCTCAACTTTGGGAATTCTTCAAAGATATGCTGAAAAAGAACTGAAACAACATGAGTGAATGTGCTAGTTAAAGGGTAACCTTTCTGAATTAAAATGCTCAGTGTGGTACCTGTATAAATGTGGGACAAACTGAGATGCTGAAACTACTTAGACTCTATAAAAATCAGTGAAGTGTTGAGTTAGATGAAGTAACTAACAGCTTGTTAGAAGTGGGGTAAACGTAGTTACTCTTCAGAGGTGCTTTCCAGTGGAGTGCCATTTACACTGTTCCTTACTGAAGGACTGACTAGGAACTAAGCTCTGGAACTTTGCTTTTACACAGAAATCTCAAGTATAGCTAAATAATCTCAAAGAGTTCTTTCTCAAAACTTTTAATGAATTGCAGATGGAGATTCTGGGAGTGAGGTGTGCTCTGGTTTGCTGTTTAAAATGCACTGAGCCAGACTACAAATTACTTATCCAGTAATCTTGTTGCAAACACTGAATATAAATGCAGTTGTGTACCAGGTCAGAAGTATAGAGATGTAGGAAAAGATGAGTTGCTGTGAATAAATCTTGTGCTTTAATGTTAAATTAATTCATTTTAAATAGATTTTGGAACAAAAAAGTATTTTGTAGGAAATGTTTTGTTCATAGAATAGCTGCTGTAAGGAGTCCAGAAGTATTCTGTGGTGCAGTATGGGAATGGCATACCTGATACTTGTTTCTTTGTAATACTGTTTCTGATGTAGGCTTATGCTGCTGACTAATGCATGTTCTGTCTGACAGATTGAAGGACTATCCCCAGTATTGTCAGCACTTGGCTTCTATTAGTCACTTTATACAGTTCCCACATCATTTACAGGAGGTGAGTGTGTCTGTAAGCAGCACTAACTTTCTATGATGTTAAATTCTTAGAGAAAATCTCTGTTTTCCTTTGGAAATGCAGTCTCATCTGTCATTATTTTAGACCATGTACATCCACAGAATCAAATGCCTTTTCTTAAAGGTTTTTCTCTGGGGCAGGGTAGGCAGGTGAAGGTGCCTCTCTGGTACCTTTCCTGTTTCCATAAATCTGTTTGGGTTGCTTATGTTGAAATAGATACCTGAATGTAGCTGCATGATCAACTGGTGCACATGTCCATGCATGAAGGTTTTGAAGTGCCTCGGTGGATTCATATTCCACTCCCTTAAAGATTTGGAGTTTTACTCTAAAATAGAGGTCATTCAGCTGGGTTTATACAGTTTCATACTTTGACCTGATAAAATAGTCCAGGAAAAATTTCTTTCCTGAAGATCTGATGAGAGCCATGGGAATACCTTGTTGTCCAAAGCAGTGTTCATTCTGTAGTGTCTGCCTTGAAGGTGCTTTTATTGGTAGAAATAACTAATCCCAGTGGCAGAGCTGAAGAGCATGAGCTAAATAAGGAAAAATGTTCAGCTCTACCGTTAAGGTAGAGGCTCATACCCAAAGCTGCAAAGTCCAGTAGCAGTCTTGGTTTCACTAACAGCTTTGAGGCTGTATCCCTTAAATGACAGTCTGATGTTTCCAGTTCCGGGAAATGTATAGCAGTGGGGGAAAACTACTATGGAACAATTTCAGAGGATGCAGTATCTTAAAGTTGGCTGTTTCAGAACTGTGGTTTTGCTTATTAATGGTGAGTTCAGACTATTCTATGTGGCTATTGGAGTCCTTGCAGAAGACTTCTTACCTGTTTTTTTAGCCTGCTTCTTGATATTCACATCCTGCTTTTAGGCTCTTTCTCTTCTTTTATTCTGCTGTTCCAGGCCTGGAGGGATAGGGATCGAGTTTTTTTAGGTAGTGCTCCGTAAAATTTTAAACGTGTTTGGTCTTGTGATGCTTGACATCAGCTTGTTGAGGCCAGAGGTAGAAAAGAGGTTCCTCTCCAGTAAGAAAGTCAATAGTGACAAGATGTGCTTCATCAGGGTATACAGTTGTATTTGCAAATTCCTTTATGGCATGAATGTCAATTATTTTAATGAGTGTTGGGAAACCTTTATAGTGCTCCTGCTAAAAATCAGTCTATAGTTCTGTTGCTGTATGTGAAATTTTGTATTTGCTTGTTCATCCTATTTTAGTACATAGAATATGGACAGCAATCCAGAGATCCTCCTGTGAAGATGCAGGGTTCAATCACCACCCCTGGAAGTATTGCACTTGCCCAGGCTCAGGCCCAGGCCCAGGTTCCAGCAAAAGCTCCTCTTGCTGGCCAAGTCAGCACTATAGTGACCACCTCAACCACCACCACCGTTGCAAAAACCATTACAATCACCCGACCAACTGGAGTCAGCTTCAAGAAAGATGTGCCGGTGAGCATTGTGTCATTGTGCTCTTCCCAGAGAGGCACAGGTGTTCAGCTGCTGTTCTGGACTGAGCACGTCCAGACAAAATCTGTTTTAATTTGTGTACTACAGATTTTCAAACAGTGATTTTTAGATTTAAAGCATGTAACCTTTTAAAATATGACCCAACATTTTTGTAGAGAGAAGGCATTTTTCATCATTATACTACCCAATTACTTTGAGGTCAAGTTGAAATGTGTTCTTGAGGCTGTAATTATCAAGACAATTACAGAACCATAATTTCTGTTAATGACTTGCAACAGGACTCTTAAAATAGTTGGCAGTTGCTATTCTGCTTGGGACTTAAGAACACTTACTGCACACATCTGACCTCACAGTAGTTAGAAATGCATTAGGTTTTTCACAAATGTGGTCATTTGTGTAAACAGCTCTGAACTGCTTGTTGGAGTTACTACACTGTTGGCAGATAGATAGAAGTGGCTATTGCACAGAAAGTTTTGGGGCACACTTGGTCCCACGTGTATGCCAAGGATGGGCAGTGCTGTTCCTGTATGATGGCTGATGCACTGGAAAGTCGAGCCTTTCTGCTTGGGACCTTTGTCTTTGAATAGTTCTCTGTAAAGGAGGCAAAAGCCAAACACAGCTGCAAGTGTTGTGAATAAACTTGTGGGGACAGTTCTTAGTGTAGCTATTAATGTCTTTCATACCTGATTACATCGTGTGGAAACTTGTTACTTTGAGGTGTTTGTTTTCCCATTTTGAACTCCAGTCAGGATTGATACTTAAAACTGCTTCTCCTTTTTCCTTAATTGCAGTGTACCAGGTGCTAAAGCCCTGGGGTTCAGACCTGCAGCTGTAGGGACCAGAATCACAATCTGTTGACTTCAGTTGACATGCTGTCTCAGAATGAACTTCTGGGTCCTTCCCAAATCAGCACTGAAGTGCTCCTGGAGACTCCCTGTTGTGTTAAGTGCTGCTGTGTTTTTTCTCCAAGCTATAATTGTACACAGGCGTAAAGGCCTAAAGGGTGCCATTGCAGTGGCACCTATTATATGTGCGTGTAGAGGCTTTTTGTGCAGCAGCATTCTTCTGCTGAGTATTGATCATCATTTTTAGAATATAAAAATCATTTGGCTCCTTTAGAGTGCTGCTGAAAATGAATCTGAGACAGGAGATGTCCCCTGATAAAGCTCAATTCTATTTTTGCTTGACAGAACAGAGCAAAAGTTTCTTTTGATGTCACCTCTAGGTATTGTTTATGCTTAACTTTTTGTTCTCCCTCCAGCCTTCCATTAATACTACCAACATAGATACGCTGCTAGTAGCAACAGATCAAACGGAGAGGATTGTGGAACCTCCAGAGAATGTCCAGGAAAAAATTGCTTTCATCTTCAATAATCTGTCTCAGTCAAATATGACACAGAAGGCAAGTATGAAAGAATGCTAGTAAAAATAATTTTTATACTCTTAATCTTTTTTTTATATATTCATTTTTAAGTGTGGGCTGATGCTATTTCTACAAAATTTTAACTTGAAAAACTTCAGGATGGAACACATTGTAGAGAAATTATAGTTTCCAGCACTTTCTGCTTGAACATTTTGGGAGATAAAATTTTCCAGGGAGAAGAGAGATGGGTAAAAGATACCTGTTCTTAATCTTGAATAAACATTCACATCATAAATGGACTTGGTACCGTTAAATGTTGCAAGATTAAGCTCTGTTATTTCAAGCAGAAATTAAGGGAATTTTTCTGAACTAGATGATTGTGTACAGTCCTACTGCCACCTGTGCTATTGTCTTGTGGATGGATGGCTTGAACTTGTAAGGTGGCAACATTTATTTCCAGTTGTCTGGTAAAAAGCTGGGAAGTGAAGGAGAGGTGAATTGTTATGCCTTGCTGATTTCATGCTTGAGTCCTTACTGGTTGACCAGATCTTTGGATAATGAGACACTGATTTCAAATATTTATCTTTTTTTTTTGTAGAAAAACAACCTTAGTGTTAGAAGCAACTGACTGACCATAAACTGTGTGTTGGTCAGACCTGACCCCGGAATGTTTTGGTTATCTTCTCATCTGTTCTGTGATGTGCTTTGTCTTTGGTTTGACCACAGGTGGAAGAATTGAAGGAAACAGTGAAAGAAGAGTTCATGCCTTGGGTATCACAGTATCTTGTGATGAAAAGAGTCAGTATTGAGCCTAACTTTCACAGCTTATATTCAAACTTCCTTGACACACTTAAGAATCCAGAGTTTAATAAAATGGTTCTGAATGAAACCTACAGAAACATCAAGGTGAGTAGTGCAAGTTTTCTAAAGGCAGCACAGGAGTGTGCTGTTCTCCTCATGCTATTTGCTTGTATGTTGCTGATCCTAAATATAGAATATCATTCAAAAATCTACTTTCTAGCTTACCATTAGACTTACAGGTTATCTTTGTGAATACTAGGATTCTTTTCAGTTAGTAACATGAAAGACTTAAATTGTGTAACAGGAGGGCAAATTTGCATTTAAATTTATTTATGTAGATGAACTTCAAATTTGTGTGATATTTGCAAATTATAACCCAGGGGAAAGTTGCTTATGGTCTAATTGTTTTGTGTGGAGGAAAGTACAAAGATAAGAAAACCACACTCTGTTCTTTTGGTCCAAGAGGAATAGGGGGGAAAGGGCGTGTTTAGAATATGGGGGTGTAAAAGCCAAAATTTATTAGAGTGCTAACATAATGTGAAGGGGAGAAGGAGGAGGAAGCAGTAGCCCAGAAGTGATGAACAGGTGAAACAAGTTTGTAAAGAAAGCACTATTTTTAAACCTGTTGGTGGAATTTCCTGACCACCATGGGTTACGCTGTAGTGCAAAAGCATCTCCTGGCTCTTGAGAATACAGCTGATCTTGCTCTGTTCAGCTGATGCTCCTCTGAAGTTAAGGAACAGAACTAACAGCAGAATACTTGTTTTATGATTTATGACATGGTGACATGATTTATGTTTTGACATGACAATGAAATGGTTTCCCTGGAAGGTTAAACTGTAGCCTTCAGGTCTGTGATGAGGCATTAAGAGGAAGCACAAGTTACACTTGGCTATGGGAGTAGTTGTAACAGTCTCAGCAGAGTAGAAGGTAAGGTCTGGGAAAGTGTAATCCTCTTGTTTTGATCCTTTTAAAGAAAGGAATGTTGCAGTCATTACAGTGCAGATTTGCAGGGTGCTGCCTTGAAGTGAAAGCTATTTGAGTATCTCTCTAATGTGACTGAAGCTCAGAACTTAATGTTCTAAAATTTTGCCTTCATCCAGATCAGCTGTTGGATTTGGTTTGGAGTCTGATTATCTTCTGCTTGTTGCTCGAGATGCCTTTTTTATTTTTTGTTAGGTGCTGTTGACATCAGATAAAGCTGCAGCCAACTTCTCAGACCGTTCCTTGTTAAAGAACCTTGGTCACTGGCTGGGAATGATTACAATGGCTAAAAATAAGCCCATCTTGCACACGGTGAGCTGCCGTCTTTACAGATTGCCTTGGCATGAATTGGATGAATTGGTATGCTGTTATGCAGTAGCGCAGGCTATTTGGGAAATCTTACCACCTTTCTGGTGCCTCTTTTATGTGCCAAGTACAAAGTATGACTCCATATTATTTAAGGTTGTTTAAGACTTCTAAATATTTTTTTAATATCAGAGAAGCTAGTAGCTACATTTATTTTGGGACAAAATTTAACATTATTTTGTTAATCCATGTAAAAATGTAGATGTGTAAATCTTTGTTCAAAAGTAACTGCTGCTTAGCAGTCTGTAAAATTCTAGGGCTGCCTTGACTCAGCCTTGCCTGTATCTAAAAAGGAAGCAGTGTGTAAGTGGAATTGTGCAATGTATTTGCTGTTTCCTCCACCCTCATTCCCACTTCAATGGTTGATGGTATTTTTCAGGATTTGGATGTGAAGTCGCTACTGCTGGAAGCATACGTTAAGGGACAGCAGGAATTGCTTTATGTGGTGCCATTTGTTGCCAAAGTCTTAGAATCCAGTGTCAGGAGTGTGGTAAGTGTCTTTGTACAAACACAGGTATTGCTCAAGTGGCAAAATATTGCAGGAAGTAATTAGCTTTTGTCACATGGATTAAATTTTGTGGAGAGCAAGAAAAGGGATGTGAGAGCTTAAAGTGGTTTTATTTGGAGGGAAAGTACACGGCCCTGTGTTTTTGCAGCATAAATAGGTGGTGTTAGCTGAAATGTACTGTGGTATCCCTGAACAGATCTCTATTGAGAAATGGAAGGATGCCATTGAGGAGGTTCTAGGATATATTTATTCTTAGATTTTTTTTTTTGTTTCTTCCGCCCGCTTTGATCCTGATCAGCTTGTTAATTCTGCTTGACATAGAACTGATCTCTCAAGAAGGACCAGATCATTGTGTTTCCAGTTTTTCACTTAGGTTCCTAATGTATTTCCGGTTATACTGAATTACTGGAATAATTATTACTAAAATACTAAATTCAACTCTAACCATAGCTGTACAAAGGTTTTCACAGTCGTATGCACACATAGCTGCTTGTGTTTCAAACATTTCTAGTCATATATTATCCAGATTCAAGAAGTTTGTGTAATACTGCTCTCTTCTTTCTCTTGTAGGTCTTCAGACCTCCAAACCCATGGACAATGGCCATTATGAATGTTTTAGCTGAGCTACATCAAGAACATGATCTAAAAGTAAATTTCTGTTGTTTTTTTCTTCCTGTAGCTACTGAGTGTGAGGTTTTCTTGACATACTGGTCAAGAAGGATGTTGTGAAGGACCAAGCAGCCCTTCTCACTGCTTTAGCATGGGGAGATTGCTTGGACATTGATAATTTGGTAGAATTGGGTGAAACTCCTCCATGTGGTCAGCAAGATAGTTGTGTAATCCTCAGTCACTATTAATCTCTGAAAGGGGTGCGGATAGAATGGGGAGCTTGGGAGTCAAGTGACCCAGTAGATGTTCTGGGTATTTTCCTTGTGACATGACCTAAACTTGAGTTGTTTTGCAGTTGAATCTGAAGTTTGAGATTGAGGTGCTCTGCAAGAATCTTGCACTAGACATCAATGAGCTGAAACCTGGAAGTCTCCTGAAAGATAAGGATCGTCTAAAAAATTTGGATGAACAGCTGTCTGCTCCAAAGAAGGATGTGAAGCAGCCAGAAGAGCTACCACCCATCACAACAACTAGTAAGTACATCTCATGTAGAATCCAGAACCACACTATTGAAGTTCTAATAGGACAGGTTTTGCTATTATAAAATAAAATATGAAGCTACATACACTATTATAACATTCCTGAGTGATTGGGAGCACTTGGGATAGTTTCATTATAGAAATAGGTGTATAGAGTTTGGAGATGGAAAGGGAATGGAAGCCATCATGAGGACTAATTCTGTATTATATGTGTGTAGCTACTCCTTAGACTCCCTCCTGTTAACAGTACACCGGGTGCTAAGCTGTCGTAACAAACAACTCTCTTAAATGTACTGAAGCTACTTTGGAACTATTCATTAGGCAAGTGGAGAATGACAGTTGCTTGGTAAGTTTAGGAGGTTTCATGATCAAACTACAAAGCTTTTGTTTCTAGGTCATCTCCTGGTTTAAATAAGAATTATATACTTGTGTTATAAGAATTATATACTTGTGTCAATACAAACATACTTTTGTTCTCCAGCTGCTTCTACAACTCCAGCTACCAGCACCACTTGTACAGCCACGGTTCCTCCACAGCCCCAGTACAGTTATCATGACATCAACGTCTATTCTTTAGGAGGATTGGCTCCACATATTACTTTAAATCCAACGGTAAGTTTTAGACCCGATTTAGTTTGCTGAAAGAATTCTTACGGCCAGGGTTGATGCAGATCTCAGCTGGTTGGAGCTATCAGGACTTAAGTATAAAAGAAGCCTCTGTGCTCCTTTTGTCCAGTCAGCAGCTCAGCTCTTAAGTCAATCTTGGCATTGTTACTCAGCTCCAACTTGGTTAGAAAAATAATAATTTGTCCCAGTTTCAGATTTATCAAATACTGTAATAGCTGCATGGGGAACATGGGAGTACTGCACAAGCTATGACAGTGCACTTACAAGTTGTTCAGAAAATGCAAGTGTCTGGGGTAGGTGGGATTCCAGTGTAGTCTGTTCTTTCACCTTTCCTAATCCCCTGCAGATTCCGCTGTTCCAAGCCCACCCACAGCTGAAGCAGTGCGTGCGGCAAGCGATCGAGCGTGCAGTGCAAGACCTCGTCCATCCAGTGGTTGATAGATCCATCAAGATTGCCATGACGACCTGTGAGCAGATAGTCAGGAAGGACTTTGCCCTGGACTCGGAGGAGTCACGGATGCGCGTGGCTGCTCACCACATGATGCGGAACCTGACTGCTGGGATGGCCATGATTACCTGCAGGGAGCCTTTGCTGATGAGCATAGCTACCAACTTGAAAAATAGCTTTGCTACTGCACTGAGGGTAAGACCCCCATCATTTGAAGTTTATATCCAACTTACAGGACTGTAGGCATCCAGCATTAGCAAATCAATTCTCCACAATGTGGACTTGTTAATTAATTGCACGGCTTAACTAGCATGGGGATGAATTCTCTGGGTAGAAGTTTAGTGACTCTTGTAGAATTACAGTGAAAAAAGTACGTTGAGATTACAGGTCACGTCAAATACTCTTAAACTGGGATGGTGGATCTTATACTGCGTGGCACACAAACTTCCTCACTATCTTTTTATTTTGCCTCAGTGTTATCTCCAGTTCAATCCAATCATGAAAGCCTTGGAGACGTGAACTTTCTGCAGGGTTTGAGGCAGAAAAGCTAAAGTGGGGAGGACTGAATTGATAGTGGTGATATCTTGGACTGTTTCAGCATGCGTATGCTTCAGGCAGATTTTATTTACTTGTGCTGTTAGCAGATAGGTAGTTCAGACTGTTTTGCACAGCTTGTGAATTCATTGGGTTTTCTAGAGGCTATTTTCAGGTCTCTTCATGAGGAAAGTTCGAGCTAAACTGTGTGGAACAGCTTCTGAACTACTGACCACAACAGCAGCTACCATCCAGAATTCTTGCCATCAGTGTCAGCAACAGGCATAAGAGCATAAGGATCTTGGAAATATCAAGACACAGCTGTACTTTCAGCAATTAGAAAAGAGTCAGGTTTTTTATCCTTGAAGACATATGACATTGGTACAAATCCAGCTTTAATCCAAGGAAAATTTTAAGGGATAATTGTAGAAAGCATTCTGTTGCAGAAAAGGTGCCATATGAGATACCTAAAAATTCTTACCTGGCTTATTGTTATGAAGTGATTTAACAGAAGTAGTGTAATTCTCAGGAAATAATGAAAGAGGGGTAGCTCTTAACAGATAAGGAAGTCCAAGTAGATGGGACAGGCTGCCTTTACAGATGTATTCCATTTCTAGTGGAAGTTGCTGCTTTGCACCCTGGAAAATAAGTGCATCTCTTCAGGGTTCTCATAAAGCAGACTCTGAGAAGGAAGGAAGAAAATCTGATTGCCTATCAGAAAAGCAACCCACTGAAAAAGGCTTAGGACTGCTGTTTTGTACCTTTATACAATGCGCCTTTATATCTTCCAATTACAACCTAGGAAGTAGGGAAACTTCTACTGTGATGCAAAGCCTTCCCTGCATTAGCATCACTCTGTGTGTGTCTGTCTAAAGCAGGGCTTTATTTCTGTGCCCTAGAGATGAGTAGGTGGAGAAGATGGAGAACTCCTGCTGTTTTGTTCCTTGTTAAAAGTCTTTACTGTCGTCTTGCTTACATGTTTTATTCAAAGCTATGCAAAATTAAATTTAATATTATATATTCTATGGGAAGGGAGTGTGATCCTAAGAGCATTCCTTTTTATTGCTGGTGTTCTGTATAGGCAGTGGTGCAGGTTTTAAGGCTAGTAATAAGCAGGGAAAATTTACAGCCTTCACTGATTATTGTGATTTTCAATAGGCAGCCTCCCCACAGCAGAGGGACATGATGGAGCAGGCAGCTGCCCAGTTAGCACAGGATAACTGTGAGCTTGCCTGCTGCTTTATCCAGAAGACAGCTGTGGAAAAGGCAGGCCCTGAGATGGACAAGAGGCTCGCAACTGTAAGTATGGGACTGCTGTCTTCTAGAAGTATTATATGTGCTCATACGCATCCAGAAGGGTATCTAAAACTCTGTGTTTTTCCCAGGAATTTGAGCTCAGAAAACATGCTAGGCAGGAGGGGCGTCGGTACTGCGATCCTGTTGTGTTAACGTACCAGGCTGAGCGGATGCCAGAACAGATCAGGTTAAAGGTGAGTTCTGTTCTGATGCTGCTCTTCTCTCCCTCCTGATAAGGAAAAGTGGATGGCACAGTGTCAGCTGAGCAATTGCATATTGTTAGTCTTGCCTAACGGTGCAGCTGCTGTTATCTTGATTAGTATGGAAACACATAAATACGTTATTCCAAAATGAATATTTATATCATTTTCTCAATTCCTTGAGTCTCTTTTTCTGTGCAGTTCCCCTCACTAAAAGATGGCTCATCCGTTTTGTTGTCTTTATATTTTTTCTTTTGTCTCCTTTGTATTTTCTTCCTTGAAAGGACATACCGTGTGCTTTCAGCAGAGCATTTCTCAGTATTCAGTTATTTCTGTTTCTGGGAATGTGAGTTTTGTTTTTAGAGCAAAAACCCGCTGTTAGGAGGAGGTATGGCAGGAGAGATAGGACCTCAGTGCAGAGCAGCTGAATCCTACTTGATGCTAGGCCACTCTGTTTAAGAGTAGCTACCTGTTACACAGCTGCCCTCATTTTTTACGGCCTCAGTGCTTATCAGTGAGATTAATGCCCATTCTTTTCTTTGCAAAGGTTGGAGGTGTGGACCCAAAACAGCTGGCTGTTTATGAAGAGTTTGCACGCAATGTCCCTGGCTTCTTGCCCACCAATGACTTAACTCAGCCTACAGGATTCTTGGCTCAGCCTATGAAGGTAGAGGTTTCTGAATTAACCAGCTTGAGAGTTCTATAGCCCTTTTGGAGACTGTTGCAGAACTTGTGTTTTTGTTAGAAGGACTCATAAGAGCCAAGTGTTCGTATTGCTTGGGGACAGTGGTTAAAAAAATGCGTTAGTTCTAGTGAGAAAGTAATGGCAGCATAAAACTTCCATCCAGTCTTAGGGGCTTGTAACCCAAACTGGGACAAGATATGCAGCTTATGATTACTACATGTAGTTTTAGTAGCAGTGAAGCATTTTATTCAAATCTTCGGTTACTTTTGCAGGAAGGTCATGGATGGCAAGTCTGAATTTTAAGATCATTAACAAGTTTTTTCATACATAAGGCCTTATTGACAGAACAAGGGGGGAATGGCTTCAAGCTGAGAGAGGGCAGGTTTAGATTAGATGTTAGGAGGAACTTCTTCCCTGGGTGGGTG
Organism: Aphelocoma coerulescens; assembly: GCF_041296385.1. Taxonomy (NCBI): domain Eukaryota; kingdom Metazoa; phylum Chordata; class Aves; order Passeriformes; family Corvidae; genus Aphelocoma; species Aphelocoma coerulescens. The sequence goes on along the minus strand of NC_091025.1, from coordinate 7,657,780 downwards.
GTGAGGCACTGGAAGAGGTTATCCGAAGAAGCTGTGGATGGCCTATCCCTGAAGTGTTCAAAGCCAGGTTGGGTGGGACTTTGAGCAACCTGCTCTAGTGGAAGATGTCCCTGCCCATGGCAGGGCAGTTGAAACAAGATAGTCTTTAAGGTCCTTCCAACCCAAACCATTCTGTGATTCTGAGTGATAGAGTTGTTTGCTGGTTATTTTCACAACTTAGTTTGCTTATTTCTGTGGACTTAAAATGCCAGCATAACAAACCACAGAATTTGGACCACTGTAGAGGTCCACATTCTGGGTGCTATAATTTCTGAAGGAGAAGAGCCAGTCGGTATTTAAATGTCGCAAATGCAATCCTTGCAAAAATCACTGATTCTCACTTTCTCTTAAGCAGCAAGCTTGGGCTACAGATGATGTAGCACAAATTTATGACAAATGTATGACAGAACTAGAGCAGCACCTGCAGTCCATTCCACACACCCTGGCCATGAATCCTCAAGTTCAAGCATTGCGTAGCCTCTTGGAGGCAGTGGTAGTGGCTCGGAACTCCCGGGATGCTATTGCTGCACTTGGACTACTGCAGAAGGTGGGTGTTGACAACTTGTCTCTGTAGTAACTTGCTTAGAGTTTATTACTCATGTGGCTCATGGATTGTCTTGCTGGTGACCTTGTTTCTTCATGCATCCTGTGGAACTTGCTTGGTGAACAGTACTGAACTGCTGTCTTTGGCAATCCAGTAAATAAGATTGGGAGGGAGCCATTTTGTTCATTTAGGGTGTTGTGCATATGGTGTCAAGACTGCTGTGAAAGAAGCAGGTGTATGGAATCCTGGGACTTAACGGTTTTGTTCAGATGTGGCAAGTAGAGAGCTGTTGCAGTCCAGAGTAGTCTGATTTCAAGATGATTTGGAGGCTAAAAAGGTGTTTGAACTGCCCTTATAGATAGATAATATTGAGCATAATACTGGATTTCTAGTGGCACACTTGGGGAGTTTATTTTGCAGTAACTGATAAATGACTGTGTGGGGTAGGCTGACCCTGGCCAGCTGCCAAGCATCCATCCAGCTGCTTTCTCTTTCTGCTTTGCTGCAGGACAGGGAGAAAACACAGGCAACACTAGATGACATTTGTTCAGATTATGACAGTTTAGTAGGGAAAGTAAAGGCTGTGTGCACAAATGGAACAAAAATATCTACTTCCCATCAGCAGGCAGATGTCCAGCTAGTCCTCGGAAAGCAGGGCTTCAGCACATGTGACATTTGCCTGGGAAGGCAAACATCAGAACCATGAATGCTCTTTTTCATCCTCCTTTCCCTGAGCTTTTATTGCTGAGCGTGGTGTCATATGGTATAGAATATCGCTTTATTCAATTTGGATCAGCTGTCCTGGCTATGTTGCTTCCTAGCCTCTTGTCCATCCCCAGCCTACCCACTGGTGGGGGAGGCAGAGTGGGAAAGAAAAAGCCTTGATCCTGTGCTAGTGCTGCTCAGCAATTGGCAAAACTGTGGCGTGTTGTCAACACTGTTTCAGCACAAATCCAAAGCACAGCACCATACGGGCTGCTATGAAGCAAATTAACTCCATCCCAGCCAGAATTTGTAGGCTGTACCAGTGGGAAGTGTTGCAGTGAGCTGATCTGGCATCAGTGCCTGTGTAGTAGTGCAGAACAAGTGACAGACATGGAGAAAAATCCACTTGAGAACAGCGTAAGGATAGTGAGCTGTCTGCATGAGGATCCAAGAACAGTGCCAAAACAAAACTAACAGAAAGCTGCAGGGACACTCTTCATTCTTGTCTCCTAGAGCGTGTACCTGGTAAAGGATCCCGTCCTGACTAGGACTTGACCAAATAAATTGTGTTGGCCTTGTAAAACTCATCCTCCATTTGCTGTAAACTAACAGAGATACATCTGAGTGCTGCAGCTCTTTCTCTAAGGAACCTGCTCACTTAACCTCTGGCAGGTTCTGTCAGTGTTTTCTCAGGTAGTTTTCCATGAGCCATTTGCAGAATTGCTTGAGGAGGCATTGACTTCGGGAAACTGCAGTGCAGCACGAGCTAACACAGTCTGTCATGCTATTTGGTGCACATACAAAGTTAGTGGGGCATAGAGAGACCTGTAGGTTTGTTTGTGGTAGCATAGCTGTGTACAGTGCATGCATAGATGCCATAGTAGCTGGTAAAATCTCACTGTCTTTTCAAGAAGTCAGCACGATTACTAAATTGACTTTTTTTTTTCACGTCTTTTGAGTCTTCTGGTGATAGCTCTTGCTGATGTAACGTGCAGAAGATTTGGAAGAGGACTTGTTTTTTCCTCTGCTAACAGGTTACATCTATTCTAGGCTGTAGAGGGCTTGCTGGATGCCACCAGCGGGGCTGACGCTGACCTCCTGCTCCGCTATCGTGAGTGTCACCTGCTGGTGCTGAAGGCTCTGCAGGATGGCCGTGCCTATGGATCTCCATGGTGTAACAAACAAATCACTAGGTCAGTTACAAGACAACAAGAACATTGATGTAGCTTTGACTGTCTTTTGGGAGTTTCTGTGTTGCTCTGAATTCCCTGCCTATTAATATTTTGCATTGCTGCTATTTGGATAGACAAAAAATAACTAGCTTTTTTGTCAAAATTAACTAGATTTTCTGATAATGCTGGTTCATTCCAGGACATGATAGGAATCTTTAATGGAATTAAGCATTAGAGCATGGTCTGGGCTTCTTTTTTCCTCTTACTTTGCAGAGAATCTCTGTATGCTGTCACAAACAATGTGACATGGCATATGCCTGTAGCAGAAGCTTCAGCTAGGCAGATCTGCCACTTCATCCTTGGAAGAGGGGCTTCTTATGGTGAATAAACTGAAGCTCTTGAAGGGCTCTTGTGACCAGTTGTGCAGGGTAACAGATGCTTGAGTCTGACTGTTCTGAACTTAAACATAACCTTAGAGAATGCTCTAGAAGAGGCTTCTTTTGAAGCTGGATAATGAATCACAGTGAATGTCACAGTTTCTGAAGTACTAGATTTGAGTTGTTTCGCTTAAACTGTGTTGTTGAAGTACACTTTTTAAAAGGAGTCCAATTCTTCAGGTGCCTGATCGAATGCAGAGATGAGTACAAGTACAACGTGGAAGCTGTGGAGCTGCTAATCCGCAATCACCTTGTTAACATGCAGCAGTATGACCTTCACTTGGCTCAGGTAAAGGGAACCTGTTCTTTTAAAGGAGGAGGGATGCACTCAGTCTGTAAGATCTGTGGTTGAACTTTGTCTTTTTCGTGTTGACAGTCCATGGAGAATGGCTTGAACTACATGGCTGTGGCATTTGCCATGCAGTTGGTAAAGATCTTGTTGGTGGATGAGAGAAGCGTTGCCCACGTAACAGAAGCAGATCTGTTTCACACCATTGAGACACTCATGAGAATTAATGCTCATTCCAGAGGAAATGCCCCGGAAGGGTGAGGCTGTACTATTGTGCAATATATTACTTTTTTTGTGCTCATTTATGATTTGCATATTACATAGGCAGTGTCTCATATAATTCAGTCATACAGCTTTGAACTTTCCCTAGGGCTGCAGTCCTAGTTAATTTAGTTAGTTTAAACTGTCACTCTAATGTAAATGTACTCATCCTAGTCAAAATAGAGGCAGCTGCAACATCATGTGAAACTGAATGCTTAAGCAAGAAAATCTCTGTATGCACTGTGCTCCAAAATTCTGTGGTACTGTGAGAAACTTGTTTTGAATTCCTGCTTTATCTCAAATTTATGCAATATTATTGCCTGTTTAAACCTTATATATCTAGGTGTCAGTATGTTAATTTGTTAATCACAAACAATCAAACTGGGCAGTCCTTTCTGTTTAGAGCTTACAAAGCAATCCTCCGTCAGTCTCTCATGGCTTGTGAGACCACCAAACTGCCCAAACCATTTGGACAGCAAATGTTGCCACAGCACCTGGAAATACCTGTGGGACTTGCAGGCTTCCTATTTGTAAGATGGAAGCAGTTGTTGCTGGGTTTGAGAAAGACATGGATTAGAGCTTGGAGAACTCTGAATAGCTGTGAGAGCAACCAGCTGGCTGATGGCAGTGGCTCCCGTTACCAACACAGCTGCTAATAGGATGTCCCAAAACCAAAGTCCTTTCATCTGCAGTTGGCGTGGATAGATTGTCTTTACTGTATGGCTTGACTTTCACTGCAGCCAAATCCAGTGCCCCAGTCAGGCTGTTGAGTACTGGCATCTCACTATCTGGGAGCATTTTAGGGCTCCTGAAGTCTGCAGAAGAGAAGCTGCTTCTAGTCCCTGTGGTGCTTTGTTGCAGCACTCCACTGTACAAATTGGAATGGAACTTCAAAGCCTGTGTGATTTCAGTGTTCCTTCTTTCATCATGAATGTTTCTGCTTTCATGACTTACTTCTGCTATTCCAGTGAGAACTGAAAGATGCAAAGTTTTAGTATAAGAAATAATTACTTTCTTTCAACTCTATTTGACTGAGCTTCCAGTTCCTGCACCTTCTGGGGGAGGAGGAATTCTAACCCAGCTCTTGCTCTGGTCTGTTGCATTAGATTACCCCAGCTGATGGAAGTGGTCCGATCAAACTATGAAGCAATGATTGACCGTGCTCATGGAGGTCCTAATTTCATGATGCATTCAGGAATTTCCCAAGCTTCTGAGTATGATGACCCACCAGGCCTGAGGGAGAAGGCAGAATACCTGCTGAGGGAGTGGGTGAACCTCTACCATTCAGCTGCAGCAGGCCGTGACAGTACCAAAGCATTCTCTGCGTTTGTTGGACAGGTAGAGCTTTTGGAAAGAAAGGTGCTTTTTATTCAACATAAGTAGGGTGTGATGCCCTCCATTTTAAAGCAGTGTTATAACCTGTATTAGGCATCCTTTTGAAACTTCCAGGTGTATGGCAGTTTACTGTCAAAATTCTGTCTGTTTTGATGAAGCCCCTGTCCTCCACCAAATCATGTTCTTCAGATACTGTAGCAACAGGCTGTCACTTCAGACCATGAGTTCTGAGATAAGTTTGGTGGAAAAAGAACTTGAGCTGAGATAGCTCTTGTAAATAGTTCTGTCATGCTCTGTAATGAGCCTTGACTGGTGTTGCTCCTTATGGGTAACAGTAAAAGCTCTGACAGCCTACAGGAGGATGTCACCAGTAGAGATTCAGGTAAATTGTTTCAGGTCATGTGGGCAAGGGAATCCTTTTTCATGACATCAATAGTAAGGAAAACCTTGAGACTTCATTAGCTGGAGTGGTACCTAAATTTAAACAATGTCCAATGTGTCACACTCTGAAGCATCTTAACAGGTGTGGTGAACATCACGTACCATCTGCCTTCTGGGTGTGATAGAGAAGGGAGATGCCTTCAGTAGCCCAGCACCTGTGGTAACAAACTCCCTGTATCTGCAGGTATCTCCCTAAAACTGTATTCCTTGAAATGCAGCTCCTTGACTGCAGCTACGAGAAAGCCCCTGACATGGTCTTTTTGCATTGTGTTCTTTTTAAATTTGGGCCACTACCACAGATATGCTGCAGACTTTGCAGCTACTAATGAAAAGAAGCTCAAGCTTCAAAGTATGCATGACGACTGTGACTGATACAGTGTTTTTTTTAATTTGAGTTTAGTGTTCTTGTGTACTGGCTTAGAGACAGCTTTCTGTCTGAGTTCTACTGCATAGATCTTCTTCAATGTTTTTAATAGATACTGTGCTAAACCTACATTTTAAAGAAATACTTTACCTAGTTCCGTGACCTCACATTTTTTACTTTAAATCATGCTTCTAAAGCATGCTTCAGAGTAGAGTGCTCACAATTCTTAGTACACTTTTGCCTATCACTCTTTATCACACTTACTTGATTACCTTTTGTGCATATTTGATCCGTTTTGAAATAGCAATTTAAATATATTGAAGTGCAGTGTTTATTTACGATTGTTCCCTTACAGGCTTTAGTAATGAGTTCTAAAGGAATATTTTGTAATAACTACATTACATAAGGTTCTATTACTAAACTTAAATGACTGCTGAAGTGTTGCTTTTTTCCCACAAGTCTGTAGGACAAGCAGAAGCATAGAACTTTGAAGGCAGATACCTAAGTTTTTTGGGTTTTTTAGAAAAAAAGTTTATCCAGAAATACTATAAGTTCTCCAGATTGTCTCTAAGTTACCAGTTGTGCTGTTTTTATAGCTTTATGTCTGTGCAGTAGGAGTTTAGAAATAAGATGCTTTATTCAAAACCCACAAGTTTTCTGCAGTGTAATTTGTTTCATTTTGATGGTTCCAATACTGTGGGTAACAAATAAAATTAGGTCTCTGAGGTTTTTTATGTATTTTATAAAAACAGCTCCCCCATGCAAAACAAAAAAGCCCACCCACTGTTTCTCTGCATGTAATATTCATGTAAGGAAAATTCACTTTCCAAATGCAATTTGCTTCTACAGAATGTGGCTGCAAAGTAGTGGTGATTCCTGAGCTGGGAGCTGGAGTCTGCCCTTCCCAGAGCTTGTACTCCTTGTGTTCTTCATGCAAGGTTCAATGTTGGTGGCAGAACTGATACTGAAACAGGCTTCTCAGCTATGCTGGCAGCTGGAAAGATTCGGGATTCAAAAGATTGTATATGAGAATAAATGTGATAGCTAAAATTGTATTGCCACCCACAGATTCCCTTGCAAACATTAATCTCTCTGGAGAGTATGGCAAAAATTAACTGTGGAAGGCAGGGTGGCTGCATTGTAAAGGGTGTGTTGTTTGAAATAAATTGTAAAATGAACTCTCTGAGGTTACAGTGCTGAGGTTTTTTTCTTTCCTGGTTAGATGCACCAGCAGGGGATCCTGAAAACAGATGACCTGATCACCCGTTTTTTCCGTCTTTGCACCGAAATGTGTGTTGAGATCAGCTATCGAGCCCTGGCCGAGCAGCAGCACAATCCTGCAGCCAACCCCACTATGATTCGAGCCAAGTGCTACCACAACCTGGATGCCTTTGTGCGACTCATTGCACTGCTGGTGAAGCACTCTGGGGAAGCAACCAACACAGTCACAAAGATCAATCTCCTGAATAAGGTTGGGAATCCTCCTTGTCCTCATTGCATTTAAAGTGTGTTGTCAGCTGTACCTTTGCTGATAAACCTGAGGTGTAGACCTTAATGTAGGCTGCTGACGAAGTGTCTGATGAGAACTTAGATGGCTTGGTCACTGATAAACTTTTGAGTGAACCACCAAGATGCCAAGTGGCTTTCTTGTTCACAAAGATTTCATCTCAAACCAATCGGAAACCCATCTTTGTGCCTTGAAATGAAAATGTCAGCAGCTGTTGTTTTAAGGTTGTTGATTCCTTAGTGTTTACCTTTATGTTGTGAGGGTCTTGCCTTTGCTCTTACACTACTTGGTTTATGGCTGGATGGTCTGAGGTAGTTAAGACCTTTTGACACTGCCCTCTCAGTCACTGTGACTGTGGTCCAAGGGACAGGGAGAGCAAAGAACAGTGGTTGGGAATTGCTAAAACAAATTGTAATATTCATTTATTTCCAGTAACTTAGGACTTTTTGTTCTTGTTAGAATCTACTGCTTTTTTTCTTTTTACTGATGGTTAAAGTATTATCTGTAGTCTGTCTTGGAAAGTAATTCTTGCTGTCTCCACGTGTCTTAATCTCTTTAGGTTCTTGGTATTGTGGTGGGAGTTCTTCTGCAAGACCATGATGTTCGGCAGAGTGAGTTTCAGCAACTTCCTTACCATCGCATTTTCATCATGTTGCTGTTGGAATTAAATGCTCCTGAGCACGTGCTGGAGACCATCAACTTCCAGACACTCACAGCTTTCTGGTATGTATTTGGGATTGGCCACAGTGCTCATCCTTTCTTGGTAGGATCAAGGATTTTCACTTAAAGGATATCTGACTGTTCTTTGTGGTGGCTTAATCACCTTTGGAGTAACTGGTTCTACTGGGACTGACCACTTGCTTGTTTTAGGGAAGATGACTGGTAAAACCCAAGGTGCTCAAATGCCTTTGCTTTTAGGGCTGTGTTTTTCCCTCAATGTTATGAAAAGTAATCTTATTGCTGTGCACTTCTAACCTGCTCTAACTTTTCTTTCAGTAACACATTTCACATCCTGAGGCCTACAAAAGCTCCAGGTTTTGTTTATGCCTGGCTGGAACTGATCTCCCATCGGATATTTATTGCAAGAATGCTGGCACATACACCACAGCAGAAGGTGTGGCTGCAGTTTATCTTTTCTGAATTAAAAAGCTCACCCAGATGTTTATCTGGTGTGGTGCTGTTTCACATCTCTTGAGGTGCACTAAGTAGCATGGCTGTTCTGTTTTTGTTGTCTTCCATATTCACAGCAACCTAACTGCATGGAGGAGAGTCTGTGTGTCAATAACTATGGAACACAGGGTGAATTGAATTTAATAAACATGACTTTATCAATGTCTAGAAGAGCTGTAGCCTTCCTTCTAGGCTAAATATTGTCAGCTCAATATGGCATGTTGAGGGTTCTGGAAACACCTATGGCACAATGATGTGCATCTGAAGGCTTTGAAATTATCTGTGCTGCACTCAGTGCTAGAGCTGGCAGTTGCTAGCTCTTCCATCCACGTTTATATAAAGATTAATCTAATTATAGTTTTGAAATTAAGGTAACTGGTCTTCATTGCATGTTTTCCACCTGCTGTTCTTTTCTTGACAGGGTTGGCCTATGTATGCCCAGTTATTGATCGATCTATTCAAGTACTTGGCTCCTTTCCTTAGAAATGTGGAACTCACCAAACCTATGCAAATTCTTTACAAGGTAAAAAAAGTGTCAACTAATAGATGCCTCCAATCAGAGTTGTCTGAAAGAAGAGGTATTCTGGCAGCAAAATAGAATTACCTGTTGTCTTCTAACTTACATCTTTAAGTTGAATGTAAATTGTGGGGGAAGCAGGCTGCCCTCCCAAATTAGTTTCCTTCTGGTAATGTTAGCCACATGACATAGAATGATGGCTCTCATTGGACAGTTTCAACAGTTACACACCTCTTATATTTAATATTTTATTTCACAGGGCACTCTGCGTGTGTTGCTGGTCTTGTTGCATGATTTCCCAGAATTTCTTTGTGACTACCACTATGGGTTCTGTGATGTGATCCCACCTAACTGTATTCAGCTAAGGAATCTGATCCTGAGTGCCTTCCCACGGAACATGAGGCTTCCAGACCCTTTCACCCCCAACCTAAAGGTAGAACCTACTTTAAGGAGTTTGATAATAGGAAGCTTTAATGCTCAAAATACTCTCTATCCAGGTTAATATTATCTAATTAAATCTTCAAGTATCTGCTAGGCAACTAATCCTGGAATGATTAAAAGGAAACTTTCTCATGCTGCTAAAGCACTGTCCTGCCTGAGCTGTGCAGGGTGATGGGAGCAAAGCTGCAGTGCTCATTGTCACTGAAGAAGGCTGCTCTTGACTTGTGTGGATGTTTGTACCTTTTGAAACTACCAGACTGTCTGGAGTGTTCATAAGGAGCGCGCAAAGGCAGTGACTGAATTTCCCTGTGGCCTTTGCCCCTGAATTTTTTTATCCTCTCAATTCTTTAAGACATCATGTAATAAGTTAGCATGTTAGAGATCAAGTTTCTTCTGAAATCTGGAAAAATCAAGTGTTGCCATTTCATTGATGGAATGAAAAGTGATCAACAGCAGTAGTTGATGTAATATTGCTTACAGATCTGCTTTTCCAATTTGTTCCATTGCTGATGGCTTAGTTGACTGTCATGGTTTTCTGTCAACAGGTGGACATGTTAAGTGAGATTAATATTGCTCCACGAATACTCACAAATTTCACTGGTGTGATGCCACCTCAGTTCAAGAAAGACTTGGATTCCTATCTCAAAACCCGTTCTCCAGTCACCTTTTTGTCTGACTTGCGTAGCAACCTACAAGTAAGTTTGAGGGTTTTGAGGTTTCTGTGGGTGCTCAATTTAAACAATGTGGCACAAATGATCTCACTTGTTCAGCCACCATCCTTCCTTGCAGGAGTTTTGTTGGTGTGTTGGCCAACATGTGTTCCAGGCAGTAGAAATGCCTGTGAAAATGCACACTCTGAATAAGTCTTCTGCCACTCCCTGGTAGGATGTGTTGAAGCATTTTAGAATCTGAATAAATTTTGACTTCAAATAGATTCTTGTTACAGAAATATGTGGATCCTCATGCTAATGCTTTAAGGGTAAAAAAGGTCAAATTAGCTAAGGCCCAGTTCAGAATTGTGGCTAAAACTTCATTTCAGACATTTCCTGGCTTGGCTTGCAGCAGACTTGAGGTCTGAAGTTGGACTTCCTCAGAAACATTGCTTAGAAACATTCACATGAGGGGGCTGTTTCAGCCAGCCTCTGGCACTGCTGGTGAATTCACATTGCCTTACCTGATGTTTTCCTTTAGGTGGAGAGTAAAACCAAATCTGTTGTGTCAACACTTTGCTGATGTTTTTGCAAAAAAAAAAAAATATATATATATACATACATGTATACATGCACTAAAATATATGCTTTCTAATATATACTGTATTAAAAAAGGCTAAATGCCAAATTGAATTTGTGGATATCCCAGCATGCTGTCTTCTGGATAATCAATAAGATACTTGGATGCTGTTGTTGTACATGTTGTACCTTCGAGTACTGAAGGAATATCGACTGTTAATGCTTTTCATATCTTTGCTATTAGGTATCGAATGAACCTGGCAACCGCTACAACATCCAGCTCATTAATGCACTGGTGCTCTATGTAGGTACTCAAGCTATTGCACACATTCACAACAAAGGCAGCACACCCTCTATGAGCACCATTACCCACTCAGCTCACATGGACATCTTCCAGAATTTGGCAGTAGACCTGGATACTGAAGGTGAGCTGGAAACACTGATAGTTCATGTGATGTCACATTCACAGCAAGTGGGTCCTCACTTTAAAAAGGACACTGAGGTGCTGGAGTGTGTCCAGTGGAGGGCAACAAGGCTTGTGAAAGGTCTAGAAAACATGTCTTGTGAGGAATGGCTGAGGCATCTGGGTTTGTTTAGTCTTGAGAACAGGAGGCTCAGGGGGACGTGAGCTCTGAAGGGTTGTTGTAGTGAAGTGGGGGTCTCTTCTACCATGCCTGCAGTGAGAGGACAAGAGGAAATGGCCTTAAGCTGTTACAGGAAGGATTCAGATTAGATACTAGAAAAATATTTTTTCACTGTTAGGGTGGTCTGATATTGGAATAGGCTGCCCAGGGAGATGGTGGAATCACCATTCCTGGAGGTGTTTCAAGAGGCATCTGGATCTGGTGCTGGGTGATGTGATTTAGTGGTTATGGGGTTACAGGGGTAGTACTGGGTTGATGGTTAGACTTGATGGTCTTAAAGGTCTCTTCCAACCTTGGTGATTCTGTGATTTCATGTAGCTGATAGTGAATTCACTAAAAGGAATGCTACATTAGAATATTAAACTTTGAATATAGGAGCAGTGTTAGAACCAAAAGTTTAAAGTATTCAAGGGAATTAGAAATGCCTTCAGTGAAGAAGAATTGAATTCTTACTTCTCCATCAGCCTGGGTTGATACAGCTTTTACGTATCATCAGTTGGTTTTGTTTCCTGTACCTCCATGAGGCTCCCAAGCATTAATCTCAAGCACTGCTGGTTGCTCCTTTGTGTGCAAAGGAGGCCGTGTGTACTCAGTGTTCTCTTCTGCAGGCCGGTACCTCTTCCTGAATGCCATCGCCAACCAGCTGCGGTACCCCAACAGTCACACCCACTACTTCAGCTGCACCATGCTCTACCTGTTTGCAGAGGCCAACACAGAAGCTATCCAGGAGCAGATCACCAGGTCAGAGGGATGGCATTTAACTTGCCAACATTCAGCTTTTTGCTTTCCCTCCTTCTGAATTTTGGATCTTTGAGCTCTTAACTGTTCTTACTTTTGGATTCAGGGTTCTCTTGGAACGACTGATTGTAAATAGGCCTCATCCCTGGGGTCTCCTTATTACTTTCATTGAGCTGATAAAAAATCCAGCGTTCAAGTTCTGGAACCATGAGTTTGTTCACTGCGCTCCAGAAATTGAGAAGTGAGTATAACTTAACCAGAGTCGTTAAAATTATATCTCTGAAGCAGTTGCACCTTGAGTTTTTGGTGCTGTCACAGCATCCATTTCCTGCCATAAATGTACCTACCACTGCTTTGTTTCCATGTGCAGGTTGTTCCAGTCGGTTGCACAGTGCTGCATGGGGCAGAAGCAGGCCCAGCAAGTCATGGAAGGGACTGGTGCCAGTTAGATGAGCTGCATCCTGCGTTGCAAGAGTGCCAGCCTGGAGATCCTGTCCCATCGACTGACTGAAGACTCTGTAAGGCTCCTCCTGACCTTCCCAGCCCCCTTGATTGGGTAGACACAACAGACCCTGGGTGAAAGTCTTACGTGGGCGTGTTCCAAAGTTTGAAACAAATTTTTTGACTTTTGGCCAAACTTCAGAAGATGCTGTGAATATCATTTGAACTAGTGTAAATACAAGGAACAGAAACATTTGTCTGGACTTTTGGGTTTGTGCAAATTGTGTAAAAGGCAGGTGGGTAACTGGTGCCTGTCCGTCTTGTAATAAAGGGGCAGCTGCTGATGCCAAGCACTTGTCTGGGGCAGACCTCCTTGTCCTGACATTCCCAGACTCCCAAAGAATATTGAAAAGCCAGTAACTTATTTTTCTTTATGTGGATGGGGGACCTTTAAATCACTAAGTTGTTTAAAAAAAAAAGTGGATGTGTTTGGAATATGGGAATTC